>NW_025422047.1:0-2400000 GCF_011764305.1 Mustela putorius furo
AGATCACATCCTCGTCCTAAATCAGGACTCAACGGTATCAAAAAGATTGGGATCATTCCGGCATATTTTCAGACCACCAATGCTCTAAAGATAGACACTCAACCACAAAAGGAAGTTGGAACGAACCCAAATACATGGGGACTAAACAGTATCCTTCTAAAGAATGAATGGGTCAAACTGGAAATTTAAAGAAGATTGAAAAAAATCAATGGAACAAATGATAATGGAAATGACAAAAGAAGAATTGAAACAAAAAAAAAAATCAAATGGAAAACAAATGATCAATCGTAAAATCACAAACCGGTTCACCATATGGTATCAAAATGCTGTGGGACACAACCAAAGCCAGTCCTGGAGGAAAAATATATAGCGGTACAAAGCCCTTTCTCAAGACAACAAGAAAACGGTCTCAGGTACACAAAACCTAAACCCCCTACACCTAAAGGTTAAGCTGGAGAAAGAACCCGGATCGACCCCAGAAAGAAAGAAACACCTAAAAGCCCCAGCAGGGAGAAAAGAGAAATCATAAAGATCAGAGCAGAAAGAAATCAATGAAAAATAGAAACCAAAAAAAACAAATAGTAGAACAAATCAACGAAAAGGAGTCTGGTTCTTTGAAAGAATAATTAATAAAATTGATAAACCCCTGGCCCCCGACTTATCAAAAAGAAAAGAGAAAGGACCCCAAATAAAATAAAATCATGAATGAAAGAGGAGAGATCACAACTAACACCAAAGAAAGATATACAAAACTATTATAAGAACATACTATGAGCAACTCTACGGCAATAAATTTGACAATCTGGAAAGAAATGGATGCATTCCTAGACACATATAAAACTACCACAACTGAACCCGGAAGAAAATAGAAAGCCTGAAACAGGACCCATAACCAGTAAGGGAGATTGAAACAGTCATTAAAAAATCTCCCAAAACACAAACAAAAAGCCCAGGGCCAGACGGGCTTCCCGGGGGAATTCTACCAAACATTTAAAGAAGAACTAATTCTATTCTCCTGAAAACTGTTCCAAAAAATAGAAATGGAAGGAAAAACTTCCAAACTCATTTATGAGGCCAGGCATCACCTTGATCCCAAAACCAGACAAGGATCCCACCAAAAAAGAGAGCTATAGACCCGATATCCTTGATGAACACAGATGCGAAAATACTCAACAAAAATACTAGCCAATAGGATTCAACAGTACATTAAAAAAGATTATTCACCACGACCAAGTGGGGGATTTATTCCAGGGCTTAAATACCTAAAGAGATAGGTTTTCTGCTCTTTTAGAGACTATAAAAAAATATAAGGAACAAGAATCAGTTGGCAAGGTAAAGAACAGCTATGTTTAGTGTTTTACTGTTCTTGGTGTAGGACTGCCTGTGCCAATAATAAAAAAACACTAAGCAGTCTGTAAAAATGCCATCCAGTTACCAGTCATTTTATTTTTTCCTTGACCCCAAAAATTACATTCATGTATATTAGTGCTCTCTAAGCAAGGATAGCCTTGTATACCTTTCTTAGTTTTAAAATTAGGTATGAAAAATGAAGGTTGATCTTCTTCATAGTATACCCAGAAATCATCATTTGTTGTGAAAATTTTGGTAACAACTAATAACAATAGTAATAATTAATAATCCCATTTCTATCATATGAATGCATACTCTTACTCCCAACCATATATTTCAACAGAATTATTTTACTGTTCTTGCCCCTCTCTCTCTTATTGCTTTCCTTTCAATTCCTTTAATTAATTATGATTTTGTGATTATTGCTCAACACAGGTGTAGCTACTACATAACTGACAGTGGGTCTCATTGACTATATTCTCGGTGCTGTAACTTTCATTCCATTATAGCAAGTCTTATATCCCACTCCACTTTTACACTATTTTGTCCACACCTCTCCTTGGAAACTACCAGTTATTCTCTGTTATGTATTGTCCATTTCGATTTTCATGATTTTATATGTAACAAACACATGGTTAATATAGAAAACTAACAAAACATAGGTGGTCAATATTTTTAGTCTTAAAAATACCTTAAAATGTCATTATCCAAAATGATCTAAAATGTTGACTCATAATTTACATATTTGTCTAATGCTATCATTATAAAGAGCACACCAAACTGCATAAGATTCCTTTGTAAATAAATTATCTTAATTAATTAGTGCGACATCTCCGACAAGTCTAAATTTGCTTCTTTATGATGGCCTAACCTGATCTTACCAAAATAACCACTTCGAAATATCTTCTTCATTATCTAACTTACCTTTGGCAACATGTACCTTTAATTTTTCCTTTTACATTAAAACAAGGAATGGACCCAAATACGTTATATATACATATGACTCAACCTTTCTCTTGTTCTTTAAGCATTTACTTATTTATTGGAAGACGACAGAGAGCACGCACAAGTGGGAGGGGCAAAAGAGAGAGGGAGAAAGAATCTCAAGCAGACTCCTGCCTGAGCAACAGAGGCCAGCAAGGGGCCCCACACAGGGCTCTGACTCCACACAGGGCTCTATCTCGTGATCTGCACATCACAACCTGAGGCAAAACCAAAAAGTGTTTTAGGCGTTTCACCAAGTTTAAAGTTAACATTTTAATTATCCAAGGCATTGGTTGCAAGTAACAATATTGGAAACTATCAGAGGGCTAAGCCTATTCATTTTAAGCTATGATTCCTCTTAGAGTCAAACCACTCTTTACAATCAGTGTCTAGTCACTTCATTATTGCATGAGTGATTAATGCTTGAAATTTTGCAGTTACCAAAGTAGTTAAAAGAATAATCAAAAGAGTACATTCTGCTACAGTATTTGTGCACAAATATGATTAAGGGTTTGGAAAATTCAAATTATGGCGGTTTTATGACACAGAAAGAAGTCAGTTTCTTGAATATATATGGAGAAGACATAAGAAGCCAACATTATATACAATGAGCATTTGGTTAAGAAATGTCTCTACCAGGAAGATGTTACTTTCTTACTGCCAAAAACCTCCACTTTACCTGCATTATTCTCACCCTGATTTCGTTCACTGTCACCCTAGCCTAACTTTTTGATTTTTATATTTTCTATTTTTTGTTTCCTTTCCCCTTTCTCATCTGTATGTGTTCTAAACTTCTAAATTAGACACTTGCAACATATTTTACACAAAAATCACTGAGGGGCCCAAACAACATGTCAATGTTCAGTTCCCATATTTCTCAATTCTGCCTTATTTTCTACCTTTAGAATATTTCCGCATCTTTCTCTACTGTTGAGCCAATGGATACAACACCAAATGATTCTGTGGTGTCTGAATTCGGTATTGATTGACTTTCAAATTCATGGGAGGATGCATCTTTTTCTCTTTGGTTTTTCTCTGTGTTCTACATGGGAATTATCCTGGGAAACCTCTTCATTGTGTTCACGGTTTAATTACTGAATCTCCATTTAAACACCCCCATGTAATTCCTGTTAGCCAACCTCTCTCTCCATTGATCTAGGTCTTGTCCCTCTATTGCCACAGTGCCCAAAAACAATCACTAATCTTTTCACTAAACTGCAAAATCATTTTCCTTTCCAAAATGCATGTACATGATACCAGATATTTTTTATTAATGTCATGGTGTGGGATGGTGAGATAGGTGCTGATCATAGCCAGGGCATATGACAGGGTACACTTGCAATCTGTAAGCCTCTATCACTATATGACACATCATGAGCCCCCAAAATGTGGTGTTTCCTTTGTAGTGGCTGCCTGGATTAGTGCGGGCTATCCCATGCTGGGTCTCAGTTTGTTCTTGTCATAAACGTGCCCTTCTGTGGCCCTAATGAATAGTAGATAGTTTTTACTGTGATTTTCCTTGGGTCATGAAACTGCTTGTGTAGATCACTTACAAGCTGGAGTTTGTAATCATCGCTAACGTGGGTTCATATCCATGGCTACCTACCTTCTTCTCTTTAATTATATCCTATATACTTCATTTTGGTCACTGTCTGGAAACGTTCTTCAGGGGGACTTATCCAAGCATTTGTCACAAACTGTCAGCTACATCACTGTAGTGATTTTTGTTTTTTACACCATGCATGTTCCTAGACGTGTGGCCTTTCCCCACAACATCACTGGATAAGTGCTTTGTTCATTGTTTGACTTTGCTATCACCCCCCTCTTGAATCCTGCCATCTATACCATTAGAAAACAAGAAGACATGAGAGTTGGCCATGAGAAGACTGAGCAAACGGATTTTGGGTCCTAGTGGGATCTCACAATGAATGTAGCAGATCCACATACAACATGCTTGGGCTCACCAAAACCCTGGCAAGTCATTGTGATGCCATCATTACAATGGTAAGAACTACTATTGTCATGACAGTTGTCAACAAAACTCTCCCTGTAGAGATGGATTATTGAGTAAGAGGTGACGTTTATTTTGCTTAATGATGACAGAATAAATTTGACATCACACCAAACTTACATTGGAAAAGAAGGTGAGAACAGAAAACCTGAGCTAATTCATAGGAGTTAAACTTACATTCAAATACCATTTTCTATGACTTGCTAATTGTATTATTTACTCTCAATTATGAAGACATGCCTCAACAACAAATGATAAATATATCTCATGGTAACCTATGGATTTAATAGATAAAATGTGACTTTGAGTCAATCAAAATCAATAAATTCTACTTTGAATTTTTATTTTAGTTTTGAATTTAACTTAGAATAAGAAAACAAAATCAACTATTTGTTATCAGGTTAAGCAAGCTGTTTTAGTTGTTTAGATTTGATTGGCTGTAAATAAAGAAGGATAATTCTTTGCACTATAAATACTTCAAATAAATACAAACCAGATTTCTGAGATTTTGTCTCACTTTCTAACTATTCTAAAGATGAAGATTTTCAAATATTCAAACATCCTAGTTTATAATTTAAAAAAATATATAAAAGTAATTGCTCTTTCAGGACACACCTAGGTGGCTCTGTCTGTTAAACATCTGCCTTTGGCTCAAGTTATGATCTCAGGGTCCTGAGACTGAGCCCCATGTGGGGACTCCCTGCTCAGCAGAGAGCCTGCCTTTTCTTCTCCCTTGCAACTGCCCCCAGCTTGTGCTCTCTCTCTCTCAATAAATTAAATGGTATTTATTTTAATAAATTAATAAATTCTTTCAAGAATATAAATCTTGAAAAAATTAACTAAATTAAAATATAAAACTAATAACTGTTTCACAAAAGAATAATCACACCTAGGATGTATGTTTAGAGATTCTGGTTTCTTTGAATATGGTTTCCCTGACCTGACAAAAATGTTTCCCCCAAAAGTTTATGTATCTTAGATAAGTAAAAAGTCAAAACTGGTAAGGCATATTCAATTTGATTGAGCACTTCTAATTTGGAATAAGTGCTTTATTAAAGTACACATGGTTTTCATTTACTTGTTTATACTTCTCTGAAAATAAAATCTGTTCAATTAAGGAAATAATGCCTATGTTTTTTTTGTCCAGTGGTTTTCTCCAGGAACCTTTTCAATAACATATCTGCTACTCCATGTAAATTAATCATTAATACTTCTTTTAAAGCTTTGGTATTCATCTGGATGGAAAGTTCTTTACTTGATCATTGCTAACCACTCCCTCTTATAAATAATCCACTGAGCTTCTGAGATAGTACAGTCTCCCACTTTTCCACCTACTCTTAGGGAATTCCTTCCCAGTAACAGTTTTCTGGGGTTCTCTCATCTGCTCCACCACCCAACTCAGTGTTCCTCAGAATTGCATCTTTGGTCTTTTTCTCACTCCATATTCTTTCCCCTAGGGAACACCCATTCCCTTGGCTTTAATTACCATCTCTGCCAAGACCTTTTTATTCTTAAGCCAGGGTATTATTTCTTTGAGTTCCTACTTCATAAATCTAACTGTTTACTGACTTGATGCTTCAAGGGAATCTCCCACTCAGCAGACCTGAAACTAAACTGTCTCATCATTAATCATATTATTCCAACCTCTAAACACCTCCTAAATATGTCCTGTTTTCTAACAAATGTCACCATTCTTGTCTAATTCTTCACATGTCATTTTTTCAAACTGAGTATGAGTCACTATGTGTCTTCTCCCTTCAAAGCTGATTTGCCTTTATTCCCATTATCTACATACAGAAATGAGAGATTTTATAAGTATAAATTTAAGTACATGATTTTTCTCCTTATGGGCGCCTGGGTGGCTCAGTGGGTTTAAGCCGCTGCCTTCGGCTCAGGTCATGATCTCAGGGTCCTGGGATCGAGTCCCCCGCATTGGGCTCTCTGCTCAGCAGGGAGCCTGCGCTTCCTCTTCTCTCTCTCTCTATCACCTGGCCTCTCTGCCTGCTTGTAATCTCTCTCTGTCAAATAAATAAAATATAAAATCTTAAAAAAAAAAACCCTCACATACTTGTCAGTGCTCTTAAATTAAAAATATAAACTACTTTTTTAAGATTTTATGAGGTGACCAAGAACCTGGCCCTCATCCTCTTCTCCTGGATAGAGGACAATTCCAGAGGAAATTTTATTTTCTTTTGCTTGCCTAAAACTTCATTTTTCTCTGGGCACCAGTGTTTGGCTCAGTTCCTTAAGCTTCAGAGTCTTGGTTTCAGCTCAAGTCAATGATCTCATGCTCATGAAATTGAACCCAGAGTTCCAGTTACTACATCAGGCACTGTGCTCAGGACAGAGTCTGCTTGAGGCTCTACCCCCTCTGTCTCTCTCTCTCTCTATCTCTAAAATAAAATAAGTAAAAAAATCTTTCTTTTTTTGCCATTATTTAAAAAACGTTAATTGGAGCACAGAAGAAATGCTTAAATCACAAGAGTAATACTGAATTTTAAATAAAGTATAAGCAAAGGAAGTGGAATATGCATCATTCACAGGCATGAAGACGGGGGAAGAAAGAAGAAGAAACATGGAAATGAGTCTTGGAGCAACACTCAGTGGTCTTCTTGTCCCTATCTGTTTTGAAACTTTCTTTAGAAATAAAAAAAAATCAATTCGTGACGAATGGATAAGGAAAATGTGGTCATTATACACTATGGAGTATTATGCCTCCATCAGAAAGGATGAATACCCAACTTTTGTAGCAACATGGACGGGACTGGAAGAGATTCTACTGAGTGAAATAAGTCAAGCAGAGAGCAGAGAGAGTCCACATTATCATATGGTTTCACTTATTTGTGGGAGCATAACATAACAAGCATGGAGGACAGGATGAGGAGATGCAGAGGAGAAGGGAGTTGGGGGAAATAAGGGGAAGGGAGGGTGAACCATGAGAGACTATGGGACTCTGAAAAAAACAATCTGAGGGGTTTAAAGTGGCGGGGGAACGTGGTGGGAGGTTGGTGGTGGTACCAAGGTGGTGGGGGTATTATAGAAGGCACAGATTGCATGGGTAAGTACTGGATGTGGTGGTTGAAAAAATAATGAATAATATTATGCTGAAAATAAATAAAAAATAAATTTAAAAAAAGGAAATAAATAACATAAAATATTTTAAAAAAAAATTCATTCTCTCTCATCTTGAGACTTTGTCCTGGCTAATCACTCTGTCTCAAACATCTATCCTAGGCAGGGTCATGTTTTGTTATTAATATCTATTCATTCTTACAAACTCTCAAGTTTCAACACAGACAATTTTTTTATTTATTTTCAACATAACAGTATTCATTGTTTTTGTACCACACCCAGTTGAGAGGACCATGGAATCCGTGCCCTTTATAATACCCACCACCTGGTAACCCGACCGACGACCACCCACCCCCTGCCACTTCAAAACCCCTGAGATCGATTTCAGAGTCCATAGTCTCTCATGATTCACCTCCCATTCCAATTTCTCCCAAATACCTTCTCCTTTCTTTCGTTTTCTTTTTTTTTTTTAAGATTTTATTTATTTATTTGACAGAGAGAGATCACAAGTAGACATAGAGGCAGGCAGAGAGAGAGAGAGGAGGAAGCAGGCTCCTGCTGAGCAGAGAGCCCGATGCGGGACTCGATCCCAGGACCCTGAGATCATGGACCTGAGCCGAAGGCAGCGGCTTAACCCACTGAGCCACACAGGCGCCCTCCCTTCTCCTTTCTAACTCCTCATATCCTCCATGCTATTTGTTATGCTCCCGAAATAATTGAAACCCATATGAGAATTGACTCTCTCTGCTTGACTTATTTCACTCTCAGCAGAATCTCTTCCAGTCCCGTCCATTTGTTGCTACAAAAAAGTTGGGGTATTTTGTCCTTTCTGATGGAGGCATAATACTCCCATAGTGTATATTATATGGAACCACATCTTCCTTATCCATTCATCCGTTGAAGGGCATCTTGGTTCTTTCCACAGTTTGGCGACCGTGGCCATTGCTGCTAAAAACATTGGGGTAGAGATGGCCCTTCTTTTCTACATCTGTATCTTTGGGGTAAATACCCAAGAGTGCAATGGCAGGGGTCATTGGGAAGTTCTATTTTTAATTTCTTGAGGAATCTCCACACTGTTCTCTCCAAAGTGGCTGCACCAACTTGCATTCCCACCAACAGTGGAAGAGGGTTCCCCTTTCTCCACATCCCCTCCAACACATGTTGTTTCCTGTCTTGCTAATCTTGGCCATTCTAACTGGTGTAAGGTGATATCTCAATGTGGTTTTAATTTGAATCTCCCTGATGGCTAGTGATGATGAACATTTTTTCATGTGTCTGATAGCCATTTGTATGTCCTTCATACGAGAAGTGTCTGTTCATATCTTCTGCCCATTTTTTGATAGGACTCTCTGTTTTGGTGTGTGTTGAGTTTGAGGAGTTCTTTATGGAGCCTGGATATCAAACCTTTTTGTCTGTACTGTCAGTTTTGCAAGTATCTTCTCCCATTTTCGTGGGTTGCCTCTTTGTTTTTTTCTTTGACTATTTCCTTTGCTATGCAGAAGCTCTTGATTTTTATGAAGTCTGAAAAGTTCATTTTCACTTTTGTTTTCTTTTTGCCTTTGGAGACATATCTTGAAAGAAGTTGCTGTGGCTGATATAAAAGAGGTTACTGCCTATGTTCTCCTTGAGGATTCTGATGGATTCCTGTCTCATGTTGAGGTCTTTTTATCCATTTTTGAGTTTATCTTTTGTGTACAGTGTAAGAGAATGGTTGAGTTTTCATTCTTCTACATATAGCTGTCCAGTTTTCCGCACCATTTATTGAATAGACTGTCTTTTTTCCACTGTATATTTTTACTGTTTTGGGCAAAAGATTTATTTGCCCATAGAGTTGAGGGTCCATATCTGGGCTCTCCACTCTGTTCCCCCTGGTCTATGTGTCTTTTTTTATGCCAGTACCATGCTGTCTTGGTGATCACTGCTTTGTAGTAAAGCTTGAAATCAGGTAAATGTGATGCCACCAGTTTTTATTTTTGTTTTTCAACATTTCCTTGGGATTCAGGGTCTCTTCTGATTCCATACAAATTTTTGGATTATTTGCTCCAGCTCTTTGAAGAATACCAGTGGCGGAATTTTGATTGGAAATGGCGTTAAATGTATAGATTGCTCTAGGCAGTATAGACATTTTAACAATGTTTATTCTTCCGATCCAAGAGCATGGAATGTTCTTCCATCTTTTTGTGGTCTTCTTCAACTTCTTTCATGAGTGTTCTGTAGCTCCTCGAGTAGATCCTTTACCGCTTTGGTTAGGTTGATTCCCAGGTATCTTACGGTTCTTGGTGCTAGAGTCAATGGAATCGATTCTCTAATTTCCCTTTCTGTATTTTCATTGTTAGTGTATAAGAAAGCCACTAATTTCTGTAACCTTAACATTGTATCCTGCCACGTTTTGCTGAATTGCTCTATGAGTTCTAGTAGTTTTGGGGGTGGAGTCTTTGGGTTTTCCCATATTAAAGAATCATGTCATCTGCGAAGAGAGAGAGTTGACTTCTTCATTGCCAATTTGGATACCCTTTATTTCTCTTTGTTGTCTGATTGCTGTTGCTAGGACTTCTAATACTATGTTGAACAAGAGTGGTGAGAGTGGGCATTCTTGTCTTGTTCCTGATCTCAAAAGCTGCCAGCTTTTTCCCATTGAGGATGATATTTGCTGTGGGTCTTTCATACATAGATTTGATGAAGTTCAGGACTGTTCCCTGTATCCCTATACTTTGAAGCGTTTTAATCAGGAAGGGATGCTGGATTTTTCTCAAATGGTTTTTTTTCTGCATCAATTGAGAGAACCACGTGGTTCTTCTCTCTTCACATATTAATTTGCTGTATCACATTGATTGATTTGCAATGTTGAACCATCCTTGTAGCCCAGGGATGAATTCCACCTGGTCATGGTAGATAATCTTTTTAATGTGCTGTTGGATCCTGTTTGCTAGGATCTTGTTGAGAATTTTAGCATCTATATTTCATCAGTGATATTGGTCTGAAATTCTCCTTTTGGTAGGGTCTTTGCCTGGTTTGGGTATCAGGGTAATGCTGGCTTCATAGAAAGAGTCTGGAAGTTTTACTTCTTCTGCTTCAATTTTTTAAAAACAGCTTCAAGGGAATAGGTGTTATTTCTTCTTTGAAAGTTTGGTAGAATTCCCTAGGGAATCTGTCAGGTCCTGGGCTCTTGTTTTTTGATCACTGCTTCAATCTCATTACTAGATATTGGTCTATTCAGGTTGTCAATTTCTTCCTGGTTCAATTTTGAGAGTTTATAGGTTTTTTCCAGGAATGCATCCATTTCATCTAGGTTGCTAAGCTTATTTGCATATAACTGTTGATAATAACTTCTGATTATTGTTTTCTACTTCCTTGGTTTTAGTTGTGATCTCTCTCCCCTTTTCATTCATAATTTTATGAATTTGGGATTTCTCTCTCTTTTCTTTTGGATTATGGTGGCCAATGGTTTTATCGCTTCTTACTGATTCTTAAAAAAAAACCTGCTTCTAGTTTCATTGATATGTTTCTACTTTTTGTCTGGTTTCTACGTCATTGATCTTCATCTCTAATATTGATGATTTTCCTTCTTATGTGTGGAGTTGGTTTGATTTGTTGTTGATTTCCAGTCTTCTTTAAGGTGTAGAGACAGCTGCTATGTTCTGGATATTTCAATTTTTTTTGAGGGAGGCTTAGATGGCTAAGTATTTCCCCTTAGGACCGCCTTTGCTGTATCCCATAGGTTTTGGACCGAAGTGCTTTCATTCTCATTGGTTTCCATGAATTGTTTTTCAGTTCTTCTTTGATCTCCTGGTTGAAATCCAGCGTTCTGAAGCAAGGTGGTCTTTAGCTTCCAGGTGTTTTAGTTCCTTCTGAACTTTTTCCTTGTGATTGAGCTCCAGTTTCAAAAGCATTGTGATCTGAGAATATGCAGGGAATCATCTCATGCTTTTGGTATCTGTGAGTCCTGGTTTGTGACTCAGTATGTGGTCTATTCTTGAGAAGGTTCCATGTGCACTTGAGAAGAATGAGTATTCTGTTGTTTTAGGATGGAATGCTCTGTATATATCTATGAGGTCCATTTGGCCCAATGTGTGATTCAATGCTCTTGTTTATTTATTGATTTTCTGCTTCGATGATCTGTCTATTTCTGAGAGAGGTGTGTTAAGATCTCCTATGATTAGTGTATTCATATCAATATGACTCTTTATCTTGATTAACAGTTTTCTTAAGTAATTGGCTGCTCCCATATTGGGGGCATAGATATTTACAATTGTTAGATCATCTTGGTGGATAGTCCCTTTAAGGATTATGTAGTGTCCTTCTGTATCTCTGACTACAGTCTTTAGTTTAAAATCCAATTTATTTGATATGAGAATCACTACCCCCAGCCCTTCTTTTGAGGGCCCATTGGCATGAAAAATGCTTTCTCCATCCCTTCACTTTCAGGCTGGATGTATCTTTAGGTTCCAAATGGGTCTCTTGTAGACAACATCTGGATGGGTCCTGTCATTTTATCCAATCTTCAACCCTGTGCCATTTTTATGGGCACATTTAGGCCATTCACATTGAGAGTGAATATTGATAGATACGTTTTATATTGACATCGAGTTATCTTTGAAGTCTTTCTTTGTGTAGATTGTCTCTATATTTCTGTTCAATGCTATTCTTAGGATTTTTTCCTCTTTTTAGAACCCCCCTTAATATTTCCTGCAGTGTCAGCTTGGTGGTTGCAGAGTCTTTTTAAAGCCTTGCCGGTCTTGGAAAACTCTTTATCTCTCCATCCATTTTGAATGTCAGTCTTGCTGGATAAAGTATTCTTGGCTGCATGTTCATCTCATTTAGTGCCCTGTGAATATATCTTGCCAGACTTTTCTGACTTGTCAGGTCTCTGTGGACAGGTCTGACGTTATTCTGATGGGCTTTTCCTCTGTAAGTAAGGAGCCTCTTTGCCCTAGTGGCTTTCAAGAGATTATACCTAAAATTATAATTCCTCAATTTGACTATCAGGTGTCGTGATTTTTTTTTGGAATGTATAATTTTGGGTGGAGACCATTCAGCCTCTAATACATGAATGCCGGTTCCATTCACGAGATTGGGAAAATTTTCATGAAGGACTTGTTCTACTATATCTTCTAGACTTCTTTCTTTCTCCTCCCCTCCAGGGATTCCAATAATTCTGATGCTGGAACGTTTCATGGCATCATTTATTTCCCTGATTCTGTGTTTTTGTGGCTTCTAAGCTGTTTGTTCCAGGCTTCCTCCAGATCCTTTCTCTCTATCTTGTTTGTCCCTCCAGATCACTAATTCTATCTTCTGTCTCAGTTACTCTAGCTTTGAGAGAATTTAGATTAGATGGGAAAACTCATCGAGAGCATTTTGAAAACTCATCCCTGGTAGCTTTCAGCTCTTCCCTAATATTGAAAACATGATCTCTGGTCGTTTTTCAGTTCGGCCCTAATCAATTCCGTTTCGTCATCCATGGGCTTTCTCCAACCTAGCTATTGCCTGGATAATTGTTAGCCTGAATTCTCTTTCTGATATATTGTCTATGTTGATAGCCATTAGCTCTGTTGCAGAAGGTCCATCCTCTGTATTTTTTCTTCTGTTGGGCATTCCTCCTCCTAGTCATTTTGGTGAGAGATGGCTGAACGGGTGTAGCTGGATGTATCAACCATGGTGCATTCAAGGTCCACCATGGAACACTTCTGAGAAATCAGGGTTCCCCACCCAAATGAGAGGAAAAGAAAAGGAAAAGAAAAAAAAGAGAGAGAGAGAGAGAGAACAGGAATGATTGGTCAGATAAAAGAGAAGGTTCAGCCCAAATGGGCCCCAAGGTAAGATTTATGAATTATACAAACAAAAAAACAGACAAAAAAAAAAAAAAAGGCTGATAAAAGTATATGACAAGAGAAAAAATATATATTTGCATATATATTGCATATATATAGATATAGATATATATATATATTATATATATGCCAATAAAGGAAGAACCTCGTCACAAAGAACCCCGAGTGTAATATTTATATACTATCAGGACAAAACAAAAAACACAGAAATACTGGTGGAGGAAAAAGATGGGAGAGTGGTTGTAAATTCTCGGGTGTGGGTGAAGAAGGTTGTTTTGATTCTTCCTGGATGTATCTTGATATCTTTGTTAAAGGACTCAACTTTCCTAAGATAAAGGGGGGATTAGGAATTGGTTTACCTATAGGGGGGTGGCATTGATTGGGGAAAGGGGATTACCTTGAATTTTAACTCTATATGAATATTAGAAAATAAAAATTAAAAAAAGGAATAAACTAGGACTAAACTAAACTAAATTTTTTAAAAAAGAAATTTAAAAAATAGAAATGCAAAAGGAAAACACAGATGTATGTATCAAAAAGTTCAGGTTAGAAGGTTATTATGGAATTTGATGTACTGGACATCTCACTGTGATGGTAAATAGGTTAAAAAATTATCTATATAATAATAAAAAATTATCTATATAAAAAAATGAGCCAGAATAGTGGGAACAAATTAATAAAAAATTGTCCTATGAAATAGTAGTGGTTGTTCTCTTGTCTTTTTTTCTTTTTTTTTTTTTTCCTTTCCTGGTTGGTTTTCTGGGGGAGGGGCCTGCCACGTGGGTTTTCAGTCAATGGTGTTCTCTGAGTAAAGTCCTCCTGCCCCCCTCAAGTGGGTGGGCTCCGAGGAAACTGTTATTTTCAGCAGTTTTTGTTCTCTGGAAGCTTTTATATTTGTTCACTTTGGTTTTTCTCTCTCGCCTTGACCACTTTTGATGGGTTTTGTAGGTTTAAAGGAAAGCAAACTGCACCCTGACCTCCCTCTCAGAGAGAAGCCTCAGTCTGGCTGCAGAGCCCCAAAAAATCCCCTCTTGGCCACTGGCAGAGCAGGTTCCCAGTCGCGGTCCCTGGGGATTCAGGTTTTTTGCTTGTACCCAAAACCACAGCAGTGGCAGCTGTCTGGGCAGCTCCAAACTGCCAGAGAGGTTCCAAGCAGTGATCGCACACTGAGATTTTCCTGCTGGCCTGGGCTGGGAGTGCCTGGTCTTTCTGGTCTGAGAGCACCAGGCTGGCGCCTGTGTGCAAGCTCTCAGGAGAGGGTGTGGGGCACAACTCAAACTCTGATGGCATGGCAGCGCACTCGCATGGGATCTGCAAAAAGTCTGTGCTTCTGTTGGCTGGTGAGGCCCCCAGCCCTTCACGGGAGCAGGGCGCCACATACTCTCATGCACGCTGGTGGTTCAGGGACCAAGACCTGGTTTCTCTGCCGCACTCTCTCTGGCTCTTCACCAGAGGTGGCTGTCCTGGTCTGGGGACTTAACCCTAACACCCCGATTCCCGCAATTTCCCCCGGGCCATCCTTTGCTCTTTTTGAGTGCTTTCTACCAGACTCCCGAGTTAATGCTGGTCCCCAGATGCAGAGCACTCTCGTATTGGGATATTACTTTCCAGTGGGTTGCCTCTGGTGGCTCCCTCCCCCTTTGGTTTATCTTCTGATATCAGTCTGACTTTCCCACTCCACTTTACCTGCCCACTGGCATCTTCTGCTCCGGTAGAGATCCAAACATATATAATTCTGATCTCAGGCTGATTTCGTGGGTGATCGGAGTTTTTTGGAAGGTAATCAGCTCACTTTAGGGTACAGGTTGAAAGGGCGCCTCCTCCTACTTCCCCGCCATCTTGTCTCAGTAGATGGGTTTTTTCCCCTCAACATCCTTTTATCAAGAAACACTTCCAAAATCCTGGGTCCAGAAGAACTCCTTCCATTGTATATATTATACCACTCCCTAATGCAACTTTTGGTAATATCAATAATAATAATTAATAAAGTAATAATGAATTATAATAATTTCTTATTTGATGTAGGTCTTCTTCATTAGAGTTGAAGTTCCATGTGAGGAAGGGGTTGGGTCCATCATAGCTACTACTATAACATTAATGGGTAACAACTCTACAGAAAATGCTCAATAAATGCTTATCATTAAATAAATGAATAAAACCAACAAAGAGTAAAAACAAATAATGTGAATAGTTTCTTGAATACTGTTTGAGCTTTCTTTATACATTCAGCCAAAGGTCATAGGATTACAGTACTTCCGTTCTTTTCATTCTCCTTTTCTCAGTTAATTTTCTCTGTCTCTGTGTCCTGAATACTCTACAGTAAAATCTACTAATGAGTACCTTTTGTAGACTCAAGCCAATTCAAAGCTTTGGCCAATCACAGCTGCGGCAACAAATAAATTCGTGGTCTCCATCCTCTCTAATACTTCTAGGTCTCATAAACTCTACATTAGCAATGCCTGCTCCTCTTGACCCAGCAGCCTTTTCTGTTACCGAGCAAACCCAAGATCCATTCCTTAGAGGATCCCTCTCAGATCACAGCTTGCTCTATGTCGATTGACCTGACCAACCTCCTCAGGGACTTTATTTCTACCTAGATGCTGCTCATTCATCTTAATCTGTTGTTCTGCCTGGTATCCAGGGTCTGACTAGAACACTGGTATATCGGGACAGCAGCACACTGACATGATAGAATGATTTTATGGGTCACTGTGTAGCAGAAGAGCTTTTGGAGGGCTGGGAAGCAACAGGAGAAATTTTCCTCTTATCTTAGAGTAGTTCTGCTTCTTCTTGGCAAATAAATATATCATCTGATATATACTAGGATTAATGCAAGTGACCATACTTACCTATTTATTTTTTATCATCCCGCAGTATTCTCCAGTTTGTATCCTTGTTTATACATTTTGCAATGTCAATACTTTTTTTATAATTTTTTAATTTTATAATAAACATATATTAGCCCCAGGGGTACAGGTCTATGAATCATTAGGTTCAATGTCAATACATTTTGAAAATTAATTTGAAACTTCATTCTGTAATTAGAAAATTAAGATTCTTACTTGTTTCTGACCCAAGAAAATAAAATACAGGTCTAAATAAATGCAGTTCTAAACAAAGATAGATCCTTCACACTTTGGAGCCCCATGATAGCCTGGAGATCTTATTCTTTATATTTGCACATCAATAATCAAGAAAGCCTTACTTTTACAGAGATACACTAGGCTTGTTTCAAAGCCTTATCATAGGTCCTTTGAATGAGTATCTCCTTCAGGTAAACGTGCTCCACTTAGAAACAACTCTAACTCCCTACATTTTCTTTTGTTTTTATATCTTTCCCTTGATTTCATAAGAACTTGATCTAATTACATACAAATTTTACTTGTATGGCTCAACTCAGGAAAAATAAGTATTGAAAGCATTCAAGAAGACCTTCATCCTCAACTCTCCAAAGTTTGGGACCACAGGTAAATATATACAGGTTAACATAGGCTATGACTGATAAGAGGAAAATGATCAATATATTCTCCCACTGTCAGTCTTAAGAATCATATCTACAGGGCACCTGGGTGGCTCAGTTGGTTAAGCAACTGCCTTCGGCTCAGCTCTTGATCCTGGAGTCCCCAGGATTGAGGCCCACATTGGTTTCCCAGCTCCGTGAGGAGTCTGCTTCTCCCTCTGACCTTTTCCTCTCTCATGCTCTCTCATGTCTCTATCTCAAATAAATAAATAAATCTTTTTAAAAAAATTATCTCTAAATATCAAGGGTTTTACATCTATTTTTTCCAGTTTGGTACATGAGTGAAGGTATGTCTGTACACTCAGGATATGTTTTCACACCCTCATTCCCTAGCTCAGTTCTTCTAAGCATTTCATCTCAAAGATCACATAACCAATATAAGGATACTTTTACACAAACCAACATACTGCCTACAAACCATCCCTCCTCCCCTCTGTCTCATTACCATGCAATTTCTCTTCTCACTATTTCTCTCATGGGGAAGTCAATGTGACTCAAAGAGTCCCCCAAGAGAAGCTAATACTGGGCTCAATATTAGACTTCTCTGTAACAACTGTTGATCACTCTCCCTGTGTAGCTAATTATTTCCCATTTTGAAGAATCTTTTGTACAGTTTTGTCTTGAGAAAAGATTATGCACAGAAATTATGCACAGAAATTTTAGAATTTCTCTTCTTCTAAAAATGTCCATCCTGTTGCTGAACAGGCATATAGGAAAGATGCTTTTTATTATAAAAAACTGCACCTGTGCAATTCCTCCCATGTGACCTGGTCAACGCAGGTTCGATCCTCCTAAGTCCCCTTGCTCTGAGGGGTGGCAGGACTACAGAAATGCAGATATGACTGAGGGTGATGTAAATCTGAAGGTCTACTCCCTTGCAGATGTCCACCTCACCAAAAAACTGCTGGAACTTGTCAGCAGTCATGTGTAACTAAAAGCAGCTTTGGAAAGGAACCAATGCAGGCACCAAACCTCTCAACAGTGTTGTCTCTGTGTTCATCATGATGGATACAGATGCTGAGCCCCTGGAGATCATCCTGCAACTTCTGCTGCTGTGTAAGGATAAAAATGGTCCCTAGGTGATTGTGCACTCCAAGCATGCTATGGGGTAGGTCAGCAGGGTTTCCGAGCCGGTCGTTGCCTGCTCTGTCACCATCAAAGAAGGCTCTCAGCTGAAGCACCAGATCCTGTCCATTTAGCAGTCCACTGAAAGGCTCTTAGTCTCAACCAGTTGGCTCTGCCACACTCTTCACTGAGTCCTTCCTTGGCATTGTGAATCATATCCTGTATTTGCATTTAGTTTCTCTAGCTACCTTCTCTTGTCATATTCTAGTATTAAATCTGGGTGTTTTCATTTTTGTATTATTCTTCTTCTGTTTTATAGGTTGTTATCCATATATTAATCCACCACCCTACACCAATCACCCATTTACTCTCTCTGCCTTTTATAAAACATGATCTAATGCTGAAAACAGTGGCCAAACAAAGTGTTGACACCTTTGGAAAGACAAGGAAGAGGGCAGGACACAGATCTGGTTCCAACGTTCATGTGCTAACTTCCTGTTTTATGTAAGGACATGATGGATGTAAAATACCATTCACTTGGTATCCCTTGTGCCTGAACACACAAATCATCCCATATGTGGTTGCTCTCTGGGGGATTATGTATTATTTGTATTCTGTGAGGTTGTTTGATTCATTGTATTCTGTGAGGTTTGTTAGGTATATGTCCAAGTGTCATTGCCAATATACCCCAAATGCCTGAATTTGGTAATGTGATGTTATTTTCCCCTCTCTCCCCCCAAGTCCCAAACATGCCCCTCCCCTGAGGGTGGCACAGCAGCAGCATACCAAAGAGATGTGGCTGCAGAATTCCAGAGGCTGCCTGGACAAGTTAGACATGAGGGGATGCTGACATAGGTCTTGAAGGAGTAGTCCAGAGTGGCTAGGGAAAAGAGGGTTAGCTGATGCTGGAATGAAGTCTGGGCAAGTCATGGGAGACCTGACTGGAAGCTACAGCAAAGATGCTGGAATCGACGGATAGAAACATCCTCTCTGGTGGATTGGGGAGGTCTCCAGTGGACAACTCTGAGAGCCCCTTACCTTGGTTGCCTGCCATGATGTAGGTCAGATTTATGTATTCTTTATCACATCAGAAGGATAGTGCTAGTGTGTCATTCCTGTGAGCATCCTAATGAAAGAAATGTATTTCTTACCCCACAAAAATTGCACCTGTCATCGTTGGTCCCTCTTTCTATTCCTCTCAATTCCTCTTTAGTTTCTACTCTTCAGTTAAAATATTTGTGTCAGAAGTTTTCTCTTAATGAAAATACTTTCATCCCTTTATTGTACACCATCACTCTCTTATTCTCAAATTTCAATCATTGCATTGTCTGTATCAAATCAATTCTACACACAAAAACTTTTTGATTATGTTTGTCTCCATAATGTGAAGATTTTCCAAGATTCATGTGCTTCTGGATTTTAATGCCCTCCACCTCATTTTAAACCTTTTTAACTGTGTTGGTAAAACAGACATCTGGCCTCAATTATTCCTGCCCTAGTTTTGAGAACTAAATCCTGTTTTAAGCAAGAGGAAGGAAATTTTGATCCTTTATCTCCAGGATTCTGTGTGTGGTTCCCTCCCTTCAGTATTATTTTCTCCACATTTGAGGACTATTCTGAGTCAGGAATCTTCTGGCGCCATACCAGGAGATGGTACAGAGAAGCAGAGAGCTACAAGTTCTGAGATTGGAACTGTTCAAGGACTGACCAGGTTGTGTGAAGAAGATGAAGAAGAAATAGGAGAAGAAAAAAGGGGGTTAGCAAGAGAAATTCCCACTGGCAAAAAAAAACAAAACAAAACAAAACAAAATCATCTTTCCGCCAAGGGAAGCCCAATATTATTTTAAATGGGATTTTAAAAACTCGCGGATCAGGGCTCTTCTAATTAGGTTAGAGTGAGTGATAATATCAAAATATAAATAATTCTAGTTTTTTTCATGACTCTACTAAGCAGGTATAGAGCATTACTGTGGAAGATGATTGTACTGGAAGTTGGGTTTTGACTTCTAGTTCTGGGCCCTGTGAATGTAAGACTGTGAAACACACTGGCTTAGCTGTTTACCCTCACAGGGGTTGGTTCTCCCACTGGCAGAATGAAGTAAATGAACAAGATTCTTTCAAAGTTCTTTCCCACTTCTATACAAACTTATCATTCTGATCATCTTATTTGTTTAATATGTATCTATATTTCCTGTTTAAAGATGGGTCTCCCCAGACCCTGAAATGACTGAAAAATGTTACATCTCCAAGAGGAAGGAGAGCAAACTCTGTGGAGACTTGGCTTCTGATGAACTCCTGAAGCTTTTCACAAAGTCACCAGGGTTTTCTGAAAAGGTTAGAGAAACAAGTGCAGGGTCTTTTTCTCCAAAACAAGCTCTCTCAGGTCATCAGGATTTCCTCATCAATGATACATGGTAATCTGAAATGTTTGTAACAGAAAGAGTGAAAAATTTCTTCATGCAGCTAAATACCCACTTTTTATGTATATATATAAACTGGGTTATCACCAGGAAGTACAAGTTTGTGGAGAATATACTATTAAATCAATTTCTCTATGTATTTCTAAGGACTACTGTTTTGTTTCTTCTATGAACAATTCATTACCTATTTCTAGGAAATTCATTCATCAAATATTTCCTGGGCTTTTCTATATGCCAGCCACTATTTTCGGCAGGTGATAGAGTGTTAGATAAATTAGAAAGGTTCTTATATCATAAACTTCAATTTTATATTTATAAAAAGCTATGAAATCCTCCCTATTTGTCTTTTAGGATTTTCTTCTCCCTTTACTTATCTTCTTCTTTTATTCTCCTAGTCTCTTTCTAATCCATCTTCATTCTTCCTCTTTCTTCTCTGCTTGTTCCTTACAGATGCAACTGATTCTGACTACTACACCACATTGATTGCACTCACAGTTCCATGTTTTGTATTGTGACTGTCTCATTTTAGAATAATTTAGATCATTAATAAATTATATTATAAGTAGAAGCTTAGAGGTTTTTAAACTAATAGCTTCATGTAAGATATTGCTGCTTTAAAAAGTTAATTATCAAACTCCAGGACACACATTTCACCAGTACTAACAGTAATAAAAATTCCAAATCTCACAAATTAATTCAGAGACTCTAATTCATTTTCTAATATGAAACACCCACTTTCATGATGAGAGTCATAAAGTATTAGGTTTATATGTTTCATCTCAGCTTAACAGAATAAACGTGTTGTCTTAAGAAGTCAACATAATTCTTCATCTGCAACTTTATTAAAGGCACTGAATTGGGTGGTGAGTTTATGAAATCACCAAATACCTTTTGTTCAGCAGCATAGAGGGTATTGCCATGAAATTTTTCCAGGGATGATGTCATTAATTCTATAATGCTTCCCAGGTTAATTTCTCTTTCCCAAATTCTTTGCCCCTATGTCTCTGTAACTTGGGATGATTTAAATATGGGGTAAAAAGTCCAGTGACAGTAGTATAAATAAATTGACAAATGGTGAAGGCATGTGAGTGGACTTATTGTAGTTTGTTAGTATTAAATACTAAATTTGACAAATGGTAAAATATAAAGGGGGATTACTGTCCATGATGGTGATATACTAAGATCCTGAACTCACCTCCTCCTAAAAAATAACCAAGGGCTGACTTAATACCTTCTGCATAACTAAAGATTGAAGGGTAAGAGAGAATAGCCAGAGGGAAGAGACAAATATACAGTAAGAAAGGAAACTTCCACTACTGATGTTGCAAAGTACAGTGAAGAGGGATCATACTGAGGGATCGTGGAAGTGCATTTATCTGCCCTGGGGAACAGTAAAACAGCCAGAGTTTAAAAAAAGCAACTAGTTGGGCACCCTGGGTGGCTCAATGGGTTAAAAGCCTCTGCCTTCCACTCAGGTCATGATCTCAGGGTCCTGGGATCAAGCCCTACATTGGGCTCTCTACTCAGCAAAGAGCCTGCTTCCCTCTCACTCTCTGCCTGCCCTCTCTGCCTATGTGTGATCTCTCTCTGTGTCAAATAAATATATAAAATCTTAAAAAAATACATTTTAAAAGAAAAGAAAGAAACTAGTACTCAGAGCCAATAGAGCCAACATCAGAACTTCATCGAGTGGCAAGGGAGCTGCTGGAACTATCTCTGGATTGGAGGAGCTAGCAAGTGCCATAGTTTACCACTATCCCTCTACCTTGAGAGTGCAGACCAAAGCAGGGTCTGGATGCCACAGCCAGCCTGCTGTCTCAGAGTGCACTGTACCCCTATCCAATAACAGCCACTAGCCATCCCACTAAAACAAACCCCAAGGTGGTACACACCAGGAACACCCCCTGCTGACTATAGTTCCAGCAGCTGCACCAAGGTGACAGAAGTGCAAAACACCCCTTGATTAATAATCCTTGACCCCAGACCACTGCAACTTTAGATGGCTGGCTAGGGGGACCCCCAGTGAACAACACACAGGGACCCTTCCAGCTAATGCCTACTTTTTTAGCTTCCAAAACCCCTCAGAGGGGCACCCCCACCCCGAGCTGAGCACCCCAAGGCAACCAGGCTTATACCCACTTCAGCTTCAGTTATCTTGCCATGGCACCCTCAGTGTAGGGACCCTCTGGACATTCTATCTAATGTCTACATTTGACTTCAGCTATTCTCGGCCTGCCAGTTGTACTATCTGCACAGAGAGACCAGAGACAACACTGGCCCACACCTAACTTCAGTTTGAGCTGTCCTGCCATGGTACCCTTTTATGCAAAGAACCCCAAGACCACTCCAGCTCACACCCACTTTTCTTACTGCTGCTATCCTTCTAGGGCACCCCCATCATAGTGACCGAGGGACACCCCAACCTATACCCTGTCTCAACTCCAGCCACCCTACCAGGGAACCCTCTGAGCAGAGTATTGGAACACCATGGCTTACACCCACTTCACCTTCAGCTATCCTGCTAAAGGTGCCTTCTTTGTGTAGAGCCTCAGGAGCCCCTAGCTTGCACTCACTTAAGCGTTTGTTGTCTAGCCAGGACACCTGCTGCAAGGACACACCAGGGACTGCTGCTGTCCTGAACCCTGCCTCACCTCTAGCCACGCCACACCAGGATTCTCTCCACACTGGGTACCCCAGAATACCCAGCCAGGACCCACTTCAGCTTCAGCTTCCTATCAGAACGCCCTCTCCATAGAGAGCCCCAGGACCTCCAGCTTGCATCCATGTTACTTTCAACCATCCTGACAGAATGCCCTCTGCACATTTAGTCTTGGGACTCTCCTAATCTGCGCTCACTTAAAGATGCAGCAGTCTTCTCAGTGTTCTCTCTTCATAGAGAACCTCAAGACTTCCCCAGCTGAAGCCCACTTTAGCTCCAGTCATCTGACCAGGGCAGCTCCAGCATAAAGTGATCTGTGACCTCCAGTCCATGCCATCCATAGCTTGAAGTAATCCATGACTTTCAGCCTACAAAAGTCACCAAGTACACACATACACAGGAGACAAATAAACACAAGACAATTTCTGCAAGTTTAGAAGTAGCTGCTCCTCCAAACTCAAAAGAAACAAACACAAAGTTAAGTGACATGAGGACATAGAGGAATGTGTTCTAAAAGAAAGAACAAAACAAAAACCTTGAAAAAAAAAAACAATGAAAATTGGAGCATCTGGGTGGCTCAGTCAGTTAAGTGTCTGCCTTCAGCTCAAGTCATGATCCCAGGGTCTCCCAGATAGTCCCAAGTGGGGCATCCCTGCTCAGTGGAGAGTCTGCTCCTCCCACTCCCTCTGCCCTCCCCACTGCCTGGGCATGTTCTCTCTCTCTCTCTCTCTCTCTCTCTTCTCTCTCTCTCTCTTCACACACACACACACACATAAATAAAATAAAATCTTCTAACACAAAAAAAAAAAAAAAAAAAGAACTCAATGAAATAGTAAGCAATATACCTGATAAAGACTTTATAGTAATGATAGTAAAGATGTTCACTGGGCTGGAGAGAAGAGTGGAACAACTCAATGAGACCTTCAATAGAGAAATAGAATATATATATTTTAAAAGAAAACAGAGTCAAGAATACAAGAACTGAAATGAACAATAAACAAAAAGAAATCAACAATAGATTAGTGGATGCAAAACACCCAAGCTGAACAGCAAAAAGATATAAGAATTTTAAAAATAAAAAAATAATATAAAAAATAAGGACAGTTTAAAGGCTCTCTTGAACAACATTAAGCAAACATACATTCACATTATAGGGGGTCCAAGAAGGAAAATGAGACAGGAGAAGAAAATAGCAGAAAGTGTATTAGAGAAACTAATAGGTGAAAAACTTCCCTAACCTAAGGAAGGAAGGAATAGACATCCCAAGTTCATGAAGCACAGATAGTACCAAAATAAGATGAAACCCACAAGTGTCCAGACCATGACATATATTTAAAATTTCAGAGGAAAGTCCAAAGATGCTGAAGGAGAGAGTAGGAGACCTTTTTATCTGGTCCCAGAAATTCACCTAGATAGCTCCTAAACCATTCCGAACACCTGAGAACTCAACCAGAGATTGAAGAAAAGAATAGCTGCCAACTCTAGGAACAGAAAAGTGACCACTTTCTGCAAGACAGGAAGTGTGGAGAAGTGAATCGAGATAGAAGTGATATATAAGAAGACAGACCACAGAGGGTGGGAGCCTCCATCAGATGGCTACCACCAAGTGATAGAGCAGAGGGAGCACACAAAATCAGAACTTCTAGAAGTCTGCTTGGTAAGGGGCACAAACTCTGGTGTGGCTAAGCAAAGGGTGGAAACATTTGCTGGGGGCAGTGGTCTCAGAATCCTCAGGATCACAGAAAGACTGGGAATGCCTGACTATTGCAGAGCTCCCAGGTATCAAAGTGGGGAAGCGGCTGCAAAGAGTGAGCCCAGAAGTGGGCTCTCACCTCAGGATTGCCATAAACCACGATCTGCAGCATAGTCAGGCCACTGCTCTTCAAGCAGGGGCCCAATAAACAGCAGAACAGGGGAAACCCCCATCCTTCCCCAGGACAAGCAGTATGGGAGCACACCACAGAAGTCTGCAAGGTTTGGAGACTCAAAACAGGGTTGTGTGTCTGAGACAGAAATGCTCAGTCACACACCAGGTGAGCACAGAGTGTGGTCAGAGACCAGGAAGACAGGAGTGACTGACTGCTTTTCTCTGAGCACTCACTGAGGAGTGGGACCCCAAGTTCTGAGCTCCGGGGCAAGAGATGGCAAGGCTACCATCTCTAAAGCTGCATGGAAAGCTGTCAGGGGAACAAAAGCTACAGAGAGTTAAATCAGAGCAGATTACTGAGCCTGGTCCCTGGTAAAAGTGGTATAACTCCACCTTGGGCAAAGGCATTTGAGAATGCAACAGGCCCCTCCCTCAGAAGGTCAGCAAGAACATCCAGTCAAGATTTTACCAAGCAAGGAGAATTGCAAAGCTGCAGTGCTAGTGGACTAAAAACACACAGAATTCATGGCTTTTTTTTTCTCATGATTGCTTACTCTTTCAACTTTATTTTTTTTTAATTTTCTTTTTTTTAATTTTTCTTCCTTCATTTTCAACCAAACTTATCAATTCCGTTTTATAATCTTTTTTAATTTACATTTTTACAGTCATATTCTATCCCTTCCTTGTATTTAACCTGTGTGTGTGTGTGAGTGTGTGTGTGTGTAAGTTTTCTTTCATTAAAAATTTGAGATGCAGTTTCTTCTAACAGACCAAAATACACCCAAAATCTAGTGTATGGCTCTGTTCTATTCACCTACCTGATCATATTCTCTTCCACCCCAAATAAAAAAAAGCAAGATCTATAAATATACTGTCCACAAGGGATTCACTTTAGACCCAAAAGAACATCTCCAGATTTACAATGAAGGGGTGGAATATGGGGGGGGTGGAATATCATTTTCAGGCTAATGAACATCAAAAGAAAGCTTGGGATGGCAAAACCTTATATCAGACAAGTTATATTTTTTCCACTTTTGAATTTTTTAATTTTTTTTACTATGTCAAAGTTAGCCACTGATAGCACATAATTAGTTTTTTGATGTAGTGTTCTATTGATTCATTAGTTAAGTACAACACCACGTGCTCATGATAACATATGCCCTTATTTATTTGACAGAGAGATGGAGAGAAGGCACAAGCAGGGCAGAGCACTCTCTGCTTCTCCCAAAGACAGGGGGGGGGAGAGGGAGAATCAGGCTCCCTGCCAAGCAGAGAGCCCAAAGCAGGGGTCCATACCAGGACCCTGGGATCATGATCTGATGGGAAGGCAGACACTCAACCGAATGAGCCACCAGGAGTCCTGAAAAATTAGATTTTAAACCAAACATTGCAATAAGAAAATGAGGAAAGACACTGCATCGCAATTAAATGGACTATCCAAGAAGAAGATCTAACAAATTGTAAATATTTATGCTCCTAACATGGGAGCAGCCACTTACATAAGCCAATTAATAACAAAATCAAAGAAACACATCAATAATAATACAGTAATAGTAATAGTAGGGGAACTTCAACAGTTCCCTTCACTGAAATGGAGAGATCATCTAAGCAAAAGATCACCAAGGAAATAAGGGCTTTGAATGACGCACTCAACCAGATGGACTTCAACAGATATATTTAGAACATTCCAGCCCCAAGCAACAAGAATACACATTCTTCTCTAGTACACCCATGTAACGTTTTGCAGGACAAGAATAGATCACACATCCTGGGGTCACAAATCAGGCCTCAATCAATATTGAAAGACTGGGATCATTCATGCATATTTTCAGACCACACTGCTTTGAAACTGGAATGCAATCACAAGAGAAAATCGGGAAAGAACTCAAATATAAATGGAGGCTAAAGAGCTTCATACTGAAAGAAGGAAATGAATAAAACAGGAAATTAAAGAATTTTTTTTAAAAATTCATGAAAACAAAATGAAAAGGAAAGCACAACTGTTCAAAAATCTTTGGGATGAAAAAAGACAGTCTCTTCAATAAATGGTGCTGGGAAAAACTGGACAGCTATATGTAGAAGAATGAAACTCAACCATTCTCTTACACTGTACACAAAGATAAACTCAAAATGGGATAAAAGACCTCAATGTGAGACAAGGAATCCACCAGAATCCTAGAGGAGAACATAGGCAGTAAATCTCTTCGATATCAGCCACAGCAACTTCTTTCAAGATACGTCTCCAAAAGGCAAATGAAACAAAAGTGAAGATTAACTTCAGGGACTTCATCAAAATCAAAAGCTTCTGCTTTTTGAAACAGTCAAGAAAACAAAGAGGGCAACCCACGGAATGGGAGAAGATATTTGCAAATGACAGTACAGACAAAAGGTTGATATCCAGGATCTATAAATAAACTCCTCAAAACTCAACACACACAAAACAGACAATCATATAAAAAATGGGCAGAAGATATGAACAGACACTTCTCCAATGAAGACATACAAATGGCTATCAGACACATGAAAAAATGTTCATCATCACTAGTCATCAGGGAGATTCAATTAAAATCATAGTGAGATATCACCTTACACCAGTTAGAATGGCCAAAATTAGCAAGACAGGAAATAACATGTGTTGGAGGGGTTGTGTGGAGAAAGAGGAGGAAGCCTCTTCCACTGTTGGTGGGAATGCAAGTTGGTGCAGCCTCTTTGGAGAGAACAGTGTGGAGATTCCTCAAGAAATTAAAAATAGAACTTCCCAATGACCCTGCCCATTGACACCACTGGGTATTTACCCCAAAGATACAGATGTAGTGAAAAGAAGGGCCATCTGTACCCCAATGTTTATAGCAGCAATGGCCATGGTCGCCAAACTGTGGAAAGAACCAAGATGCCCTTCAATGGAGGAATGGATAAGGAAGATATGGTCCATATACACTATGGAGTATTATGCCTCCATCAGAAAGGATGAATACCCAACTTTTGTAGCAACATGGACAGGACTGGAAGAGATTCTGCTGAGTGAAATAAGTCAAGTAAATTAAAGCAGTAATCAAAAATCTCCCCACAAACAAGCCCAGGACCAGATGGCTTCCCAGGGAAATTCTACCAAACATTTAAAGAATATTACCTCTTCTACTGAAGCCATTTCAAAGAACTGAAATGGAAGGAAAACTTCCAAATGTCTTCTAGGAAGCCAACATTACCTTGATCCCAAAACCAAAGAGGCAAAGACCCTATCAAAAAGAATTAAGACCGATATCCCTGATGAACATGGATGACAAAATTCTTGCCAAAGTATGAGCCAATAGGATCCAACATTATGTTAAAAGGATTATTCACATGACAGATGGGATTTATTCCTGCACTCCAAGTTTTGGTTCAAACATTCACACATCAATCACGTGATATATCACATTAACAAAAAAGACAAGAACCATATGATCCACTCAATTGATGCAGAAAAAAGAAAAAGCATCTGATGAAATACAGCATTCTTTTTTTGATTAAAACTCTCTGCAGTGTGTAGCGATAGAGGGTGCATATCTCAATATCATAAAAGGCATATATGAAAAGCTCATAGAAAAAAATATCACTCTAAATGGGGGAAAACCTGAGATATTTTCCCTTAATTTCAGGAACATGATAGGGATGCCCCTCTCACCACTATTGTTCAAACACAGCACTAGAAGTCTAGTCTCAGCAATGAGACAACAAAACGAAATAAAAGGCATTAAAATTAGCAAAGATGTCAAACTCTCTCTCTTCTCAGTTGACATGATATTTTATATGGAAAACCTGAAAGAGTCCACTGCCAAAGTACTAGAACATATATAGCAATTCAGCATTGTGGCAGAGTGTAAAATCAATGCATAGAAATCAGCTGCATTTCTATACACTAACAATTTAACTGAGGAAAGAGAAATTAAGGAATCCATTCCATTTACAATAGCACCAAAAACCATAAGATACCTAGGAATAAATCTAACCAAAGAAGTAAAGGATCTGTACTCTAGAAACAACAGAACATTTATGAAAGAAACTAAGACAAAAAGAAATGAAAAGGCATTCCATGCTCATGGATTGGAAGAATAACATTGTTAAAATGTCTAGGCTTTCCAGAGAAATCTACATACTCAGTGCAATCCCTATTAAATCCCTATTAAATATTTTAATAGGGGATTGAACTGTACCCAGCAATTGCACTACTGGGTATTTACCCCAAAGATACAGATGTAGTGAAAAGGGCACCTGATCCCCAATGTTCATAGCAGCAATGTCCACAATAGCCAAACTGTGGAAGGAGCCAAGATGTCCTTCATCAAATGAATGGATAAAGATGTGGTTCATATATACAATGGAATATCACTCAGCCAGAGCTGAGAACATTTTTCACAGAGCTGGAACATACACTTCTAAAATTTGCATGGAACCAGAAAAGACCTTGAATCGCAAGGGAAATGTTGAAAATGAAAACCAAACTGGGGCATAAAATGCCTAACTTCAAGCTATATTACAAATCTCTGATCATCAAGACAGCATGGTATTGGCACAAAAGCAGACATGTAGATCTATGGAACAGAACAAACAGCTCAGAAAGGAACCCTCAACTCTATGGTCAACTAAGCTTTGAGAAGGCAGGAAAGAACATCCAATGGAAAAAAGTTAATCTCTGCAATAAATGGCGTTGGGGAAATTGGACAGCCACATGCAAAAGAATGAAACAGCACCATTCTCTTATATCATACACGAAGAAAAAGTCAAGATGGATAGAAGACCTAAGTGTGAGAGAGGAATCCAGCAACATTCTAGAGGAGACAGAGAGAGTAACTTCCTTGACCTTGAAAAGGCAACCTACAGAATAGGAGAAGATACTTGCAAAAAGACATTGCAAAATTTGCAATATTTTCATAACAGATAAAGAGCTGGTATCCAAGATCTACAAAGAATTTCTCACACTCAGCACCTAAACAAACAGTTATGAACTGGGCAGAAGACATGAACAGACACTTTTCCAAAGAAGACAATGTCTACTTTCAAATGGCCAACAAACATGAAAAAAAATGCTCCACATCACTTGCCATCAGGGAAATACAAATCAGAACCACAATGAGATACCACCTTACACCAGTGAGAATAGCTAAAATTAACAAGACAGGGGACAATAAACATTGGTGAAGATGTGGAGAAAGGGGAACCCTCTTATACCATTGGTGGGAATGCAAGCTGGTACTACCACTCTGAAAAACAGTATGAAGCTTCCTCAATAAATCAAAAATAGAGCTACCCTACAATCTGGTAATTGCACTACTGGGTATTTACCCTAAAGATACAGATGTAGTGAAAAGGGGCACCTGATCCCCAATGTTCATAGAAGCAATGTCCACAATAGCCAAACTGTGGAAGGAGCCAAGATGTCCTTCATCAAATGAATGGATAAAGATGTGGTTTATATATACAATGGAATATCACTCAGCCATCAGAAAGGATGAATACCTACCATTTACATTGACATGGGTGGAGCTGAAGGGGATTATGTTAAGTGAAATAAGTCAAGAAGAGAAAGACAATTATCATGTGATTTCACTCATATGTGGAATATAAGGAATAGAGCAGAGGATCATAGGTGAAGGAAGGGAAAACTGAATGGATAGAAATCAGGAAGTCAAACCATGAGACACTCTTGACTCTGGGAAACAAACAGAGAGTTGTGGAAAGGGAGGTGCGCGAGGTGGGTGGAGGATGGGGGTAACTGGGTGATGGGCATTAAGGAAGGCACATGATGTGTTAAGCACTGGGTGTTATATGCAACTAATGAATCACTGAACACTACATCAAAAACTGATGATGTATTATATGGTGGCTTACTGAATTTAAATTTTAAAAAAGGAAAGGAACAGAGAACTAAAAAAACAAATGAACAAACTAGAAAACAATCAAAATGATAAGAAGTAAATAACTATCAATAATAACTTTAGAAAAAATAATTACTTTAAATGTAAATTGTTTAATGTTCTAAACAGAAGACATAGGTAGGATAGATTAAGAAAAATAAGACCAAGCTATATTCTGCCTTCAAAAGACTTGTATCAGACACAGACACATACTAAAAGTGAGCAGATGGGAAAAAAAAATCCCATGCAAATTCAAGGAGAAAAAGCCAGATAGCAATAATTATATCAGACAAAACAGAGTTTAAAACAAGGACTGTAATTAGAGACAAAGAAGAACATTACATAACAATAAAGGGACCAACCCAATGAGCAAATCTAATTATTCTAAGTATCTAAGCTCCAGAAATCAGACCTATAAATACAGAGAACAGACAGACAGTTGCCAATTGGGAGTAAAGAGGTGAAAGAGAGGATAGGTAAAATAGGTGAGGGGGAGTGGGAAACACAGTATACAGTTATAAAATGAATAGCCATAAGACTATAAGACACAGCAGAGAAAATATAGTCGATGGTGATAGATGGGAGCTACACTTCTGATTAACAGAGCATAATCTATAGAGAATAAATCACTGTGGTTTATACTTGAAACTAATATAACACTGTATATCAATTATACTCAAATTTTTTAAAAAATTATGAATATCTATGCTTTCACATTGGAGTACCTAAATGTATAAAGCAAATATTATGAGACAAAAAAGAAGAAATTGACAGTAATACAATAATAGTAGAAGAGATTAACATCCCATTTACATCAATGGATAGATTAAACAGGCATAAAATCAATAATGAAACAGTGTCTTGGAATGACACATTAGGACAAATAGACTTAACAGATACATACAATACATTCAACCACGGGGCATGTTAGTAGTTCAATCAATTAAGCATCCGACTTGATTCTGGCCCAGATCATGATCTCAGGGCCCTGAGATCAAGCCCCAAGTAGGGCTTTATGATCAGCGTGGGGTCCATCTGATATTCTCTCACTGTCCCTATCCTTCTGGCACTCACACACATACCCTCTCTCTTTCTTTCTCTAAAATAATAAAATCTTATTTTTAAACTTTTTTATTTTCAGCATAACAGTATTCATTACTTTTGCACCACACCCAGTGCCCCATGCAATCCGTGCCCTCTTTAATACCCACCACCTGGTACCCCCAAACTCCCACACCCCCACCACTTCAAACTCCTCAGATTGTTTTTCAGAGTCCATAGTCTTTCTTGGTTCACCTCCCGTTCCAATTTCCTCCAACTCCCTTCTCTTCTCTAACACCCCTTGTCCTCCATGCTATTCGTTATGCTCCACAAATAAGTGAAAACATATGATGATTGACTGTCTCTGCTTGACTTACTTCACTCAGCATAATCTCTTCCAGTCCTGTCCATGTTGCTACAAAGTTGGGTATTCGTCCTTTCTGATGGAGGCATAATACTCCATCATGTATATGGACCACATCTTCCTTATCCATTCGTCCGTTGGAGCGCATCTTGGTTTTCCATAGTTTGGTGACCGTGGCCATTGCTGCTATAAACATTGGGATACAGATGACGCTTCTTTTCTACATCTGTATCGTTGGGGTAAATACCCAGGAGTGCAATTGCAGGGTCATAGGGAAGCTCCATTTTTAATTTCTTGAGGAATCTCCACACTGTTCTCCAAAGTGGCTGCACCAACTTGCATTCCCACCAACAGTGAAAGAGGGTTCCCCCTTTCTACACATCCCCTCCAACACATGTTGTTTCCTGTCTTGCTAATTTTGGCCATTCTAACTGGTGTAAGGTGGTATCTCAATGTGGTTTTAATTTGAATCTCCCTGATGGCTAGTGATGATGAACATTTTTCCATGTGTCTGATAGCCATTTGTATGTCTTCATTGGAGAAGTGTCTGTTCATTGTCTTCTGCCCATTTTTTGATATGATTGTCTGTTTTGTGTGTGTTGAGTTTGAGGAATTCTTTATAGATCCTGGATATCAACCTTTTATCTGTACTGTCATTTGCAAATATCTTCTCCCATTCCGTGGGTTGCCTCTTTATTTTCTTGACTATTTCCTTTGCTGTGCAGAAGCTTTTGATTTTGATGAAGTCCAAAAAGTTTATTTGTGCTTTTGTTTCCTTTGCTTTGGAGACATATCTTGAAAGAAGTTGCTGTGGCTGATATCGAAGAGATTACTGCCTATGTTCTCCTCTAGGATTCTGATGGATTCCTATCTCACGTTGAGGTCTTTTATCCATTTTGAGTTTATCTTTGTGTACGGTGTAAGAGAATGGTCGAGTTTCATTCTTCTACATATAGCTGTCCAGTATTCCCAGCACCATTTATTGAAGAGAATATCTTTTTTCCACTGTATATTGTTTCCTGTTTTGTCAAAGATTATTTGACCATAGAGTTGAGGGTCCATATCTGGGCGCTCTACTCTGTTCCACTGGTCTATGTGTCTGTTTTTATGCCAGTACCATGCTGTCTTGGTGATCACAGCTTTGTAGTAAAGCTTGAAATCAGGTAACATGATGCTCCCAGTTTTATTTTTGTTTTACAACATTTCCTTAGTGATTTGGGGTCCATACAAATTTTTGGATTATTTGCTCCAGCTCTTTGAAGAATACCAGTGGAAAAACAACAAATCAAACCAACTCCACACATAAGAAGGGAAATAATCAAGATTAGATCTGAGATCAATGAAGTAGAGACAAGGATACAGTAGAACATATCAATGAAACTAGAAGCAGGTTTTTTTAAAGAATCAATACGATCGATAAACCATTGGCCACACTAATCCAAAAGAAAAGAGAGAAATTCCAAATTCATAAAATTATGAATGAAAAGGGAGAGATCACAACACCAAGGAAGTAGAAACAATCATCAGAAGTTATTATCAGCAGTTATATGCCAATAAGCTAAGCAACCTAGATGAAAAGGATGCATTCCTGGAAAACTATAAACTCCCCAAATTGAACCAGGAAGAAATTGACAACCTGAAAAGACTGATATCTATTAATCAGATTGAAGCAGTGATCAAAAACCTCCCAAAAAACAAGAGCCCAGGACCTGACAGATTCCCTGGGGAATTCTATGAAACTTTCAAAGAACAAATAACACCTATTCTCCTGAAGATGCTTCAAAATATTGAAGCAGAAGGAAAACTTCCAGACTCTTTCTATAAATCCAGCATTACCCTGATCCCTAAACCAGGCAAAGACCCTACCAGAAAGGAGAACTTCACACCAGTATCACTGATGAATATGGATGCTAAGATTCTCAACAAGATCCTAGCAAACAGGATACAACAGCACATTAAAAAGATTATCCACCATGACCAGGTGGGATTCATTCTTGGGCTACAAGTATGTTTCAACATTTTCAAATCAGTCAATATGATACAACAAATTAATATGAGAAGAGAGAAGAACCACATGGTCCTCTCAATTGATGCAGAAAAAGCATTTGACAAAATTCCACATCCATTCCTGATTAAAACGTTTCAAAGTATAGGCATAGAGGGAACATTCCTGAATTTTATCAAATCTATCTATTAAAGACCCACAGCAAATATCATCCTCAATGGGAAAAAGCTTGCAGCCTTCCCGTTGAGATAAGGAACATGACAAGAATGCCCACTCTGACCACTCGTGTTCAATATAGTATGAGAAGTCCTAGCAACAGCAATCAGACTACAAAGAGAAATAAAAGATATCCAAATAGGCAATGAAGAAGTCAAACTCTCTCTCTTTGCAGATGACTTGATTATTTATATGGAAAATCCCAAAGACTCCACCTCCAAACTACTAGAACTCATAGAGCAATTCAGCAACGTGGCAGGATACAAAGTCAATGTGCAGAAATCAGTGGCTTTCCTATACACGAACAATGAAAATACAGAAAGGGAAATTAGAGAATCGATTCCATTGACTATAGCACCAAGAACCATAAGATACCTGGAAATCAACCTAACCAAAGAGGTAAAGGATCTGTACTCAAGGAACTACAGAACACTCATGAAAGAAATTGAAGAAGACACAAAAAGATGGAAGGCCATCCCATGCTCTTGGATCGGAAGAATTAACATTGTTAAAATGTCTATACTGCCTAGAACAATCTATACTTTTAATGCCATTGTAATAAAATCTTTTTTAAAAGCATTCTATCAGAAAATGTTTCTACATGAAACATTCTTCAAGATAGATCACATGTTATGCCACAAAATAATACTCAATGAATTAAAAAGATTTAAGTCATATCATGCCTCTTTTCCAAGCACAATGATATGACATTAGAAAGAAATAACAAGGAAAAACCCCCAAAACACATGGAAGCTAAACAACATGCTAAACAACAAATTGGTCAATGCGTGAATTTAAAAAGGAATCTAAAAATATGTGGAGACAAATAAAAATGAAATACAACAGTCCAAAATCTCTGGGATGTAGAAAAAGAAGTTCTAAGAGGAAAACTTATAGCAATACATGCCTCCTTCAAAAAATAAAAAGAAGCTATTTTCGTGTGTGGTATAAAAAATGGTCCAATTTCATTTTTATGCATGTGGCTGTCCAATTTTCCCAACACCATTTATTGAAGAGGCTGTCTTTTTTCCATTGGACATTCTTCCCTGCTTTGCCAAAGAATAGTTGACCATAGAGTTAAGGGTCTATTCCTGGGCTCTCTATTCTGTTCCATTGATCTATGTGTCTGAATACTATAGAGCCATCAAAAGAAATGAAATCTTGTCATTTGCGATGATGTGGATGGGACTTAGTGAAATAAGTCAAGCGGAGAAAGACAACTATCATATGATCTCCCTGATATGAGGAAGTGGAGATGCAACATGGGGGGTTAAGGGGATAGGAGAAGAATAAATGAAACAAGATGGGATTGGGAGGGAGACAAACCATAAGTGACTCTTAATCTCACAAAACAAACTGAAGGTTGCTGGGGGGAGGGGAATTGGGAGAAGGGGGGTGGGATTATGGGCATTGGGGAGGGTATGTGCTATGGTGAGTGCTCTGAAGTGTGTAAACCTGGCGATTCACAGACCTGTACACCTGGGGATAAAAATATATTATATGTTTATAAAAAATAAAAATTATATTTAAAAAAAAAGAAGCTCCAAAAATCATCTAAACTGATACCTAAAGGAACTAGACATAGAACAAATCCCAGGTGAATAGAAATAAAATAATAAAAATCAGAGCAGAAATAAATGACATACAGATTTAAAAAATAGAAAAGATCAATGGAACCAAGAACTGCTTCTTTTGAAAGGACAAATGAAATTGATAATCCTTTAGTCAGACTCATCAAGAAAAAGAGAAAGGTCTCAAATAAATCAGAAACAAAAGGAAAGAAGTAGCAACCAACAACACAGCTAAACAAAGAATTACAACCTAGAAGAAATGGACAGGTTCCTAGGAACATACAATTATCTAAACCTGAATGACAAGAGAAGAGAAGAAAAGTGAAGAGTAGAGAAGAGAAGAAAAAGAAAGAAAAGCAAGAATGTGAGAAAGCTGAATGAGGAAGAAACAGGAAATCTGCACAGACCAATTACTAGTAATGAAATTGAATCAGTTGTCAAAAAACTCCCAACAAAAGCCCACAACTAGATGGATTCACAAGTGAATTGTACAAAACATTTAAAGAAGCATTAATACCTATTCTCCTCAATCTATCTCAAGATAGAAGATGAAGGAAAGCTTCCAAGTACATTCTATAAGGCCAGCATTACCATGATACCAAAATCACAGATATTACTAAAAAAGAAAGCTACGGGCCAATGTCCTTGATAAACATAGATGCAAAGATCCTCGGGGTAGGGGTGAGGGAACAGGGCAATTGGGTGATAGGCATTAAAGAGGGTACTTGATGTAAGGAGCATTATATGCAACTGATGAATCACTAAATTCTACCCCTGAAACTAATGATACAGTATATGTTAATTAAACTGATTTTAAATAAAAAGTTTTAAAAGCATATTAGCAAACTACACACAATATGTCAACAGGATCATTCACCATGATCAAGTGGGATTTATTCCAGGGATGCAAGGATGGTTCAATATTCAAAATCAATAAACAAGATGCACCACATTAACACAACAAAAGCTAAAAATCATATAATCATCTCAATAGCTGCAGAGAAAGCATTTGACAAAATACAACATTTGTGCATAAAGAAAAACTCTAAATGATATGGGTTTAGAAAAAACATACTTCAACATAATAAAGGCTCTATATGAAAAATCCACAGCTAACATCATAGTCAAATGATGAAAGCTTCCCTCCAACATCAGGAAAAAGACAATGATAGCCACTCTCACCAATTTCATTCAACATATAGTATTATAAGTTCTACCAACCACAATTAGTTAAGAAAAAGAATTAAAAAGTATCCATATTGGTAAGGAAGAAGTTAAACTGTCAGTATTTGCAGATGACAATATATCATACATAAACCATCCACTATATATTCCACCAAAAAAAGTCCTAGGACTAATAAATGAATTCAGTAAAGTTGTAGGATACAAAATTAATATACAGAATTCTGTTGCATTTCTATACACTAATAACAAAATAACAGGAGAAATTAACAATTTTATTAATGATCTTACCAAAAAGAATGCCTAGAAATTAAATTAAGACTTACAGAAAGCAAACCCAAGCGGATTACTCACCCCGGCCCCGGGTAAGGGCGGTGCAATTCCGCCTGGGGCAAAGACACTTGAGAATCACTACAACAGGCCCCTCCCCCAGAAGATCAACAAGAAATCCAGCTGAGACCAAGTTCACCTACCAAAGAGTGCGGTTTCAATACCAAGGAGAGCAGCAGAATTCTAGAGGAGGAGAAAGCAAAGCACGGAACTCATGGCTTTTGCCCTGTGATTTTTTTTTAGTCTTGCGGTTAATTTAATTTTTTTCTTTTTCATTTTTTGTTTTTTTTTCTCACCTTCGGGTAAAATTTTTTTTTAACTGTTACCTTTTTCTTTTTTAACGATTTTTTACTAGTTTATCTAATACATATATTTTTTCTTTTTTATATTTTTCTTAGGTGTTTTCTTTTTTTTTTTAATTCTTTTTTTTTTCTTTTTTTTCTTTCTTCCTTTTTGAACCTCCTTTTATCCCCTTTCTCCCCCCTCACGATTTGGGATCTCTTCTAATTTGGTTAAAGCATATTTTCCTGGGGTTGTTGCCACCCTTTTAGTATTTTACTTGCCCCCTCATATACTCTTCTCTGGACAAAATGACAAGACGGAAAAATTCAACACAAAAAAAAGAACAAGAGGCAGTACCGAAGGCTAGGGACCTAATCAATACAGACATTGGTAATATGTCAGATCTAGACTTCAGAATGACAATTCTCAAGGTTCTAGCCGGGCTCGAAAAAGGCATGGAAGATATTAGAGAAACCCTCTCGAGAGATATAAAAGCCCTTTCTGGAGAAATAAAAGAACTAAAATCTAACCAAGTTGAAATCAAAAAAGCTATTAATGAGGTGCAATTAAAAATGGAGGCTCTCACTGCTAGGATAAATGAGGCAGAAGAAAGAATTAGTGATATAGAAGACCAAATGACAGAGTATAAAGAAGCTGAGCAAAAGAGGGACAAACAGATACTGGACCACGAGGGGAGAATTCAAGAGATAAGTGACACCATAAGACGAAACAACATTAGAATAATTGGGATTCCAGAAGAAAAAGAAAGAGAGAGGGGAGCAGAAGGTATACTAGAGATAATTATTGGGGAGAATTTCCCCAATATGGCAAAGGGAACGAGCATCAAAATTCAGGAGGTTCAGAGAACACCCCTCAAAATCAATAAGAATAGGCCCACACCCCGTCACCTAATAGTAAAATTTACAAGTCTCAGTGACAAAGAGAAAATCCTGAAAGCAGCCCGGGAAAAGAAGTCTGTAACATACAATGGTAAAAATATTAGATTGGCAGCTGACTTATCCACAGAGACCTGGCAGGCCAGAAAGAGCTGGCATGATATTTTCAGAGCACTAAATGAGAAAAACATGCAGCCCAGAATACCATATCCAGCTAGGCTATCATTGAAAATAGAAGGAGAGATTAAAAGCTTTCAGGACAAACAACAACTGAAAGAATTTGCAAACACCAAACCAGCTCTACAGGAAATCTTGAAAGGGGTCCTCTAAGCAAAGAGAGAGCCTACAAGTGGTAGATCAGAAAGGAACAGAGACCATATACAGTAACAGTCACCTTACAGGCAAAACAATGGCACTAAATTCATATCTCTCAATAGTTACCCTGAATGTTAATGGGCTAAATGCCCTTGTAAAAAGACACAGGGTATCAGAATGGATAAAAAAACAAAACCCATCTATATGTTGCCTCCAAGAAATTCATTTTAAACCCGAAGACACCTCCAGATTTAAAGTGAGGGGGTGGAAAAAAATTTACTATGCTAATGGACATCAGAAGAAAGCAGGAGTGGCAATCCTTATATCAGATCAATTAGATTTTAAGCCAAAGACTATAATAAGAGATGAGGAAGGACACTATATCATACTCAAAGGGTCTGTCCAACAAGAAGATTTAACAATTTTAAATATCTATGCCCCCAACGTGGGAGCAGCCAACTCTATAAACCAATTAATAACAAAATCAAAGAAACACATCAACAATAATACAATAATGGTAGGGGACTTTAACACTCCCCTCACTGAAATGGACAGATCATCCAAGCAAAAGATCAGCAAGGAAATAAAGGCCTTAAACGACACACTGGACCAGATGGACATTACAGATATATTCAGAACATTTCATCCCAAAGCAACAGAATACACATTCTTCTCTAGTGCACATGGAACATTCTCCAGAATAGATCACATCCTGGGTCCTAAATCAGGACTCAACCGGTATCAAAAGATTGGGATCATTCCCTGCATATTTTCAGACCACAATGCTCTAAAGCTAGAACTCAACCACAAAAGGAAGTTTGAAAAGAACCAAAATACATGGAGACTAAACAGTATCCTTCTAAAGAATGAATGGGTCAACCGGGAAATTAAAGAAGAATTGAAAAAAATCATGGAAACAAATGATAATGAAAATACAACGGTTCAAAATCTGTGGGACACAACAAAGGCAGTCCTGAGAGGAAAATATATAGCGGTACAAGCCTTTCTCAAGAAACAAGAAAGGTCTCAGGTACACAATCTAACCCTACACCTAAAGGAGCTGGAGAAAGGACAAGAAAGAAACCCTAAGCCCAGCAGGAGAAGAGAAATCATAAAGATCAGAGCAGAAATCAATGAAATAGAAACCAAAAAAACAATAGAACAAATCAACAAAAGTAGGAGCTGGTTCTTTGAAAGAATTAATAAAATTGATAAACCCCTGGCCCGACTATCAAAAAGAAAAGAGAAAGGACCCAAATAAATAAAATCATGAATGAAAGAGGAGAGATCACAACTAACACCAAAGAAATACAAACTATTATAAGAACATACTATGAGCAACTCTACGGCAATAAATTTGACAATCTGGAAGAAATGGATGCATTCCTAGAAACATATAAACTACCACAACTGAACCAGGAAGAAATAGAAAGCCTGAACAGACCCATAACCAGTAAGAATTAAAACTATTAAAAAAAAAAAAAAAACCACTGATGAAAGAGATAGATAGAAGACAACACAAACAAGTCAAAAATTATTCCATGCCCAGGGATTGGAAGAATTAATAATGTTAAAACATTCATACTACACAAAGTAATTTACAGATTCAGTGTAATCCCTTTCAAAATGCCAACAACATTCTTTTTTTTTAAATTTATTTATTTATTTGACAGACAGAGATCACAAGTAGGAGAGATGCAGGCAGAGAGAGAGGAGGAAGCAGGCTTCCCGCCGAAGCAGAGAGCCCGATGCGGGACCCGATCCCAGGACCCTGGGATCACGACCTGAGCCGAAAGCAGAGGCTTTAACCCACTGAACCACCCAGGCATCCCATGCCAACAACATTCTTAACAGAATTGGAACAAATTATCCTAAAATTTAAATGGAACCACAAAGGACTCTGAGTAGAGCCAAAGCAAACTTGAGAAAGAAAAACAAAGTTGAACCTGGATGGTTCAATCAGTTAAGCATTTGCCTTCAGCTCAGTTCATGATCTCAGGGTCCTGGGATTGATCCCCAAGTCAGCTCTCTGCTCAGTGGGGAACCTGCTTCGCCCTCTCTTTCTTCCTTTCCTCTACTCGTGCTTCCACCATCTATCTCTCTCAAATAAATAAAAAAATACACACACACACGAAAGCTGGAGGTGTCACCATTCTACATTTCAAGATATACAACAAAATTGTAGTAATCAAAACAGTGTGGTACTAGCACAAAATCAGACACATAGATCAGTGCAACAGAATAGAGAGCCCAGAAATAAACGGATACTTCAGTGGTCAATTTGTTACATAGGAAGCAAGAATATATAATGGGGCAAAAGACAGTCTAAGAAAACTGGACAGCTGCATACAAAAGAATGAAACAGGACCACTTTCTAACATACACAAAATAAATTCAAAATGGATTAAAAACCTAAGCATTAAGACCCAATAAAACTCCTCAAAGAAAACACAAGCAATAATTAATTTCACATTGGTCATAGCAACATTTTTCTAGATATGTCTCCTCAGACAAGGGAAACAAACCAAAAACAAGCTATGTGAACTACACTACAACAAAAAGCTTTTTGCACAGTGAAGGAAACCATCAACAAAATAAAAGGCAACATACTAAATCATGAAAATATATTTCCAAATGATATATCAGATAAGGGGTTAATACCCAAAATATATGAAGAATTTCTGCAACTCAACACCAAAAAACAAAACAAAACAAAAAGCCCAAAACAAACCAACAAACAAGCAAAAACACGTAATCTGATTTAAAAGATGGGCAGAATATCTGGATATGTGTCCAAAGAAGACATACAAAGGCAAAAAAACATATGCAGATATGCTCAACATCACTCATAATCAGGGAAATGCAAAACAAAACCAAAATCACATGTATCAGAATGGCTAGGATTAAAAGACAAGAAATAATAAGTGTGGCAAGGATGTGGAGAACAAGGAACCCACATGCACTGTTGATGAGAATGTAAATCTGGTACAGCCACTGTGAAAATCAGTATGGAGTGTCCTTTAGGAGGAGCCTCCATACTGAATCAACTAATGATTCATTAGTTGCATAAACTAAAAAATAGTTGGGGCACCTGGGTGACTCAGTGAGTTAAAACCTCTGCCTTTGGCTCAGGTCACAATCTCAGGGTACTGAAAGCTAGCCCACATTGGGATCTCTCCTTGGTGGGAAGCCTGTTTCACCCTCTCTCTTTCTCTGCCTGCCTCTCTGCCTACTTGTGATCTCTGTCTGTCAAATAAATAAATAAAATATTTTTGAAAATTTTTTTAAATAGAAATACCTCATAATCCAGTAATTCCACTACTGGGTATTTACCCAAAGGGGAAAAAAAGACTAACTTGAAAAGATATGTTTACCACAGCATTATTTACAATAGCCAAGATATGGAAGCAACCCAAGTTTCCATCTGTAGATGAATGGATGAAGAAATGTGTGTGTATGTGTGTGTGTGTGTGTGTGTGTGTGTGTGTATTTAAATAAAGAAGTGTGAGATATATAGATAAGTAGATAGATAAAATGAAATAGTACCCAGTCTTATAAATAAATGAGATCTTGCCATTTGTGGCATCATGGATAGATCTAGATTATTATGTTAAGTGAAATAAGTCAGAAAAAGGCAAATACCATATGATTTCACTTGTATGTAGAAACTAAAACAAAACAAACAAAAAGCAGAAACAGACTACAAATAAACAGAACAAACTGGTGGTTGTGGAGAGAGAAATGGGCAAAAATTGATAAAGTGGAACAAAAGATTCAGGTTTGCAAATGATTAATTCATAGGGGTAAAACAGAGAATGTAGTCAATGACTATAACAGCCTTGCATCATGACTAATAGTAGCTACACTCGTGGTGAATATAACCTAATAGAGGTATCAAATGACTACATTGTACAACTGAAACTAATTTTGTGTCAACTATGCTTCAGTTAAAAAAAAATTTAAGTGTAAGAGAAATAAATGACCCATAATATTTGTGAAAAAAGATTACAACTGAGGCAAACTATACATCTCTAGATATCCATCCATTTCAAAAAACCATATGCATGTACAGGACAGGACACATGCTCACAAAATGTCTGAAAAGACCTGAAAATTTCCCCCCTGGCTGATTTCCAGGATGGTGCAAGCAGAAAGTGCACATTAATGTAGATTTTTAAAAAGATTTTTATTTATTTATTTTGCAGAGATCACTAGTATGCAGAGAGGCAGCCAGAGAGAGAAGAGGAAGCAGGCTCCCCGCTGAGCAAAGAGCCTGATGCCGCGCCCGATCTGAGGACCCTGGGACCATGACCTGTGCAAGAGGCAGAGGCTTTAACCCACTGAGCCACCCAGGTGCCCCTAATGTAGATTTTTTTATGTTCAATTAGCCAACATATGGCACTTTATTCATTTTTGATGTAGTGTTCAATGATTCATTAGTTGCATAAAACACCGGGTGTTCATCATAACACATGCCCTCCTTAATATCCATCATTCTAATTCCCCATTCCCCCCAACCCCCTCCCTTCTAAAACCCTCAATTTGTTTCTTGGAGTCCAGAGTTCCTTGTGAACTGTCTCCCTCTCTGATTTTTTTCCCCCTTCAGTTTTCCCTCCCTTCCTCTATGGTCCTCCATGTTATTCCTTGTGTTCCACATATGAATAAAACCATGTGATAGTTGTCTTTCTCTGCTTGGCTTACTTCACTTAGCATAACCTCCTCCAGTTCCATCCAGGTCAATGCAAATGGTGGGTATTTATCCTTTAAGATGGCTGAGTAATATTCCATTGTATATATATATAGGCCTCATCCTCTTTACCCATTCATCTGCTAAAGAGCATCTCGGCTCCTTCCACAGTTTCTCTACTGTGGACATTGCTGCTATGAACATTTAGGTTTTGTGGGTTTTTTTAAAGATTTTATTTTCATATTTGAATGAAAGGGAGAGAGAGAGCATGAGTAGGGTGAGGGGCAGAGGGAGAAGCAGGCTCCCCGCTTAGCAGGGAGCCCAACTCAGGGCTCAATTCCAGGACTCTGGGATCATGATCTGAGCAGAAGGTGGAAGCTTAACTGACTGAGCCACCCAGGTGTCCCATTATTGAAGATTTTTATGTAGCCTATGAGTTTAGGAGTGCCCCAGCACACAACAAACCACCAAACACCTGAAGTGTCTTTTTAGTTTGTTTGTTTTTTTTTTAATAAATTTATTTTTTTAAATAAACATATAATGTATTTTTATCACCAGGGGTACAGGTCTGTGAATCGCCAGGTTTACACATTTCACAGCACTCACCATATCACATACCCTCCCCAATGTCCATAACCCCACCACCCTCTCCTGACCCTCCTCCCCCCAGCAATCCTCAGTCTGTTTTTTGAGACTGAGTCTTTTATATTTGTCTCCCTCCCAATCCCATCTTGTTTCATTTATTCTTCTCCTATCCCCTTAACCAGCCAACTATCATATGATAGTTGTCTTTCTCCGATTGACTTATTTTGCTAAGCATAATAGCCCCTAGTTCCATCCACATCATCGCAAATGGCAAGATTTCACTTCTTTTGATGGCTGCATAGTATTCCATTGTGTAAATATACCACATCTTCCTTATCCATTTATCTGTTGATGAACATCTAGGTTCTTTCCATAGTTTGTCTATTGTGGACATTGCAGCTATAAACATTCGGGTTTATGTGCCCCTTTGGAACACCATGTTTGTATCTTTAGGATATATACCCAGTAGTGCAATCGCTGGTCATAGAGTAGCTCTATTTTCAGTTTTTTGAGGAACCTCCACTCTGTTTTCCAGAGTGGTTGCACCAGCTTGCATGTCTTTTTAGTTTTGTTTTCAGGTTTTATCCTGTTTTTTTCTTAGTTTTCCATATATGTGTTCGGTCAGATCTCTGGCTCCAACTTCCACTGTGATGGTACAAAGATCAATGGAAATGCTGAAATGCAATGAGTACTTGCAGTCAGCAAAATTGAGGTGTCAAAGGCCCAAGTTTTTCAACAAATAAGTTATAAGGAAAAGAAAAAAGTTGGAGGGAAGTCTACATCAAGAGGTTTGAAAGACATTTCAAATTTTAAAAATGGGCAACACAGACTATAATGTCTTGAGATGCATATCTAGAACTAAAGCTATGAAAAAATGCAAGGAAGTCTTCACTGTAACAGAGTCATGGTTACTTTTGAGGGGGAAGGGAGTTGTAATCTGGATGAGTCAAAGAGAAGATTTCTAGGATGGGATACATGACACAGTTTAATATCTTGTCTTGGGTAATAATTATTTTGAAAATTTTGATTAAGCTATAAATTTGTTTTATGCATTTCTGTACTTTTATTTTGCAATTAAAATAAAATTTTTTATGGTTTTTTTATGGTTTTTTTTTATAATTTTTAATTTTTTATAAACATATATTTTTATCCCCAGGGGTACAGGTCTGTGAATCACCAGGTTTACACACTTCACAGCACTCACCAAAGCACATACCCTCCCCAATGTCCATAATCCCACCCCCTTCTCCCAAACCCCCTCCCCCCAGCAACCCTCAGTTTGTTTTGTGAGATTAAGAGTCACTTATGGTTTGTCTCCCTCCCATTCCCATCTTGCTTCATTTATTCTTCTCCTACCCACTTAAGCCCCCATGTTGCATCACCACTTCCTCATATCAGGGAGATCATATGATAGTTGTCTTTCTCCGCTTGACTTATTTCGCTAAGCATGATACGCTCTAGTTCCATCCATGCTGTCGCAAATGGCAAGATTTCATTTCTTTTGGTGGCTGCATAGTATTCCATTGTGTATATATACCACATCTTCTTGATCCATTCATCTGTTGATGGACATCTAGGTTCTTGCCATAGTTTGGCTATTGTGGACATTGCTGCTATAAACATTCGGGTACACGTGCCCCTTTGGATCACTACGTTTGTATCTTTAGGGTAAATACCCAATAGTGCAATTGCTGGGTCATAGGGCAGTTCTATTTTTCAACATTTTGAGGAACCTCCATGCTGTTTTCCAGAGAGGCTGCACCAGCTTGCATTCCCACCAACAGTGTAGGAGGGTTCCCCTTTCTCCGCATCCTTGCCAGCATCTGTCATTTCCTGACTTGTTGATTTTAGCCATTCTGACTGGTGTGAGGTGATATCGCATCGTGGTTTTGATTTGTATTTCCCTGATGCCGAGTGATATGGAGCACTTTTTCATGTGTCTGTTGGCCATCTGGATGTCTTCTTTGCAGAAATGTCTGTTCATGTCCTCTGCCCATTTCTTGATTGGATTATTTGTTCTTTGGGTGTTGAGTTTGCTAAGTTCTTTATAGATTCTGGACACTAGTCCTTTATCTGATATGTCATTTGCAAATATCTTCTCCCATTCTGTCAGTTGTCTTTTGATTTTGTTAACTGTTTCCTTTGCTGTGCAAAAGCTATTGATCTTGATGAAATCCCAATAGTTCATTTTTGCCCTTGTTTCCCTTGCCTTTTGCGTTGTTCCTAGGAAGATGTTGCTGTGGCTGAGGTCGAAGAGGTTGCTGCCTGTGTTCTCCTCAAGGATTTTGATGGATTCCTTTCGCACATTGAGGTCCTTGATCCATTTTGAGTCTATTTTTGTGTGTGGTGTAAGGAAATGGTCCAATTTCATTTTTCTGCATGTGGCTGTCCAATTTTCCCAGCACCATTTATTGAAGAGGCTGTCTTTTTTCCATTGGACATTCTTTCCTGCTTTGTCGAAGATGAGTTGACCATAGATTTGAGGGTCTATTTCTGGGCTCTCTATTCTGTTCCATTGATCTATGTGTCTGTTTTTGTGCCAGTACCATGCTGTCTTGATGATGACAGCTTTGTAATAGAGTTTGAAGTCCGGAATTGTGATGCCACCAACGTTGGCTTTCTTTTTCAATATCCCTTTGGCTATTCGAGGTCTTTTCTGGTTCCATATAAATTTTAGAATTATTTGTTCCATTTCTTTGAAAAATATGGATGGTACTTTGATAGGAATTGCATTAAATGTGTAGATTGCTTTAGGTAGCATAGACATTTTCACAATATTTATTCTTCCAATCCAGGAGCATGGAACATTTTTCCATTTCTTTGTGTCTTCCTCAATTACTTTCATGAGTACTTTATAGTTTTCTGAGTATAGATTCTGTGCCTCTTTGGTTAGGTTTATTCCTAGGTATCTTATGGTTTTGGGTGCAATTGTAAATGGGATTGACTCCTTAATTTCCCTTTCTTCTGTCTTGCTGTTGGTGTAGAGAAATGCAACTGATTTCTGTGCATTGATTTTATATCCTGACACTTTACTGAATTCCTGTATAAGTTCTAGCAGTTAGAACTGCAATTAAAATAAATTAAAGTCAAAGCATGATAACAGTGGCAACACAAAACCTCCAACTATAATTACCCTTGCCTAATGACCTACATTCAATTACCATTTATTGAGGCTATTCGCATCAGTGTATATGTATTTTTAATACTGAAACAGAATGAGTGGGAGAAATTGTGCTCCTCGGCCTGAGGTCATAAAGCACATAAAGCAACTATACCATCAGGGAGTCAGAACAACTCAGAAACTTTTTGTCTGCTGCATAATTCTCCCTTGTGCAAAGAGTTATACAAAATACTGCCATCATAAAAGCAGTTAATTACCAGCACTAATTGTGTTTGGGTAGTGACCAAGTTCAACTCAGAGACTTGATAGTGCCAGCCAGAAATCAGTCTGACATGGGAACTGTCCCCTAGAAACATGCTGGTTTTCCCAGAGTAACTACAGGGAGAAGCAATTAATGAGTCACCTGGGGAGTCACATCTCTTTCTGAAAATTACCATTTCACTCCTCTACTTAAAAAAAAGAAAAAGGAAAAAAATGGCCATGAAGTCAAAAGAACACTCTTGAATAACAATGAGAGCAAATAATAAAATTAACAGGAAGGGGAAAATCTTATCAACAATTGCAGCATTGCAATGTCCCTCAGCCTTTGAATAACTTCTTCTAACAGCATAAACTAAGGAGGTTCTGGAAGATCAATTTCATTCAATGCATTCTAGCTTTGGGTCTATGTTTGCAGTCAACCAAATAAAGCAAACCGTTATAGTCACTCCAAGCCATCCAAATTAATATACTGAATATAAAATCATTGTTTAGTATAGTAATATTAATTGTGGCCCAATTCAAAATTAAACTTCTTCCCTTCTAGTCCCAACACCTTTAGGACCCACTTCCAATATATATGTTCAGATTTCTGTTGTAAATATATAAAATCTTAGTTCTTTGCTGTGTGTTGTACTTGTCATGAATTCTACTTTGTCCCTGACTCACTGGAGCTTTCTTGGACTTCAGCCTGCTTATAGGACTAGAAATAATGTGAAGAGGTAGTGTCAGGCACTGAGGATTATCAGTAATCCTATGGCAACCAACTCAGGAGAGGTCATTCTAGTTTTCAGAGAGTGCAGACAAATCTCTTCAGAATGAGGAAAAAAGATGCTTACACCAGGAAGGATAATCAAGAAAAGTTAGGAAGTCAAGATTTCTAGTTTTACTGGACTCTACCAATATTCCCCATCTTGATTTTCAATGTTTTACCCCTTCGCATCCAATCCCATAACATTAAGAGACAGTATGAGATTGTAAATTTGACATACCTTCTGACTCAGCAATTCATATATTGGGATTTTTTTTTTTACCTCCCTAAAAGCCATGACCCTGCAGCTACAATAGATAAAAGTTTCTTTTAGGGCAATAATAGAAGATTTCTTGTCCCCTAATTGGACCTGAGATAAGAATTTTAAGTCTCAAACTCATCTATTTCTTTCCTAAAGATCTCCAGTGTACTTATAAAAACCAGCCAAAACCATCACACTCCCTATTTTTACTAAATTAGTCTATGACAACAATTTTGTGATCATCCAAACCTCACATCTATGAACACTCAATTGCAAGTATCTACAGGGAGATAATTGTGTAACTGTTTTACTACTATATGGTAAGGACTATCAGTATCCCCTTTGTTGATTTATTACAATATATCTCCCTTAATGACAAAAAGGTCCTTTAATACTTTTAAATCCAATCTAATCAGTGGGGGAGGAGTTAAGATGACAGAGTAGTAAGGGACCCTGGCCTTACCTTGTCCCTTAAACACAGCTAAATCAACATCAAATCATTTTAAACAACTAGGAAACCAACCTGAGGATTAAGAAAACAATCTGTACAATTGGAGGTAGAGAAGGTGACAGATAGACAGTTCTGAAATGTGACTTGAGAGAGAGTAAAGCCATGGTGCTGTGGAGTGCTAAGATCTGACAAAAGCCTGGGACATAGACAAAGACATTGCTCACTTTTCTGTGAGAACCTCTTGAATAGTGGTGGTCAGGAGTCCCTTCCATAGGAAGAGAGGGCAGGGTGACTCAATCTTCTCCCTCACCCCCTCACAACCCACCCACCTTCCATCCCTCACCCCCATCAAAGCAGCACCTAGGACTTCAAAGAGAAACACAGCCCCTCCAGGGATGGCTAGAGTAGCTTACATCAAACCCCGCCACCCTGTTCTGAAAGGAGCATCTTTTATTTTTTTAATGATGTTATTTCTTTATTTTAAAGATAGAGATAGAGAGAAAGAGAGTAGGGGGAGTTGCAGAAGGAGAGACACAAGCAGACTCCATGCTGAGTGCAGAGCCTGACTCGGGACTGGATCTTATGATCCTGAGATCATGACCTGACCCAAAATCTAGATTTGGATGCTCAACTAAGTGACCCACCCAGGTGCCCCAGGGCATTTTTATTACGAAAGGTCTGTGAGCCCGTGCAATGGGCCTCTCCCTCAGAAGACCAACACTGCCCCCCACATGCATCAGGGCATCACATGCATCACAGAGTGGTCAAAACCATCAGTTTTAGTTCTGGTGAAAAACAGGACAAGGTCTTGGGGGGTTTTTTGAGTTTTTATATTTAGTTTTTATTTATTTATTTAATTTTTTCCTCCAGTATCAGGGTTACAGTTTTTTTTTATTCATTTGTTGGCTTGTTTCCTTTTCTGCTTTCTTTGGAATCTGGCTTACACTTTTTGGTTTGCTTGCTTTCTTGTTCCTTTTCCTTTTCTCTTTTCGTAGATCAGGTTTTTCTTTTTTTCTTTTTTAATCAGGCTTATCTTCATAAACACGCCAAAGCACGCCTAGTTAAAGGTTCAAACACTCTACACTGAAAGCAAGGAGGAATTCTGCAGACCTGTGGGAAAAAGCAGCCAAAACACAACAATAGACTACACACAGCTTACACCAGAAACACTTTCTGAAGTGCTAAGCCCTGGACAGTGTATGACTTCTTAATATACTATTACTTTCAGGAGGGGAAACATAAAAGGCTTTCATAGCATACAAAAGGCAGAAACCTAGACATAATGACAAAATGGAGGAATTCAGTCCAAAAGAAGATCAAGAAGAAATCACAGCCAGGGATTTATTCAAAACAGATACAAGCAATACATATGAACATAAATTTAAAACAACAGTCATAAGAATACTAGCTGGGCTTGAAAGAACCATGGAAGATACCAGAGAAACCCTAGCTACAGAAAAATAGTTAGGCTGGAATAAAGAAACTAGAACTGTGATGCAAAACAAACTGGATGTAATCACAACAAGGATGGAAGAATTAGAGGAAAGAATAGGTGATATAGAAGATAAAGTTAGAGAAAATACAGAAGCTGGAAAGAAGGAAAGAAAAACTTTATTTATTTTTTTTTATTTCTTTTCAGTGTAACAGTATTCATTGTTTTTACATCACACCCAGTACTCCATGCAATACATGCCCTCCCTAATACCCACCACTTGGTTCCCCCAACCTCCCACCTCCCACCCCTTCAAAACCCTCAGGTTGTTTTTCAGTGTCCATAGTCTCTCATGGTTCACCTCCCCTTCCAATTTCCCTCAACACCCTTCTCCTCTCCATCTCCCCAGGTCCTCCATGTTATTTGTTATGCTCCACAAATAAGTGAAACCATATGATAATTGGCTCTCTCTGCTTGACTTATCTCACTCAGCATAACCTCTTCCAGTCCCATCCATGTTCATAACAAAAGTTGGGTATTCATCCTTTCTGAGGGAGGCATAATACTCCATAGTGTATACAGACCACATCTTCCTTATCCATTCATCCATTGAAGGGCATCTTGGTTCTTTCCACAGTTTGGTGACCATGGCCATTGCTGCTATAAACATTGGGCTACAGATGGCCTTTCTTTTCACTACTTCTGTGTCTTTGGGATAAATATCCAGGAGTGCAATTGCAGGGTCTAGGGAAGCTCTATTTTTAATTTCTTGAGGAATCTCCACACTGTTCTCCAAAGTGGCTGCACCAACTTGCCTTCCTACCAACAGTGTAAGAGGATTCCCCATTCTCCACATCCTCTCCAACACACGTTGTTTCCTGTCTTGCTAATTTTGGCCATTCTAACTGGTTTAAGGTGGTATCTCAATGTGGTTTTAATTTGAATCTCCCTAGTGGCTAGTGATGGCGAACATTTTTTCATATGTCTTCATTGAACAAGTGTCTGTTCATATCTTCTGCCCATTTTTTGATATGATTATCAGTTGTGTGTACAGTTTTTTTTTTAAGATTTTATTTATTTGTCAGAGAGAGAGAGAGAGAACAAGCAGGGGGAATAGTATGCAGAGAGAGAAGCAGGCTTCCCGCTGAGCAAGAAGCCCAATGTTGGACTCAATCCCAGAATCCTGGGATTGTGACCTAAGCCCAAGGCAGCCACTTAACTGACTGAGCCACCCAAGTGCCTCACAGACTTATTTTAGACATAAAAACACAGACTGAAAGTAAGAGAATGAAGAAATGTCCATCATGCAAATGGTTATCAAAAGAAAAGCCAAAGTAGGGGCATCTGGGTGGCTCAGTCAGTTAAGTATCTGCATTTGGCTCAGGTCATGACCCTGTGGTCCTGGCATTAAGCCCTGCATGGGGCTCCCTGCTCATCATGGAGTCTGCCTGTCTCTCTCCCTCTGCACCTCCCCACCCTCATCATGCTCTCTCTCTTCCCCTTAAATAAATAAAAATTAAAAAAAAAAAAAGAAAGCCAGAGTAGCAATACTTATTTCATACAAAATAGACTTTTTTAATTTATTTTGGCTAGGTATGTCATACTTTACTGGTGTTCCCAACAATGTAGGGCTCTCCAAGCCTCTGCCTTTCTTCAAGGAGTGGAAACTATGGAGGTTGGGAGATTCTCAGTGTATTGGGGATGAGTTATGGCAAATACTTCCCAGGATCTGAGGGCCTCTCTCTTCCTCTTGTTCTCACTGGCGGTGGCGGTTTAGAGGGCTCTTACTCCCTGAAGGCCAAGAGGATCATAATATCTACCACCCAGTTGCTGTAGCCAAATGTACTGTCATACTAGGAAAGGAGCTTGACAATGTGGTCACTGAGAGCAATGCCAGTCCCAAAATCAAAGGTAGAAGAGTAGGTGTCATTGTTAAAGTCACAGGAGACAACCTGATCCTCAGCATTGCCCTCCTCGAGGAAGCTGTTAGATGCTTGTTTTACTAACTTCTTGATGTCACTCTATTTGGCAACTTTCTTCAGGAAGCAGGACAGATCCAAAATTGACACAGTGGGGGGGGGGGTAGGAATATGGAAGCCCTGCCAGTGGGCTTACCATTTGGCTCAGGAATTACCTTGCCTTACAGGCTTTGTGGCACTTTAGAAGCAGAAATTGTATACTGGGCAGCCTCTTTGGCTCATGCCACAGCTTCCCAGAGGGTCTGTCCACAGTCCTCTGGGTGGCAGTGATGGCATGAACTATGATCATGAGGCCCTCCACAATGTCAAAATTGTCATGGATAACCTTGGTCCCACACTTCAAATGAGCCCCAGGCTTCATGGTGGTGAAGACCCCAGTGGACTCAACAACACACTCAGTATAAGCATCACACCACTTGATGGTGAGATTTCACTTATCGAAGTTGGAGATCAGCTTTCCGTGATGACAAGTTTCCCATCCTGAGCCTTAACTGACAATGAAATTTTCCATGGATGGAATCATATGGAACATGTATACCTTGTAGTTGAGGTCAATGAAGGCATCACTGATTGTGACAATTTCCACTTTGCCAGCATTAAAAGCAGCCATAGTGACCAGGCATGCAATATGGCCAAATCTGTTTACTCTGACCTTCACCATCTTGTCTCTGGGTCATGGCTAGCACTGCACCAGAAAATGTGGCTGTCTGCTGAGCAGGGAGAAGCAGAGAACCAAGATAAAATAGACTTTAAAGGAAAGACTGTAACAAGAGATAAAGAAGGACACTATATAATAATAAAGGGACATTCCAATGGGAAGGTAAACCAATCTTAAATATTTACACACCCAATATAGGAACACCCAAATATATAAAACAATAACAAACATAAAGGAACTAATCAATAATAATACAATAAGAGCAGTGACTTTAAAATCCCACTTACATCAAAGGACAGATCATCAAAACCAGTAACTGGGTGCTTGGGTTCCTTAGTCAGTTGAGCATCTCCTTGCCTCAAGTCATGATCCTGGGGTCCTGAGACTGGGCCACATATTGGGCTCCCTTAGGATGTTTCCAGTCATGCTTGCCACATAGAGCACAGAGAAGAACACCAGGAGAAGAAGCTGGATCTCCCATGAATGAGTCAGTCCCAGAAACACAAACTCAGACACAACTGAATGATTCCCTCCATCCATGAATCCAGCCATCTTGGCTGCCACTGAAATGATGGGAATTAAGAAAATGAAAAAGAAAATCTGATTATGGAGATGATACTAGGTCATAGAACCACCAATGTGTCAATATCCTTATTATGAATGAAAAGTATATAATTAACTACTTTCTCACACATATAAAAACAAATCATCACACATGAGCTATGACACAATTTAAACCAAACTTATAACAAATTTAAACCAAAACTCTGATTGCAATGTTCTGTTCTCAAATTAACAGATTTGGCATGGACATGGATACATGAGTATCCATGACATAGATTAACTGTACAAATAACTTCTGATATTGACTATTCCTCATTTCTAACATATTCCATCTTGCTTTTATGTATATTCTCATAATCCACTTCTCTCCCCAGTTTTCTCCCACAATTTTCCGATAAAAGTAGGAATAAGAGGGGTGCCTGCGTGGCTCAGTTGATTAAGCATCCAACCCTAAATTTTGCCTCAGGTTGTGATCCTAGGGGCGTTGAGGTCGAGCCCCAGATCGGGCTCCATGTTGGGTGTAGAACCTGCTTAGGATTTTATCTCCTTCTCTCTCTGCCCCTCACCACCCCTTGCTGGCACACTCTCTCAGAAAAATAAATAAATAAATAATAAAGAAAAACAAAAGACAAAAATAAAGGTAGGAATGAGAGGAAAGTATGATTAACAAGTGGAATGTCACCTGGACTGAGAGATGCTTGATGTAAGAGTTGAGACTGATGTTACGACAGATTGAGATTGAATAAAGAGAATGGGGTATGTGAAATTGGACAGCCCACAAGTGTAGTAGAACACTTGTTATATGGATTCTACTACAAAACAGAACAAATATTTTCCCATCACATTTTATTATGTTCACTGTCCTGGGTACCTCTAGTTTCCACACAATTTTTCACAACTACAAAGCCCTAAACTAGCCTCAACATTCAATAAGAATTTCATGAGGAGTCTAAGCCAGCTAACAATGTAAGGCTTTCTCCACACATAATATATGCACATTTTAAAGATTTCACCAGTTTCTGCTAAGGTGCATGCCTAAAGTGGCCACCAAGGGTGTAACATATCTTTGCAAACAGCTTTTCTCTGTCCACACACATGAATGTATTAAAGATCAGCACTTGGAATTCCTGGGATACTACGTTTTAATTCATCAGTGTCTTGGCCTCCCTTTGGTATGTACTTTTACATCCACGGACATCCTCCTGGCCTTTTAAAGTGCCCAGAACCACCTTGCAGGGTAACATGTCGTGATATGTGGTATTATCCTGCTTACTTTGACTAAAACCCACTCAGATACTTTATCTTCAAAGAAATTTGGATTTCATACTTTTGATTTATGACTTAAAAATAAGAACGTCTGGGTGCCTGGGTGGCTCAGTGGGTTAAAGCCTCTGCCTTTGGCTCAGGTCAGGATCCCAGGGTCCTGGGATCAAGCCCTGCATCAGGCTCTTTGCTCAGCAGGAAGCCTGCTTCCCCTTATCTCTCTGCCTGCCTCTCTGCCTGCTTGTGATCTCTGTCAAATAAATAAATAAATAAATAAAATCTTTAAAGAAAATAAGAATGTCAAATATTAATAAGTCACACTTTAGGAGAGATGAGTTTCCTGATCTTGAACCATAAAATACCAAATGTGACACTGGACATGCAGTCCTTTAATATGTGTAGCAGTTACATGTGAAGTGGAAAGTGAGCAGAGAACAGTGTTATATGTTTCTCTCTGTCCAGGTATCTACCTCAGTCATACTCTATAACAGTAGTTTCTGAGAACAGTATTAATAAGGTTACTTTAGGAACTGATGAAGTACAGTAGAAAAGTATAATGATATCCTTCATATTTGCAGCTACAATTCTAGACTTTCTCACACAGAGGAACAACTGGCCGAAGCCTTCAGTCATCCCAGACTGCAAAACTCACAGAAATGATCACTGTGTCCTGCCCCAAATTCTGGGTCACCATAGCTGGCATTAATCTCCCGTTTCTCACCTACACACAGTGATTACACTGTTATCTGCTGAGCTAACAGTCTACAATCTCAAGGTCACACTTTATATTACCAGAAAGCCAGGGCCTGGAGTAGGGGGCACTAATGCTACTCATCAGGGCAGAGAAAGATAGTACCTCAAAGGAATGAAAGGATGAATCATTCATGGGGAAGTGATGGAGGTACTGGGGAGGGAGTCAGGAAATTCAGTCAAAGCATTGATGAGGAAAGCACATGTCCCCAGTGTAATAAGAGAAATTCTCATGGACTTACATAAAGTCTATTTGTTCCAACTGGTTATCACTCAGATGAAAAACATGAAACCCAGCAAAGTAAACTGAGTTTCCAAGATTGACACAAATGATGGTTTGGGGACCAAAACTATGTTTCTTGATTCCTATTCCAAAAAGAAGAATTCTAGAGGAAGCAATTAAGTAAGAGAAAGCAAAACTCAAAACACTGATTTTTTTTTTTCCTGGTTAAAACCAAACCAACCAGAGACACTCAATACAAAATTCCCATTATAATAATGCAAACTGACATTAATTAAATTACATAAAATGTGTGCCCAATTAAAGATTATTTGACTAATACTATAGTAAATTATATCTGGAAAGTGATTATTCATTGCAATTATGATTTGTGTACTCTTTGTTTTGGTGGTTATGTAACCAGTCACTACAACAGTAAAACACTTAACATAATGTTTCTAAAAAGTCCATCCTTTGGTCTTCCTAAATTTTTTTTTCTTCTTTCTTTTTATAAGTAGTCTCTATACCCAATGGGGGTTAAATTCATCACCCAGAGATCAAGAGCCACATAATCTACCAACTGGTCCAGCCAGGCATCCTAATGTCTCTAAATTTTATTATCCTCAAAGGTTAATTCAAATCCCAAGTATTTGTGTAGCTCTTATTGACAATTTTCCTTCATACTGATTTTTTCTTTTGCTAATTCTTATGAGTGAAAGAATTAAGAAAATGTGGAAAAATACTTAAACTGTACACACAATAAATACAATCTAATGTGATATACAATACATGCCAAGTGAATACTGAAATAAATATGTGATCATTTGGGCAGAGAAAGGGAAGTGTGTTAAAAATATTCAAAGGCAGGGGCACCAGGGTGGCTCAGTGGGTTAAAGCCTCTGCCTTCGGCTCAGGTATGATCCCAGACTCCTGGGATGGAGCCCTGCATTGGGTTCTCTGCTCAGCAGGGAGCCAGCTTCCCTCTCTCTCTGCCTGCTTCTCTACCCACTTGTGATCTGTCTGTCAAATAAATAAAATCTTTAAAAAAATAAATAAAAATAAAATATTTTTTTTAAAAATTCAAAGGTAGAAGATAACTTGTATCAGCAAGAGCAGATGGGTAGCAGATAGCTACCCCAAGAACACAGATATTGATCTGGCACTTTAAGAATTAGAACTGAACAAAGAGAGATACACAGTATGTGAGAAATACCTTGAATTATGTAATATGAAAGTAAACTTTCATATTAACTTTTAATACTACCTATCATTATGCATGTGTGTATAGCCCATATTATATATGCAGGTACAGAAAGTCAGTAGATAGTTCTTGATTGAGAAGTTAGATTAATAACCCCCAGCTGTAGTAAGGCAATGCCTTCTGGTCAACGATCTTTACTATTTTTTTTCTCCTTTCTTGGTAATCTTTTCCAGTCATTTTAACAGACATAAGGGGAAATTTCTCATTTAAAAACTCATCATACCATAACTAATAGTCTCGCAGTAAGAAGGTACCTAAGGTTTTATGGGATATTTCTTGGTGAGGATTAAATCATATTTAATCTTCAAGCCTATAGCCGATACTCAATTTATTTTCCTGAAGTCTGTGGAATAATCTGAGATGCAGAAAAAAAATAAAGGAGAAAGAAAGAAGAAAGAATGAAGATTTTAAGTGTGGGGAATATGGGGCAAGGGGTAAATCAGGAAAGATACTTATGACAAAGGACAAAAAGAAACCACCAAGAAGAAAGAAAAAGAGCTGAACAAGGTTCAGAGTGTATGAAATATGATAGCCAAGGTTTCTGAGAACCCAGGTAAGTTAAAGAGAACATCAATATCTCACCTTAAATTCACTGATTCAGGGCTGCTCCTGACTTTGACACTGGGTTGCATTTAAGGAAGGCAGATTGCTTCTATTACCTGCCTGTCAGGCTCACATAGTTTCTGTGAAAATCACAGATGATAATAAATGGAAAGACTGTCTTTTATAGTGTACAATGATACAGATAAGTAATTCATTATAAAATTTTTACTGTTTTTGTGACTTGAGGAGCTTAATCATATACTAAACAGGAGAAGGAGGCATACAGAACAACAGACAAGAGGCAAGTGAAATTCTCCCCACTGTGTGTTTCTGTGTGTTCTACTATCCCAGGAGGGTTCTCTGTCCAGTCAACTTCTATTTCTGAGGGTCACAGTACAGTTATTTCCAAAGGTGGTGTTCTTCTACATAGTGTAGTTATCACACAGCTATATGCTCACTTTCAAAACTCCAGAGATAATTTCCAAATTTTCATCTCTATATTCTTCAATCCTAAAAATACAAAAATTCACAGATTGCCTTTTACCCATTACAGTAGAATGATCAGCAGCTTGGGCTTTGATGGCATTACAACTCACTTGCTACATGAGCATGTCAAATTTACTTGACCTCTCTGAACTTCAGTATTATCATTACTAATGTGGAGATAATAATACTTCCTTACAGGGTGTTGTGAGAAATAAATGTTATAGGTAAACTTACCTGACTCAGTACCTATCACACAGTGTGGTACCATAAATGTTATCTATTACATGCTGAAGAGTATATGCACATGATTGAATTTCAAGTACCGGAAATTATTCCTCAAATTCTGAAACTTCCATTGTTCTACAAGAACTAGTTTTAGGCAGAGCTTCTATATCCACACTCGCATTCAATCACTTAAGCATTTTTCCCAAATAACAATTTTTCTCCTTAGTGGATATCCAAAACTAACCAAAGACTCCCTAAGAGATGCAGGAAAGTGCTCTGTGTTCTGATGAGGCTGTGATCCTTCTACTACTGCTCTCCCCTCAATCCAAAATCATAAATTTCATTTAAAAATAAACTATTTTTTTGACCACCAGAGATAACACTGGATACTTTCCTTGTTGTTAGTGGTAAGATGAAAGAGGGAATGGGGAAAGGACCAAGGCTGGTGCTTCAAGGAATTTCTGAAGGCTGTACCCATCCAGACTCACATTTGTGTTGGTCTGCCAGGAAAATGGACTTTTCTTTCAAACTGCCCTTTTCATAAAGCATGTAAAATTCTTTAGTTTTTACCCCCATTTTAGTTGTATAATGGAGAAAGCAGAGGTAGCTTAGGCATATTTTAGTTAGAAAGTTATTCAAAACCAAAGTCTTGATTATGTTCTATTCCCCATACTTCTCATTTATTCATTTGATTAAAGTGAATTTGCTTACTATGTGCCAGAGCTCAAGCCATACCAGTGTTATACAAAGTCAATCTTCAGCCAACATGAATATAAATATACTTAAGGCATTTCGTGATACATGTCACAGAAGTGTAATACATGAGGAGAGTGAAAAAAGGTAACTGTAGTGATGAGAAAAGGCAGCATAGCAGATGTGACATTTGTGTATTGCTTCAAGAATTGGAAAGTATTACAATACACAAACACAGATTCTAAAAAAGTTATTTCAAGCAGATCTAAAATATGAAAAGCAGATACATTTGTTGCTCAACGGGTTAATGGTGAAGCATGCAGATTATCTACAGAATAGATATTGGTTTGTCAGAATAAAAAAGTAACAGAGAAAGATGATAAAGATTAGTTTGTGCCTGACATTGGGAACTAATACAGTTATTTAAGAATTATGAGACAAATGTAGGGAGTCAATGAAGAGGGCGCATGGAATTGGCGACAAGGCCAGTAATTAGGGAAGATGCTCCATCTGTAAATGTGATGGGTCATTTGGAGGAAAGAAACAATGCACGTAAAGACTCCTTTACAGAGAATGCTGAAAGGGACACCTGGGTGGCTCATTTGTTTGGGCTGCTGCCTTTGGCTCGGTCATGATCCTGGGGTCCTGGGATCGAGTACCACGTCAGGCTCCTTGCTCAGCGGGGAGCCTGCTCCTCTCTCTGCCTCTGCCTGCCACTCTGTCTGCTTGTGCATGGTCTTTCTCTCTAACAAATAAATAAACAAATAAAATCATTAAGAAAAAAGAGGATGCTGAAATAAAGTAGATTAGGGGAGATATACAGATGTACTAAAACTATAAGGTTTTAGCTTTAAGATTGTAAGTCAGAAAATAAAAGTATTAAGAAATACATGAAAAATTGGTGGCTGAGTAAAGTTGGAGTGAACATGAGGAGTGATGTCAAATATGACCAAGATACGAGAATGGATAGATAGGACAATGGTGGACTCATTTTTAAAAATAAGGAAATTGGACACAGAATTCATGGGGATAGAGAAAATAGATGATCATATTTCTATTAAACAGTTGGAGTTTCAGATACTAGTGAGATGTACAGCTGGAAATATGAGTCAGGATGTGTAGAAATGAATATAGGTCCAAGATATAATTGTATAGTAATCCATATGAGTAATAACTGAATGTACAAGAGTGAATGAATTCCCTGAAGGAAAGAATATAAAGGAAAAAAAAAAGCAAAACCCAACCATATAGAGAAGTCATAGTAATAATGTGAAAGGAAACAAAGGAGCCAACAAATTAGACAAAAGAGTCTCAGAGGTAGAGCCAGTGGAGAGCCAAAGAAGCCAAAACTGAACTGCTTGTCTAAATGAAGAATGAAAACATTAAAAAAAAACAATTGAGATACCAATTTACATAAATGTTTCTGCTTTATAAACGGGCAGTTTGGGACTGGTATATCAAAGGCACACACTGTAAATATCAAATAGGTTCATTAGTGGATAAATAATATAATAAATGACAGAGAATTGTCAGAGAATGGATGAATGAAATGTCTACCCCATTAAGGGATAGAAGAACAAGTTTTCAGAGAACCTATATGCCACTCTGTTGTGACTCACACCCTCAATATTCAGCAGCTTGACATCAGTCAAAGAACTGTAACCATTTGGATGAGGGCAGAGCATTGGAATGCCAGGTGAAGCACATGTTTAAAAAAGGGAAGAAAAGTTTCTGGGCACTGAATAGATGGGTCAGGTGGCCAAGCTGACCACAGGCTAGAAAGAAAGTCACAGAGACTGAAAAAATAACTAAAAGCAAAGCAAAACCAACACAAAGTCGGGGCACCTGAGAGGCTCTGTTAGTTGAGCATCCAACTCTTAGTTTTGCTTAAGGTCATGATCTCAGGGTCATGAATTTGAGCCCCACATCAGGGCTCCACACTTAGTGGGGAGTCTGCTTGAAGATTCTCTCTGTCCTTCTCCCTCTGTCTCTCCACCCCTCCCAGTAAATAAATAAATACATCATTTTTTTCTAGGTAAACTGTTAGGAAACTTGGAAAGGAAGACAGTCATATGATAAACTCTTAGTCTTCTATGATATTCTTCTACAGCTTTATTCTTTTCTTTGGGCGCTAGATATACACATTCCCCTACTCATACCTTCAGCTACCCATACACAATGACTATCTTTCATGGGCCCGACTCCTGTTCCATCCTCCTTCTCTAGGATACCAATAGCAACATGCCACAGAGAAAGCTGACATCATGGTGAGTTGAGGAAGACTTAATTCCTTGAACATAGAAACCTTGGTTTGCTGATTTACTCACTACAGATTTTTTTTTTCCATCCCTCCCACTTACCTGTTTTGTCAAGAAAATTAAGAGAACAGTATCATTAAAGATTCAGGTAGATTATAGTTCTCCCCAAATCAAAGGGATCCTATACAGGATCATTATAGACACTCAAAATAGCTGTATAAAAACGGTCAGAACAGCAGCTAATCACATCAGGAGGTAGTGACCAAGTAATGCTGCAGAGATTTGGGACTGCCAAACTGAGATCACTTGGCTTAGGGAATTATTGCCTATGGTTGATTTGGTTCTCCCAATGTATCCAAGCACAGAAGTTATTAATAAGAAAAAATGAGAGGCATTTAGAGACCTTTGCCATTTTTTAAACTTTAAATCTTTATTCTATGATGACTAAAGTTGAATTCAAGAGAAACAGTAAAAAACTATCCTTTGACAATTTTTAACCTTTTTATTAGGTTGATTACCTCATATTAAAAAGTATGAAGAATAAAAGAATAATACATGGAAATAAAACCATTATTATATTGCATGAAAAAAGTAGAGAAAATATGTGAGAAAATGAGAGGTAAATTGACTTCAAATATAGTGTTTTTATACATACTCTACTGAATCCTCACAACCACACTATGAAGCACATGTTGCCACCTAATCTCAAACTATTTTTCATCTAAAAGTCACACATATTAGAAGTTTGGTCTATATATGAATTTAAGACAGTCCCAAAATTTTCTTCTTTCTCCTACAGCTAACTTCCTTAAATTACTGAAAAGTCAATATTACACAACATATATAGCTAACTTCCTTAAATTACTGAAAAGTCAATATTACACAACATATTCATGAAGCACCTATAATCTTGAATCCAAATTTCAGACAAATACAAGAGCAAAAATAAAATTGTTAACCTCAATTACGTAAATAAATTCATGCATCCAGACTAAGAGTTCAAACTTGAGATGCTGCTTCTTTCATCTTTCTTTACAGCAGAAGAAACAAAAATGTAAACTCCATCTACTTAGAAAGGCTGGGAAATAAAGCTACAATTCCAAACCACAACGCATTCAAAAAAAAAAAAAAAAAAACTTTATATGCAATAAAAATTGAAACAGGACAGGAGTGAACACCAAAATAAAAATCATGCCTCCTAAGATCCTAAACTTGTCACTGAGCTCAACAGTCTCAAAAAGAGATGAATACACTTGGAACAAAACCAATGATCTTTACTTTGAACAGAAACATGGGAGTGTGTGAACATTCACTCAACAGAGTGACTGAGGAAAGGCATTTAAAGGGAAAGACACAGATACAGCACCTTTAGAATAAGTAGACCATGTGTGGTGGAATGAAAGAAAAATCAAGGCAAGAGGAGGTGGGAAGCAGCAAAACACTTGACTATTCCCATTATGCAATGAAAAGAAAGGATAAACCATAAGGCAAATGATCAAAATTAATAAAAATGGCTGATCTGAGCCAGTAGTTAGCCCAGGAATCCAGGAGAGAATCATCCCAACAGTTGAGAGATGATTTGGAGACAACATTGCAAACTCACCTGCCTTCGATCACATCTCACTAAAACCCCTAGTTCCTCCACCACAGTATCTTTTTAAATTTCTAGTATATTCAATATTAGATTAATAATTGGGGTGTTTGGCTGGCTCAGTTGGTAAAGCATGGGACTCTTGATCTCAGGGTTGTAAGTTCAAGCTCCACATTAGGTATAGAAATTAAAAATAAAATCTTAAAATAATAATTAGATATGCATTATACTAATTTTATTATATGGGCACTGGGGTGGTTCAGTTGGTTAAGCAACTGCCTTCCACTCAGGTCATGATCCCAGGGTCCTGACCTGATCAGCAGGGAGCCTGCTTCTCTCTCTGCCTCTGCCACTTCCCCTGCTTGTGTGCTCTTGCTCTCTCTGTGTCAAATAAATAAATAAAATCTTTAAAAAAAACAAAAACAATTTTATTATAAAATAAAGCAAGAGATGACCTATATGAAAATATTTCAAGAAAGTAAAGGGAAATGACACAAAATAAATATCATATACATAATAGGCTATATACCATGAAGTAGTGAAAGGTATGAGGAAAATTTCCTATGAATTTTAAAGATCTAACTTCTTTCTAAAATGACAGAAAATATATACGAATTATGCAATGAAATAAATGACAGAAAATATGAAGTGGTGAAAATATATTGGAGAAATTCAAGAAATACAAAAAGAACTCATTTTATTGTGCTTTGTTTTATTGCACTTTGTAGAATGGCATTTTTTACAAATCAAACTTTTGTGGCAACCTTGCCTTGAGCAAGTCTATTAGTGCCATTTTTCTAACAGTATTTGCTTACTTTATGTCTCTGTATCAATTTGATTTGCTCACAATACTTGAAACTTTCTCATTATTTCATGATTGTTAGGGAGAACTGTGATCAGTTATCTTTGCTATTACTACTGTAATTGTTTGGGGGTACCACAAACCATACCCATATAAGACAGCAAATTTAATTTAAAAAATGTGTATGTGCTCACTGTTCCACCACATGGCTATTCCCCATCTCTCTCCCTTTCCTGGGACCGCCCTATTCCTTGAGTCACAATATTGAATTGGGCCAATTAACAACCGTACAAAACCCTCTAAGTGTCCAAATTACATTAAAGTGAAAGACACTTTAATGTAAAAGCTGGAATTGATTAAGCTTAGTGAGGAAAGCATGTGAAAAGCTAAGACACGCAAAAGGTAGGCCTCTTGCACAAAACAGCTAAGTTGTGAATTCAAAGGAAAAATTCTTGAAGGAAATTAAAAGTGTATCCAGTATAACGCAGTCTCCAAAGGCAAAGGAAACAAAAACAAAGATGAACTTTTGGGACTTCATCAAAATCAAAAGCTTCTGCACAGCCAAGGAAACAGTCAAGAAAACAAAGAGGCAACCCACGGAATGGGAGGAGATATTTGCAAATGACAGTACAGACAAAAGGTTGATATCCAGGATATATAATGAACTCCTCAAACTCAACACACAAAAAACAGACAATCATATCAAAAAATGGGCAGAAGATATGGACAGACACTTCTCCGATCAAGACATACAAATGGCTATCAGACACATGAAAAAATGTTTATCACCACTAGCCATCAGGGAGATTCAAATTAAAACTACATTGAGATAGCACCTTACAGCAGTTAGAATGGCCAAAATTAGCAAGACAGGAAACAACAAGTGTTGGAGGGGATGTGGAGAAAGGGGAACCCTCTTCCACTGTTGGTGGGAATGCAAGTTGGTGCAGCCTCTTTGGAGAACAGTGTGGAGATTCCTCAAGAAATTAAAAATAGAACTTTCTTATGACCCTGCCCTTGCACTACTGTGTATTTACCCAAAGACACAGATGTAGTGAAAAGAAGGGCCATCTATACCCCAATGTTTATAGCAGCAATGGCCACGGTCGCCAAACTGTGGAAAGAACCAAGATGCCCTTCAACGGACGAATGGATAAGGAAGATGTGGTCCATATACACTATGGAGTATTATGCCTCCATCAGAAAGGATGAATACCCAACTTTTGTAGCAACATAGATGGGACTGGAAGAGATTCTGCTGAGTGAAATAAGTCAAGCAGAGAGAGTCAATATTCATATATTTTAACTTATTTGTGGAGCATAACAAATAGCATGGAGGACATGGGGAGATAGAGAGGAAAAGGGAGTTGGGGGAAATTGGAAGGGGAGGTGAACCATGAGAGACTATGGACTCTGAAAACAATCTGAGGGTTTTGAAGGCGGGGTGGGAGTTTGGGGTACCAGGTGGTGGGTATTATAGAGGGCACGGATTGCATGGAGCACTGGGTGTGGTGCAAAAATAATGAATACTGTTATGCTGAAAATAAAAAATGAATTTAAAAAAGTGTACCCCAGTGAATATACAAATGATAAGAAAGCAAAACAGCCTTACTGCTGATATGGAGAAAGTTGGTGCGGTCTGGCTAAAGCAAGCCAGCCAAAACATTCCCTTAAGCAAAAGCCTATCCCAGAGCAACCCCTAACTCTCTTCAATTCTATGAAGGCTAAGAGAGATGAGGAAGCTACAGAAGAAAAGTTTGAAGCTAGAAGAGGCTGGTTCACAAGTTTAAGGAAAGAAGGCATCTCTGTAACATAAAAATGCAAGGTGAAGCAGCAAGCGCTAATGCAGAAGCTGCAGCAAGTTATCCAGAAGAGCTCACCAAGATTATAATGATGGCTACAATGAACAACAAAAATAGTCTTCTATTGGAAGAAGATACCATCTAGGGTTTTCATAGCTAGGAAGGGGAAGTCTATGTTTGGCTTCAAAGCTTCAAAGGAGAAACTGACTCTCTTGTTAGGGTCCTAAAGCAGCTATGACTTTAAGTTGAAGTCAATGTTCCTTTACCATTCTAAAAGTCCTAGAGCCCTCAAGAATTATGCTAAATTACTCTGCCTATGTTCTACAAATGGATCAAAAAAGCCTGGATGACCTGTACCCCTGGGGATAAAAATATATGTTTATAAAATAAAAAAAAATAAAAAAAAATTAAAAAAAAAAAAAGCCTGGATGATAGCATCTCTGTTTACAACATTATTTACTAAATATTTTAACCCCATGGTTAAGACCTACTGCTCACAAAAGAAAAAAAAAAAAAGATTCCTTTCAAAATATAATCACTTACTAACAATGCCCCTGTTCACCCAAGAACTCTTATGAATATGTAATATTTTCATGCCTGGTAACAAATCATCCATTCTGTAGCTAAGGGATCAGGGAGTAATGTTCACTTTCAAGACATATTATTTAAGAAATACATTTCATAAGGCTATAGCTGACATAAAGTGATTTTGCTGATGAATCTGGGCAAAGTCATTTGAAAACCAGGAAAAGATACATCATTCTAGGTGCCATTAAGAATATTCATGATTCAGGACACCTAGGTGGCTCAGTCGGTTAAGCCACTGCCTTTGGCTCAGGTCAGGTCATGATCCCAGCGTCCTGGGATCGAGTCCTGCATCGGGCTCCTTGCTCAGTGGGGAGCCTTCTTCTCTCTCTGCCACTGCCTGCATTTGCTCTCTCTTCTCTCCCTCTCTATCTATCTGACAAATAAATAAATAAATAACATCTTTTTAAAAAAGAATATTCATGATTATGATTCATGGGAAGAGGTCAAAAACATCAACATGAACAAGACTTTGGAAGAAGCTGACTCCAACTCTCATGGATGACTTTGAGGGGGCTTCCATGGAGAAAGTAACTGCAGATGTGGTGTAAAGAACAAAAGAACTAGAATTATAAATGGAGTCTGAAGATGTGACTGAACTGCCATAATCTTGGGATAAAACTTTAATAGATGAGAAGTTGCTTCCTAAAAATGACCAAAGAAAATGGTTTCTTGAGATGGAACCTACTCCTGGTGATGATACTGTGAAGGCTGTCAGAATGACAACAAAAGATTTAGAATATTCCACAAACTTAGTTGATAAAGCAGTGGCAGAATTTGAGAGCTTTTGAGTCTAATTTTGAAAGAAGTTGTACTGTAGATAAAATACTATCAAACACCATCATATGCTACAGAGAAATCATTAAAGAAATGAAGAGTCAATGGATATAGCAAACTTCATTTAATCTTATTGTAAGAAATTGCTACAGCAACCCCAACCTTCATTTACCACCACCCTGGTCAGCAGCCGTCAATATTGAGGTGAGACCCTCCACTGGCAAAAGACTATGACTCATTAAAAACTCCGATAATGTTTAGTATTATTGAGCAAAAAAGTACTTTTTTAGTCAAAGTATGATTTCTTACGTGGGTTTTTATATGGTTTTAGATGGTTTTTTAGAAGTAATATATTGTACTATTAATAGGCTATGTGTCATGTAAACATAACTTTTATATGCATCGGGAAACTAAAAAATTCATTTGATTGCCTTTATTGCAATATTTGCTTTACTAAGGTAGTCTAAACCCACAATATCTCTGAGGTATGCCTGTAAATAAAAAAAAAAAAAGATATGAAAATCACTCTAAGAAGAAAAATAAGTATGGACTTAAACATTTTGAGCAAATAAAACAGAAAACCAAAGAGCTCAAAAGAAACAGACAAAATACATAGGTTAAAATAAGATCTAAGAAATGAAAAATTAGGGGTACCTGGGTGGCTCAGGGGGTTAAGCCTCTGCCTTCAGCTCAGGTCATAATCTCGGGGTCTTGGGATTAAGCCCCGCATCTCGCTCTCTGCTCAGCAGGGAGCCTGCTTCCCCCCCTCCACTGTCATTCTGCCTGCCTCTCTGCCTACTTGTGATCTCTCTTTGTCAAATAAATAAATAAAATCTTTTTAAAAAAAGAAAAGAAAAATTAGTGTTCCTTCCTTTTTTTTTTTTTTTTTTTAAGGTTTTACTTATTTATTGGTCAGGGAAAGAGAGAACACAAGCAGGGGGAGGGGTAGAGAGAGAAGCAGGTTCCCTGCTAAGCAAGGCCAATGATGCAGCACTTAATCTCAGGACTTTGAGATCATAATCTGAACTGAAGGCAGACACTTAACTGACAGCCACCAAGGCATCCCGAAAAATTAGTGTTCCTTAAGAATTTGTTATATTTGGTAAAGAAAAAAATTCAACAGAAAACTTCTCTGAAATAAAAGAAACATTGAACCTACAGTCTAAAGAGACTGCCATGACCCAGGGGGGGTAAAAAATATTACTGCATGGGTCACATCAAGGCCAATCTAGTTCAAGGTACCAGACTCCATGTGCACAAAATGCAAAGCCTACAAAATAACAAAAACAAACAAAAACCTTAGGAAATAGAGTTCCTGTGGGGTATTATTAGAGAAAACTGTTAGCAAATAAGCTTTACTAATCAAAAGTGAGTAAAGATAACATATTGAATTATGAAGCCTAATGTTAAACAGTTTTATGAAATAAATAGGAATTATGATTAAAGAACAGAATACAAATGTTACAAATTATAACAGTATTAAAAATTAATTATCTTAGTAACAAAAATTTTTAAAAAATATTTCTACTGAAAAACTCTGGTTTCCTCACCTTCCTCAGTGGGATAGAATCAACAGATCATTTTAAGGGTAATTAAGTATTATATTAAAGTATAAGTGTAATGATTAGAAGAACTGAGAATACTAGAATCAAAATTGAGGGAAGGTAGAAAGGGAAGTGGTATACAGGGTTAAAGTATAATAATTTCTTTCTATCTCATCGTGAAGGTTCAATGGATAATAACTTTGGAGGTAACACAAAATTGAAGAATTAACTTATAAACAGTGAATAATTAAAATGATCTATAAACGTTCAGTATCATTAAGCCATTTACACACAAAAGAAAGAAAATTTCATATAGAGAAATCTTAATGAAAGGATTAAATGGATGCAAAACTGTATTCACACACACATACAAAAACACAATAGAATACTATGCAGCCATCAAAAGAAATGAAACCTTGCTATTTGCAATGATGTGAATGGAACTAGAGAGTATTATGCTGAGCAAAATAAGTCAATCAGAGAAAGACAATTATCATAAGATCTCTCTTATATGAGGAATTTGAGAGTCAGGGCAAATATGAGAGTCAGAGCTGTGGGGGGAAGGGAAGGAAAAAATAAAACAAGATGGGATCAGGAGGGAGACAAACCATAAGAGATTCTTAATCTCACAAAAGAAACTGAGGGTTGCCAGGGTGTGGGGGGGAAAGGATAGGGTGGTTGGGTTATAGACACTGGGGAGAGTATGGGCTGTGATGAGTGCTGTGAAAAGTGTAAGCCTGATGATTCACAGAACTATACCCCTGGGGCAAATAATGTATTATATGTTAATAAAAATATTTTTTAAAAATCACTCTGCAAAAGAGTGAATATAATATTAGTAGAAGAATTTGATGTAAACAGGGAAGTCAGGGGAGGTTTCCCTGAGGAAGTGACACTGGAACAAAGATCTGAAGGATAAACAGAAGTTAACTAGGAGTGGAGGACAAAGGATTCCCTGCAGTGGGAACAATTTGTGCTCCCTTGTGAGGTCAGAGATGCCACTGGGAGTTGTGTTTGGAACCACACGGCAAGAAAATGAGGTGAACATTATTTAGGATATGGCTGAATTATGTCGTGAAAGACTGCTCCTAAGAGAATAAAAATGAAGATTTTAAAGCAGAAGGGTGATTTGACCAGGCTTGACATTTATAAATCTTACTCTTGCTACAGTGTACAGAATGGATTTGAAGGAGTCCAAACTGGATGCAGGTGAGCCATTTAGAAAGCATCTGTACCCCAATGTTCATAGCAGCAATGGCCACAGTCACCAAATTGTGGAAAGAACCAAGATGCCTTCAACAGGTGAACTGATGAAGAAGATATGGTCCACATATACAATGGAGTATTATGCCTCCATCAGAAAGGATGAATATCCAGCTTTTGTATCTACATGGATGGGACTGGAGGAGATTATGCTGAGTGAAATAAGTTAAGCAGAGAGAGTCAATTCCCATATGGCTTCACTTACTTGTGGAGCATAAAGAATAACATGGAGGCAATGGGAGTTGGGGAGGAGAAGTAAGCTGGGAGAAATCGGAGGGAGAGACAAACCATGAGAAGACTGTGGACTCTGGGAAACAAACTGAGGGGGAGGGGAGGAGGTTGGGGGGTTGAGTGAGCCTGGTGGTAGGTATTAAGGAGCACACATATTGCATGGAGCACTGGCTGAGGTGCATAAACAATGAATTTTGGAACACACACCAAAAAAAAATTTCATTTCATTTAAAAAATAAAATAGAAACATACTTGTCAGGGCCAAAAGTGTTCTTTAGACTAGGTATAAGAGTTTGGGAAGGAGGTATATTTGCCATATATTTGGGAGAGAATATCAACAGGGCTTGATGACAGGTTTATTTGGAGATGCACTCACTCTAACTAATGCTTCAATTTTAGGAATTACTCAACTCCACTAGGACCTCCAATCCAATGATCCTACCAATATTTTTACTATCGTTCAACTCCACCTCTCTTCCATTCCCAGCTTAAACTCCATGGTCAATTTTCTTGCTTCTTTTTATTTTGTTGTATTCCCTTGGCCAAACCTGCTAAAACAGCACTGACTGCTACGTTTCTACTATTTCCACCTTTCTGAATGATGGTGTCTATTGTTGTTACCCTATGCAAGTCTTCCCATTGTATGTATTTTGTGGGGACAGAGAGCTAATAACTTACCTTTAGACCAAGAAGAATCATACTCCAAAAGCTGTGTCTAAGGAACAATACCTGGGGAATATTATCTGAATTTGATTTAAAAGGCAAGATCTTAGAATTTCTGCTAAGGCTATAATGAGATGAGATTTGGGGCTCTTTGGAAGAAGTGGATGTATTTTGTGCCTGGGAGGGGCTTACACTGAGAAGCCTGAGAGCTTTTCTCTAACAAGACCACTGTCAATTCCTTCCCATCCACCCTGAATAAACACACCACTCCCCAAACAAGAGACAAAGTCTATTCCTTCCTTCCTTTTGATGCTCACCTGACCTCTGTTATTTGGCTGACTAACAGAGTGAAGCATAAGTGAACCCTAAGGCCTCCAGTGCTAGGTATGGGACTTTTGGGTCGTAAGGTAAGTGTGAGTATAACTTTTTTAATGATTTTTTTTTAATTTGACAGAGAGAGAGCACAAGTAGGCAGAGAGGCAGGCAGGGGAGGCGGGTGGAGGAGTCTCCTTGTTGAGCAGAGAGCCCAATGTGGTACTTGATCCCAGGACTCTGATATCATGACCTGAGCTGAAGGCAGAGGCTTAACCCACTGAGCCACCCAGGTGCCCCCAAGTTTAACTTTTTTAAAAGAAACTGCCAAACAGTTTTGCAAAGTGGCTATACAGCTTATGTTATCATCAGTAATGCATGGCAGTTCCAGATGTTCCGCAAACTCAAGAGCCCATGAAATTGTTAGGTTTTCTTTTCTATTCTTTTCTTCTTTCTATTATGTATTCATTTATTTCCATTAATAACTAACAGTGTTGAGCAACTTTTCATGTGTTTGGTAGCCTCATATTTTCTTTAGGAAAGTATCTGTTCAAATCTTTTGCTAATTTAAATGGGGTCATTTTTTTCTTAGTATTGAGAATTCTTCAAAATAAAAGTCATTTCTCAGATATAAATGTGAAAATATTTTTCCCCACTATGTGGCTTGTCACTTCATTAATAGAGTGGAAATTTTGAATTTTGATGAAGTACAATATATCAATTCTTGTTTTGTGTTTTTGGTGTCCTATCTTAGAAATCTTTACTAAAACAAGGTCACAAAAATTTTTTCAATATTTTCTTCTAGAAGTTTCATAATTTTAGATTTTACATTTAGATCTAGAATCCACTGTGAGTTAATTCCGTGTAAGATGTAAGATAAAGGTTGAGGTTCAATGTTTGCATATAGATGCTAGTTTTAGCACAATTTGTTAAAAAGACTCCATTGAATGGTGTTCTCCATTAAATGCTGTTTGTACATATGTGGTCTATTCTTTGAGTCTTTTTTCTGTTATACTGATCCATGTGTATCTTGTAAAATTCAACTTGACCTTTTTTAAATTGCTTTTTTGCTGTTCTTGTTCCTTTGAATTTCCATACAAATTTTAGAATCAGTCTGTTGATATCTTCAAAAATCTAATGGCATTTTCACTATGGTATTGTTGAATCTTTGGATCAGTATGGAAATAAATGACATATTAATAATATTAAGTGTTCCATTAATAATTTATTTATACCCTTTCAATTTATTTCATCAATGTTTTATAATTATCAAAGTGTATATATTATTATATTTGTACCTCAGTGTTTCATGTTTATAAGTATTACCATAAATGGCATATTTAAATTTTTTATTTCCAACTATACATCTCCAGTACATAGAAATACAATTGAATTTTATATATTGACTTGAAACCTGTGACCTTCACTTACCAGTTTTTGGAGCTTGTCTTACAGATTCTTAAGAATTTACTTTATAGAAAGTCATGTCTTTGGAACATGGAAGCAGTCTTTTATTTCCTCCATTTAAAACTAAATGTTTCTTCTTTCTCTTGCCTTTTTCACTGGCTGGACTTCTATTGTGATGATAGTTATGAGAATGTATCTCTTTACCTTGTTCCCAATCTTAGGATGAAAGCATCCAGTGTTTTGCCAATGAGTTTGAGTCTACCTACAGGTTCTTGGTGCCTTTAATCAGATTAAGGAAATTCCCTTCTATTTTTGTTTCCTGAGGGTTTTTATCATGAGTGGATATTAAATTTTGTCAAATGTTTTTTCTGCATCCATTAAGATAATCATGTGGTTTACTTCTTTAGTCTCTTAGTTGATAATTAAGTGTTGAGCCAGCCTTTCATGACTTGGATAAACCCTAATTAGTTATGATGCACTTATCCTTTTTATAGATGTCTGATTTTGATTTTCTAATAGTTTTAGAGCATTTTTGTGTCTATGCACATGGTTGATATTGGTCTACAGTTTCTTTTCTTTTAAGATATTTGTACAGTTTTGATATCAGAGTAATGTTGATCCCATATATTAAGCTGCAAAGTGTTCTCTCCTTTAATATATTCTGAAAAAAAGATTATGTAAGATGAATATTATATCCTTCCCAAATATCTGATAGAATTTTCCAGTGAAATCATTTCGATCTAGAGTTGTCTTCATTATAAGGTTTCTAACTAGGAATTCCATTTCCTTAACTAATATGATGATTCATGTTATTTACTTCTTGATTCAACTTGAGTATTTTCTTTCAAATATCAAAACATTTAAGATGTTAAAATTATGGGAATAATTACCTGTACCATCTCACTATTTTCCTTTTGATGTGTCTAGAGTACACACTGAGGCCACAAACTTTCATTTCTGATAATAATAATTTAATCTTCTCTTTTTCTTGATTAGTCTGATTAGAGAGTTTTCAATTTTATTGGTGTTTTCCAAAAACCTTTTGGTTTCAATGTTATTACTTACTTTATATATCTATTTTATTTTTTATTTAAGTTCAATTGACATATGGTAAATTTTCAGAATTTATTTCTCTTACCATTACTGTTTCCTTTCTTCTGATTATCTACATTTAATATTGTTCTATTTTCTTATAGTGAAATATTAGAGTACTGACTTAATAACTTCTTATATTCCATATACATTAGTATTTTTATAAACCTGTCCCTAAGCATTGCGATAACTACATTCCAGAAATTTTGACACTGAGTGCTTTTGCAAGATGGTGGAGGAGTTTTGTCTGGTCTGGATTTAGTTTTATTTGGTCCCAGGAATTCAGCTAGACAACAATAAAATCATTCAGAACACCTATGAACTCAACCAGAGATTTAAGAAGAATTTGCAATTCTACAAATAGAAAAGTGACCACTTTTTGCAAGGGAGGATATGCAAAGAAGTAAATCTGGGGCAATATACGGGAAGATAAACCACAAGGGGAAAGAAGACTCTGTAAGCTGGCTACTGGGAAGTGATGTAGCAGCTGAACACAAAATTGGAACTTTTAGAAGTCTACTCCAGTGAGAGACAACCCCGCCTGAAAGGCACTTAGGTGGAGAAGCGGGTTGGAAACCTAGGTGGGAGAGTGTGAGCTCAGGATCCATGGAAAAACAGAAAGAACAGGGGTGTCTGAGTGCATCAGAGTTCCCAGGCACCAGATAGGGGAAGATGGCTGCAGTCAGCAAGCCCAGGAGTGGTCTTTCAGCTCAGTGTCACCAAAAATCATGAACCACAGCACAGGTCAGGTGACTGCTCTCCCAGGAGGTGCCCAGCAAATGGCAAGACCATGGGGAGACCCTCCCATCTTCCCGTAGAATAAGTGGTGCAGGTGCACACAGCAGGACTCTACTGGGTTTGGAGACTTGAAGTAGGCTCGTGTGTTTGAGATTGAAATGCTTGGTCACAGGCTAGATGTGCACAGAGTGGAGATGGAGACCAGGGAGACAGGAGTAATCAACTGCTTTTCGCTGAGGACACACAGTGGGGGCGGGGGTGTGTGTGTGCAAGCTTTCAGTGCCCGGGATAGAGATTAGAAAGCTGTCATTTTCATTTTTATCCTCTAACATGGTGCAGAGAGCCTTCAGGAAATAAAGACCACGTAGAGTATTCCTGAGCCCCTTAATTAGCCTGGCCCCCAGAGCCAGGGTGGCACAACTCAGCACAGAGCAAAGACACCTGAAAATCCATGAAACAGGACCCCCTGCCCATTAGATCAGCAAGAATATCCAACCAAGACCAAGTTCATGGATCACACAAAACTGAAAACCTCCAGGGCTAGGTGAAAAAGGTATATAGAATTCAAGGGTGGATTTTTTTTTTCATGATTCTTTAGTCTTTCACATTTATTTTTTTTCTCTTCCTTCTTCAACCAATTTCTTATTTTATCAACTTTTAAAACTTTTTAATTTTCGTTTTTGCAGTTACATACTATCTTTTCATTGTATTTCATTTTATTTTTGTACAAATATGTTTTTCTTTCTTTAAATTTTGGAATGTAGTTTCTTCTAGCAAACAGACCAAAATCCACCCAGGTTACAGTATATTGCTCTGTTCTATCCATCTCTCTGTTGATATTCTCTCTTTTTCTTTCTTTTTTTTTTCTTTAACATTATATTTTTCCAGTGGCATTCTATTCTTTTATTGTATATAATTTTATTTTTCTACATATATGTTTTTCTTTCTTTACAATTTTAGGGTCTATTTTTCTAACAAACAGACCAAAATATACATAAGACCCAGTGTACTGCTCCATTCTGTTCACCTGATTATATCCTCTCTTTCTTCTTAATTATTTTTCAGTTTCAGGTCTCTTCTCATTCATTTAGTGTATATTGCTCTGGGGTCATTGTTCCAATTTTAGTATTTTACTCTCTTATTCATCTACTCTTCTCTGGATAGAATGACATGATGGAAAAACTCAACTCACAAAAGAGAACAAGAGGCAGTACTGACTGTCAGGGACCTACATCATCAGTATGGATATATTTAAGATATCAGTACTAGAGTTCAGAATAATGATTATAAAGAAAAGATTGGCTTGAAAAAAAAGCATAGATGACACTACAGAATCCCTAATGGAGAAATAAAAGAAATAAAATTTAATCAGGTCAAAATCAAAAAAGCTATTAATGACATGCAATAAATAATGGAGGCTCTAAATGTTAGAATAAATGGGCCAGAAGAGAGAATTAGTGATATAGAAGAAAAAATGATGGAGAATAAAGAAGCTGAGAGAAAGAGAGATAAATAACTACTGGATAATGAGGGGAGAATTTGAGAGATAAATGATACCATAAAGCAAAACAATACTATAATAATTGGGTTCCCAGAAGAAAAGAAAAAAAGAGGGCCAGAAGGAATTTTGGAGCAAATTATAGCAGAGAACTTCCCTAATCTGGGGATGGAAAAAGGCATTCAATTCCAGGAGGCATAGGACACGTCTCTTAAAATTAAAAAAAAAAAAAAAAATAGGACAACATCTTGACAGATAATAGTGAAGCTTGCAAATCAGAGACAAAGAGAAAATCCTGAAAGCAGCTTGGGACAAGAGGTATGTAACCTACAAGGGTAGAAACATTAGACTGGCAGTAGACCAATCCACAGAGACAAGGCAGGCCAGAAATGACTAGCATGATATATTCAGGGAGCTAAATGAGAAAAACACGCAGCCAAGAATACTTTATCAAGCAAGGCTGTCATTCAAAATAGAAGGAGTGATAAAGAGCTTCCAGGACAAACAAAACTTAAAAGAATTTGTGATCACCAAACCAGTCCTACAATGTTAAAGGGATCCTATAAGCAAAGACCCCAAAAGTAACACAGACCAAAAAGGAACAGAGACAATATATACAGAAATAGCAATTATATAGGTAATATAATTGCACTAAATTCATATCTTTCAATAATTACTCTGAATGTAAATGGGCTAAATGACCCAATCAAAAGGCACAGGATATCAGAGTAGATAAAAACGCAAGACCTACTGACATGCTGTTTGCAAGAGACTCGTTTTAGAACTAAAGACACTCCCTCATTTAAAATGAGGGGACTTCAAAACCTCAGATTGCTTTTCAGAGTCCATAGTCTCTCATGGTTCACCTCCATTTCCAATTTCCCCCAACTCCCTTCTCCTCTCTAACTCCCCATGTCCTCCATGCTATTTGTTATACTCCACAAATAAGTGAAACCATATGATAATTGACTCTCTCTGCTTGACTTATTTGGTGGGAGGTTGGGGGAACCAGGTGGTGGGTATTAGAGAGGGCACGGATTGCATGGAGCACTGGGTGTGGTGCAAAAATAATGACTACTGTTATGCAGAAAATAAATAAAAAATAAATTAAAAAAAAATAAAGTGAGGGGACTGAAAACCATTTATCATAGTAATGGACATCAAAGAGCTGGCACAAACTATACTAAAATTTGTATGGAACCAGAAGAGACCCTGAATAGCCACAGGAATGTTGAAAAAGAAAACTGAAGATGTTGGTATCACAATCCTGGACAAGATCTATTACAAAGCTCTGATCATCATGGCACTATAGTACTGGCACAAAAACAGACATATAAATCAATGGAACAGAAGAGAGAGCCTCAACTCTATGGTCACAGAGCATATGACCATAATGGAGCCTCAACTCTATGGTCAACTAATCTTCAACAAAGCAGGAACGAATATCCAACGAAAAAAGGACAGTCTCTTCAACAAATCACATTGGGAAAATTGGACAGCCACATGCAGGAGAATGAAACTGGACCATTTCCTTAAACCATACACAAAAATATACTCAAAATGGATGAAAGACCTAAATGTGAGACAGGAATCCATCAAAATTCCAGAGAAGAACACAGGCAGCAACCTCTGTGACTTCAGCCAAAGCAACTTCCTACTAGACATGTCTCTAAAGGCAAGAGAAAGAAAAGCAAAAATGAACTATTGGGACTTCATCATGATAAAAAAGCTTTTGCACAGCAAAGAAAACAGTTCACAAAACCAAAACACAACCAACAGAATGGGAGAAAATTATTTGCAAATGCCTTATCAGATAAAGGGCTAGTGTCTAAGATCTAAAAATAAATTATCAAACTCAACACCCAAAAATACAAAAAATCCAGTCAAGAAATGAGCAGAAGACATGAACAGACATTTCTTCAAAGAAGACATACAAATGTATGTATGTATGTATGTATGACAGATGTTGGCGAGGACACAAATAAAGGAGAACTCTCATACAATGCTGGTTGGAACGCAAGCTGTACGGTCACTCTGGAAAACAGTTTGGAGGTTCCTCAGGGAGTTAAAAATAGAGCTACCCTATGATCCAGAAATTACCCTAATAAGTATCTACTCAAAGGATAAAAACGTTGATCCAAAGGGGCATCAACACCCCAATATTTATAGCAGCAATGCCTACAGTAGCCAAACTACAGAAAGAGCCCAGATGTCCACCAACAGATGAATGAATGAAGAAGATGTAGTATATATACACAATGGTATACCACTCAGCCATCAAAAAAATGAAATCTTGCCATTTGAAAGGACATGGATAAAACTAAAGGGTATCATGCTGAACAAAATAAGTCAATCAGAGAAAGACAATTATCATACAGTTTCATTCATATGTGGAATTTAAGAAACAAAACAAGGTGCAGAAGCTTTTGATTTTGATGAAATACCAAAAGTTCATCTTCGCTTTTGTTTCCTTTGCCTTTGGAGACATATCTTGAAAGAAGTTGCTGTGGCTGATATCAAAGAGATTACTCCCTATGCTCTCCTCTAGGATTCTCATGGATTCCTGTCTCACATTGAGGTCTTTTATCCATTTGGAGTTTATCTTTGTGTACAGTGTAAGAGAATGGTCGAGTTTCATTCTACTACTTATAGCTGTCCAGTTTTCCCAGCACCATTTATTGAAGAGACTGTCTTTTTTCCACTGTATATTTTTTCCTGTTTTGGCAAAGATTATTTGATCATAGAATTGAGGGTCCATATCTGGGCTCTCTACTCTGTTCCACTGGTCTATGTGTCTGTTTTTATGTCAGTACCATGCTGTCCTGGTGATCACAGCTTTGAAGTAAAGCTTGAAATCAGGTAACGTGATGCCCCCTGTTTTATTTTTGTTTTTCAATATTTCCTTAGGGATTCGGGGTCTCTTCTGATTCCATACAAATTTTAGAATTATTTGCTCCAGCTCTTTGAAGAATACCAGTGGAATTTTGATCGAATAACATTAAAAGTATAGATTGCTCTAAGCAGTATAGACATTTTAACAATGTTTATTCTTCCAATCCAAGAGCATGGAATGGTCTTCCATCTTTTTGTGTCTTCTTCAATTTCTTTCATGAGTGTTCTGTAGTTGCTCGACTACAGATCCTTTACCACTTTGGTTAGGTTGATTCCCAGGTATCTTATGGTTATTGGTGCTATAGTCAATGGAATCTATTCTCTAATTTCCCTTTCTGTATTTTCATTATTAGTGTATAAGAAAGCTACTGAGGGGCGCCTGGGTGGCTCAGTGGGTTAAGCCACTGCCTTCGGCTCAGGTCATGATCTCAGGGTCCTGGGATCGAGTCCCACATCGGGCTCTCTGCTGAGTGGAGAGCCTGCTTTCCCCTCTCTCTCTCTCTCTCTCTGCCTATCTCTCTGTCTACTTGTGCTCTCTCTCTCTGTCAAATAAATAAATTAAAAAAATCTTTAAAAAAAAAAAAGAAAGCTACTGATTTCTGTACATTCACTTTGTATCCTGCCATGTTGCTGAATTGTTGTATGAGTTCTAGTAGTTTGGGGGTGGAGTCTTTTGGGTTTTCCATATAAAGAATCATGTCATCGGCAAAGAGAGAGATTTTGAATTCTTCATTACCAATTTGGATACCTTTTATTTCTCTTTGTTGTCTGATTGCTGTTGCTAGGACTTCTAATACTATGTTGAACAAGATTGGTGAGAGTGGGCATCCTTGGCGTGTTCCTGATCTCAACGGGAAGGACGCAAGCTTTTTCCCATTGAGGATGATATTTGCTGTGGGTCTTTCATAGATAGATTTGATGAAGTTCAGGAATGTTCCTTCTATCCCTATACTTTGAAGCGTTTTAATCAGGAACAGATGCTGGATTTTGTCAAATACTATTTCTGCATCAATGGAGAGGACCATGTGGTTCTTCTCTCTTCTCTTATTAATTTGTTCTATCACATTGATTGATTTGTGAATGTTGAGCCATCCTTGTAGCCCAGGGATGAATCCCACCTGGTTATGGTGGATAAACTTTTTAATATGCTGTTGGATCCTATTTCTAGGATCTGTTCAGAATCTTAGCATCCATATTCATCAGTGATATTGGTGTGAAATTCTCCTTTTTGGTAGGGTCTTTGCCTGGTTTGGGGATCAGGGTAATGTTGGCTTCATAGAAAGAGTCAAGAAGTTTTCCTACTGCTTCATTTTTTGAAACAGCTTCAGGAGAATAGGGGTTATTTCTTCTTTGAAACTTTGGTAAAATCAAAAGCTTCTGCACAGCAAAGGAAACAGTCAAGAAAACAAAGAGGCAACCCACCGAATGGGAGAAGATATTTGCAAATGACAGTACAGACAAAAGGTTGATATCTAGGATCTATAATGAACTCCTCAAACTCAACACACACAACACAGACAATCATATCAAAAAATGGGCAAAGGATATGGACAGAAACTTCTCCAATGAAGACATACAAATGGCTATCAGACACATGAAAAAATGTTCATCATCACTAGCCCTCAGGGAGTTTCAAGTTAAAACTACATTGAAATTTCACCTTACACCAGTTAGAATGGCCAAAATTAGCAAGACAGGAAACAACAGGTGTGGGAGGGAATGTGGAGAAAGGGGAACCCTCTTCCACTGTTGGTGGGAATGCAAGTTGGTGCTGCCTCTTTGTAGAACAGTGTGGATATTCCTCAAGAAATTAATAATAGAACTTCCCTATGACCCTGCCATTGCACTACTGAGAATTTACCCCAAAGATACAGATGTTGTGAAAAGAAGGGCCATCTGTACCCCAATGTTTATTGCAGCAATGGCCACGGTCGCCAAACTGTGGAAAGAACCAAGATGCCCTTCAACGGACGAATGGATAAGGAATATGTGGTCCATATACACTGTGGAGTATTATGCCTCCATCAGAAAGGACGAATACCCAACTTTTGTAGCAACATGGACGGAACTGGAAGAGATTCTGCTGAGTGAAATAAGTCAAGCAGAGAGAGTCAATTATCATATGGTTTCACTTATTTGTGGAGCATAACAAATAACATGGAGGATATGGGGAGATAGAGAGGAGAAGGGAGTTGGGGGAAATTGGAAGGGGAGGTGAGCCATGAATGACTATCGACTCTGAAAAACAATCTGAGTGTTTTGAAGGGTAGGGGGATGAGAGTTTGGGGTACCAGGTGGTGGGTATTAAGAGGGCACAAATTGCATGGAGCACTGGGTGTGGTGCAAAAGTAATGAATACTGTTATGCTGAAAATAAAAAGTAAATTTTAAAAAAAGAAACAAAACAAGGTAGCAATGGAGAAGGAAAGGAAAAATAAAATAAGATGGAATCAGAAAGGGAGACAAACTATAAGAGACTCAACTAAAGGAAACAAACAAGGTTGGTGGAAGACAGGTGGGTGGGGGCATGGGATAACTGGGTGATGAGAATTAAGGAGGGCATGTGATGTAATGAGCACTTGGCATTATATACAACTCTACCTCTAAAACTAGTAATATATTCTATGTTAATTAAATGAATTTTAATAAAATAAAACAAAGACTGTAACAAGAGACAAAGAAGGACATTATATGATCAAAAAGGGAATAATCCAACAAGATATAGTAGTTATAAACATTCACACATCCAACATGGGAGCACCCAAATATATAAAACAATTAATAACAAACCTAAAAGAGTCAATTAATAATAATAAAATAATAGGAGGTTAATATAACACCCCACTTCCATCAATGGACAGATCTAAAAAAAAAAAAATCAACGAGAAAACAATGGCTTGAATGACACCCTGGACTAGATGGACTTAACAGATAAATTCAGAACATTCCATCTTAACGCAGAAGAATACACACTCTTTTCAAGTGTATATGGAACATTCTCCAAAATATATCAGATAATTATTATTATTACAGAACAGGCTTTAGCAAATATAAAAACATTTAAATCATATATACACCTTTTCTGATGATACTATAAAACTTGAAGTCAACCACAACAAAACACTTGGAAAGACCACAAGTACCTGAACAACATGACACTAAACCAATCAGGAAATAAGAGAAGAAATTAAAAAATACATTAAAACAAGTGAAAGTGAAAACATAATGGTCCAAAACCTTGGATGCAGCAAGAACAGTCCTGAAGGAAGTAAACAACAATTACAGGTCTATGTCAAGAAGTGAGAAAAATCTCAAATAAACAACCAAATCTTACACGTAAAGGAGTTAGAAAAAGAACAACAAATGATGCCTAAAGTCAGCTGAAGGAAGGAAATAATAAAGATTAGAGCTGAAATAATGATATACAAACTAAAAAACAAACAAACAATAGAACAAATCAATGAAACCAGGACTAGTTCTTTGAAAAAAATTAGTAAAATTGATAGACCTCTAGTCAAACTTATCAAAAACAAAAGAAGGACACAAATAAATAAAATCAGAGAAGAGAAATAACAACCAACAACAATGAAATACAAACAGTGTAAGAAAATATTATAAAAAATTGTACATCAGCAAATTGGACAACCTAGAAGAAATGGGTAAATTCCTAGAAACATATAACCTGAAACAGAAAGAAATAGAATACTTGAAGAGATTAATAACCAGCAAAGATATTGAATCAGTAATCAAAAAAACCCCAACAAACAGAAGTCCAGGATGAAATGCCTTCACAGGCAAATGCTTCAAACATTTAAAGAAGAGTTAATACCTAGTCTTCTCAAACTATTCCAAAAACAGAAAAAAAAAATGAAAACATCTACATTCATTCTATGAGGCCAGCATTACCCTGACATCAAACTGAATAAAGACACTTTTAAAAAGAGAAGTGCAGGCCAATATCCCTGATGAACACAGATGTCAAAATTCTCAATAATAGACCAAAAAACTGAATCCAACAAAACATTAAAAAATCATTCACCACAATCTAGTGGGATTTATTCTTGGGTTGCAAGTGTGGTTCAATATTCGTAAATCAATCAATGTACATTACATTAATAAAAGAAAGGTTAAGAACCATATAACCATTTCAGTAGATATAGAAAAATCATTTGACAAAGTAAAATATCCATTCATGATAAAAAAAAAAAACCTTCCACAATTACAATTGTTAGATCATCTTGGTGGATAGTCCCTTTAAGAATGATGTAGTGTCAGGGCACCTGGGTGGCTCAGTGGGTTAAAGCCCCTGACTTTGGCTCAGGTCATGATCCCAGGGTTCTGGGATCAAGCCCCACATCAAGCTCTCTGCTCTGCAGGGATCCTGCTTCCTCCTATCTCTCTCTCTGCCTGCCTCTCTGCCTACTTGTGATCTCTGTCTGTCAAATAAATAAATAAAATCTTTTAAAAAAAAAAAAGAATGATGTAGTGTCCTTCTGTATCTCTGACTACAGTCTTTAGTTTAAAATCTAATTTATCTGATATGAGAATCGCTACCCCAGCCTTCTTTTGAGGCCCATTGGCATGAAAGATGCTTCTCCATCCCTTCACTTTCAGTCTGGGTGTATCTTTAGGTTCCAAATGGGTCTCTTGTAGACAACATATGGATGGGTCCTGTCATTTTATCCAGTCTTCAACCCTGTGCCATTTTATGGGAGCATTTAATTTATTCACATTGAGGGTGATTATTGATAGATACGTTTTTATTTACACAGTGTTACCTTTGAAGTCTTTCTTTGTGTAGATTGTCTCTATATTTCTGTTCAATGCTATTCTTGGGCTTTTTCCTCCTTTAAAGAAGCCCCCTCAATATTTCCTGCAGTATTGGCTTGGTGATTGCATAGTCTTTTAAGCCATGCTGGTCTTGGAAACTCTTTATCTCTCCCTCCATTTTGAATGCCAGTCTTGCTGGATAAAGTATTCTTGGCTGCATGTTCTTCTCATTCAGTGCCCTGAATATATCTTGCCAGCCCTTTCTGGCTTCTTAGATCTCTGTGGACAGGTCTGACGTTATTCTGATGGGCTTTCCTCTGTACGTAAGGATTTGCTTTGTCCTAGCTGCTTTCAAGAGGTTCTGCCTACAATTATAATTCTTCATTCTTACTATTAGGTGTCTCGAGGACTTTAGAGTATCTGTAATCCTGGGGGGAAATCCTTTCAGCCTCTAGTATATGAACGCTGGTTCCATTCACAAGATTGGGAAAATTTTCATGAAGAACTTGTTCCACTATATCTTCTATACTTTTTTCTTTCTCCTCCTCCCCTTCAGGGATTCCAATAATTCTGACGAAGGAACGTTTCCTGGCATCATTTATTTCCCTAATTCTGTTTTCATGCCTTCTAAGCTGTTTGTTCCAGGCTTCCTCCTGATCCTTTCTCTCTATCTGTTTGTCTTTCAGATCACTAATTCTATCTTCTGTCTCAGTTACTCTGCCCACTGGTGTCTTCTGCTCCAGTAGAGATCCAGACATGTATAACTCTGATCTCAGGCTGATTTCGAGGGTGATCGTGGAGTTCTTTAGAAGGTAATCAGCTCACTTTAGGGTACAGGTTGAAAGGGCGCCTTCTCCTACTTCCCCGCCATCTTGTCTCTCAACCTTCCACAATTAGTATTAGAAGGAACATACCTCAACATAATAAAAGCCATACAGTATCATCTTAAATCAGGAAAAACAGAGTTTCTCCTCTACAGTCAGAAAACTCTAGGATGTCCATTATCACCACTGTTATTTAACATAGTACTGGAAGTCCTAGCCACAGCAATAAGACAATAAAATTAAATAAAAGCATCCAAAGTGGCAAGGAAGAAGTAAAGCTTTTGCTATTTATAGATGGCAAGATACTATATATAGAAAACCCAAGGGGCGCCTGGGTGGCTCGGTGGGTTAATCCTCTGCCTTCGGCTCAGGTCATGATCCCAAGGTGCTGGGATCGAGCCCCGCTTCAGGCTCTCTGCTCAGTGGGGAGCCTGCTTCCTCTTCTCTCTCTGCCTGCCTCTCTGCCTCCTTGTGATCTCTCTCTCTGTCCAATAATAAAATCTTTAAAAAAAAAAAAAGAGAGAGAGAGAGAAAGAAAACCCGAAAGATTCTACCAAAAACCTGTTAGAAATGATAAATGATTTCACTTATGTCAACAGACAGAAAGTCAACACACAGAAATCTGTTGCATTTCCATACAACAATAATGAAGCCCCAGAAAGAGAAATTAAGGACTTAGTTCTATTTACCATTGCTCAAGAACCATAAGATACATAGGAATAAACCTAACCAAAGAGGTGAAAGATTATACTCTACAAACTATAAAACACTGCTAAAGAAATTTAAGACCACAAAAAAAAAAAAAAATCCATGATTCAGGGTGCCTGGGTGGCTCAGTGGGTTAAGCCTCTGCCTTCAGCTCAGGTCATGATCTCAGGGTCCTGGAATCAAGCCCCACATCAGACTTTTTGCTCAGCAGGGAGCCTGCTCCCCCCTCCTCCCTCTGCCTGCCTCTCTGCCTACTTGTGACCTCTCTCTCTGTGTGTCAAATAAATAAATTAAATCTTAATTTTGGCCATTCTAACTGGTGTAAGGTGATATCTCAATGTGGTTTTAATTTGAATCTCCCTGAGAGCTAGTGATGATGAAAATTTTTTCATGTGTCTGATAGCCATTTGTATATCTTGATTGGAGAATTGTCTGTCCATATCTTCTGTCCATTTTTTGATATGATTGTCTGTTTCATGTGTGTTGAGTTCGAGGAGTTCATTATAGATCCTGGATATCAACCTTTTGTCTCTACTGTCATTTGTAAATATCTTCTCCGATTCCATGGGTTGCCTCTTTGCTTTTTTGACTGTTTCCTTTGCTGTGCAGAAGCTTTTGATTTTGATGAAGTCCCAAAAGTTTATTTTCGCTTTTGTTTCCTTTGCCTTTGGAGACATATCTTGAAAGAAGTTGCTGTGGCTGATATCGAAGAGATTACTGCCTATGTTCTCCTCTAGGATTCTGATGGATTCCTGTCTCACATTGAGGTTGTTTATCCATTTTGAGCTTATCTTTGTGTACAGTGTAAGAGAATGGTCGAGTTTCATTCTACTACTTATAGCTGTCCAGTTTTTCCAGCACCATTTATTGAAGAGACTGTCTTTTTTCCACTGTATAATGGCCAAAATTAATAAAACAGGAAACAACATGTGTTGGAGAGGATGTGGAGAAAGGGGAACCCTCTTCCACTGTTGGTGGGAATGCAAGTTGGTGCAGCCTCTTTGGAGAACAGTGTGGAGATTCCTCAAGAAATTAAAAATAGAACTTCCCAATGACCCTGAAATTGCACTCCTGGGTATTTACCCCAAAGATACAGAAGTAGTGAAAAGAAGGGCCATCTGTACCCCAATGTTTATAGCAGCAATGGCTATGGTCGCCAAACTGTGGAAAGAACCAAGATGCCCTTCAACGGGCGAATGGATAAGGAAGATGTGCTCCATATACACTATGGAATATTGTGCCTCCATCAGAAAGGACGAATACCCAACTTTTGTAGCAACATGGACAGGACTGGAAGAGATTCTGCTGAGTGAAATGAGTCAAGCAGAGAGAGTCAATTATCATATGGTTTCACTTATTTGTGGAGCATAACAAATATCATGGAGGACAAGGGGTGTTAGAGAGGAGGAGGGAGTTGGGGGAAATTGGAAGGGGAGGTGAATCATGAGAGACTATGGACTCTGAAAAACAATCTGAGGGGTTTGAAGTGACGGGGGTTGAGAGGTTGGGGCACCAGGTGGTGGGTATTATAGAGGGCATGGATTGCATGGAACACTGGGTGTGGTGAAAAAATAATCAATACTGTTTTTTCTGAAAATAAATAAATTAATTTAAAAAAAATCTTAAAGAAAAAATAGAAAGACATTCCATGCTCATGGATTGGAAGAAAAAATACTGCTAAAATGTCTATACTACTCAAATCAATCTGCATATTTAATGTAATCACAATCAAAATATCACCAGCATTTTTCACAGAGCCAGAACAATCCTAAAATTTGTATGAAACTACACACAAAGATTCGGAATAGCCAAAGAAATCTTGAAAAAGAAGAGAAAATCTGAAAGCATCACAATTCTAGACTTCGAGCTATATTACAAAGGTATAGCCATCAAAACAGTATGGTATGGCACAAATATAGGCACATGGATCAATAGAACAGAAAAGAAAACACAGAAATGGACCCAAAACTTTATGGTCAATTAATCTTCAGCAAAGCAGGAAAGAATATCCCACGGGAAAATCTCTTCAACAAATGGGAATAACTTTTGAGGAAAATTTGACAGCTATATGCTAATGAATGAAACTGGACCACTTTCTTACACCACACACAAAATAAATTCAAAATGGATGAAAGACCTAAATGTGAAACAGGAAACCACAAAAATCCTAGAGGAGAACATAGGCAGCAACTTCTTTGACACTGGCCACAGCAACTTCTTTCTAGATGTGTCTCCTGAGGCAAGGGAAACAAAACAAAAAATAAACTATTCGGACATCATCAAAATAAAAAGCTTTGCAACAGTGAAGGAAACATTCAAGAAAACTAAAAGGCAATGTATGGAATGGGAGAAGATTTGCAAATGACATATCTGATAAAGGGCTAGTATCTAAAAATCTATAAAGAACTTATCAAACTCAGCACCCAAAAAAAAAAACAAATAATCCAGTTAAATAATGGGCAGAAGACATGAATAGACATCTTTCCAAAGAAGACATACAGGTAGCCAAGAGACACATGAAAAGATGCTCAACATCAAGGAAATGCTAATAAAAACTACAATGAGATACCACTGTATGACTAAAACCAACAACACAAGGAACAACATAGTGAAAATGCAGAGAAAGGGGAACCCTTTTGCATTATTGGTGGGATTGCAAACTGGTACAGCAGTTTGGAAAACAGTAGTCGGGTGGGATTGCAAACTGGTACAGCAGTCTGGAAAACAATATGGAGTTTCCTCAAAAAATTAAAAATACAACAATCCTACAATTCAGCAATTGCACTCCTAGGTATTTACCCAAAGAATACAAAAACACTAATTCAAAGGGATACTTGTACCCCGATATATATGGCAGCATTATCTGCAATAGCCAAACTATGGAAGCAGTCCAAGTGACCATGGAATAATGAATGGATAACAAAGAGCTGGACTCTTACACAGTCATAAAAAAAGAATGAAATCTTTTCATCTGCAACGATGTAGTTAGAGCTAGAGAGTATTATACTAAGTGAAGTAAGTCAGTCAGAGAATGGCAAATACCACATGATTTCACTCTTAACAAACTATAGAACAAACTGATGGTTACCAAAATGGGGCGGGAGGGAAGGAGGAAATAGGTGAGGGGATTAAACAGTGCACTTGTGATGAGCAGTGGGTATTATATGGAAGTGGTGAACCACTGTATTGTACCCCTGAAACTAATATTACAGGGTGTGTTAACTAACTAGAATTCAAATAAACTTTTTAAAAATTGAATAAAATACAACAAGTGAATAAACAAAAGGCATAATGAGATCTGCAGATACAAAGAAGAAATTGATAGTTTTCAGAGGGGAGGGAAGTGGAGGGTGGGCAAAATGAATGAAAGTGTGTGGAAGATACAGTACTCTAGTTATAGAGCAAGTAAGTCATGGGAAGAAAAGACACAGCATTGGTAATATACTCAGTGGTATCATAACAACACTGTATGGTGATGGTAGCTACACTTACAGTGTGCATAGCATAAAATATACAAAGCTGAATTGCTGTTATATACCTAAAACTAATGTAACACTATGTGTCAACTACACTGAAATTAAATTTTTTAAATGTTTCAATTAAAATAAAATAGATAATTAAATATATACGAAATCCTCTAGGCCACATATTTTAGGGTACTTCCATGAATTCCTGGAACCAATTCCAGATATAGAGTAAGCATAGCTCCATATATATAGTAAGACAAAAAAAAATCATTTCAGAGAACAAATGAATAAAACAAAGAATTAATTACTGGTTCATGAATGTGCACATGTATGTGATCAAAAGGAAATCAGAAGGTGTCATTGGTTTATGATTTTCAAAATTCTTCCAGAAGGAGTTACATCACCAAAAGATAAAATACTGAGTGATCATGAGGCACTTATCTAAGAGAAAGGTTAGCAAGAAAAGGGGGCTGATGTGAGAACACAATGAAGCAGGGAAGATCAGTACTCCTCTAGTCTGAAATCAGATTGTTTTTAATTATCTGAAGAACAATATGAACACAAAATTTTCCTGCTGAACAAGGTAACTATGTCCTCCAAATCATAAAAAAAAAAGTTGGCTTGTAAGAGACCTGAGGAACCTAGATTAGATGGGGCACCTGAGTGGGTCAGATGGTTAAGCCTCCACTTTCAGCTCAGGTCATGATCTCTGGGTCCTGGGATTGAGCCCCACATCAAGCCTTTCATTGGGCTCCCAGATCAGCAGGGAGTCTGCTTTTCCCACTGCCATTCTCCCTGCTTGTTCTCTATGTATGTCTCCCTCTCTAATGAATAAATAAAATCTTCAAAAAAGAAAAAGCAAAAACCTGGATTAGAGATGACTATTTCCCAAATCACCAAAAGAATAAGAAAAAGCCATTATTGGTAAAGGAGGAGAGTATCAATCATAAGTGAGTAACTAGCACGTGGGATACATCAAGAGAAAGATTATAAGAAAGTATGTGGATAAATTGAACAAACAATGATAAACTGAAAACTTTAACAGAAAAAGTGAAAGAAAGAAAATAAGAAAAGTAGCACATGTATGTACAACACCATATGAATCAACATAAGTTTTCAAATAAGGTTTTATTTGTCTAAGTCTTTATTATTCTAAGGACAGAGGAGCATTCTTTTTTTTTATTGGCATCATATTTATTTTATTCAATTTATATTTTATTTTCAGCATAACAGTATTCATTATTTTTGCACCACACCCAGCGCTCCATGCAATCTGTGCCCTCTCTAATACCCACCACCTGGTACTCCAACCTCCCACCCCATGCACCCTCAAAACCCGCAGATTGCTTTTCAGAGTCCATAGTCTCTCATGGTCCACCTCCCCTTCCAATTCCCTCAACTCCCCTGTGATCTATAAAGAACTCCTCAAACTCAACACACACAAAACAGAAAATCATATCAAAAAATGAGCAGAATATATGGACAGACACTTCTCCAATGAAGATATACAAATGGCTTTCAGACACATGAAAAAATGTTCATCATCACTAGCCATCAGGGAGATTCAAATTAAAACCACATTGAGATATCACCTTACACCAGTTAGAATGGCCAACAGGAAACAACATGTGTTGCAGGGGATATGGAGAAAGGGGAACCCTCTTCCACTGTTGGTGGGAATGCAAGTTGGTGCAGCCTCTTTGGAGAACAGTGTGGGTATTCCTCAAGAAATTAATAATAGAACTTCCCTATGACCCTGCCATTGCACTACTGAGAATTTGCACGAAAGATACAGATGTTGTGAAAAGAAGGGCCATCTGTACCCCAATGTTTATAGTAGCAATGGCCACGGTCGCCAAACTGTGGAAAGAACCAAGATGCCCTTCAACGGACGAATGGATAAGGAAGATGTGGTCCATATACACTGTGGAGTATTATGCCTCCATCAGAAAGGACGAATACCCAACTTTTGTAGCAACATGGACGGGACTGGAAGAGATTCTGCTGAGTGAAATAAGTCAAGCAGAGAGAGTCAATTATCATATGGTTTCACTTATTTGTGGAGCATAAGAAATAGCATGGAGGATATGGGGAGATAGAGAGGAGAAGGGAGTTGGGGGAAATTGGAAGGGGAGGTGAACCATGAGAGACTATGGACCCTGAAAAACTGAGGGTTTTGAAGAGGCAGTGGTGGGAGGTCGGGGTACCAGGTGGTGGGTATTATAGAGGGCACGGATTGCATGGAGCACCGGGTGTGGTGCAAAAATAATGAATACTGTTATGTTGAAAATAAAAAATAAATTTTAAAAAAATTATTAAAAAAAGAAAACAATCTGAGGGTTTTGAAGGGGCAGGGGGTGGGAGGGTGGAGGATCCAAGTGGGGGTATATGGAGGGCACATATTGCATGGAGCAATGGGTGTGGTGCATAAGCAATGAATTCTGTTACACTGAAAAGAAATTTAAAAAAAAAAAAAAAGGATTCGGGGGGAGACATGATGGCGAGGAAGTAGGAGGAGATGCCCTTTCAACATGTACCCTAAAGTGAGCTGATTACCTTCCAAAGAACTCTGATCACCCGCAAAATCAGCCTGAGATCAGAATTATACAAGTCTGGATCTCTACAGGAGAAGAAGATGCCTGTGGGCAGGTAAAGTGGAGTGGGAAAGTCGGACTGATATCAGAAGATAAACAAAAGGGGGAGGGAGCCACCAGAGGTGACACACTGGAAAGTAATATCCCAATACAAGTGTGCCCTGCATCTGGGGACCAGCATTAACTCGGAGTCTGGTATAAAACACTCAAAAAGAGCAAAGGATCAAGGGGGGAAATTGTGGGAATCGGGGCATTAGGGACAGGGGCTTAAGACCCAAGAGACAAGTAGCGATTCTCATATCAGACAAATTAGATTTTAAACTAAAGACTGTAGTCAGAGATACAGAAGGACACTACATCATTCTTTTTTTTTTAAAGATTTTATTTATTCATTTGACAGACAGAGATCACAGGCAGGCAGAGCAGCAGGCAGAGAGAGAGGAGGAAGCAGGCTCCCCACTTAGCAGAGAGCCCGATGCGGGACTCGATCCCAGGACCCTGGGATCATGACCTGAGCTGAAGTCAGAGGCCCTAACCCACTGAGCCACCCAGGCGCCCCCACTACATCATTCTTAAAGGGACTATCCACCAAGATGATCTAACAATTGCAAATATCTATGCCCCCAATATGGGAGGAGCCAATTACACAAGAAAACTGTTAATCAAGATAAACAGTCATATTGATATGAATACATTAATACTGGGAGATCTCAACTCACCTCTCTCAGAAATAGACAGATCATAGAAGCAGAAAATCAATAAAGAAACAATAGCATTGAATGTCACATTTGACCAGGTGGACCTTGTAGATATACACAGAACATTCCACCCTAAAACAACAGAATACTCATTCTTCTCAAGTGAACATGGAACCTTCTCCAGAATAGAACACATACTGGCTCACAAATCAGGACTCAACCGATACCAAAAGCATGAGATGATTCCCTGCATATTCTCAGATCACAATGCTTTGAAATTGGAACTCAATCACAAGGAAAAGTTCAGAAGGAAATCAAACACCTGGAAGCTAAAGACCACCTTGCTTAAGAATGCTTGGATCAACCAGGAGATCAAAGAAGAACAGAAACAATTCAAGGAAACCAATGAGAATGAAGACACTTCAGTCCAAAACCTATGGGATACAGCAAAGGCGGTCCTAAGGGGGAAAAACATAGCCATCCAAGCCTCCCTCAGAAAAATTTGAAAAATCTAGAACACAGCAGCTGTCTCTACACCTTAAAGAACTGGAGAATCAACAACAAATCAACCACCTACACACATAAGAAGGGAAATCATCAAGATTACAGATGAGATCCATGAGGTAGAAACCAGAGACACAGTAGAATGTATCAATAAAACTAAAAGCTGGTTTTTTGAAAGAATCACTAAGATCAATAAACCATTGGCCACACTAATCCAAAAGAAAAGAGAAAAGGCCCAAATTCATAAAATTATGAATAAAAAGGGAGAGATCAGGGGCGCCTGGGTGGAGCATTGGGATAAAGCCTCTGCCTTCGGCTCAGGTCATGATCCCAGGGTCCTAGGATCGAGCCCTGCATGGGGCTCTTTGCTCAGCAGGGAGCCTGCTTCCTCCTCTGTCTCTGCCTGCCTCTCTGCCTACTTGGGATCTCTGTCTGTCAAATAAATAAATAAAATCTTTTTTAAAAAACTGTTTAAAAAAGGGGGGGGGAGAGATCACAACTAACACCAAGGAAGTAGAAACAATCATCAGAAGTTATTATCAACAATTATATGGCAATAAGCTAAGCAACCTAGAAGAAATAGATGCATTCCTGGGAAACTATGAACCCCCAAAATTGAATCAGGAAGAAATTAACAACCTGAATAGACTGATATCTAGTAACGGGATTGAAGCAGTGATCAAACACCTCACAAAAAGCAAGAGCCCAGGACCTGACGGATTCCGTGGGGAATTCTACCAAACTTTAAAAGAACAAATAACACTTATTCCTCTGAAGCGGTTTCAAAAAATTGAAGCAGAAGGAAAACTTCCAGACTCTTTCTATAAAGCCAGCATTACCTTGATCCCCAAACTAGGCAAAGACCCCACCAAAAAGGAGAGTTCACTGATGAATATGGATGCTAAGATTCTGAACAAGATCCTAGCAAGCAGGATCCAACAGCACATTAAAAAGATTATCCAGGGCGCCTGGGTGGCTCAGTGGGTTAAGCCGCTGCCTTCGGCTCAGGTCATGATCTCAGGGTCCTGGGATCGAGTCCCGCATCGGGCTTTCTGCTCAGCAGGGAGCCTGCTTCCCTCTCTCTCTCTCTCTCTGCCTGCTTCTCCATCTACTTGTGATTTCTCTCTGTCAAATAAATAAATAAAATCTTTTAAAAAAAATAAAAAATAAAAAATAAAAAGATTATCCACCATGACCATGTAGGATTCATTTCTGGGCTACAAGGATGGTTCAACATTCGCAAATCAATCAATGTGATAGAACAAATTAATAAGAGAAGAGAAAAGAACCACATGGTCCTCTCCAATGATGCAGAAAAAGCATATGACAAAATCCAGCATCTATCTCTGATTAAAATGCTTCAAAGTATAGGAATAGAGGAAACATTCCAGAACTTCATCAAATCTATCTATGAAAGACCCACAACAAATATCATCCTCAATGGGAAAAAGCTTGCAGCCCTCCCATTGAGATCAGGAACAGGACAAGGATTCCCACTCTCACCAATCTTGTCCAACATAGTATTAGAAGTCCTAGCAACAGCAATCAGACTACAAAGACAAATAAAAGGTATCCAAATGGGCAATGAAGAAGTCTAACACTCTTCCCAGATGACATGATGCCTTACATGGAAAACCCAAAAGACTCCACCCCAAACTACTAGAACTCATACAGCAATTCAGCAACATGGCAGGATACAAAGTCAATGTACAGATATGTGGCTTCCTTATACACTAACAATGAAAATACTGAAAGGGAAATTAGAGAATTGATTCCATTTACTATAGCAACAAGAACCATAAGATACTGGGGAATAAACCTAACCAAAGAGGTAAAGGATCTGTACTAGAGGAATTACAGAAGTCTCATGAAAGAAATTGAAAAAGACACAAAAATATGGAACACCATTCCATGCTCTTGGATCGGAAGAATAAACATTGTTAAAATGTCTATACTGCCTAGAGAAATCTATACTTTTAATGCTATTCCGATCAAAATTCCACAGGTATTTTTCAAAGAGCTGGAACAAATAATACCAAAATTTGTATGGAATCAGAAGAGACCCCGAATCGCTAAGGAAATGTTGAAAAACAAAAATAAAACTGGCGGCATCACGTTACCTGATTTCAGGCTTTACTACAAAGCTGTGATCACCAAGACAGCATGGTACTGGCATAAAAACAGACACATAGACCAGGGGAACAGAGTAGAGAGCCCAGATATGGACCCTCAACTCTATGGTCAAATAATCTTCGACAAAACAGGAAAACATATACAGTGGAAAAAAGACAGTCTCTTCAATAAATGGTGCTGGGAAAACTGGGCAGCTATATGTAGAAGAATGAAGCTCGACCATTCTCTTACACTGTACACAAAGATAAACTCAAAATGGATAAAAGACCTCAATGTGAGACAGGAATCCATCAGAATCCTAGAGGAGAACATAGGCAGTAATGTCTTCGATATCAACCACAGCAACTTCTTTCAAGATATGTCTCCAAAGGCAAAGGAAACAAAAGCGAAAATGAACTTTTGGGACTTCATCAAAATCAAGAGCTTCTGCATAGCAAAGGAAACAGTCAAGAAAACAAAGAGGCAACCCACAGAATGGGAGGAGATATTTGCAAGTGACAGTACAGACAGTACAGGTTGATATCCAGGCTCTATAAAGAACTCCTCAAACTCAACACACGCAAAACAGATTACCATATCATATCAAAAAATGGGCAGAAGATATGAACAGACACTTCTCCAATCAAGACATACAAATGGCTATCAGACACATGAAAAAATGCTCATCATCACAGGCCATCAGGGAGATTCAAATTAAAACACATTGAGGTATCACCTTACACCAGTTAGAATGGCCAAAATTAGCAAGACAGGAAACAACATGTGTTGGAGGGGATGTGGGGAAAGGGGAACTCTCTTACACTGTTGGTGGGAATGCACGTTGGTGCAACCTCTTTGGAGAACATTGTGGGGATGCCTCAAAAAATTAAAAATAGAACTTCCCTATGACCCTGAAATTGCACTCCTGGGTATTTACCCCAAAGATACAGAAGTAGTGAAAAGAAGGGCCATCTGTACCCCAATGTCTATAGCAGCAATGGCCACGGTCGCCAAACTGTGGAAAGAACCAAGATGCCCTTCAACGGGCGAATGGATAAGGAAGATGTGCTCCATATACACTATGGAGTATTATGCCTCCATCAGAAAGGATGAATACCCAACTTTTGTAGCAACATGGACGGGACTGGAAGAGATTCTGCTGAGTGAAATAAGTCAAGCAGAGAGAGACAATTATCATATGGTTTCACTTATTTGTGGAGCATAAGAAATAGCATGGAGAACATGGGGAGTTAGAGAGGAGAAGGGAGTTGGAGGAAATTGGAGGGGGAGGTGAACCATGAGAGACTATGGACTTTGAAAAACAATCTGAGGGTTTTGAAGGGGGGTGGGTGGGAGGTTGGGGGAATCATGTGGTGGTTATTGGAGAGGGCACCAATTGCATAGAGCACTGGGTGTGGTGCAAAAAAATGAATAATGTTACACTGAAAATAAATTTAAATATATATATATATGTTTATAAAAAATAAAAAATTTAAAAAAGATTCTCTCTCCATCTACCCCTCAAGCTCTCCTGATCAATCTATCTCAATTAATTAACTAATTAATTAGTGAATTAATTAATTGGCTTCTTCAGAAACAAATTCTCATAGAATTCTCTAACTCAGAAGCATTTTTATATGAGATCATAAGATCATATAATATAAGTAAATTCTTGGGCAATACAGACTAATTTGATATTTTTTACAGAACAGCTATACATTTTCTCACTGATCATTACAGTACAGAGCATAAAACAAGCATTTAAAATGAGAAAAAAATGTAAAATTACATTTCCAATTTGTTACACTTCTGAAAATTCTGCAGTGTGTCCACTTAAACATAATGTCTAATATCCTTAGCAATTTTAATACCTTGATTTAGCATAAAGTTATTAATGAATATTTTTTGGATAATTTTAAAATAAGGTTAAATTTTGAAGAACTGGTCACAGTGTGTGACTTATCTCTATAGAATGTCTATATTTTTTGATCAACTTAGTCAATGTGCTCATTTAAGAATAATATTTCTTGCCTATTAGAAGGTATAAGTAGGGTGTGTGTGGCATTGGGCATTATATTTAATGTGCTCATGAGCTTTGCTAGTTTACTAAAATGATTGTATATGCCAGGCAATTCTCAATTACCTTCAAAACTCTCAGTAAAATAGATATTAGCTTTGTTGTTTAAAAGTCATAATTAATATCTTCTCCCATTCCGTGGGTTGCCTCTTTGTTTTCTTGACTGTTTCCTTTGCTGTGCAGAGGCTTTTGATTTTGATGAAGTCCCAAAAGTTCATTTTCACTTTTGTTTCCTTTGCCTTTGGAGACATACCTTGAAAGAAGTTGCTGTGGCTGATATCGAAGAGGTTACTGCCTATGTTTTCCTCTAGGATTCTGATGGATTCCTGTCTCACATTGAGGTCTTTTATCCATTTTGAGTTTACCTTTGTGTACAGTGTAAGAGAATGGTCGAGTTTCATTCTTCTACATATAGCTGTCCAGTTTTCCCAACACCATTTATTGAAGAGACTGTCTTTTTTCCACTGTATATGTTTTCCTGTTTTGTCGAAGATTATTTGACCATAGAGTTGAGGATCCATATTTGGGCTCTCTACTCTGTTCCCCTGGTCTATGTGTCTGTTTTTATGCCAGTACCATGCTGTCTTGGTGATCACAGCTTTGTAGTAAAGCCTGAAATCAGGTAACGTGATGCCGCCAGTTTTATTTTTGTTTTTCAACATTTCCTTAGCGATTCGGGGTCTCTTCTGATTCCATACAAATTTTGGGATTATTTGTTCCAGCTCTTTAAAGAATACCGGTGGAATTTTGATCAGAAGAGATTATGCTGAGTGAAATAAGTCAAGCAGAGAGAGTCAATTATCATATGGTTTCACTTATTTGTGGAACATAACAGATAGCATGGAGGACAAGGGGAGATGGAGAGGAGAAGGTGGTTGGGGGAAATTGGAAGGGGAGGTGAACTATGAGAGACTATGGACTCTGAAAAACAATCTGAGGGTTTTGAAGGTGCAGGGGGTGGGAGGTCAGGGTACCAGGTGGTGGGTATAATAGAGGGCACAGATTGCATGGAGCACTGGGTGTGGTGCAAAATAATGAATACTGTTATGCTGAAAATAAAAAATAAATTTTTTTAAAAAGTCATAATTAATATGGGTGACTGAGAATATACCAGAAGTAACATCACCAAAAAGTTTTACTGACTATGCGAGTAATAGAATCTGGTTTATCAAGGGAAAAGATGTATATTTACCTTATGATAAAATGTTATTCCAGGATGTGAAAGGAATAGTAAAAAAAAAAAACAAAAACAAATATATACAGAAATCTGTAGATGATTTTCAGGGAGTAAATTTTATTTGCTTTGGTTATATATATGTCATTTTAATTTTTAATTTTTTAAGCACTAATTGAAAGGGATACACACACCCTGATGTCTATAGCAGCATTATCAGCAATAGCCAAATAAAGGAGAGAGCCCAAATGTCCATCAACTGATGAATGGGTAAAGAAGATGTAATATATACACACAGTGGAAACTCAGCCATAAAAAAGAATGAAATCTTGCCATTTGCAACAAAGAGGATTATGCTAGGTGAAATAAGTAAGATAAAGACAAATACCAAATGACTTCACTCAAATGTGGAATTTAAGAAACAAAACAAATGAAAATTGGGAATAAATCAAAGAGTAAAACCAAGAAACAAACTCTTAACTATAGAAAACAAAACAATGGTTACTAAACCTGAGGTAAAGGGGGATGGGTGAAATGAGTGATGGGGATTAAGGAGTGCATTTGTTGTGATGAGCACTAAGTACTGCATGGAAATGTTAAATCACTATACACATTTGAAACTAATATTACAGTGTAGGTTCATCTGGGTGGCTCAGTTGGTTAAGCATCCAGCTCTTGGTTTCAGCACAGGTCATATTTTGGTTGTAGAATCAGGACTTGCTTTGGGCCCTGTGCTCACTGCAGTCTTTTTCAGATTCCTTCTCACTCTCATTCACTCTCTGTCTCTCTAAAATAAATAAATAAATAAATGAAATATTTTTTAAAATAATAATGTTACAATGTATGTGAACTAACTGGAATTTTAAAAATCTTGGAAGGAAAATATGTCTGTGTGTGTGTGTGTGTGTGTGTGTGTATAACTTTAAATAATGAGTCTGAAAAGAAGCAATGATAGATGTGAAAACTTTGCACAGCTCAGAATGATCAGCTAACTTAAATAAATGTAGAAGGGGTTTTGGACGCTACAGGATGGTTGGAGTCGAGGATCAAACCAGGCCCTGACTTGTGTCTCCTTCAAAGTCCGGACACCTTGACAAGGTTAAGGACAGGAAAATAGAGTTACACTGAGAAAAGGGTCTGTGCTATGTGTTGTGCGCTCGTCTACGTGACTTCCCACATGCTCTCCCTATAGAAGGGAACAATGTGGCCAGGGTCCTGAATTCTTAGTTGGTCCTGGTTGTTCCTGTACCTCCCATAACCCACTCCCTGGTTGATTGTCTTGCTAATGGCTTTAGCGGAAACTACCTGGTATCACGAGGTTTGCTTGTAGTTAATGTAAACTTGTTATAGAAACTTGCAATCATCTGATTAGGTACTGATGTATTACTCCTCCTATTCTGGTCTCCCTTATAAATGACTGTAAGATGTGGAATAAAATCAGCACTGCTGGACATCATCTTCAGTGTCCCTCCTGCCCCCATCTCTTTGTCTCTTAATTTCTTTTCACCATCCTCTTAGCCCTGACATTCTCCTGGTCAATTTGTCACGCTGGCCATGACAAAAGGGCACCTGGGTGTCTCAATGGGTTAAGGCCTCTGCCTTCGATTCAGGTCATCATCCCAAGGTCCTGGGATCAAGAACCACGTTGGGCTCTCTGCTCAGCAAGGACCCTGCTTCCCCCTTTCTCTCTGCCAGCCTCTCTGCCTACTTATAATCTCTCTCTCTCTCTCTCTTTCTCTCTGCTAAATAAATAAATAAAATCTTTAAAAATAAATAAATAGATAGATAAATAAATAAATGTAGAAATGTTTTGCTATCAAATACTACATTAAAGTGGGACTAGAGGGTGTCAGAATGGCACAGATGGTTATGCATCTGCCTTCACCTCATGTCATCAAACAGGTATCCTGGAATCCAGCTCAGCAGCGAGTCTGGTTCTCCCTCTCCTTTTGCTCCCCCCTTAAGCATGTGCACTCTCTCTCTCTCCCCCTTCCTCCCTCAATAAATAAAAAGCTTTTTAAAAAAATCATGTTGTAGAAAAATATTTAATGGCTCAAAAATTCATAATAATAATAAAAGAAGACTCGATTTTTTTTCTATTAGAACGACATAACATTTATCTTGGTGTATTCATTCTGTTCTCTACTGGAAGCAGTACATGTAATTCTGTATCTTCTCTGTAATTTTCTAAGTAAGCAGATTTTCTGTAGTCCACAAGGAGGTTGTAAGCAAGTTTTTTAACAGAAGACAAGAGAAACGGAAAGGAAAGAACAACAGAAAACATCATCAAAATTAAATGTCATTAAGTGAAACTTCATTTCAGTTCTTTGTGGGGAAGGGACAGGTTATATGCTGCAATGTATACTGTATTCCCTACTGTGGGTCACTATCAAAAAGTATGAAAGACACTGCTCTAAGTAACTCTACCCTAGCCACTTAGATATTCTCCTCTCATTCACACTCCATGGCTGAGCCTCTGTGCAAAACAAATTGTTTAAGACATGAAACCTGTGGAAGAAGCAATTTATCAGTTATAATAGAGCCATTTAAAAGAGAGTATTGTGGGTGCTTGGATAGCTCAGTCGTTAAGGGTCCACCTTCGGCTCAGGTCATGGTCCCAGGGTCCTGGAATCCAGCCCTGCATCTGGCTACCTGCTCCACAGGAAGCCTGCAGCTCCCGCTCCCACTCACCCTGCTTGTGTTCCTTCTCTTGCTGTCTCTCTCTCTCTGTCAAATAAATAAATATTTTTTTAATTTTTTTAAAAAATTTATAAAGAAGAGAGTAATGTATGGTGACAGATATTAACTAGGTTTATTGTGGTTATCATTTTGCAATATATACAAAAACTGAATCATTATTTTCTATGCCCCAAACTAACAATATTATATTTCATTTATACCTCAATAAAGGAAAGAAGAGAAATTAATAAATTAGTAGGACAGCAGTAAGGATAATTAGAAAGGGACAGAGCAGTGAGTGAAAGGCTTTTAAATGACTCTGATAAATTGCCTCTTCCACAGGTTTCATGTCTTGCACAACTTGACATGACAAAGGAGGAATGATGGCACAGGGAGAAGGAGAAGGAAGAAAGCCTGAAAAATGAAAGGAAGGGGGTCAGATATCTTCCTAGCCCAGAGGCCCTAAGTGACTGAGGAAAAGTAGAAGAGAAAAGAGAATGAGAACTTCCTGGGCTTGAATAGTATAATACTAATCAAGGAGAAAGAGCCTTTTCTTAGGTCCTTTTCTTCTATGAATACATGGCTACTACAGAGATGTTCACCCACTGGTCTCCAGTATGTGCCTTCTCAAAGATTCGGTGTGTGTGCTCTCAAAGATACTGCCATCCTTGCACAACCATAACAGTGACCCACAGAAGGGGTGGAATGTGGGCAAGCTGCAGCATACAATGAGAGGACTTGGTTCATTCCTCTCAGCAAATGCCCCCATTGAGTTGGATTTCCTTTAAAAAGAGAGTGAGAGAAATTGCTGTGGCTGATACCAAAGAGATTACTGCCTATGTTCTCCTCTAGGATTCTGATGGATTCCTGTCTCATGTTGAGGTCTTTTATCCATTTTGAGTTTATCTTTGTGTACGATCTAAGAGAATGGTCGAATTTCATTCTTCTACATATAGATGTCCAGTTCTCCCAGCACCATTTATTGAAGAGACTGTCTTTTTTCCACTGTATATTTTTTCCTGTTTTGTCGAAGATTAATTGACCATAGAGTTGAGGGTCCATATCTGGGCTCTCTACTCTGTTCCACTGGTCTATGTGTCTGTTTTTATGCCAGAACCATGCGGTCTTGGTGATAACAGCTTTGTCATAAAGCTTGAAATCAGGTAACGTGATGCCCCCAGCTTTATTTTTGTTTTTCAACATTTCCTTAGCAATTCAGGGTCTCTTCTGATTCCATACAAATTTTAGGATTATTTTCTCCAGCTCTTTGAAGAATACCGGTGGAATTTTGATCGGAATGGCATTAAAAGTATAGATTACTCTAGGCAGTATAGGCATTTTAACAATGTTTATTCTTCTGATCCAAGAGCATGGAATGGTCTTCCATCTTTTTGTGTCTTCTTAAATTTCTTTCATGAGTGTTCTGTAGTCCCTCAAGTACAGATCCTTTACCACTTTGGTTAGGTTGATTCCCCGGTATCTTATGGTCCTTGGTGCTATAGTAAATGGAATCAATTCTCTCATTTCCCTTTCTGTATTTTCATTGTTAGTGTATGAGAAAGCCACTGATTTCTGCACAAGATATGTCTCCAAAGGCAAAGGAAACAAAAGCGAAAATAAACTTTTGGGACTTCATCAAAATCAAAAGCTTCTGCACAGCAAAGGAAACAGTCAAGAAAACAAAGAGGCAACCAATGGAATGGGAGACAATATTTGCAAATGACAGTACAGATCAAAGGTTGATATCCAGGATCTATAAAGAACTCCTCAAACTCAACACACACAAAACAGACAATAATATCAAAAAATGGGAAGAAGATATGAACAGACACCTCTCCAATCAAGACATACAAATGGCTATCAGACACATGAAAAAATGTTCATCATCACTAGCCAGCAAGGAGATTCAAATTAAAACCACATTGAGTTATCACCTTACATCAGTTAGAATGGCCAAAATTAACAAGACAGGAAACAACGTGTGTTGGAGAGGATGTGGAGAAAGGGGAACCCTCTTCCACTGTTGGTGGGAATGCAAGTTGGTTCAGCCTCTTTGGAGAACAGTGTGGAGATTCCTCAAGAAATTAAAAATAGAGCTTCCCTATAACCCTGCAATTGCACTCCTGGGTATTTACCCCAAAGATACAGAAGTAGTGAAAAGAAGGGCCATCTGTACCCCAATGTTTATAGCAGCAATGGCCACGGTCGCCAAACTTTGGAAAGAACCAAGATGCCCTTCAACAGACGAATGGATAAGGAAGATGTGGTCCATTTACACTATGGAGTATTATGCCTCCATCAGAAAGGATGAATACCCAACTTTTGTAGCAACATGGACAGGAATGGAAGAGATTCTGCTGAGTGAAATAAGTCAAGCAGAGAGAGTCAATTATCATATGGTTTCACTTATTTGTGGAGCATAACAAAAAGCATGGAGGACAAGGGGTGTTAGAGAGGAGAAGGGAGTTGGGGTAAATTGGAAGGGGAGATGAATCATGAGAGACTATGGGCTCTGAAAAACAATCTGAGGGGTTTGAAGTGGTGGGGGTGTGGGAGGTTGGGGTACCAGGTGGTGGGTATTATAGAGGGCACAGATTGCATGGAGCATGAGGTGTGGTGAAAAATTAATGAATACTGTTTTTCTGAAAATAAATAAATAAATGAGATTTTTAAAAATTAAAAATATAATAAAAATATTGTCTAAAACTGAAAAAAAAATTAAAAATTTAAAAAATAGAATCAGGTAGTAAAAAGAAAAAGAGAGTGAGAGGAAAAAGAAATTTAAAAAGAGAGTGAGGGAGGAGTCAAGATGGCAGAGAAGTAGCAGGCTGAGACTAATTCAGCTAGCAGGAGATCAGCTAGATAGCTTATCTAAAGATTGCCAACACCTGCTAATCCATCGGCAGATCGAAGAGAAGAAGAATAGCAATTCTGGAAACAGAAAAACAACCACTTTCTGAAAGGTAGGACTGGCGGAGAAGTGAATCCAAAGCGACGGGAAGATAGACCCCGGGGGGGAGGGGCCGGCTCCTGGCAAGTGGTGGAGCAACAGAGCACAAAATCAGGACTTTTAAAAGTCTATTCCACTGTGGGACATCACTCCAGAGGCTAAATTGCGGTGAAGCCCACGCGGGGTCAGCGTGCCCTCAGGTTCCGCAGGATCACAGAAGGATCGGGGGTGTCTGAGTTTCACAGAGCATGCGGGTATTGGAACAGGAAAGCCGGCTACAGAGACAGAGCCAACAGTAAGATCACAGCTCGGTGTTACCTTGAACGGGTCGCAGGCTCGGTGTGCTCAGAACGTGGCCGGAGGTCAGGCAGTTACTGGGAGTTATGGGCGCTGTTCTCTGAGGGCACACTGAGGAGTCGGGCCCTGGGCTCTCGGCTCCTCTGGACCGGAGACCAGGAGGTTGCCATTTCTATTCCCATCCTCCAGAACTCTACAGATAGAGATCAGGGAACAAAAGCTCCTGAAAGGAAAGCCGAGCAGATTGCTCAGCCCGGCCCTGGGAAGGGTGGTGCAATTCCGCATGGGGCAAAGACACTTGAGAATCACTACACCAGGCCCCTTCCCCAAAAGATCAACAAGAAATCCAGCCAAGACCAAGATCACCTACCAAGGAATGTGGTATCAACGCCCATAACTCCCAGAATTCCAGAGGAGGAGAAAGAAAAGCACGGAACTCATGGCTTTCTCCCTGTGATTTTTTAGTCTTACAGTTAATTTAATATTTTTCTTTTTCATTTTTTTCTTTTTTTTCTTCTTTTGCTAAAAATTTTTTTTAACTATTACCCTTTTCTTTTTTAACGTTTTTTAACTAGTTTAATGTATATATATATTTTTTTTCTTTTTTATACTTTTCTCTATTCGTTTTCTTTTTTTAATTCTTTTTTTTTTCTTTCTTTCTTTCTTTTTGAACCTCTTTCTCCCCCCTCACGATTTGGGATCTCTTCTGATATGGTTAAAGCATATTTTCCTAGGGTTGTTGCCACCCTTTTAGTATTTTACTTCCTCCTTCATATACTCTTAGTTGGGCAAAATGAAAAGACGGAAAAATTCACCACAAAAAAAAGAACAAGAGGCAGTACGGAAGGCTAGGGACCTAATCAATACAGACATTGATAATATGTCAGATGTAGAGTTCAGAATGACAATTCTCAAGGTTCTAGCCGGGCTCGAAAAAGGCATGGAAGATATTAGAGAAACCCTCTCAGGAGATATAAAAGCCCTTTCTGGAGAAATAAAAGAACTAAAATCTAACCAAGTTGAAATCAAAAAATCTATTAATGAGGTGCAATAAAAAATGGAGGCTCTCACTGCTAGGATAAATGAGGCAGAAGAAAGAATTGGCGATATAGAAGACCAAATGAAGAGTATAAAGAAGCTGAGCAAAAGAGGGACAAACAGCTACTGGACCACGAGGGGACAATTTGAGAGATAAGTGATACCATAAGATGAAACAACATTAGAAAATTGGGATTCCAGAAGAAGAAGAAAGAGGGGAGAAGAAGGTATACTGGAGAGAATTACTGGGGAGAATTTCCCCAATATGGCAAAGGGAACGAGCATCAAAATTCAGGAGATTCAGAGAACGCCCCTCAAAATCAATAAGATTAGGCCCATACCCCGTCACCTAATAGTAAAATTTACAAGTCTTAGTGACAAAGAGAAAATCCTGAAAGCAGCCCGGGAAAAGAAGTCTGTAACATACAATGGTAAAAATATTAGATTGGCAGCTGACTTATCCACAAAGACTGGGCAGGCCAGAAAGAGCTGACATGATATTTACAGAGCACTAAACGAGAAAAACATGCAGCCAAGAATACTATATCCAGCTAGGCTATCATTGAAAATAGGAGAGATTAAAAGCTTCCAGGACAAACAAAAACTGAAAGAATTTGCAAACACCAAACTAGCTCTACAGGAAATATTGAAAGCAGTCATCTAAGCAAAGAGAGAGCCTACAAGTGGTAGATCAGAAAGTAACAGAGACCATATATAGTAACAGTCACCTTACAGGCAATACAATGGCACTAAATTCATATTTCTCAATAGTTACCCTGAATGTTAATGGGCTAAATGCCCCAATCAAAAGACACAGGTATCAGAATTGATAAAAAACCAAAACCCATCTATATGTTGCCTCCAAGAAACTCATTTTAAGCCAAAGACACCTCCAGATTTAAAGTTAGGGGGTGGAAAAGAATTTACCATGCTAATGGACATCAGAAGAAAGCAGGAGTGGCAATCCTTATATCAGATCAATTAGATTTTAAGCCAAAGACTATAATAAGAGATGAGGAAGGACACTATATCATACTCAAAGGGTCTGTCCAACAAGAATATCTAACAATTTCAAATATCTATGCCCCCAACGTGGGAGCAGCCAACTATATAAACCAATTAATAAAAAAATCAAAGAAGCACATCACAATAATACAATAATAGTAGGGTACTTTAACACTCCCCTCACTGAAATAGACAGATCATCCAAGCTAAAGATCAGCAAGGAAATAAAGGCCTTAAACGACACACTGGACCAGATGGTACATCACAGATATATTCAGAACATTTCATTCCAAAGCAACAGAATACACATTCTTCTCTAGTGCACATGGAACATTCTCCAGAATAGATCATATCCTCGGTCATAAATCAGGACTCAACCGGTATTAAAAGATTGGGATCATTCCCTGCATATTTTCATACCACAATGCTCTGAAGCTAGAACTCAACCACAAGAGGAAGTTTGGAAAAAACACAAATACATGGAGACTAAAAAGCATCCTTCTAAAGAAAGAATGGGTCAACCAGGAAATTAAAGAAGAATTGAAAAAAATCATGGATACAAATGATAATGAAAATACAATGGTTCAAAATCTGTGGGACACAACAAAGGCAGTCCTGAGAGGAAAATATATAGCCGTACAAGCCTTTCTCAAGAAACAAGAAATGTCTCAGGTACACAACCTAACCCTACACCTAAAGGAGCTGGAGAAAGAACAAGAAAGAGACCCTAAGCCCAGCAGGAGAAGATAAATCATAAAGATCAGAGCAGAAATCAATGAAATAGAAACCAAAAAAACAATAGAACAAATCAACGAAACTAGGAGCTGGTTCTTTGAAAGAATTAATAAAATTGATAAACCCCTGGCCCGACTATCAAAAAGAAAAGAGAAAGGACCCAAATAAATAAAATCATGAATGAAAGAGGAGAGATCACAACTAACACCAAAGAAATACAAACTATTATAAGAACATACTATGAGCAACTCTACGCCAACAAATTTGACAATCTGGAAGAAATGGATGCATTCCTAGAAACATATAAACTACCACAACTGAACGAGGAAGAAGTAGAAAGCCTGAACAGACCCATAACCAGTAAGGAGATTGAAACAGTCATTAAAAATCTCCAAACAAACAAAAGCCCAGGGCCAGATGGCTTCCCAGGGGAATTCTACCAAACATTTAAAGAAGAGCTAATTCCTATTCTCCTGAAACTGTTCCAAAAAATAGAAATGGACGGAAAACTTCCAAACTCATTTTATGAGGCCAGCATCACCTTGATCCCAAAACCAGACAAGGATCCCATCAAAAAAGAGAGCTATAGACCAATATCCTTGAATAACACAGATGCGAAAATACTCAACAAAATACTAGCCAATAGGATTCAACAGTACATTAAAAGGATTATTCACCACGACCAAGTGGGATTTATTCCAGGGCTGCAAGGTTGGTTCAACATCCGCAAATCAGTCAATGTGATACAACGCATCAATAAAAGAAAGAACAAGAACCATATGATACTCTCAATAGATGCTGAGAAAGCATTTGACAAAGTACAGCGTCCCTTCATGATCAAAACTCTGCAAAGTGTAGGGATAGAGGGCACATACCTCAATATAATCAAAGCCATCTATGAAAACCCACCCCAAATATTCTCAATGGAGAAATACTGAAAATTTTCCGCTAAGGTCAGGAACACGGCAGGGATGTCCATTATCACCAATGCTATTCAACATAGTACTAGAAGTCCGAGCCTCAGCAATAAGACAACAAAAGGAAATTAAAGGCACCCAAATCAGCAAAGAAGAGGTCAAACTATCACTCTTCGCAGATGATATGATACTATATGTGGAAAATCCAAAAGACTCCACTCCAAAACTGCTAGAACTTGTACAGGAATTCAGTAAAGTGTCAGGATATAAAATCAATGCACAGAAATCAGTTGCGTTTCACTACACCAACAACAAGACAGAAGAAAGAGAAATTAAGGAGTCAATCCCCTTTACAATTGCACCAAAAACCATAAGATACCTAGGAATAAACCTAATCAAAGAGGCACAGAATCTATACTCAGAAAACTATGAAGTACTCATGAAAGAAATTGAGGAAACAAAGAAATTGAAAAATGTTCCATGTTCCTGAATTGGAAGAATAAATATTGTGAAAATGTCTATGCTACCTAAAGCAATCTACACATTTAATGCAATTCCTATCAAGGTACCACCCATCTTTTTCAAAGAAATGGAATAAATAATTCTAAAATTTATATGGAACCGGAAAAGACCTCGAATACCCAAAGGAATATTGAAAAAGAAAGCCAAAGTTGGTGGCATCACAATTCCGGACTTCAAGGTTTATTACAAAGCTGTCATCATCAAGACAGCATGGTACTGGCACAAAAACAAACACATAGATCAATGGAACAGAATAGAGAGCCCAGAAATAGACCCTCAACTCTATGGTCAACTAATCTTCAACAAAGCAGGAAAGAATGTCCAATGGAAAAAAGACAGCTTCTTCAATAAATGGGGTTGGGAAAATTGGACAGCCACATGCAGAAAAATGAAATTGGACCATTTCCTTACACCACACACAAAAATAGACTCAAAATGGATGAAGGACCTCAATGTACGAAAGGAATCCATCAAAATCCTTGAGGAGACACAGGCAGCAACCTCTTCGACCTCAGCCGCAGCAACATCTTCCTAGGAACATCGCCAAAGGCAAGGGAAGCAAGGGCAAGAATGAACTATTGGGATTTCATCAAGATCAAAAGCTTTTGCACAGCAAAGGAAACAGTTAACAAAATCAAAAGACAACTGACAGAATGGAAGAAGATATTTGCAAACGACATATCAGATAAATGACTAGTGTCCAAAATCTATAAAGAACTTAGCAAACTCAACACCCAAAGAACAAATAATCCAATCAAGAAATGGGCAGAGGACATGAACAGACATTTCTGCAAAGAAGACATCCAGATGGCCAACAGACACATGAAAAAGTGCTCCATATCACTCGGCATCAGGGGAATACAAATCAAAACCACAATGAGATATCACCTCACACCAGTCAGAATGGCTAAAATCAACAAGTCAGGAAATGACAGATGCTGGTGAGGATGCGGAGAAAGGGGAACCCTCCTACACTGTTGGTGGGAATGCAAGCTGGTGCAGCCACTCTGGAAAACAGCATGGAGGTTCCTCAAAATGTGGAAAATAGAACTGCCCTATGACCCAGCAATTGCACTACTGGGTATTTACCCTAAAGATACAAACGTAGTGATCCAAAGGGGCACATGCACCCGAATGTTTATAGCAGCCATGTCCACAATAGCCAAACTATGGAAATAACCTAGATGTCCATCAACAGATGAATGGATCAGGAAGATGTGGTATATATACACAATGGAATACTATACAGCCACCAAAAGAAATGAAATTTTGCCATTTATGACAACATGGATGGAACTAGAGTGTATCATGCTTAGTGAAATAAGTCAAACAGAGAAAGACAACTATCATATGATCTCCCTGATATGAGGAAGTGGTGATGCAACATGGGTGATTAAGTGGGTAGGAGAAGAATAAATGAAACAAGATGGGATTGGGAGGGAGACAAACCATAAGTGACTCTTAATCTCACAAAACAAACTGAGGGTTCCTGGGGGAGGGGGGTTAGGAGAAGGGGGTGGTATTATGGACATTGGGGAGGTTATGTGCTTTGGTGAGTGCTGTGAAGTGTGTAAACCTGGCGATTCACAGACCTGTACCCCTGGGGATAAAAATATATGTTTATAAAAAATAAAAAATTGAGAAAAAAAAAAGAGCGTTGAGACAGCTCTCCCTGTTCTGAAAAAGAAGTCTACCCTCTTTTGCATTTCTAACAATTATTTCATATAAATATTATTCCTTTGGAATTAAGGCTTAAAATTATTATTATCTCAAATTTAAAATACTTCATATGGGGGCACCTGGGTGGCTCAGTGGGTTAAGCCTCCACCTTCGGTTCAGGTCATGATACCAGGATCCTAGGTTCAAACCCCACATCTGGTTCTCTGCTCAGCAGGGAGCCTGATTCCTCCTCTCTCTATCCGCCTCTCCGCCATCTTGTGTTCTGTCTGTCAAATAAATAAATCTATACTTTTAATGCTATTCCAATCAAAACTCCACTGGTGTTCTTCAAAGAGCTGGAGCAAATAATCCTAAAATTTGTATGGAATGAGAAGAGACCCCGAATCACTAATCAAATGTTGAAAACTAAAAATAAAACTGGGAGCATCACATTACCTGATTTCAAGCTTTACTACAAAGCTGTGATCACCAAGACAGCATGGTACTGGCATAAAAACAGACACATAGACCAGGGGAACAGAGTAGAGAGCCCAGATATGGACCCTCAACTCTATGGTCAAATAATCTTCAACAAAACAGGAAAACATATACAGTGGAAAAAAGACAGTCTCTTCAATAAATGGTGCTGGGAAAACTGGGCAGCTATATGTAGAAGAATGAAACTCGACCATTCTCTTACACTGTACACAAAGATAAACTCAAAATGGATAAAAGACCTCAATGTGAGACAGGAATCCATCAGAATCCTAGAGGAGAACATAGTAATCTCTTCGATATCAGCCACAGCAACTTCTTTCAAGATATGTCTCCAAAGGCAAAGGAAACAAAAGCAAAGATGAACTTTTGGGACTTCATCAAAATCAAAAGCTTCTGCACAGCAAAGGAAACAGTCAAGAAAACAAAGAGGCAACCCACGGATGGGAGGAGATATTTGCAAATGACAGTACAAACAAAAGGTTGATATCCAGGATCTATAATGAACTCCTCAAACTCAACACACAAAAAACAGACAATCATATCATAAAATGGGCAGAATATGGATAGACGCTTCTCCAATAAAGACATACAAATGGCTAGCAGACACATGAAAAAATGTTCATCATCACTAGCCATCAGGGAGATTCAAATTAAAATTACATTGAGATAGCACCTTACACCAGTTAGAATGTCCAAAATTAGCAAGACAGGAAACAACATGTGTTGGAGGGGATGTGGAGAAAGGGGAACCCTCTTCCACTGTTGGTGGGAATGCAAGTTGGTTCAGCCTCTTTGAAGAACAGTGTGGAGATTCCTCAAGAAATTAAAAATAGAACTTTCCTAAAACCCTGCCCATGCACTACTGGGTATTTACCCCAAAGACACAAATGTAGTGAAAAGAAGGTCCATCTGTACCCCAATGTTTATAGCAGCAATGGCCACGGTCACCATACTGTGAAAAGAACCAAGATACCCTTCAACAGACGAATGGATAAGGAAGATGTGGTCCATACACACTATGGAGTATTATGCCTCCATCAGAAAGGATGAATACCCAACTTTTGTAGCAACATGGACAGGACTGGAAGAGATTCTGCTGAGTGAAATAAGTCAAGCAGAGAGAGTCAATTATCATATGGTTTCACTTACTTATGGAACATAACAAATATCATGGAGGACAAGGGGTGTTAGAGAGGAGAAGGGAGTTGGGGTAAATTGGAAGGGGAGGTGAATCATGAGAGACTATGGACTCTGAAAAACAATCTGAGGGGTTTGAAGTGACGGGGGGGTGGGAGGTTTGGGTACCAGGTGGTGGGTATTATAGAGGGCACGGATTGCATGGAGCACTGGGTGTGGAGAAAAAATAATGAATACTGTTTTTTCTGAAAATAAATAAATTAATTTTTTAAAAAAGAAGACAATGTAAAAATGGAGAGGTAACAAAAATAATTTCATATATGTGCAAATAGGAAAATAATAAAACCTACTTGTGTCCATCTGCTATATTCCCACAACACTGTTTTTGCTATCCCATTTGCACTTCATTGTCTCCATTTTTTTGAAGATTTATTGTGTCTCACTTAATATTTGCTAAGTATTTCGTATCATTACTAACCTTGTTCACTCTGAACTGGGTCGGACCACCAGAACATCTACTTTATTTCTATTTATTTCGTGGTTAGCAGAATGTTACAAATGGCCAACCCTAGTCAAACTGAAGCAGGGGAGATGCTCTGTCAATTATCTGGATGGAAATGCCCCCCCCAAAACTCCAACTTAATGATAGTTTTATATAAATGACAAGAAGCTTAATCAGGACCCTCTAGTTATTAAGCTATATCTACTCCCCTCGCAAACCCACACATACACCTTAATAATCACATCTATGAACCAATTTCTGGCAGTTTATGAAGATGGCTGATTAAGTGAGATATCTATTAGAGTATTACTTCCTCAGTTAATTTGTCATCCAATAATTATGAGTCAATCCTTGTTTTCAAACATTCTGAATAAAGCATTCCTTGAACTCTCTATCCTCTTTGATTTTTTTTAAGATTTATTTAAATAAATAAATGAGTGAGAGACCATCAGCAGGGGTGGGGCAGAGGAAGAAGGAGCGTGAGGGAATCTCAAGTTGACTCCATGCTGTGCACAGAGCTTGAAGTGGGGCTCCATTTCATGACCCTGACATGACCTGAGCTGAAACCAAGAATAGAATGCTCAACAAAATAAATCACTCTGGTGCCCTTTGCTGTTTTTATAAAAAAACAAAGTACATGTAACAAATAATATTTCAAATCTAAGGAGATTCTTTTGATTCTAAAAAAATAATTGACTATGCAATTTGTTTACCTTTTTGCACTTAATATTCTAGAGAAAAATCTTCCTAGTGCTATTATAAATAATTTTATAAACATTTATTTTAATAACTGTATTACATTCCATTATATGCAAATATTGTAACAGACTTAAAACTAATGTTTGGCATTTAAATTGTTCAGTTTTTCCACTGCAGAGGGTAATGAACATTTCTGTGCCAGAAACTTTTTCTGTCAAATAGAACTCTGTAAGGAGTACTATTGCACCAAATGATAACGATCAAGATTCCTGATACATAACTCAAATTTTTTTTTTTTAATGCTCGAATCAGACTGGTTTTCCCCCAGCAATGTATGAAGATATCTATTTCATTGAGGCTTACTGGTTTTGATAATAACTACAAAATTCTTTGTAATTTAATAGGAAACTAATATATATTTTATTATATTTCTTTGATTTGTAAAGAGGAATGAATATACCTACACATACGGAGTTGACATTTGTGAATTCTTTCTTGGTATCAATTATGTCTAGTAGGTTTTGAAAGTTTTACTGAATGGTTTGATCTTTTTTATATTATAAAGATACAAACATTTTGCCTCTCTATAGCATTTTAATTACAAGTATGATTTATGTGTTCCTTTTGAGCAAATTGTTTTTAAGGACTTATGAGGAACAGACCTCAGAAGTGTCTTAACTATTATGTTAACTGTTACTATTCTATACTCATTTCTAATTTTTTATTATTCTTTTAAAAGTTCTGTCTATTTTTTGTTTCAAAAAAACTTTTTTTTAATGATTTTATTTATTTATTTGACAGGCAGAGATCACAAGTAGGCAGGTAGAGAGAGAGGGTGAAGCAGGCTCCCTGCTGACCACAGTGTCCGATGCGGGGCTCCATCCCAGGATGCCAAGATAATGACCTGAGCTGAAGGCAGAGGCCCAACCCACTGAGCCAACTAGGTGCCCCTCAAAAAAACTTTTTTATATCCTCATGTACACTCTTCCAATTTTCTAGGAGCCAATACATATTATTTTTGTTTTTAATTTTTATTATTTTCTTTTACCTGAATTCCTTGAGTTTAATTTGTACATCCATTTCTAATTTCTTAAGTTGCCTGATTACTTCATGTACTTGAATAAATAAGAGCAAATGTAATGCAATAGGTGGCCTCTGAGTGCAGCTTTGGTCATACTACCAAACCCATTCTCTGGGTTCCCATGATTTTGTTAATAATTTACTATCAATTAAATAAAAGATCTGTCAGTAACCAAGTTAAATTATCAACAGTTAACACATAGTTTTTAGCGCCTCACAGCTGATCCTTCTTTCATTTCTTGTTGCCCTCGGCCGGCAAGAACGACAATCAGCCTGGTATGGTGTTAATGCTTCATCCGTTTATTTCGTCAACTTCCTTAGCTTATATGTGGCAGGGTGACCAATAAGGGGCCAAGCAATGGGGAGAGCCAATGAGAGTCCTGTTACTATGCTGATTCAATTTGAAACAGCCAATGACTATGTCCTCCTTTAGGCGGGCTTCACCAGAACGTTCATTGTTTATTTGCAGCGTATTTTCCTGGCAGTGAGCCAAGCGCCATCTTGTAATGTCGGGGACTTTCCCAGCTGGAGGTGGTCCCCAACATCTCCCCCTTTTTTGTTTTATGGCAGAGATTGTGCCTGTCTTAGGTCGTCAGTAGCAGAAAACATCCTTACCCGTCATGAAACACAAGATATCGATGATCTCTGTCCTGTCTTAGGTTGGTATGTTTCTCTACTGATCTTACCCGTCTTTGACTACCAATCTAGCATGCTTAGCCATATCTGGGGAGATGTCCCAGCCTCTATTGACATAAGGGCCTGTGCTATAGCTCGGCTCTGCTCTCGCTGCTGTGTTCTCCATTGGCGAACTTTTCTGAATAGAAGCAGAATGCCAATAAGGAGGAAGACAAGAAGACCAATTGTGCCAGCCCATTGTTTGGTGAACTGGAACATATTGCTGAATGTTTGAAATAGCTCTGGGAGGGAATCTGGTTGCACACGCGTACTATTTCCTCGAGTTATCTCAGCCAGAAGGATTCGTGTGAAATTTTGAAAATCATCAGACCAAGCACCCTGCAAATACTGGGAGAGCTGTTGGGAGGAATTCCTGGCCTTATTAAATTGAGAGAATTTTACAGGGGTAACACAAAGGGCGGGGTAGGGAACGAGGCAACCAAAATTCATAATATCTGCCAGGATGTCTACTTGTTCTTGCAGTAGGTCCACTCATTGATTGAGAATTAATAAACCAGCCTTAAGGTGGGCATTCAACTGCGACTGCATTTGTAAGGCAGCTGCGGTACCCTCAGCTAAAGTATTTAAGGCCTCTGCTGTTGGTACCGCAGTGGCCAATGCCACGGTGGCAGCTGTAGCTGCTGCAATGTAGGCTGCAACAGCGGCTATTATGGCAGCAGTGATTCCAAAGTCTCTTTTTTGTCGTGAGAGAAGAACTATGGATACATCATCTGTAATAGAAACAGGGACTGGAATGTTAGTGGGAATACACATGACAACAGCAAAGCGAAAGTTGGTACCGTTCCAGCATTGGGATAAGGAGCAATTGTCGTCTACGGCCATACCACCCTGAACGCGCCCGATCTCGTCTGATCTCGGAAGCTAAGCAGGGTCGGGCCTGGTGAGTACTTGGATGGGAGGAGCAATTGTCATTTGAGCAATTGAGACGATCATCATCGAGATTGCTGCCATTAAAGAGGAGGAAAAGAAAAGGAGGGGCTATGCAAACAGGCGTTGGGGAGAAGGTCATATTTTGATTGCAATTGTTCACTTACTGCGGGTTACCGGCTGCGGCATTGTGCTGAGCAACACCTTGAAAGTGTTCTTGCCATGCTGTACTGCATACCAAATATTGTCCCCTGGAAAGTGCGGCCCTTGCTACATTCCCCCAGTTTTCTGGAATTAAGTTCATTCCTGCTATAGACTCCACTAAGGAGATAGTAAAAGCTGCTTGAGGGCCATACTGCATAACTGCTTCCTTCAATTGCTTGACTAACTTAAAGTCAAGCGGCTGGTGGTATCGTTGGTGATTTTGGTCCTCTAAAACTGGGAAAGCTGAGGTGAGACCAGCTTCTTTCCATTTAGTTGTCCAACTCTCAGTAGTAGGTGCATGACAACCACATTTATCCCTATTCGTACAAGTGTTATACGGTGGTGGGGCACTAGGGGTTGCTGTGGGCAAAGACTGTAAGGGCTCAGGTTTCTGCCCGTCTTTCGCTCTAACTCCTCCCCTGACATTTCCTCTTCCTCTTCACTAGAACTGTTTCTTTCTGAAGCACGAGATGACCGTTCCTCTTTAACTTCCTCAAGGACCTCAGCTCCCTCCTGAATAGCTGACTCACATCTCGGCTTATGTTCCCCAAGGCATCCTCTGACCAGAGTCCATATAGCTAATGTTCCAGGAGGCAATGGTTTGCTTTTATCTCTTTTCTTAAGATCCTCTCCTAAATAATCCCATTGCAGAATATTTAACAAACCCTCGTCCAAAAACCAAGGTGCAACGGTTTCCACTGTAGTTAGAAATGCTCTGGCGGTTTTTTATTTCAGAGGTGCACCGGTGGCTTTGAGAAGGTCCTTTAAATAACCCTCCAATCTAGATTTTGATAATTCGGAACCCATCTGGCCGCTTAGGTTAATTTCACAAGCGATAAGAAAATCGCGGCTCTATGGACACCCCGCTTCTTGTTGTGGTCTTGTAAAATCCTGGCTCTATGGCCATCCTGCTTCTTGTTGCGGTCTTGTACAAGATTCCCACCACTTTGATCATGGTCCCGCTTACCTGCGGTTTCTATAAGAAAATCCCAGCTCTATGGCTGCCCCGCTTCTTGTTCCGGTCTTGTACAAGATTCCCACCACTTTGATTGTGGTCCCTTCCCCTCTTACCTGCAGTTTTTCTCCTTGCAAGGTTTACTACTCGTTAACAATTCCCGGGTCTCGGCACCATTTGTCGCCCTCCGCCCGCAAGAACAACAATCAGCCTGGTATGGTGTTAATGCTTCATCCGTTTATTTCGTCAACTTCCTTAGCTTATATGTGGCAGGGTGACCAATAAGGGGCCAAGCAATGGGGAGAGCCAATGAGAGTCCTGTTACTATGCTGATTCAATTTGAAACAGCCAATGACTATGTCCTCCTTTAGGCGGGCTTCACCAGAACCTTCGTTGTTTACTTGCAGCTATTTTCCTGGCAGTGATCCAAGTGCCATCTTGTAATGGCGGGGACTTTCCCGGCCAGAGGTGGTCCCCAACAATTTCTTTCAGGTCACTTCAGAGTCTTCCCTTCCTTATGATTCAGTGGACCAAGTAAATGGCTCTGTGGTTACTGAGTTTGTGTTACTAAGACTTGCACAATCCTTGGGAATACAGGTCTTCCTTTTTCTTTTCTTCTCTTTGTGTTTTGTGGGAATTATCTTGGGAAACCTCTTCATTATGTTAACAGTGATTTTTGATTTTCATTTACACAACCTATCACTCCTTCATTGACCTGGGGCTTTCATCCACCACAGTTCCTAGGATGATCTCTGATCTTTTCAGTAGTTGCAAAATCAGTCACCTTTAACACCTTCCACAACTGCATGATACAAATGTTCTTTATTCATGTCATAGAGGAGTTGAGATGGTACTGCTCATAGCCATGGCATATGACAGGTACACAGCAATTTCCAAGCCTCTCCACTATCTACTATGAGTCCCAAAATCTGCATGCTTTTGATAGTAGCTGCTTGGATTACTGAGTGACTCATGCTGTGTCTCAGTTTCTTTTTGTCATAAATTTACCTTTCTGTGGCCCTACTAATGTGGGGAGCTTTTGTTTTGATTTCCTTAGGGTTATTAAACTTGCATGTATGGACACTTACAAACTAGAATTTATGGTCACTACCAACAGTGGCTTCATATCTATGGGCACCTTCTTTTTCTTAATTGTATCATACATCTTTATTCTGATAATTGTCAGACAACATTCTTCAAAAGATTTATCCAAAGCATTCATCACTGTCAGCTCACATTACTATAGTGGTTTCGTTTTTTGTTCCATGCATGTTTCTCTATGTGTGGCCTTTCCCTACCAAGTCAATGGATACATTTTTGCCATCATAGACCTTGCCCTCAGTCCCATATTAAATCCGGCCATCCATACTTTAAGGAACAGAGATATGAAAGTGGCAATGAGAAGGCTAAGTTAAAGAGTTGTAAGTTCTAGCGAGATGCCATAACAGACTTCACTGGTAAGAGCACAAGGTGAATGTCATGAACCATCAGGACCCTTGTGACCACCACAAACACTATGGATTAAGGACAGTTTCGTTACTGCCCTTAAAAAACTGAGAACTCTACATAAAGGAGGTATTGTATCAATGAATTTCACTTTCAAATAGAGCTGCAGTTATTTCTGTTAAGTATGAAAAAGAAAGTATTATATATTTCTTCCTACCTACAATACTAAATGGCAATTATCATCAATGAGTACATTCAATTTTCATGTTTTTATCTCTGTGTAAATACATACATGTATATATGGTTGAATTTTATTTATCAATATTTTCATATTGATTATAAGCATTGCTAGAAATCAATATTTCTTATGGAAATTTTGTGGATCCAATGGATAAAATGTGAGTTTATTTGAACTAGCACCCATTAAAAGTCAAGAAAGAAATATTTCTCATCCTAATTATATTTTATGTTAGATAAATAGGCAGGCAACACTATGCTACAATTCCTAATAATTGTTTACCACCTTTAATTGTTAAAGTATTTTATTCAATGTTGCATTAGAAAACACTCTACTATTTTACATAATGCAAAATTTGTCTATGTTCCATTTTTTCCAACAGGTTTCTGTCATCCTTGAAGTCTTCCTCAAAGAATTTCTTGACTCGCCCTAAAACAGTATCTACAATTATCAAAGCATTTTAAGGATGTTATTACCTAAAGAAAAGCATCCAACCCAGATCTCACCTTATATAATATACCTATACTTAATCCAGGGTGCTTAAGACAAAGAAGATGGCTGACATCTTTACTTTACTTTTCCAGGTAAAACTTGGGAAGTCTGTTGAGTCAAAGAGCATGACTGAGAAATCAGCTGGATGCATCCCAATGAAAGATTTAAGAAACATTAATTGTGGTGACTCAGCTCAGTTGTAGCTGCAGAATTGTAATTAAAGCTGCTCAAAAAAAGGTAAAAAATAAATGACACTTTATTTTTACTGGTGAAGGTATTTTTCCCTATATTTTATCTGAAAGTGGTAATAAATGCTATATGCTATCCTCTTTGTATAGTATCTAAAGCATTATTGTTTATTGTCTACTTAATCCATCTGGATTTTAATATCGACCTTTTTAAAATTAACATATAATGTATTATTAGCCCAGGAGTACAGGTCTGTGAATCACCAGGTTTACACATTTCACAGCACTCAACATAGCACATACCCTCCCCAATGTCCATAATTCCCTTACACTCTCCCTACTCCTTCCCCCCTCCCTGCCACCCTCAGTTTGTTTTGTGAGATTAAAGTCTCTTATGGTTTGTCTCCCTCCTGATCCCATCTTGCTTCACTTATTCTTTTCCTCCCCACCGAACCCCCACGTTGCACCTACACTTCCTCACATCAGGGAGATCATGTGATAGTTGTCTTTCTCCAACTGATTTATTTCACTAAGCATAATACCCTCTAGTTCCATCCACGTGGTCACAAGTGGCAAGATTTCATTTCTTTTGATGGCTGCATGGTATTCCATTGTAGATATATACCACATCTTCTTTATCCATTCATCTGTTGATGGACATCTAGGTTCTTTCCATAGTTTGGCTATTGTGGACATTGCTGCTATAAACACTTGCATGCAGGAGCCCCTTTGGATCACTACATTAGTATCTTTAGGGTAAATAACCAGTAGCACAATTTCTGTCTTAGGGTCACTCTATTTTCAACTTTGAGGAACCTCCACGCTGTTTTCCAGAGTGGTTGTGCCAGCTTGCACTCCCACCAACAGTTTAGGAGGGTTCTCCTTTCTCCACATCCTTATCATCATCTGTCATTTCCTGACTTAATTCAATACCATTAGGCTCCTCCAAAGTACTTGAACAATAAATTAAAGAAGAAAAAATGAACACTGAACTTCAAGTACAGTTCTTTCTGGTATACACAAAGCTCCTCTTCTTAGTTAACTTGTATGAGGTTATTTTGAGGTGGTTTCTGCATCACATTAATAAGTATCAAAATAAAACGTGTCTATATTTTAAGAGTTAGTGGCCAAAGTAAAACCATTATTTTATTTAGTTTCCCCATCTTTATTAAGGTTTGATGAGAAATAAAAATTGTACACATTAAGTTGTACAATGTGATGGTTTGATCTATGTATATGTTGTGAAATGATTACCTCCAAATCAGTAAATTAGCATATCCATCACCTCTCGTAGTTAATGCCTCCTCCCCTCCTTCTTATATAAGACCACCTGAAATCTACTCTCTTAGAAAATTTCAAATACACATTATTATTAACGATAGTCACCATGGTGTACATTAAGTCTAAGGAACTTACTAATTTAACAAATGAAAGCTTATACTCTAACCAATATTTCCCTTTCACCACACCTCTCAGCCCCTAATAACAACCATTCTATTCTCTGGTACTCTTACTTATTTTTTTAGATTCTGTATATAAGTGAGATCATGGAATTCTGTGTTATAGTGGACATGGGATTGTGGATATCTTTTTGAGACAGTGATTTTTATTTCATTTGGATATATATCCAGGAGTGGGATTTTCTAGATCATATGGTAGTTCTATTTTTATTTTTTTGAAGGATCTCCATACTATTTTCCTAGAGATTATACTGTATTATCTTCCTGCTAACAGTGTCCAAGGGCTCCCTCTCGTTCCACATTCTTGCCAAAACTTGCTATCTTTTGACTTTTTGGTAATAGTTGTCCTAGTAGGTGTGAGATAATATCTTGCTATGGTTTTAATTTGCATTTCCTGATGGTTAGTGATCTTGAGCATCTTTTCATATCCCTGTTGGCCATTTTAATGTCCTTGGAGAAATGTCTGTTAAGATTCTTTGCTCATTTTAATCAGATTATTATTATTTTTCCATGCAGTTGTATGAGCTATTTGCATATTTTGGATATTAACCCCTTATAAGATATATCATTTGTAAATATTTTCTGTCATTCTGTAGGTTACCTTCTCATTGTATTGATTGTTTCCCTTGCTGTAGAGAGTTTCTGAGTTTGATTCAGTCCTACATTTTTACTTTGGTTTTTTGGCAGTGCTTTTGGTGTAAAATCCAAAAAATCATCGCTCAGAACAATGTCAAGGAGTTTTTCCCTATGGTTTTTCTAGGAGTTTAACAATTTTAGGTCTTATGTTTAAATGTTTAAAGTTCTTAATCCACTTTGAGTTGATTTTCTAAGCTTAGGGTCCAATTTCAATCTCTTGCACATGTATATCCACTTTTCTCAACACCATTTATTGCAGAGACTATCTCTAGGTGAAGGGAAAGAGGTTCATTAATTTCATAAACCTAGGCTTGAATATCTTTCGCTTGGTAGAAAGACAATGTTTGGTTTAAGTAAAATATTTATCTAGGCATCCAACATTTTATGTCTACACATGCTCTTCAATAAGCAGGCACACAATCAAGTTAAAAAAGTAAAAATGAGATTGTTGAAACACCAGGTGCAGGACCTTCTGAGTATGAATGTGTCATATTTACCACAACATTCCAAGTTTCATTTCTTTGACCTGCTTCTGAAGCAAAAATTAAAGCTTTTCCTGGGTTGTCCCCGCTAAGTGTTCACTCAAGAATACTTGGTGGGAAGGTTCTCCTACAAGCACAGACTGCATTCTGTTGACCAGGCCATAACCATTCTCTGCTTCAGGGACAGAGAAAATGTGGCATACAGTTCTCTGCTTCGGTCATTGCCCACCTCTTCCAGTTGACCACAGGCTGTTGTCTGAACCTCTGGAGGACTTCCCTGGACTGTTAGCCTTGCCTTACTTTATGCTGTTCCTCACAGCCTCTTCTGTGAAGGGATTCCCACAGAAGAGACCTGGGTTCTATTATCACAGGACTTTCCTTTGTTTCACATCCCTATCATACCCAGAAAGCACAGGGACATGGTGGAGAGACTGTATTGGAAGTCTGGTCATGCAAACACTAGCTCTGTGCCTGGGATTACTGCCAGCTCTAACACAAGGAGTTGCTTAGTCTTGCCTACTTTACTAGATATTTTTTGCTTTCATAATGGCTTTCTTTCAGATGCATTCAGTTCAAACTCATCATCCAGTCCTTACATGTTGATGGTGAAAATTTTCTTTCTTTTATATGTTTTTCTAAATTTTTTTATAAACATATAATGTATTATTAGTCCCAGGGGTACAGGTCTGTGAATCGCCAGGTTTACACACTTCACAGCACTCAATATAGCACATACCCTCCCAATGTCCATAACACCACCATCCTCTCCCTATCCCCTACCCCCGGCCCCCTCAGGTTGTTTTGTGACATTGAGAGTCTCTAATGGTTTGTCTCCCTCCTGATCCCATCTTGTTTCATTTTTTCCTTCCCTACCTCTCAAACGCCCCACATTGCCTCTCAAATACTTCGTATCATGGAGATAATATGATAATTGTCTTTCTCTGACTGACTTATTTCACTAAGCATAATACCTTCTAGTTCCATCCACATCGTTGCAAATGACAAGATTTCATTTTTTGGGGATGGCTGCAATATATATATATATATATATATATATATATATATATATATATTTATCCCACCTCTTCTTTATCCATTCATCTGTTGTTGGACATCTAGGTTCTTTCCAAAGTTTGGATATTGTGGATATTGCTGCTATAAATATTCGGGTGAACATGCCCCTTTGGATCACTACATTTGTATCTTTAGGGTAAATACCCAATAGTGCAATTGCTGGGTCATAAGGTAGCTCTACTTTCAACTTTCTGAGGAACCCCATGCTGTTTTCCAAAGAGTTGCACCAGCTTGCATTCCCACCAACAGTGTAGGAGGGCTCCCCTTTCTCCACATCCTCACCAGCATCTGTCATTTCCTGACTTGTTAATTTTAGCCATACTGACTGGTGTGAGGTGGTATCTCATTGTGGTTTTGATTTGTATTTCCCTGATGCCGAGTGATGTGGAACATTTTCTCATGTGTCTGTTGGCCATCTGGATGTCTTCTTTGCAGAATGTCTGTTCATGTCTTCTGCCCATTTCTTGATTGGATTGTTGTTTTTTGGGTGTTGAGTTTGATAAGTTCTTTATAAATTTTGGATACTAGCCCATTATCTGATATGTCATTTGCAAATAACTTCTCCCATTCTGTCAGTTGTCTTTTGTTTTTGTTAACTGTTTCCTTTGCTGTGCAAATGCTTTTGATCTTGATGAAGTCCCAATAGTTCATTTTTGCCCTTGCTTCCCTTGCCTTTGGCGATGTTCTTTTTTATTTATTTATTTATTTATTTATTTATTTATTTATTATTTTCAGCATAACAGTATTCATTATTTTTGCACCACACCCAGTGCTCCATGCAATCCATGCCCGCTATAATACCCACCACCTGGTATCCCGACCTCCCACCCCCTGCCTCTTCAAAACCCTCAGATTGTTTTTCAGAGTCCATAGTCTCTCATGGTTCACCTCCCCTTCCAATTTCCCCCAACTCCCTTCGCTCTATCTCCTCTTATCCTCCATGCTATTTGTTATGCTCCACAAATAAGTGAAACCATATGATCATTGACTCTCTCTGCTTGACTTATTTCACTCAGCAGAATCTCTTCCAGTCCCGTCCATGTTGCTACGATGTTCCTAAGAAAAAGTTGCTGCGGCTGAGGTCAAAGAGGTTGCTCCCTGTGTTCTCCTCAAGGATTTTGATGGATTTCTTTCTCACATTGAGGTCCTTTATCTCTTATGAGTCTATTTTCATGTGTGGTGTATGGAAATGGTCCAGTTTCATTTTTCTGCATGTGGCTGTCCAATTTTCCCAACACCATTTGTTGAAGAGGCTGTCTTTTTTCCATTGAACATTCTTTCCTGCTTTGTCAAAGATTAGTTGACCATAGAGTTGAGGGTCTATTTCTGGTCTCACTATTCTATTCCATTGATCTATGTGTCTGTTTTTGTGCCAGTACCATACTGTCTTGATGATGACAACTTTGTTATAGAGCTTGAAGTCTGGAGTTGTGATGCCACCAACTTTGGCTTTCTTTTTCAATATTCCTTTGGCTATTCGAGGTCTTTTCTGGTTCCATATAAATTTTAGGATTATTTGGATGGGATTTTGGTAGGGGTTGCATTAAATGTGTAGATTGATGAGTGAAATAAGTCAAGCAGAGAGAGTCAATTATCATATGGTTTCACTTATTTGTGGAGCATAACAAATAGCATGGAGGACATGGGGAGTTAGAAAGGAGAAGGGAGTTGGGGGAAATTGGAAGGGGAAGTGAATCATGAGAGACTATGGACTCTGAAAACACAATCTGAGGAGTTTGAAGTGGTGGGAGGGTGGGAGGTTAGGGTACCATGTGGTGGGTATTATAGAGGGCACGGATTGCATGGAGCACTGGTGTGGTGAAAAAATAATGAATACTGTTATGCTGAAAATAAATTTTTAAAAATATTTTTAAAGGGGGAAAAATGTGTAGATTGCTTTAGGTAGCATAGACATTTTCACAACATTTGTTCTTCCAATCCATGAGCATGGAACATTTTTCCATTTCTTTGTGTCTTCCTCAGTCTTTCATGAGTACTTTATAGTTTTCTGAGTATAGATTCTTTGTTTCCTTGGTTAGGTTTATTCCTAGGTATCTTAAGGTTTTGGGTGCAATTTTAAATGGGATTGACTCCTTAATTTCTTTCTTCTGTCTTGTTGTTGGTGTAAAGAAATGCAACTGACTTCTGCGCATTGATTTTATATCCTAACACTTTACTGAATTCCTGTACAAGTTCTAGTAGATTTGGAGTGGAGTTTTTTGGGTTTTCCACATATAGTATCATAACATCTGCAAAGAGTGATAGTTTGACCTCTTCTTTGCTGATTTGGATGCCTTTAATTTCTTTTTGTTGTCTGATTGCTGAGGCCAAGACTCCTAGTACTATGTTGAATAGAAGTGGTGATAATGGACATCCATGCCATGTTCCTGACCGTAGCAGAAAAGCTCTCAGTTTTTCTCCATTGAGAATGATATTTGCACTGGGTTTTTCATAGATGGCTTTGATGATATTGAGCTAGGTACGCTCTATCCCTACATTTTGCAGAGTTTTGATCAGGAAAGGATGCTATACTTTGTCAAATGCTTTTCAGCTCTATGGAGAGTATCATATGGTTCTTGTACTTTCTTTTATTAATGTATTGTATCACATTGATTGATTTGGGAATGTTGAACCAACCTTGTAGCCCTGGAATAAATATTGCTTGGTCGTGGTGAATAATCCTTTTAATTCACTGTTGGATCCTACTGGCTAGAATTTTGGTGAAAATTTTCACATCTGTGTTCATCAAGGATATTGGTCTGTAATTCTCTTTTTTGATTGGATCCTTGTCTGGTTTTGGGATCAAGGTAATGCTGGTCTCATAAAAAGAGTTTGGAAGTTTTCCTTCCATTTCTATTTTTTGGAATAGTTTCAGGAGAATAGGAATTAATTCTTCTTTAAATGTTTGGTAGAATTCCCCTGGGAAGCCATCTGGCCCCGTGCTGTTTGTTGGGAGATTTTTGATGACTGCCTCAATCTCCTTACTGGTTATGGGTCTGTTCAGGTTTTCTATTTCTTCCTGGTTCAGTTGTGGTAGTTTATATGTCTCAAAGAATGCATCCATTTCTTCCAGATTGTCAAATTTGCTGGCATAAAGTTACTTATAATATGTTCTTATAATTGTTTGTATTTCTTTGGTGTTGGTTGTGATCCCTCCTCTTTCATTTATGATTTTATTGACTTGGGTCCTTTCTCTTTTCTTTTTGATAAGTCCTGACAGGGGTTTATCAATCTTATTAATTCTATCGGAGAACAAGCTCCTAGTTTTGTTGATTTGTTCTATTCGTTTTTTGGTTTCTATTTCATTGATTTATGCTCTGATCTTTATTATTTCTCTTCTCCTACTGGGTTTAGACTTTCTTTGTTTTTCTTTCTCCAGCTTCTTCAAATGTAGGGTTAGGTTGTGCATTTGAGATCTTTCTTGTTTCTTGAGAAAGGCTTGTACCACTATATATTTTCCTCTGAGGATTGCTTTTGCTGTGTCCCACAGATGTTGAACCATTGTGTTTTCATTATCATTTGTTTCCATGAGTTTTTCAATTTTTTTTAAATTCCTGATTAACCCATTCATTTTTTAGAATGATGCTCTTTAGTCTCTATGCATTTGGGTCTTTCCAAATTTCCTCTTGTGAATGAGTTCTAGCTTCAGAGCATTGTGGTCTGAAAATACTCAGGGAATGATCCCAATCTTTTGATACCAGTTGAGACATGCTTTTTGACCCAGGATGTGATCTATTCTGGAGAATGTTCCAAGTGCACTAGAGAAGAATGTGTATTCTGTTTCCTTGGGATGGAATGTTCTGAATATATCTGTGATGTCCATCTGGTGCAGTATATAATCTAAAGCCTTTATTTACTTTTTTTAAATTTAGTGTTTTATTTATTTTGAGCATAACAGTATTCATTATTTTTGCACCACACCCAGAGCTCCACAAAATCTGTGCCCTCTCTAATACCCACCACCAGGTTCCCCCAACCTCCCACACCCCCACCACTTCAAACCCTCAAATTGTTTTTCAGAGTCCATAGTCTCTTATGGTTCACCTCCCCTTCCAATTTACCCCAACTCCCTTCTCCTTTCTAACTCCCCATGTCCTCCATGCTATTTGTTATGCTCCACAAATAAGTGAAACCATATGATAATTGACTCTCTCTGCTTGACTTATTTCACTCAGCAGAATCTCTTCCAGTCCCGTCCATGTTGCAACAAAAGTTGGGTATTCGTCCTTTCTGATGGAGGCATAATATTCCATAGTGTATATGGAGCACATCTTCCTTATCCATTCATCTGTTGAAGGGCATCTTGGATCTTTCCACAGTTTGGTGACCGTGGCCATTGCTGCAATAAACATTGGGGTACAGATGGCCCTTCTTTTCACGACATCTGTATCTCTGGGGTAAATACCCATGAGTGCAATGGCAGGGTCATAGGGAAGCTCTATTTTTAATTTCTTGAAAAATCTCGACACTGTTCTCAAGAGTGGCTGCACCAACTTGCATTCCCACCAACAGTGGAAGAGGGTTCCCCTTTCTCCACATCCCCTCCAACACATGTTGTTTCCTGTCTTGCTAATTTTGGCCATTCTAACTGGTGTAAGGTGATATCTCAATGTGGTTTTAATTTGAATCTCGCTGATGGCTAGTGATGATGAACATTTTTTCATTGTGTCTGATAGCCATTTGTATGTCTTCATTGGAGAAGTGTCTGTTCATATCTTCTGCCCATTTTTTGATATGATTGTCTGTTTTGTGTGTGTTACGTTTGAAGAGTTCATTATAGATCCTGGATATCAACCTTTGGTCTGTACTGTCATTTGCAAATATTGTCTCCCATTCCGTTGGTTGCCTCTTTGTTTCTTGACTGTTTCCTTTGCTGTGCAGAAGCTTTTGAATTTGATGAAGGCCAAAAAGTTCATTTTCGCTTTTGTTTCCTTTGCCTTTGGAGACATATCTTGAAAGAAGTTGCTGTGGCTGTTATCGAAGAGGTTACTGCCTATGTTCTCTAGGATTCTGATGGATTCCTGTCTCACGTTGAGGTCTTTTAACCATTTTGAATTTATCTTTATGTACGGTGTAAGATAATGGTCGAGTTTCATTCTTCTCCAAATGGCTGTCCAATTTTCCCAGCACATTTGTTGAAGAGACTGTCTTTTTACCACTGTATATTTTTTCCTGTTTTGTCGAAGATGATTTGATCATAGAGTTGAGGGTCCATATCTGGGCTCTCTACTCTGTTCCACTGGTCTATGTGTCTGTTTTTATGCCAGTACCATGCTGTCCTGGTGATCACAGCTTTGTAGTAAAGCTTGAAATCGGGTAACGTGATGCTGCCAGTTTTATTTTTGTTTTTCAACATTTTCTTTGTGATTCGGGGTCTCTTTTGATTCCATACAAATTTTAGGATTATTTCCTCCAGCTCTTTGAAGAATACCGGTGGAATTTTTATCAGAATGGCATTAAAAGTATAGATTGCTGGGGCGCCTGGGTGGCTCAGTGGGTTGAGGCCTCTGCTTTTGGCTCAGGTCATGATCCCAGGGTCCTGGGATCGAGTCCCACATCGGGCTCTCTGCTCGGCGCAGAGCCTGCTTCCTCCTCTCTCTCTGCTTACTTGTGATCCCCTGTCTGTCAAATAAATAAATAAAATCTTTAAAAAAAAAAAAAAGTATAGATTGCTCTAGGCAGCATAGACATTTTAACAATGTTTATTCATCTGATACAAGAGCATGTAATGGTCTTCCATCTTTTTGTGTCTTCAATTTCTTTCAAGAGTGTTCTGTAGTTCCTCAGGTACAGGTCCTTTACCTCTTTGGTTAGGTTTATTCCCACATATCTTATGGTTCTTGGTGCTATAGTCAATGGAATCGATTCTCTAATTTCCCTTTCTGTATTTTCATTGTTAGTGTATAATAAAGCCACTGATTTCTGTACATTGTCTTTGTATCCTGCCATATTAGTGAATTGCTGTATGAGTTCTAGTAGTTTGGGCTTGGAGTCTTTTGGGTTTTCCATATACAGGATCTTATCATCTGCAAAGAGAGAGAGTTTGACTTCTTCATTGCCAATTTGGTTACTTTTTATTTATCTTTGTTGTCTGATTATTGTTGCTAGGACTTCTAATACTATGTTGAACAAGACTGGTGAGAGTGGGCATCCTTGTCGTGTTCCTGATCTCAATGAGAAAGCTGCAAGTTTTTTCCCATTGAGGATGATATTTGCTGTGGGTCTTTCATAGATAGATTTTATAAAGTTCAGGAATGTTCCCTCTATCCCTATACTTTGAAGCATTTTAATCAGGAACAGATGCTGGATTTTGTCAAATACTTTTTCTACATCAATTGAGAGGACCATATGGTTCTTCTCTCTTTTCTTATTAACTTGTTCTATCACATTGATTGATTTGCAAATGTTGAATCATATTTGTAGCCCAGGGATGAATCCCACCTGGTTATGGTGGATAATCTTTTTAATGTGCTGTTGGAGCCTGCTTGCTAGGATCTTGTTCAGAATTTTAGCATCCATATTAATCAGGGCTATTGGTCTGAAATTCTCCTTTTTGGTAGGGTTTTTGCCTGGTTTGAGGATCAGGGTAATGCTGGCTTCATAGAAAGAGTCTGGAAGTTTTCTTCTGCTTCAATTTTCTGAAACAGTTTCAGGAGAATAGGTGTTATTTCTTCTTTGAAAGTTTGGTAGAATTCCCCAGGGAATCCATCAGGTCCTGGGCTCTTGTTTTTTGGGAGGTGTTTGATCACTGCTTCAATCTCGTTACTAGATATCGGTCTATTCAGGTTGTCAATTTCTTCCTGGTTCAATTTTGGGACTTTATAGTTTTCCAGGAATGCATCCATTTTATCTAAGTTGCTTAGCTTATTGGCTATAACTGTTGATAATAACTTCTAATGATTGTTTCTACTTCCTTGGTGTTCGTTGTGATCTCTCCCTTTTCATTCATAATTTTATGTATTTGAGCTTTCTCTCTTTTCTTTTGGATTAGTGTGTCCAATGGTTTATTGATCTTATTGATTCTTTCAAAAACCAGCCTCTAGTTTCATTCATATGTTCTACTGTATCTGGTTTCTTCCTTATTTATCTCAGCTCTAATCTTGATTGTATCCCTTTTTATGTGTGGAGTTGGTTTGATTTGTTGTTGATTCTCCAGTTTTTTAAGGTGTAGAGACAGCTGGTGTGCTCTGGATTCTTCAATTTTTTTAAGGGAGGCTTGGATGGTTAAGCCCCCCTTAGCGCCACCTTAGGACCACCTTTGCTGTATACCATAGGTTTTGGACTGAAATGTCTTCATTCTCATTGGTTTCCATGAATTGTTTCAGTTCTTCCTTGATATCCTGGTTGATCCAAGCATTCTTTTTTTTTATAATTTTTTATTTTTTATAAACATATATTTTTATCCCCAGGGGTACAGGTCTGTGAATCACCAGGTTTACACACTTCACAGCACTCACCAAAGCACATACCCTCCCCAATGTCCATAATCCCACCCCCTTCTCCCAAACCCCCTCCCCCCAGCAACCCTCAGTTTGTTTTGTGAGATTAAGAGTCACTTATGGTTTGTCTCCCTCCCAATCCCATTTTGTTTCATTGATTCTTCTCCTACCCACTTAAGCCCCCATGTTGCATCAACACTTCCTCATATTAAGCAAGGTGGTCTTTAGCTTCCAGGTGTTTGAGTCCCTTCTGAACTTTTCCTTGTGATTGAGCTCCAGTTTCAAAGCATTGTGATCTGAGAACATGCAGGGAGTAATCTAAGTCTTTTGGTATCGATTGAGTCCTGATTGGTGACCCAGTATGTGGTCTATTCTGGAGAAGGTTCCATGTGCACTTGAGAAGAATAAATATTCTGTTATTTTGTTCTGTATATATCAATGAGGTCCATCTGGTCCAATGTGTCATTCAATGCTCTTGTTTCTTTATTGATTTTCTGCTTTGATGATCTGTCTATTTCTGAGAAGGGCGTGTTAAGATCTCCTACTATAATATATTCATATCAATATGACTCTTTATATTCATTAACAGTTTTCTTATGTAATTGACTGCTCCCATATTGGGGGCATAGATATTACAATTGTTAGATCATTTTGGTGGATAGTCCCTTTAAGGATTATGTAGTGTCCTTCTGTATCTCTGACTACAGTCTTTAGTTTAAAGTCTAATTTGTCTGATATGAGAATCGCTACCCCAGCCTTCTTTTGAGGCCCATTGGCATGAAAGTTGCTTCTCCATCCCTTCACTTTCAGTCAGGATGTATCTTTAGGTTCAAAATGGGTCTCTTGTAGACAACATATGGATGGGTCCTGTCATTTTATCCAATCTGCAACCCTGTGCCATTATATGGGTGCATTTAGGCCATTCACATTGAGAGTGATTATTGATAGATACGTTTTTATTGATATCGTGTTACCTTTGAAGTCTTTCTTTCTGTAGATTGTCTCTATATTTCTGTTCAATGCTATTCTTAGGATTTTTCCTCTTTAATATAACCCCCCTTAATATTTCCTGCAGTGTCGGCTTGGTGGTTGCATAGTGTTTTAAGCCTTGCCAGTCTTGGAAACTCTTTATTTCTCCATCAATTTTGAATGTCAGTCTTGCTGGATAAAGTATTCTTGGATGCATGTTCTTCTCATTCAGTGCCCTGAATATATCCTGCCAGCCCTTTCTGGCTTGCCAGGTCTCTGTGGATAGATCTGACGTTATTCGGATGGGCTTTCCTCTGTAAGTAAGGATTCTCTTTGTCCTAGTGTCTTTCAAGAGATTATACCTACAATTATGATTCCTCAATTTGACTATTAGGTGTCTTGATGTTTTTCTGGAATCTATAATCTTGGGTGGATACCGTTCGGCCTCTAGTACATGAACGCTGGTTCCATTCACAAGATTGGGAAAACTTTCATGAAGAACTTGTTCCACTATATCTTATAGACTTCTTTCTTTCTCCTACCCTTCAGGGATTCCAATAATTCTGACGTTGGAATGTTTCATGGCATCATTTATTTCCCTGATTCTGTTTTCGTGGTTTCTAAGCTGTTTGTTCAGGCTTCCTCCTGATCCTTTCTCTCTGTTTGTTCTCCAGATCACTAATTCTATCTCCTGTCTCAGTTACCCTAGGTTTGAGAGAATTTAGATTAGATTGGAACTCATTGAGAGCATTGTGAACCTTAGCCTTGGTAGCTTTTGTCTCTGCCCTAACATTGTGAACATCGTGTCTGGTCGTTTTCAGCTCGGCCCTAATCAATTCTGTTTGGTCATCCATGGCTTTCTCCAACCTAGCTATTGCATGGATAATTGTTAGCCTGAATTCTCTTTCCAACATATTGTCTATGTTGATAGCCGTTAGCTCTGTTGCAGAAGGTCCATCCACTGTATTTCTCTTCTGTTGGGCATTTCTCCTCCTAGTTATTTTGGTGAGAGATGACTGAACAGATGTAGCTGGATGTATCGACCATGGTGCAGTTCAGGGTGCACCCTGGAACACTTCTAGCAATCAGCATTCCCCACCCAAATGAGAGAAAAAAGAAAAGAAAAAAAAAAGAGAGAGAGATTGAGACAGGAAAGATAGGGAAGATAAAAGAGAAGGTTCATCCCAAATGGGCCCCACGGTAAGATTTATGAGATATACAAACAAAAACAAACAAAAAGACTGATAAAAGTATATAACAAGAGAGAAATATATATATATATATATATATATATATATATATATATGCAAATAAAGGAAGAACATCTCAAAAAGAACCCCAAGTATAAGATTTATGTACTATCAGTAAAAACACAGAAACAGTGGTGGAATATAAAGATGGGAGAGTGGTTATAAATTCTCAGTGTGGCTGAGGAAGGTTGTTTTGATTCTTCCTGGATGTATCTTGATATCTTTGTCAAAGGACTTAACTTTCCTAAGATAAAGGGGGATTAAAAATTGGCTTACCTATAGGGGTAGTATTGATTGGGGAAAAGGGATTACTTTGAAGCTTAACTATATATGAGTATTAGAAAATAAAAATAAAAAAGGAATAAACTAGACTGAACTAAACTAAAATTTAAAAAAAAAAGAAATTAAAAAAAGAAATGCAAAGAAAAAACACAGGTGTATGTATCAAAAAGTTCAGGTTAGAAGGATATTATGGAATTTGATGTACTGGACAGCTCGCTGTGATGGTAAATAGGTTAAAAAAAAACTATATTAAAAAAATGAGCCAGAATAGTGGGAACAATTTAAAAATAAAAGTTGTCCTATGAAGTAGTGGTGGTTATTCTCTTGTAGTCTTTTTTTTTTCTTTCCTGGTTGGTTTTCTGGGGGAGGGTTCCTACCACATGGGTTTTCAGTCAATGATGTTCCCTGAGTTAAGTCCTCCAGTCCCCCTCAAGGGGGTGGGCTCCGAGGAAACTGGTTTTTCAGGCTTTTGTTCTCTGGAGGTTTTTATGTTTGTTCACTTTTTTTTTTTCCTCTCGCCTTGACTGCTTTTAATTATTTTTGTAGGTTTAGAGGAAAGCAAACTGCACCCTGACCTCCCTCTCAGAGAAAAGCCTCAGTCTGTTCTTCTGTGGGTGTTGCAGAGCTCATATAAATTTCCCCTTGGCCTCTGGCAGAGCAGGTTCCACGTCACAGACCCTGGGGACACAGGATCTTCTGCATGTACGCAAAACCACAGCAATGGCAGCTGTCTGGGAAGCTGCAGACTGCCAGAGAGGTTCCAAGCAATGATTGCACACTGAGATTTTCCCACTGGCCCTGGGCTGGGAGTGCCTGGTCTTTCTGGGTCTAAGAGCACCCGGCTTGTGTGCACCTCTTCCAGGAGAGGCTGTGGGTTGTGCCTGCATCTCAGGCTCTGAGAAAGGGGTACAGGTCTGAAAGCACCATGTTGGGCCTTTGCACACCTCTCTCAGGGGAGAGTTTGGGGTGCACGTCTTAGGCTCTGAAACAATGGCGCGGGTCAAAGAGGGCTGGCTGGGCCTTTGTACCTCTCTCAGGGAAGGATGAGGGCACATGCATCTCAGGCTCTGTAGCAGGGCTTACGTGTTCTGCCATCTGGCATGGCTCCCATCCCCTCACAGGAGCCAGACCCCATGCAATCTCGGGCACGCTGGCGGCTCAGGGACCAAGTCCACTGCACTCTCTCTGGCTCAGCGCTAGGGGAGGCTGTCCTGGTACCGGGGACTTAAGCCCCTGTTCCTAGCCACCCCGATTCCCACAATTCCCCACCCCCCATGATCCTTTGCTCTTTTGGAGTGCTCTCAACCAGTCTTCAAGTTAATGCTGGTCCCCAGACGCAGGGCACTCTTGCTTGTATTAGGGGTATTACTTTCCAACCAGTCACCTCTGGTGGCTCTCTCCCCATTTTGTTTATCTTCCAATATCAGTCCACCATTCCCACTCTGCTTTACCTGCCCACTGGCATCTACTGCCCCTGTAGAGATCCAAATGTGTATAATTCTGATCTCAGGCTGATTTCATGGGTGATTGGAGTTCTTTGGTGGGTAATCAGCTCACTTTAGGGTACAGATTAAAAAGGTGCCTCCTCCTACTTCCCCACCATCTTGTCTAAACCAAGGCCTTTATTTCCTTGTTTATCTTTTTGCTTGGATAATCTGTCCATTTCAGTGATGAGAGTGTTAAAGTCCCCTACTATTATTGTATTGTTGTTGATGTGTTTCTTTGATTTTGTTATTAATTGGTTTATGTAGTTGGCTGCTCCCATTTTAGGGACATAGATATTTAAAATTGTTAGATCTTCTTGTTGGACAAACCCTTTGAGTATGATATAGTGTCCTTCCTCATCTCTTCTTATAGTCTTTGGCTTAAAATCTAATTGATCTGATATAGGGATTGTCACCCCAGCTTTCTTCTGATGTCCATTAGCATGGCAAATTGTTTTCCACACCCTCACTTTAAATCTGGGTTTGCCTTTGGGTCTAAAATGAGTTTCTTGTAGACAGTATATTGATGGGTTTTTCTTTTTTATCCATTTTTATACCTTTTGTCTTTTGATTGGGACATTTAGCCCATTTACAATCAGGGTAACTATTGAGAGATATGAATTTAGTGCCATTGTATTGCCTGTAAGGTGACTGTTACTGTATATTGTCTCTGTTCCTTTATGGTCTACTACTTTTAGGGTCTCTCTTTGCTTAGAGGACCCCGTTAAATATTTCTCATAGAGATGGTTTGGTGTTTACAAATTCTTTTAGTTTTTGTTTGTCTTAAAAGCTTTTTAATCTCTCCTTCTATTTTCAATGATAGCCTAGCTGGATATAGTACTCTTGGCTGCATGTTTTTCTTGTTTAGTGGTCTAAATATATCATGCCAGTTCTTTCTGGCCTGCCAGGTCTCTGTGGATAAGTCTTTTGCCAATCTAATATTTTTACCATTGTATGTTACAGACTTCTTGTCCTGGGCTGCTTTCAGGATTTTCTCTTTGTTGCTAAGACTTGTAAATTTTACTATTAGATGATGGTTGTGGACCTATTCTTATTGATTTTGAGGGGGGGTTCTCTGTGCCTCCTGGATTTTGATGTTTGCTCCCTTTGCTACATTAGGGAAATTTTCTACAATAATTCTCTCCAATATACCTTTTGCTCCCCTCTCTCTTTTTTCTTCTTCTGGAATCCCAATTATTCTAATGTTGTTTCATCTTATGATATCACTTATCTCTCGATTTCTCCCCTTGTGGTAGAGTAGTTGTTTGTCTCTCTTTTGCTCAGCTTCTTTATTCTCTGTCATTTGGTCTTCTATATTACTAATTCTCTCTTCTGCATCATTTATCCTATCAGTAAGAGCCTCCATTTTTTATTGCACCTCATTAATAGCTTTTTTTGATTTCAGCTTGGTTAGATTTTAGTTCTTTTATTTCTCCAGAAAGGGCTTTGATTTCTCCAGACAGGGTTTCTTTATTATCTTCCATGCCTTTTTCAAGCCCAGCTACACCTGAAGAATCATAATTCTGAATTCTAGATCTGACATATTACCAATGTCCATATTGATTAGGTCCCTGGTCTTTGCTATGACCTCTTGGTGGTTTATTTTGGTTTTGTTTTGTTTTTTGCTTTTGTTGTTTTTTAGTTGTTGTTTGTTTGTTTTGTGGTGAGTTTTTCCGCCTTGTGCTTTTATCCAGATAAGAATATATGAGGGAGTGAATAAAATACTTAAAGGGTGGCAAAGACCCCATTAAACCAAATCAGGAGAGATCCCACATCATGGAAGGAAGAAAGGGGGTAAAAATAAGTTCAGAAAAAAAATTAAAGACAGAAAAAATAAAGAAAAAATATAAAAAAGAAAAAAATATATATATATATATTAGATTGGTGAATAGAACAGGGTCCCCCACTTAATTTGGGGAGTATTTTGGTCTCTTAGGAGATACTACCTTCCCAAATTTTAAAGAATGAAAAACATATATAAGGGTAAACACAATGAAGGAATGTAATATGATATAAATATGAAAATCGTTTTTAATTTCTAAAAAAGGAATTGATAAGATAAGTTGGTTGGGAGAATAAAGAAAAAGAAAGTGGAGAGAATTTGCTCACACTGGAGACTAGAACAAAGCCCTGTGCTAGATTTAGGGTATATTTTGATCTATTAGAAGAAGTTGTATTCCAAATTTTTTCAGAAGAAAAAACCCTATGTGTATACAAAAAATAAAGTTAGATAAAATGAAGGATAAAATATGACTATAGTAATGAAGGTTCAAAAAATATTTTTTTGAAATTTATTGTTAAGATAAACTAGTTTAAAAATGTTGAAAGAGGAAAGGGTAAAAGTTAAAAAAATTTAGCAGAAGAAAAAAATAAAATAAAAAAATATTAACTTTACAAGACTAAAGAATCATGGAGAGAAAGCCATGAACTCCATGCTTTGCTTTCTCCTCCTCTGGAATTCCGCTGTTCACCTTGGTAAGTAAACTTGGTTGTGGCTGGATTTCTTGCTGATCTTCTTGGGGAGAGGTCTGTTGTACTGATTCTCAAGTATCTTTGCCCGAGGTGGAATTGCACCTCCCTTACCAGGGGCCATGCTAAGTAGTTCGCTCAGGTTCCCTTTCTGGAGTTTTTGTTCCCTGAACTCTTTCCACAGAGTTCTGGAGGATGGGAATGAAAATATTGGTCTCTCAATCTCCAGTCCAGAGGAGCCGAGAGCTCGGGGCCCCACTCTTCAGTGTAACCTCAGAGAAAAGCGCTCAATCACTCATGTCTCCCTGACCTCCGACTGCACTCCAAGCTCACCCAGGCTGTGACCAAGCATCTGTCTCTGGCACACAGCCCCATTTGGATTCTCTGGACCCCACATATCCTTGCACTCTTACAGGGGAGTCTCCCTGGGTCTTGTGGGTTCCCCACTCACGAGCAGTGACCTGTGCCACAGATCACAATTTAAGGTACCCCGAATTGAGAGTTCACTCCTTGGCTCCATCTCTGTAGCCAGCTTCTCTGCTCTAATATCTGTGAGCTCTGTAACACTCAGACACCCCTGATCCTTCCATGACCTTGGGGACAGGACCACCTGTCCCCACGTGGGCTTCACCCTGGTTTAGCCTCTGGAGCGATGTCCCTCAGTGGAGCAGACTTTTAGAAGTTCTGATTTTGTACTCGGTTGCTCCACCACTTGCTGGGAGCCAGCCCCTACCCCCATGGTCTATCTTCCCGTTGCTTTGGATTCATTTCTCCACCAGTCCTACCTTTCAGAAAGTGGTCAATTTTCTGTTTAGAAATTTTCTGTTAGAATTTTCTGTTTAGAAATTCTGTTCTGTCGATTTTCTGTTTAGAATTGCTTCTCTTCTTCTCTTCAATCTCCTGTTGGATTTGTAGCTATTCTTAATGGTTTTATAAGCTATCTAGTTAGTCTGCTACCTGATGTCATCTCAACCTGCTACTTCTCTGCCATCCTGACCCCTCCCTCCATATTTTAATATCAGAACTTTATCTTATTTAGGAACTTTCACCATGACTTTTTTTAAAAAAAAAGAAAAGTCACCTTTAACAGAGAAAGAAAAATACTATATGATATCACTTATTGGTGAAATCTCAAACAAAAAAACAAACAAAAAACAAACTGACTCTTAGAGAAGAAAACCTGGCAGATGCCACAGGGCAGATGGGTGGAGTATAGGAGAAATAAAGGAGATTCATAATACAAACATCCAATTTAAAGTAAGTCAGTTACAGAGATGAAAAGTATAGCATATGGAATAAAGTCAGTAATATTGTAATAATGTTGTATGTTGCCAGACGATGACTACACTTAGTGTGCTGAGCACTGAGTAAGGTACAGAACTATCAAATCAATGTTTTATACATTTGAAAGTAACATTACATTGTATGTCAACTATATTTGAATATAAAGAGAGTTAAAGGAAATGTAGATGTAAGAAAATAAAGTTTCATTTGCACAGAAAAAAAATCACCCTTAGATTCAGTGAGGTACTAGAAATACCTAAGAAAGCTGAGAAATTGTGACAACAGCTCCTGACTCAAGAAGATTCCATGTGTATCCTCAAGGGAAAAACCTGTGAGACTATATGACTTAGTCTTAGCACTCAAACTTCAGGCTGGCTATTTCCAGATCTCCTCACTTGCCTCTGGTCAAGTCATAAATGGCCTTTAACCAAGTGACTTACTAAGGAACACCAATCAGACACACTTTATTCTCTTGGAAATGTTTTGCTTCAAGACAAAGTGAAAAAAAGAAAATCTGTACTCTTCCATGCTCTGAAAATTGTTGCAGTCTCTTCCAGATATGAAGGAGGTAGGTGGAATGATGAAAGTGAAGTATAGTAGCAGAACTAACCACAGTGTAGCATTTTATTGACGAGATGCTTCTACTAGTAAGAACCCATTTGGCAGAATTCAATTGCATGTGCATCTTCAAGAAAAATGGAAGGATCCTGTGAGGTCAGTTCAAATATTTAGAAGAGTTAGTATGATTATTAAGAAGGATTGTCCTAGGTGTGTTATAAAACTTAGTATATGTTATACCAGTGTTCTAAGTGTTTAGTCCCTCTGAGTCTTTCAGGCTAATTTATTCTTTCCTCTCTATTTAATGATCCCTTTTGCATATACACAGAAGCAGTGTTCTCTTACCCACCTCTTTCCCTCCTTCCTACACTACAATCTGGTTTGGGATATTTCTTTCACATACAGGTATTAATCATACTTCTAGAGTTATGGAATTTTGCCTTAGAGATATTTTGGTCCAATGAGCTTATTTGTAAACAGGAAAACTAAGGCTTCGAGATTCTGAATCACATGCTAAAATCACACAGTAACTTTGTACTAAAACCCCAAAGTCTGCTGACTTCAATCTCAGTGAAACTTATGGGGACTTTAGGTATTTTTCTTTAAACAAGGGTAAAAGATATTTAGGACAAATGTAACACTCTCAGTGTTGAATTTTAAGTTTAATCTAGTACATAGGGAAAGATTTTCTTATTCATTTGTAGCTGGCTTTTTTCTTCCTTTTATCATATTTCTTTCTTTTTTTCTTTATTTTCAGCATAACTAGTATCCATTGTTTTTGCACCACACCCAGTGCTCCATGCAATCTGTGCCCTCTCTAATACCCACCACCTGGTTCCCCCAACCCCCCAACCCCCGCCCCTTCAAAACCTTCAGAGTCCATATTCTCTCATGGTTCACCTCCCCTTCGAATTTCCAACTCCCTTCTCCTCTCCATCTCCCCTTGTCCTCCATGTTATTTGTTATGCTCCACAAATAAGTGAAACCATAGGATAATTGACTCTCTCTGCTTGACTTATTTTACTCAGCATAAACTCTTCCACTCCCATCTATAAAGAACTCCTCAAACTCAACATACACAAAACAGACAATCATATTAAAAAATGGGTAGAAGATATGAACAGACACTTCTCCAATGAAGACATACAAATGGCTATCAGACACATGAAAAAATGTTCATCATCACTAGCCATCAGGGAGATTCAAATAAAACCACATTGAGATACCACCTTACACCAGTTAGAATGGCCAAAATTAGCAAGACAGGAAACAACATGTGTTGGAGAGGATGTGAAGAAAGGGGAACCTTCTTATACTGTTGGTGGGAATGCAAGTTGGTACAACCACTTTGGAGAACAGTGTGGAGATTCCTCAAGAAATTAAAAATAGAGCTTCCCTATGACCCTGCAATTGCACTCTTGGGTATTTTCTCCAAAGATACAGATGTAGCTGGCTCTTCATGAATGCTATAGCCAATGTCAAAGACTCTGCAGAACTTCTTCAATAAATTTAATGTTTAACTTAGAATCAATGGAATTCTTCTCTTGAGCCATTTTTGAAGAATCAGATATGAGCTTTGAAAGGATTACAGAGGTAGCAGGTCCCCTTTAACTGAGAATCTACCATCATCACTCACTCCTCCATAGCATACATTCAGGAAATGAGACATCTTAACTCAGTGAGCAAGAAATTCCTTTTGCTGAGAAGCAGCATATCTGAATTCTTGTTACCATGCTATAAAGTCTTTTTTTCTGCAGAAAAGAAACCACTGGTCAGCTATCACCCTTGGTATATTTCTTATGGATATATGAGTATCGAGTTTGTCCTCTCAGTGAAATGAAATGGTTGCAGTACATTAGTAAGTACTGAAGTTCCATTATAAGTTGCATAATTTGATTCTTAAGAACCATCTTAACCAATCAGTCACATCAGAAATGATCTCAAAACAGGAACCCCATCCTCTCTGTTGTCAGCAATCACTAGGATTGTATTTATTACTATGCTAAGCAGAAGGGAAGAGAAGGGTTATGCTTGTTTTATTATTTGAATTTTTTATACATGGAAATAAAATTAGAATTGCTAAATTCATACAGAACTTTGAAAACAGTAATAGGTAGTATTAGTGGGTAGGGCTAAGTAATGGATTTGGGATATGGAAGAGAAAAGTGTAATTTCCAAAAGGAATTCAATATCCATGATTAGGGAAATGTTGAAAAGAAATACTACTACTTCCCCCCAAAATTGGTAAAAATAACACACTATACTTTCAAGCTCCTTAGAATCCATCTTTTTCAACAATCACTCAGAATAAAATCATTTACATTATTTTTTTTAAATCTCCCACATCCTGCTGACAAATGTCCTGCTCTTACTAACTTAACAATGGCTATTGTTCATAGACTATTCACCATTTGTTAGAAATTTGTATTAAACGATTGCACATAATTCTTCAACAGTTCTGTGCTGTACTCATAATAAAACACCTTAGCAGGCATTCCAGAATCCTTTTTCAATTTTATCTCCTACTAAACTCTTTCACATTATCTCTCATGTGATTTTTTGCATTTTTCTCACTTTTCATTTCACCACTGAATCACGTTTTATTATTTCCCTGTTATTTTTTATTCTATTTTTCATCTTTAATTTTATTTTGGATTAAATCTTTTTCTTCTAAGCACTTCCATATCACTAAATGGTAAGTATGAATTCCATTCACTATAAGGCCTCATACCTTCTTTTCTAGAATCTTCATTTATTTTAACTTCTCCTAAGACTGGATCTCTACATCTGTCTTAGCTCTCACGTTTCTATCCAAGCTTCTCAGAAACTATGAAAATTATTTTGGAATTCTGTCCCTCACTCATACCCTATAGAGTATTAGATTAGTGGGCATTTTGAGAATTTTTAATCCAGTACATCCATTTTAAAGAAGGGAAAACAGAAGAATAGGGAGCTGAAATTCAATCATCTTGCTATCATTGTTATTTCTAGAATACAAGTAAAATCCATTAATGATTATTGGGGAGCCAGGGTTTCTCTATGAATCAGAAGATGATAAATCTTACTGCTAATAATTGTCTAAATCTATCATGCACTCACTAAATACAAAAATTGTCTAAAAAACTTTGCTTTTACTATTTCATTTGAAATTCATAATAACCATAAGAATTGAATATAATTAGTATCCACATTTGTAAAAATGGTAAAAATAAGACTTAAGTAGGGACCTTAAAATGTCCATGGATTACATTTAAAACTTGTGCATTACAAATTGCCTCACATATCAAAACTGTGAATAAGGATTTGTCTTAGTTTGTTGGAGAGGTTTCCAATGACCAAAATATAAAATTACCATTATGGGCTACAAAACCTCTAAGAGCACTTTTTCAAAAATGGATGTCATAAAATGCTGCTATAAATGTAAATATCATATAATATTGCATTTACTTAAGAGCTAAGAGAGTGGTTACAGAATATAAACTGTTTTGAAGCTCAAGGAAAAGGAGCTAAATGTAGGCTGGGGGTACAGACTTAATCTGGCAGAGAGGGCAACATGAACAAAGGTATTTTATTAAGATAAGCCTAGCATAAATGGAAATACTAAGTAAACTTGAATAACTGGACTATAAGGCATCATCAAGAAAAGAGTGTAGGATAAAATTGTAGGTTTATATTGTGTGCATTTTGAAAGTGTTTGTGTAATAAACCACAGAAAGTCATTTTGTGAGTGAGCAGAATAAAACAAAATGAGACTTTGAATTGGAGTCTAATAATTCTGACTTCCTTCTTACTCTATTCTCCAAGGTAACTACAGAGGCTGTTTCTTGGAATGAATCAATAAGTGACACAAATTACTCCATGGTGACAGAGTTCATTTTTCTGGGACTCTCCAATTCTCAGGAATTGCAGATTTTCCTATTTGTGTTCTTTTTTGTATTCTATGTAGGAATTGTGTATGGAAACCTTCTTATTATCATAACTGTGGCCTCCGACTCCCACCTTCACTCCCCCATGTACTTCCTGCTGGCTAACCTCTCACTCACTGACCTGTGTCTGTCTTCTGTCACAGCCCCCAAGATGATTGCTGACTTTTTCAGTCAACGCAAAGTCATCTCTTTCAAGGGCTGCTTTGCTCAGATATTTCTCCTTCACTTTTTTGGTGGGAGTGAGTTGGTGATCCTCATAGCCATGGCCTTTGACAGATATATAGCAATTTGTAACCCCCTTCACTACACTACCATTCTGTGTGGCAATGTATGTGTTGGGCTTGTGGCAGCTGCATGGGGGACTGGTTTCCTCCATTCAGTGAGCCAGCTGGCCTTTGCAGTGAAATTACCTTTCTGTGGTCCCAATGAGGTTGACAGCTTTTATTGTGAACTACGTACAGTTATCAAACTTGCTTGTACAGACACCTATAGGTTGGATATCATGGTCATTGCTAACAGTGGTGTGCTCACTGTATGTTCTTTTGTTTTCCTAATCATCTCCTATGTTATTATCCTAGTGACCATCCAACGATGCCCTTCACACCAGTCATCCAAGGCCCTGTCCACTTTGACTGCTCACATCACTGTAGTTCTTTTGCTTTTTGGACCATGTATCTTCATTTATGCCTGGCCGCTCCCCATCAAGTCATTAGATAAATTCCTTGCTGTGTTTTATTCTGTGGTCACTCCTCTCTTGAACCCAATTATATACACACTGAGGAACAAGGACATGAAGACTGCAATGAAACGGTTGAGAAAATGGAATGTGAACTCTAAGGAAAAGTCTTAGATCTCCTGTAACCGTAAGGCTAATCTAAGACAATGACCTAGCAAAGTTGATGAATTATTTAGTAACCTTCATGAAAATCTTACCTTCCATTTCCATATCCTCTAGTAATACTCTAAGATCTTTCACATATACCCTCTCAATTTATCCTTTGACAATTTTGCATTTTATATTTTTGGATACAGATAACATGTTGATATGCTTTCCAATATTATCTCACTAACCCTCAGAACAATGCCAAAAATCTGCCAATATTTGTATGCTCCTGTGACTACCTGAGCAGTCCTGAGCATAATACAGGGAAAGATAGAAACTAGCCTGATTTATAATTTTTTTACATTTTACTCATTTTCGCTAAAAACATCAAGGAAGCAACTGCCACACACCTCACTCAAAAAATATTGTTAGTGATAAGCATATTTATCAGCTAACTTTTAATAGGTTTAGAAAAGAAACTCTTCACACTGTAATAGTTCATAGTTCCTCTCCAATCACTAGAGCAACCCATAATCCATGAGTTCATCATCAGGAGTGACAGGAAGAGGGAGTCTGCCTAATAGGCACTTAACATCCTGTGCATACAACAAAAGCTCATATGCAATAAAAGGTACATAGAAGGATCCAAGTCTCTTAAAAGGTTGGCACAAAGTACGTCATTTTGGTCTGTCCATGTCATTTTCCATGGTTAGCTTTTAAGAACATAGAACTTTTGAAGTCAAACTAAGAACTTTTGAAGTCAAAAGAGATGGGTTCAACTCTACTTATGCATTACTAACCATCACTAGGCATTTTGTCTAACCTGCTTAACCCTCAGTTTCCATGTATGCAAAAGAAGGATAATAATACCTATACATATTGTTATTATGAGAGATAATGAGACAAAAACAAAAATCAGATAAATAGCACATTTTGTGGCAAGTTATCTGGATGCAATAAATATCAAGTACTACTGTCATTATTATAAAAAGCCTCTATGCCAAGAAACAAAAAGTTCTCAACCTTTATTTTATCCCAACATACTTGAAAAATAGGATATACATCAATCTTAACAGAGGCTCATTTGAGGACATGACAGTTGTAAGTGTGTGTTTATTTGCAAGTGTGTACCCATGCTCATACATCCTACCATGCTGGAAGACATGCCAAAAAGTCAAGATAGAAGTACAGGAATGTAATTTTTTTAAAAAGCTTGGCAAATTAGTCTGATACGTAGCTCCACTCTCCAGCAAGAATCACTGAATCAGGCTAATATTGAAGATTAAATGTTCTAAGAAAAAAAAAAAAAAAAACGCATGTAGTTTTCCAAAGTGAAGTTTGAATTAATAAATGAGAGTCAAATGATGAAAGAATAAAAATTATGTTTGCCACAGGAAAAAAAAAAAGAGAATAGAAACTCCAGTAGCAGGTTAAAAACACATAAGAAAATAAGTATATGATAATGGCAGTATGTCAAATCAGTGGAGGAACGGAGAACCTGGTAATGTCATGGTAGAACAACTGGACAACAATACAGGAAATGATATATTGGACCTATTCCTCATGCCATATGCCAGGACAATTTCTAACTAAATTCAAGCCTAAGTCTTTTTTCTTAACTATACAAATATTAACAAAAAACATGGATTATATCTTTTTAACCCATGAATATGGTAAAGATTGATAATATTAACTATATTAAATTAAAGTTTTAAATGCATGATAAAACCATGAGCAAGGCATAAAAGTTCAATGTGATATTAGAAAAAAAGTGTTTACAACTCACATCACAAATAACAATAGCTATAACAGTAAAGAACTTCTAAAAAATACCAGCAAACAGATAAATGGGCAAAGCATGAATATATAATTGACATTTAAGGGGATATAAATGATGCTTAAATACATAAAAAAAGGTTCAAGCTCTCTCGTATTAAGATATATACAGAGTAAAACCAATGTGAATATCTGTTTTGACCATAACATATGAAATATTTTACTTTAATAGTTAATAAAACAAACTGTTGGTTCAGCTATACAGAAAGGGGCACCATCTGCATTGTTGATAAGAATACAAAATAGTGTTACCTCTTGACATTACTTATGAAATTTAGCATGCTACTAACTTCTCATCCAACAATCCTAATTCTATCCTAACAACACATTTCAAAAATACAAAATAAGCAATGCACAAGGTTACTTGTGGCAGCATTGTTTTTAACAGTAGAAGATTGGGAAATACCCAAAAGACAATAAGAAAAATACTGCATAAATTATACATAATGGAACACTATAGTACTATAAAAATTGCTGAGGAATATCTCCAAATAACATCTCTGGAGGAATCTCCAAGGTATATGTTAAATAAAAACAGTAAGCTGAAAAAGAATATCTCCAGGATGTTAATTTTTATGTTCAAATGGGGATACATGTACTAGGCTTGTATGTATATATAATTTATAAACATATATTTTGTAAATACTTATAGAAATATATTTTCAACAGTAAACAAAAAATTAAAAATGGTTTCTTAGGGAGAGAGGAAGACATAGGGCAAAGGACAGGGATAAGAGCTAGATTTTTCAGAATATGTCTTATTCTACAGGTTTATTTTTTAATGATTTTATTTATTTATTGACAGAGAGAGATCACAGGTAGGCAGAGAGGCAGGTAGAGAGAGAGAGGATGAAGCAGGCTCCCTGCTGAGCAAAGAACCCAATGCGGGACTCGATCCCAGGACCCTGAGATCATGACCTGAGCCGAAGGCAGTGGCTTAACCCACTGAGCCACCCCAGCGCCCCTTATTTTACAGTTTTGACATTGAAATCATGTAAATGTTTTTACATAATTAAAAATAAAATTAAATCAAAAGAAAAATTTTCTCTAAGGTAAGTCATAAAAGGAATCTCAAAAACTTTGAATATTAGTTCTCTGAATTGTGATCAGAGAACATGACCACAATTCAATTAAATTAGAAAGTAACAACCATAAGATATATAGAAAAACCAGGTATATTAAAACTAACCATCTATCTCTGAACACTTTCAAGGAAGAATCTGAAAATATTTTAACTGAATTACAATAAAATTAGAATATGTCAAAATTTGTTATGCAACTAAAGAGAACTTTGAAATGTATTAGTTTAACATTGTGTTTCAAGTGGTAGAAAGCATTATCTAAGCTTCTCACTTAAAAAGTTAGGAGAAAAAAAGTACATTAAATCCAAATAAGCAGAAATCGAAATATTACACAAAAGAGAGGGAATCACTGATAGAAAACAGACACAACATAAATTTTGTATTAGTCGGGTTCTCCAGAAAACAGAACAATAGGGTGTGTGTGTGTGTGTGTGTGTGTGTGTTCGTATCAATTTTAAAGAACTGGCTCACCCAGTTGTGGAGACTATCAAATGCAAAAGGCTGGCAGACTGGAGACCCAAGGAAGAAGAGCTGATGTTGCAAATTGTGTCCAAAGGCAGAAAAGCCCAGCCCACAATACAGAGTGGTCTTTACTGGAAGTGTTTTGTTTTCAGTGTTACTCTTATCTAAAAAATACCTCCAAAGATGTGATACAAAAATCAAAAGCTACAGAAAAATTAAATAAAATTAGACTCCGTCAAAATGAAATACTTTTTTTGTTCCAAATGTCACCATCAAGAAAGACACAAGACAAAGAATGGGAATAAATTTGCTAATTATGTAAGATAAGGACCTCATATCCAAATATATTAAGAACTCTTGCAATTCAATAATTAAAATGACCAAAAAAATTAATAGGCATTTAAAATAAAAGATATCAAAGGATGAATACCCAACTTTTGTAGCAACATGGACAGGACTTGAAGAGATTATGCTGAGTGAAATAAGTCAAGCAGAGGGAATCAATTATCATATGGTTTCACTTATTTGTGGAGCATAACAGCATGGAGGACATGGAGAGTTAGAGAGGAGAAGGGAGTTGGGGGAAATTGGAAGGGGAGGTGAATCATGAGAGACTATGGACTCTGAAAATCAATCTGAGAGGTTCGAAGGGGCGGAGGATGGGAGGTTGGGGTACCAGGTGGTGGGTATTATAGAGGGCATGGATTGCATGGAGCACTGGGTATTGTGAAAAAATAATGAATACTGTTTTGCTGAAAATAAATAAATTAATCTTTAAAAAAATAAATAAATAAATAAATAAATAAATAAGAATATATCAAATAATCATTAATTAAATTGAAAAATGCTCAACATCATTAACCATTACAGAAATGCAAATCAAAACCCCATTAATATATCATTTCACATATAATTAAGATATCATTTCACATCTAATTAGGAAGGCTCTAATCAGATTATAACAAGTGTTGGCAAGGATGAAGAAAAAATGGAACCCTCATCAATAAATGGGAATGCAAAATACACCTGCTTTAGAAAACACTTCAAATGTAAATAGACTAAATACTCCCATCAAAATACATAGGGTGGAGTCACGGAGTTCCCTAAGTCTATGCTTATGTTGCATAATTCTTCTTTCTCTCTTTTGTTGAACTTCATTATTTTCCACTATTTTGGCTTCTGGGTCACTAATTCATTCATCTACTTTTTCCAGCCTGCTGTTCATTGCAACAAGCCTGTTTCCAATCTTGTTTATTGCATTTTTTTTCTCTAGTTTTTTCACTTCTTCAATCTCCATGATAATGGGCTCCCTCATTCTTCTTTTCTCAAGCTTAGAGAGTATTCTTATGACTGTTGCTTTAAATTCTCCATCAGGCATGTTACCTTTATCTGTTTCACCTAGATCTCTGGCCATGGCCTTATCTTGTTCTTTCATTTGGGATGAATTCCTCTTCACATTTTGTTTAAGTCTCTATCTTCTTCTCTGTGTTAGAAAAGCACTTATATCTCCTGCTTCTGAAAGTAATGGCCTTGTGAAGAAGTCCTGTAGTACCCAAGGCCTTCTGCTTCAGGGAGTGTTCCCAGTGTGTGCTTCCTGCACTCTGCTGTTGTGTTTTGGCTGCTCTGTACTTCAGGCCAGTCATCCACAGAGGCTCTCCTTGCCTATATTGGGAAGTGTTTGGTCCCTAGCCTGAATACAGCCACTTTTAATTAGATGTGTTTTGGTCTGCTTGTGAAATGAGACCTGTCACTGGAACTGAAAGGTGCTGAGGTGCTGAAAAATACTACTGGGTATTTACACAAAGAATGCAAAAATGCTAATTCAGAGGGATACATACACCCCAACAGCTATTTCAGCATTCTCTGTAGTAGCCAAATGATGGAAATTAGTAATCATGGAATGATGAATGGAAAAAGATGTGGTGTATATATACATTATTCAGCCATGAAAATTTTGCCATTTTCTATGACATAGATGGAACCAGAGAGTATTACACTAAGCAAAATTAGTCAGCCTCACTTTACCTCCTGAGCACCTCTAAGCCAGGGATGTACTCCACAGACTTATAAAAGTTTCAGACTTATAACAGACTTATAAAAGTTCCAATTTCATGTTCTGCTACTTAAAATACTTTGTGGAGCCTCCTTAAGCAGGCTTCCTCGCCTCCACTGTTTCCTCAGATATATCACCCCAGACTCAAGTCTCTGCACCTCCTACCTTCCAAAAAGTGGTCACTTTTCTACTTACAGGATTGCAGCATTTTCCTTAGATCTCCAATCAATTTCACAGGTGTTCAGAATGATTTGGTAACTATCTAGCTGTATTTGAGGGACCAGGAAAACTTAGCACCCCCTACTCCTCTGCCAACTTAACTCTACCCTACTGGAATATTCTTTCATTTTTAAAGGGTGTATTAATGTGTTAGCATGTCCAGTCTTTCCCAAACAGAATACTGTGCCTTATAAAAAGCCAGAGGATAAACCATAAGGTGTGGAAATAGAGGAACATCTCCTTGTTTGGAAGGAAAAACTGCCACAGTATATCCCACTTTTTATTTTTTTATTTTTTTTTAATCTTAATTTTTTATTTTTTTATAAACATATATTTTTATCCCCAGGGGTACAGGTCTGTGAATCACCAGGTTTACACACTTCACAGCACTCACCAAATCACATACCCTCCCCAATGTCCATAATCCCACCCCCTTCTCCCAAACCCCCTCCCCCCGGCAACCCTCAGTTTGTTTTGTGAGATTAAGAGTCACTTATGGTTTGTCTCCCTCCCAATCCCATCTTGTTTCATTTATTCTTCTTCTACCCACTTAAGCCTCCATGTTGCATCACCACTTCCTCATATCAGGGAGATCATATGATAGTTGTCTTTCTCTGCTTGACTTATTTCGCTAAGCATGATACGCTCTAGTTCCATCCATGTTGTTGCAAATGGCAAGATTTCATTTCTTTTGATGGCTGCATAGTATTCCATTGTGTATATATACCACATCTTCTTGATCCATTCATCTGTTGATGGACATCTAGGTTCTTTCCATAGTTTGGCTATTGTGGACATTGCTGCTATAAACATTCGGGTGCATGTGTCCCTTTGGATCACTACGTTTGTATCTTTAGGGTAAATACCCAATAGTGCAATTGCTGGGTCATAGGGCAGTTCTATTTTCAACATTTTGAGGAACCTCCATGCTGTTTTCCAGAGTGGCTGCACCAGCTTGCATTCCCACCAACAGTGTAGGAGGGTTCCCCTTTCTCCGCATCCTCACCAGCATCTGTCATTTCCTGACTTGTTGATTTTAGACATTCTGACTGGTGTGAGGTGATATCTCATTGTGGTTTTGATTTGTATTTCCCTGATGCCGAGTGATATGGAGCACTTTTTCATGTGTCTGTTCGCCATCTGGATGTCTTCTTTGCAGAAATGTCTGTTCATGTCTTCTGCCCATTTCTTGATTGGATTATTTGTTCTTTGGGTGTTGAGTTTGCTAAGTTCTTTATAGATTCTGGACACTAGTCCTTTATCTGATATGTCGTTTGCAAATATCTTCTCCCATTCTGTCAGTTGTCTTTTGATTTTGTGAACTGTTTCCTTTGCTGTGCAAAAGCTTTTGATCTTGATGAAATCCCAGTAGTTCATTTTTTCCCTTGCCTTTTGCGTTGTTCCTAGGAAGATGTTGCTGCGGCAGAGGTCGAAGAGGTTGCTGCCTGTGTTCTCCTCAAGGATTTTGATGGATTCCTTTCGTACATTGAGGTCCTTCATCCATTTTGAGTCTATTTTTGTGTGTGGTGTAAGGAAATGGTCCAATTTCATTTTTCTGCATGTGGCTGTCCAATTTTCCCAGCACCATTTATTGAAAAGGCTGTCTTTTTTCCATTGGACATTCTTTCCTGCTTTGTCGAAGATTAGTTGACCATAGATTTGAGGGTCTATTTCTGGGCTCTCTATTCTGTTCCATTGATCTATGTGTCTGTTTTTGTGCCAGTACCATGCTGTCTTGATGATGACAGCTTTGTAATAGAGCCTGAAGTCCGGAATTGTGATGCCACCAACGTTGGCTTTCTTTTTCAATATCCCTTTGGCTATTCGAGGTCTTTTCTGGTTCCATATAAATTTTAGAATTATTTGTTCCATTTCTTTGAAAAAGATGGATGGTACTTTGATAGGAATTGCATTAAATGTGTAGATTGCTTTAGGTAGCATAGACATATTCACAATATTTATTCTTCCAATCCAGGAGCATGGAACATTTTTCCATTTCTTTGTGTCTTCCTCAATTTCTTTCATGAGTACTTTATAGTTTTCTGAGTATAGATTCTGTGTCTCTTTGGTTAGGTTTATTCCTAGGTATCTTATGGTTTTGGATGCAATTGTAAATGGGATTGACTCCTTAATATCTCTTTCTTCTGTCTTGCTGTTGGTGTAGAGAAATGCAACTGATTTCTGTGCATTGATTTTATATCCAGACCACAATGCTCTAAAGCTAGAACTCAACCACAAAAGGAAGTTTGGAAAGAACCCAAATACATGGAGACTAAACAGTATCCTTCTAAAGAATGAATGGGTCAACCGGGAAATTAAAGAAGAATTGAAAAAAATCATGGAAACAAATGATAATGAATATACAACGGTTCAAAATCTGTGGGACACAACAAAGGCAGTCCTGAGAGGAAAATATATAGCGGTACAAGCCTTTCTCAAGAAACAAGAAAGGTCTCAGGTACACAACCTAACCCTACACCTAAAGGAGCTGGAGAAAGAACAAGAAAGAAACCCTAAGCCCAGCAGGAGAAGAGAAATCATAAAGATCAGAGCAGAAATCAATGAAATAGAAACCAAAAAAACAATAGAACAAATCAACGAAAGTAGGAGCTGGTTCTTTGAAAGAATTAATAAAATTGATAAACCCCTGGCCCAACTTATCAAAAAGAAAAGAGAAATGACCCAAATAAATAAAATCATGAATGAAAGAGGAGAGATCACAACTAACACCAAAGAAATACAAACTATTATAAGAACATACTATGAGCAACTCTACGGCAATAAATTTGACAATCTGGAAGAAATGGATGCATTCCTAGAAACATATAAACTACCACAACTGAACCAGGAAGAAATAGAAAGCCTGAACAGACCCATAACCAGTAAGGAGATTGAAACAGTCATTAAAAATCTCCAAACAAACAAAAGCCCAGGGCCAGACGGCTTCCCGGGGGAATTCTACCAAACATTTAAAGAAGAACTAATTCCTATTCTCCTGAAACTGTTCCAAAAAATAGAAATGGAAGGAAAACATCCAAACTCATTTTATGAGGCCAGCATCACCTTGATCCCAAAACCAGACAAGGATCCCACCAAAAAAGAGAGCTATAGACCGATATCCTTGATGAACACAGATGCGAAAATACTCAACAAAATACTAGCCAATAGGATTCAACAGTACATTAAAAAGATTATTCACCACGACCAAGTGGGATTTATTCCAGGGCTGCAAGGTTGGTTCAAGATCCGCAAATCAGTCAATGTGATACAACACATCAATAAAAGAAAGAACAAGAACCACATGATACTCTCAATAGATGCTGAAAAAGCATTTGACAAAGTACAACATCCCTTCCTGATCAAAACTCTTCAAAGTGTAGGGATAGAGGGCACATACCTCAATATCATCAAAGCCATCTATGAAAAACCCACCGCAAATATCATTCTCAATGGAGAAAAACTGAAAGCTTTTCCGCTAAGGTCAGGAACACGGCAGGGATGTCCATTATCACCACTGCTATTCAACATCGTACTAGAGGTCCTAGCCTCAGCAATCAGACAACAAAAGGAAATTAAAGGCATCCAAATCGGCAAAGAAGAAGTCAAATTATCACTCTTCGCAGATGATATGATACTATATGTGGAAAACCCAAAAGACTCCACTCCAAAACTGCTAGAACTTATATCCCACTTTTTAAAGAACTTGGTTCCCCTTTCCTTATGCTGTCACAGATTCTTCAAAGTGATGGTTGGTTTAATTTTCACAAAAATAAGACAAAACAGAAGTGACAAGTCACAGTGCACTGCTGCTCATAGTTGATAGTCATATTCTCCTCTATTACCCTTTCTAAATCCCTCTATCCTCAGGCAGTTCTCATGATGATCTATGTTACTTGCCTGCTGAGGTGAGCCAGGTTTTATGAGCAGTCTGAGCCCTAGTTAGTGTTCTCACCAATATACTGTTGCTACACTTGCTCCACAACTGTTATCATCCATCATGGAGCCAACAAGGCATGGCTCAGTGATCCCTAGTTTTAGACAAACTCTTCACTGTATCACCCATTAAGAGACAGCAACATGGTATTTAACCAATATGTAATAAAAATGAGGTAACTCAATCTTCTAAATGCTGGTCTTCCAATATGAAGAACCTCAAGTGGAAGAAAAGCAGGTAAACATTTTAGGCTTATTATAATCCATACTGTCTCCCAAAAGAAGCATTCCCCCCACTACAACAAAACCTAAAATTTGAGAGCAGAAAACAGAAACTCCACACAAAATTCACTGAAATCTGATAGGATACACTACTGTTTTCTCTACACCTTTGGTTACAAAATATATATATTTTAAACATGGAAGACACAGCGCCATCTGAATGTCATAGATCAAATCACATATCTTGAAGCACAGACCCCACCTCTACATGGTATCATCTTCAAGATGGTGCCTCAGTTGTAACTTTAACAGGATATTCCAATGTTCTATCAGATCCACAGCTCCTAATCATGCAATGTAGAAAGGAAAAACAGGTTCCTTAGTTCTGCATGCTTTCGTGTACCTTCTCAGCTACAAAGTGAGTAGTCTTGGTCTAAGGAAATATTATGCAAGATTTCATGCTGGAAATCAGACACTGTGGATACTTGATAGTGGTGAGCCAAATGCTCAAATTAAGAAAGATAATAAATACTCAAAATATATAAATGAATCCCCAAAGGATAAATCTCTGTCCCCTATAGTTTAGAAAGTGTTCAGTGTCAGTAACTACTCTCAACTGATTCATTTCAGTCCTTAAAACATCGTACCATTTCAAGGCTCTCCCTGTACTGTGGACAGGTCAAACAGTCTACAGTGGCAGTAACATGTAATAGCTCACCCTGTAGAGCTTATACATAGCCCTCCTTTCTACCATGATGTGTCCTTCATTCATGGGTCCACTGTGCAAGCATTAGATTAGTTAAATATATGTTTATAAAAAATAAAAAATTAATTAAAAAAAAACTCAGGAAAAAAAAAGATTAGTTAAAGAGAATGCAACCATTTATCTTTTAAATTACCTTGTTGAACATGTTACACCTAATGATTCCTTAAGTTGAATTCTCATTGTTAAAATAAGTTATATAATTTCACTCTACTGGTTGAAACCTGACTTACAAGTTCCACTCCAATAAAAAAGAAAAAGAAATACTTAAACAATTCCACTAGGGAATTCTCCAAAAAAGTAACAAGAAAAATATTCTAAATTTCTTTTAGAAATATAGATTTTAAAAGGTGAAACAGCTTATCTGATAGATATAAAATAAAGGGTCTGTCATACCAAAGACACAACTATCAAACTTCTTACTCAGTTACACACTTTTCTAATAATTCACGAATACATGTAACTGCAAGATACAAGTGAAGCAGATGTCTGAAAGTGCCAATATAACTCCCCAGGTTCTCTTTTGTTGCATGAGGATGTTACCTGGCCCAGATATAACAGATTAAGTCTCCAATGTGCATGAAGGATATCACTTACAAAAAGGGAGGTATTTGGTCATGACATATGCCTTTTTTATATTCCAATAAGCAGAGAGTAAACATTAATACTTTGTTATGGGTTCTGTCTCATAAAACATAAACTCCAGAGTCATTTACCATGAGCAAACTAAAATGACAAGGTATATCTTGCGACCATTCCATTTTCTATCTCCTAATAGAGACCACTAGGAAGAGAATCCATTACCATGTTTTCATGGAGAGTTGACCAAGTCAATTCTTCCTGTTACTCCCATTCATTCCCTTCCTCTTTGCTATACCTCTCCCTGTCTCTGTCTCTCTCCCCACTTGAACCTTTTTCCTTGATCATGAAACAGAATTGTTATTGACCAGGTAATAAGACTTTCCTTCCAATAACCAAAGTATTTAAAAAGAAAATAACATTATAAGAAAGGAAAATAATAAACCAATTTGCATATCGCTTCAACACAGATACAAAAATCTAAAAAGCAAGAACAAAATAGAAACACTGATATATGTAAGAGAAAACACCAGGGTAAGTTAGTTGTATCCCAAAATGCAAGATTGTTTTAACATTTGGAGATCAATCAAAGGAATACACTATATCAAGTATATGAAGAGGGAAAAAAATCACACTACCTGTTTTGTAGATATAGAAAAGGCATTCTATTAAATCCAATACCCATTCTCAAAAAATCTCATAGCAAAAGTCCCAGCAAAGTCAGTATAAAAAGTGTACGAGGTTGAATAGTGTCCCCATAAAATTCATGTCTGCCCAGAATGTCAGAATGTGATCTAATTTGGAAACAGAGTTTTTGTAGATGTAATCAAGGTAGGGATCAAGATAACATCACACTGAACTAGGATGGATTTTAAATCCAACAGGTGTCCTTAAAAGAGACAGAAAAGGGCACAAAGAGACACAAGGAAGGAAGCTATATGAAGACAGAGGCAGAGATTGGAATTATTTCAGAAGCCAAAGAATGCCAGGAGACAGGAAAAGCAAAGAGAAAAAAAAATCTCCCCTGGAGTCTTCAGAGGGAATATGGACCTGACAACACTTTGATTTTGGATTTTTAGCCTCCAGAACCTTGACAAAATGAATTCGTGGATTCTTAGGCCACAAAAGTTGTGATTTGTTACAGCAGCCCTAGAGAAATCACCTAGAAGGGAACTTATTCTGATAAGCAGTATTTATGCAAAAACTACAGGACACATAGGAGATAATATGATATATTTAGAGCTTTCCCATGAAATCAGAAATATGTCCACATTCCTCTTACAACTACTTCTATTTTGTATTTTACAAAGCATGTCCCATGTAAAATGAAAGAAAAATATTTATCAAAATGTATAAAACTGAATATTATAAATAAAACATTTCTTCATAGACCACCTTATTATCTACAAGGTAACTATTTTCCCACCGGCCCCTCTAGCATCCCCTACTTCTGCATAAATAGTATTAAGTGCACTATTGCCTGTTCCTTTTGATGAATGGTAAAATAAATGAGGGCAGGAGTCAGAGAGAGTACAACAAAATATAAAAAGTTTCCAAAGTGGTGTTTTTTCTCTTTTTTTTTTTTTTTTTTTTTTTTTTTTTTTTTGGTACCAAATTACTTTATTTGAAGGAATGGTACAAATGAAAGAAGTTAAGTAGATGTTTTGGTACAACTTATAGAAAAGGTAAAGTAACCCCAACATGCATGCATGGCCTCAGGGACCAGGTGGCTCTGGGAAGACAGCCTAAGGCTTAGCTCTCACTATCACTGTATCCCAAGGTGTGCTTGTCAAAGAGATACTCTGCCATGCCAGATTCGGGGGCCCCTATCTTGCGCAGGTTGGTTACGTGGTCACCCAATTCTTTGATGGATTTCACCTGCTCATTCAGGTAATGAGTCTCAATGAAGTCACACAAATGGGGGTCATTTTTATCAGTGGCCAGTTTGTGCAGTTCCAGTAGTGACTGATTCACACTCTGTTCCAAGTGTAATGCACACTCCATTGCATTCAGCCCATTCTCCCAATCATCACGGTCTGGTTTCTTGATATCCTGAAGGAAGATTCGGCCACCTCGTTGGTTCTGCAGCTTCATCAATTTCTCAGCATGTTCCCTCTCCTCATGAGATTGGTGGAGAAAATATTTGGCGAAGTTCTTCAAAGCCACATCATCACTGTCAAAGTAGTAAGACATGGACAGGTAGACGTAAGAGGCGCAGAGCTCCACGTTGATCTGGCGGTTGATGGCGACCTCCGAGTCCTGGTGGTAGTTCTGGCACACCTGCGAAGGGGACGCGGTCGTCATGGCGGCGGCTGGCAGCGGCTGCGCGGCGCTGGAGCGGCGACGGGGGGCCTTGCAGCGGTCCGAGGACGCTGTGAGGAGATGGCGGAGGGCTGGCTCTGAGCGGCCGCGGGGCGAGGGGACGAGCGCCGGTTCGGTCCGAGCACTGTTGAAGCAGGAACCCGCGGCGACTCTCGACGGAGATGTCCAGAGTGTTTTAAAAGCACAAATATATAAGCAACAAAAGCTGAGCTGTTATCAAAGCAAAACCAAAGTCACAAAATTTTCAAAAAGACAGTCAGTAAGTCTTTAACTGAAACCTATGACATATCAGGAAGTAAATAAATACAGCACTTTTTTGTTTTGAAAGCATATTATGATTTGCAAAATATAGGAAGGTAACCAACTTATGTAAGGCAGGGTTTGTCAACCAAACTCAGAACTACATTTTGAGGAATCTAAGTCTTTTTGTGGGTCCTATATGTAGTGGATTTTTGGTAGTATGTCTGACCTGTACCCAATAGGTGCCAGTAGCATCAAAGCTCAACCTCCACATTGAGATAACTAAAAATATCTCTAGATATTACCAAATGTCCTCTAAGCAACACAATCATCCTGGTTGAGAATCACTATTTTAAGGGTAATTATGGATTTTTACTCAGTTCATTTTTATGGAACTCATGTTACATGCTAATTTCAAGATTTAGTCAGTAGTAAGAACCAGCAATAAGTCAGAAATATCTTATTATAAGAAACATATTATAGTAGGCATCCAAATCAGCAAGGAAGGAGTCAAACTTTTACCATTTGCAGATGACATGATACTCTATAAAGAAAACCCAAAAGACTCCACCAAAAAACATTGCTACAACTGATACAGCAATTCAGTAGGATCACAGGATACAAAGTCAACATACAGGAATGTGCTGCATTTATTAACCAATAATGAAGCAGCAAAAAGAGAAATCAAGGAATCAATCTCATTTATTGCCAAAAAAAATCGTAAGTTTCCTAGGAATAAATCTCACCTAAGAGGTAAATGATCTGTTCTCTGAAAACTTGTAAAACACTGATGAAAGAAATTGAAGATGACACAAATAAATGGAAAAATATTTCATATTCATGGATTAGAAGAACAAATATTGTCAATATGTCTACACTACCCAAAGCAATCTACACATTTAATGTGATCCTATCATAGTAACACCAGCATTTTTCACACAGCTAGAAGAAACAACCCTAAAATTTGAATGGAACCACAAAAAACCCCAGATAGCTAAAACAACCTTGGAAAAGAAAAGCAAAGCCAGAGGCATCACAATTTCAGATTTCAAGTTATATTATAAAGCTGTTGTCATCAAGATAGTATGGTACTAGCACAAAAACAAACACATAGATAAACAGGACTGAATAGAAAACCAAGAAATGAATGGTCAACTTATCTTCAACAAAGTGGAACATCCAATGGAAAAAAAGACAGACTCTTCAACAAATGATTTTGGGAAAACTTAACAGCACCATGCAAAAGAATGAAAACTTGACTGCTTTCTTATACCACACACACAAAAATAAACTCAAAATGGATGAAAAACCTAAATGTGAGACAGAAAACTATCAAAATCCTGAAAGACAACACAGGCAGCAACCTCTCTGTCCTAGGTTGAAGCAACTTCTTAATAAATACATCCCCAAAGGCAAGAGAAGCAAAAATAAAAATGAACTATTAGGACTTCATCAAGATAAAAAGCTTCTGCACAGTGAAGGAAATGATTAACAAAACTAAAAGGCAGCCTTTCAAAGGGGAGAAAATATTTGCAAAAGACACATCTGATAAAGTGTTAGTATCTAAAATCTATAAAGGACTTATCAAACTCAACACCTACAAAACAAATAACCGAGGTAAGAAATGGGCAGAAGACATGAATAGACATTTTTCCAAAGAAGACATACAAATGGCTAACAGACACATGAAAAATGCTCAACAACACTCATCACCAGGAAAATACAAATCAAAACTACAATGGGATATCACTTCACACCCATCAAAATAGCAAAAATCAACAACATAGGAAACAACAGATGTTGGTGAGGATGTGGAGAAAGGTGAACCCTATTACACTGTTGGGGAGAGTGCAAACCAGTACATCCACTCTGGAAAACAGTATGGAGCTTCCTCAGAAAGTTTAAAATAACTACCCTATGGCCCAGCAATTGCACTAATAGGTATTTACCCAAAGAATATGAAAATACTGATTCAAAGGGATACATGCACCCCAATGTTTTTATCAACATCATCAACAATAGTCAAATTACGGGAAGAGCCCAAGTGCTCATAAACTGCTGAGTGGATAAAGAAGTGAAATACACAATACACACACACACACAATGGACTATATTAGCCATAAAAATTAATGGAATCTTGCCATCTGCAACAACATGGATGGTTCTAGAGAGTATTACGCTAAGTAAAATAAGTCAGTCAGAGAAAGACAAATACCATAGGATTTCATTCATATGAAGAATTTAATTAAAAAAAAAAAAAGGTGCGAACAGGGAGAGAAAAAAAGCAAAAGGCAAACCATAAAGCACACTCTTAACTACAGAGAACAAACTCATGGTTTGCTGGGGGGAAGGTGGACTGGGAGATGGGTTAAGTGGGTTTTGATTTAGTAGCTCATTTTTAATCTTATTTATTTGTATTTGGTAAGACCTGAGTGTGACAAAAGCTCTTCTTCCTCAGCTGTAAAGCGCTGTGTTCTGTTGGAATCTGAATTCCTTTATTGATATGTGAAACGTTTCCCAACTTTATCGTCACTGACATTTGAGGATGTTGTTTTATAAATGACAAATTTCCAGGGTAGAAATTCAATGGGTTTTTTTTTCTTTTAATTTTTTTTTAAGTTATGTCAATTTAAAAACCTCCAGTATTGCTACAAAAGTTGGGTATTCATCCTTTCTGATGGAGGCATAATACTGGAAGAGATTATGCTGAGTGAAATAAGTCAAGCAGAGAGAGTCAATTATCATATGGTTTCACTTATTTGTGGAGCATAACAAATAACATGGAGGACAAGGGGAGTTAGAGAGGAGAAGGGAGTTGAGGGAAATTGGAAGGGGAGGTGAACCATGAGAGACTATGGACTCTGAAAAACAATCTGAGGGGTTTGAAGGGGCGGGGGCAGAAGTTGGAGGAACCAGGTGGTGGATAGTAGAGAGGGCACAGATTGCATGGAGCACTGGGTGTGGTGCAAAAACAATGAATACTATTACGCTGAAAGTAAATTTAAAAAAAAAATTTTTTAAATCTCCAGTATTGTGGTTTCATAGACTTGTTTTGATCTGTGGAGGAAAGAGTGTTATACTTAGTATCTTGAAACATGTTTGTGTAAGGTCACACATGATTTCTAAATGTTGTTTTTACTTGTATTTTGCTTTTGGTATGGCCAAATATTTAGCTTATTTTTCATAGTTCTTGATACTTTCAGAAAAATCAAAATAAATTTGTTCCCATAAATAAATAAATAAACATAAAAAATAAATAAATAATAAAAAGTTGACTGGGTGATGGGCATTAAGGAGGGCACGTGATATGATGAGCACTGGGTACTATACTCAACTAATGAATCACTGAACACTGTATTAAAAACTAATGATGCATTATATGTTGGCTGTTGAATTTAAATTTGAAAAACTAACATGAAAGAAAAGAAACACCCATAAAAAATATCCTCCAGGGAAAGGGGAACCCTCCTACACTGTTTGTGGAAATGCAAGCTGGAAAACAACATGGGGAAACAGCATGGGGGTTCCTCAAAAAGTTGAAAATAGAGCTACCCTACCACCCAACAATCACACTACTGGGTATTTACCTTAAAGATACAAAGGTAGTGATCAAAAGGGGCACATCCACCTAAATTTTTATAGCAGCAATGTCCACAATAGCCAAACTATGGAAAGAACCTAGATGCCCATCAACTGATGAATGGATAAAGAAGACATGGTATGTATGTGTATGTGTGTACACACACACACACACACACACACACACACAGGAATACTATGAAGCCATCAAAAGAAATAAAATCTTGCCATTTGCAATGACATAGATGGAGCTAGAGGGTATTATGCTGAGTGAAATAAGTCAGTCAGAGAAAGACAATTATCATATGATCTCCCTGATATGAGGAATTTGAGAGGCAATGTGGGGGATTCATGGGGTAGGGAAGGACAAAAGGAAACAAGATGGGATCGGGAGGGGGACAGACCATAAGAGACTCTTAATCTCACAAAACAAACAGGGTTGCCAGGGGGAGGTGGGTAGGGAGAGGGTGGTTGGGTTATGGACATTGGGGAGGGTATGTGTTATGGTGAATACTGTGAAGTGTGTAAACCTGGTGATTCACAACCTATACCCCTGGGGCTAATAATTCATTATATGTTAATAAAAAATAAAATGAAAATAAAATAAAATATCCTCCAGGTGTGAGGAAGAATTGGAATTCACAATTTCTATATCATGTTATCTACAACACCCAGTTTTCAACAAAAATTTATGAAACATACAAAAAATACCAGTAAATAATATCTATACTCAGAAAGACATAAATAAATAGAAACTATCTCTGAAGGAACCCAGATTTTGGATTTAGCAGACAAAAACTTCAAATCAGCTATGACTAATACGTTCAAAAACTAAAGAAAGCCAAATTAAAAGATGGAGGAAATCAGAGGGGGAGACAAACCATGAAAGACTGTGGACTCTGAGAAATATACTGAGAGTTTTGGAGGGGAGGAGGTTGGGGAGTTTGAGTCTGGTGGTGAGTATTAAGGAGGGCATATATTGAATGGAGCATTGGGTGTTGTGCATAAACAATGAATTTTGGAACACTGAAAAGAAATAAAATAAAATAGGGCAGAAGAAAAACAAAAACAAAAACAAAAAATATAAACAATAAAAGATTGAAAGAAAGTATGAAAACAATGACACAATATATATTGATATAAAGATATTTTTAAATGACTGCATTTGAATTTGAGAGTTTAAGTACATAACTACTCTTCAATTCATTACAAGAACTCAGAACAGCTATGAGATGGCAGAATATTAAACCTCCATAAAGCTGTTAAGAATACCAACTGAGGCATTATTCTATACAATAAAAGTAGCTTATTTCCTGAAAAAAAAAAAAGAATACCAACTGAGATTTTCTTTTTTATTTTTTTAAAGATTTTATTTATTTATTTGACAGAGATCACAAATAGGCAGAGCGACAGGCAGAGAGAGAGGGGGAAGCAGGCTCCCCACCAAGCAGAGAGCCCAAAGCGGGGCTCAATTCCAGGACCCCAGAATCAAGACCTGAGCCAGGGACGCCTGGGTGGCTCAGTGGGTTAAGCTGCTGCCTTCGGCTCAGGTCATGATCTCAGGGTCCTGGGATCGAGTCCCGCATCGGGCTCTCTGCTCAGCAGGGAGCCTGCTTCCCTCTCTCTCTCTCTGCCTGCCTCTCCGTCTACTTGTGATTTCTCTGTCAAATAAATAAATAAAAATCTTTAAAAAAAAAAAAAGACCTGAGCCAAAGGCAGAGGCTATAACCCACTGAGCCACCCAGGCGCCCCCCAACTAACATTTTCAAATCTAAATTTGCACTACTTTTGGAACTCCCCTGGTTTGTTCAAATATTAATTCATTATTTTTCAAAATTCGCAGGAGATAAGCTGTTAAGAGTATAAGAGGATAGGTTCTTTAAACTTGATAGTGGTGACAAACTGATATTATCAGTGGTTCATATAACTCACAATAACACAATGGACAACTAAAGTAAACCTAACATTCTCTAATTTGGAAAAAAAAAAATGATCAAAGCACAAAGTCACAGATCACCACATCAAAACTGCTCAGTTTCCCTGGATCTCTTCTGCAAGTTGTGATAAATTACCTTTGGGAAAACCAGTGTACACAAAGACATGGTTTCCATTAGAAGAAATTATAGACTCTACCCAGTCCTACCATCTAGTGCAGCTAATTGACACCCTTCCAAATGGTAGGAACTATTTATAACTTCCTATCTTAAGAAACAGTCGTGATTCAAAAGGGTGTGAACTGTCTGTGTGTTTCAATCTCTTGAGGCTCTTGCTTCAATACAATTGAAATCACTCAGCTCTTGCTGAGTAAGACGTGAACCTGAGCAGGTAAAAATGAAATGTGCTAACTCCCCCCACACTGGCTAAGTTTTGTTACCAAAATTTAGTCAAGTTTTTTCTGTCTATCTCAAGGTTCTTTCTACTCATTCTCTTTACTTGAATGATTATATATATATATATATATATATATATATATATATGTATATATATATATATATATATTCAGGTCTCATTTTCATGATTTCAATTGTATTGTGAGGTTAATTTCTCTTCAAAGAGCCCATATCTTTATTAAACTGATATGTGAAAGGACTTCAGTTTTCTATCCCTTTTTTGTCTATGATCTTAGATTTATGGAAATAAAACTTTGTTTTGTCTATTTCATTCAAACAGAACACAGTCTAGCAGAGCAAGCTATCTGCATCTGTGGAAAGCAAAAATAATCAAGTAATCAAAAAATCGTTATTTTTAAAAACTTGGTGAATACTTATTATATGACACAGCATGTTCCACTGTTTTCCATGTATTAACTCACTTAATCATCACAACAACACTATAAGGTAAGTACTGTTATCATTTCTATTTTACAGTTGAGGAAATTCAGGGACAGAGAAGGGAAGCAACTCACCTAAGGACATGTAGTTCATAAATCAAGGAGATGGAGATTTGAATTCAGGTAGTCTGTCTCCAGTATGTTTGCTATTAGTTATATATAATAATGCTATTTATAAAATTGCTCTTATATAATTTTTCCTATTTCTTTGACTAATTTCAATTTTTCTTTGGAAATTAGAAAATCTATAAATATCATTTATAATAAATATAGAAAAAAAGAGTTCATATTTAGGAAAAAATAAAATCACCTAAAATCCCACAACTTAGAGATATTGTGTTGTAAAGTCTAAATATTTCCATATATACATTTATATTATATGTGATGTTTTGTGTTTTATAATCTTTTTTAACTTAATGACAAAGTATGCATCTTTTCGGTTTCATTCATCCAAAGTTCTAATTTGTTCCATGTGCACTGAAATCTATAAGTTTTAAGTGTATATAGTTTTAAGTGTATAAAAACATTCTGTTCCTCATACATGTAGTGAATAGCTTTTCATAGGTTATTATGATAACCCTCCTGTCCTTCTAAATTACTGAATTTTTCCAAATCTATGGTGATGCTTTTCTGTTCAGCAATATTTCTGTAGCATGCAATAATATTACACTATAATTTGAGGAAAGTTCCAGATATCTGTAATGACTATACACATTTTGCTGGAGGCAAAAAATGAAGAGGAAAGTTTGTACCTTTGCTAGTTTAATTGTATTAGATTTAGATCTACATGGGAATGTTGGGTGTTGAGGTCATTCTGTAAGGACATTGTCATGGCAAGGAGGTCTCTAGCTTCCAGACTGGTTTCCACTCTCCCATCAGTGTGCTGGTGTCAATGAGGTCAATTCACAAAGTCACTTGGTGAATATTTCTTCTCCACTATATGTCCCTTAGGGGCTTCTAAGCACCTGATTTTCTTGCCACATCTTCTTCAACTTTCCCCTATGAATGTCAGTGAAGATTCTCATTTAGTAGTGCCTACCTTGTGCCAGAAATTGTGCTAACTACTGGGGTATACGAAGTTGGTAAAGCCTCTGCCTTCGGTTTGGGTCGTGATCCCAGGGTCCTGGGATCGAGCCCCGCATCGGGCTCTCTGCTCAGCAGGGAGCCTGTTTCCTCCTCTCTCTCTGCCTGCCTCTCTGCCAACTTGTGATATCCATCTGTCAAATAAATGAATAAAATCTTAAAAAAAAAAAGCTTTCTTTTCTCAAAGAAGTCGTAGGTGATAGGAAGGCTAATATCCATAAGAAATTATAATGTGCTTTATTAAAAAGAAGATACAAGGTTTAACAATAGTTTATAGACACTATTTTGCATGGGGTCATCAATAAATACTTCAGGGTAACTAGCATTTAATCAAAGTTTGAAGGATAAAGGAAAAGGGGAATTAACATTTCTGTCAGATAGTTATACCCATATACTCTCAAATCTTCATAACATCTGGTGAAGTTAGTCACCTCCCATTTTATGGACAAATAAATATCAGCATAACTGACTACCTTACCCTAGTTTATATAACTCACAGGTGGCAGGACTAAAATGGCAACCAACTTATTAGGTCTAAGAGCCAAAGGCAGTTCCACTTTGTAATGACAAGGAATAACATACATGAAAGTATATGAAAGAGCTGAAATGTGAAAAAATATATAGTAAAGTGTTCAGTTCATAAAGGTTCTTATATGATACATAATTGACTTTTATTTTTTAAGGTTTTATATTTTTACTTATTTGAGAGAGACAGAGAGGGTGGGAAGGTGCAGATGGGGAAGGAAAAAGATGGAGAGAGAATACTGAGCAGTCTCTGTGCTGAATGCTGATCCAGACGCAAGGCTTGATCCCATAAACCTGAGATCATGAACTGAGCAAAAACCGAGTCAGACAATTAACCTACTGAGCGACCCAGGCACCCCCACAATTGAATTTTAAATATCTCGAATGATAGAACCAAAGGCTTAGAGTAGAGAGTAAGAGGCCCATATTGGAGTTTTAGATAGATAAATCTGAAAGCAGACTATAGAAAAGAGACTAAACTTAACTAAAATTGGAGAGAGAAATCATTCGGAAATGAAAAATATATAAATCTGAAATAAAACTGGCAGTGGAAATGAAGACCAGGACACAAAACAGAAATATTCAAGAGGTACAATTTCCCGCCTGTCTTATAAGGTGAGAGGGGAGAAAAGTTGCCTCAGAGATTATTGGATTAAGCACCAGAGAGATAATAGTCTTGATATTTCCTAAGACATTAAAAAGAGGATAAAATCATGAGCTCAGACTTGCACAATCTAACTTTGAAGAGCTCGAGGGATGTCCATCTCTGTACTAAAATACACTCTTGGATATATTATGCTAGAGTCCAGGAATAGAGCTAGGGATACAGAAATCTTTTAAGTGGGGAGTAGTTAAAAGAATGAAACGTGTTTTAAATGAAAAAAAAAAATTTAGGTCTCCGGAGTTACAGAGGAACACTCAAAAATAAACAGGAAAAAAAAATTCATGAATCAGTGAAAGAAGTTAGCGATATAGGAGAAAAAAACAAGAGAGCTCTGTTATGCAAAGACTAAGAATGCAAAAATGCATTCAGCTTCAGGAAGTAAACAATGCCTGACTTACAGTCTCTTAAAGTTTTTTATTTTATTTTATTCCATGATAAGATATCAGAATGTAGACCTTTTTTTATAAATTTTTTTTCATTTTATTTTTTTTCAGTGTTCCAAATTCATTGTTTATGCACCACACCCAGTACTTCATGTAATATGTGCCCTCCATAATACCCAATAGTTTACTTATTTGACAGAGTGAGAGAGATAGGGGACAAGCAGGGGTAGTGGGAGATGGAGAAGCAAGCTCCACACTGAGCAGGGAGCCCAATGCTGGACTCGGGATCCCAGAGCTCTGGGATCATGAACTGACCAAAGGCACCCAGGTGTCCTAAGAATGCAGACATCTGCTGGCATCCATCAAAGACCTTTTAGACTGGATTATTTTTCTATCTGTTCATAATATCATCTTTAACACGTAGACTCTCAAAGGTCATGATTGCTGCATCTTTGGGCATCACATTAATATCAAATGCAGGAATGGAAGAGCTAGAAGAGACTTCTCTACATTAATCTTTGGGTTTTAATCTGGGAAAGAAAACCTTCCACAGAAGTCATTGTTCTGTATCTCATCAAAACTTGGCTACATGCCCCTCTGACACCAACCCATGGCCAAGTCACATAGATTATTCATATTTCATCCCACGGCTAAAATAAGAACCTAGTTTCTTACAAAGTATGGCAATTTCCATCAAATACCTAAACAGATAGGTGTTCTCTCTTTTAGAGACTATAAGGGAATATACGGAAATTTGAGTTGCCAAGGTAAAGAGTGGCTTATTGTTAGTGTTTTCCTGTTCTTGGTGTAGGACTTGTCTGTTTCAAATAACAGACACACCAGCATTCTGTAAAATGCCATCCAGCTACCAGTCATTATATTCCTTGAGCCAAAATTCATTCATGTATATTAATGTTCTCTAAGCAAGGAAACCGGTACCTTTCTGGTTAAAATTAGATATGAAACATGAAGCTTTTCTTCATAGTTATCCCCAGAAATCATCACTTGCTGAGAAATGTTGGTACCAAAATAATAATAACAATAGTAATAATTAATAATCTATTTCTATCACATATATGCATACTCTACTCCAACCATATATTTCACAGAATTCTTTTTCCTTTTCTTGCCCCTCTCCTATTGCTTTCCTTCCAATTCCTTTTCATAATTATTAATTATTTTGATTATGCTCACCACAGTGTAGCTACCATACCTCACCATACAATGCTATTACAGTGCCATTGACAACATTCTCTGTGCTCTTTCATTCTAGTGATTTATTTACTCCATAATTGCAAGTTTTATATCCCACTCCCCATTACACTATTTGGCCCATACCTCAATCACCCTCTCCTTGGCAACTACCAGTTTATTCTCCATATTTGTATGTCCATTTCCTCCTTTTCATAATTTTTATTACACATACATGGCTAATGTAGAAAACAACAAAACACTAACATTTTTAGTGTTAGAAGTACCTAAAATGTCATTATCCAAAATGATCTAAAATGTTGATTCATACATATTTTTGTAGTGTATAATTATAAAGAGCACATCAAATGTATATTCCTTTATAAGTAATTATACTTAATAATTTAGCAGACATCTCATCAAGTCTAAATTTGCTTCTTTGTGATGGCCTAGCTCATCTTATCAAATCCCCCTTTCTGAGTATCATCTCATTTCTAATCATATCTTTGAAATGTACCTTTAATTTTTCCTTTTACATTAAATAATGAATGGATCCAAATACAAGCTATCTATACATATTTTCAGCCTTTCTCTTTTTCTTAAGATTTAGGTATTTATTTGAGAGGGACAGAGAGAGAGCACAAGCGGGAGGGGCAAAGAGAGAGGGAGAAAGAATCTCAAGCAGACCCCTGCTGAGCACAGAGCCCAGCAAGAGGCTCCACATGGGGCTCTGGCTCCACACAGGGCTCTATCTCATGATCCTCACATCATGACCTGAGCCGAAACCAAAAAGTTGTATGCTTAACCTACTGCACCATCTATGCTGCCCATCTTTAACCTTTCTGTTTATCCATAGTGATAACAGATATTTCCCTTGAAAAAGTTGTTTGTAGCCATGCTACTCACCTTCAAATAGCATTTTAGTTAAACTTCAAGACAAGCTCTCATGACCTTTATCTTTCATGACTCTCTGGGGTCATGTAGTTTTCACATGCTCTTAGTATATCATAATTAAACATTTTGTTTAAGTAAAGTCACCAGTCTTTCAGTTTTGTGTTTGAATTGACACTTATTAATCCTAAAATAGACCTATCAAAAGCACAATATCTCTATCCTAGCAAAGTAATTAGAAGCCCTTTTTCAGAGTCTGCTGACACTCTGGGATTTAGCATTTCACCAGTTTAAGGTACATTTTAATTATCCAAGGCACTGGTTGCAGTCACAATATTGGAAACTATCAGAGGACTCAGCCTTTTCATTTTAAGCTAATGCTTCCTCTTAGAGTAAACATTCTTACACTCATTGTCTGGTCACTATTCACTATTGCATGAGTGATTAATGCCTGAAATTTTGCAGGTGTGAAGTAAAAGAATAATCAAAGAGTACATTCTGCTACAGTATCTGTGCACAAATATGATCAAGGGTTTGAACATTCAAATCATGGCTAACTATTTATGACACAGAAGACGTTTTCTTGAATATACATGGAGAAGACAGAAGCAGCCCAAATTATTATACAAGGAGCATGGTAAAGAAACTTTCTACCAGGAAGATGTTACTCTTTGCTCCTAATTCCTCCACGTTACCTGCCTTATTCTCACATGATTTCTTTCCCTGTCATCCTAGCCTAACTTTTGATTATCTCATTTCTATTTTTTTTCTTCCTTTCCCCTGTCCTCTCTGTATGTATTTGAACTTCTCAATTAGACACTTACCACGTATTTTCCACAAAATCATTGATGGGCAAACAACATATCAATGTTCAGTTCCCATATTTCTCAATTCTGCCTTATTTTCTACCTTTAGAATACTTCAGCTTCTTCTCTACTGATTGAGCCAATGGATACAACAAATGTCTCTGTGGTATCTGAATTTGTATTGATTGGACTTTCAAATTCATGGGTGATGAACCTTTTTCTCTTTTGGTTCTTCTCTGTGTTCTACATGGGAGTTATCCTGGGAAACCTCTTCATTGTGTTCCTGGTAATTATTGACTCTCATTTACACACTCCCATGTACTTCCTGTTAGCCAACCTCTCTCTCCTTGATCTAGGTCTGTCCTCTACCACAGTGCCCAAAATAATCACTAATCTTTTCACTAACTGCAAAATCATTTCCTTTCCAAAATGCATAATACAGATATTTTTTATTCATGTCATGGGTGGAGGTGAGATGGTGCTGCTCATAGCCATGGCATATGACCGGTACACTGCAATCTGTAAGCCTCTCCACTACTTGACCATCATGAGCCCCAAAACGTGTGTTTCCTTCGTAGTGACTGCCTGGATAGTGGGGATAATCCATGCCGTATCTCAGTTTGTATTTGTCATAAACTTGCCCTTCTGTGGCCCTAATGAAGTAGATAGTTTTTACTGTGATTTCCCTCGGGTCATGAAACTTGCTTGTGTAGACACTTACAAGCTAGAGTTTGTAGTCATTGCTAACAGTGGGTTTATATCCATGGCTACCTTCTTCTCTTTAATTATTTCCTATATCTTCATTTTGGTCACTGTCTGGAAACGTTGTTCAGGGGACTTGTTCAAAGCATTTGTCACACTGTCAGCTCACATCACTGTAGTGATTTTGTTTTTTACACCATGCATGTTTCTCTACGTGTGGCCTTTCCCCACCACATCACTGGATAAGTACTTGTTCATTGTTGATTTTGCTATCACTCCCCTCTTGAATCCTGCCATCTATACATTAAGAAACAAAGACATGAGAGTGGCCATGAGAAGACTAGGCAAACGGATTGTGGGTCCTCATGGGATCTCACAATGATTTGGAGCAGATCTAGAGACCACATGCTTCAGGCTCACCAAGAGCACTGCAAGTCATGTGATTGTCATCACTACAATGGTAAGAACTACTATTGTTATGATAGTTCAACAAAAGTCCCCCTGTAGAAATTGATTATTGAGTCAGAGATGACTTTATTTTGCTAATGACAGAGAATAAATTGACATCACCTACTTACATTGAGAAGAAAGGTGAGAAAGAAAACTGAGCTGATTTATAGGAGTAAACTTAACATTCAAATACCATTTTCTGTGACTTGCTAATTGTATTTACTCTCAATTACGAAGACATATGTCAAACAAGTGATAAAAATATCTCATGGTAACATGGATTTAATTGATAAAATGTAACTTTGAGTCGATCAAAATCAATAAATTCTACTTTTTAATTTTTATTTTAGTTTGAGTTTAACTGAGAATAAGAAACAAAATCAACTATTTATTACTTAGATTAAGCATGTTGTTTTAGTTGTTTAGACTTGATTGGCTTTAAATAGAGAAGGATCACTCTTTACACTGTGAATACTTCAAATAAATACAAACCACAGATTTCTGAAATTTTGTCTCACTTTCTACTATTATAAAGATGAAGATTTTCAAATATTCAATTATCCTAGTTTATTATCAAGAAAAAAAAATCCATAAAAGTAATTGCTGTTTCAGGGCACCTCGGCAGTTTTGTCTGTTAAACATCTGCCTTTGGCTCGAGTCATGATCTCAGGGTCCTGAGACTGAGCCCCATGTGGGACTCCCCGTCAGCAGAGAGCCTGCTTTTCCTTCTCCCTTGCAACTGCCCCCAGATTGTGCTGTCTCTCAAATAAATAAAATATTTAAAAATTGTATTAACTAAAATTTAAAACTAATAGCTGTTTCACTGAAGAATAATCACCCTAAGATATATGTTTAGAGATTCTGGCTTCTTTGAATATGGTTTGCTGATCTGACAAAATGCTTCCCAAAAGTATATGTATCTTAGATAAATGAAAAGCCAAAAGTGGTAAGGCATATTCAATTTGTCTGAGCACATCTACATTTGGAATAAGTGCTTTATTAAAGTACACGTGTTTTCATTTATTTGTTTATACTTCTCTGTAAATAAAATCTACTCAATTAAGGAAAATAATGCCTATATTTTTTGTCCAGTGTTTCTCCAGGAACCTTTTCAATAACATCTCTGCTTACTCCATGTAAATTAATCATTAATACTTCTTTTAATGTTTTGGTATTCATCTGGATGGGAAGTTCTTTACTTGATCATTGCTAACCACTCCCTCTTATAAACAATGCACTGGGCCTCTGAGATGGTACAGTCTCCTACTTTTCCCTCCTACTCTTGGGGAATTCCTTCCCAGTAACAGTTTGCCGGGTTCTCTCCTCTGCTCCACCACCAAACTCAGTGTTCCTCAGAATTGCAACTTTGGTCTTTTCTCACTCCATATTCTTTCCCTAGGGGACATCCATTCTCTTGGCTTTAATTACCATCTCAGCTAATTTTATTATTGGCTTTTATTCTTAAGCCAGGCTATTATTTCTTGTGTTCCTACTTCATAAATCTAACTGCCTGCTGGCTTGATGCTTCAAGGGCATCTCCCACTCAGCAGATCTGAAACTAAACTAATTATCTTATCCTCAAACCCATTCTTCTGTCAGGTCCTTAGTCACAGTAATTGGCACCAATATTAACCCAGTCTCTCAGTGCAAAATCTAGGAGTAATGATGGACTCCTCCATTCGCAATCCCCACTATTCAATAAATCAGCAAATCATGTTAATTCCAACCTCTAAACACCTCCTAAATATGTCCTTTGCTTTCTTCTAAATGTCACCATTCTTGTCCAAGTCTTCACATGTCATTTTTCAAACTGAGTATGAGTCACTATGTGTCTTCTCTCTTCAAAGCTGATTTGCCTTTATTCCCATTATCTACATACAGAATGAGAGATTTTTTTAAGTGTAAATATAAGTACATGTTTGTTCTCCTTAAGACCCCTCACATACTTACCAACACTCTTAAAGTACAAGCTCCTTTTCAAGATTTATCAGGCGATCCAAGGCCTGGCCCTTATCCTCCTCTCCCGGCTCAGAGGACAACTGCAGAGGAAATTTTCTTTTCTTTTGCTTGCCTAAAACTTTATTTTCTCTGGGCACCAAGTGGCTCAGTCCCTTAAGCTTTGGAGTCTTAGTTTCAGCTCAAGTCATGATCTCATGTTCATAAGACTGAACACAGAGCTGAGTACTGCATCAGGCCCTGTGCTCAGGACTGAGTCTGCTTGAGGTTCTATCCCTCTGTCTCTCTCTCTAAAATAAAATAAATAGGTAAAATCTTAAAAAAAAAAAAAAACTTCATTCTCTCTTATCTTGAGGCTTTGCTCTGGCTAATCATTCTGTCTCAAACATCTGTCCTTCATATTTTGCCTATTAATATCTATTCATTCTTCAAATCTCTGTTTCAACATTCTTTTATCAAGAAACACTTCCAAGATCCTGGGTCCAGAAGAACTCCTTCCATTGTATATATTATACCACTCCCTAATGCCACTTTTGTAACATCAATAATAATAATTAATAATAATTAATTATAATAATTTCTTATTCGATGTAGATCTTCCTCATTATAGTTTAAGTTCCACATGAGGAAGGGGCTGGGTCCATCATAGTCACTGCTATATATAGCAGTGCTATAACACTGTTTACTCATGTTAATGAGTAAGAACTCTACAGAAAATGCTCAATAAATGCTTATCATTAAATAAATGAGTAAGACCAACAAAGAGTAAAAACAAATAACGTGAATAGTTTCTTGAATACTGTTTGGGCTTTCTTTGTACATTCAGTCAAAGGTCATAGGATCACAGTACTTCTGTCCTTTTCTTTTTCCTTTTCTCAATTAATTTTCTCTGCCTATGTGGCCTGAATGCTCTACAGTGAAATCTACTAATGAGTACCTTTCGTAGACTTAAGCCAATTCAAAGCCTGGGCCAATCTCAGCTGCATCAACCAATAAATTAGTGGTCTCCACCCTCTCTAATACTTCTAAGTCTCATAAACTCTACATTAGCAACGCCTGCTCCTCTTGACCCAGCAGCCTTTTCTGCTGCCAAGAAAACCCAAGATCCATTCCTTAGAGGATGGCTCTCAAATCACAGCTTGCTCTGTGTCTACCTGACCAGCTCCTCAGGACTTTATTTTTACCTAGATGCTGCTCATTCATCTTAATCTGTTGTTCTGCCTGGTATCCAGTGTCTGACTTAGAACACTGGTACATTGGAACAGGAGCACACTGACATGACAGAATGATATTATAGGGCGCTGTGTTGCAGAAGAGCTTTTGGAAGGTTGGGAAACAACAGGAGAAATTTTCCTCTTATCTTAGAGTAGCTGTGCTTCTTCTAGGCAAATAAATTGCTTTACCTTGTCTGATATATATTATGATTCATGCAACTGACCATGCTTAGCTATTTATTTTTTATCAGCCCACAGGAGTCCTCAGTTTGTATTCTTGTTTGTACATTTTGTAATTTCAATGCTTTTTGAAAATTAATTTGAGACTATCATTCCATAACTAGAGAATTAAGGTTCTTCCTTGTTTCTGACCTGAGAAAATAAAATGCAGGTCTAAATAAATACAGTTCTAAACAAAGATAGATCCTTCACACTTTGGAGCCCCATGATAGCCTGGAGATCTTATTCTTTATACTTCCACATCAAAAATCAATAAAGACTTACTTTTACAGAGATACACTACGCTTGTTTCAAAGCCTTATCATAGTTCCTTTGAATGAGTATCTCCTTCAGGTAAACATGTTCCTCTTAGAAATAACTCTAACTCCCTACATTTTCCTCTTTTGTTTTTATCTCCTTCCCTTGATGTCTTAAGAACTTGATCTAATTGCATACAAATTTTACTTGTATCCAGTCAACTCAGGAAATATAAGGGTCAAAAACATTCAAGAACTTCATCCTCAACACTCCAAAGTTTGGGACCACAGGTAAATATATACAAGTTAACATAGGCTATGACGGGTAAGAGGAAAATGATCAATACATTCTCCCCCTGTCAGTCTTAAGAATCATCTCTACAGGCAACCTGGGTGGTTCAGTTGGTTAAGCAACTGCCTTCAGCTCAGGTCATGATCCTGGAGTCCCAGGATCGAGGCCCCCATTGGGCTCCCAGCTCCACGAGGAGTCTGCTTCCCCCTCTGACCTTCTCCTCTCTCGTGCTCTCTCTCACTGTCTCTCTCTCAAATAAAATAATAAAATCTTTTTAAAAAATGAATTTATAAAAAATAAAAAATTCAAAAGAAAAATATAAATTAAAAAAATAGACAAAATCTTAAAAAAAAAATTATCTCTACATATCGGGGGGTTTACATCTATTTCTTCAAGTATGGTACATGAGCAAAGGTATGTCTGTACACTCAGGATATGTTTTCCCACCCTCTTTCCCTATCTCAGTGCTTCTAAGGATTTCATCCCAAAGATCATGTAACCAATATAGAGATATTTTTACACAAACCAACATACTGCCTACAAACCATCCCTCTTCTCTCTGTTTTATTACCACACAATTTCTCTTTCACAATTTCTCTCATGGGGAAGCCAATGTGACACAAATGTTTAGTTCCCCTAAGAGAAACTAATACTGGGCTCAGTATTGGTCTTCTCTGTGAGAACAGTTGACCACTCTCCTGTGTAGCTAATTATTTCCCATTTTAGAGAATCTTTTGTACAGTTTTTCCTTGAGGGAAGATTATGCACAGAAATGAAGCTCTCTGGATTTCTCTTCTCCTAAAAATGTACATCCTGTGGCTGAACAGACAGATAGGAAAGATGCTTTTATTAAAAAGTTTCTTTTCAGTGTTCTAGAATTCATTGTTTATGCACCACACCCAGTGCTCCATGCAATACGTGCCCCCCATAATACCCACCACCAGGCTCACCCAACACTCTACCCTCCCTCCCCTCCAAAAGCCTCAGATTGTTTTTCAGAGTCCACAGTCTCTCGTGGTTTGTCTCCCCCTCTGATTTCCCCCAACTCACTTCTCCTCTCCATCTCCCCATGTCCTCCATGGTATTTCTTACGCTCCACAAATAAGCAAAACCAATGGTAATTGACTCTCTCTGCTTGACTTATTTCACTCAGCATAATCTCCTCCAGTCCCATCCATGTTGATACAAAAGCTGGGTATTCAGCCTTTCTGATGGAGGCATAACACTCCATAGTATATATGGTCCACCTCTTCCTTATCCATTTGTCTGTTGAAGGGCATTTTGGTTATTTCCACATTTTGGTGACTGTGGCCATTGCTGCTATGAACATTGGGTACAGATGGCCCTTCTTTTCACCACATCTGTATCTTTGGGGTAAATACCCAGTAGTACAACTGCAGGGTCATAGGGTAGCTCTATTTTAATTTCTTAAGGAATCTCCACACTGTTTTCCAAAGCGGCTTCACCAACTTGCACTCCCACCAACATTGTAAGAGGGTTCCCCTTTCTCCACATCATCCCCTCCAGCACATGTTGTTTTTCCTGTCTTCCTATTTTGGCCATTCTAAATAGTTTAAGGTGATATCTAATGTGGTTTTTTTTTGTTTGTTTGTTTTTTTTTGTTTTTTTTTAAGATTATTTATTCATTCGACAGACAGAGATCCCAAGCAGGCAGAGAGGCAGGGCAGAGAGCCCGATGCGGGGCTGGATCCCAGGACCCCGGGATCATGACCCGAACCGAGGCAGAGGCTTTTAACTCATTGAGCCACCCAGGTGCCCCTCTAATGTGGTTTTGATTTGAATCTCCCTGAGGGCTAGTGATGATGAACATTTTTTCATGTGTCTGATAGCCATTTGTATGTCTTCATTAGAGAAGTGTATGTTCATATCTTCTGCCCATTTTTTGACATGATTGCCTGTTTTGTGTGTGTTGAGTTTGAGGAGTTCATTATAGATCCTGGATATCAACCTTTTGTCTATACTGTCATTTTCAAATATCTTCTCCCATTCCATGGGTAGCCTCTTTGCTTTGTTGACTGTTTCCTTTGCTGTGCAGAAGCTTTTAATCTTGATGAAGTCCCAAAAGTTCATTTTTGTTTTTGTTTCCTTTGCCTTTGGAGACATACCTTGAAAGAAGTTGCTGTGGCTTATGTTGAAGAGGTTACTGCCTATGTTCTCCTCTAGGACTCTGATGGATTCCTGCCCCACTTTGAGGCCTTTGTCCATTTCAAGTTTATCTTTGTGTATGGTGTAAGAGAATGGTCAAGTTTCATCCTTCTACATATAGCTGTCCATTTTTCCCAGCACTATTTATTGAAGAGACTGTCTTTTTTCCACTGTATATTTTTTTCCTGCTTTGTCGAAGATTATTTGACCATAGAGTTGAGGGTCCATATCTGGGCTCTCTACTCTGTTCCACTGGTCTATGTGTCTGTTTTTATATCAGTGCCATGCTGTCTTGGTGATCACAGATTTGTAGTAAAGCTTGAAATTGGGTAACATGATGCCCCCAAGTTTGTTGTTCTTTTTCAACATTTCCTTGGCAATTCGGGGTCTCTTCTGATTCCATACAAATTTTAGGATTGCTTGCTAGAGTTCTTTGAAGAATTCCCATGCAATTTTGATCCGAATGGCATTGAAAGTATAGATTGCTCTAGGCAGTATAGACATTTTAACAATATTTATTCTTCCAATCCATGAGCATGAAATGGTCTTCCATCTTTTTCTGTCTTCTTCAGTTTCTTTCATGAGTGTTCTGAAGTTCCTCGAGTACAGATCCTTTACCTCTTTGGTTAGGTTTATTCCCAGGTACCGTATGGTTCTTGGTGCTATAGTCAATGGAATCTATTCTCTAATTTCCCTTTCTGTATTTTCATTGTTAGTGTTGTAAAAGAAAGCCACAGATTTGTACCCTGCCACATTACTGAATTGCTGCATGAGTTCTAGTAGTTTGGGGTGGAGTCTTTGGGGTTTTCCATATAAAGTATCATGTCATCTGTGAAGAGAGAGAGTTTGACTTCTTCATTGCCAATTTGAATACCTTTTATTTCTCTTTGTTGTCTGATAGCTGTTGCTAGGACTTCTAATACTATGTTGAACAAGAGTGGTGAGAGTGGGCATCCTTGTCGTGTTCCTGATCTCAAAGGGAAGGCTGTCAGCTTTTTCCTATTGAGGATGATATTTGCTGTGGGCTTTTCATAAATAGATTTTATGAAGTTGAGGAATGTTCTCTCTATCCCAATACTTTGCAACCCAGGGATAAATCACACCTGGCCATGGTAGATAATCTTTTTAATGTACTAGTGGATCCAATTAACTAGGATTTTGTTGAGAATCATAGCATCCATATTCATCAGGGACACGGGTCTGAAATTCTCCTTTTTGGTGAGGTCTTTGACTGGTTTGGGGATCAGGATAATGCTGGCTTCATAAAAAGAGTCTGTAAGTTTTCCTTCTGCTTCAGTTTTTTGAAACAGCTTCAGGAGAATAGGTGTTATTTCTTCTTTGAAAGTTTGGTAGAATTCCCCAGGGAATTCGATCAGGTCCTGGGCTCTTGTTTTTTTGGGAGGTATTTGATCACTGCTTCAATCTCGTTACTAGTTATTGGTCTGTTCAGGTTGTCAATTTCTTCCTGATTCAGTTTTGGAAATTCATAGTTTTCCAGGAATGCATCCATTTCATCTACATTGCTTAATTTATTGGCATATAACTGTTGATAATAATTTCTGATGATTGTTTCTATTTCCTTGGTGTTAGTTGTGATCTCTCCCTTTTCATTCCTAATTTTATTAATTTGGGCCTTCTCTCTTTTCTTTTGGACTAGTTTGGCCAATGGTGTATCGATCTTACTGATTCTTTCAGAAAAACAGCTTCTAGTTTCATTGATGCGTTCTACTGTATCTCTGGTTTCTATCTCATTGATCTCTGCTCTAATCTTGATTATTTCCCTTCTTGTGTGTGGAGTTGGCTTAATTTGTTGTTGATTCTCCAGTTCTTTAAGGTGTAGAGACAGCTGGTGTATTCTGGACTTTTCAGTTTTTTTTTTTAATCCCAAGGGGAAATTTTTTTTTTATCCTAAGGGAGAAATACATCCCAGCCTGGGCTGGGATGGCTATGTATTTCCCCCTTAGGGCCGCCTTTGCTGTATCTCATAGGTTTTGGACCAAAGTGTCTTCATTCTCATTGGTTTCCATGAATCATTCAAATTCTTCTTTGATTTCATGGTTGATCCAAGTATTCTTAAGCAAGCTGGTCTTTAGCTTCCAGGTGTTTGAGTTCCTTCTAAACTTTTCCTTGTGGTTGAGCTCCAATTTCAAAGCATTGTGATCTGAGAATATTCAGGGAATAATCTCAGCCTTTTGGTATCAGTTGAGCCCTGATTTGTGGCCCAGTATGTGGTCTATTCTTGAGAAGGTTCCATGTGCACTTGAGAAGAATGAGTATTCTGTTGTTTTAGGGTGGAATGTTCTGTATATGCTATGAGGTCCATCTGGTCCAAAGTGTCATTCAATGCTCTTGTTTCTTTATTCATGTTCTGCTTGGATGATCTGTCTATTACTGAGAGTGGCGTGTTAAGTTCTCCTACTATTAATTTATTCATATCAATATGACTCTTTATCGTGATTAACAGTTTTCTTATGTAATTGGCTCCTCCCATATTGGGGCATAAATATTTGTAATTGTTAGATCTGCTTGGTGGATAGTCCCTTTAAGAATTATGTAGTGTCCTTCTGTATCTCTGACTACAGTCTTTAGTTTAAAATCGAATTTATCTGATATGAGAATCACTACTCCAGCCTCCTTTTGAGGCCCATTGGCATGAAAGATGCTTCTCCATCCCTTCACTTTCAGTCTGGATGTATCCTTAGGTTCAAAATGGGTCTCTTGTAGACAACATATGGATGGGTCCTGTTGTTTTATCCAGTCTGCAACCCTGTGCTGTTTTATGGGTGCATTTAGGTCATTCACCTTGAGAGTGATTATTGAGAGATACGTTTTTATTGACATTGTGTTCCTGTGAAGTCTTTGTTTCTATACATTGTCTCCATAAATTTCTGTTTAATGATATTCTTGGGGTTTTTCCTCCTTTATAGAACCCCCCTTAATATTTCTTGTAGTGCCAGCTTGGTGGTCACATACTCTTTTAAGCCTTGGCGGTCTTGGAATCTCTTTATCTCTCCATCCATTTTGAATGTCAGTCTTGCTAGATAAAGTATTCTTGGCTGTATGTTCTTCTCATTCAGTGCCCTGAATATCTCTTGCCAGCCCTTTCTGGCTTGCCAGGTTTCTGTGGACAGGTCTGACGTTATTTGATGGGCTTTCCTCTGTACATAAGGAATTTCTTTGCCCTAGCTGCTCTCAGGAGCTCCTGTCTAAAATTATGATTCATCAGTTTCACAACCAGGTGTCTCGAGGTCTTTCTAGATTCTATGATCTTGGAGGGGAGACCTTTCTGCCTCTAGGACATGAACACTGGTTCCATTCACCAGATTGGGAAAATTTTCATGGAGAATTTGTTCAACTATATCTTCTAGTTTTCTTTATTTCTCCTCCCCCTCAGGGATTCCAATAATTCTGACGTTGGAACATTTCATGGCATCACTTATTTCCCTAATTCTGTTTTCATGTCTTCTAAGCTGTTTGTTCCAGGCTTCCTCCTGATCCTTTTCCTCTATCAGTTTGCCCTCTAGATCACTAATTCTATCTTCTGCTTCAGTTACCCTAGCTGTTAGAGAATTTAGATCGGATTGGAGCTCATTGAGAGCATGGTTATCATCATCCCTGGTGGCTTTCACTTCTGCCCTAATCAATTCCATTTTGTCATCAAAGGCTTTCTCCAACCTAGCCATTGCCTGGATAATTGTTAGCCTGAATTCCCTTTCTGACATACTGTCTGTGTCCATATCCAATTTCTCTGATGGAGAGGGCGCAGTATCTGAATTTTTCTTCTGTAGGGAGTTTCTCCTCCTAGTCGTTTTGGTGAGAGATGGCTGAATGGATGTGTAGCTGAATGTATCAACCGTGGTGCAGGCAAGGTGCACCCTGGGATGCTTCTGAGCAATCAGGAGTCCCCGCCAAAGAGAAAGAAAAAAGAAAGAGAGAGTGAGAGGGACAGGAAAAAAGAAAAGAAAAGAGAAAAGCAAAGACCAGCCTGAATCGGCCCCAAAGGTAAGTTTTATAAAGTATATGAACAAAAGCAGACCAACAAAAAGACCAACAAAGTAAATGAGAAGGAAAAAAAAAAAAGAACTCAGCCAAAATGAACCCCAAGTATAAGATTTATATACGACCAGAGCAAAAAGAAATACACAGAAACACTGACAGAAGAAAAAGAGGAGAGAGTGGTTATAAATTCTCAGTTGGGTGAGGAAGGTTATTTTGATTCTCCCTGGATGTATCTTGATATCTTTGTTAAAGGACTCAACTTTCCTGAGATAAAGGGGCATCAAAACCGGTTCATATACAGGGGTAGCATTGATTGGGGAAAGGGGAGCTTACCTTGGAGCTTACCTCTATATGAATATTAAAAAATAAATAAAAATTTAAAAATAGTAAAACAAAAGAAAAACAGGTATATATATCAAAATTTCAAGTTAAAAGGTTATTATGGAATATGTTGTACTAAACATCTCATTGTAATGGTAAATAGGTTAAAATTTTATTTAAAAAATTGAAAAGAATGAGAACAGTGGGAACGAATTAAAATAAAAGTTGTATCTATGAAGTGGTTGTTGACCTCTTGTTTTTTGTGGAGGTTTTTTTGTGGGTTTTTTTTTTTGTTTGTTTCTTTGTTTCTTTTTGGTTTTTGGTTTTTGGGCTGGCTTTCTGGGGCAGGGGCCTGCCTCGTGGTTTTTCAGGCAGTCTTGCTAGAGTTGAGTCCTCCTGCCCCCTATCAAGGGGCTGGGCTCTGAGGAAACCTGTTTTTCAGATTTTGTTCTCTGGAGGGTTTTCCCCCCATCCCCTTGGTAGCTTTTGGTGGTTCTTTGGAGGTTTAGCGGGAAGCAAACTGCACCCAGACCTCAGTCTCAGAGAGAAGCCTCAGTCTCTTTCCCCCTGGGTTCTCCAGAGCACATAAATTGCCCCTCTGCTGCCAGCAGAGCACGTCCCCAGTCACAGTCTCAGGGGTCATAGGAACTCCTGCTTTTACCCAAAACCATGAGAAGTACTAATACAGAGAGCTGGCTTTCAGCAGCTGCCTCTGCCATGGCTGTCTGTGTAGGTCCAGACCTCTGGAGAGGTCCAACCAGAGATAGCATATTGAGATTTTCACGCTGGCCCTAGCTGGGAGTGTTCAGATTCTCCTGGTCCTAGAGATCACTGGCTAGCGCCTGCTCTTACCTCTCTCAGGGGAGGGTGTGGAGCTCGACTCAGACCCCGGTCATGCAGTGCATGTGCAGAGTACAAAAGGCTGTGGTTCTAGAGAGTGCCAGCTGGCATCCACACCAGACTCTCTCACACGAGCCACCACCCAGATGCTCTCCTGCGCACCAGTGGGTCAGGGACCAAGGCCTGGCTTCTTCACAGCACTCGCTCTGGCTCAGTGTCAGCGATGGCCGTCCTGGGTCCCTGGTCTTAAGCCCCTGTCCCTAACCGCCTGTTCCACCAATTTCCTCTTAAGATATTTTGCTCTTTTTGAGTGCTTTCAACCAGACTCCAAGTTAATGCTGGTCCCCAATCAGGGCACGCTCGAATTGAGGTATTTCTTTCTAATGGGTCACTTCTGGTGGCTCCTTCTCCCTTTTGTTTATCTTCCGATTTCAGTCTGATGTTCCCACTCTGCTTTACCTGTCCACTGGTGTCTTCCGCCCCTATAGAGATCTAGAAGTGTATAATTCTAATCTCAGGCTGATTTCATGGGTGATCAGAGTTCTTTGGTAGATAATCAGCTCACTTTAGGGGACCGGCTGAAACTGCACCTCCTACTTCTCTGCCATCTTATCTTCCAGTATCTGGAAAGATGCTTTTTTATTATAAAACTGCACCTGTGCCATTCCTCCCATGCAAACTTCTGGTCAAGGCAGGCTTCCTCCTGTTATTAAGTCCCCTTGCTCTGAGGGGTAGCGGGACTGCAGAAATGCAGATATGACTGACAGTGACATAAATCCAAAGGTCTACCCCCTCGCAGATGCCCACCTCACCAAAAAAACTACTGGACCTTGTTCAGCAGTCATGTAACTAAAAGAGCTTTGGAAAAGAGCCAAGGAAGCCACCAAAACTTTCAACAGAGGTGTCTCTGTGTTCATCATGATGGCTGCAGATGCTAAGCCCCTGGAGATCATCCTGCAACTTCTGCTGCTGTATAAGGATAAAAATGGGCCCTAGGTGATTGTGTGCTCCAAGCAGGCCCTGGGGTGGGCCAGCAGGGTTTCCAAGCCTATCATTGTCTGCTCTGTCACCATCAAAGAAGGCTCCCAGCTGAAGCACCAGATCCTGTCCATTTAGCAGTCCACTGAAAGGCTCTTAGTCTCAACCAGTTGCCTCTGCCCCACTCTTCACTGAGTCCTCCCCCTGGCGTTGTGTATCATATTGTCTGTATTTGCATTTAGTTTCTCTAGCTACCTTCTCTTGTCATATCCTAGTACTAAATCTGGGTTTTGCATTTTTGTATTATTTTTCTTTTGTTTTACAGTTTGTTATTCATATATTAATCCCCCACCCCACTCCAATCTTCCATTATACTCTCTCTGCTGTGCTATCCTCCCTTTTTATAAAATGAGCTAATGCTGAGATAGGGTTAAACAAAGTGTTGATACCTTTGAAAGACAACGGAGAGCCAGGACATAGATCTGGTTCCAACGCTCAGGTGCTAACTTCCTGTTTTATGTAGGACATGATGGATGTAAATACCATTCACTTAGTATCCCTTGTGCCTGAAACACAAAATCATTCCATATGTGTGCTAGGACCAATTTAATGTTAAAACCTGTTTAGCTATTAGGGCCTTCTTAGCCAGAGCAACTCCATATTGCCTAGGTAGCCATAGTGTTGTTTACATCCACAGACTTCATTCTGGGAATAAACGTCCCAGCAGTTCCTGGTATCGCTTCTGGGTATCGATTCCAGGAATAAACGCCCTAACAGTAGAAGCCACATGCCTTGAGGTCTGTGGTTATGCACTATAAAATGAGCCTGTAAGACTTGGGTGCCGTCGCTCTCTTATGAGGTGGCCCTGACTGGCCAGTCTGGTTTCTGACGCCTGGCATGGAAATAAAGCTTTGCTTAACCTTTGCTTTGTATCAGTCTCACTCCTTTGATCACGGATCCCATCTTCTGGGGGCTCGTCTGGGATCAAGCGATGAGAACTGAGCCAGCATCCTCCGGAGGTAAGATCTCGAGATCCCGTTCTGCGAGATCCTGTTCTGTCTGTTTGCTGAGCTCCAGGGGTGTGGCCCACCAGGGAGAAACTGGACGCAGAATTGTTCCCCAGGGCTGGAGTGGATGCGGGGATGCCCCATCCCTCCACTGGTAGATCACACAGGTGGTTTGAGTCCCCCTAGGCGGTCAGGGGACAAGAAAATCCCCACCAGTGGCAGTTTGTGTTTTTGAATTGGGATTATATCTTGCACACACTTAGACTTGATATCTGGTTGAGGAAGGGCCCCTGGGTCTGCAGTTGTCTTTGTCTTGTCTTTTTGTTGTCTGTTTGTTGTCTGTTGTGTTTAAAGAAATGGGGCAAGCAGGGAGTAAGGGACCTGTGACCCCCCCATAAGTCTTGTTCTCCAGTATTTCAAGGATTTTCAAGGTAAAGCCACCCACTTGGGTGATAAGGTTTACCCAGGAAAACTAAAAGCACTCTGCCAGTTGGAGTGGCCCACTTTCTCCACAGGAGGGCCACTGGAAGGACATTGTGGCCTGGTGATACCTGGTGGAAGAGCCACCATCGTGGCTCAAGTCTCACCTTCCCCCTACTAACAAAATTTAATTAATCTCTTGGAGACTGTCCTTCTTAGCCACTAGCCCACCTGGGTGGATATTCAGCAGCTCCTTATGGCCCTCTTTAACGTGGAAGAGAGGGATCACATTATGCAAGGGACCCATAAGGTGATAAGTGAGAGACTTGGCCGGGACCTCAATCCCCGGCAAATGGAAGACTACTTCCCAAAGGAACCCCCTGACTGGAATCCAAACTCTGGTGAAGGTAAGGAGAGCCTACATTTCTACTGCCAGGCTCTGCTGGGAGGCCTCCGTGTAGCTGTGAGGAGACCCCTAAATTTATTTAAAATTAGTGTGGTGACTCAAGGTAAGGATGAGTCTCTGGGGGCTTTCCTAGAAAGGCTTATTGAAGCCTATAAAATGTATAGCCTGATTGACCCCGAGGCGCCCAAAAATCAGAGGGTAATAAATCTTGCCTTTGCCAGTCAGTCAGCCCCAGATATAAGGAGGAAACTTCAGAAAATTAAAGGATTTGAAGGGAAGAATCGGACTGAGTTAGTGGAAACAGCAGAAAAGCTGTTTAACAACAGGGATACACAAAAAGATGAAAAAAAAGACTAGAAAAATAGTTAAAGTTTTAGCATTACATGAGGTGGGAAGGAGATGGGGGAAAGAGGTCAGTGGAAAAGGAAAAGGCAGGTAGGAGACGCTCGGTGGAAAGAAAATCCTAAGCACAGAGAAAACAGGTGAGAAGACTTAGATTCAGATCAATGTGCTTACTGCAAGGAAAAAGGACACTGGGCCAGAGCGTGCCTTAAAAAGAAGACGGCAGTGCTGGCCACCAAAGACTGAAGGGGCCATGGTTTGGAGCCTCTCCCCAAACTTTGGGTTAAAATTGAAGTGGAGGGGGAAATCAATTGATTTTTTCGTGGACACGGGAGCCCAATTTTCATCATACTAAAGCCTATGGGAAAACTATCTGGAGAGGAAGATGGGAAGATGGGTACAAGGGGCAAATGGCACAGAAAGACATAAATGGACAACAGAAAGGACTTTAAATTTGGCCTTGGGAGTAGTCAAACATCGATTCTTGGTCCTCCCTAATGCCCCGTATAACCTAATGGGAAGAGATCTCCTCCACAAACTACAGGCTGGCTTTCAGTTCTCGGAAGGAGACATGACTGTGACTTTGGGACAACCCACTGTGCAGATGCTTGTGGCAGCAGTAGACGAACACCTCCTTTATGATCCAGTCTCAAAACCAGAGGGTGCAGGGGAGGGAAGCCCTCTCCAAACCCTACAGATTGAGTTTCTCTAAGTCTGGGCAGAAGGGAAGCCTCCTGGCCTGGCCAAGGGATGGCCTCCAATAGTGGTACAGTTAAAAGTGACGGCTACGGCTGTTTGCGTCTGGCAGTACTCCCTCCCCTGGAAAGCAAAGGAAGAGATCAGGAAACACATTAACCGCCTCCGAGGAGACGGGATCATAGTTCCTTGCAAGTCTCCATGGAACACACCTTTGCTGCCTGTCAAAAAGGCCGAAACTGGGGAGTACCGACCCGTTCAGGACTTGCGGGAAGTTAACAAATGGGTTGAAGATATTCACCTGATGGTGCCTAACCCCTATACCCTACTCTCCCTCCTGGGCCCCAAAAGAACTGTGTATACCATCTTAGATCTCAATAATGCATTTTTCTGCATACCTTTGGAAAGGGTTCCAGGGCCAGCTCACCTGGACAAGACTTCCCCGAGGATTTAAGAATTCACCCACTATCTTCAATGAGGCCCTACAAGAGGATTTGCATGAGTACAGAACCTCCAACCTGGGAGTCACTCTGTTACAGTATGTTGACGACTTGCTAATAGCTGCTAAGGACTATGAGTCATGCTTGCGGGGGATGAGAGCTCTCTTACAGACTCTACAGGAAAAAGGGTATTGGATGACAACAAAGAAAGCACAGCTTTGTCAGAGCCATACTACTTATTTAGGCTTTGATCTCCACGAGGGAGTGCATTCACTGTCTGAGTCCAGGAAACAGGTGATCACCCGATACCCCCGCCCCACCACGTCCCAACAAATGAGGGAGTTTCTTAGGACAGTGGGCTACTGCACACAGTGGATACCGTGGTTCACAGAGATTGTCTGACCTCTCTACAAACTGACTAAGGGAGGACTCACTATTGTAGAGTGGACAGCTAAGGCAGAGGGAGCACTTTGGGAATTACAAACAGCCTTACTGAGTGTTCCAGCATTGGCCATCCCAGATGTTACTAAGCCCTTCCACTTGTATGTGCATGAAAAGGTAGGGGTGGCCAAAGGAGTTTTGACTTAGACTCTGGGGCCTTGGCAAAGGCCAGTAGCCTATCTTAGCAAGAAACTAGATCCAGTAGCAGCTGGGTTCCCCCCTTGCCTCTGCATAATTGCTGCCATGGCCCTCCTGGTCAAGGATGCAAATAAATTGACTTTGGGTCAAAATCTCATCTTGACCACCACTCATGCTCTAGAGGGCCTCCTCCAGACCCCACCAGAGCAGTGGATGACAAACGCCCGAGTGACGGGGTATCAAGCCCTCCTCCTCAACAAACTGAAAGTGACTTTCTGGCCCCCGGCGGTGCTATATCCAGCCACGTTGCTGCCAGAGGAGCTGGCTGACCACCCACATGACTGTGGGGAGGTCCTGACCCAGATCACAGGAATAAGGCTGGATCTTAGAGACACTCCCCTCCCAGATGCGGAGATGACTCTGTTCACAGACGGGAGTAGCTACATGGCCAATGGAAAGATGTATGCAGGGGCTGCGGTGGTTTCTCCTGAGCAGCAGCTCTGGAAGGCAGCCCTGCCACATGGAACCTCAACGCAAAAAGCGGAGCTGATTGCACTCACCAAGGCACTGCAGATGTCCAAGGGTAAGACTGCCAACATCTATACGGACAGCAGGAACGCCTTTGCTACTGTGCATATACATGGGGATATTTATAAAGAAAGGGGCCTATTAACAGCAGAAGGAAAAGGAATTAAAAACAGAGAAAAAAATATTGGCTCTCCTTCTGGCTATTTGGGACCTGAAAGAGGTGGTGGTTATGCATTACCCGGGGCACCAAAAGGGGACTGATCTGGTTTCAAAAGGAAACCAATTAGCAGAGCAAGCCACAAAGCAAGCAGCCTGAGAAAGGCACAAGAACTGGTTACATTCCTGTCTCCAGCCCTACCAGAAAAACCAGACTATTCAGAGGAAGATTTACAAAAATGGGCTAAATTAGACTATGAAGGGGATTGGGCTAAGACTAGGACAGGAAAGTTAATTCTTCCTTGAAGACCAGGAAAAAAAATTAGTAAGCCAAATACATCAGGGCACTCATTTAGGGGCACTCAAGCTTAAGGAGCTCATGGGCAAGCAGTTCCAGGTTTCTAAATTAGGGCGTATGGCCCAGGATGTGGTTGATAGATGTGCTCAATGTCAGGCGGTAAATGTGGGAGGAACTAGGATGGGAAGAGGAAAAATAGAAAGAGGTAGGAAACCAAGAATTTATTGGGAAGTGGATTTTACAGAGACGAAACAGGGAAAGTGTGGACACAAGTATATGTTAGTTTTGTGGATACCTTTTCAGGCTGGGTAGAGGCTTTTTCTGCCAAACATGAGATGGCAGGAGTGGTAGCCAAAAAGCTACTAGAAGAAATAATTCCTAGCTTTAGGTCGCCTCTCGTGATCAGGTCAGACAACGGCCCTGCATTTGTGAGTTGAGTTTCACAGGCAATGGCCAAGGCCGTGGGCACTAATTGGAAACTACACTGTGCCTACCAACCCCAGAGCTCCGGGCAAGTAGAAAGAATGAACCGGACTCTTAAAGAGACCTTGACAAAGTTAATTCTGGAGGCTGGAGGTGGATTGGTGGATCTCCTTCCCTTCGCTCTCCTTAGGGTGTGGTGTACACCCCACTTAAACAAGATCACCCCATTTGAAACAATGTTCGGGAGACCCCCTCCACTCTGACCACAGCTACAAGAGGTTGCCCTAACAGAAATAACTGATCAGCCTGTACTCCAGTCACCGCAGGCACTACAGTCTGTCTTAAAAAGAGCCCACACAGGGATATGAGCTGCCTACGCTGAGACGGAGACTGAGGTGGAACCACATCCTTACCAACCCAGAGACTTGGTTTGGATATGCTGCCACCAAGTGGGAAACTTGGAGTCTTGTTGGAAGGGACCGTTTACTTTCATACTATGGAGGACCCGAGGGATTCCAACAGCTTACTGCAGGGATAGAACAGACAAAGCGTGTGGTTCCCATCCTATTCCTAGAAAAAGGGGGGTTTTGCATAGCCCTGGGAGAGAAATGCTGCTTCTGAGTAGATGAGCACAAACAACAACTCAGGAACTCCCAGGGATGGTATAAAAGTTTGTTCAACTAGTCTCCATGGATGACTGCCCTAATATCAGCAATTGCAGGCCCCCTGGTTTTACTATTACTAATGCCACTTTTTGTCCCCTGCATTATTAATGCCCTAATGTCATTTGTACAAAAAAAGAATTGGGGCAATAAAAACGTTAGTTCTACAAACTCAATATAACCCCTTACAACAAGAGGACATAGAACGGCTGAAGAGTCAAGAAATTGACTAATCTCCAAAGAAAAGGGGGGAGTGTTAGGGCTGTTTTAATGTTAAAACCTGTTTAACTATTAGGGTCTGCTTAGCCAGAGTGACTCCATATTGCCTAGGTAACCATAGTGTTGTTTACATCCATGGACTTCATTCCGGGAATAAATGCTCCAGCAGTTCCTGGTATCGGTTCTGGGTATCAATTCCAGGAGTAAATGCCCTAACAATAGAAACCACATGTCTTGAGGTCTGCCATTATGCACTATAAAATGAGCCTGTAAGATGGGGGTGCCGTCGCTCTCTTACGAGGCGGCCCTGACCGGTCAATCTGGTTTCTGATGCCTGGCATGGAAATAAAACTTTGCTTAACCTTTGCTTTTTATCAGTCCCGCTCCTTTGATTATTGACCCCATCTATGTGTTTGCTCTCTGGGGGATTATGTATTATTTGGGGAGAAAGCATGTATTCTGTGAGGTTGTTGGGTGTATGTCCAAGTTTCACTTGCCAATATACCCCAACTGTCTGCTTTGGTAACATGATGTTATTCTCCCTCTCCCCCAAGTCCCAAACATACCCTTGAGGGTAGCGCAGCAGCAGCATACCAAAGAGATGTGCTGCAGCATTCCAGAGCCTGCCTGGACAAGTTAGACATGAGGTAGCTGACCTAGATCTTGAAGGAGTCCAGAGCGGCTAGAAAAGAGGGTTAGCTGATGCTGGAATGAAGTCTGGACAAGTCATGGAGACCTGACTGGAAGCTATAGAAAAGATGCTGGAATCAAGGAAACATCCTCTCTGGTGGCTGGGGATGTCTCCAGTGGACAACTGGTACCAGCTCTGAGAACCCTTACCCTTGTTGCCTGCCATGATGTAGGTCAGATGTATGTATTCTTTATCACATCAGAAGGGCAGGGCTAGTGTGTCATTCCTGTGAACATCCTAATAAGGAAATGTATTCATGCTCAAAAAAAAAAAAATTGCACTTGTCATGGTTGGTCCCTCTTTCTATTCCCCTCAATTCCCCTTTACTTTCTACTCTTCGGTAAAATATCTGTGTCAGGTCCCGGGCTCTTGTTTTTTGGGAGGTTTTTGATCACTGCTTCAATCTTGTTACTAGATATTGGTCTATTCAGGTTGTCAATTTCTTCCTGGTTCAATTTTGGGAGTTTATAGCTTTCCAGAAATGCATCCATTTCATCTAGGTTGCTTAGCTTATTGGCATATAACTGTTGATAATAACTTCTGATGATTGTTTCTACTTCCTTGGTGTTCATTGTGTTCTCTCCATGCTCTTGGATCGGAAGAATAAATATTGTTAAAATGTCTATACTGCCTAGAGCAATCTATACTTTTAATGCCATTCTGATCAAAATTCCACCAGTATTCTTCAAAGAGCTGGAGCAAACAATCCAAAAATTTGTGTGGAATCAGAAGAGACCCCGAATCGCTAAGGAAATGTTGAAAAACAGAAATAAAACGTGAGGGAGGCATCAGGTTACCGAATTTCAAGCTTTACTAAAAAGCTGTGATCACCAAGACAGCATGGTACTGGCATAAAAACAGACACATAGACCAGTGGAACAGAGTAGAGAGCCCAGATATGGATCCTCAACTCTATGGTCAAATAATCTTCGACAAAACAGGAAAAAATATACAGTGGAAAAAAGAGTCTCTTCAATAAATAGTGCTGGGAAAACTGGGCAGCTATATGTAGAAGAATGAAACTCGACCATTCTCTTACACCGTACACAAAGATAAACTCAAAATCGATAAAAGACCTCAATGTGACACAGGAATCCATCAGAATCCTAGAGGAGAACATAGGCAGTAATCTCTTTGATATCAGCCACAGCAACTTCTTTCAAGATATGTCTCCAAAGGCAAAGGAAACAAAAGCGAAAATAAACTTGGGACTTCATCAAGATCAAAAGCTTCTGCACAGCAAAGGAAACAGTAAAAAAAAAAAAAAAAAAAAGAAGGCAACCCACATAATGGGAGAAGATATTTGCAAATGACAGTAGAGACAAAAGGTTGATATCCAGGATCTATAATGAATTCCTCAAACTCAACACACACAAAACAGACAATCATATCAAAAAATGGGCAGAAGATACGAACAGACTCTTCTCCAATGAAGACATACAAATGGCTATCAGACACAATGAAAAAATGTTCATCATCACTAGCCCTCAGGGAGATTCAAATTAAAACAACATTGAGATATCACCTTACACCAGTTAGAATGGCCAAAATTAGCAAGACAGGAAACAACATGTGTAGGAGGGGATGTGGAGAAAGGGGAACCCTCTTTCACTGTTGGTGGGAATGCAAGTTGGTGCAGCTTCTTTGGAGAACAGTGTGGAGATGCCTCAAGAAATTAAATAGAACTTCCCTATGACCCTGCAATTGCACTCCTGGGTATTTACCCCAAAGATACAGATGTAGCAATGGTCACGGTCGCCAAACTGTGGAAAGAACCAAGATGCCCTTCAACGGACGAATGGATAAGGAAGATGTGGTCCATATACACTATGGAGTATTACACCTCCATCAGAAAGGACGAATACCCAACTTTTGTAGCAACATGGACAGGACTGGAAGAGATTCTGCTGAGTGAAATAAGTCAAGCAGAGAGAGTCAATTATCATATGGTTTCACTTATTTGTGGAACATAACTAATAGCATGGAGGACATGGGGAGATAGAGAGGAGAAGGGAGTTGGGGGAAATTGGAAGGGGAGGTGAACCATGAGAGACTATGGACTCTGAAAACAATCTGAGGGTTTTGAAAGGGTTTGGGGTGGGAGGTCGGGGTACCAGGTGGTGGGTATTATAGAGGGCATGGATTGCATGGAGCACTGGGTGTGGTGCAAAAATAATGAATACTGTTATGCTGAAAATAAATAAAATATAAATTTTTAAAAAATTATTAAAAAAAAAGAAAAAGGTTTCAAAAAAAATTATCTGTGTCAGAAGTTTTCTCTTATTGAAAATACTTTCATCCTTTTGTTTTATACCATCACTCTCTTATTCTCAAATTTCAATCATTGCATTGTATTGTCTTATCAAATCAATTCTACACACAAAACATTTTGATATGTTTAATCTGTCTCCATAATGTGAAGATTTTCCAAGACTCGTGTGCTTCTGATTTTTGTGCTTTCCAATTCATTTTAAACTTTTTCATTGTGCAAAACAGACATCTGGCCTCAGTTATGCCTGTCCTATTTGAGAACAAAATTCTGTTTTAAACAAGTGGAAGGAAATTTCAGTCCTCTACCTCCAAGATTCTGGTGTGGTTCCCTTTCCTTCAGTATTACTTTCCTCCACATTTGAAGGATATAGCCAATGCCTAGTATAAGAGGTTATTCTCAGAGTCAGAAAACATATGGCCCCATACCAGGGGATGGTACAGAGAAGCTGAAAGCTACAAGTTCTGAGATGGAACTGTTCAAGGACTAACCAGGTTGTAAAAAAAAAAAAAACAAAAAAAACAAAAAAAAACAAAAAACAGGAAAAGAGGGTTAGCAAGAGAAATTCCCAATGGCAAAAAAAAAAAAAAAAATCTTTTGGGAAGGGAAGCCAGTATTATTTTTTTTTAAGATTTTATTTATTTGAAAGAGAGAAACACAGTGAGAGAATGAACAGAAGCAGGGGGGAGTGGGATATGGAGAAGCAGGCTTCCCTCCAAGCAGGGAAACTGATGTGGGACTCGATCCCAGGACCCTGGGATCATGACCTGAGCCAAAGGCAGACCCTTAAAAACTGAGCCACCCTGGTGCCCTGCCTGTATTATTTTAAATGATATTTGTAAAACTCAGGGATCAAGGCCGTTCCTAATGAGGTTAGAGTGATCCTATCAAACATGAATTATTCTAGCTTTTTTATGACTCTATTAAGCTGGTATAGAGCATTACTGAGAAGATGATTGGACTGGAAGTTAGGATGACTTCTACTTCTGGCCCTGTGAATGTAATACTGTGAACACATTGGCTAGCCGTTTACTTTCACGGGGTTAGTTCTCCACTGGCAGAATGAAGTAACTGAAAAAGATTCCCTCAAAGTTCTTTCCCCCTTCTACAAATCTTATAATTCTGATCATCTTATTTGTTTAATATGTATCTACATTTCCTGTTTAAAGATGGGTTTCCCCAGACCCTGAATGACTGAAAAGCTTTACATCTCCAAGAGGAAGGATAGCGAACTCTGTGGATACTTGGCCTCTGATGAACTCCTGAGAGCTTCACAAAGTCACCAGGGTTTTCTGAAAAGGTAGAGAAACAAGTGCATGGTCTTCTTCTCCAAACAATCTCTCTCAGGTCATCAGGATTTTCTCATCAATGATACATGGTAATCTGAAATGTTTGTTAACAGAAAGGGTGAAAATTTTTTCACTCAGCTAAATACCCACTTTTTATGTATATATAACTGGGTTATCACCAGGAAGTACAAGTTTGTGGAGAAGGTACTATCAAATCAATTTCTCTATATATTTGTGAGGACTACTGTTTTGTTTCTTCTATGAGCAATTCAATACCTATTTCTAGGAAATTCTAGGAAATATTTTCTAGGAAATACATATTTCCTGGGCTTTTTCTATATGCCAGCCACTAGTTTAGGCAGGTGATATACTGTTAGACAAAGCAGAAAGGGTCCTGTATCATAAACTTCAATATTATATTTATGAAAAGCTATGAAATCCTCTTTATTTGTATTTTAGGATTTTATTTTTCATTTTCTTATCTTTTCTTTTATTCTCCTAGTCTCTTTCCAATCCATCTTCATTCTTCCTCTTTCTTCTCTGTTGGTTCCTTATAGATTCTACTGATTGTGACTCCACCACATTGATTGAACTCACAGTTCCATGTTTTGTATTGTGGCTGTCTCATTTTAGAATAATTTAGATCATTAAAAGATTAAATTACATGTTATAAATAGAAGCTTAGAGTCTTTAAACTAATATGTTCGTGTAAGATATTCCTGCTTAAAAAAAGTTAATTATCACTCAAACTCCAAGACACACATTTCAGCAGTACTAACAGTAATAAAATTTTCCCAAATCTTACAAATTAATTCAGAAACTTTAATCGACTTTGTAATATGAAAAACCCACTTTCATGGTGACAGTCCTAAAGCATTAGGTTTATATGTTTCATCTCAGCCTAACAGGACAAAACATATCGCCTTAAGAAGTCAACATAAGGGCGCCTGTGTGGCTCAGTGGGTTAAAGCCTCTGCCTTCAGCTCAGGTCATGATCCCGGGGTCCTGGGATCGAGTCCTGCATTGGGCTCTCTGCTCAGCGGGGAGCCTGCTTCCTCCTCTTTCTGCCTGCTTCTCTGCCTACTTGTGATCTCTGTCTGTTAAATAAATAAATAAAATCTTAAAAAAAAAAGATTTAAAAAAAAGAAGTCAACATAGTTCTTCATCTGCAACCTTATTAAAGGCACTGAATTGGGTGGTGAGTTTATGAAATCACCAAACACCTTCTGCTCAGCAATATAGAGGGTATTGCCATGAAATTTTCCAGGGATGATGTCATTAATTCTATAATACTTCCCAGGTTCATTTCTCTTCCCCAAATTCTTTGCCCCTATGTCTCTGTAACTTGGATGATTTAAATATGGGTAAAAATTCCAGTGACAGTAGTATGAATGAATTGAAAATAAAACATAGAGGGGGATTACTGTCCATGATGGTGATACAGTAAGATCCTGAACTCACCTCCTCCTAAAGAATAACCAAGAGCTGACTGAATACCTTTTGCATAACTAAAGATTTAAGGGTAAGAGAGAATAGCCATAGGGAAGAGACAAATATACAGTAAGAAAGGAAACTTCCGCCATTGGTGTTGCAAAGTGCAGTGAAGAGGGATCATACTGAGGGAGGGGAAGTGCATTTATCTGCCCTGGGGCATAGTAAAACAGCCACAGTTTAAAAGAGCAACTAGTATACAATAGAACCAACCTCAGAACCTCAAGTGGCAAGGGAGCCACCAGAGGCAATTGGTTGGAAAGTAATACCCCAATCCGAGAGTTCCCTGTGTCTGGGGACCAGCATAAACTTGGAGACTGGTTGAAAGCACTCAAAAAGAGCAAAGGATTGCGGGGGGGAAATTGTAGGAATCGGGGCGGCTAGGGACAGGGGCTTAAGTCCCCGGTCCCAGGACAGCCTCCCCTGGCACTGAGGCAGAGAGGGTGTGGCGGAGAAACCAGGTCTTGGTCCCTAAGCTGCCAGCGCACACAAGAATGCATGGGTTCTAGCTCCTGTGAGGGGATGGGAGCCACGCCAGTCGGCAGAATGTGCGAGCCCTGCTACAAAGCCTGAGGAATGACGCACACATGTCCCTCATAGTCCCATGAAAAAGTTACAAAGGCCCAGCCGGCGCTCTTTAGACCCGCGCCATTGTTTCAGAGCCTAGACGTGCGTCCCAATCTCTCCCCTGACAGAGGTGTGCAAAAGCCCAGCCTGGTGCTTTCGGACCAGCACCCCATTCTCAGTGCCTGAGACACGCGCGTGACCCATAGCCACTCCTGAAAGAGGTGTGTGCAAGCCGGGCACTCTTAGACCCAGAAAGACCAGGCACTCCCAGCCCAGGCCAGCGGGAAAATCTCAGTGTGAGATCGCTGCTTGGAACCTCTCTGGCAGTCTGGAGCTGCCCAGACAGCTGCTACTTCCTTGGCTTTGGGTACAAGCAAAAGATCCTGCATCCCCAGGGACTGCGACTTGGATCCTGCTATGCCAGCGGCCAAGGGGGAACTTATTTAGGCTCTGCAGCCAGACTGAGGCTTCTCTCTGAGAGGGAGATCAGGGTGCGGTTTGTTTTCCTCTAAAACTACAAAAACCATCAAAAGCGGTCAAAGCGAGATACAAAAAAAAAGTGAACAAACATAAAAACCACCAGAGAACAAAAGCCTGGAAAAAAAACCAGTTTCCTCAGAAACCCTCCCCTTGAGGGGGGCGGGAGGACTTAACTCAGGGAATATCATTGACTGAAAACCCACCAGGCAGGCCCCTCACCAAGAAAACAAACCAAGAAAGAAAAAAAAAAGAGAGAGGGAAAAAAAAAAAAAGGACTACAAGAGAACAACCCCTACTTCATAGGAAAACTTTTATTTTTCACTCGTTCCCACTATTCTGGTTTTTTTTTTTTTTTTTTTTTTTTTTTTTTTTTTTTTTTACACATAGGTAATTTTTTTAACCTATTTACCACACAGCGAGCTGTACAGTACATCAAATTTCATAATACCCTTCTAACCTGAACTTTTTGATACATACACCTATGTTTTACTTTTGCATTTCTATTTTTTTAATTCCTTTTTTAAAATTTTAGTTTAGTTTAGTCTAGTTTATTCCTTTTTATTTTTATCTTCTAATATTCATATAGAGTTAAACTTCAAAGTAATCCCCTTTCCCCAATCAATACTACCCCTATAGGTAAATCAATTTTTAATCCCCGTTTATCTTAGGAAAGTTGAGTCCTTTAACAAAGATATCAAGATACATCCAGGAAGAATCAAAACAACCTTCCTCGCACACACTGAGAATTTACAACCACTCTCCCATCTTCTTCCACCACTGTTTCTGTGTTTTTGTGTTTGTCCTGTTAGCATATAAATCTTATACTTCTTTTTGACGAGGTTCTTCCTTTATTTGCATATATATATTTTTTTTCTATTGTCATATACTTGTATCAGTCTTTTTGTTTGTCTCTTTTGGTTTGTCTACTTCATAAATCTTACCTTGGGGCCCATTTGGGCTGAACCTTCTCTTTCATCTTCCCTTTCTTTCCTGTCTCTCTTTTTTTTTCTTTTCATTTTTTTTCTTTTTCTTTTCTTTTGTCTCTCGTTTGGGTGGGGAATTCTGATTGCTCAGAAGTATTCCAGGGTGCACCCTGACTGCACCACGGTTGATACATCCAGCTACATCTGTACAGTCATCTACCACCAAAATGACTAGGAGGAGGAATGGCCAACAGAAGAAAAATACAGAGGATGGACCTTCTGCAACAGAGCTAACGGCTATCAACATAGACAATATGTCGGAAAGAGAATTCAGGCTAACAATTATCCATGCAATAGCTAGGCTGGAGAAAGCCATGGATGACCAAACGGAATTGATTAGGGCTGAACTGAAAGCGACCAGACAGGATATTCACAATGTTAGGGCAGAGCTTAAAGCTGCCAGGGAGGAGGTTCACAATGCTCTCAATGAGTTCCAACCTAATCTAAACTCTCTCAAAGCTAGGGTAACTGATACAGAAGATAGAATTAGTGTTCTGGAGGACAAACAGAGAGAAAGGATCAGGAGGAAGCCTGGAACAAACAGCTTAGAAACCACGAAAACAGAATCAGGGAAATAAATGATGCCATGAAGCATTCCAATGCCAGAATTATTGGAATACCTGAAGGGGAGGAGAAAGAAAGAAGTCTAGAAGATATAGTGGAACAAGTCCTTCATGAAAATTTTCCCAGGCTCGCGAATGGAACCAGCATTCATGTACTAGGCCCAAGATTATACATTCCAAAAAAAATCATGACACCTGATAGTCAAATTGAGGAATTATAATTGTAGGTATAATCTCTTGAAAGCCAGTAGGAAAAAGAAGCTCCTTACTTACAGAGGGGAGCCCATCAGAATAATGTCAGACCTGTCCACAGAGACCTGGCAAGCCAGAAAAGTCTGGCAAGATATATTCAGGGCACTAAATGAGAAGAACATGCAGCCAAGAATACTTTATCCAGCAAGACTGACATTCAAAATGGATGGAGAGATAAAGAGTTTTCAGGACCGGCAAGGCTTAAAAGACTCTGCAACCACCAAGCTGACACTGCAGTAAATATTAAGGGGGGTTCTATATAAGAGGAAAAATCCTAAGAATAGCACTGAACAGAAATATAGAGACGATCTACAGAAAGAAAGACTTCAAAGGTAACCCGATGTCAATAAAAACATATCTATCAATAATCACTCTCAATGTGAATGGCCTAACTGCGCCCATATAATGGCACAGGGTTGCAGATTGGATAAAACAAAAGGACCCATCCATATGTTGTCTACAAGAGACCCATTTGGAACCTAAAGATATACCCAGACTGAAAGTGAAGGGATGGAGAAGCATCTTTCATGCCAATGGGCCTCAAAAGAAGGCTGGGGTAGTGATTCTCATATCAGATAAATTAGACTTTAAACTAAAGACTGTAGTCAGAGATACAGAAGGACACTACATAATCCTTAAAGGGACTATCCACCAAGATGATCTAACAATTGTAAATATCTATGCCCCCAATATGGGAGAAGCCAATTAAATAAGAAAACTGTTGATCAAGATAAAGAGTCATATTGATATGAATACACTAATCATAGGAGATCTTAACACACCTCTCTCAGAAATAGACAGATCATCGAAGCAGAAAATCAATAAAGAAACAAGAGCATTGAATGGCACATTGGACCAGATGGACCTCATAGATATATACAGAACATTCCACCCTAAAACAACAGAATACTCATTCTTCTCAAGTGCACACAGAGCCTTCTCAAGAATCGACCACATACTGGGTCACAAATCAGGACTCAACTGATACCAAAAGAATGAGAAGATTCCCTGCATATTCTCAGATCACAATACTTTGAAACTGGAGCTCCATCACAAGGAAAAATTCAGAAGGGACTCAAACACCTGGAAGCTAAAGGCCACCTTGCTTAAGAATGTTTGAATCAAACAGGAAATCAAAGAAGAACTGAAATCAATTCATGGAAACCAATGAGAATGAAGACACTTCGGTCCAAAACCTATGGGATACAGCAAAGGCAGTCCTAAGGGGAAAATACATAGCCACCCAAGCCTCCCTCAAAAAATTGAAAAATCCAGAATACACCAGCTGTCTCTACACCTTAAAGAACTGGAGAATCAACAACAAATCAAACCAACTCCACACATAAGAAGGGAAATCATCAAGATTAGAGCTGAGATCAATGAGGTAGAAATCAGAGATACAGAAGAATGCATCAATGAAACTAGAAGCTGGTGTTTTGAAAGAATCAATAAGATTGATAAACCATTGGCCACACTAATCCAAAAGAAAAGAGAGAAAGCCAAATTCATAAAATTATGAATGAAAAAGGAGAGATCACAACCAACACCAGGAAGTAGAAACAATCATCAAAAGTTATTATCAACAGTTACATGCCAATAAGTTTAGCAACCTAGATGAAATGGAAGCATTCCTGGAAAACTATAAACTCCCAAATTGAACCAGGAAGAAATCAACAACCTGAATAGACCGATATATAGTAACAAGATTGAAGCAGAAATCAAAATCCTCCCAAAAAGCAAAAGCCCAGGACCTGACAGATTCCCTGGGGAATTCTACCAAACTTTCAAAGAAGAAATAACACCTATTCCCTTGAAACTGTTTCAAAAAATTGAAGCAGAAGGAAAACCTCCAGAATCTTTCTATGAATCCAGCATTACCCTGATCCCCAAACCAGGCAGAGACCCTACCAAAAAGGAGAATTTCAGACCAATATCTATGATGAATATGGATGCTAAGATTCTCAACAAGATCCTAGCCAACAGGATCCAAGGGCACATTAAAAAGATTATCCACCATGACCAGGTGGAATTCATTCCTGGGCTACAAGGATGGTTCAACATTTGCAAATCAAATCAATGTGATACAACAAATTAATAAGAGAAGAGAGAAGAACCACATGGTCCTCTCAATCGATGCAGAAAAAGCATTTGACAAAATCCAGCATCCATTCCTGATTAAAACACTTAAAAGTATAGGGATAGGGGGAACATTCCTGAACTTCATCAAATCTATGAAAGACCCACAGCAAATATCATCCTCAATGGGAAAAAGCTTGCAACCTTCCCGTTGAGATCAGGAACAAGACAAGGATCCCCACTCTCACCACCCTTGTTCAACATAGTATTAGAAGTCCTAGCAACAGCAATCAGACAACAAAGAGAAATAAAAAGTAACCAAATTGGCAATGAAGAAGTCAAACTCTCTCTATTCGCAGGTGACATGATTATTTATATGGAAAACCCAAAAGACTCCACCCCCAAACTACTAGGACTCATACAGCAATTCAGCAACGTCGCAGGATACAAAGTCAATGTACAGAAATCAGTGGCTTTCTTATACACTACCAATGAAAATACAGAAAGGGAAATTAGAGAATCGATTCCATTTACTATAGCACCAAGAACCATAAGATACCTGGGAATCAACCTAACCAAAGAGGTAAAGGATCTGTACTTGAGGAACTAAAGAACACTCAGGAAAAAAATTGAAGAAGACACAAAAAGATGGAAGACCATTCCATGCTCTTGGATCGGAAGAATAAACATTGTTAAAATGTCTATACTGCCTAGAGCAATCTATACTTTTAATGCCATTCCGATAAAATTCCACTGGTATTCTTCAAAAAGCTGGAGCAAATAATCCAAAAATTTGTATGGAATCAGAAGAGACCCCAAATTGCTAAGGAAATGTTGAAAAACAAAAATAAAACTGGCATAACGTTATCTGATTTCAAGCTTATTACAAAGCTGTGATCGCCAAGACAGCATGGTACTGGCATAAAAACAGACACATAGACCAGTGGAACAGAGTAGAGAGCCCAGATATGGATCCTCAACTCTATGGTCAAATAATCTTCGACAAAACAGGAAAAAATATACAGTGGAAAAAAGACAGTCTCTTCAATAAAATGTGCTGGGAAAAATGGACAGCTATATGTAGAAGAATGAAACTTGACCATTCTCTTACATCATACACAAAGATAAACTCCAAAATGTATAAAAGACCTCAATATAAGACAGGAATCCATCAGAATCCTAGAGGAGAACATAGGCAGTAATGTCTTCGATATCAACCACAGCAACTTCTTTCAAGATATGTCTCCAAAGGCAAAGGAAACAAAAGCGAAAATAAACTTTTTGGACTTCATCAAAATCAAAAGCTTCTGCACAGCAAAGGAAACAGTCAACAAAGCAAAGAGGCTACCCATGGAATGGGAGAAGATATTTGAAAATGACAGTATAGACAAAAGGTTGATATCCAGGATCTATAATGAACTCCTCAAACTCAACACACACAAAACAGGCAATCATGTCAAAAAATGGGCAGAAGATATGAACATACACTTCTCTAATGAAGACATACAAATGGCTATCAGACACATGAAAAAATGTTCATCATCACTAGCCCTCAGGGAGATTCAAATCAAAACCACATTAGAGGGGCACCTGGGTGGCTCAATGAGTTAAAGCCTCTGCCTTCGGTTCGGGTCATGATCCCGGGGTCCTGGGATCCAGCCCCGCATCGGGCTCTCTGCCTGCCTCTCTGCCTGCTTGGGATCTCTGTCTGTCGAATGAATAAATAATCTTAAAAAAAAACAAAAACAAACAAACAAACAAAAAAACCACATTAGATATCACCTTAAACTATTTAGAATGGCCAAAATTAGGAAGACAGGAAACAACATGTGCTGGAGGGGATGATGTGGAGAAAGGGGAACCCTCTTACAATGTTGGTGGGAGTGCAAGTTGGTGAAGCCGCTTTGGAAAACAGTGTGGAGATTCCTTAAGAAATTAAAATAGAGCTACCCTATGACCCTGCAGTTGTACTACTGGGTATTTACCCCAAAGATACAGATGTGGTGAAAAGAAGGGCCATCTGTACCCAATGTTCATAGCAGCAATGGCCACAGTCACCAAAATGTGGAAATAACCAAAATGCCCTTCAACAGACAAATGGATAAGGAAGAGGTGGACCATATATACTATGGAGTGTTATGCCTCCATCAGAAAGGCTGAATACCCAGCTTTTGTATCAACATGGATGGGACTGGAGGAGATTATGCTGAGTGAAATAAGTCAAGCAGAGAGAGTCAATTACCATTGGTTTTGCTTATTTGTGGAGCGTAAGAAATACCATGGAGGACATGGGGAGATGGAGAGGAGAAGTGAGTTGGGGGAAATCAGAGGGGGAGACAAACCACGAGAGACTGTGGACTCTGAAAAACAATCTGAGGCTTTTGGAGGGGAGGGAGGGTAGAGTGTTGAGTGAGCCTGGTGGTGGGTATTATGGGGGGCACGTATTGCATGGAGCACTGGGTGTGGTGCATAAACAATGAATTCTAGAACACTGAAAAGAAACTTTTTAATAAAAGCATCTTTCCTATCTGTCTGTTCAGCCACAGGATGTACATTTTTAGGAGAAGAGAAATCCAGAGAGCTTCATTTCTGTGCATAATCTTCCCTCAAGGAAAAACTGTACAAAAGATTCTCTAAAATGGGAAATAATTAGCTACACAGGAGAGTGGTCAACTGTTCTCACAGAGAAGACCAATACTGAGCCCAGTATTAGTTTCTCTTAGGGGAACTAAACATTTGTGTCACATTGGCTTCCCCATGAGAGAAATTGTGAAAGAGAAATTGCGTGGTAATAAAACAGAGAGAAGAGGGATGGTTTGTAGGCAGTATGTTGGTTTGTGTAAAAATATCTCTATATTGGTTACATGATCTTTGGGATGAAATCCTTAGAAGCACTGAGATAGGGAAAGAGGGTGGGAAAACATATCCTGAGTGTACAGACATACCTTTGCTCATGTACCATACTTGAAGAAATAGATGTAAACCCCCCGATATGTAGAGATAATTTTTTTTTAAGATTTTGTCTATTTTTTAATTTATATTTTTCTTTTGAATTTTTTTATTTTTTATAAATTCATTTTTTAAAAAGATTTTATTATTTTATTTGAGAGAGAGACAGTGAGAGAGAGCACGAGAGAGGAGAAGGTCAGAGGGGGAAGCAGACTCCTCGTGGAGCTGGGAGCCCAATGGGGGCCTCGATCCTGGGACTCCAGGATCATGACCTGAGCTGAAGGCAGTTGCTTAACCAACTGAACCACCCAGGTTGCCTGTAGAGATGATTCTTAAGACTGACAGGGGGAGAATGTATTGATCATTTTCCTCTTACCCGTCATAGCCTATGTTAACTTGTATATATTTACCTGTGGTCCCAAACTTTGGAGTGTTGAGGATGAAGTTCTTGAATGTTTTTGACCCTTATATTTCCTGAGTTGACTGGATACAAGTAAAATTTGTATGCAATTAGATCAAGTTCTTAAGACATCAAGGGAAGGAGATAAAAACAAAAGAGGAAAATGTAGGGAGTTAGAGTTATTTCTAAGAGGAACATGTTTACCTGAAGGAGATACTCATTCAAAGGAACTATGATAAGGCTTTGAAACAAGCGTAGTGTATCTCTGTAAAAGTAAGTCTTTATTGATTTTTGATGTGGAAGTATAAAGAATAAGATCTCCAGGCTATCATGGGGCTCCAAAGTGTGAAGGATCTATCTTTGTTTAGAACTGTATTTATTTAGACCTGCATTTTATTTTCTCAGGTCAGAAACAAGGAAGAACCTTAATTCTCTAGTTATGGAATGATAGTCTCAAATTAATTTTCAAAAAGCATTGAAATTACAAAATGTACAAACAAGAATACAAACTGAGGACTCCTGTGGGCTGATAAAAAATAAATAGCTAAGCATGGTCAGTTGCATGAATCATAATATATATCAGACAAGGTAAAGCAATTTATTTGCCTAGAAGAAGCACAGCTACTCTAAGATAAGAGGAAAATTTCTCCTGTTGTTTCCCAACCTTCCAAAAGCTCTTCTGCAACACAGCGCCCTATAATATCATTCTGTCATGTCAGTGTGCTCCTGTTCCAATGTACCGATGTTCTAAGTCAGACACTGGATACCAGGCAGAACAACAGATTAAGATGAATGAGCAGCATCTAGGTAAATATAAAGTCCTGAGGAGCTGGTCAGGTAGACACAGAGCAAGCTGTGATTTGAGAGCCATCCTCTAAGGAATGGATCTTGGGTTTGCTTGGCAGCAGAAAAGGCTGCTGGGTCAAGAGGAGCAGGCGTTGCTAATGTAGAGTTTATGAGACTTAGAAGTATTAGAGAGGGTGGAGACCACTAATTTATTGGTTGATGCAGCTGAGATTGGCCCAGGCTTTGAATTGGCTTAAGTCTACGAAAGGTACTCATTAGTAGATTTCACTGTAGAGCATTCAGGCCACATAGGCAGAGAAAATTAATTGAGAAAAGGAAAAAAAAAAGAAAAGGACAGAAGTACTGTGATCCTATGACCTTTGACTGAATGTACAAAGAAAGCCCAAACAGTATTCAAGAAACTATTCACGTTATTTGTTTTTACTCTTTGTTGGTCTTACTCATTTATTTAATGATAAGCATTTATTGAGCATTTTCTGTAGAGTTCTTACTCATTAACATGAGTAAACAGTGTTATAGCACTGCTATATATAGCAGTGACTATGATGGACCCAGCCCCTTCCTCATGTGGAACTTAAACTATAATGAGGAAGATCTACATCGAATAAGAAATTATTATAATTCATTGTTATTAATTATTATTATTGATGTTACAAAAGTGGCATTAGGGAGTGGTATAATATATACAATGGAAGGAGTTCTTCTGGACCCAGGATCTTGGAAGTGTTTCTTGATAAAAGAATGTTGAAACAGAGATTTGAAGAATGAATAGATATTAATAGGCAAAATATGAAGGACAGATGTTTGAGACAGAATGATTAGCCAGAGCAAAGCCTCAAGATAAGAGAGAATGAAGTTTTTTTTTTTTTTAAGATTTTACCTATTTATTTTATTTTAGAGAGAGAGACAGAGGGATAGAACCTCAAGCAGACTCAGTCCTGAGCACAGGGCCTGATGCAGTACTCAGCTCTGTGTTCAGTCTTATGAACATGAGATCATGACTTGAGCTGAAACTAAGACTCCAAAGCTTAAGGGACTGAGCCACTTGGTGCCCAGAGAAAATAAAGTTTTAGGCAAGCAAAAGAAAAGAAAATTTCCTCTGCAGTTGTCCTCTGAGCCGGGAGAGGAGGATAAGGGCCAGGCCTTGGATCGCCTGATAAATCTTGAAAAGGAGCTTGTACTTTAATTTAAGAGTGTTGGTAAGTATGTGAGGGGTCTTAAGGAGAACAAACATGTACTTATATTTACACTTAAAAAAATCTCTCATTCTGTATGTAGATAATGGGAATAAAGGCAAATCAGCTTTGAAGAGAGAAGACACATAGTGACTCATACTCAGTTTGAAAAATGACATGTGAAGACTTGGACAAGAATGGTGACATTTAGAAGAAAGCAAAGGACATATTTAGGAGGTGTTTAGAGGTTGGAATTAACATGATTTGCTGATTTATTGAATAGTGGGGATTGCGAATGGAGGAGTCCATCATTACTCCTAGATTTTGCACTGAGAGACTGGGTTAATATTGGTGCCAATTACTGTGACTAAGGACCTGACAGAAGAATGGGTTTGAGGATAAGATAATTAGTTTAGTTTCAGATCTGCTGAGTGGGAGATGCCCTTGAAGCATCAAGCCAGCAGGCAGTTAGATTTATGAAGTAGGAACACAAGAAATAATAGCCTGGCTTAAGAATAAAAGCCAATAATAAAATTAGCTGAGATGGTAATTAAAGCCAAGAGAACGGATGTCCCCTAGGGAAAGAATATGGAGTGAGAAAAGACCAAAGTTGCAATTCTGAGGAACACTGAGTTTGGTGGTGGAGCAGAGGAGAGAACCCGGCAAACTGTTACTGGGAAGGAATTCCCCAAGAGTAGGAGGGAAAAGTAGGAGACTGTACCATCTCAGAGGCCCAGTGCATTGTTTATAAGAGGGAGTGGTTAGCAATGATCAAGTAAAGAGCTTCCCATCCAGATGAATACCAAAACATTAAAAGAAGTATTAATGATTAATTTACATGGAGTAAGCAGAGATGTTATTGAAAAGGTTCCTGGAGAAACACTGGACAAAAAATATAGGCATTATTTTCCTTAATTGAGTAGATTTTATTTACAGAGAAGTATAAACAAATAAATGAAAACACGTGTACTTTAATAAAGCACTTATTCCAAATGTAGATGTGCTCAGTCAAATTGAATATGCCTTACCACTTTTGGCTTTTCATTTATCTAAGATACATATACTTTTGGGAAGCATTTTGTCAGATCAGCAAACCATATTCAAAGAAGCCAGAATCTCTAAACATATATCTTAGGGTGATTATTCTTCAGTGAAACAGCTATTAGTTTTAAATTTTAGTTAATACAATTTTTAAATATTTTATTTATTTGAGAGACAGCACAATCTGGGGGCAGTTGCAAGGGAGAAGGAAAAGCAGGCTCTCTGCTGACGGGGAGTCCCACATGGGGCTCAGTCTCAGGACCCTGAGATCATGACTCGAGCCAAAGGCAGATGTTTAACAGACAAAACTGCCGAGGTGCCCTGAAACAGCAATTACTTTTATGGATTTTTTTTTTCTTGATAATAAACTAGGATAATTGAATATTTGAAAATCTTCATCTTTATAATAGTAGAAAGTGTGAGACAAAATTTCAGAAATCTGTGGTTTGTATTTATTTGAAGTATTCACAGTGTAAAGAGTGATCCTTCTCTATTTAAAGCCAATCAAGTCTAAACAACTAAAACAACATGCTTAATCTAAGTAATAAATAGTTGATTTTTTGTTTCTTATTCTCAGTTAAACTCAAACTAAAATAAAAAATTAAAAAGTAGAATTTATTGATTTTGATCGACTCAAAGTTACATTTTTATCAATTAAATCCATGTTACCATGAGATATTTTTTATCACTTGTTTGACATATGTCTTCGTAATTGAGAGTAAATACAATTAGCAAGTCACAGAAAATGGTATTTGAATGTTAAGTTTACTCCTATAAATCAGCTCAGTTTTCTTTCTCACCTTTCTTCTCAATGTAAGTAGGTGATGTCAATTTATTCTCTGTCATTAGCAAAATAAAGTCATCTCTGACTCAATAATCAATTTCTACAGGGGGACTTTTGTTGAACTATCATAACAATAGTAGTTCTTACCATTGTAGTGATGACAATCACATGACTTGCAGTGCTCTTGGTGAGCCTGAAGCATGTGGTCTCTAGATCTGCTCCAAATCATTGTGAGATCCCATGAGGACCCACAATCCGTTTGCCTAGTCTTCTCATGGCCACTCTCATGTCTTTGTTTCTTAATGTATAGATGGCAGGATTCAAGAGGGGAGTGATAGCAAAATCAACAATGAACAAGTACTTATCCAGTGATGTGGTGGGAAAGGCCACACGTAGAGAAACATGCATGGTGTAAAAAACAAAATCACTACAGTGATGTGAGCTGACAGTGTGACAAATGCTTTGAACAAGTCCCCTGAACAACGTTTCCAGACAGTGACCAAAATGAAGATATAGGAAATAATTAAAGAGAAGAAGGTAGCCATGGATATAAACCCACTGTTAGCAATGACTACAAACTCTAGCTTGTAAGTGTCTACACAAGCAAGTTTCATGACCCGAGGGAAATCACAGTAAAAACTATCTACTTCATTAGGGCCACAGAAGGGCAAGTTTATGACAAATACAAACTGAGATACGGCATGGATTATCCCCACTATCCAGGCAGTCACTACGAAGGAAACACACGTTTTGGGGCTCATGATGGTCAAGTAGTGGAGAGGCTTACAGATTGCAGTGTACCGGTCATATGCCATGGCTATGAGCAGCACCATCTCACCTCCACCCATGACATGAATAAAAAATATCTGTATTATGCATTTTGGAAAGGAAATGATTTTGCAGTTAGTGAAAAGATTAGTGATTATTTTGGGCACTGTGGTAGAGGACAGACCTAGATCAAGGAGAGAGAGGTTGGCTAACAGGAAGTACATGGGAGTGTGTAAATGAGAGTCAATAATTACCAGGAACACAATGAAGAGGTTTCCCAGGATAACTCCCATGTAGAACACAGAGAAGAACCAAAAGAGAAAAAGGTTCATCACCCATGAATTTGAAAGTCCAATCAATACAAATTCAGATACCACAGAGACATTTGTTGTATCCATTGGCTCAATCAGTAGAGAAGAAGCTGAAGTATTCTAAAGGTAGAAAATAAGGCAGAATTGAGAAATATGGGAACTGAACATTGATATGTTGTTTGCCCATCAATGATTTTGTGGAAAATACGTGGTAAGTGTCTAATTGAGAAGTTCAAATACATACAGAGAGGACAGGGGAAAAGGAGAAAAAAAATAGAAATGAGATAATCAAAAGTTAGGCTAGGATGACAGGGAAAGAAATCATGTGAGAATAAGGCAGGTAACGTGGAGGAATTAGGAGCAAAGAGTAACATCTTCCTGGTAGAAAGTTTCTTTACCATGCTCCTTGTATAATAATTTGGGCTGCTTCTGTCTTCTCCATGTATATTCAAGAAAACGTCTTCTGTGTCATAAATAGTTAGCCATGATTTGAATGTTCAAACCCTTGATCATATTTGTGCACAGATACTGTAGCAGAATGTACTCTTTGATTATTCTTTTACTTCACACCTGCAAAATTTCAGGCATTAATCACTCATGCAATAGTGAATAGTGACCAGACAATGAGTGTAAGAATGTGTTTACTCTAAGAGGAAGCATTAGCTTAAAATGAAAAGGCTGAGTCCTCTGATAGTTTCCAATATTGTGACTGCAACCAGTGCCTTGGATAATTAAAATGTACCTTAAACTGGTGAAATGCTAAATCCCAGAGTGTCAGCAGACTCTGAAAAAGGGCTTCTAATAATTACTTTGCTAGGATAGAGATATTGTGCTTTTGATAGGTCTATTTTAGGATTAATAAGTGTCAATTCAAACACAAAACTGAAAGACTGGTGACTTTACTTAAACAAAATGTTTAATTATGATATACTAAGAGCATGTGAAAACTACATGACCCCAGAGAGTCATGAAAGATAAAGGTCATGAGAGCTTGTCTTGAAGTTTAACTAAAATGCTATTTGAAGGTGAGTAGCATGGCTACAAACAACTTTTTCAAGGGAAATATCTGTTATCACTATGGATAAACAGAAAGGTTAAAGATGGGCAGCATAGATGGGTGCAGTAGGTTAAGCATACAACTTTTTGGTTTCGGCTCAGGTCATGATGTGAGGATCATGAGATAGAGCCCTGTGTGGAGCCAGAGCCCCATGTGGAGCCTCTTGCTGGGCTCTGTGCTCAGCAGGGGTCTGCTTGAGATTCTTTCTCCCTCTCTCTTTGCCCCTCCCGCTTGTGCTCTCTCTCTGTCCCCCTCTCAAATAAATACCTAAATCTTAAGAAAAAGAGAAAGGCTGAAAATATGTATAGATAGCTTGTATTTGGATCCATTCATTATTTAATGTAAAAGGAAAAATTAAAGGTACATTTCAAAGATATGATTAGAAATGAGATGATACTCAGAAAGGGGGATTTGATAAGATGAGCTAGGCCATCACAAAGAAGCAAATTTAGACTTGATGAGATGTCTGCTAAATTATTAAGTATAATTACTTATAAAGGAATATACATTTGATGTGCTCTTTATAATTATACACTACAAAAATATGTATGAATCAACATTTTAGATCATTTTGGATAATGACATTTTAGGTACTTCTAACACTAAAAATGTTGACCATCTATGTTTTGATGTTTTCTACATTAGCCATGTATGTGTAATAAAAATTATGAAAAGGAGGAAATGGACATACAAATATGGAGAATAAACTGGTAGTTGCCAAGGAGAGGGCGATTGAGGGATGGGCCAAATAGTGTAATGGGGAGTGGGATATAAAACTTGCAATTATGGAGTAAATAAATCACTAGGATGAAAGTTAGAGCACAGAGAATGTTGTCAATGGCACTGTAATAGCATTGTATGGTGAGGTATGGTAGCTACACTGTGGTGAGCATAATCAGAATAATTAATAATTATGAAAAGGAATTGGAAGGAAAGCAATAGGAGAGGGGCAAGAAAAGGAAAAAGAATTCTGTGAAATATATGGTTGGAGTAGAGTATGCATATATGTGATAGAAATAGATTATTAATTATTACTATTGTTATTATTATTTTGGTACCAACATTTCTCAGTAAGTGATGATTTCTGGGGATAACTATGAAGAAAAGCTTCATGTTTCATATCTAATTTTAACCAGAAAGGTACCGGTTTCCTTGCTTAGAGAACATTAATATACATGAATGAATTTTGGCTCAAGGAATATAATGACTGGTAGCTGGATGGCATTTTACAGAATGCTGGTGTGTCTGTTATTTGAAATAGGCAAGTCCTACACCAGAACAGGAAAACATTAACAATAAGCCACTCTTTACCTTGCCAACTCAAATCTCCGTATATTTCTTATAGTCTCTAAAAGAGAGAACACCTATCTGTTTAGGTATTTGATGGAAATTGCCATACTTTGTAAGAAACTAGGTTCTTATTATAGCCGTGGGATGAAATATGAATAATCTATGTGACTTGGCCATGGGTGGGTGTCAGAGGGGCATGTAGCCAAGTTTTGATGAGATACAGAACAATGACTTCTGTGGAAGGTTTTCTTTCCCAGATTAAAACCCAAAGATTAATGTAGAGAAGTCTCTTCTAGCTCTTCCATTCCTGCATTTGATATTAATGTGATGCCCAAAGATGCAGCAATCATGACCTTTGAGAGTCTACGTGTTAAAGATGATATTATGAACAGATAGAAAAATAATCCAGTCTAAAAGGTCTTTGATGGATGCCAGCAGATGTCTGCATTCTTAGGACACCTGGGTGCCTTTGGTCAGTTCATGATCCCAGAGCTCTGGGATCCCGAGTCCAGCATTGGGCTCCCTGCTCAGTGTGGAGCTTGCTTCTCCATCTCCCACTACCCCTGCTTGTCCCCTCTCTCTCTCACTCTGTCAAATAAGTAAACTATTGGGTATTATGGAGGGCACATATTGCATGAAGCACTGGGTGTGGTGCATAAACAATGAATTTGGAACACTGAAAAAATAAATGAAAAAAAAATTATAAAAAAAGGTCTACATTCTGATATCTTATCATGGAATAAAATAAAATAAAAAACTTTAAGAGACTGTAAGTCAGGCATTGTTCACTTCCTGAAGCTGAATGCATTTTTGCATTCTTAGTCTTTGCATAACAGAGCTCTCTTATTTTTTTCTCCTATATCGCTAACTTCTTTCACTGATTCATGAATTTTTTTTTCCTGCTTATTTTTGAGTGTTCCTCTGTAACTCAGGAGAACTAAAATTTTTTTTTTCATTTAAAACACGTTTCATTCTTTTAACTACTCCCCACTTAAAAGATTTCTGTATCTATAGCTCTATTCCTGGACTCTAGCATAATATATCCAAGAGTGTATTTTAGTACATAGATGGACATCCCTCGAGCACTTCAAAGTTAAATTGTGCAAGTCTGAGCTCATGATTTTATCCTCTTTTTAATGTCTTAGGAAATATCAAGACTATTATCTCTCTGGTGCTTAATCCAATAATCTCTGAGGCAACTTTTCTCCCCTCTCACCTTATAGGACAGGCGGGAAATTGTACCTCTTAAATATTTCTGTTTTGTGTCCTGGTCTTCATTTCCACTGCCAGTTTTATTTCAGATTTATATATTTTTCATTTCCGAATGATTTCTCTCTCCAATCTTAGTTAAGTTTAGTCTCTTTTCTATAGTCTGCTTTCAGATTTATCTATCTAAAACTCCAATATGGGCCTCTTACTCTCTACTCTAAGCCTTTGGTTCTATCATTCGAGATATTTAAAATTCAATTGTGGGGTTGCCTGGGTCGCTCAGTAGGTTAATTGTCTGACTCGGTTTTTGCTCAGTTCATGATCTCAGGTTTATGGGATCAAGCCTTGCGTCTGGATCAGCATTCAGCACAGAGACTGCTCAGTATTCTCTCTCCATCTTTTTCCTTCCCCATCTGCACCTCCCCACCCTCTCTGTCTCTCTCAAATAAGTAAAAATATAAAACCTTAAAAAATAAAAGTCAATTGTGTATCATATAAGAACCTTTATGAACTGAACACATTACTATATATTTTTTCACATTTCAGCTCTTTCATATACTTTCATGTATGTTATTCCTTGTCATTACAAAGTGGAACTGCCTTTGGCTCTTAGACCTAATAAGTTGGTTGCCATTTTAGTCCTGCCACCTGTGAGTTATATAAACTAGGGTAAGGTAGTCAGTTATGCTGATATTTATTTGTCCATAAAATGAGAGGTGACTAACTTCACCAGATGTTATGAAGGTTTGAGAGTATATGGGTATAACTATCTGACAGAAATGTTAATTCCCCTTTTCCTTTATCCTTCAAACTTTGATTAAATGCTAGTTACCCTGAAGTATTTATTGATGACCCCATGCAAAATAGTGTCTATAAACTATTGTTAAACCTTGTATCTTCCTTTTAATAAAGCACTTTATAATTTCTTATGGATATTAGTCTTCCTATCACCTACGACTTTTTTGAGAAAAGAAATCTTTAACTAACTTTGTATACCCCAGTAGTTAGCACAATTTCTGGCACAAGGTAGGCACTACTAAATGAGAGTCTTCACTGACATTCATAGGGGAAAGTTGAAGAAGACGTAGCAAGAAAATCAGGTGCTTAGAAGCCCCTAAGGGACATATGGTGGAGAAGAAATATTCACCAAGTGACTTTGTGAATTGACCTCATTGACACTAGCACACTGATGGGAGATTGGAAACCAGTCTGGACGCCAGCGACCTCCTTGCCATGACAATGTCCTTACAGAATGACCTCAACACCCCACATTCCCATGTAGATCTAAATCTAATACAATAAAACTAGCAAAGGTACAAACTTTCCTCTTCATTTTTTGCCTCCAGCAAAATGTGTATAGTCATTACAGATATCTGGAACTTTCCTCAAATTATAGTGTAGTATTATTGCATGCTACAGAAATATTGCTGAACAGAAAAGCATCACCATAGATTTGGAAAAATTCAGTAATTTAGGACAGGAGGGTTATCATAATAACCTATGAAAAGCTATTCACTACATGTATGAGGAACAGAATGTTTATATACACTTAAAACTATGTTTATAGATTTCAGTGCACATGGAACAAATTAGAACTTTGGATGAATGAAACCGAAAAGATGCATACTTTGTCATTAAGTTAAAAAAGATTACAAAACACAAAACATCACATATAATGTAAATGTATATACAGAAATATTTAGACTTTACAACACAATATCTCTAAGTTGTGGGATTTTAGGTGATTTTATTTTTTCCTAAATATGAACTCTTTTTTTCTATATTTATTATAAATAATATATATAGATTTTCTAATTTCCTAAGAAAATTTGAAATTAGTCAAAGAAATAGGAAAAATTATATAAGAGCAATTTTATAAATAGCATTATTATATATAACTAATAGCAAACGTACTGGAGACAGACTACCTGAATTTGAATCTCCATCTCCTTGATTTACGAACTACATGTCCTTAGGTGAGTTGCTTCCCTTCTCTGTCCCTGAATTACCTCAACTGTAAAATAGAAATGATAACAGCACTTACCTTATAATGTTGTTGTGACGATTAAGTGAGTTAATACATGGTAAACAGTGGAACATGCTGTGTCATATAATAAGTATTCACTGAGTTTTTTAAAATAATGATGATTTTTTGGACACTTGATTATTTTTGCTTTCCACAGATGCAGATAGCTTGCTCTCCTAGACTGTGTTCTGTTTGAATGAAATAGACAAAACAAAGTTTTATTTCCATAAATCTAATATCATAGACAAAAAAAGGATGGAAAACTGAAGTCCTTTCACATATCAGTTTAATAAATATATGGGCTCTTTGAAGAGAAATTAACCTCACAATACAATTGAAATCATGAAAATGAGGCCTGAATATATATATATATATATATATATATATATATATATATATAATCATTCAAGTAAAGAGCATGAGCAGAAAGAACCTTGAGATAGAAAAAAATTTGGGGAGCAAAATGTAACCCGTGTGTACAGGTCTCACTCAGCAAGAGCTTCAAGAGATTGAAACACACAGACAGTTCACACCCTTTGGAATCACGACTGTTTCTTAAGATAGAAAGTTATAAATAGTTCCTACTATTTGGAAGGGAGTCATTTAGCTGGACTAGATGGTAAGACTAAGTAGAGTCCATAATTTCTTCTAATGGAAACCATGGGCAGAAGACATGAACAGACACTTCTCCAGAGACGACATACAAATGGCTATCAAACACATGAAAAAAATGTTCATCATCACTAGCCATCAGGAAGATTCAAATTAAAACCACATTGAGATACCACCTTAGAATGGCCAAAATTAACAAGACAGGAAACTACGTGTGTTGGAGAAGATGTGGAGAAAGGGAGCCCTCTTACACCTTTGATAGGAATGCAAGTTGGTGCAGCCACTTTGGAAGACAGTGTGTACATTCCTTAAGAAATTAAAAATAGAGCTTCCCTATGACCCTGCAATTACACTACTGGGTATTTACCCCAAAGATATAGATATAGTGAAAAGAAGGGCCATCTGTACCCCAATGTTCATAGCAACAATGGCCATGGTCGCCAATCTGTGGAAAGAACCAAGATGCCCTTCAATGGACGAATGGATAAGGAAGACATGGTCCATATATACTATGGAGTGTTATGCCTCCATCAGAAAGATGAATACCCTGCTTTTGTATCAACATGGACAGGACTGGAAGAGATTAAGCTGAGTGAAATAAGTCAAGCAGAGAGAGTCAATTATCATATGGCTTTACTTATCTGTGGAGCATAAGAAATAACACAGAGGACATGGGGAGATGGAGAGGAGAAGAGAGTTGAGGTAAATTGGAGGTGGAGATGAACCATGAGAGACTATAAACGCTAAAAAACAAACTGACGCTAAAAAACAAACTGACGCTAAAAAACAAACTGGGTTTTGAAGGGGCAGGGGGTGGGAAGGTAGGTGAGTCCGGTGGTAGGTATTATGGAGGGCATGTATTGCATGGAGCACTGGGTGTGGTGCATAAACAATAAATTCTGGTACACTGAAGTGAAATAAAAAAAAAATAAATAAAAAAAAAAAAATTATTTTTTTAATTTAAAAAATTTAAATTAAAATTTTAAAAATTAAATAAATAAAAAGGGGGAAAAACACAAGCTGAGCAGCAAAAAGAAATAATTTTTAAAAATAAAGATAATTTTAAAAATAGGGACAGTCAGGAAAGTCTGGGTGGCTCAGTGTGCTAAAGCCTCTGCCTTTGGCCCAGGTCATGATCCCAGGGTCCTGGAATCAAGCCACACATTGGGCTTTCTGCTCAGCAGAGAGCCTGCTTCCTCCTCTCTCTCTGCGTACTTCTCTGCCTACTTGTCATCTCTGTCTGTCAAATAAAAGAATAAAATCTTTTTTTAAAAAATAGGGACAGTTTAAAGGCACAAAAGACACAGCTTAAAGGAGCACAAAAACAGAACTTTCAGAAGTCTGCTCAGTGAGGGACATCACTCTGGGAGCTAAGCAGGGGTGGAACACTCGCTGGGACAGTGTGGTCTCAGAATCCTCAGGATCACAGAAAGACTGGGGGTGCCTAAGTATTGCAGAGCTCCCAGGTATCAGAGTGGGTAGCCAGCTTTAAAAAGTGAGCCCGGAAGTGAGCTCTCACCCCAGGATTGCCATAAACCACTACAGCAGAGTCAGGCCACTGCTCTTCAAGCAGGAGCCAAATAAACAGCAGAATAGGGGAAGCCCCCATCTTTCCCCAGGACAAGCAGCGTGAGAGCACACTATGGAAGTCTGCAAGGTTTGGAGACTCTAAACAGGGTTATGTGCCAGAGACAGAAATGCTCGGTCGGAGTCAGAGACCAGGAAGACAGGAGTTACTGACTGCTTTTCTCTGAGGGCTCACAGAGGAGTGGGGCCCTGAGCTCTCAGCTGCTGGGCAACAGATGGCAAGGCTGCCATTTGCATTCTTGTCCTCTAAAGCTGCATGGAAAGCTGTCAAGGAACAAAATCTACAGAGAGCAAATCAGAGCAGATTACTGAGCCTGGTCCCTGGTAACAGTGGTGTAACTCCAACTTGGGAAAAGATATTGAGAATGCAACAGGTCCCTCCCCCAGAAGATCAGCAAGAACATCCAGCCAAGACCAACTTAACCAAGCAATGAGAATTGCAGAACCCCAGCCCTACGGGAATAAAACACACAGAATTCATGGCTTTTTTTCTCATGATTACTTACTCTTTCAAATTTTCATTTTTTTAATTTTCTTTTTTTTTATTTTTATTTTTCATTTTCAACCAACTTATCCTTTTTTAAAATCTTTTTTAATTTTCATTTTTACACTCATATTCTATCCTTCATTGTATTTAACCTTATTTGTGTGTGTGTGCATGTGTGTATGTGTATGTGTGTGTGTATAAGTTTTCTTTCATTAAAAATTTGGGATGCAATTTCATTTATCAGACCAAAATGCACCCAAAAATCTAGTGCATGACTCTGTTCTACTCACCTGCCTGATCATATAAAAAAGCAAGACCCATAGATATGCTGTCTGCAGGGGACTCGTTTTAGAACCAAAGACACCTCCAGATTTACACTGCAGCAGTGGAATACCATTTCTCATGCTAACAAACATCAAAAGAAAGCTGGGGTGGCAAACCTTATATCAGACAAATTAGATTTTTTTTCTTTTTAAATTTTTTAATTTTTTTATTATGTTCAGTTAGCCACTGTATAGCACATAATTAGTTTTTTGATGTAGTGTTCAATGATTCTTTAGTTAAGTATAACACCAAGTGCTCATGATAGCATATGTCATTATTTATTTGACAAAGAGATGGAGAGAGAACACAAGCAGGCAGAGCAGCAGGCAGTGGGGGAGGGAGAAGCAGGCTCTCTGCCAAGTAGAGAGCCAAAAGCAGGGCTCAACTCCAGGAGTCTGGGAACATGATCTGAGGGAAGGTGGACACTCAACTGAATGAGCCACGAGGCATCCTGACAAATAAGATTTTAAACCAAACATCATAATAATAAATGAGGAAGGACACTGTATCACAATAGAATGGACTATCCAAGAAGAAGATCTAACAGTTGTAAATATTTATGCTCCTAACATGGGAGCAGCCACTTATATAAGTCAATTAATAACAAAATCAAAGAAACATGTCAACAATAATACAGTAATAGTAATAGTAGGGAACTTTAACAGTTCCCCGCATTGAAATGGAGAGATCATCAAAGCAAAAGATCACCGAGGAAATAAGGCTTTGAAAGACACACTGGACCAGATAGACTTCACAGATATGTTTAGAATACTCCAGCCCAAAGCAACAGAATACACAAACTTCTCTAGTACATATGTAACATTCTCCAGAATAGATCACATCCTGGGTCACAAATCAGGTCTCAATAAGTATCAAAAGACTAGAATCATTCCCTGTATACTTTTAGACCACACTGCTTTGAAACTGGAACTCAATCACAAGAGGAAATTGAAAAGAACTTAAACAAATGGAAGCTAAAGAGCTTCATACTGAAGAAGGAATGGGTCAACCAGGAAATTAAAGAAGAATTTTTTTTTTAATTCATGGAAACAAATGAAAATGAAAACACAACTCTTTAAAATAAGGCAGCCCTAAGTCAAAAGTATATAGCACTACAAGACTTTCTCAAGAAACAAGAAAGCTCTCAATTACATAACCTAACCCTACACCTAAAGGAGTTGGAGAAAGAACAGCAAATAAAGCCTAAACCAAGAAGGAAAAGATAATTAATAAAGATTAGAGCATAAATCAATGAAATAGAAACAAATCAATGAAACTAGAAGGTGGCTCTTTGAAAGAATTAATAAGATTGATAAACCCCTTGGCCAGACTTACCAAAAAGAAAAGAGAAAGGACCCAAATAAATAAAATCATGAATGAAAGAGGAGAGATCATGACCAACAACAAGGAAATACAGACAATTTTAAGAACATATTATAAGCAACTATATGCCAACAAATTAGGCAATCTGGAAGAAATGGATGCATTCCTAGAGATGTATAAACTATAAAAACTGAACCAAGAAGAAACAGAAAACTGAACAGCCCCATTCCACCAAGTAAATTAAAGCAGTAATCAAAAATCTCCCAATAAAAAAGCCCAGAAACAGATGGCTTCCCAGGGAAATTCTACCAAACATTTAAAGAAGAAATACTACCTATTCTGAAGCTGTTCCAAAAAATTGAAATGGAAGGAAAACCTCCAAATGCCTTCTATGAGGCCAGCATTACCTTGATCCAAAAACCAAAGAGACAAAGATCCTATCAAAAAGAAGAGTTACAGACTGATATCCCTGATGAACATGGATGCCAAAATTATCACCAAAATACGAGCCAATAGGATCCAACAGTATGTTAAAAAGATTATTCACCATGACTAGGTGTGATTTATTCCTGGGCTGCAAGTTTGGCTCAACATCCACAAATCAATCAATGTGATAGATCACATTAACAAAAAAAGACAAGAATCATATGATCCACTCAAGTGATGCAGAAAAAGCATTTGATGAAATACAGCATTCTTTCTTGATTAAAACTCTCTGTGATGCATATCTCAATATCATAAAAGCCATATATTAAAAGCCCATAACAAATATCACTTCAAATGAGGAAAAACTGAGAGCTTTTCTCTTAATGTCAGGAACATGACAGGGATGCCCACTCTCACCACTATTGTTCAACATAGTACTAGAAGTCCTAGTCTCAGCAATGAGACAACAAAAAGAAATAAAAGGCATTGAAATTGGCAAAGAAGAAGTTAAGCTCTCTCTCTTCACAGATAACATGATACTTTATATGGAAAACCTGAAAGACTCCACTGCCAAATTACTAGAACTCATATAACAATTCAGCAACGTGCAGGGTACAAAATCAATGCACAGAAATCAGCTGCATTTCTATACACTAACAATTTAACTGAAGAAAGAGAAATTAAGGAATCTATTCCATTTACAATAGCACCAAAAAACACAAAATACCTAGGAATAAATCTAAACAAAGAAGTAAAAGTTCTGTACTCTAGAAACAACAGAAAATTTATGAAAGAAACTTATGAAAATAAGTTTCTTATGAAACTTAAGAAAATTTATGAAAGACAAAAAAAAGAAAAAAACATTCCATGCTCATGGATTGGAAAAATAAACATTTTTGAAATGTCTATGCTTCCCTAAGCAATCCTCCTACTCAATGTAATCCCTATTAAAATACCACTGACATTTTTTACAGAGCTGGAACATACAGTCCTAAAATTTGCATGGAACCAGAAAAGACTTGAATCACAAGGGAAATGTTGAAAAAGAAAACCAAAACTGGGGGTATGAAAATTTCTAACTTCCAGCTATATTACAAATCTCTGATCATCAAGACAGCATGGTATTGGCACAAAAGCAGACATGTAGATCTATGGAACACAACAAACAGTCCAGAAATGAACCCTCAACTCTATGGTCAACTAAGCTTTAACAAAGCAGGAAAGAATATCCAATGGAAAAAAGATAATTTCTGCAATAAATGGTGTTGGGGAAATTGGACAGCTACATGCAAAAGAATGAAACTGCACCATTCCCTTACATCATACACAGAGAAAAACTCAATATGGGTGAGACAGAAATCCATCAACGTCCTAGAGGAGACACAGAGAGTAACTTCTTTGACCTTGAAAAGGCAACCAAGATCTTGCTATCCAAGATCTACAAAGAACTTCTCAAACTCGACACCTAAACAAACAAATAATCCAGTTATGAAATGGGCAGAAGACATGTACAGACACTTCTCCAAAGAAGACAGTGTCTAGTTTCAAATGGCCAACAAACATAAAAAAATGCTCCACATCACTTGCCATCAGGGAAATACAAATCAAAACCACAATGACATACCACCTTACACCTGTGATAATAGCTAAAATTAACAAGACAGGGGACAATAAACATTGGTGAAGATGTGGAGAAAGGGGAGCCCTCTTATATCATTGGTGGGAATGCAAGCTGGTATCACCACTCTAGAAAACAGTATGAAGCTTCCTCAAGAAGTTAAAAATAGAGCTACCCTATGACCTGGCAATTGCACTACTGGTTATTTACCCCAAAGATACAGATGTAGTGAAAAGGGGCACCTGCTCCACAATGTTCATAGCAGCAATGTCCACAACAGCCAAACTGTGGAAGGAGCCAAGATTTCCTTTATCATATGAATGGATAAAGATGTGGTTCATATATGCAATGGAATATTACTCAGCCATCATAAAGGATGAATGCCTATCATTTACATTGACAAGGGTAGAACTGGAGGGGATTATGCTAAGTGAAAGAAGTCAAGGAGAGAAAGACAATTGTCATATGATTTCAGTCATACGTGGAATATAAGGAATAGTGCAGAGGATCATAGGAGAAGGAAGGGAAAACTGAATGGGTAGAAATCATGGAGTCAAACCATGACACACTCTTGACTCTAGGAAACAAATGAAGGGCTTTGGAAAGGGATGTGGGTAGCAGGATGGGGTAACGGGGTGATGGGCATTAAGGAGGGCACATGATGTGATAAGCACTGGGTGTTATATGCAACTAATGAATCATTGAACACTACATCAAAAACTAATGATGTATTATATAGTGGCTAACTGAATTTAAATTTAAAAAAAAAAGAAAGCAACAGAGAAAAAAAACCCAGAAAACAATTAATATGATAAGAAGTACATAACTATTGGGATCCCTGGGTGGCTCAGTTGGTTAGGCCACTGCCTTCTTCTCAGGTTGTGATCCCAGGGTCCTGGGATCAAGTCCTGCATCAGGCTCCTTGCCCAGCAGGGAACCTGCTTCTCTCTCCTCCTCTGTCTGCCACTCTGCCTGTCACGCTCTCTCTCTCTCTCTGACAAATAAATAAAGAAATAAAATCTAAAAAAAAAAAAAAAAAAAGAAGTGCATAACTATCAATAATAACTTTAGAAAAAATAATTACTTGAAATGGAAATTGTTTAATGCTCAAAGCAGAAGACATAGGCAGAATGGATTAAGAAAAATAAGACCAAGAGGGGGGACAAGATGGCAGGGAAGTAGGAGGAGGCGCCTTTTCAACCTGTACCCCAAAGTGAGCTGATTACCTACCAAAGAACTCCAATAACCCATGAAATCAGCCTGAGATCAGAATTATACACGTCTGGATCTCTACAGGGGCAGAAGATGCCAGTGGGCAGGAAAAGCAGAGTGGGAATGGCTGACTGATATCAGAAGATAAACAAAAGGGGGAGGGAGCCACCAGAGGGGACCAGTTGGAAAGTAATACCCCCAATATGAGCGAGAGTGCCCTGCATCTGGGGACCAGCATTAACTTGGAGGCTGGTTGAAAGCACTCCAAAAGAGCAAAGGATAGTGGGGGGAGGGAGGGATTGTGAGAATCTGGGTGGCTAGGGACAGGGGCTTAAGTCCCTGGTCCCAGGACAGCCTCCCCTGGCGCTGAGCCAGAGAGAGTGCAGCAGAGAAACCAGATCTTGGTCCCTAAGCCGCCAGTGCACCAGAGAAAGTGTGGGTCCGGCTCCTGTGAGGGGATGGGAGCTAGCTAGACAGCAGAACTTGAGAGCCCTGCTATAGAGCCTGAGATACTCCCCTGAGAGAGGTACAAAGGCTCAGCCGAGGCCTTTGATACATGCCATTGTTTCAGAGCCTAAGACCCATGCACCAAACTCTCCCCCCAGAGAGGTGCACAAAGGCCCAGCCTGGTGCTTTCGGACTTACACCCAGTTCTCAGAGCCTGAGAATTGTGCACGACCCACAGCCTCCCCTGAAATTGGTGCACGCAACCCAGGTGCTCTTAGACCCAGAAAGACCAAGCATTCCCAGCCCCGGCCAGCGGGGAAAATCTCAGTGTGCGATCGCTGCTTAGAACCTCTCTGGCAGTCTGGAGCTGCCCAGACAGCCACCACTGCAGTGGCTTTGGGTACAAGCAAAAGATCCTGCATCCCCAGGGACTGCGAATTGGAACCTGCTCTGCCAGTGGCCAAGGGGGAATTTATTTGGGCTCTGCAGCCAGACTGAGGCTTCTCTCTGAGAGGGAGGTCAGGGTGCACCTTGTTTTCCTCTAAAACTACAAAAACCATCAAAAGCGGTCAAGGTGAGAGGAAAAAAAAAAGTGAACAAACATAAAAACCACCAGAGAACAAAAGCCTGAAAAAAAAAACCAGTTTCCTCAGAACCCACCCCCTTGAGGGGGGAGGGAGGAATTAACTCAGGGAACTTCATTGACTTAAAACCCATGTGGCAGGCCCCTCCCCCAGAAAACAAACCAAGAAAGAAAAAAAAAAAAAACAGAGAGGGGAAAAAAAAGGACTACAAGACTACAAGAGAACAACCACTACTTCATAGGAAAACTTTTATGTTTTACTCGTTCCCACTATTTTGGTTCATTTTTTTTATATATAGATAATTTTTTTAACCTATTTACCATCACAGCGAGATGTCCAGTACATCAAATTCCATAATAACCTCTAACCTGAACTTTTTGATACATACACCTATGTTTTTCTTTTGCATTTCTATTTTTTAATTTTTTTAAAATTTTAGTTTATTTTAGTCTAGTTTATTCCTTTTTATTTTTATTTTCTAATATTCATATATAGTTAAACTTCAAAGTAATCCCCTTTCCCCAATCAATACTACCCCTACAGGTAAACCAATTTTTAATCCCCCTCTATCTTAGGAAAGTTGAGTCCTTTAACAAAGATATCAAGATACATCCAGGGAATCAAAACAAACCTCCTCGACCACACTGAGAATTTATAACCACTCTCCCATCTTTTTCTTCCACCAGTGTTTCTGTGTTTTTGTGTTTCTTCTGATAGCATATGAATCTTACACTTGGGGTTGTTTTTGACGAGGTTCTTCCTTTATTTGCATATATTTTTTTTCTCTTGTCATATACTTATATCAGTGTTTTTGTTTGTCTACTTCATAAATCTTACCTTGGGGCCCATTTAGGCTGAACCTTCTCTTTCATCTTCCCTTTCGTTCTTGTCTCTCTCTCTCTCTCTCTCTCTCTCTCTTTTATTTTTCTTTTCTTTTATCTCTTGTTTGGGTGGGAAATCCTGATTGCTCAGAAGTGTTCCAGGGTGCACCTTGACTGCACCACGGTTAATTCATCCAGCTACATCTGTACAGTCATCTCTCACCAAAATAACTAGGAGGAAGAAGGACCAACAGAAGAAAAATACAGAGGATGGACCTTCTGCAACAGAGCTAATGGCTATCAACATAGACAATATGTCGGAAAGAGAATTCAGACTAACAATTATCCAGGCAATAGCTAGGTTGGAGAAAGCTATGGATGACCAAACAGAATTGATTAGGGCTGAGCTGAAAGCGACCAGACAGGATGTGCACAATGTTAGGGCGGAGCTTAAAGCTACCAGGGAGGAGGTTCACAATGCTCTCAATGAGTTCCAATCTATTCTAAACTCTCTCAAAGCTAGGTTAACTGATACAGAAGATAGAATTAGTGTTCTGGAGGACAAACAGATAGAGAGAAAGGATCAGGAGGAAGCCTGGAACAAACAGCTTAGAAACCACGAAAACAGAATCAGGGAAATAAATGATGCCATGAAGCATTCCAACGTCAGAATTATTAGAATCCCTAAAGGGTAGGAGAAAGAAAGAAGTCTAGAAAATATAGTGGAACTAGTTCTTCATGAAAATTTTCCCAATCTCGCGAATGGAACCAGCATTCATGTACTAGAGGCTGAACAGTCTCCACCCAAGTTTATACATTCCAAAAAAAAATCATGACACCTTATAGTCAAATTGAGGAATCATAATTGTAGGTATAATGTCTTGAAAGCCACTAGGAAAAAGAGGCCCCTTACTTACAGAGGAAAGCCCATCAGAATAACGTGAGATCTATCCATAGAGACCTGGAAAGCCAGAAAGGGCTGGCAAGAAATATTCAGGGCATTAAATGAGAAGAATATGCAGCCAAGAATACTTTATCCAGCAAGACTGACATTCAAAATGGATGGAGAGATAAAGAGTTTCCAAGATCGGCAAGGCTTAAAAGACTATGCAACCATCAAGCCAACACTACAGGAAATATTAAGGGGGGTTCTATAAAAGAGGAAAAATCCTAAGAATAGCATTGAACAGAAATATAGAGACAATTTACAGAAATAAAGACTTCAAAGGTAACACGATGTCAAAAAACGTATCTATCAATAATCACTCTCAATGTGAATGGCCTAAATGCGCCCATAAAATGGCACATGGTTGCAGATAGGATAAAATGACAGGACCCATCCATATGCTGTCTACAAGAGACCCATTTTGAACCTAAAGATACATCCAGACTAAAAGTGAAGGGATGGAGAAGCATATTTCATGCCAATGGGCCTCAAAAGAAGACTGGGGTAGTGATTCTCATATCAGATAACTTAGATTTTAAACTAAAGACTGTAGTCAGAGATACAAAAGGACACTACATCATTCTTAAAGGGACTATCCTCCAGGATGATCTAACAATTGTAAATATCTATGCCCCTAATATGGGAGCAGCCAATTACATAAGAAAACTGTTAATCAAGATAAAGAGTCATATTGATATGAATACACTAATCATAGGAGATCTTAAAGCACCTCTCTCAGAAATAGATCATCGAAGCAGAAAATCAATAAAGAAACAAGAGCATTGAATGACACATTGGACCAGATGGACTTCATAGACATATACAGAACATTCCATCCTAAAACAACAGAATACTCATTCTTCTCAAGTGCACATGGAACCTTCTCAAGAATAGACCACATACTGGCTCACAAATCAGGACTCACCCAATACCAAAAGCCTGAAATTATTCCCTGCATATTCTCAGATCACAATGCTTTGAAACTGGAGGTCAATCACAAGGAATAGTTCCGAAGGAACTCAAACACCTGGAAGCTAAAAACCACCTTGCTTAAGAATGCTTGGATCAACCAGGAGATCAAAGAAGAACTGAAACAATTCATGGAAACCAATGATAATGAAGATACTTCGGTCCAAAACCTATGTGATACAGCAAAGGCGGCCCTAAGGGGGAAATACATAGCCATTCAATCCTCCCTCAAAAAAGTTGAAAAGTCCAGAACACAGCAGCTGTCTCTACACTTTAAAGAACTGGAGAATCAACAACAAATCAAACCAACTCCACTCATAAGAAGGGAAATAATCAAGATTAAAGCTGAGATCAATGAGGTAGAAACCAGAGATACAGTAGAACGTATCAATGAACCTAGAAGCTGGTGTTTTGAAAGCATCAATAAGATTGATAAACCATTGGCCACACTAATCCAAAAGAAAAAGAGAAAGCCCAAATTCATAAAATTGTGAATGAAAAGGGAGAGATCACAACTAACACCAAGGAAGTAGAAACAATCATCAGAAGCTATTATCAACAGTTATATGCCAACAAGCTTAGCAACCTAGATGAAATGGATGCATTCCTGGAAAACTATAAAATCCCAAAATTGAACCAGGAAGAAATCGAAAACCTGAATAGAACGATATCTAGTAACGAGATTGAAGCAGTGATGAAAAACTTTTCAAAAAACAAGAGTCCAGGACCTGATGGATTCCCTGGGAATTCTACCAAACTTTCAAAGAATAAATAACACCTATTCTCCCAAAGCCGTTTCAAAAAATTGAAGCAGAAGGAAAACTTCCAGACTCTTTCTATGAAACCAGCATTACCCTGATCCCCAAACCAGGCAAAGACCCTACCAAAAAGGAGAGTTTCAGACCAATATCACTGATGAATATGGAGGCTAAAATTCTCAACAAGATCCTAGCAAACAGGATCCAACAGCACATTAAAAATATTTTCACCATGACCAGGTGGGATTCATCTCTGGGCTACAAGGAAGGTTCAACATTCGCAAATCAATCAATGTGATAGAACAAATTAATAAGAGAAGTGAGAAGAACCACATGGTCCTCTCAATTGATGCAGAAAAATCATTTGACAAAATCTAGCATCAGTTCCTGATTAAAATGCTTCAAAGTATAGGGATAGAGGGAACATTCCTGAACTTCATCAAATCTATCTATGAAAGACCCACAGCAAATATCATCCTCAATGGGAAAAAGCTTGCAGCCTTCCAGTTGAGATCAGGAACAAGACAAGGATGCTCACTCTCACCAATCTTGTTCAACATAGTATTAGAAGTCCTAGCACCAGCAATCAGACAACAAAGAGAAATAAAATGTATCCAAATTGGCAATGAAGAAGTCAAACTCTCTCTCTTCGCAGAAGACATGATTCTTTATATGGAAAACCCCAAAGACTCCACCCCAAACTACTAGAACTCATACAGCAATTCAGCAATGTGGCAGGATACAAAGTCAATGTACAGAAATCAGTGGCTTTCTTATACACTAACAATGAAAATAAAGAAAGGGGAATTAGAGAATCAATTCCATTCACTATAGCACCAAGAACCATAAGATACCTGGGAATAAAACTAACCAAAGAGGTAAAGGATCTGTACTCGAGGCACTACAGAACACTCATGAAAGAAATTGATGAAGACACAAAAAGATGGAAGAACATTCCATGCTCTTGGATCAGAAGAATAAACATTGTTAAAATGTCTGTGCTGTCTAGATCAATCTATACTTTTAATGCCATTCTGATCAAAATTCCACCGGTATTCTTCAAAGAGCTGGAGCAAATAATCCAAAAATTTGTATGGAATCAGAGGAGACCCTGAATCGGTAAGGAAATGTTGAAAAACAAAAATAAAACTGGTGGCATCACATTACCTGATTTCAAGCTTTACTACAAAGCTGTGATCACCAAGACAGCATGGTACTGGCATAAAAACAGACACATAGACCAGTGGAACAGAGTAGAGAGCCCAGATATGGACCCTCAACTCTATGGTCAAATAATTTTCAACAAAACAGGAAAAAATATACAGTGGAAAAAAGACAGTCTCTTCAATAAATGGTGCTGGGAAAACTGGGCAGCTATATGTAGAAGAATGAAACTCGACCATTCTCTTACACCGTACACAAAGATAAACTCAAAATCGATAAAAGACCTCAATGTGACACAGGAATCCATCAGAATCCTAGAGGAGAACATAGGCAGTAATCTCTTCGATATCAGCCACAGCAACTTCTTTCAAGATATGTCTCCAAAGACAAAGGAAACAGTGAAAATAAACTTGGGACTTCATCAAGATCAAAAGCTTCTGCACAGCAAAGGAAACAGTCAAAAAAAACCAAAGAGGCAACCCACAGAATGGGAGAAGATATTTGCAAATGAGAGTGGAGACAAAAGGTTGATATCCAGGATCTATTATGAACTCCTTAAACTCAACACACACAAAACAGACAATCATATCAAAAAAAATGGGCAGAAGATATGAACAGAGACTTCTCCAATGAAGACATACAAATGACTATCAGACACATGAAAAATGTTCATCATCACTAGCCCTCAGGGAGATTCAAATTAAAACCACATTGAGGTATGACCTTACACCAGTTAGAATAGCTAAAATTAACAAGACAGGAAACAACGTGTGTTGGAGGGGATGTGGAGAAAGGGGAAACCTCTTCCACCGTTGGTGGGAATACAAGTTGGTGCAGCCTCTTTGGAGAATAGTGTTGAGATTCCTCAAGAAATTAAAAATAGAACTTCCCTATGACCGTGCATTTGCACTCCTGGGTATTTACCCCAAATATACAGATGTCGTGAAAAGAAAGGCCATCGTACCCCATGTTTGTAGCAGCAATGGCCACGGTCACCAAACTATGGAAAGAACCAAGATGCCCTTCAACGGACAAGTGGATAAGGAAAATGTGGCCCATATAAACTATGAAGTATTATGCCTCCATCAGAAAGGATGAATACCCAACTCCTGTAGCAACATGGACAGGACCAGATGAGATTATGCTGAGTGAAATAAGTCAAGCATAGAGAGTCAATTATCATATGGTTTCACTTATTTGTGGAGCATAACAAATATCTTGGAGGACATGGGGAGTTAGGAGAAGGGAGTTGGCGGAAACTGGAAGGGGAGATGAATCATGAGAGACTATGGACTCTGAAAAACAATCTGAGGCGTTTGAAGTGTCGTGGAGATGGGAGGTTGGGGTAACAGGTGGTGGGTATTATAGAGGACACGGATTGCATGGAGCACTGGGTGAGGTGAAAAAATAATGAATACTGTTATGCTGAAAATAAAAAATTTAAAAAAGAACTGTTGAATCACTATATTGTATACTTAAAACTAATATTATACTGTATGTTAAGTAAATGGAATTTAAATAAAAAGTCAAAAAAACAATAAGATCAAGCTATATTCTGCATACAAAAGACTTGTATCAGACACAGACACATACTAAAGTGAGCAGATGGAAAATAATATCCCATGAAAATTCAAGGATGAAATGCCAGGTAGCAATAATTATATCAGACAAAACAGAATTTAAAACAAGGACTGTAACAAGAGACAAAGAAGAACATTACATAACAAAAAAGGGACCAGCCCAACAAGCAAATCTAACAATTGTTAAGTGTCTATGCTCCTGAAATCAGACCTATAAATACAGAGAACAGACAGACAGTTGCAAATGTGGAGTAAAAGGGTGAAAGAGAGGATAGGCAAAATAGGTGAAGAGGAGTGGGAAACAGAGGCTTACAGTTATAAAATGATTAAGTCATAGGACTATAATGCACAGCAAAGAGAATATAGCCAATGATGCTGTAATAGTGCTGTATAGTGATAGATGGTAACTACACTTCTTGTGAGCAAAGCATAACCTATAGAGAATGAATCACTATGGTGTACACTTGAAACTAATGTAACATTGTGTGTCAATTATACTCAAATTTTTAAAAATTATGAATATCTATGCTCTCACATTGGAGTACCTAAATCTATAAAGCAAATATTAACAGACATATAAGAAATAATTGACAGTAATACATTAATAGTAGAAGACATTAACATCCCATTTACATCAATGGATAGATCACAAAGGCATAAAATCAATAATGAAACAGTGTCTTGGAATGACACATTAGTATAAATAGACTTAACAGATACATACAACACATTCCACCCAAGGAACATTTTGGTGGCTCAGTCAATTAAGCATCCAACCTGATTCTGGCCCAGGTCATGATCTCAGGGTCCTGAGATCAAGACCCAAGTTGGGCTCTATGTTCAGCATGAATCCATTTGAGATTCTCTCACTGTCCCTCTCCCTCTGGCACTCACACACATGCCCCCCCTCTTTCCCCCTCTTTCTCTCTCTAAAATAATAAATAAAATCTTTTTAAAAAGCATTATATCATAAAACAACTTTATTTATTTCAAGTGTACATGAAACACTCCTCAAGATAGATCACATGTTATGCCACAAAATAAATCTCAATAAATTAAAAAGATTTAAGTCATATCATGCATCTTTTCCAACAACAATGATATGAAATTAGAAATAAATCACAAGAAAAAAACCCACAAACACATGGAAGCTAAACAACATGCTAAACAACAAATGGGTCATTGAGGGAATTTAAAAATGATTCTAAAAATATGTGGAGACAAATGGAAATGAAAATAAAACAGTCCAAAATCTTTGGGGTATAGAAAAAGAAGTTCTAAGAGGAAAATTTATAGCAATACATGGCTCCTTCAAGAAATAAAAAGAAGCCCCAAAAAACATCTAAACTGATACCTACAGAACTAGACAAAGAACAAATCCCAGGTGAATAGAAATAAAATAATAAAAATCAGAGTGGAAATAGATGACGTACTGATTTAAAAAATAGAAAAGATCAATAAAACCAAGAACTGCTTCTTTGAAAAGACAAACAAAATTTAAAATCCTTTAGTCAGACTCATCAAGAAAAAGAGAAATGTCTCAAATAAATCAAAAATGAAAGGAAAGAAGTAGCAACCAACATCTCAGCTATACAAAGAATTACAAGAGAATACTATGAAAATTTATATGCCAACAAATTGGACAACCTAGAAGAAATGGACAAATGCCTAGGAAAATACAATTATCTACACCTGAATGAGAAGAGAAGAGAGGAAAAGAGAAGAAAAAAGAAAGAAAAGCAAGGAAGCTGAATGAGGAAGAAACAGGAAAGCTGCACAAATTACTAGTAATGAAATTGAATCAGTTGTCAAAAAACTCCCAACAAAACCCCACAACTAGATGGATTCACAAGTGAATTCTACATAACATTTAATTTTAAAAAGTGTTAATACCTATTCTCCTCAATCCATCTCAAGATAGGAGAAGAAGGAAAGCTTCCAAATACATTCTACAAGGCCAGCATTACCATGATACTAAAACCAAAAATATTACCAAAAAAGAAAGCTACAGGCCAATATCCTTGATAAACATAGATATAAATATCCTCAGAGTGGGGAGAGGAACAGGACAATTGGGTGACAGGCATTAAAGAGGGTGACAGGCATTAAAAATTACACTTGATGTAAGGAGCATTGGGTGTTATATGCAACTGATGATTTACTAAATTCTACCCCTGAAACTAATAATACAGTATATGTTAATCAAATTGATTTTAAATAAAAGGTTTCTTAAAAGTATTAGCAAGCTACACACAATATATCAAAAGGATCATTCACCATGATCAAGTGGGATTTATTCCAGGGATGCAAGTATGGTTCAATATTCACAAATCAATAAACAAGATGCACCACATTAACAAAACAAAAGCTAAAAATCATATGACCATCTCAATAGCTGAAGAAAAAGCTTTCGACAAAATATAACATTTGTACATAATAAAAACTGTAAATGATATGGGTCTAGAGAAAACATACTTCAATGTAATAAAGGCTCTATATGAAAAATCCACAGCTAACATCATAATCAATGATGAAAGCTTCCCTCTAAGATCAGGAAAAAAACAATGATATCCACTCTCACCACTTTCATTCAACATAGTACTATAACTCCTACCCACCACAATCAGTCAAGAAAAAGAATTAAAAGGTATCCATATTGGTAAGGAAGATGTTAAACTGTCAGTATTTGCAGATGACAAGATATCACATATAAAACATCCACTATATACTCCACCAAAATAAGTTCTAGAACTATTAAATGAATTCAGTAAAGTTGCAGAATACAAAATTAATATACAGAAGTCTGTTGTGTTTCTATACACTAATAACAAAGTAACAGAAGGAGAAATTAACAATTTTATTTATGATCTTACCAGAAAGAATGCCTAGAAACAAACTTAACCAAAGGCCTATACAATAAAAACTATAAAAAAAAAAAACACTGATGAAAAAAAAAAAAAAACACTGATGAAAGAGATAGAAGACAATACAAACAAATAAAAAAATATTCCATGCTCAGGAGTTGGAAGAATTAATAATGTTAAAACGTTCATACTACACAAAGTAATTTACAGATTCAGTGCAATCTCTATCAAAATGTCAACAACATTTTTCACAGAATTGGAACAAACTATCCTAAAATCTATATGGAACCACAAAGGACCCTGAATAGAGCCAAAGCAAACTTGAGGAAAGAAAAACAAAGTTGGAGGGGTACCTGGATTGTTCAATCAATTAAGCATTTGCCTTTGGCTCAGGTCATGATCTCAGGGTCCTTTGATTGAGCCCCAAGTCAGCTCTCGGCTCAGTGGGGAACCTGCTTCTCCCTCTCCCTCTCCCCTTTCCCCTGCTCATGCTTCACCATCTATCTCTCTCAAATAAATAAATGCACACACACAAAACCTGGAGGTATCACCACTCTACATCTCACGATATACAACAAAACTGTAGTAATCAAAACAGTGTGGTACTGGCACAAAGTCAGACACATAGATCAGTGCAACAGAATAGAGAGCCCAGAAATAAACCCATACTTCTGTGGTCAGTTTGTGACAAAGAAAGCAAGAATATATAATGGTGAAAAGACAGTCTAAGAAAACTGGACAGCTGCATACAAAAGAATGGAACTGGACCACTTTCTTACATACACAAAATAAATTCAAAATGGATTAAAAACCTAAGCATTAAGACCCAATAAAACTCCTCAAAGAAAACACAAGCAGTAATTTATTTCACATTGGTCATAGCAACATTTTTCTAGATATGTCTCCTCAGACAAGGGAAACAAAAGCAAAAACAAACTATGGGATCTACACTACAACAAAAAGCTTTTTCACAGTGAAGGAAACCATCAACAAAACAAAAGGCAACATACTAAATCAGGAGAATATATTTCCAAATGATATATCAAATAAGGGGTTAATATCCGAAATATATAAAGAATTTCTGCAACTTAAAAAAAATCAAAAAAATTAAAAAACAAAAAAAAAAAACAAAAAACACCAAATAAACAAGTAATCTGATTTAAAAATGGGCAGAATATCTGGATATGTTTCCAAAGAAGACATACGAAAGGCCAACAAACACATGCAGATATGCTCGATATCACTCATCATCAGGGAAATACAAATCAAAACCAAAATCACATGTATAGGAATGGCTAGGATTAAAAGACAGAAATAATAAGTGTGGCAAGGATGTGGAGAACAAGGAACCCACATGCACTGTTGGTGAGAATGTAAATTGGTACAGCCACTGTGGAAATCAGTATGGAGGGTCCTCAAAAAATAAAAAATAGTAATACCACATGATCCAGTATTTCCACTACTGGGTATTTACCCAAAGGGCAAAAAAAACACTAACTTGAAAAGATGTTTACCACAGCATTATTTACAATAGCCAAGATATGGAAGCAACCCAAGTTTCCATCCATAGATGAATGGATGAAGAAATGTGAGTGTGTGTGTGTGTGTGTGTGTTTAAATAAATAAGTGTGAGATATATAGATAAGTAGGTAGATAATACCTAAATAGTACCCAGCCTTATAAATGAATGAGATCTTGCCATTTGTGACATCATGGGTAGATCTAGATTCTTATGTTAAGTGAAACAAGTCAGAAAAAGGCAAATACCATATGATTTCACTTATATGTAGAAACTAAAACAAAACTGTTAGGGTCCATGATCAAAGGAACCAGACGACACAAAGCGAAATCAAACAAAGCGTTATTTCACGCCAAGCATCGAAAATCAAACTGACCAGTCAGGGCCAGCTATTATGAAGAGGCGATGATGACAAAGTCACCACTTCTGACAATGAAGAGGCGACGATGAGGAGGATGATAATGCTGCTCCAGCGAGGCCACTCCCAACGACAAAGGGGCGATGACGACGATGATGAGGACGACAACCCCAACGACACAGACTCTGCTCCCCATGACGCCACTCTGACAAGGCCGCTCCCCTGACAACACCACACTGGACGAGGCCACTGCCAACAAGGCCGCTCCCCAGATGAGGCCGCTCCCCTGCGAGGCCACTCCTGGTGAGGCTGCAGCTGGGGGCGACGGGGCCGCTGACAGCAGCGCTGCTCCCGACAACTACCCTAATGGCTCCTAACGACTATCACTCCAAGACTACCCTAATGGCTATCCCAATGGCTACTCTAATGGCTATCCCAACAGCTATTCTAACTCCTACTCCTACTATTCCCCCCAACCCCAGCCTCACAGACTAACCTTTATAGAGGTGGTTGAGCCCGGCCCACACACAGGTGGCCAATGAGATTTCAACTCACCACAGTAAATATATGTATGCCCCACTGATTGGATGTCTCCATCCTGCCTGGCCCACCCCTATATCCAGGGTTTGCAAGTAAGTTCCTCTGGGAGGGGCAGGGTCAATCTAAGTTTACAACCAAAGCTCCCTCTGGCTAATCAGGCCCCTACAAAACAAAAGGCAGAAACAGACTACAAATAAACAGAACAAACTGATGGTTGTGGAGAGAGAAATGGGCAAAATTGATAAAGGGTAACAAAAGATTCAGGTTTGCAAATGATTAATTCACAGGGGTAAAAGGTATGGCACAGAGAATATATATAGTCAATGACTATAACAGCTTTGTAACAGTTTTGCATCATGAATAATAATAGCTACATTTGTGGTGAACATAGCTTAATGTATAGAGGTATCAAACCACTAAGTTGTATACCTGAAACTAATTTTATGTCAACTATGCTCCAATTAAAAAAAATTTTTTTAAGTGTAAGAGAAATAAATGACCCATAATATCTGTGACAAAAGATTACAATTGAGGCAAACTATACATCTCTAAATACCTGAGAGGAAAAATAAGGGGAAATTTCCTTTGGAAAATAAAGGTATTCAAAACCATCCACTTGTATGCATGTACAGGACAGGACACATGCTCACAAAATGCCTGAAAAGACCTGAAATTTTCACCCCTGGCTGATTTCCAGGGTGTTGCAAGCAGGAAGTGCACATTAATGTAGATTTTTTATGGTCAGTTAGCCAACATATAGTACCTTATTAGTTTCTGCTGTGGTGTTCAATGATTCATTATTTGCATATAACACCCAGTGTTCATCACAATACATGTCCTCCTTAATATCCATCATTCTAATTCCCTTCCCCCCAATCCCCTCCCTTCTAAAACGCTCAATTTATTTCTCGGAGTCCAGAGTTCCTTGTGAATTGTCTCCCGCTCTGTTTTTGTTTCCCCCTTCAGTTTTCCCTCCTTTCCTCTATAGTTCTCCATATTATTCCTTGTGTTCCACATATGAGGAAAATCATATGATAATTGTCTTTCTCTGCTTAACTTACTTCACTTAGCATAGTCCCCTCCAGTTCCATCCATGTCAAGGCAAATGGTGGGTATTTATCCTTTCTGATGGCTGAGTAATATTCCATTGTACATATGTGCCACATCCTCTTTACCCATTCAACTGTTAAAGGACATCTCAGTTCCTTCCACAGTTTCACTACTGTGGATATTGCTGCTATGAACATTTAGGTTTTGGGTTTTGTGGTCAAAATTGAGAGTGAGAAATCAAGTGTCAAAGGCCCAAGATTTTCAAAAATAAGTTATAAGGAAAAGAAAAAGGTTGGAGGAAAATCTACATTCAAGAGATTTGAAAGACATTTCAAATTTTAAAAATGGGCAACACAAACTATAGTGTCTTGAGATGCTTAGCTAGAACTAAAGCTATGAAAAAATGCAAGGAAGTCTTCACTATAACAGAGTCATGGTTACTTTTGAAGGGGAGGGAGTTGTAATTTGGATGAGTCACAGAGAAGATTTCTGGGATGGGATACATGACACAGTTTTATATCTTGTCTTGGGTAATAATTACTTTTTAAATTTTGATTAAGCTATAAATTTGTTTTATGCATTTCTGTATTTTTATTTTGCAATTAAAATAAATCAAAGTCAAAGCATGGTAACAGTGGCAGCACAAAACCTCCAACCTATAATTACCCTTGCCTAATGACCTACATTCAATTACCATTTATTGAGGCTATTCACATCAGAGTATATGTATTTTTAATACTGAAACACAATGAGCGGGAGAAATTGTGCTCCTCTGCCTGAGGGCATAAAGCAACTATACCATCAGGGAGTCGAAACAACTCAGAAAGTTTTTGTCTGCTGCATAATTCTCCTCTGTGCAAAGAGATATACAAAACACTGCCATCATAAAAGCAGTTAATTACAGCACTAATTGTGCTTGGGTAGTGACCAAGTTCAACTCAGAGACAGTATTGCTAGCCAGAATTCAGTCTGTCATGGGAACTATCTCCTAGAAACATGCTGGTTTTCCCAGAGTAACTACAGGGAGAAGTGGTTAATGAGTCACCTTGTGGGGGGGTCATAATCTTTCTGTAAATTGCCATTTCCCTCCTCTACTTAAAAAAAGAAAAAAAAATGGCAATGAAGTCAAAAGAACACTCTTGAATAACAAGGAGAGCAAATAATAAAAATAACGGGAAGGGAAAAATTTTATCAACAATAGCAGCATTGCAATGTCCCTCAGCCTTTGAATAACTTCTTCTAACAGCATAAACTAAGGAGGTTCTGGCAGATCAATTTCATTCTATGTATTCTAGGTTTTGGGTCTATGTTTGTAGTCAACCAAATAAAGCAAACCGATATAGTCACTCCAAGCCATCCAAATTAATATACTGAATACAAAATCATTGTTTAGAATAGTAATATTAATTGTGGCCGAATTCAACATTATACTCCTTCCCTTCTAGTCCCAACACCTTTAAGACACAATCCAATATATATGTTCAGATTTCTGCTTATGTAAATATATAAAATCTCAGTTTCTTTGTGTATTGTATCTTGTCATGAATTTTACTTTGTCCCTGACTCACTGAAGCTTTCTCAAACTTCAGCCTGCTTATAGGATTAGAAATAATGCAAAGAGGTAGGGACAAGCACTTAGGATTATCAGTAATCCTATGGCAACCAACTCAGGAGAGGTCATTCTAGTTTTCAGGGAGCACAGACAAATCTCTTCAGAAAGAGGAAAAAAGATGCTTCCACCAGGAAGGATAATCAAGAAAACTCAGGAAGTCAAGGTTTCTAGTTTTATTGGAATCTACCAATATTTCCCATCTGATTCTCAATGTTTCACCTTCGCATCCAATCCCATAATATTAAGAGACAGTATGAGATGGAAATTCAATTTATCTTCTAACTCAGCAATTCATATATTAGGATGTTTTTTACCCCCCCTAAAAGCCATGACCCTGCAGCTAGATAAAAGTTTCTTTTTGGGCCATCAGAGAGGATTTCTGGTCCCTTACTTGGGCCTGAGATAAGAATTTAAAGTCTCAAACTCATCTATTTCTTTCTCAAAGATCTCCATTGCACCTATAAACAACCAACCAAACCCATTATACTCCCAATTTTTACTAAATTAGTCTATGACAACAATTTTGTGATCATCCAAAGCCTCGCATCTATGAACACTCAATTGCAAGTGTCTACAGGTGATAATTGATGTAACTGTTTTACTACTACATGGTAAGTATCCACTTTATATCAGTATACACTTTATATAGCTTTATTACAGTATATCCCCCTTAATGACAACAAGGACATTAATACTTTTAAATCTAATCTAATAAGTGGGGGAGGAGTTAAGATGGCAGAGTAGTAAGGTGACCCTCGCCTTGCCTTGTCCCTTAAACACAGCTAAATCAACATCAAACCATTTTGAACAACTAGGAAACCAACCTGAGAATTAAGAAAACAATCTGTACAATTGGAGGTAGAGAAGGTGACAGATGCACAGTTCTGAATGTGACTTGAGAGAGAGTAAAGCCATGGTGCTGCGGAGGGCTAAGATCTGACAAAAGCCTGGGACATAGACAAAGACATTGCTCACTTTTCTGTGAGGGCCTCCTGAATAAGTGGTGGTCAAGATTCCCTTCCCCAGGAAGAGACGGCAGGGTGATTCAGTCTTCCCCCTCACCCCTCACAACCCACCCACCTTCCATCCCTAACCCTGCTCAAAGCAGCACCTAGGACTTCAAAGAGAAACACAGCCCCTCCAGGAGTGGCTAGAGTAGCTTATATCAAGCCCCACCCCCCGTGTCTGGCAGGAGCATCTTTTTTTTTTTTTAAGATGTTATTTATTTATTTTAAAGATAGAGATAGAGATAAACAGAGTAGGGGGAGATCCAGAGGGAGAGACAAGCAGACTCCATGCTGAGAGGAGAGCCTGACTTGGGCCTGGATCTTATGATCCTGAGATCATGACCTGACCCAAAATCTAGATTTGAATGCTCAACTAACTGACTCACCCAGGTGCCCTCTGGGGCATCTCTATTAGGAGAAGTCTGTGAGCTAGTGCAATGGGCCTCTCCCTCAAAGACCAACATTGCCATCCACATGCATCAGGGCAACTGATTACAGAGTGGTCAAAAGCATCAGTTTCAGTTCTGGTGGAAACAGAACAAGGTTTTGGGGGGATTTTTTAGTTTTTGTATTTAGTTTTTATTTCGTTTTTATTTATTTATTTCATTTTTCCCCCAGTATCAGGCTTACAATTTTTTTGTTCATTTGTTGGCTTGTATCCTTTTCTCCTTTGGAATCTGGCTTACACTCTTTGGTTTGCTTGCTTTCTTATTCCTTTTTCTTTTCTCTTTTCTTATATCAGGGTTTTTTTTTTCTTTTTTGATAAGGCTTATCTTAACAAACATATCAAAGCACACCTAGTTAAATGTTCAAACACTCTCCACTGAAACCAAGGAGGAACTCTGCAGACCTGTGGGAAAGAGCAGCCAAAACACAATAGTAGACTGCACACAGCTTACACCAGAAACACTTTCTGAAGTGCCAAGCCCTGAACTGTGTATGACTCCTTCTTAATACACTATTACTTTCAGGAGGGGAAACATAACAGATTTTCATAGCATACAAAAGGCAGAAACCTAGACATAATGACAAAATGGAGGAATTCTTTCCAAAAGAAAGATCAAGAAGAAATCACATCCAGGGATTTATTCAAAACAGATACAAGCAATGTATATTAACATAAATTTAAAACAACAGTCATAACAATACTAGCTGGGCTTGAAAGAACCATAGAAGATACCAGAGAAACCCTAGCTATAGAAAACTAGTTAGACTGGAATAAAGAGTGCTAGAATTTAGATGCAAAACAAACTGGATGTAATTACAAGGATGAAAGAATTAGAGGAATGAATAGGTGATATAGAAGATAAAGTTACAGAAAATAATGAAGCTGAAAAGAAGGAAGGAAAACTTTTAGATCACAAATATACACTTAAGGAACTCAGGGATTCCACAAAGTACAATAATATCCATATATAGGATTCCCAGACATAGAAGAGCAGGGGAAAGGGGGCAGAAGGTCACTTTGATCAAATTATAGCTGAGAACTTTCCTAATATGGGGAAGGAAAACTCATTCAACTCCAAGAGACATAGAGAACTTCCCTCAAAATTAAAAAACAGGTCAACACCAAGACATATAATAGTGAAACTTGCAAAATACAAAGATAAAGAGAGGACTCTGAAAGCAGCTAGGGACAAAAGGTTCTTAACTTATAAGAGTTGACATATAAGGTTAGCAGCAGACCTGTGCATAGAAATCTGGCAAGCCATAAGAAAGTGGCATGATATATTCATCGTGCTAAAAGAAAAATTAAAACACTATATCCAGAAAGGCTATATTTTAGAATAGAGAGAATAGAGAAGAGATAAAGAGTTTCCAAGATAAGCAAAAACTAAGGGAATTTGTGAACACTAAATCAGCTCTGCAAGAAATACTAAAGGGGACCCTTTGAGCATGAAAGCAAGACCAAAAGGAACAATGACTAGAAAGGAAAAAAGACAACCCATAGGAACAGTAACTTTGCAGGTAAAATAATGGCACTAAATTCATATCTATCAATAAAAACTCTGAATATAAATGGACTAAATGCTCTAAATAAAAGAAAGAGGGTATCAGAGTGGATAAAAAAAAAAAAAGACCCATCAATATGCTTCTTACAAAAGACTTATTTTTGACCCAAAGACATTTCCAGATTGAAAGTGAGGGTGTGGAAAATCATTTGTCATGCTAATGGACATCAAAAGAAAGCTGGGGTAGCCGTACTTAGTCAGACAAATTATATTTTAAACCAAAGACTGTAGCAAGAGGCAAAGAAGGATACTATATCATCATAAAGAGGTCTATCCAACAAGAAGATCTAACAATTGTAACTACTTATGCTCTCAAGTTGGGAGCAAATATAGAAATCAATTAATAACAAACTTAAAGAAACTCATTGATAATAATACAATAATAGTAAGGGACTTTAACAGCCCCCTCACAGCAATGGACAGATCATCTAAGCAGAAGATCACCAAGGAAACAAGGTCTCTAAATGACACATGAGACCAGATGGACTTCACAGATATTCAGAACATTTCATCCTAAAGCAGGAAGAATACACATTCTTCTTGAATGCACATTGAACATGCTCCAGAATAGATCACATACTGAGTCACAAATCGGGTCTAAACCAGTCCAAAATGACTAAGATCATATAGTGCATATTTTCAGATCATAATGCTACAAAATTTGAAGTCAACCACAAGAAAAAATTTGAAAAGACCATAAATACATGGAGGTTAAAGAGCAACGTACTAAAGAATGAATAGATCAACCAGGAAATTAAAGAATTAAAAAATTACATGGAAGCAAATTAAAATGAAAAAACATGACAGTCCAAAACCTTTGGGATGCAGCAAAGGTGGTCCTAAGAGGGAAGTATATATCAATACATGCATTCCTCAAGAAGCAAGGAAAGTCTCAGTTACACAATCTAACTTGAGAACTAAAGGAGATGGAAAAAGAATAGCAAATAAAACCTAAAACCAGCAGAAGAAGGGAAATAACTAAGAACAGATCAGAAATAAATGACATAGAAATCAAAAAAATAGAACAGATTAATGAAACTAGGAGTTGGTTCTCTGAAAGAATTAAAAAAATTAATAAAACCCTAGCCAGACATCAAAAGAGAAAGGAACCAATAGATAAAATCACAAAAGAAAGAGATCACTACAACACTGTAGAAATACAAACAATTATATGCAATTATATGATACTATTATAAGCAATTATATGCCAACAAAATGGGGGATCTAGAAGAAAAGGATAGATTCCTAGAAACATATAGACTACAAAAACTAAAACAGGATGAAATATAAAATTTGAACAGACACTTAACCAGCAAAGAAATTGAATCAGTAATCAGTAATCAGTAATCAAGTAATCAGTAATCAGTAATCAAGGATCTCCCAACAAATCAGAGTCCAGAACCAGATGGCTTCCCAGGGGAATTCCACCAAATATTTAAAGAAGAATTAATACCTATTCTTCTGAAGCTGTTCCAAAAAATGGAAATAGAAGTAAAACTTCCAAACTCATTCTGAGGCCAGCATTACCTTGATTCCAAAACCAAAGACCCCACTAAAAAGGTGAATTACAGACTGATATCCCTGATGAACATAGATGCCAAAATTCTCACCAAAATACTAGCCAGTAGGATCCAACAGTCTATTAAAAGGATCATAGGACATGATCAAGTGGGATTTATTCCTGATCTTCAGGATATTGAACCACTTTCAGTGGTTGAACCACAGAAAGTGGTTCAATATCCACAAAACAATCAACATGATATACCACATTAATCAAAGAAACGATAAGAACCATATAATCCTCTCAATAGGTGCAGAAAAAGCATCTGACAAACTATAACATCCTTTCTTAATAAAAAGGCTCCACCATGGAGGGACAGAGGGAACATATCTCAATATCATAAAAAAAATAAAAAAATAAATAAAAACGCACATCAATTATCATCCTCAATGGGGAAAAACAGAGAGCTTTTTCCCTTAAGGTCAGGAACATTACAATGATACCCACTCTCACCATTATTGTTCAACAGAGTACTGGAAGTCCTAGCCTCACCAATCACACAACAAAAAGAAGTAAAAGCCTTCCAAACTGGCAAGGAAGAACTCAAACTTTCACACTTCACAGACAACATGATACTCTATATAGAAAACCTGAAAGATGCACCTAAAAATTGCTAGAACTGATTCATGAATTCAGCAAAGGTTAAGGATATAAAAATCAACATAGAGAAATATGTTACATTTCCATGCATCAATAATAAAACACCAGAAAGAAAAATCAATGAACTGATCCCATTTACAACTGCACCAAAAACTGTAAGGTACCTACTAATAAAACTAACCAAAGACATAAAACATCTGTACTCTGAAAGTTACAGAACACTTGTGAAAGAAATTGAGGAAAAAACAAAGAAATGGAAGAACATTCCTCATGAATTAGAACAAATAGCATCATGATTCATGATGCTAGGCAGCTTTTCATGTGCCTGATGGCCATCTATGTGTCTTTTTAGAAAAATATCTATTCAAACCCTCTGCCCATTTTTAATCTGATTTTTTTGTTTTGTTTTTTGTTTTTTGTTTTTTTGCTGTTGAGTTCTGAGTACTTTACATATTTTGGATATTAACTCTTTATTAGATATATTATAACTGTCCCTCAGAACATGCACTGCTTAAAATATAACCTGTGAGAAATTATACTACTTACCAAGTATGCTTAGATATAGCTTTAAGAAAAACATGTACTGGCAATAGGCCTCTGGGGGAGAGGATGATATATGTTCTTGAAGCCAAGCAGCTGGGAATTCCCAGCTCACTCAGGGAAGAACACCACCTGCTTTATTTTTCCATTATCTCCCCTTCCCCAGAGAGCAACAGCAGTTAGACAATCCTTTGATTTGATCTTGCGCACTATAGGTCATGTATTACATAACCAGACATATTTTGCCTTTCTTCTTACATATCTACAAGAGTCATGGTCAATGTGTAATCAATTCCAGCTTCTTTGTTGGTTGTTACTCACTTTCTAATAAAAATGAGACTGAGGAGTTGTTCAGGGCAACCATTTTTTCTACTGTAGCCCCTTGCTCTCTTTCTCTTGCAGCTGACTTGTTTGTGCCTCATTCTTCAGCTGTCATCAGGAGGCGGCATATACAACTTGAAAATATTATTTCCCATTCTGTAGGTTACCTTTCCATTTTGCTGATATTTTCTTTTGCTGTTAAGAGCCTTTTTGGTTTGAGCATCTGGGTGGCTCACTCAGTTAAGCATCTGCCTTCAGCTCAAGTCACCATCTCTGGGTCCTGGGATTGAGCCCTGCATCAGGCTTCCTGCTCAGTAGGGAGTCTGCTCCTCTCTCTCTCTCTCTTTCTCTGCCCCTCCCCTCCGCTTGTTCTCTCTTAAATAAATAAAATCTTTATTTTAAAAAAGTCTTTTTGTTTGATATTGTCCCACTTACTTAATTTTGTTTTGTTGTTTGGGCTTATGCTATCATGTCCAGAAAATCGCTATGAAGACTAATATCAAGGAACCTCTTCCCTGTTTTTACTTCTAGTTTTACAGTTTCACCCTTATATTTGAATCTTTAATCAACCTTGAGTTAATTTCTGTATATTTTATGAAATAGGAGTCTAATATCATCTTTCTGCATGAGGTTCTCCAATTTTCCAGGAGTTGAAGAGACTGTAACAGTTTGCTTTATTTGGTTTACTTCAAACTTGGACCCAAAATTAGCAAACACAAAATGAAGCTGACCTGCCAGAGTGTCCTTAGTTTACTGTACAAGATATTCAAAGTCTTAGGGAGACTGCAATGCTGCTTACTTGTTTTCAACCATATTCCCCATGAAAATCCAGAGAACAATCCCCTCATCAAGGGTATAAAAAGTAAAATCATGAAGGAGGTTCTAGCTTTCTGGAAAAGGTTTATAATTGTTATTTGCAGTAAGCCAAGAATGACAGCACTATCCTCAAACTTGGCTCCCTGAATTCAATAGGAATGATGGGATAACTGGGGTATCAGTTCGCAAGTGGCAGCACTTAATGACCATACACAAAATGGGTGTCATATCATAATAAGCAACAGAACAAAAGCAATAATAAAATAGTTTGACCTGACAACACCTTTGGCATTAGATAATTAATCATGGTGTTTCTAGAACAAAAAAAAAAAAAAAAATGGGTAGCTTATTAACTTCTACTTTGTATGAACAGAAAACCTCTATGTCTAGTAAAAAAAAAAAAAATCTGACAAATAAGAGCAATAGAGATTCACATTGCTCAAGAATTTCCAGATTGAGTAAGCTAACAAATAGAGCTCTTTGAGTAAATATAAGACTGGGTCTCCTTGAAGAAGGATCTTAGTACAGGGCAAAACAATGTACACAGCAAATATTTCTCATAGATTTTCCTAAAGGTAGCATCATTTACCAGAGTGATTGTAAATCACAGAAGGAAAATTAATCAGACTTTTGGGCAACTTCTGGGTGCTATTGTAATTCTCTAATTGTAGATTCTACAGGAATCTCTAATTCCTGAAGATTCAAAATACCACTGTGGTCCACCAGTTGAAAGAAGGTCTAATGGAGAGATTAGGTGAAGGGAGTTTTGCTTGGTTCTGCCTCACAGTGGGCCCAGCAGGTCCCAACTCATTTGGGTTATTTCATGAGTTCTTAAATTCATGGCTAGGATAGACCTACACAGCAAATGAAAAAATCTTTTCATTGGTTCTCTAATACATGGGCTATTGTGAGTAATATATGAGGTATTATAGTATCAGTAGCCCAGTATAAGCCAATGGAACTGTCTTTTCATACAAAAAAAAAAAAAAAAAAAAAAAAGCTAGGAAACAATATCAAATTCCCGGAGCAATTTCAAAGATCAGTGACACCACTGCAGATTTCAAAGATGTAAGATTGGTGATTCCTACCATATCCTTATTAAAATCACCTCTTAGCCTGTGCAAAAGTCAAATGGATCTTAGGGAAAGACAACTGGCCAAGTGGTCATTTAATCACTCTGGTAACTGGTAGGCAGTTATTAATCTAGAAAATGGGTTTCTTTCTATACCTATTAGCAAGGATCATCATAAGCAGTTTGCTTTCGACAGCCAGAGCCAAAAATAAACCTTCACTGTCCTACACTAGAGTATACCAGCATTCCAAGTCATATGTTACAATCTAATCTACAAGGAACTTCATTGCTTCTCCATTCCAAAGAACATCAAGATGTTTCATTACTATCGTTAGTGTGTCAGTTAGACCTGCTGAGCAAAAAGGAGCAACTACTTGAGATAACTTGGTAAGATATACATGTATATTACAGAATGGAAAATAAACCTCAAAAATATTCATGAGGCTGTCAGATCAGTAAAATTTCTAGATGTATAGTGGTCTAAGGATAACCAAGGTATCTTATACAAAGTGGGAAAATTGTTGAATCTCGTGCTACTGCATCTACCACTAATAAAAAGGCATAATTCTCTGTGCTACTTAATATTTTGGAGGTAACATATGCCTCATTTTGGCATAGTATTCCAATCTAATAATCAAATAACTCAAAATAGTTCCAGTTTTGAATAAGGTATAGAACCAGAGAAGACTCTACAGCAGTTTCAGATGGTCTTGAAAGCTTCTCTGACACTTTGTCCCTCTGATTAGGCAAATACTATAAAGACGCCAAAAAGTATAGGAACACTGAATGATGCCTTGGACAGTTCAATGTGGGTGAATCACAACCTCAGACCTTTAGACTTTGGGACCACCCATAAGCTATCTTCTAAAGATACTAAATCCACTTTTGAGAAAGAACTTTTCACTTGCTTGTAAGTGAAAGAGAGATTGAACATTTGAATATGTGTCACCAAGATGCCATGCAATCTGAGCTTTCCAAAATGAACTTGGCATTGCAACCCACAAAGTATAAATCTGGATGTGCACAGTAACATTCCATAATCATATGGATGTGGTACATAGGATCATCAAATCTTAAAGACATAACTTTCATGAGCAAGTCATCTAAATGCCCATGGCCCATATTCATGCCACATTACCTTCTTTCTCCACCAACACCTAGAACCTCATAAGGAGTTACCTCTGATGCAGTTGATTGAAAAAGAATAAATTAAGGCTATTTCAATAGATGGTTTTTCATGATTTGCTAATAAATACTACTGGCATTTACTACAGAATAAACTCTTTTTTTTTTTTTGAAATGCCCCTTACATCTAACATTTTACATCAAAATGTCTAACATTTCTGGACCTCAAACACAAATACCAGTAGTTCTGGTTGTCATCATTACAACTAAAAACAAAACATCTGCCACCAAATTTAAGAAAGATTGTATGGTAGGCAGTTAATAATAGCTCTTTCATTAATTGTTACTGTTAGTTACCTACCAACTTTTTTTCCATCAGGCAGAGCCCCATAGAGGCTATGCTTTCTCTTTCACAAAGCATTCTTTACAAAACAGTTAATCGTGGCATTGGCATTATCCTACCAGATTTTTTCTCTAGGGTTAAAATTAAAAACACATATAAATTGCCACCAGAGGGCATTCTACACTACTCAAAATTTGCAGCCGTAATTATTTAGGTTTATTTAAGGGTAACTCCTCAAAATAAATATTCCTGGAGACATACAGCTTAATTTTGAACCATCACAATTTGAAAAATACATCAGAAATCTCTTATTCTTGGTTATTTATAAAATAAGAACAATGCAAGACCTAGGTTAGGTCATGCTTGAACTGCTTTTGTATCCATTCAAACTTCTAAGGAGACTTCCTTAGCATAAACTTGATCAGTGTTTACCAACTGAGTTGTCTCTTTAATTAATGGACTTTATTTTTTTTAATAGCAGTTTTAGATTCACAGTAGAAGTGGTCAGAAAGTACACAATTCCTACATAACCCTCTAACACATGCATATACCAAACTATCCCACCACCAGCATCATAAGCCATGTTTCATAATGATCAAAGAAAAACATTGACACATTATTGACCAAACTGCATAGTTTACATTAGCATTCATTCTTGATGTTTGTATATTCTATGAGTTTTAACAAATGTATAATGACATATACACATTCTGATAGCATCATTCAGAACTGTTTCACTGCCTTAAAAATGCCCTGTTTTCCACTTATTGGCCCTTTTTTCCTCGAATCACTGTCTTTTTTCTCCAGAGTTTTATCATTGCCAGAATGTCATATTGTTGGAATCATACAATATATTGCTTTTTCAGATTGGCTTAATACACATAGTAATAAGATTTTAAGATTCTTCCATTGCTGCTTCCAGTCCGCGACAAGAGAAGAATTAGGCACAAACAAGTCAGCTGCAAAAGACTGGGAGCAGGGGACAACAGTCGAAAAGGACTGCTGCCCCGAGCAACTCCACAGTCTCACTTATATTGGACAGAAAACAATAGCCAACAGAAGGATTGATGAAGGTCAAACGTTAATCCCGTCTTGCAGACCAGCAAGAAGGAGGATAAAGTTTATAGTTAACCAAGCACATTCAAAGGACTCATCTAACTAACAACCAGCACTTCTGGGAAGAGAAAGGAGCGATCACGAAAAAGGGAAGCAAGCGGTTTTCGGGGTGCTCGGCTTCCCTGAAGCAGGCTGGCGTTCCGCCCTGGGTGGGCCAGGTGTTCCCAGCTGCCCAGCTTCTGTGAAGGGGCGACATTCCGCCCTGAGCGAGCCGGGCATCCCCAGCTGCCCAGCTTCACGGTCCTACATCGTCCTTCTCCCCAAAGACCTGTTGTCAGTATATGTATTTCTTAAGGCCATATCTAAATGTGCTTGGCAACTAGTAAAATCCTCCAGGGGTTACAGTTTAAGTAACAAATTGTTCCAAAGGGCAGCAGCATTCCATGTCTTTTTGTGTATTAATAATTCATTTATTTTTAGCACTAAAGAATATTCCATTATATAGCTATGACAGTTTGTTTATACATCCACCTATGGAAGAGTATACTGTTGCTTTCAGTTTGGGCAATTATCAATAAATCTCTATAAACATTCATTTCAGGTTTTTGTGTGGACATAAGTTTTCAACTCATTTGGGGAAATATCAAGGTGCGTAACTACTGGATGGTATGTTGGAGAGTATATGTAGTTTTGTAAGAAACTGCCAAACTGTTTTCCAAAGTGGTCGTACCATTATGAATATTACCAGCAAGGAATGAGAGCCCTGTTTTACTACAATCTCACAAGCATTTGGTGTCACCAATGTTTTGAATTTTGGTCATTCTAATAGAAGTATAGTGGCATCACATTGTTTTGTTTTACAATTCCCTGATGATGAATGATGTTGAGCATCTTTTTAATAATGATTTTCTTCACTTTTCCTATCTCACAATTTATGTTTACTTTTTCCAGCTTGAGGTATAAATGAAATTTAAAATTGTATATATTTAAGTTGTACAACATAACATTTTGATATAGATGTACACTGTGAAATTATTACCATAATTAAGGTATTAACATATCACCCCAGTTACCTTTGCATGTGTATGTGTGTAGAAGAACACAAGTTATACTCACTCTGCTTTTCATTTATACAATACAGTACCATTACTACAGTCACCCTGCTATGTATTAGCTCCAGAACTTATTCAATAGACGGTAACTTGAACTCTGCTCCCTTTGACCAACATCTGTCTGTTTACCCTATTCCCTCGACCCTGGTAACCTTTGGTTCATTGGTTCAAAATTTTTAGATTCCACATATAAGTGGCATCAAATAATATTTGTTTTTCTGTGCCTAGTTTATTGCACTTAACAGAGTATCCCCCTGGTTTATCCATGTTGTCACAAATACTAGGATTTCCTTATTTTTTGAAGCTGAATAATATTCCTGTGTGTGTGTGTGTGTGTGTGTGTGTGTGTTTCTGTGTGTCTGTGTCTGTGTCTGTGTGTCACATTTTTGTTACCTATTCATCCATCAAAAGACACAGGTTGTTTCCATTTCTTGGTTACTGTGAATAATGCTGCAATAAACATGGGAATGCTGTCATCTCTTCAAGATATTGATTTGGTTAGAATGGTCAAAATTAACAAGGCAGTAAATAACCAAGAAGTGTTGGAGAGGATGTGGAGAAAGGGGAACCCTCTTACACTGTTGGTGAGAATGCAAGTTGGTGTAGCCACTCTGAAAAAGTGTGGTGATTCCTTAAGAAATTAAAAATACAGCTTCCCTATGACTTTGCAATTGCACTCCTGGGTATTTACCCCAAAGAAAGAGATGTGGTGAAAAGAAGAGCCATCTGTAGCCCAGTGTTCATAGCAGCAATGGCCACAGTTACCAAACTGTGGAAAGAACCAAGATGCCCTTCAAAGGACAAATGGATAAAGAAGACATGGTCCATATATACAATGGAGTATTATGCCTCCCTCAGAGAGAATGAATACCCAACTTTCATATCAACATGAATGGGACTGGAAGAAATTGTGCTGAGTGAAATAAGTCAAGCAGAGAGAGTCAATTATCATATGGTTTCACTTACTTGTGGAGCATAAGGAAGAACATGGAGGACACTGGGAGATGGAAAGGAGAAGCGACTTGGGGGAAATCGGAGGGGGAGACAAACCATGAGAGACTGTGGACTCTGGGAAACAAACTGAGGGTTTTAGAGAGGAGGTGGGTAGGGGGTTGGGTGAGCCTGGTGGTGGGTATTGTGGAGGGCATGTATTGCATGGAGCACTGGATGTGGTGCATAAAACAATGAATTTTGGAACACTGAAAAAAAATAATTTTTTAAATAAATAAAATACGAAAACCTTTTTTAAAAATATACTTATTTGTTAGTTCTATTTTTAATTTTTTGATACATTTTAAATTTATTTAAATACAGGTTTGGGGTTTTTTTTTTAATTTTTTTATTTTTTTCAGTGTAAACAGTATTCATTGCTTTTGCACCACACCCAGTGATCCATGCAATCTGTGCCCTCTATAATACCCACCACCTGGTACCCCAACCTCCCTCCCCTGCCCCTTCATAACCCTCAGATTGTTTTTCACAGTCCATAGTCTCTCATGGGTTACCTCCCCTTCCAATTTCCCTCAACTCCCTTCTCCTCTCCAACTCCCCTTATCCTCCACGCTATTTGTTATGCTCCACAAATAAGTGAAACCATATGATAATGGACTCTCTCTGCTTGACTTATTTCACTCAGCAGAATCTCTTCCAGTCCCGTCCATGTTGCTACAAAAGTTGGGTATTCATCCTTTCTGATGGAGGCATAATACTCCATAGTGTATATGGACCACATCATCCTTATCCATTCATCCGTTGAAGGGCATCTTGGTTCTTTCCACAGTTTGGCGACCATGGCCATTGCTGCTATAAACATTGGGGTACAGATGGCCCTTTTTTTTTTACTACATCTGTATCATTGGGGTAAATACCCAGTAGTGTAATTGCAGGGTCATAGGAAAGCTCTATTTTTAACTTCCTGAGGAATCTCCACACTGTTTTCCAAACTGGCTGCACCAACTTGCATTCCCACCAACAGTGTAAGAGAGTTCCCCTTTCTTCACATCCTCTCCAACACATTCAAAATAGATAGAGAGATAAAGAGTTTCCAAAACCGGCAAGGCTTAAAAGACTATGCAACCATCAAGCCAACACTGCAGGAAATATTAAGGGGGCTTCTATAAAAGAGGAAAAATCCTAAGAAAAGCATTGAACAGAAATATAGAGATAATCTACAGGAAGAAAGACTTCAAAGGTAACATGATGTCAATAAAAACGTATCTATCAATAATCACTCTCAATGTGAATGGCCTAAATGCGCCCATAAAACGGCACAGGGTTGCAGATTGGATAAAACGACAGGACCCATCCATATGTTGTCTACAAGAGACCCATTGTGAACCTAAAGATACACCCAGACTGAAAGTGAAGGGATGGAGAAGCATCTTTCATGCCAATGGGCCTCAAAAGAAGGTCGGGGTAGCGATTCTCATATCAGATAAATTAGATTTTAAACTAAAGACTATAGTCAGAGATACAAAAGGACACTACATAATTCTTAAAGGGTCTATCCACCAAGATTATCTAACAATTGTAAATATCTATACCCCCAATATGGGAGCAGCCAATTACAAAAGAAAACTGTTAATCAACATAGAGAGTCATATTGATAGGAATACATTAAAGTAGGAGATCTTAACACGACTCTGTCAGTAATAGATCATCCAAGCAGAAAATCAATAAAGAAACAAGAGCATTGAATGACACATTGGACCAGATGGACCTCGTAGTATATACAGAACATTCCACCCTAAAACAACAGAATGCTCATTCTTCTCAAGTGCACATGGAACCTTCTCAAGAATAGAACCACATACTGGGCCACAAATCAGGACTCAACTGATACCAAAAGACTGAGATTATTCCCTGCATATTCTCAGATCGCAATGCTTTGAAACTGGAGCTCAATCACAAGGAAAAGTTCAGAAGGAACTCAAACACCTGGAAGCTAAAGACCACCTTGCTTAAGAATGCTTGGATCAACCAGGAGATCAAAGAAGAACTGAAACAATTCATGGAAACCAATGAGAATGAAGACACTTCAGTCCAAAACCTATGGGATACAGCAAAGGCAGTCCCTAAGGGGGAAATACATAGCCATCCAAGCCTCACAAAAAATTTGAAGAATCCAGAACACATCAGCTCTCTCTACACCTTAAAGAACTGTTGAATCAACAATAAATAAAACCAACTCCACTCATAAGAAGGGAAATAATCAAGATTAGAGTTGAGATCAATGAGGTAGAAACCAGAGATACAGTAGAACGTATCAATGAAACTAGAAGCTGGTTTTTTGAAAGAATCAATAAGAGCGATAAACCATTGGTCACACTAATCCAAAAGAAAAGAGAGAAATCCCAAATTCATAAAATTATGAATGAAAAGGGAGAGATCACAACTAACACCAAGAAGTAGAAACAATCATCAGAAGTTATTATCAACAGTTATATCCCAATAAGGTAAGCAACCTAGGTGAAATGGTTGCATTCCTGGAAAACTATAAACTCCCAAAATTGAACCACGAAGAAATTGACAACCTGAATAGATTGATATCTAGTAATGAGATTGAAGCAGTGATCAAAAACCTTCCAAAAAACAAGAGCCCAGGACCTGATGGATTCCCTGGGGAATTCTACCAAACTTTCAATGAAGAAATATCACCTATTCTCCTGAAGCCGTTTCAAAAAATTGAAGCAGAAGGAAAACTTCCAGACTCTTTCTATGAAATCAGCATTACCCTGATCCCCAAACCAGGCAAAGACCCTACCAAAGAGGAGAGTTTCAGACCCATATCACTGATGAATATGGATGCTAATATTCTCAACAAGATCCCAGCAAACAGGATCCAACAGCACATTAAAAAGATTATCCACCATGACCAGGTGGGATTCATTCCTGGGCTACAAGGATGGTTCAACATTCGCAAATCTACTTTTAACTTTTAAAGATCTTCCATACTGTTTTCCATGCCAACCATACCAACCCATTCCCACCAACAATGTACAAGAGTTCCCTTTTATCTATATTCTTGCAAATACTTGTCTTTTGCCTTTTTGATAATAGCCATTCTTATAAGTGTGAAGTGATATATCACTGTGATTATCATTTGTATTTCACTGATGATTAGTGATATTGGCCACTTTTATATACCTGCTAACCATTAGAAAGTCTACTTTTGAGAAATCTCTCTTCAAGGCATTTGCCAAATTTTTCTAAAGATTTTATTTATTTATTTGACAGACAGAGATTACAAGTAGACAGAGAGGCAGACAGAGAGAGGAAGGGAAGCAGGCTCCCCACTGAGCAGAGAGCCCGACGTGGGACTCGATCCCAGGTCTCTGGGATCATGACCCGAGCCGAAGGCAGAGGCTTTAACCCCTGAGCCACCCAGGCGCCCCACATTTGCCCATTTTTTAATCAAGTTATTTATTTTCCATCCATTGAGCTGTAGGTGTTTCTTTTATACTTAGATGGATATTACCCCCTTATCTTGTAATGTCATGGTCTAGCTTTGCTATCAGAGTAATGTTGTTCTAGTAGAATGAGTCTGAGAATATTCACTCTCCTTCAAATTTTTAGAAGAGTTTGAAAATGATTGCTATTAAGTTTTCTTTAAATATTTGGTAGAATTAATCAGTGAAGCCATCTCATGCTGGGCTTTTTTTATTGGAAGGTGTTTGGTTACTGGTTTAATCTTCCTCATTATTGGTCTACTCAAATTTTGTTATTTCTTTATGATTTAGTCTTTGTAAGTCATATATTTCTAGGAATTTGTCTATTTCTTCTAGGTTATCCAATATGTTGCAATATCATTTTTCATAAGCAATCACTGTCATACTTTGTATTTCTGTGGTATCATTTACTGCGTCCTCTTTCATTTGTAATTTTACTTGTGTCTTCTGTCTTATTACTCTAGCAAAAGTTTATCCATTTTGTTTATCTTCTCAAAAAAAATATTTTCTTTTCTTTTAAGATTTAAATCCAAGTTAGTTAATATATAGTGTAGTATTAGTTTCAAGGGTAAAATTTAGGGTTACAGCACTTGCATATAACACCAGAACTCATTACAAGTGCCCTCCTTAATACCCATCATCCATTTACCCCATCCTCTCACCCACTGCCCCTCCAGCAACCCTCAGTTTATTCTCTTAACTCTATCTAGTCTCTTATGGTTTGCCATCTTCTCTGTTTTTATCTTATTTTATTTTTCCTTCCCTTCCCCTATACTCATGTTTTGTTTCTTAAATTCCACATAGGAGTAAATTCCACATAGGAGTGAAATCATATGGTATTTGTCTTTGACTGAGTTATTTTGCTTAGCATAATACTCTCTAGTTCCAACCACATCACTGCATATGGCAAGATTTCATTCTTTTTGATTACTGAGTAATATATATAGATATCCATATATAGGTATCTATATCCATATAGATATCTATATATGGATATATCCATATATGTATATATATAGAAGAAAAGATTTCAAAAAGATTTCATTCTTTTTGATCACTGAATAATATATATATATACATATATATGGATATATATCTCCACATATAGATGGATATGGATATATCTATATGTGGAGATATATATATATATATATATATATATCTCCACATCTTCTTAGTGTATGTGCTGCCAAAGTGAGCACTGAATGAACACTATGAATACAACTAGGTAACTATCAAATCATCCTAGATAGCCTAGAAATTGGCCTGAAGACTGGAAGAACAAACTCCACCACTAAACGCAGAGAAGGGACCACATCAAAGAAGGTAGGAAGTGCAGAGATAGTTTGGGAGATAAACAGATCATTGCTCCTGCAGTAGGGAGGTTATTCACTCATCCAAGAGCACATTCCAAAGAGGCAGCATTCACTGAAAGACCTCTCTAGGAATAAAGGAACAGGCAGGTGCCATTTCCCTTCCCTGCCTCTCAGCATAAGCACAGGGGCACCCATAGGAACCAGCACAGTGCTAAAACTTGCTACCTAACTTGCTTACACCAAGACCTGTCCTACAAAATCCCCCACTGCACCCTACTCCCCCACCCCCTACAACTGCACACTTCAGTAGAATGGTGTCTCTCCTGCTCATACTTGTCTCAGTCTCAGACCAGTGGGCCCTCTCCCCCAGAAGACTGGCCCAAACCCCTATTCACCCTGCATCTCTGAACTCAGAAGTTTTGCAGAGCCTCCACTCTAGTGGTTTTGGTCACAGATCTCATTTCACAAGCAGACCAGAGCACATCTAGTTAAAATATGGCACATTCAGGCCAGAGACTACACACTGCTGACAAGTAAAGAGAGCCTCCGTAGATAACTGGCCCAAAAGATAGAGCAGGCAGGACAAAATAGTAAATACAACATACTCTGGAGACATCCCCAGAAGCACTAGACACTGGGAACAGGGGATGCTACACAATAGGGCAACATAGGATCTCTTCTTCATAATGCTATCATTCACAAGAACAGGAGACATAGCTTACCTTCCTGGCCACAGACAGGTACAAAGACTTACACAAATGAGAAGGCAGAGAAATTTAACCCAAATGAAAGAACAGGACAAAACCATGCCAGAGATCTAAGTGAAACAGATATAAGTAACATGCTTGAGAGATAATTTGATGATCATAAGGATACTTGCTGGACTTGAGAAAAGAGTGGAAGACACGCAAGAGACCCTGAACACAGAGATAAGGAATAAGATAGAAGAGATAAAGGGCTTAAAAGTGAAATAAACATACCTGATATAATGAACAGCTGGCCTGAAAAAGCAAAGGAATGAATTGGTGACCTAGAGTGATGGAAAGTAATCAAGCTGAACAAAAGAGAGAAAAAAGGAATTGTGCAAAACAATAATTGACTTAGGGAACTCCTTGGCTCCATCAAACATAATAACATTCATATCATAGGAGTCCCAGAAGAAGAGAGAGAAAAGGGAGCAGAAAATTTATTTAAAGAAAATCAGTTGAAAACTTCCTTAATGTAAAGAATGAAACAGCTATCCAGATCCAGGAGGAAACTCAACAAAATCAGACTCATACAAAGACATATTATAATTAAAATTGCAAAATTTAGTGATTAAAAAAATCTTAAAAGCCACAAGACTGGAGCACCTGGGTGACTCAGTGGTAAAGCCTTTGCCTTCAACTCAGGTCATGATCTCAGGGTCCTGGGATCAAGCTTCTCACCAGGCTCTCTGCTTCCCCCTCTCCCTCTGCCTGCCTCTCTGCCTACTCATGATCTCTCTCTCTCTCTGTCAAATTTTTTTTAAAAAATCATTTTAAAAAAGCCACAAGAATAAGGAAGTCACTAATTTACAAGGGAATACCCATAAGACTAGTAGATTTTTTAAAAAAAACCTTTCCAAGTCAGAGGACGTGGCATCATATGTTCAAAGTGCTGAACTGGAAAAATCTGCAATCCAAAAATACTCCTTCTAGCAAGGCTATCATTCAGAATAGAAGGAGACATAAAAAGAATTTCCCAGAAAAACAAAAGTAAAGGAGTTTATGACTACTAAACCAGCCCTGCAAGAAATACTACGGGGGACTCTGAATGGAAAGGACAGAACAAAAAAGACCATATAAAAGTGGGAAACATAAAAGCAGTGAAAGTGAATATTTCTATAAAAAAGAACTCACAAAAAATGTTAAATATACTAACATATATCTAAAACACAGGAGGGAGAGAAGCAAAGAATCAATTCGAACTTAAAGGACATCAAGTTAGTATGGTCTGCTATATACAGAAGAGGTTATAGAAAATCAAAAACCACTAATAAACAGCCAAAGAATAAAGAGAAAAAAATCCAAATACATCACTAAAGAGAATCAACAGAACAAGAAAAAAGAATCAGAGACAATCTTCTGAACCACAAAACAAGTAATAAAATAACAATAAATACATATTAATAATTATGTTTCCTGTAAATGGATTAAACATCCCAATCAGAGGACATAGGGTAACAAATTGATAAGAAAAAAAAAAGACCTATCTATATGATAACTATAACAGACTCATTTTATTGTTTTAAAGATTTTATTTATTTGTCAGAGAGAGAGAGAGAAGCAGGAGGAGTAGCAGGTAGAGAGAGAAGCAGGGTCCCCGCTGAGCAAGAAGCCCAATGTTGGGCTCAATCTCAGAACCCTGGAATTGTGACCTGAGCCTAAGGCAGCCAGTTAAGTGGCTGAATGAGCCACCCAGGCACCACACAGACTCATTTTAGACCTAAAAGCACTGACTGAAAGTAAGAGGATAAAGAAATGTCCACCATACAAATGGTTATCAAAAGAAAAGTCAAAGTAGGGGCATCTGGGTGGCTCAGTCAGTTAAGTATCTGCCTTTGGCTCAGGTCATGACCCTCTGGTCCTGGCATTAAACCCTGCATGGGGCTCCATGCTCATACGGGAGTCTGCCTGTCTCTCTCCCTCTGCACCTCCCCACCCCTGCTCATGCTTTCTCTCTTGCTCTCAAATAAATTTAAAAAAAAAATTTTTTAAAGAGAGAAAAGAAATCCAGAGAAGCAATACTTATTTCATACAAAATTGACGTTATTTATTTATTTATTTATTTATTTATTTATTTTGGCTAGGTAGAGCATACTATATTGGTGTTCATAACAATGTAGGGCTCTCCAAGCCTTTCCCTTTCTTCAAGGAGTGGAAACTATGGAGGTTGAGAGATTCTCAGTGTATTGAGGATGAGTTGTGGCAAATACTTCCCAACAGCTGAGGGCCTCTCTCTTCCTCTTGCTTTCACTGGGGCGGGGGGGGGGGGTGGTTTAGAGGGCTCTTACTCCCTGAAGGCCATGTGGATCATAACATCCACCACCCAGTTGCTGTAGCCAAATGTATGTCACATCAGGAAAGGAGCTTGACAATGTGGTCACTGAGAGCAATGCCAGTCCCAGCATCAAAGGTAGAAGAGTAGGTGTCATTGTTAAAGTCACAGGAGACAACCTGATCCTCAGCATTGCTCAGGATGTCCTCGAGGAAGCCATCGGATTCTTGTTTTACCACCTTCTTAATGTCACTCTATTTGGCAACTTTCTTCAGGAGGCAGGACAGATCCAAAATTGACAGAGTGGGGGGTAGAAATATGAAAGGCCTTGTCAGTGGGCTTACCATTTGGCTCAGGAATGACCTTGCCTTACAGCCCTGGTGGCACTTTAGAAGCAGAAATGGTATTCTGGGCAGCCTCTTTGGCTCATGTCATAGCTTCCCCAAGGATCTGTCCATAGTCCTCTGGGTGGCAGTGATGGTATGGACTGTGGTCATGAGTCCCTCCACAATGTCAAAATTGTCATGGGATAACCTTGGCCAGCGGGACCAAGCAGTTGGTAGTACATGAGCTATTGCCCATCACAAATATGGGGGCATCTGCAGAAGGGGCAGAGATGATAATCCTCTTGGTCCCACACTTCAAATGAGCCCCAGGCTTCGTGGTGATGAAGACTCCAGTGGACTCAATAACATACTCAGCATGAGCATCACCCCACTTGATGGTGAGATTTCACTTATCAAAGTGGAGATGGGCTTTCCATGATGACAAATTTCCCATCCTGAGCCTTAACTGTGCAATGAAATTTTCCATGGATGGAATCACATGGAACATGTAGACCATGTAGTTGAGGTCAATGAAGGCATCACTGATTGTGACAATTTCCATTTTGCCAGCATTAAAAGCAGCCATAGTGACCAGGCGTGCAATATGACCAAATCTGTTTACTCTGACCTTCACCATCTTGTCTCTGGGTCATGGCTAGCACTGCACCAGAAAATGTGGCTGTCTGCTGAACAGGGAGAAGCAGAGACCCAAGTTAAAATAGACTTTAAAGGAAAGACTGTAACAAGAGATAAAGAAGGACACTATATAATAATAAAGGGACATTCCAATGGGAAGATATACCAATCGGAAATATTTACACACCCAATATAGGAACACCCAAACATATAAAACAATAACAAACATAAAGGAACTAATCAATAATAATACAATAAGAGTAGTGACTTTAACATCCCACTTACATCAAAGGACAGATCATCAAAACCAGTAACTGGGTGCTTGGGTGACTCAGTCAGTTGAGGGTCTCTGTCTCAGGTCATGATCCCTGGGGTCCTGAGACTGGGTCACACATTGGGCTCCCTGTTCAGTGGAGAGTCTGTTTCTCCTTCTCCCTCTGCTCCCCACACTCCTGCTCTCTCGTGCACTATCTAAAATAAATAAATTTTTTTAAAAATTAATTAAAATTAACAGGTAATCAACAAAGAAAGAATGGATTTTAATCACACACTGAATCATAAGGACTTAACAAATCATACAGAACATTCCATCCTCAAACAGCAGAATACACATTCTTTTCAATTCTCCAGAATATATCATATATTAGGTCACAAAATAAGCCTCAACAAATTCAAGATCAAAGTCATACCAGACAGCTTTCCTTTCTATTTTTTTTTTTTTTAGATTTTATTTATTTATTTGACAGACAGATCGCAAGTAGGCAGGAGACAGGCAGAGACTGGGGGGAGGCAGACTCCTTGCCAAGCAGAGAGCCTGATGCAGGGCTTGATCCCAGGACCCCAAGATCAGGACCTGAGCCAAAGGCAGAGGCTTAACTCACTGAGCCACCCAGGTGCCTCCCATGCAGCTTTTCTGACCACAAAGCTATGAAACCAGAAGTCAACCACACAAAAAGTGTGGAAAGACCACAAATACACGGAGATTAAATAAATAACAAATGGGTCACCCAGGAAACCAAAAAAGAAATTTAAAAAGGTACATGGAGGGCGCCTGGGTGGCTCAGTGGGTTAAAGCCTCTGCCTTCGGCTCAGGTCATGATCTCAGGGTCTTGGGATCGAGTCCCGCATCGGGCTCTCTGCTCAGCAGGGAGCCTGCTTCCCTTCCTCTCTCTCTGCCTGCCTCTCCATCTACTTGTGATTTCTCTCTGTCAAATAAATAAATAAAATCTTAAAAAAAAAAAAAAAAAGCCTCTGCCTTTAGCTCAGGTCATGATTCCAGAGTCCTGGGATTGAGCCCCGCATTAGGTTCTCTGCTTGGTGGGGAGCGTGCTTCCCCCACCCTCTGCCTGCCTCTCTGCCTACTTGTGATCTCTGTCTGTCAAATAGATAAAACTCTTAAAAAAAAAAGGCACATAGAAACAAATGAAAATGAAAACACAACAATGCAAAGTGTCTGGAATGGGGGCACCTGGGTGACAGTGGGTTAAAGCCTCTGCCTTTGGCTCAAGTGATGATTCCAGGGTCCTGTGATTGGGCCCTGCATCGGGCTCTCTGCTCAGCAGGGATCCTGCTTCCCCCTCTTTCTCTGCCTGCCTCTCTGTCTACTTGTGATCTCTCTCTCTCTCAATCTGTGTCAAATAAATAAATAAATAAATAAATAATTTTTTAAGAATGTCTGGAATGCAGCAAAAACAGTACTAAGATAGAAGTTTATAGCAATACATGTCTATCTCAAGAAACAAGAAAAAAACAAACAAGCTAATTTTATACCTACAGGAGCTAGAAACAAAACAACAAAGGAAGAAAGGAAATAATAAAGATTAGAGCAGAATTAAATGATACTGAAACTTAAAAAAATATACAACAAATCAATGAAACCAGGAGCTGGTTCTTTGAAAAACATTAAAAACCTGATAAAACTCTAGCCAGACTTATAGAAAAGAAAAGAGACTCTCTGGTCAGCAGGGACTCTGTTTCTCCATCTCCTTCTGTGCACTTGCTCTCTCTCTCTCTCAAGTAAACTTATAAATCTTTAAAAAGAGAAACAGAGAGAGAAAGGACTCAAAAATAAAATCACAAACGAGAGAAGCAAAAAAACACCATCACAGAAATACAATTATAAGAGAATATTGTGAAAAACTATATGCCAATAAATTGGGCCACCTAGGAAAAAAATGGATACTTTCCCAGAAACACATAACCTCCCAAAACTGAAATAGGAAGAAATAGAAAATTTGAAGAGACTGACATCCAGCAAAGAAATTGAATCAGTAAACAACAACAACAAAAAAATCCAAACAAACAGAAGTCCAGGACCAGGAGGCTTCATCGTGAATTCTAACAAACATTTAAAGAAGAATTAATACCTATTCTTCTCAAATAATTCCAAAAAATAGAAAGGAAGGAAAACTTCCAAAGCCATTCTATGAGGCCAGCTTACCCTCATACCAAAACCAGATAAAGAAACTACTAAAAAAGAGAACTGCAGGCTAATACTTCTGATAAACATAGATACAAAAATCCTCAACAGAATAGTAGCAAACTAAATCCAGTAATACTTTTTAAAAAATCATTCATCATAATCAAGTAGGATTTACTCCTGTGTTTCAGGGGTGGTTCAGTACTCACAAATTAATCAACATGGTAGATAACATCAATAAGAAAAAAGACAAAAACTATATGATCATCTCAACAGATATAGAAGAAATATTTGACAAAGCGTACCATCCATTCATGATTTAAAAAACCAAGTATGTTTAGAGTGAACATACCTCAACATAATAAAGCCATATGTGAAAAACCCACAGCTAAGATAATCCTTAATGGGAAAAACTGAGAGCTTTTCCCCTAAGGTTGAGAACAAAACCAGGATGTCCACTCACACCACTTTTATTCAACATCATACTGAAAGTCCTAGCCACAACAATCAGACAAGAAGAAGAAGAAACAAAAGGCATCAAATAGTAAGGAAGAAGTAAAATTTTCATTAACTGAAGATGACATGATACTATATATAGAATACATGAAAGATTCCACAAAAAAACTGCTACAACTGATAAATCAATTCACTAATGTCACAGGATATAAAATCAACATACAGAAATCTGTTGCATTTTCATATACCAATAAAGATGCAGCAGAAAGAGAAATGAAGAAAACAACCCCATTTGACCAAAAATAAGATCGAAGGAATAAACATAACCAAAGAGGTGAAAGACCCTACTCTGAAAATTATAAAATACTGACAAGGAAATTTAAGACAACACAAAGAAATGGAAAGATATTCCAGGTTCATGGATTAGAAGAATACTATTAAAATGTCTGTACTACCCAAATCAATCTACATATTTAATGTAATCCCAATGAAAATACCACCAACATTTTACAGAGCTAGAATAAACAATCCTAAAACTTATTTGGAACCACAAAAGACCCCAAGTAGCAAAAGCAATCTTGAAAAAGAAAAACAAAGCTTGGGGCATCACAATTCTGGACTTCAAGTTACATTACAAAGCTGTAGTCATCAAAACGGTATGGTACTGGCACAAAAATAGACACTCAGATCAACATAACAGAATAGAAAACCCAGAAATGAACCCACAACTTTATGGCCAATTAATCTTCAGCAAAGCAGGAAAGACTATCCTAAGAGAAAGTCTCTTCAACAAATGGGTTTGGGAAAAAACTTGATAGCTATATGCTAATGAAAGAAACTGGACCACTTTCTTACACCTTACACAAAATATATTCAAAATGGATAAAAGATTGTGGAGCATAACAAATAGCATGGAGGACAAGGGGTGTTAGAGAGGAGAAGGGAGTTGGGGGAAATTGGAAGGGGAGGCGAATCATGAGAGACTATGGACTCTGAAAAACAATCTGAGGGGTTTGAAGTGGCGGGGGTTGGGAGGTTGGGAGCTGGGTATTATAAAGGGCACAGATTGCATGGAGCACTGGGTGTGGTGAAAAAATAATGAATACTGTTTTTCTGAAAATAAATAAATTGAAAATTTTTTTTTAAAAAATGGATGAAAGACCTAAATGTGAGACAGGAAACCATAAAAATCCTAAAAGAAAACACAAGCAGTAACTCCTTTGACATCAATCATAGCAAATTCTTTCTAGATATGTTTCCTGAGACAAGGGAAACAATAGCAAAAATAAACTATTGGGACATCATCAAGATAAAAAAGCTTCATTATAGCAAAGAAAATAATCAAGAAAATTAAGAGGCAACCACCATAATGGGAGAAGATATTTTCAAATGATATATCTGATAAAGGGTTAGTATCTAAAATCTATAAAGAACACCCAAAAAAGTAAATAATCCAGTTAAAATGTGGGCAGAAGACATGAACAGACATTTTTACAAAGAAGACATACAGATAGCCAACAGACACATAAAAAGATGTTTAATATCACTAAATATTAGGGAAGGGCAAATCAAAACCATAGAGTATTGTAGAGAATGTGAAGAAAATAGAACCCTTCTGACCTCTTGTTAGGAATGTAAATTGAAGCAGCCACTCTGGAAAAATGGTAGAAGTTTCTCAGAAAATTAAGAATGGATCTACCACATGATCCAGCAATACCACTTACAGATATTTATTCAAAGAACACAAAAATGTTAATTTAATTTGAAAAATATATGTACCACTATGTTTATTGCAGAACTATTTACAACAGACAACATAGGGAAGCAACCTAAGTATCCATCAATAGGTGAATGGATAAAGAGGATGTTGTATATATAAACAATAGAAAAACTACTGAGCCACAAAGAAAAATGGAATTTTGTCCTTTGCAACATTATAAAGGGACTTCAAGTTTATTATGCTAAGAAAAATAAGAGACAAATAGTAGATGATTTAACTGATATGTGGAACCTAAAAAAGAAAAGAAAAAAGCTTAAAGCAAATAAAACAATACAAAACCAAACTCACTGATACAAAGGATAGATTGGTAGTCACTAAAGGGGAAGTCTGTTGGGGGGTTGGTGAAATGCGTGAAGTGGGTCAATTGTATAGTGATGAAGAGTAACTAGATTTTTAGTAGTAATCATTTTGTCATGTACACAGATGTCAAATTATAACACTATACACCTGAAACATCTCTAATGTTATATACTAATTTTATCTCATTAAAAAAAAAAAGAAGCTGGAATCAATGAAACAAGATGGGATTGGGAGGGAGACAAACCATAAGTTACTCTTAATCTCACAAAACAAACTGAGGGTTGCTGGGGGAGGGAGGTTGGGAGAAGGGGGGTGGGGTTATGGATATTGGGGAGGGTATGTGCTTTGGTGAGTGCTGTGAAGTGTGTAAGCCTGGCGATTCACAGACCTGTACCCCTGGGGATAAAAATATATGTTTATAAAAAATAAAAAATTAAAAAATAATAATAAATAAAATAAATAAATAAATTTTTAAAAGACTGAAAGAAAGACAATTTAGGAACAACTTCTCCAATAAATTTGAAAACACAGATTAATATACAAATTTCATTCAGGACACAAGCTACCAAAAATTGGATTGCTAGTTGAAAGCCTTTCCACAGAGAAAACTGAAAGCGAAAATGAATTTTATAGTGAATTTTACCAATTAAGAAAGAAACAATAACAATTGTACAAAACTCCTGCAATAAGTTTAATACGAAGAGATATATTCTATAAGGTCAGCATTACACGCTGATACAAAACCAGCAAAATCATTGTTTCAAAATCCAATATCCATTCTTCATTTTAAAAACTTTCAGCTAATTAAATAGAAAGGAATTTCCTCAGCCTGATAAAAAGCTTCTACCAAAAACCTACAGCTAGCATCATACTTAATGGTGAAAAACTGAATGATTTTCTCATAAGAATAGAAACAGTCAAGGATGTCTACCCTAACTGCCTCTATTCAGCACTATACTGTTTGATGTAGCAAGTAAAATAAGGCAAAAAAAATGAATAAAGTGATACATGCTAGAATATGAGAGGTAAAATGTCTTTATGCACTGAAAACATCATCTATGAGGAAAACACTACTTACTCTATAAAAACCAAGTAGAAGTAAAAGATTTTGCAAGTGTTCAAAATACAATGCCAATACACAAAATATCTATTATATCTCTACATATTAGCAATAAGCAGTTATAAATTAAACAAAAAAGACCATTTAAAATGGCACCATAAATTAAAATAGAAATACATCTCAAGAAAGATATGTAAGACCTGTTCACCAGAAACTATATATCATGGCTGAAAGAAATTAAATGGGATTTATATATATAGAAAGATACACTCTTCTCCTGACTCATTTTCCATAAGGAATAAATACATTCATCAAGTAATAATTATATTATAGCCATGACAACACTCATATCAATATTGGATGCCTCAGGTCTTCTGAATCCAAAATACCAAAGACAGAAACAAAAGGCTACACCATGATTAGTGAGAAGGCCTTATATTACCTATGAGATCTTCCTGTAAATCACTAGCTGTCTGCATACTCTCTTCATTGCTGCCTTCATGTCCTTATTCCTGAATGTGTAGATGACTGGATTTAGAAAAGGAGTGAGAACAGCATCAGAGAGAGCAAGAAATTTGTCCAGTTGTGAATTGGGATGTGGCCATGTATAGATAAACATGGTTGGGCCAAAGAAAAAAAGGACCACAGTGATATGAGCTGACAGTGTAGAAAGAGCTTTGGACGAACTGCCTGAGGAATGTTTCCAAACAGTAAACAGAATGAAGATGTAGGAGATGAGGAGTATAGAGAAAGAACCAACACAGAGGAACCCACTGTTGACAGTGACCATGAACTGCAATCTGTAGGTATCTGTACAAGCCAGTCTGAGGAGACGAGGAAGGTCACAGTAAAAGCTGTCCAATACATTAGGACCACAGAAGGGTAAATTAACAATAAATGCTAGTTGGAACAGTGAGTGTATTATGCCAAGGGCCCAAGCAGCAACCAGAAACAAAATGCACATCCGTGGACTCATGATGGTCAAGTAGTGCAGAGGCTTACAAATGGCAACATATCTGTCAAAGGCCATGGCAATGAGCAGCACCATCTCCACGCCACCAATGACATGGATGAAGAATATCTGGGCAATGCAGCCTCCAAAGGAGATAACTTTGCGCTTTCTGAAAAGATCATAAATCATCTTGGGTGAGGTGGCAGAGCAGGCCCCCAAGTCAATGAAAGAGAGACTGGCCAGTAGGAAGTACATGGGGGAATGTAAGTGAGGATCGATGGTCACAGAAAACACAATGAGGATGTTTCCTGTCATGCTTGCCACATAGAGCACAGAGGAGAACACCAGGAGAAGAAGCTGGATCTCCCATGAATGAGTCAGTCCCAGAAACACAAACTCAGACACAACCGAGTGATTCCCTCCATCCATGAACCCAGCCAACTCGGCTGCCGCTGAAATGATGAGAATTCAGAAAATGAAAAAGAAAATCTGATTATGGAGATGATAATAGGTCATAGAACCACCAATGTGTCAATATCCTTATTATGAATGAAAAGTATATAATTAACTACTTTCTCACACGTATAAAGACAAATCATCACACATGAGCTATGACTTAATTTAAACCAAACTTATGACAAATTTAAACCAAAACTCTGATTGCAATGTTCTGTTCTCAAATTAACAGATTAGGCATGGACATGGATACATGAGTATCCATGACATAGATTAACTGTGCAAATCACTTCTGATATTGACTATTCCTCATTTCTAACATATTCCATCTTGCTTTTATGTATATTTTCATAATCCAATTCTCTCCCCAGTTTGATCTCACAATTTGCCAATAAAAGTAGGATTAGAGGGGTGCCTGCAGGGCACAGTTTATTAAGCATTCAATCCTTGATTTTGGCTCGGGTCATGATCTTAGGGGCATTGAGATTGAGCCCCAGATCGGGCTCCATGTTGGGTGTAGAACTTGCTTAGGATTTTCTCTCCCTCTCTCTCTGCCCCTCACCACCCCTTGCTGGCACACTCACTCAGAAAAATAAAGAAATAAATAATAAAGAAAAATAAAAGACAAAAAAAAAAGGGTAGGAATGAGAGGAAAGTATGATTAACAAGTGGAATGTCACCTGGAGTGAGAGGTGCTTGATGTAAGAGTTGAGACTGATGTTACGACAGATTGAGATTGAATAAAGAGACTGGGGTGTGTGAAATTGGACAGCCCACAAGTGTAGTAGAACACTTGTTATATGGATTCTACTACAAAACAGAACAAATATTTTCCCATCACATTTTATTATGTTCACTGTTTTGGGTACCTCTAGTTTCCACACAGTTTTTCACAACTACAAAGCCCTAAACTAGCCTCAACATTCAATAAGAATTTCATAAGGAGTCTAAGCCACCTAAGGATGTAAGGCTTTCTCCACACCTAATATATGCACATTTTAAAGATTTCACCAGTTTCTGCTAAGGTGCATGCCTAAAGTGGCCACCGAGGGTGTAACATATCTTTGCAAACAGCTTTTCTCTGTCCACACACATGAAGGTATTAGAGATCAGCACTTGGAATTCCTGGGATACTACGTTTTAATTCATCAGTGTCTTGGCCTCCCTTTGGTATGTACTTTTACATCCACGGACATTCTCCTGGCCTTTTAAAGTGCCCAGAACCACCTGCAGGGTAACATGTCGTGATATGTGGTATTATCGTGCTTACTTTGACTAAAACCCACTCAGATACTTTATCTTCAAAGAAATTTGGATTTCATACTTTTGATTTATGACTTAAAAATAAGAACGTCTGGGTGCCTGGGTGGCTCAGTGGGTTAAAGCCTCTACCTTCAGCTCAGGTCAGGATCCCAGGGTCCTGGGATCAATCCCTGCATCAGGCTCTTTGCTCAGCAGGAAGCCTGCTTCCCCTTCTCTCTCTGCCTGCCTCTCTGCCTGCTTGTGATCTCTGTCAAATAAATAAATAAAATCTTTAAAGAAAATAAGAATGTCAAATATTAATAAGTCACACTTTAGGAGAGATGAGTTTCCTGATCTTGAACCATAAAATACCAAATGTGACACTGGACATGCAGTCCTTTAATATGTGTAGCAGTTACATGTGAAGTGGAAAGTGAGCAGAGAACAGTGTTATATGTTTCTCTCTGTCCAGGTATCTACCTCAGTCATACTCTATAATAGTAGTTTCTGAGAACAGTATTAATAAGGTTACTTTAGGAACTGATGAAGTACAGTAGAAAAGTATAATGATATCCTTCATATTTGCAGCTACAATTCTAGACTTTCTCACACAGAGGAACAACTGGCCGAAGCCTTCAGTCATCCCAGACTGCAAAACTCACAGAAATGATCACTGTGTCCTGCCCCAAATTCTGGGTCACCATAGCTGGCATTAATCTCCCGTTTCTCACCTACACACAGTGATTACACTGTTATCTGCTGAGCTAACAGTCTACAATCTCAAGGTCACACTTTATATTACCAGAAAGCCAGGGCCTGGAGTAGGGGGAACTAATGCTACTCATCAGGGCAGAGAAAGATAGTACCTCAAAGGAATGAAAGGATGAATCATTCATGGGGAAGTGATGGAGGTACTGGGGAGGGAGTCAGGAAATTCAGTCAAAGCATTGATGAGGAAAGCACATGTCCCCAGTGTAATAAGAGAAATTCTCATGGACTTACATAAAGTCTATTTGTTCCAACTGGTTATCACTCAGATGAAAAACATGAAACCCAGCAAAGTAAACTGAGTTTCCAAGATTCGCACAAATGATGGTTTGGGGACCAAAACTATGTTTCTTGATTCCTATTCCAAAAAGAAAAATTCTAGAAGAAGCAATTAAGTAAGAGAAAGCAAAACTCAAAACACTGATTTTTTTTTTCCTGGTTAAAACCAAACCAACCAGAGACACTCAATACAAAATGCCCATTATAATAATGCAAACTGACATTAATTAAATTACATAAAATGTGTGCCAAATTAAAGATTATTTGGCTAATACAATAGTAAATTATATCTGGAAAGTGATTATTCATTGCAATTATGATTTGTGTACTCTTTGTATTTTGGTGGTTATGTAACCAGTCACTACAACAGTAAAAAATTTAACATAATGTTTCTAAAAAGTCCATTCTTTGGTCTTCCTAAATTTTTTTTCTTCTTTCTTTTTATAAGTAGTCTCTATACCCAACATGGGGCTCAAATTCATGACCCAGAGATCAAGAGCCACATACTCTACCAACTGGTCCAGCCAGACACCCTAATCTCTCTAAATTTTATTATCCTCAAAGGTTAATTCAAATCCCAAGTATTTTTGTAGCTCTTATTGACAATTTTCCTTCATACTGATTTATTCTTTTGCTACTCCTATAAGTGAAAGAATTAAGAAAATGTGGAAAAATACATAAACTGTACACACAACAAATACAATCTAATGTGATATACAATACATGCCAAGTGAATACTGAAATAAATATGTGATCATTTGGGCAGAGAAAGGGAAGTGTGTTAAAAACATTCAAAGGCAGGGGCGCCTGGGTGGCTCAGTGGGTTAAAGCCTCTGCCTTTGGCTCAGGTATGATCCCAGACTCCTGGGATGGAGCCCTGCATTGGGTTCTCTGCTCAGCAGGGAGCCTGCTTCCCCCTCTCTCTGCCTGCTTCTCTACCCACTTGTGATTTGTCTGTCAAATAAATAAAATCTTTAAAAAAATGAATAAAAATAAAATATTTTTTAAAAAATTCAAAGGTAGAAGATAACTTGTATCAGCAAGAGCAGATGGGTAGCAGATAGCTACCCCAAGAACACAGATATTGAACTGGCACTTTAAGAATTAGAACTGAATAAAGAGAGATACACAGTATGTGAGAAATACCTTGAATTATGTAATATGAAAGTAAACTTTCATATTAACTTTTAATACTACCTATCATTATGCATGTGTGTATAGCCCATATTATATACGCAGGTACATACAGAAAGTCAGTAGATAGTTCTTGATTGAGAAGTTAGATTAATAACCCCCAGCTGTAATAAGGCAATGCCTTCTGGTCAACAATCTTTACTATTTTTTTCTCCTTTCTTGGTAATATTTTCCAGTCATTTTAACAGACATAAGGGGAAATTTCTCATTTAAAAACTCATCATACCATAACTAATAGTCTCTCAGTAAGAAGGCACCTAGGGCTTTATGGCATACTTCTTGGTGAGGATTAAATATTTAATCTTCAAGCCTATAGCCAGCACTTAATTTATTTTCCTGAAGTCTGTGTAATAATCTGAGATGCAGAAAAAAAAATAAAGGAGACAGAAAGGAGAAAGAATGGGGTAAATCTGGAAAAAAAGGGGTAAATCAGGAAAGATACTTATGACAAAGGACAAAAAGAAACCACCAAGAAGAAAGAAAAGAAGCTGAACAGGTTCAGAGTGTATGAAATATGATAGCCAAGGTTTCTGAGAACCCAGGTAAGTTAAAGAGAACATCGATCTCTCACCTTAAATTCACTGATTCAGGGCTGCTCCTGACTTTGACACTGGGTTGCATTTAAGGAAGGCAGATTGCTTCTATTACCTGCCCTGTCAGGCTCACAGAGTTTCTGTGAAAATCACAGATGATAATAAATGGAAAGACTGTCTTTTGTAGTATACAATGATACAGATAAGTAATTCATTATAAAATTTTTACTGTTTTTGTGACTTGAGGAGCTTAATCATATACTAAACAGGAGAAGGAGACATACAGAACAACAGACAAGAGGCAAGTGAAATTCTCCCCACTATGTGTTTCTGTGTGTTCTACAATCCCAGGAGGGTTCTCTGTCCAGTCAACTTCTGCTTCTGAGGGTCACAGTACAGTTATTTCCAAAGGTGGTGTACTTCTACATAGTGTAGTTATCACACAGCTATATGCTCACTTTCAAAACTCCAGAGATCATTTCCAAATTTTCATCTCTATATTCTTCAATCCTAAAAATACAAAAATTCACAGATTGCCTTTTACACATTACAGTAGAATGATCAGCAGCTTGAGCTTTGATGGCATTACAACTCACTTGCTACATGAGCATGTCAAATTTACTTGACCTCTCTGAACTTCAGTATTATCATTACTAATGTGGAGATAATAATACTTCCTTACAGGGTGTTGTGAGAAATAAGTATTATAGGTAAAATTACCTGACTCAGTACCTATCACACAGTGTGGCACCATAAATGTTATCTATTACATGCTGAAGAGTATATGCACATGACTGACTTTCAAGTACAGAAAACTATTCCTCAAATTCTGAAACTTCCATTGTTCTACAAGAACTAGTTTTAGGCAGAGCTTCTATATCCACACTGCATTCAATCACTTAAGCATTTTTACCAAATAACAATTTTTCTCCTTAGTGGAAATCAAAAACTAGCCAAAGACTCCCTAAGAGATGCAGGAAAGTGCTCTGTGTTCTGACGAGGCTATGATCCTTCTACTACTGCTGTCCACTCAATTCAAAGTCATAAATTTCATCTAAAAATAATTTTTTTTCTGACCACCACAGATAACACTGGATACTTTCATTGTTGTTAGTGGTAAAAGGAAAGAGGGAATGGAGAAAGGACCAAGGCAGGTGCTTTGAGGAATTTCTGAAGGCTGTACCCATCCAGACACATTTGTGTTGGTCTGCCAGGAAAACAGACTTTTCTTTCAAACTGCCCTTTTCATAAAGCATGTAAAATTCTTTATTTTTTACCTCCACTTTAGTTGTATAATGGAGAAATCAGCGGTAGTTTAGGCATATTTTAGTTAGAAAGTTATTCAAAACCAAAGTCTTGATTATGTTCTATTCCCCATTCTTCTCATTTATTTATTTGATTAAAGTGAATTTGCTTACTATGTGCCAGAGCTCAAGCCATACCAGTGTTGTACAAAGTCAATCCTCAGCCAACATGAATATAAATATACTTAAGGCATTTCGTGATACATGTCCCAGAAGTGTAATACATGAGGAGAGTGAAAAAAGGTAACGGTAGTGATGAGAAAAGGCAGCATAGCAGATGTGACATTTGTGTATTGCTTCAAGAATTGGCAAGTATTACAATATACAAACACAGATTCTAAAAAAGTTATTTCAAACAGATGTAAAATATGAAAAGCAGATACATTTGTTGCTCAATGGGTTAATGGTAAAGCATGCAGATTATCTACAGAATAGATATTGGTTTTGCAGAATAAAAAAGTAACAGAGAAAAATGATAAAGATTAGTTTGTGCCTGACATTGGGAACTAATACAGATATTTAAGAATTATGAGACAAATGTAGGGAGTCAATGAAGAGGGCGCATGGAATTGGCGACAAGGCCAGTAATTAGGGAAGATGCTCCATCTGTAAAAGCGATGGGTCATTTGGAGGAAAGAAACAATGGAGGTAAAGACTCCTTTGAGAATGCTGAAAGGGACACCTGGGTGGCTCATTTGGTTGGGCTGCTGCCTTTGGCTCGGGTCATGATCCTGGGGTCCTGGGATCGAGTACCACGTCAGGCTCCTTGCTCAGCGGGGAGCCTGCTCCTCTCTCTGCCTCTGTCTGCCACTCTGCCTGCTTGTGCATGGTCTCTCTCTCTGACAAATAAATAAACAAATAAAGTCATTAAGAAAAAAAGAGAGGATGGTGAAATAAAGTAGATCAGGGGAGATATAGAGATGTACTAAAACTATAAGGTTTTAGCCTTAAGATTGTAAGTCAGATAAAAATATATGTTTATAAAAAATAAAAAGTTAAAAAAAAGATTGTAAGTCAGAAAATAAAAGTATTAATGAATACATGAAAAATTGGTGGCTGATTAAAGTTGGAGTGAACATGAGGAGTGATGTCAAATATGACACCAAGATTTGAGAATGGATAGATAGGACAATGGTGAACTCATTTTTAAAAATAAGGAAATTGGACACAGAATTTGTGGGGATAGAGAAAATAGATGATCATATTTCTATTAAACAGTTGGAGTTTCAGATACTAGTGAGATGTACAGCTGGAAATATGAGTCAGGATGTGTAGAAATGAATATAGGTCCAAGATATAATTGTATAGTAATCCATATGAGCAATAACTGAATATACAAGAGTGAATGAATTCCCCGAAGGAAAGAATATAAAGGGAAAAAAAAGCAAAACCCAACCATATAGAGAAGTCATAGTAATAATGTGAAAGGAAACAAAGGAGCCAACAAATTAGGCAAAAGAGTCTCAGAGGTAGTACAATCAGTGGAGAGCCAAAGAAGCCAAAACTGAACTGCTCATCAAAATGAAGGATGAAAACAAGTAAAAAAAAAAAAACAGTTGAGATACCAATTTACATAAATCTTTCTGCTTTGTAAATGGGCAGTTTGGGACTGGTATATCAAAGGCACTCACTGTAAATATCAAATAGGTTCATTAGCGGATAAATAATATAATAAATGACAGAGAATTGTCAGAGAATGGATGAATGAAATGTCTACCCCGTTAGGGGCTAGAAGAAAAAGTTTCAGAGAACCTATATGCCACTCTGTTGTGACTCACACCCTCAATATTCAGCAGCTTGACATCAGTCAAAGAACTGTAACCATTTGGATGAGCATGAAGCATTGGAATGCCAAGTGAAGCACAGGTTTAAAAAAGGGATGAAAAGTTTCTGGGCACTGAATAGATGGGTCAGGTGGCCAAGCTGACCACAGGCTAGAAAGAAAGTCACAGAGACTGAAAAAAAAAAAAAAAGACTGAAAAAGCAAAGCAAAACAAACACAAGGTCGGGGCACCTGAGAGGCTCTGTTAGTTAAGCATCCAACTCTTAGTTTTGGCTAAGGTCATGATCTCAGGGTCATGAAATTGAGCCCCACATCAGGGCTCCACACTTAGTGGGGAGTCTGCTTGAAGATTCTCTCTGTCCTTCTCCCTCTGTCTCTCTACCCCTCCCAGTAAATAAATAAATACATCTTTTTTTTTTTTTTTTTTTAAGCCAAGGTAAACTGTTAGGAAACTTGGAAAAGAAGACAATCATATGATAAACTCTGAGTTTTCCATGATATTCTTCTACAACTCTATTCTTTTCTTTGGGGGCTAGATATACACTTTCCCCTACTCATACCTTCAGATACCCATACACAGTGACTCTCTTTCACAGGCCTGACTCCTGTTCCATCCCCCTTCTCTAGGATACCAATAGCAACATGCCACAGAGGAAGCTGACATCATGGTGAGTTGAGGAAAACTTAATTCCTAGAACATAGAAACCTTGGTTTGCTGATTTACTCACTACAGATTTTATTTCCGTCCCTCCCACTTACCTGTTTTGCAAAGAAAATTAAGAGAACAGTATCATTAAAGATTCAGATAGATTATAGTTCTCCCCAAATCAAAGGGATCCTATACAGGATCATTATAGACACTCAAAATGGCTGTATAAAAACGGTCAGAACAGCAGCTAATTACATCCCCAGGAGGTAGTGACCAAGTAATGCTGCAGAGATTTGGGATTGCCAAACTGAGATCACTTGGCTTGGGGAATTATTGCCTATGGTTGATTTGGTTCTCCCAATGTAGCCAAGCACAGAAGCTATTAATAAGAAAAAATGAGAGGCATTTAGTTTTCTAACAACAAAGAGACCTTTGCCATTTTTTAAACTTTAAATCTTTATTTTATGATGACTAAAGTTGAATTCAAGAGCAACAGTAAAAAACTATCCTTTGACAATTTTTAACCTTTTTATCAGGTTGATTACCTCAATAATATTCAACTTAAAACAAGAATATATTAAAAAGTATGAAGAATAAAAGAATAATACATGGAAATAAAACCATTATTATATTGCATGAAAAAAGTAGAGAAAATATGTGAGAAAATGAGAGTTAAATTGAATTCAAATATAGTGTTTTTATACATACTCTACTGAATCCTCACAACCACACTATGAAGTACGTGTTGCCACCTAATCTCAAACTATTTTTCATCTAAAAGTCACACATATTAGAAGTTTGGTCTATATATGAATTTAAGACAGTCCCAAAATTTTCTTCTTTCTCCTACAGCTAACTTCCTTAAATTACTGAAAAGTCAATATTACACAACATATTCATGAAGCACCTATAATCTTGAATCCAAATTTCAAACAAATACAAGAGCAAAAATAAAATTGTTAACCTCAATTACGTAAATAAATTCATACATCCAGACTAAGAGTTCAAACTTGAGATGCTGCTTCTTTCATCTTTCTTTACAGCAGAAGAAACAAAAATGTAAACTCCATCTACTTAGAAAGGCTGGGAAATAAAGCTACAATTCCAAACCACAACACATTCAAAAAAAAAAAAAAAGAAGAACTTTATGTGCAATAAAAATTGAAACAGGACAGGAGTGAACACCAAAATAAAAATCATGCCTCCTAAGATCCTAAACTAGTCACTAAGCTCAATGGTCTCAAAAAGAGATGGATACACTTGGAACAAAACCAATGATCTTTACTTTGAACATAAACATGGGAGTGTGTGAACATTCACTGGACAGAGTGACTGAGGAAAGGCATTTAAAGGGAAAGACACAGATACAGCACCTTTAGAATAAGTAGACCATGTGTGGTGGAATGAAAGAAAAATCAAGGCAAGAGGAGGTGGGAAGCAGCAAAACACTTGACTATTCCCATTATGCAATGAGAAGAAAGGATAAACTATAAGGCAAATGATCAAAATTAACAAATATGGCTGCTCTGAGCCAGTAGTTAGCCCAGGAATCCAGGAGAAATCATCCCAACGGTCGAGAGATGATTTGGAGACAACATTGCAAACTCACCTGCCTTCTATCACATCTCACTAAAACCCCTAGTTCCTCCACCACAGTATCTTTTTAAATTTCTAGCATATTCAATATTAGATTAATAATTGGGGTGCTTGGCTGGCTCAGTTGGTAAATCATGGGACTCTTGATCTCAGGGTTGTAAGTTCAAGCTCCACATTAGGTTTAGAAATTAAAAATAAAATCCTAAAATAATAATTAGATATGCATTATACTAATTTTATTATATGGGCACTGGGGTGGTTCAGTTGGTTAAGCAACTGCCTTCCACTCAGGTCATGATCCCAGGGTCCTGACCTGATCAGCAGGGAGCCTGCTTCTCTCTCTCCCTCTGCCACTCCCCCTGCTTGTGTGCTCTTGCTCTCTCTCTGTCAAATAAATAAATAAAATCTTTAAAAAAACAAAAACAATTTTATTATAAAATAAAGCAAGAGATGACCTATATGAAAATACTTCAAGAAAGTAAAGGGAAATGACACAAAATAAATATCATATACATAATAGGCTATATACCATGAAGTAGTGAAAGGTATGAGGAAAATTTCCTATGAATTTTAAAGACCTAACTTCTTTCGAAAATGACAGAAAATATATATGACTTATGCAATGAAATAAATGACAGAAAATATGAAGTGGTGAAAATATATTGGAGAAATTCAAGAAATACAAAAAGAACTCATTTTATTGTGCTTTGTTTTATTGCACTTTGCAGAACTGCATTTTTTACAAATCGAAGTTTTGTGGCAACCTTGCCTTGAGCAAGTCTATTAATGCCATTTTTCTAACAGTAAATGTCTCTTTATATCTCTGTATCAATTTTGATTTACTCACAATACTTGAAACTTTCTCATTATTTTATGATTGTTAGGGAGAGCTGTGATCAGTTATCTTTGCTGTTACTACTGTAATTGTTTTGGGGTACCACAAACCATACCCATATAAGACAGCAAATTTAATTTTAAAAATGTGTATGTTCTCACTGCTCCACCATATGGCTATTCCCCATCACTCTCCCTCTCCTGGGACCTCCCTATTCCTTGAGTCAAAATATTGAATCGGGCCAGTTAACAACCTTACAAAACCCTGTAAGTGTTCAAATAAAGTAAAGAGTCATGTGTCTCCCACTTTAATTTAAAAGCTGGGATTGAAGAAGAGTGGTGAAAGTGGGCATTCTTGTCTTGTTCCTGATCCCAACAAGAAGCCTGCAAGCTTTTTCCCATTGAGGATGACATTTGCTGTAGGTCTTACATAGATAGATCTGATGAAGTTCAGGACTGTTCCCTCTATCCCTACACTTTGAAGCGTTTTAATCAGGAACGGATGCTGGATTTTGTCAAATGATTTTTCTGCATCAATTGAGAGGACCATGTGGTTCTTCTCACTTCTCTTATTAATTTGTTGTATCACATTGATTGATTTGCGAATGTTGAACCATCCTTGTAGCCCAGGGATGAATCCGACCTGGTCATGGTGGATAATCTTTTTAATGTGCTGTTGTATCCTGTTTGCTATGATCTTGTTGAGAATTTTAGCCTCCATATTCATCAGTGTTATTGGTCTGAAATTCTTTTTGGTAGGGTCTTGCCTGGTTTGGCGATCAGGGTAATGCTGGCTCCATGGAAAGAGTCTGGAAGTTTTCCTTCTGCTTCAATTTTTTGCAACAGCTTCAGGAGAATAGGTGTTATTTCTTCTTTGAAAATTTGGTAGAATTCATCAGGGAATCCATCAGGTCCTGGGCTCTTGTTTTTTGAAAGGTTTTTGATCACTGCTTCAATCTCGTTACTAGATATTGGTCTATTCAGGTTGTTGATTTCTTCCTGGTTCAATTTTGGGAGTTTATAGTTTTCCAGGAATGCATCCATTTCATCTAGGTTGCTAAGCTTATTGGCATATAACTGTTGATAATACCTTCTGATGATTGTTCAACATAGTATTAGAAGTCCTAGCAACAGCAATCAGACAACAAAGAGAAATAAAAAGTATCCAAATTGGCAGTGAAGAAGTCAAACTCTCTCTCTTTGCAGATGACATGATTCTTTATATGGAAAACCCAAAAGAATCCACCCCCAAGCTACTAGAACTCATACAACAATTCAGCAACGTGGCAGGATACAAAGTCAATGTACAGAAATCAGTGGCTTTCTTATACACTAACAATGAAAATACAGAAAGGGAAATTAGAGAATCGATTCCATTGACTATAGCACCAAGAACCATAAGATACCTAGGAATAAACCTGACCAATGTGGTAAAGGATCTATACTTGAGGAACTACAGAACACTCATGAAAGAAATTGAAGAAGACTCAAAAAGATGGAAGACCATTCCATGCTCTTGGATCAGAAGAATAAACATTGTTAAAATATCTATACTGCCTAGAGCAATCTATACTTTTAATGCCATTCCGATCAAAATTCCACCAGTATTCTTCAAAGAGCTGGAGCAAATAATCCAAAAATTTCTATGGAATCAGAAGAGACCCTGAATTGCTAAGGAAATGTTGAAAAACAAAAATAAAACTGGCAGCATCACGTTACCAGATTACAAAGCTGTGATCACCAAGACAGCATGGTACTGGCATAAAAACAGACACATAGACCAGTGGAACAGAGTAGAGAGCCAAGATATGGACCCTCAACTCTATGGTCAAATAATCTTCGACAAAACAGGAAAAAATATACAGTGGAAAAAAGACAGTAAATGGTGCTGGGAAACTGGACAGCTATATGTAGAAGAATGAAACTCGACCATTCTTTTAAACCATACACCAAGATAAACCCAAATGGATAAAAGAACTCAATGTGAGACAGAAATCCACCAAAATCCTAGAGGAGAACATAGGCAGTAATCTCTTCAATATCAGCCACAGCAACTTCTTTCAAGATATGTCTCCAAAGGCAAAGGAAACAAACAAAAGTGAAAATGAACTTTTGGGACTTCATCAAGATCAAAAGCTTCTGCACAGCAAAGGAAACAGTCAAAAAAACAAAGAGGCAACCCACAGAATGGGAGAAGATATTTGCAAATGACAATACAGACAAAAGGTTGATATCCAGGATCTATAATAAACTCCTCAAACTCAACACACACGAAACAGACAATCATATCAAAAAATGGGCAGCAGATATGAACAGACACTTCTCCAATCAAGACATACAAATGGCTATCAGACACATGAAAAAATGTTCATCATCACTAGCCCTCAGGGAGATTCAAATTAAAACCACACTGAGATATCACCTTACACCAGTTAGAATGGCCAAAATTAACAAGACAGGAAACAACATGTGTTGGAGAGGATGTGGACAAGGGAAAAATTCCTGAAGGAAATTAAAAGTGTACCCCAGTGAATATACAAATGATAAGAAAGCAAAACAGCCTTATTGCTGATAAGGAGAAAGTTGTAGCAGTCTGCCTAGAAAAAAAACCAGCCAAAACATTCCCTTAAGCAAAAGCCTATCCCAGAGCAATCCCTAACTCACTTCAATTCTGTGAAGGCTGAAAGAGATGAGGAAGCTACAGAAGAAAAGTTTGAAGCTAGCAGAGGCTGGTTCACAAGTTTAAGGAAAGAAGGCATCTCTGAAACATAAAAGTGCAAGGTGAAGCAGCAAGCTCTAATGCAGAAGCTGCAGCAAGTTATCCAGAAGAGCTCACCAAGATTATAACGATGGCTACAATGAACAACAAAAATAGTCTTCTATTGGAAGAAGATACCAGCTAGGATTTTCATAGCTAGGAAGGGGAAGTCTATGTTTGGCTTCAAAGTTTCAAAGGAGAAACTGACTCTCTTGTTAGGGTCCTAAAGCAGCTATGACTTTAAGTTGAAGCCAATGTTCCTTTATCATTCTAAAAGTCCTAGAGCCCTCAAGAATTATGCTAAATTACTCTGGCTATGTTCTACAAATGGATCAAAAAAGCCTGGATGATAGCATCTCTGTTTACAACATAATTTACTAAATATTTTAACCCCATGGTTAAGACCTACTGCTCACAAAAAAAAAAAAAAAAAAAAAAAAAAAAAAAAGAGATTCCTTTCAAAATACAATCACTTACTAACAATGCCTCTGATCACCCAAGAATCCTTATGAAGATGTAATATTTTCATGCCTGGTAACAAATCATCCATTCTGCAGCTAAGGGATCAAGGAGTAATGTTCAACTCATATTATTTAAGAAATACATTTCATAAGGCTATAGCTGATGAAAGTCATTTGAAAACCAGGAAAGGATACGTCATGCTAGGTGCCATTAAGAATATTCGTGATTTAGGAACACAGCAGGGATGTCCATTATCACCACTGCTATTCAACATAGTACTAGAAGTCCTAGCCTCAGCAATCAGACAACAAAAGGAAATTAAAGGCATCCAAATCGGCAAAGAAGAAGTCAAATTATCACTCTTCGCAGATGATATGATACTGTATGTGGAAAACCCAAAAGACTCCACTCCAAAACTGCTAGAACTTGTACAGGAATTCAGTAAAGTGTCAGGATATAAAATCAATGCACAGAAATCAGTTGCATTTCTCTACACCAACAGCAAGACAGAAGAAAGAGATATTAAGGAGTCAATCCCATTTACAATTGCATCCAAAACCATAAGATACCTAGGAATAAACCTAACCAAAGAGGCACAGAATCTATACTCAGAAAACTATAAAGTACTCATGAAAGAAATTGAGGAAGACACAAAGAAATGGAAAAATGTTCCATGCTCCTGGATTGGAAGAATAAATATTGTGAAAATGTCTATGCTACCTAAAGCAATCTACACATTTAATGCAATTCCTATCAAAGTACCATCCATCTTTTTCAAAGAAATGGAACAAATAATTCTAAAATTTATATGGAACCAGAAAAGACCTCGAATAGCCAAAGGGATATTGAAACAGAAAGCCAACGTTGGTGGCATCACAATTCCGGACTTCAAGCTCTATTACAAAGCTGTCATCATCAAGACAGCATGGTACTGGCACAAAATCAGACACATAGATCAATGGAACAGAATAGAGAGCCCATAAATAGACCCTCAACTCTAAGAATGTCCAATGGAAAAAAGACAGCCTCTTCAATAAATGGTGCTGGGAAAATTGGACAGCCACATGCAGAAAAATGAAATTGGACCATTTCCTTACACCACACACAAAAATAGACTCAAAATGGATGAAGGACCTCAATGTGTGAAAGGAATCCATCAAAATCCTTGAGGAGAACACGGGCAGCAACCTCTTCGACCTCTGCCGCAGCAACATCTTCCTAGGAACAACGCAAAAGGCAAGGGAAGCAAGGGAAAAAATGAACTACTGGGATTTCATCAAGATCAAAAGCTTTTGCACAGCAAAGGAAACAGATAACAAAACCAAAAGACAACTGACAGAATGGGAGAAGATATTTGCAAACGACATATCAGATAAAGGACTAGTGTTCAGAATCTATAAAGAATTTAGCAAACTCAACACACAAAGAACAAATAATCCAATCACGAAATGGGCAGAGGACATGAACAGACATTTCTGCAAAGAAGATATCCAGATGGCCAACAGACACATGAAAAAGTGCTCCATATCACTCGGCATCAGGGAAATACAAATCAAAACCACAATGAGATATCACCTCACACCAGTCAGAATGGCTAAAATCAACAAGTCAGGAAATGACAGATGCTGGCGAGGATGCGGAGAAAGGGGAACCCTCCTACACTGTTGGTGGGAATGCAAGCTGGTGCAGCCACTCTGGAAAACAGCATGGAGGTTCCTCAAAATGTTGAAAATAGAACTGCCCTATGACCCAGCAATTGCACTATTGGGTATTTACCCTAAAGATACAAATGTAGTGATCCAAAGGGGCACATGCACCCGAATGTTTATAGCAGCAATGTCCACAATAGCCAAACTATGGAAAGAACCTAGATGTCCATCAACAGATGAATGGATCAAGAAGATGTGGTATATATACACAATGGAATACTATGCAGCCATCAAAAGAAATGAAATCTTGCCATTTGCGACAACATGGATGGAACTAGAGCGTATCATGCTTAGCGAAATAAGTCAAGCAGAGAAAGACAACTGTCATATGATCTCCCTGATATGTGGAAGTGGTGATGCAACATGGGGGCTTAAGTGGGTAGGAGTAGAATCAATGAAACAAGATGGGATTGGGAGGGAGACAAACCATAAGTGACTCTTAATCTCACAAAACAAACCGAGGGTTGCTGGGGGAGGGGTTTGGGAGTAGAGGGGTGGGGTTATGGACATTGGGGAGGGTATGTGCTTTGGTGAGTGCTGTGAAGTGTGTAAACCTGGCGATTCACAGACCTGTACCCCTGGGGATAAAAATATATGTTTATAAACAGAGTTGAGGGTCTATTTCTGGGCTCTCTATTCTGTTCCATTGATCTATGTGTCTGTTTTTTTGCCAGTACCATGCTGTCTTGATGATGACAGCTTTGTAATAGAGCTTGTATTCATGATTATGATTCATGGGAAGAGGTCAAAAACATCAACATGAACAAGACTTTGGAAGAAGCTGAATCCAACTCTCATGGACAACTTTGAGGTGCTTCCATGGAGAAAGTAACTGCAGATGTGGTATAAAGAGCAAAAGAACTAGAAGTATAAATGGAGTCTGAAGATGTGACTGAACTGCCATAATCTTGGGATAAAACTTTAATAGATGAGAAGTTGCTTCCTAAAAATGACCAAAGAAAATGGTTTCTTGAGATGGAACCTATTCCTGGTGATGATACTGTGAAGGCTGTTAGAATGACAACAAAAGATTTAGAATATTCCACAAACTTAGTTGATAAAGCAGTGGCAGAGTTTGAGAGCTTTTGAATCTAATTTTGAAAGAAGTTGTACTGTAGATAAAATACTATCAAACACCATCATATGTTACAGAGAAATCATTAAAGAAATGAGTGAATGGATATAGCAAACTTCATTTAATCTTATTGTAAGAAATGGCTACAGCAACCCCAAACTTCATTTACCACCACCCTGGTCAGCAGCCGTCAACATTGATTGAGACCGTCCACTGGCAAAAAGACTATGACTCATTAAAAACTCCGATAATGTTTAGTATTATTGAGCAAAAAAGTACTTTTTTAGTCAAAGTATGATTTCTTACATGGGTTTTTAAATGGTTTTAGATGTTTTTTTAGATGTAATGTATTGTACTATTAATAGGCTATGTATCATGTAAACATAACTTTTATATGCATCGGGAAACTAAAAAATTCATTTGATCAACTTTATTGTGATATTTGCTTTACTAAGGTAGTCTAAACCCACAATATCTCTGATGTATGCCTGTAAATTAAAAAAATGATATGAAAATCACTCTAAGAAGAAAAATAAGTATGGAATTAAACATTTTGAGCAAATAAAACAGAAAACCAAAGAGCTCAAAAGAAATAGACAAAATACATAGGTTAAAATAAGATCTAAGAAATGAAAAATTAGGGGTGACTGGGTGACTCAGTAGGTTAAGCCTCTACCTTTGTCTCAGGTCATAATCTCAGGATCCTGGGATCAAGCCTGGCATCAGGCTCTTTGCTCAGCAGGGAGCCTGCTTCCCCCCACTCTCACTCTGCCTGCCTCTCTGCCTACTTGTGATCTCTCTTTGTCAAATAAATAAATAAAATCTCTTTTAAAAAAGAAATGAAAAATTAGTGTTCCTTTCTTTTTTTTTTTTTATTTTAAAGGTTTTACTTATTTATTTGTCAGAGAGAGAACACAAGCAGGGAGAGGAGTAGAGAGAGAAGCAGGTTCCCTGCTAAGCAAGGAGGCCAATGATGCAGCACTTAATCTCAGGACTCTGAGATCATAATCTGAACTGAAGGCAGACACTTAACCGACAACCACCCAGGCATCCCAAAAAAATTAGTGTTCCTTAAGAATTTCTTATATTTGGTGAAGAAAAAAAATTCAACAGAAAACTTCTCTGAAATAAAAGAAACATTGAACCTACAATCTAAAGAGACTGCCATGACCCGGGGGGAGGGAGGAGGGAATATTACGGCATGGGTCATATCAAGGCCAATCTAGTTCCAGGTCCAGACTCCATGTGCACAAAATGCAAAGCCTACAAAATAACAAAAACCTTAAAAAATAGAGTTCCTGTGAGGTATTATTAAAGAAACCTGTTAGCAAATAAGCTTTACTAATCAAAAGTGAATAAAGATAACATACTGAATTATGAAGCCTAATGTTAAACAGTTGTATGAAATAAACAGGAATTATGATTAAAGAACAGAATACAAATGTTACAAATTATAACAGTATTAAAAATTAATTATCTTAGTAACAAAAATTTAAAAAAACATTTCTTTTTTTTTATTTTTTTTATTTATTTTCAGCATAACAGTATTCATTGTTTTTGTACCACACCCAGTGCTCCATGTATCCATGCCCTCTATAATACCCACCACCTGGTACCCCAACCTCCCACCCCCCTGCCCCTTCAAAACCCTCAGATTCTTTTTCAAAGACCATAGTCTCTCATGGCTCACCTCCCCTTCCAATTTCCCCCAATTCCCTTCTACTCTCTATCTCCCCATGTCCTCCATGCTATTTGTTATGCTCCACAAATAAGTGAAGCCATATGATAATTGACTCTCTCTGCTTGACTTATTTCACTCAGCATAATCTCTTCCAGTCACGTCCATGTTGCTACAAAAGCTGGGTATTCATCCTTTCTGATGGAGGCATAATACTCCACAGTGTATATGGACCACGTATTCCTTATCCATTTGTCCGTTGAAGGGCATCTTGGTTCTTTCCACAGTTTGGCGACCATGGCCATTGCTGCTATAAACACTGGGGTACAGATGGCCCTTCTTTTCATGACATCTGTATCTTTGGGGTAAATACCCAGGAGTGGAATTGCAGGGTCATAAAAAAGTTCTATTTTTAATTTCTTGAGGAATCTCCACACTGTTCTCCAAAGAGGCTGCACCAACTTGCATTCCCACCAAAGTGGAAGAGGGTTCCCCTTTCTCCATATCCCCTTCAACCCATGTGGTTTCCTGTCTTGCTAATTTTGGCCATTCTAACTAGTGTAAGGTGATATTTCCACGTGGTTTTAATTTGAATCTCCCTGATGGCTAGTGATGATGAACATTTTTTCGTGTGTCTGATAGCCATTTGTATGTCGTCATTGGAGAAGTGTCTGTTCATATCTTCTGCCCATTTCTTGATGATAAAAGACCTCAATGTGAGTCAGGAATCCATCAGAATCCTAGAGAAGAACATAGGCAGTAATCTCTTCGATATCAGCCACAGCAACTTCTTTCAAGATATGTCTCCAAAGGCAAAGGAAACAAAAGCGAAAATGAACTTTTGGGACTTCACCAGATCAAAAGCTTCTGCACAGCAAAGGAAACAGTCAAAAAAACAAAGAGGCAACCCACAGAATGGGAGAAGATATTTGCAAATGACAGTACAGACAAAAGGTTGATATCCAGGGTCTATAAAGAACTCCTCAAACTCAACACACACAAAACAATCATATCAAGAAATTAAAAAAAAAAATTCTACTGAAAAACTCTGGTTTCCTCACCTTTCTCAGTGGGATAGAATCAACAGATCATTTTAAGAGTAATTAAGTATTATATTAAAGTATAAGTAGAATGATTAGAAGAACTGAGAATACTAGAATCAAAATTGAGTGAAGGTAGAAAGTGAAGTGGGGTACAGGGTTAAAGTATAATAATTTCTTTCTATCTCATAGTGAAGGTTCAATGGCTAATATCTTTGTAGGTAACACAAAATTGAAGAATTAACTTATAGACAGTGAATAATGAAAATGATCTATAAACGTTCAGTATTATTAAGCCATTCATACACAAAAGAAATAAAACATTATATAGAGAAATCTTAATGAAAGGATTAAATGGATGCAAAACTGTATTCATTCATTATTCTACTAATATTTTCTGAGCACTCATATGCCAGTATTGTGCTGACTGCCAGTGATGTAGATATCCTGGACCTTGGAGTTTTATAGAAGAGTGGGGGAGGTATGTATTAATCAAATAATCAATGTAAAATTCCAACTATAAAAATCACTCTTAATCTCACAAAACAAACTGAGGGTTGCCGGGGGGAGGGGGTTTGGGAGAAGGGGGTGGGATTATGGACATTGGGGAGGGTATGTGATTTGGTGTGTGCTGTGAAGTGTGTAAACCTGGTGATTCACAGACCTGTACCCCTGGGGATAAAAATATATGTTTATAAAAAATAAAAAATTAAAAAAAAAATCACTCTGCAAGAATGGCTAAAATTAACAAGTCAGGAAATGACAGATGCTGGTGAGGATGCAGCATCTATACTGCTATACTGTTGGGCAGAATGCAAGCTGGTGCAGCCACTCTGGAAAACAGTATGGAGGTTCCTCAAAAGTTGAAAACAGAGCTACCCTACAACCCAGCAATCACATAGTCAGTATTTACCCTAAAGATAACGACTGTAGTGATCTGAAGGGGCACATGCACCCAAATGTTTATAGCAGCAATGTCCCAATAGCCAAATTATGGAAAAGCACCTAGATGTCCACCAACTAATGAATGGATAAAGAAGATGTGTGTGTGTACACACACACACACACACACACACAAATACAATAGAATACTATGCAGCCATCAAAAGAAATGAAACCTTGCTATTTGCAATGACGTGGATGGAACTAGAGGGTATTATGTTGAGCAAAATAAGTCAATCAGAGAAAGACAATTATCATATGATCTCTCTTATAGGAGGAATTTGAGAGTCAGGGCAAATATGAGAGTCAGAGCTGTGGGGGGTAGGGAAGGAAAAAATAAAACAAGATAGGATCAGGAGGGAGACAAACCATAAGAGATTCTTAATCTCACAAAACAAACTGAGGGCTGCTGGGGTGTGGGAGAGAAGGCATAGGGTGGTTGAGTTATGGACACTGGGGAGAGTATGGGCTGTGATGAGTGCTGTGAAAAGTGTAAGCCTGATGATTTGCAGACCTGTACCCCTGGGGCAAATAATATATTATATGTTAATAAAAATTTTTTTTAAAAATCACTCTGCAACAGAAATCAGTTGCATTTCTCTACACCAACAGCAAGACAGAAGAAAGAGATATTAAGAAGTCAATCCCATTTACAATTGCATCCAAAACCATAAGATACCTAGGAATAAACCTAACCAAAGAGACACAGAATCTATACTCAGAAAACTATAAAGTACTCATGAAAGAAATTGAGGAAGACACAAAGAAATGGAAAAATGTTCCATGCTCCTGGATTGGAAGAATAAATATCGTGAAAATGTCTATGCTACCTAAAGCAATCTACACATTTAATGCAATTCCTATCAAAGTACCATCCATCTTTTTCAAAGAAATGGAACAAATAATTCTAAAATTTATATGGAACCAGAAAAGACCTCGAATAGCCAAAGGGATATTGAAAAAGAAAGCCAACGTTGGTGGCATCACAATTCCGGACTTCAAGCTCTATTACAAAGCTGTCATCATCAAGACAGCATGGTACTGGCACAAAAACAGACACATAGATCAATGGAACAGAATAGAGAGCCCAGAAATAGACCCTCAAATCTATGGTCAACTAATCTTCGACAAAGCAGGAAAGAATGTCCAATGGAAAAAAGACAGCCTTTTCAATAAATGGTGCTGGGAAAATTGGACAGCCACATGCAGAAAAATGAAATTGGACCATTTCCTTACACCACACACAAAAATAGACTCAAAATGGATGAAGGACCTTAATGTACGAAAGGAATCCATCAAAATCCTTGAGGAGAACACGGGCAGCAACCTCTTCGACCTCTGCCGCAGCAACATCTTCCTAGGAACAACGCAAAAGGCAAGGGAAGCAAGGGAAAAAATGAACTACTGGGATTTCATCAAGATCAAAAGCTTTTGCACAGCAAAGGAAACAGTTAACAAAATCAAAAGACAACTGACAGAATGGGAGAAGATATTTGCAAACGACATATCAGATAAAGGACTAGTGTCCAGAATCTATAAAGAACTTAGCAAACTCAATACCCAAAGAACAAATAATCCAATCAAGAAATGGGCAGAAGACATGAACAGACATTTCTGCAAAGAAGACATCCAGATGGCGAACAGACACATGAAAAAGTGCTCCATATCACTCGGCATCAGGGAAATACAAATCAAAACCACAATGAGATATCACCTCACACCAGTCAGAATGGCTAAAATCAACAAGTCAGGAAATGACAGATGCTGGCGAGGATGCGGAGAAAGGGGAACCCTCCTACACTGTTGGTGGGAATGCAAGCTGGTGCAGCCACTCTGGAAAACAGCATGGAGGTTCCTCAAAATGTTGAAAATAGAACTGCCCTATGACCCAGCAATTGCACTATTGGGTATTTACCCTAAAGATACAAATGTAGTGATCCAAAGGGACACATGCACCCGAATGTTTTATAGCAGCAATGTCCACAATAGCCAAACTATGGAAAGAACCTAGATGTCCATCAACAGATGAATGGATCAAGAAGATGTGGTATATATACACAATGGAATACTATGCAGCCATCAAAAGAAATGAAATCTTGCCATTTGCAACAACATGGATGGAACTAGAGCGTATCATGCTTAGCAAAATAAGTCAAGCAGAGAAAGACAACTATCATATGATCTCCCTGATATGAGGAAGTGGTGATGCAACATGGAGGCTTAAGTGGGTAGAAGAAGAATAAATGAAACAAGATGGGATTGGGAGGGAGACAAACCATAAGTGACTCTTAATCTCACAAAACAAACTGAGGGTTGCCAGGGGGAGGGGGTTTGGGAGAAGGGGGTGGGATTATAGACATTGGGGAGGGTATGTGATTTGGTGAGTGCTGTGAAGTGTGTAAACCTGGTGATTCACAGACCTGTACCCCTGGGGATAAAAATATATGTTTATAAAAAATAAAAAATTAAAAAAAAAATTAAAAAATAAATAAATAAATAAATAAAAAAAAAAAAAAAAAAAAAAAAAAAAAATCACTCTGCAAAAGAGTGAATATAATATTAGTAGAAAAATTTGATGTAAACAGGGAAGTCAGGGGAGGTTTCCCTGAGGAAGTGACACTGGAACAAAGATCTGAAGGATAAACAGAAGTTAACTAGGAGTGGAGGACAAAGGATTCCCTGCAGTGGGAACAATTTGTGCTCCCTTGTGAGGTCAGAGATGCCACTGGGAGTTGTGTTTGGAAACACGCGGCAAGAAAATGAGGTGAACATTATATAGGATATGGCTGAATTATGTCGTGAAAGACTGCTCCTAAGAGAATGAAAATGAAGATTTTAAAGCAGAAGGGTGATTTGACCAGACTTAACATTTATAAACCTTACTCTTGCTACAGTGTACAGAATGGATTTGAAGGAGTCCAAACTGGATGCAGGTGAGCCATTTAGAAAACATCTGTACCCCAATGTTCATAGCAGCAATGGCCACAGTCACCAAATTGTGGAAAGAACCAAGATGCCCTTCAACAGATGAATGGATAAAGAAGATATGGTCCACATATACAATGGAGTATTATGCCTCCATCAGAAAGGATAAATATCCAGCTTTTGTATCTACGTGGATGGGACTGGAGGAGATTATGCTGAGTGAAATAAGTTAAGCAGAGAGAGTCAATTCCCATATGGCTTCACTTACTTGTGGAGCATAAAGAATAACATGGAGGACAATGGGAGTTGGGGAGGAGAAGTAAGCTGGGAGAAATCGGAGGGGGAGACAAACCATGAGAGACAGTGGACTCTGGGAAACAAACTGAGGGTTTTGGAGGAGAGGAAGTTGGGGGGTTGAGTGAGCCTGGTGGTGGGTATTAAGGAGCGCACATATTGCATGGAGCACTGGCTGAGGTACATAAACAATGAATTTTGGAACACACACCAAAAATATTTAATTTAATTTAAAAAATAAAATAGAAACATACTTGTGAGGGCAAAAAGTGTTCTTTAGACTAGGTATAAGAGTGTGGGAAGGAGGTATATTTGCCATATATTTGGGAGAGAATATCAACAGGGCTTGATGACGGGTTTAGTTGGAGAAGCACTCACTCTAACTAATGCTTCAATTTTAGGAATTACTCAACTTCACTAGGACCTCCAATCCAATGATCCTACTAATATTTTTACTATCGTTCAACTCCACCTCTCTTCCCTTCCCAGCTTAAATTCCATGGTCAGTTTTCTTGCTTCTTTTTATTTTATTGTATTCCCTTGGCCAAACCTACTAAAACAGCACTGACTGCTATGTTTCTACTATTTCCACCATTCTGAATGATAGTGTCTATTGTTGTTACCCTATGCAAGTCTTCCCATTTTATGTGTTGTGTGGGGACAGAGAGCTAATAACTTACCTTTAGACCAAGAAGAATCATACTCCAAAAGCTGTGTCTAAGGAACAATATCTGGGAAATATTATCTGAATTTGATTTAAAAGGCAAGATCTTAGACTTCCTGCTAGGCTATAATGAGATGAGATTTGGGGGCTCTTGGGAAGAAGTGGAGTATTTTGTGCCTGGGAGAAGCTTGCACTGAGAAGCCTGAGAGCAGATGGTGTGGTAGCTTTTCTCTAACAAGACCACTGTCAATTCCTTCCCATCCACCCTGAATAAACACACCACTCCCCAAACAAGAGACAAGGTCTATTCCTTCCCTCCTTTTGATGCTGACCTGACCTCTGTTATTTGGCTGACTAACAGAGTGAAGAATAAGTGAACCCTAAGGCCTCCAGTGATAGGCATGGGATTTGGGGGTCATAAGGTAAGTGTGAGTTTAACTTTTTTAACGATTTTTTTTTTTAGTTTGACAGAGAAAGAGCACAAGTAGGCAGAGAGGCGGGCGGGGGAGAGGGGGATGGAGGAGGTTCCCTGTTGAGCAGAGAGCCCAATGTGGCACTTGATCCCAGGACCCTGATATCATGAACTGAGCTGAAGGCAGTGACCTAACCCACTGAGCCACCCAGTTGCCCCCGAGTTTAACTTTTTTAAAAGAAACTGCCAAACAGTTTTGCAAAGTGGCTATACAGTTTACATTATCATCAGTAATGCATGGCAGTTCCAGATGTTCTGCAACCTCAAAAGCCCATGAAATTGTTAGGTTTTCTTTTCTATTCTTTTCTTCTTTCTATTATGTATTCATTTATTTCCATTAATAACTAACAGTGTGGAGCAACTTTTCATGTGTTAGGTAGCCTCATATTTTCTTTAGGAAAGTATCTGTTCAAATCTTTTGCTAATTTTTTCTTAGTATTGAGAATTCTTCATAGATTCAAAATAAAAGTCATTTCTCAGATATAAATGTGAAAATATTTTTCCCCACTATGTGGCTTGTCACTTCATTAATAGAGTGGAAATTTTTAATTTTGATGAAGTACAATATATCAATTCTTGTTTTATGTTTCCGGTGTCCTATCTTAGAAATCTTTACTAAGACAAGGTCACAAAAATTTTTTCGATATTTTCTTCTAGAAGTTTCATAATTTTAGATTTTACATTTAGATCTAGAATCCACTGTGATGGGGCGCCTGGGTGGCTCAGTGGGTTAAGCCGCTGCCTTCGGCTCAGGTCATGATCTCAGGGTCCTGGGATCGAGTCCCGCATCGGGCTCTCTGCTCGGCAGGGAGCCTGCTTCCTCCTCTCTCTCTCTGCCTGCCTCTCTGCCTACTTGTGATCTCTCTCTGTCAAATAAATAAATAAAATCTTTAAAAAAAAAATAGAATCCACTGTGAGTTAATTCCATGTAAGATGTAAGATAAGGGTTGAGGTTCAATGTTTGCATATAAATGTTTGTTTTAGCACAATTTGTTAAAAAGACTACTGGTTCTCCATTGAATGGTGTTTATACATATATGGTCTATTCTTTGAGTCTTTTTTCTGTTATACTGATCCATGTGTATCTTGTAAAATTCAACTTGACCTTTTTTAAATTGCTTTTTTGCTGTTCTAGTTCCTTTGCATTTCCATACAAATTTTTGATATCAGTCGGTTGATATCTTCAAAAATCTGATGGCATTTTCACTATGGTATTGTTGAATCTGTGGATCAGTATGGAAAGAAATGACACATTAACAATATTAAGTGTTCCTATTAGTAATTTATTTATACCCTTTCATTATTTTATAATTATCAAAGTGTATATATTGTTATATTCGTACCTCAGTGTTTCATGTTTATCAGTATTGATAAATGGCATATTTAAATTTTTTATTTCCAACTATACATCTCCAGTATATAGAAATACAATTGAATTTTATATATTGACTGGAAGTCTGTGACCTTCACTTACCAGTTTTTGGAGGTTGACTTACAGATTCTTTAGAATTTACTTTATAGAAAGTCATGTCTTTGGTACATGGAAGCAGTCTTTTATTTCCTCCGTTTAAAACTACATGTCTCTTTTTTCTCTTGCCTTTGGCTGGACTTCTATTGTGATGATAGTTATGAGAATGTATCTCTTTGCCTTGTTCCCAGTCTTAGGATGAAAGAATCCAGTGTTTTGCCAATGAGTTTGAGTCTACCTATAGGTTCTTGGTGCCTTTAATCAAATTAAGGAAATTCCCTTCTATTTTTGTTTGTTGAGGGTTTTAATCACGAGTGGATATTAAATTTTGTCAAATGTTTTCTCTGCATCCATTAAGACAATCATGTGGTCTTACTTCTTTAGTCTCTTAGTTGATAATTAAGTGTTGAGCCAGCCTTTCATGCCTTGGTTAAATCCTAATTAGGTATGATGCACTTATCCTCTTTATACATGTCTGATTTTGATTTTCTAATAGTTTTAGAGCATTTTTGTGTCTATGCACATGGTTGATAATGGTCTACAGTTTCTTTTCTTTTAATATATTTGTACATTTTTGATATCAGAGTAATGTTGATCCCATTTATTAAGCTGCAAAGTGTTCTCTCCTTTACTATTTTCTGAAAAAAAAGATTGTGTAAAATGAATATTATATCCTGCCTAAATATCTGATAGAATTTGCCAGTGAAATCATTTCAATCTAGAGTTCTCTTTATTATAAGGTTTCTAACTAGGAATCCCATTTCCTTAAATAATATAAGACTATTCATGTTATTTACTTCTTGATTCAACTTGAGTAATTTCTTTCAAAATTCAAAATATTTAAGATGTTAAATTATGAGAATAATTACCTGCACCATATCACTATTTTCCTTTTGATGTGTCTAGAGTACACACTGAGGCCACAACTTTCATTTCTGATAATAATAATTTTTTTTAATTTTTTATTTTTTATAAACATATATTTTTATCCCCAGGGATACAGGTCTGTGAATCACCAGGTTTACACACTTCACAGCACTCACCAAAGCACATACACTCCCCAATGTCCATAATCCCACCCCATTCTCCCAAACCCCCTCCCCCCAGCAACCCTCAGTTTGTTTTGTGAGATTAAGAGTCACTTATGGTTTGTCTCCCTCCCAATCCCATCTTGTTTCATTGATTCTTCTCCTACCCACTTAAGCCCCCATGTTGCATCACCACTTCCTCATATCATGGAGATCATATGATAGTTGTCTTTCTCTGCTTGACTTATTTCGCTAAGCATGATACTCTCTAGTTCCCTCCATGTTGTGGCAGATGGCAAGATTTCATTTCTTTTGATGGCTGCATAGTATTCCATTGTGTATATATACCACATCTTCTTGATCCATTCATCTGTTGATGGACATCTAGGTTCTTTCCATAGTTTGGCTATTGTGGACATGGCTGCTATAAACATTCGGGTGCACGTGCCCCTTTGGATCACTACGTTTGTATCTTTAGGGTAAATACCCAATAGTGCAATTGCTGGGTCATAGGGCAGTTCTATTTTCAACATTTTGAGGAACCTCCATGCTGTTTTCCAGAGTGGCTGCACCAGCTTGCATTCCCACCAACAGAGGGTTCCCCTTTCTCCGCATCCTCGCCAGCATCTGTCATTTCCTGACTTGTTGATTTTAGACATTCTGACTGGTGTGAGGTGATATCTCATTGTGGTTTTGATTTGTATTTCCCTGATGCCGAGTGATATGGAGCACTTTTTCATGTGTCTGTTGGCCATCTGGATGTCTTCTTTGCAGAAATGTCTGTTCATGTCCTCTGCCCATTTCGTGATTGGATTATTTGTTCTTTGGGTGTTGAGTTTGCTAAGTTCTTTATAGATTCTGGACACTAGTCCTTTATCTGATATGTCGTTTGCAAATATCTTCTCCCATTCTGTCAGTTGTCTTTTGATTTTGTTAACTGTTTCCTTTGCTGTGCAAAAGCTTTTGATCTTGATGAAATCCCAATAGTTCATTTTTGCCCTTGCTTCTCTTGCCTTTGGCGTTGTTCCTAGGAAGATGTTGCTGCGGCAGAGGTCGAAGAGGTTGCTGCCTGTGTTCTCCTCAAGGATTTTGATGGATTCCTTTCGCACATTGAGGTCCTTCATCCATTTTGAGTCTATTTTTGTGTGTGGTGTAAGGAAATGGTCCAATTTAATTTTTCTGCATGTGGCTGTCCAATTTTCCCAGCACCATTTATTGAAGAGGCTGTCTTTTTTCCATTGGACATTCTTTCCTGCTTTGTTGAAGATTAGTTGACTGTAGAGTTGAGGGTCTATTTCTTTTCCGCTAAGGTCAGGAACATGGCAAGGATGTCCATTATCACCACTGCTATTCAACATAGTACTAGAAGTCCTAGCCTCAGCAACCAGACAACAAAAGGAAATTAAAGGCATCCAAATCGGCAAAGAAGAAGTCAAATTATCACTCTTCGCAGATGATATGATACTATATGTGGAAAACCCAAAAGACTCCACTCCAAAACTGCTAGAACTTATACAGGAATTCAGTAAAGTGTCAGGATATAAAATCAATGCACAGAAATCAGTTGCATTTCTCTACACCAACAGCAAGACAGAAGAAAGAGAAATTAAGGAGTCAATCCCATTTACAATTGCACCCAAAACCATAAGATACCTAGGAATAAACCTAACCATAGAGGCACAGAATCTATACTCAGAAAACTATAAAGTACTCATGAAAGAAATTGAGGAAGACACAAAGAAATGGAAAAATGTTCCACGCTCCTGGATTGGAAGAATAAATATGCTACCTAAAGCAATCTACACATTTAATGCAATTCCTATCAAAGTACCATCCATCTTTTTCAAAGAAATGGAACAAATAATTCTAAAATTTATATGGAACCAGAAAAGACCTCGAATAGCCAAAGGGATATTGAAAAAGAAAGCCAAAGTTGGTGGCATCATAATTCCGGACTTCAAGCTCTACTACAAAGCTGTCATCATCAAGACAGCATGGTACTGGCACAAAAACAGACACATAGATCAATGATAATAATAATTTAATCTTCTCTTTTTCTTGATTAGTCTGGTTAGAGAGTTTTCAATTTTATTGGTATTTTCCAAAAATCTTTTGGTTTCAATGTTATTACTTACTTTATATATCTATTTTCTTTTTTATTCAATTTCAATTGACATATGGTGAATTATTAGTTTCAGATTTATTTTCAAAATTTATTTCTATTACCATTACTGTTTCTTTTCTTCTGCTTATCTATATTTAATATTGTTCTATTTTCTTATGGTGAAATATTAGAGTACTGACTTAATAACTTACTTATATTCCATATACTTTAGTATTTTTATAAACCTGTCCTTAAGCATTGCGATAACTACATTCCAGAAATTTTGACACTGAGTGCTTCTGCAAGATGATGGAGGAGTTTTGTCTGGTCTGACTTTAGTTTTGTCTGGTCCCAGGAATTCAGCTAGACAACAATCAAATCATTCTGAACACCTATGAACTCAACCAGAGATTTAAGAAGAATTTTCAATTCTACAAATAGAAAAGTGACCACTTTTTGCAAGGGAGGAGATGCGAAGAAGTAAATCTGAGGCAATATATGGGAAGATAAACCACAAGGGGAAAGAAGGCTCTGTAAACTGGCTACTGGGAAGTGATGTAGCAGCTGAACACAAAACTGGAACTTTTAGACGTCTACTCCGGTGAGAGACAACCCTGCCTGAAAGGCACTTAGGTGGAGAAGTGGGCTGGAAACCTAGGTGGGAGAGTGTGGGCTCAGGATCCATGGGGTCACAGAAAGAACAGGGGTGTCTGAGTGCATCAGAGTTCCCAGGCACCAGATAGGGGAAGCTGGCTGCAGTCAGCGAGCCCAGGAGTGGGCTTTCAGCTCAGTGTCACCAAAAATCATGAACCACAGCACAGGTCAGGTGACTGCTCTTCCAGGAGGTGCCCAGCAAATGGCAAAACCATGGGGAGACCCTCCCATCTTCCCACAGAATAAGTGTTGCAGGTGCACACAGCAGGACTGTACAGGGTTTGGAGACTCAAAGTAGGATCATGTGTCTGAGATTGAAATGCTTGGTCACAGGCTAGATGTGCACAGAGTGGAGATGGAGACCAGGGAGACAGGAGTAATCAACTACTTTTCCCTGAGGACACACTGTGGGGGTTGGGGGGTGTGTGTGCAAGCTTTCAGTGCCTGGGCTAGAGATTAGGAGGCTGCCATTTTCATTCTTATCCCTCTCACACGATGCAGAAAGCCTTCAGGGAATAAAGACCATGTAGAGTATTCCCGAGCCCCTTAATTAGCATAGCCGCAGAGCCAGGGTGGCACAACTCAGCACAGAGCAAAGACACCTGAAAATCCGTGAAACAGGACCTCCCTCCAATAAGATCAGCAAGAATATCCATCTAAGACAAAGTTTAGGGATCACACAAAACTGCAAATCTCCAGGGCCAGGGGAAAAAGGTATATAGAATTAAAGGGTGGATTTTTTTATTTTCATGATTCTTAAGTCTTTCAATTTTATTTTTTTTCTCTTCCTTCTTCAACTAATTTTTTATTTTATCAACTTTTAAATCTTTTTAATTTTCATTTTTGCAGTTACATACTATCTTTTCATTGTATTTTATTTTATTTCTGTATGAATATAAGTTTTTCTTTCTTTACTATTTAGAATGTAGTTTCTTCTAACAAACAGACCAAAATCCACCCAGGATACAGTATATTGCTCTGTTCTATTCATCTCTCAGTTGATATTCTCTCTTTTTCTTTCTTTTTTTTTTTTTGTCTTTAATATTACATTTTTCCAGTGACATTCTATCCTTTAATTATATATAATTTTATTTTTCTACATATATGTTTTTCTTCCTGTACAATTTTAGGGTCTATTTTTCTAACAAACAGACCAAAATATACATAAGACCCAGTGTACTGCTCAATTCTGTTCACCTGATTATATCCTCTCTTTCTTCTTAATTATTTTTCAGTTTCAGGTCTCTTCTGATTTATTTAGTGTATATTGCTCTGGGGTCAGTGCTCCAATTTTAGTGTTTTACTCTCTTATTCATCTATTCTTCTCTGGACAGAATGACATGATGGAAAAACTCACCTCACAAAAGAGAACAAGAGGCAGTAGTGACTGTCAGGGACCTCATCAGTACCGATATAATTAAGATATCAGTACTAGAGTTCAGAATAGTGATTATAAAGACAAGATTCGTTTGAAAAAATGCATAGATGACACTACAGAATCCCTTTATGGAGAAATAAAAGAACTAAAATTTAATCAGGTCAAAATCAAAAAAGCTATTAATGACATGGAATAAAAAATGGAGGCTCTAAATGTTAGAATAAATGAGCCAGAAGAGAGAATTTGTGATATAGAATAAAAAATGATGGAGAATAAAGAAGCTGAGAGAAAGAGAGATAAATAATTACTAGATAATGAGGGGAGAATTTGAGAGATAAATGATACCATAAAGCAAAACAATATTAGAATAATTGGGATCCCAGAAGAAAAGAAAAAAGAGGGCCAGAGAAATTTTGGAGCAAATTATAACAGAGAACTTCCCTAATCTGAGGATGGAAACAGGCATTCAATTCCATGAGGCACAGGACACGTCCCTTAAAATAAAAAAAATAATAAATAAATAAAAAAAAAAAAAAAAAATAGGACATCTTGACATATAATAGTGAAGTTTGCAAATCAGAGACAAAGAGAAAATCCTGAAAGCAGCTTAGGACAAGAGGTCTGTAACCTACAAGGGTAGAAACATTAGACTGGCAGTAGACTAATCCACAGAGACAAGGCAGGCCAGAAATGACTGGCATGATTCAGGGAGCTAAATGAGAAAAACATGCAGCCAAGAATACTTTATCAAGCAAGGCTGCCATTCAAAATAGAAGGAGTGATAAAGAGCTCCCAGGACAAACAAAACCTAAAAGAATTTGTGATCACAAAACCAGACCTACAATGTTAAAAGGGATCCTATAAGCAAAGACCCCAAAGTAACATAGACGAAAAAGGAACAGAGACAATATACAGAAATAGTGATTATATAGGCAATATAATGGCACTAAATTCATGTCTTTCAATAATTACTCTGAATGTAAATGGGCTAAATGACCCAATCAAGAGGCACAGGATATCAGAGTAGATAAAAAAGCAAGACTCACTGATATGCTGTTTGCAAGAGACTCATTTTACAACCAAAGACACTTCCACATTTAAAGTGAGGGGACTGAAAACTATTTATCATGCTAATGGACATCACAGAGCTGGAACAAACTACACTAAAATTTGTATGGAACCAGAAGAGAGCCTGAATAGCCAAAGGAATGTTGAAAAAGTAAACCGAAGCTGGTGGTATCACAATCCTGGACAAGCTCTATTACAAAGCTCTGATCAACATGGCACTATAGTACTGGCACAAAAACAGACATATAAATCAATGGAACAGACGAGAGAGCCTCAACTCTATGGTCACAGAGTATATGACCATAATCGAGCCTCAACTCTATGGTCAGCTAATCTTCAACAAAGCAGGAACGAATATCCAATGGAAAAAGGACAGTCTCTTCAACAAATCACATTGGGAAAATTGGACAGCCACATGCAGGAGAATGAAACTGGACCATTTCCTTAAACCATACACAAAAATATACTCAAAATGGATGGAAGACCTAAATGTGAGACAGGAATCCGTCAAAATTCTAGAGAAGAACATAGGCAGTAACCTCAGTGACTTCAGCCAAAGCAACTTCCTACTAGACATGTCTCTAAAGGCAAGAGAACCAAAAGCAAAAATGAACTATTGGGACTTCGTCATGATAAAAAAGCTTTTGCACAGCAAAGGAAACAGTTCACAAAACCAAAACACAACCAACAGAATGGGAGAAGATTATTTGCAAATGCCTTATCAGATAAAGGGCTAGTATCTAAGATCTAAAAATAAGTTCTCAAACTCAACACCCAAAAATACAAAAAACCCAGTCAAGAAATGAGCAAAAGACATGAACAGACATTTCTTCAAAGAAGATATACAAATGGCTAACGGACACATGAAAAAAAAATCATCACTTGGCCTCAGGAAAATATAAATCAAAACCACAGCATCTCACACCAGTCAGAATGGCTAAAGTTAACAAGTCAGAGGATGACAGATGTTGGCAAGGATGCAAATAAAGGGGAACCCTCATACACTGCTGGTCAGAACGCAAGCTGTACGGTCACTTTGGAAAACAGTTTGGAGGTTCCTCAGGGAGTTAAAAATAGAGCTACCCTATGATCCAGAAATTACCCTAATAAGTATCTTCTCAAAGGATAAAAACGTAGTGATCCAAGGGGGCATCAACACCCCGATATTTATAGCAGCAATGCCTACAGTAGCCAAACTACAGAAAGAGCCCAGATGTCCATCAAAAGATGAATGAATGAATAAAGAAGATGTGGTATATATATACAATGGGATACCACTCAGCCATCAAAAAAATGAAATCTTGCCATTTGAAAGGACATGGATAGAACTAGAGGGTATCATGCTGAGCAAAGTAAGTTAATCAAAAAAAAAAAACAATTATCATACAGTTTCATTCATATGTGGAATTTAAGAAACAAAACAAGGTAGCATAGGGGAAGGAAGGGAAAAATAAAATAAGATGGAATCAGAAAGGGAGACAAACTATAAAAGACTCCACTAAAGGAAACAAACAAGGTTGCTGGAAGACAGGTGGGTGGGGGCATGGGATAACTGGGTGATGCACATTAAGGAGGGCATGTGATGTAATGAGCACTTGGCATTATATGCAACTCTACCTCTAAAACTAGTAATATATTCTATGTTAATTAACTGAATTTGAATAAAATAATAAAACAAAGACTGTAACAAGAGACAAAAAAGGACATTATATAATCAAAAAAGGAATAATCCAACAAGAAGATATAATAGATATAAACATTCACACATCCAACATGGGAGCACCCAAATATATGAAACAATTAATAACAAACCTAAAAGAGCTAATTAATAATAACACAATTACAGGAGGTTTCTATAACACCCCAGTTCCATCAATGGACAGATCTAAACAAAAAAATCAACGAGGAAACAATGGCTTGAATAACACCCTGGACTAGATGGACTTAACAGATAAATTCAGAACATTCTATCTTAACACAGAAGAATACACACTCTTTTCAAGTGTATATGGAACATTCTCCAAAATAGATCAGATATTAAATCACAGAACAGGCTTTAGCAAATATAAAAACATTTAACTCATATATACCCCTTTTCTGATGATACTATAAAACTTGAAGTCAACCACAACAAAACACCTGGAAAGACCACAAGTACATGAACAACATGACACTAAACCAACCAGGAAATAAGAGAAGAAATTAAAAAACACATGGAAACAAGTGAAAGCGAAAACATAACGGTCCAAAACCTTGGATGCAGCAAAAACAGTCCTGAAGGAAGTAAACAGCAATTATGGCCTATGTCAACGTGTGAGAAAAATCCCAATAAACAACCAAACCTTACACATAAAGGAGTTAGAAAAAGAACAACAAATGATGCCTAAAGTCAGCTGAAGGAAGGAAATAATAAAGACTAGAGCTGAAATAAATGATATACAAACTAAAAAACAAACAAACAATAGAACAAATCAATGAAACCAGGACTAGTTCTTTGAAAAAAAAAATTAGTAAAATTGATAGACCTCTAGCCAAACTTATCAAAAACAAAAGATAAAGGACTCAAATAAAATCAAAAAGAGAAGAGAAATAACAACCAACAACAATGAAATACAAACAATGTAAGAAAATATTATGAGGGGGGGAGGAGTCAAGATGGCGGAGAAGTGGCAGGCTGAGACTACTTCAGCTAGCCAGAGATCAGCTAGATAGCTTATCTAAAGATTGCAAACACCTGGAAATCCATCAGCAGATCAAAAAGAAGAAGAACAGCAATTCTGGAAACAGAAAAACAACCACTTTCTGAAAGGTAGGACCGGCGGAGAAGTGAATCCAAAGCGACAGGAAGATAGACCCCGGGGGGAGGGGCCGGTTCCCGGCAACCGCGCACAAAATCAGGACTTTTAAAAGTCTGTTCCGCTGAGGGACATCGCTCCAGAGGCTAAACCGGGGCGAAGCCCACGTGGGGTCAGCGTGGCCTCAGGTCCCGCAGGGTCACAGAAGGATCGGGGGTGTCTGAGTGTCGCAGAGCTTGCGGGTATTGGAACGGGAAAGCCGGCTACAGAGACAGAGCCGACAGTAAGCTCGCAGCTCGGTGTTACCTTGAACCGGTCTCAGGCTCAGTGAGCTGGGAGTGCGGCCGGAGGTCGGGCAGACGGGGGTAACTGGGCGCTATTCTCTGAGGACGCACTGAGGAGTGCAGCTCTGGGCTCTCGGCTCCTCCAGGCCGGAGACCAGGAGGCCGGCATTTGTATTCCCGTCCTCCGGAACTATACGGAAAGCGCTCAGGGAACAAAAGCTCCTGAGAGCAAACCCGAGCAGATTACTCACCCCGGCCCCAGGTAAGGGCGGTGTAATTCTGCCTGGGGCAAAGACATTGAGAATCACTACAACAGGCCCCTCCCCCAGAAGATCAACAAGAAATCCAGACGATCCCAGGTTCACTTACCAAGCAGTGAGGTTTCAATACCAAGAAGAGCAGCAGAATTCCGGAGGAGGAGAAAGCCAAGGACGGAACTCATGGCTTTTTCCCTGTGATTTTTTTTAGTCTTGCAGTTAATTTAATTTTTTTCTTTTTCATTTTTTGTTTTTTTTTCTCGCCTTCGGGTGAAATTTTTTTTTAACTGTTACCTTTTTCTTTTTTAACGTTTTTTAACTAGTTTATCTAATATATATATTTTTTCTTTTTTATATTTTTCTTAGGTGTTTTCTTTTTTTTATTTCTTTTCTTTTCTTTTTTTTTCTTTTTTCTTTTTTTTTCTTTCTTCCTTTTTGAACCTCTTTTTATCCCCTTTCTCCCCCCTCACGATTTGGGATCTCTTCTAATTTGGTTAAAGCATATTTTCCTGGGGTTATTGCCACCCTTTTAGTATTTTACTTGCTCCTTCATATACTCTTCTCTGGACAAAATGACAAGACGGAAAAATTCAACACAAAAAAAAAGAACAAGAGGCAGTACCGAAGGCTAGGGACCTAATCAATACAGACATTGGTAATATGTCAGATCTAGAGTTCAGAATGACAATTCTCAAGGTTCTAGCCGGGCTCGAAAAAGGCATGGAAGATATTAGAGAAACCCTCTCGAGAGATATAAAAGCCCTTTCTGGAGAAATAAAAGAATTAAAATCTAACCAAGTTGAAATCAAAAAAGCTATTAATGAGGTGCAATCAAAAATGGAGGCTCTCACTGCTAGGATAAATGAGGCAGAAGAAAGAATTAGTGATATAGAAGACCAAATGACAGAGAATAAAGAAGCTGAGCAAAAGAGGGACAAACAGCTACTGGACCACGAGGGGAGAATTCGAGAGATAAGTGACACCATAAGACGAAACAACATTAGAATAATTGGGATTCCAGAAGAAAAAGAAAGAGAGAGGGGAGCAGAAGGTATACTGGAGAGAATTATTGGGGAGAATTTCCCCAATATGGCAAAGGGAACAAGCATCAAAATTCAGGAGGTTCAGAGAACGCCCCTCAAAATCAATAAGAATAGGCCCACACCCCGTCACCTAATAGTAAAATTTACAAGTCCCAGTGACAAAGAGAAAATCCTGAAAGCAGCCCGGGAAAAGAAGTCTGTAACAAACAATGGTAAGAATCCACAGAGACCTGGCAGGCCAGAAAGAGCTGGCATGATATTTACAGAGCACTAAACGAGAAAAACATGCAGCCAAGAATACTATATCCAGCTAGGGAAGGAGAGGTTAAAAGCTTCCAGGACAAACAAAACTGAAAGAATTTGCAAACACCAAACCAGCTCTACAGGAAATATTGAAAGGGGTCCTCTAAGCAAAGAGAGAGCCTACAAGTGGTAGATCAGAAAGGAACAGAGACCATACACAGTAACAGTCACCTTACAGGCAATACAATGGCACTAAATTCATATCTCTCAATAGTTACCCTGAATGTTAATGGGCTAAATGCCCCTGTCAAAAGACACAGGGTATCAGAATGGATAAAAAAACAAAACCCATCTATATGTTGCCTCCCAGAAACTCATTTTAAGCCTGATGACACCTCCAGATTTAAAGTGAGGGGGTGGAAAAGAATTTACCATGCTAATGGACATCAGAAGAAAGCAGGAGTGGCAATCCTTATATCAGATCAATTAGATTTTAAGCCAAAGACTATAATAAGAGATGAGGAAGGACACTATATCATACTCAAAGGGTCTGTCCAACAAGAAGATTTAACAATTTTAAATATCTATGCCCCCAACGTGGGAGCAGCCAACTATATAAACCAATTAATAACAAAATCAAAGAAACACATCAACAATAATACAATAATAGTAGGGTATTTTAACACTCCCCTCACTGAAATGGACAGATCATCCAAGCAAAAGATCAGCAAGGAAATAAAGGCCTTAAACAACACACTGGACCAGATGGACATCACAGATATATTCAGAACATTTCATCCCAAAGCAACAGAATACACATTCTTCTCTAATGCACATGGAACATTCTACAGAATAGACCACATCCTGGGTCCTAAATCAGGACTCAACCAGTATCAAAAGATTGGGATCATTCCCTGCATATTTTCAGACCACAATGCTCTAAAGCTAGAACTCAACCACAAAAGGAAGTTTGAAAAGAACCCAAATACATGGAGACTAAACAGCATCCTTCTAAAGAATGAATGGGTCAACCGGGAAATTAAAGAAGAATTGAAAAAAATCGTGGAAACAAATGATAATGAAAATACAACGGTTCAAAATCTGTGGGACACAACAAAGGCAGTCCTGAGAGGAAAATATATAGCGGTACAAGCCTTTCTCAAGAAACAAGAAAGGTCTCAGGTACACAACCTAACCCTACACCTAAAGGAGCTGGAGAAAGAACAAGAAAGAAACCCTAAGCCCAGCAGGAGAAGAGAAATCATAAAGATCAGAGCAGAAATCAATGAAATAGAAACCAAAAAAACAATAGAGCAAATCAATGAAACTATTGGAGCTGGTTCTTTGAAAGAATTAATAAAATTGATAAACCCCTGGCCAAACTTATCAAAAAGAAAAGAGAAAGGACCCAAATAAATAAAATCATGAATGAAAGAGGAGAGATCACAACTAACACCAAAGAAATACAAACTATTATAAAAACATAATATGAGCAACTCTACGCCAATAAATTTGACAATCTGGAGGAAATGGATGCATTCCTAGAAACATATAAACTACCACAACTGAACCAGGAAGAAATAGAAAGCCTGAACAGACCCATAACCAGTAAGGAGATTGAAACAGTCATTAAAAATCTCCAAACAAACAAAAGCCCAGGGCCAGACGGCTTCCCGGGGGAATTCTACCAAACATTTAAAGAAGAACTAATTCCTATTCTCCTGAAACTGTTCCAAAAACTAGAAATGGAAGGAAAACTTCCAAACTCATTTTATGAGGCCAGCATCACCTTGATCCCAAAACCAGACAAGGATCCCACCAAAAAAGAGAGCTATAGACCAATATCCTTGATGAACACAGATGCGAAAATACCCAACAAAATACTAGGCAATAGGATTCAACAGTACATTAAAAAGATTACTCACCACGACCAAGTGGGATTTATTCCAGGGCTGCAAGGTGGGTTCAACATCCACAAATCAGTCAATGTGATACAACACATCAATAAAAGAAAGAACAAGAACCATATGATACTCTCAATAGATGCTGAAAAAGCATTTGACAAAGTACAGCATCCCTTCCTGATCAAAACTCTTCAAAGTGTAGAGACAAAGGGCACATAGCTCAATATCATCAAACCCATCTATGAAAAACCCACCGCAAATATCATTCTCAATGGAGAAAAACTGAAAGCTTTTCCCCTAAGGTCAGGAACACGGCAGGGATTTCCATTATCACCACTGCTATTCAACATAGTACTAGAAGTCCTAGCGTCAGCAATCAGACAACTAAAGGAAATTAAAGGCACCCAAATCGGCAAAGAAGAAGTCAAATTATCACTCTTCGCAGATGATATGATACTATATGTGGAAAACCCAAAAGACTCCACTCCAAAACTGCTAGAACTTATACAGGAATTCAGTAAAGTGTCAGGATATAAAATCAATGCACAGAAATCAGTTGCATTTCTCTACACCAACAGCAAGACAGAAGAAAGAGAAATTAAGGAGTCAATCCCATTTACAATTGCACCCAAAACCATAAGATACCTAGGAATAAACCTAACCAAAGAGGCACAGAATCTATACTCAGAAAACTATAAAGTACTCATGAAAGAAATTGAGGAAGACACAAAGAAATGGAAAAATGTTCCATGCTCCTGGATTGGAAGAATAAATATTGTGAAAATGTCTATGCTACCTAAAGCAATCTACACATTTAATGCAATTCCTATCAAAGTACCATCCATCTTTTTCAAAGAAATGGAACAAATAATTCTAAAATTTATATGGAACCAGAAAAGACCTCGAATAGCCAAAGGGATATTGAAACAGAAAGCCAACGTTGGTGGCATCACAATTCCGGACTTCAAGCTCTACTACAAAGCTGTCATCATCAAGACAGCATGGTACTGGCACAAAAACAGACACATAAATCAATGGAACAGAATAGAGAGCCCAGAAATAGACCCTCAACTCTATGGTCAACTAATCTTTGACAAAGCAGGAAAGAATGTCCAATGGAAAAAAGACAGCCTCTTCAATAAATGGTGCTGGGAAAATTGGACAGCCACATGCAGAAAAATTAAATTGGACCATTTCCTTACACCACACACAAAAATAGACTCAAAATGGATGAAGGACCTCAATGTGCGAAAGGAATCCATCAAAATCCTTGAGGAGAACACAGGCAGCAACCTCTTCGACCTCAGCCGCAGCAACATCTTCCTAGGAACAACGCCAAAGGCAAGGGAAGCAAGGGAAAAAATGAACTATTGGGAGTTCATCAAGATCAAAAGCTTTTGCACAGCAAAGGAAACAGTTAACAAAATCAAAAGACAACTGACAGAATGGGAAAAGATATTTGCAAACGACATATCAGATAAAGGACTAGTGTCCAGAATCTATAAAGAACTTAGCAAACTCAACCCCCAAAGAACAAATAATCCAATCAAGAAATGGGCAGAGGACATGAACAGACATTTCTGCAAAGACTTCCAGATGGCCAACAGACACATGAAAAAGTGCTCCATATCACTCGGCATCAGGGAAATACAAATCAAAACCAAAATGAGATATCACCTCACACCAGTCAGAATGTCTAAAATCAACAAGTCAGGAAATGACAGATGCTGGCGAGGATGCGGAGAAAGGGGAACCCTCCTACACTGTTGGTGGGAATGCAAGCTGGTGCAGCCACTCTGGAAAACAGCATGGAGGTTCCTCAAAATGTTGAAAATAGAACTGCCCTATGACCCAGCAATTGCACTATTGGGTATTTACCCTAAAGATACAAACGTAGTGATCCAAAGGGGCACGTGCACCCGAATGTTTATAGCAGCCATGTCCACAATAGCCAAACTATGGAAAGAACCTAGATGTCCATCAACAGATGAATGGATCAAGAAGATGTGGTATATATACACAATGGAATACTATGCAGCCATCAAAAGAAATGAAATCTTGCCATCTGCCACAACATGGAGGGAACTAGAGCGTATCATGCTTAGCGAAATAAGTCAAGCAGAGAAAGACAACTATCATATGATCTTCCTGATATGAAGAAGTTGTGATGCAACATGGGGGCTTAAGTGGGTACGAGAAGAATAAATGAAACAAGATGGGATTGGGAGGGAGACAAACCATAAGTGACTCTTGATCTCACAAAACAAACTGAGGGTTGCTGGGGGGAGGGGTTTGGGAGAATGGGGTGGGATTATGGACATTGGGGAGGGTATGTGCTTTGGTGAGTGCTGTGAAGTGTGTAAACCTGGTGATTCACAGACCTGTACCCCTGGGAATAAAAATATATGTTTATAAAAAATAAAAAATTTAAAAAAAAATAGAAAATATTATGCAAAACTGTACACCAGCAAATTGGACAACCTAGAAGAAATGGGTAAATTCCTAGAAACATATAACCTGAAACAGAAAGAAATAGAATACTTGAAGAGATCAATAACCAGCAAAGATATTGAATCAATAAACTAAAATATCTCAGTTGCACATTTCAGTAATCAGAAAAAACCCAACAAACAAAAGTCCAGGATGAAATGCCTTCACAGGGAAATGCTATCAAACATTTAAAGAAGAGTTAATACCTAGTCTTCTCAAACTATTCCAAAAACAGAAAAAAAATGAAAACATCTACATTCATTCTATGAGGCCAGCATTACTGTGACACCAAACTGGATAAAGACAACACTTAAAAAGAGAAGTGCAGGCCAATATCCCTGATGAACACAGATGCAGAAATTCTCAATAATACACCAAAAAACTGAATCCAACAAAACATTAAAAAATCATTTACCACAATCTAGTGAGATTTATTCTTGGGTTGCAGGTGTGGTTCAATATTCTTAAATCAATCAATGTGCATTACATTAATAAAAGAAAGGATAATAACCATATAATCATTTCAATAAATGTAGAAAAATCATTTGACAAAGTAAAATATCCATTCATGATAAAAAAAAAAATCTTCCACAATTAGTATTAGAAGGAACATACCTCAACATAATAAAAGCCATACAGTATCATCTTAAATCAGGAAAAATGGAGTTTCTCCTCTACAGTCAGAAAAAACTAGGATGTCCATTCTCACCACTGTTATTTAACATAGTACTGGAAGTCCTAGCCACAGCAATAAGACAATAAAATTAAATAAAAGCATCCAAAGTGGCAAGGAAGAAGTAAAGCTTTTGCTATTTGTAGATGGCAAGATACTATATATAGAAAACATGAAAGATTCTACCAAAAACCTGTTAGAAATGATAAATAAATTCACTTATGTCACCAGACACAAAATCAACACGCAGAAATCTGTTGCATTTCCATACACCAATAATGAAGCCCCAGAAAGAGAAATTAAGGACTCAGTTCTATTTACCATTGCACAAGAACCATAAGATATATAGGAATAAACCTAAGCAAAGAGGTGAAAGACTATACTCTACAAACTATAAAACACTGATAAAGAAATTTAAGACCACAAAAATGCAAAGACTCGGGGGTGCCTGTGTGGCTCAGTGGGTTAAGCCTCTGCCTTCAGTCAGGTAATGATCTCAGGGTCCTGAAATCAAGCCCCGCATCAGACTCTTTGCTCAGCAAGGAGCCTGCTTCCCCCTCCTTCTTCTGCCTGCCTCTCTGCCTACTTGTGATCTCTCTCTCTCTCTCTGTCTCTCTGTCAAATAATAAACAAAATCTTAAAGAAAAAATGGAAAGACAGTCCATGCTCATGGATTGGAAGAAAAAATACTGCTAAAATATCTATACTACTCAAATCAATCTACATATTTAATGTAATCCCAATCAAAATACCACCAGCATTTTTCACAGAGCCAGAACAACCCTAAAATTTTATGAAACTACACACAAAGACTCGGAATAGCCAAAGAAATCTTGAAAAACAAGAGCAAATCTGAAGGCATCACAATACTAGACTTTGAGCTATACTACAAAGCTGTAGCCATCAAAACAGTATGGTATGGCACAAATATAGACACATGGAACAATAGAACAGAATAGAAAACCCAGAAATGGACCCAAAACTTTATGGTCAATTAATCTTCAGCAAAGCAGGAAAGAATATCCTATGGAAAATCTCTTCAACAAATGGGAATAACTTTTGGGGAAATTTTGACAGCTATATGCTAATGAATGAAACTGGACCACTTTCTTACACCACACACAAAATAAATTCAAAATGGATAAAAGACCTAAATGTGAAACAGGAAACCACAAAAATCTTAGAGGAGAACATAGGCAGCAACTTCTTTGACACTGGCCACAGCAGCTTCTTTTTAGATATGTCTCCTGAGGCAAAGGAAACAAAACAAAAAATAAACTATTTCATCAAAAAATAAAACTATATCATCAAAAAATAAACTATATCATCAAAATAAAAAGCTTGCAACAGAAAAGGAGACAATCAAGAAAACTAAAAGGCAACGTATGGAATGGGAGAAGATTTGCAAATGACATATCTGATAAGGGGCTAGTATCTAAAAATCTATAAAGAACTTATCAAACTCAGCACCCAAAGAAACAAATAATCCAGTTAAATAATGGGCAGAAGACATGAATAGACATCTTTCTAAAGAAGGCATACAGGTAGCCAAGAGACACATGAAAAGATGCTCAACATCAAGGAAATGCAAATAAAAACTACAAAGAAATACCACTGTATGACTAAAATCAACAACACAAGGAACAACGTAGTGAAGATGCAGAGAAAGGGGAACCCTTTTGCATTCTTGGTGGGATTGCAAACTGGTACAGCAACTCTGGAAAACAATATGGAGTTTCCTCAAAAAGTTAAAAATACAACAATCCTGCAATTCAGCAATTGCACTCCTAGGTATTTACCCAAAGAATACAAAAACACTAATTCAAAGGGATACTTGTACCCCAATATTTATGGCAGCATTATCTACAACAGCCAAACTATGGAAGCAGTCCAAGTGACCATGGACTAATGAATGAATAACAAAGAGTTGTATTCTTACACAGCCATAAAAGAAGAATGAAATCTTTCCATCTGCAACAATGTAGTTAGAGCTAGAGAGTATTATACTAAGTGAAGTAAGACAGTCAGAGAATGACAAATACCACATGATTTCACTCTTAACAAACTATAGAACAAACTCATGGTTACCAGAATGGGGCAGGAGGGAAGAAGGAAACAGGTGAGGAGATTAAACAGTGCACTTGTGATGAGCAGTGGGTATTATATGGAAGTGGTGAATCACTGTATTGTACCCCTGAAACTAATATTACAGGGTATGTTAACTAACTAGAATTCAAATAAGCTTTTTAAAAGTTGAATAAAATACAACAAGTGAATAAACAAAAGGCATATGAGATCTGCAGATACAAAGAAGAAATTGATAGTTTTCAGAGGGGAGGGAAGTGGAGGGTGGGCAAAATGAATGAAAGTGTGTGGAAGATACAGTACTCTAGTTATAGAGCAAGTAAGTCATGGGAAGAAAAGACACAGCATTGGTAATATACTCAGTGGTATCATAACAACACTGTATGGTGATGGTAGCTACACTTATGGTGTGCATAGCATAAAATATACGAAGCTGAATTGCTGTTATATACCTAAAACTAATGTAACACTATGTGTCAACTACACTGAAATTAAATTTTTAAAATTTTTCAATTAAAATAAAATAGATAATTAAATATATACGAAATCCTCTAGGCCATATATTTTAGGGTACTTCAATGAATTCCTGGAACCAATTCCAGACATAGAGTAAGCACAGCTCCATATATATAGTAAGACAAAAAAATCATTTCAGAGAACAAATGAATGAAACAAAGAATGAATTACTGGTTCATGAATGTGCACATGTATGTGATCAAAAGGAAATCAGAAGGTGTCATTGGTTTATGCTTTTCAAAATTCTTCCCAGAAGGAGTTACATCACCAATAGATAAAATACTGAGTAATCATGAGGCACTTATCTAAGAGAAAGGTTAGCAAGAAAAGGGGGCTGACGTGAGAACACAATGAAGCAGGGAAGATCAGTACTCCTCTAGTCTGAAATCAGATTGTTTTTAATTATCTGAAGAACAATATGAACACAAAATTTTCCTGCTGAACAAGGTAACTATGTCCTCCAAATCATAAAGAAAAAGTTGGCTTGTAAGAGACCTGAGGAACCTGGATTAGATGGGGCACCTGAGTGGGTCAGATGGTTAAGCCTCCACCTTCAGCTCAGGTCACGATCTCTGGGTCCTGGGATTGAGCCCCACATCAAGCCTTTCATTGGGCTCCCAGATCAGCAGGGAGTCTGCTTTTCCCACTGCCATTCTCCCTGCTTGTGTTCTCTATGTCTGTCTCCCTCTCTAATATAAATAAAATCTTCAAAAAAAAAAAAAAAACCTGGATTAGAGATGACTATTTCCCAACTCACCAAAGGAATAAGAAAAAGAGCCATTATTGGTAAAAGAGGAGATTATCAATTGTAAGTGAGTAACTAGCACCTGGGATACATCAAGAGAAAGATTATAAGAAAGTATGTGGATAAATTGAACAAACAATGATAAACTGAAAACTTTAACAGAAAAAGTGAAGCTAAGAAAAGTAGCACATGTATGTGCAACTCCATATGAATCAACATAAGTTTTCAATTAAGGTTTTATTTGTCTAAGTCTTCATTATTCAAAGGAAAGAGGAGCATTCTTAAAGGATGTAGTAACATGTGAATCAGCTGCAGATGCACTAAAGAAGCCAGTTCTAAAATGCCAGATACAAGCTACATGATGATCACAATAAAAATCTTATATCATTTTTATGAAATCTTTCTAAAAATCACTAATGGTCTGAAAGCTCTTTTCATTGCTGCCTTCATCTCTTTACTCCTGAATGTGTAGATGACTGGATTCAGAAAAGGAGTGAGAACAGCATCAGAAAAAGCAGGAAATTTGTCCAGTTGTGAATTGGGATGTGGCCATGTATAGATAAACATGGTTGGGCCAAAGAAAAAAAGGACCACAGTGATATGAGCTGACAGTGTGGAAAGAGCTTTGGACGAACTGCCTGAGGAATGTTTCCAAACAGTAAACAGAATGAAGATGTAGGAGATGAGGAGTATAGAGAAAGAACCAACACAGAGGAACCCACTGTTGACAGTGACCATGAACTGCAATCTGTAGGTATCTGTACAAGCCAGTCTGAGGAGACGAGGAAGGTCACAGTAAAAGCTGTCCAATACATTAGGACCACAGAAGGGTAAATTAACAATAAATGCTAGTTGGAACAGTGAGTGTATTATGCCAAGGGCCCAAGCAGCAACCAGAAACAAAATGCACATCCGTGGACTCATGATGGTCAAGTAGTGCAGAGGCTTACAAATGGCAACATATCTGTCAAAGGCCATGGCAATGAGCAGTACCATCTCCACGCCACCAATGACATGGATGAAGAATATCTGGGCAATGCAGCCTCCAAAGGAGATAACTTTGCGCTTTCTGAAAAGATCATAAATCATCTTGGGTGAGGTGGCAGAGCAGGCCCCCAAGTCAATGAAAGAGAGACTGGCCAGTAGGAAGTACATGGGGGAATGTAAGTGAGGATCGATGGTCACAGAAAACACAATGAGGATGTTTCCTGTCATGCTTGCCACATAGAGCACAGAGGAGAACACCAGGAGAAGAAGCTGGATCTCCCATGAATGAGTCAGTCCCAGAAACACAAACTCAGACACAACTGAGTGATTCCCTCCATCCATGAACCCAGCCAACTCGGCTGCACTGAAATGAGGAAAACTAACAATATGAGAAAGAAATTATGATTTTCAAGAATGAGAGTGGTACTAACGATTTATGTTGCATTACAAATGAGATCTACCTGGTAACCCAATTCTTCAGACTTCATAAGTAATGATGAAAATGACAATGACATAAGCACAACTCAGGAGATCATATTATAACTGAAACTATCAGGAAAATCTCTCATTGCCTAAAATTAATAGAAGAATTTGGCAAGAAGAAAAGCTTCACAGGTGCCTGTAACAAGAAACAGAATATACAGCAAGAAGGTGTATTTGCTCACAAAAGAAAAGGAGACAGCAAGTAAATATAAAATTTAATTACCCACAAAGGAAAATTATACAGTTATACAAATTATATCTGACCTTAATTTCCCATATCAAAATATTTCATCTCCCTTTTCTGATCATTTTCAGGGGCACCTGGGTGGCTCAGTGGGTTAAGCCTCTGCCTTTGGCACAGGTCATGATCTCAGTCCCGGGATCAAGCCCCGCATCAGGCTCTCTGCTCAGTGGGAAGAATGCTTCCCCCTCTCTCTGCCTGCCTCTCTGCCTACTTGTGATCTCTGTCTGTCAAATAAATAAATAAAATCTTTAAAAAAAAAAAAAAAAGAAACTATGATCATTTTCAATTTCTTCTCTCTGTACAATTTACAGTCAGAGTAAGTAAGATTGTGGAGAAACTGATTAATCAATGGATCACCATTTAGGAATGAAAGTTTTCTGAAACATGAGATGGGAATGAATTAAGGAGAAACACACTGTAGAACAGGATGCAGACTGAGATTAGGGACAATGAAACTGGGGAATAAGAAAATATCAAAATCAGTCAAGAGTAGTAAAAGGGGAGAAATGGGCTAAAAGATAGAATTTCATTATTTTTTATCACATCAGATCAGGTTCACTCCTTTTCTGAATCTTTTCATATTTTTTTATTGTGGTATAAAACCATGTAGCTTTAAATATTATGACATAAATCCTGAATAAGTGTATAATTCAGTATTAAGTGTATTCATCTGTGGTAGAAAAGATGCCTAGAATCTCTTCATCTTCTAAATCTGAAACTCAAACCCATTAAACAACAACTCTCCTCAGCTCCTGGTAACCACCATTCTACTTTATGTTTTTATGAATTTGACTACTTTAGGTACCTCACAGAAGTGGAATCACACAGTATTTATTTTTGACTGTCTCATTTCACTTAGCATAATATATGCAGATTCATCAACTACATCTTCCCATTTTTTTAAAAGTACTATCAAGGGGCGCCTGGGTGGCTCAGTGGGTTAAGCCTCTGTTCTTGGCTCAGGGCATGGTCTCAGAGTCCTGGGATCGAGCTCCAAATTGGGCTCTCTGCTCAGCAGGGAGGCTGTTCCTCCTCTCTCTCTCTCTCTGTCTGCCTCTCTCCTACTTGTGAACTCTCTCTCTGTCAAATAAATAAATAAAATATTTTTTTTAAAAAGTTACTATCAAAATCATACAAAGATCTCTACTGGCCATTCAATAAAGTTCCCTCTGGAACCTACTACACCTGGCCCTGTAAGACTTTTATCTAGACCTAAGATATGTATAAATATTTTGGATTTCATGCTAGTTTCTTCTAAAGCAGAGGCTTATATCACCACAAGGAATGTGAAATACATCTGGAAATAGCCTCTATTTGTCCACACATATAAAGTGTATATAGCCAGCACTTGGAAACACTGAAATATTAACGTTTTTCTTCACCAGTGATTCAGCCACCCACTCCCTTTTTCTGCTTAGTATCTCCATCCTTCTAAAGTGTTCAATACTTTATTGTAACCTACTCTGATATTTGATAAGACTGTGCTCAATGTGTCTGAAATCCATGCAGGTATGTGATTATCTCCAAGATCATTTGTAGTTTTCAGCTTTAGCCCATTTTGAAATGAAAAGAATGTCAAACTTCAGTAACATAAGAGGGCACCAGAGGTATCACCTTGGTTTGCTCACATGCACCTAAAATAGATACTAAAGGCTTGGCAGCTGGGGCACCTAGCATATAACTCTTGATCTCAGGGTTGTAAGTTAAAGTCCCACTGTGGGTGTAGAGATTACTTAAAACCTTAAAAAAAAAATGAAAGAAAAAGAAAAAGCAGGGGTGGGGGGTTAGTGTCTGTTAAGTTTGGGCTATGTTTTGTATTTGAGAGGAGAAGGGATGAAAGTGGTGAAGATTCCATTGCTCTGTGTCCAAATACCCACCATAATGAATTCCCCAGGTAAGAATTCAAGGTAAGCCCTGAAAATAGCTGCTGAAATTTTATTCCTTTAGCAGGTGCTGGCATGTAATACAGGCTTACTGACATTCTTTTCCTTTTGCAGATACAGCTCCAGGAATTTGAGGAATCTTCTCAAAAAAAGAAAAAAAATACAGTTGATACTTTCATCTATCCTAAAACATCCCTCTGCCCCAAAACTTAAAAAAGCACTCACTGATCTAACCCCAATTCTAGCTCGCCAATACAAAGCTGAGTCTCTCTACACGTAACTGAATCAAATGATTTTGCTGTCACCTCCCGAGTCTACCGTCCATAGTCTCAAGATACACACTTACTATAGCCTGAAGCTCTTCAGCCAAAAATCTCTGAGCCTGGGCTGGAGAAAAAGAAACCACCTATGTTGCCACTGTGTGAGGGACAGATGACCGGTGGAATAAATATGCGTGGGTGACTTGACAGACACACTGGGCTGATGGCCAGAAATACTCAGCAAGTTAGGATGAAATATGGCAACTCTATGTGCAAAGCACACTCACCTAGTGAAATCATACCAATATTTCTATCTAAGGGACAGCCTATCCCAGACTGACCATTATTCAGATGAAAAACCTGAGATTCAAAAATGTAAACTGAATTGCTTATAGTCACACAAGTTCCAGAACTGGGGACCAGAAGAATCCAGGTCTCTGGATTCTTGATCCAGAAACTACTGTTCCTGTAGAATATAACCTAAGAAAGAAGAGTAAAAAATAAAAATTAAAAATGTGATTTTCTGAGTAAAAACTGACACCAAATACCAGCATTTACACAAACCACCTATTATTTGCACTATTTTTGCATGACAATAGCTACATATTACAACAACAAAGTGACCAATTAAATGCTATAAGTAAATGGTATATAGAAATGAGATCTTTTGAAAGACAAATACCATATGGTGTCATTCATATGTGGAATTTAAGAAACACAACACATGAACATTGGGGAAAAGGAAAAAAAGAGAGAGAGGGGGAGGAAAACCATAAGAGGCTCCTAACTATAGAGAACAAACTCAGGGTTGCTGGAGAGGAGGTGGGGGGGATGGCCTAAATGAGTGATAGGCATTAAAGAGGGCACTTGTGATGAGCACTGGGTGTTCTATGTAAATAATGAATCACTAAATTCTATACCTGAAACCGATACTGCACAATGTGTTAACTAACTAGAATTTAAATAAAAATTTGAAATAAACAAACAAACAAAAATAAATGACATCATTTATTGCTGCCACACTTTGAGTGCTCACTCTACTCATTTCAGTGCTCATTTGGAAGAACACAACAGTCGTACAATATTTGAAAAAATGTTTATCACACCACACCATCATTTCTGCCTCTTTATAGCTTGCTGTCCTCAAAAGTCAAATAAATATTCTCATTTATTTTAATAAAGCTTTCCCTTGAAGTTTCAGTACATTATGGTCAGGGGTTTTTTTGTTGTTTTATTTTTTTTTCTCACTTCTATAAGTCACCAACTCAATAAACCCATTGGAAAGACATAAACTGCACACATAAAAACTATAAATAAGGTAGTATACAGTATATGCCATACAAACAGTAGAGAAAATTATTTGCTCAATGTGTGAGGGGAAAAAAAAAAGAAATTCAGAGGAAGGACCAGCTTTATCCAATAAGGTCAAGGATTTCAGGTAGAGGATGGAATGTAATGTATCCTATTTTTTTTTAAGATTTTATTAATTATTTATTTGAGAGAAAGAGAGAGAAAGCAACAAAGGGAAGGGAAAGGATAAGCAGACACGTCACTGAGTGCAAGTATGACACAGGCCTTGATCCCAGAGACCCAAGATTATAGGCTGAGCCAAAATCAAAAGTCCAACATTTAACCACCTGAGCCACCCAGGTGTCCCATGATGTGTCCTCTTAAATATGACGGGAAACACCTTAATCTACAACTGTAGTCTTTTGCTATTAACTAATATCTTAAAAGTTTTATTTGTATTGTCCAAAGTTCCTAAGTGTAAAAGTTAGTAAATATTTCGACTGAAATGTTGGTTAATAACCACTCCACACTCAGGAACCAGTGATTCTAACACTGTTTCTCTACCATCTTTGAAATAGATCCCACACACATAGAAGAATATTTCTTATCTCTTATATCATATCATAATAACCATAACTAATAGTCTCTATTCAGAGGCACCCCAACCTTGCTTGCAGATGGAAGCAAACCTACACGTAACACTCAGTTTCATGAAGCTTGGCAATAACCTGAGAGGTAGAAAGAAACAGGGAAGAGAGGAAATAGAAAGTAATATGAAAAGAGAGAAAGACACAAGGAAAGGAGAAATTAGAAAAGACACATACTGCAGGGCCTGGGTGGCTCAGTCAGTTAAGCCTCTGACTCTCAATCTCAGCTCAGGTTTTAATCTCAGGGTCATGAGTTGGGCCCCACACTAGGTGTGGAGCCTACTTAAACACACACACACACACACACACGCACACACACACACACACACACACACACACACACTATGATAATGAAAAGAAAAGAGACCATACAAGGACAGAGGGGGTGAGTTCAGAAGAGTTCAGATAAAATTAAACAGGAAGATCCAATTCCCACCTCTGAATAAGTAAATGAATTTGAGAAGGCAAACTCCTTCAGTACATGCCCAGCAGGCTCAATTTCCTGTGACTATCACATATGGTAATGAATGGAAAGATTGCTTTTTATAATGCAATGCAAATGAAAATCACCCAATGGTTTTAAGTGTTACCCTAACTTGGAAGGCCACAAAAGAGCTGTATATAGCTTGGGCTCTGAAGTCTGTGATATCTGTTTTCAAATCAGACTTCCCTACACCGTGCTATATGAGCATGGGAAAGTTACCTAACCTCTCCAAGCCTCAGTTTCCTCATTTACAAAAGGAAATAACAACACCTCCCTTGCAGGGCATGGTGGGAGCTAGGTGATACGATGATATAATGTAACATGTACCAATGCAGTACCTACCTCATTGTAAGGGTACCACACAGTAAATGGTACCTAATAACTAGTAAGGACCAACTAGTTGTGTGTCCTAGTTCTGAGTTCCAAGTCTTAAAAATTTTTGAATTTTGAATCCATTATTTTGAGACAATTAAGAAGAACTGGTTTCAGTTTAGGTTTTCTTGTCTATGCTGGTGTTTAATAGCTTGGAAGTCTTCATTAGGGATATTTCCTATAGAATAATTTTTTCGCTCCTAAGTGGAAACACTTCTCAGGGCTTGATTTGTGAGAAGTCTATGTCCTGACAAATAATAAGAAGGGTTGTGCCATTTTCACAACCTCCCTAGAGCCAAAGTTATAAATAAACTCTCACAAAAACTATTCTGAAGCCTTTCTTGAGCACATCAGATAATACTGGTCATTTGTACCTGCATGGGGTTAGGGTGCTTCATGCGGTTCCCAAAGGTGTGTTCATCCAGATAAAAATTTACATAAACTTCTCTAAAAAGAGGAGGCAAACCCACAAATACCTCCCTTTCAGGAAATAATTTGCTCTCTAACTCCCTTTTCCAAGATCCATTTAGCACCTTTAGCTGTAACTGTTGCTAACTCTGTACAAATAGAAAATACAAGGAGAATTTACATATGTCAACATATCAGTTACGGATGCAGATGACAACTCAGGCCACTGTAGTCCTAGTTCTGTTTATTACTATTCAACTGTGCCTTCTTATTTAATTATTTCACTAATTAAAATGTATTTACTTAGAATCTGTTTTTGTTAGATGCTTGGAAAGACAATGCCTACCTCACATCTTAAGTCACTATCCACAATCATAGTAAGATGAATGCCATAGACTTAGTAACATCTGAGTAAAGCAGGAGAAAGCCACGGATGTGGTAATCAGAAAAATAAAGTGGAAAATGCAGGACTGAGCAGAACTTTTATAAATAGTAATATTATAATACATAAAGAGAGTCTAAAGAATCATTTCAAGCAGATACTGCAATATAGAAATCAGTTAAGTTCAAGATATTCTGAGATAATAGTGAAGAGTGCAGGATGCCCAGAGAATGGAAAATGTTTAAAGAACAGTAGAAAATAAGATGAGAAGGAAAGTTGAGATCAGTTTTATCTGACCTAAGGCTCTAACTTCAGATGGTGGAGTAATAAATACTGTTAATAAATAAAAGGGAATAAAGACTTAGAGCAAGAAATTAATGCATGAGACCAGTGCTGGAGGAAGATGATTCATTTGCCAGTGTGACAGAAAGGCTGGAAGGAAAGATTAAGCAAGAAAGAAGCCCAATTAAGAGACTGGTCTAATAGAATGGAGCTGACCTGAGAAAACCTTCATGACATTACCAAAACCATCTCTACCCCTAGATTGGAGAAACCTTTGTTCTCTGATTTTCTTACCATTCTTATCCCCCTCATCTACCTGTTTTGTGAAGGGAACTAAGAGATCAGCATCACTAAAGATTTAGATTTGGTCCCCCAACCAGATCCTATTGAGGATCATTACAGACATACACAAAGAGCTTTATAAAAACAATGTCACAGTAAGACTGAAAGCTAATTACAGCCCCAGAGGGAAGTGACCAAGTGATGCTGCTGAGATCTGGGACTGCCAGACTGTGATCACTTGACCTGGGGAATTATCACCTAAGTCCATTTTAGTTTTCCCAGTATAGCTAAGCAGAGAGGCTATTCATGAGAAGAAATAAGAGTTTGTAGTTTTCTGAGAAAGAGACTCTTTGCCATTTTCTAGGACAATTTGGAGTCTTTATTTTATTGTAACTGAATATGCATTCCACAGAAAAATATAAAGTGGACTTTTGCATTTTTAATCATTTTATGATCATTTCAATAGTACATATTCCATCTTAGAAATGCAAAAATACAGAGAAGTATTTTTAAAGTCTTGCCAGAATATTTTGAGTTTGTTTTTAAAAGAAAGAATATTTTCAAATGTGAAAATAAAGTGCTTTTGGAAATCAATCTTTTGCATATTGTTTTATTGACTCCATAGAACAGCATAGCAGAGTAAGCACTATTCAATTTATGTATTAAACTAGATTATATATCTAATAAAGCTTAGTTTCATCTTTGAACTCAAAACTACACAATTCATTCTTGTTCTTCTCTTCAGCATTCTTCTTTGACACAAATTTTGTCAAAGTACAAGATAAAGATAGAATGTTACCCACCTATTTTATAAGGCAAAATCAAAGTACCAGGCAAGAACACCACCACAACAAAGAAAATTAGCAGCCACATCACTTTTGAAAATAGATATAAAATTCTAGCTTAAAAAAGAAGTATGTCCTCTTGTCTTCCCTCTATAACAAAGTGACAAGGCTCCCACCAAACCTCATTCATTATAACCCTTCCTTTCTTGTGCACTCAAGAACCACTCCAGCTTTCCCCCCTCTCTCTTCTACATTATCTGTACTTTCTTCTCTATTGTACGGTTCCACTCAGATTTCACCATGTATTATATCTCCTATCTTACTAAAATTTCTTGATCCAACTTTCCCTTCTGGCTACTGCTCCATTACTCTAAATACCTTTGCAACAAAATTCCTCAAAAGAGTTGCCTCTACTCTCTTGGTCCAATTCCTCTCCTCTATTTTCTTTCAAATTCACTCTAAACAAAATTTGCCTGCACAACTCCCACTAAATTCTTTCAATTCTCTCATGACCTCTGTATCAAAATATAATGATCAAGTCTCAGTCCTCATCTTTTAACCATCATCTACTCCAATCTTCATGTACATTTTCTTCATTTGGCTTCTCAGGTACCATACAATCCTGGTTTTCCTACTAAGTCATTGGTGGCTCTTCCTTAGTCTCCATTAATTGTTACATATACTCTGATCTCCTGATTTTTTAAGAATACCAGGGCTCATGCCTTTTCTATCTATATTCATGCTCCAGATTTTCTCATCTAGTACCTTGCCTTTAAATAACATCTGTGTATCAGCTAATATCACCCTCAATGGGGAAAACCAGAGAGGTTTTCCTCCACAGTCAGGAATAAGACAGGAGTGTCCACTCTCACCATTACTATTTAACAAAATACTGGAAGTCTTAGCATCAGCAATCAGACAACAAAAATAAATAAAAGGCATCCAACTTGCAAGGAAGAAATCAAACTTCAACTATTTGCAAATAACATCATACTCTACATAGAAAACCCAAAAAGACTCTACAAAAAAAAAAAATTCTAGAACTAATACATGAATTTAGCAAAGTTGCAGGATACAAAATCAATGTGCAGAAATCAGTTGCATTTCTATACAGCAATAACAAAGCAGCAGGAAAAAAAAAAAAAAAAGCAGCAGGAAAAGAGATCAAGGAATCCATCCCATTTACAACTACACCAAAAACAATAACATACCTAGGAGAAAACCAAATCAAAGTTTCTGTACTCTGAAGACTATGGAATGCTTACAAAAGAATATGAAAAGGATACAAAGAAATGGCAAAATATTCCATGCTCATGGATTGGAAGAAAAAGCATTGTTAAAATGCCTATACAAGGGGCGCCTGGGTGGCTTAGTGGGTTAAAGCCTCTACCTTCGGCTCAGGTCATGATCTCGGAGTCCTGGGATTGGAGTCCTGGGATTGAGTCCGACATCCTGCTCTCTGCTCAGCAGGGAGCCTGCTTCCTCCTCTCTCTACCTGCCTCTCTGCCTACTTGTGATCTCTGTCTGTCAAATAAATAAATAAATAAAATCTTTTTAAAAACATTTTTAAATGTCTATAATATCCAGAGCAATCTGCATATTTAATGCAGTCCCTATCAAAATAGAGGCAGCTTTTTTTTCCACAGAGTTTTCACTGAGCTGGGACAAACAATCCTAAAATTTGTATGGAACCAGACACAAAGACCCTGAATAGTCAAAGCAATCCTGAAAAAGAATAGCAATGATGGAGGCATCACAATTCCAGACTTCAAGCCATATTACAAAGCTTGACTGTATTACAAAGATGACTACAAAGCACTCATCAAGAAAGTAAGGTAATGGCACAAAAACAGACACATAGATCAATGGAAAGAATAGAAAACCGAGAAATGGACCCACAGCAATATGGTCAATTAATCTTTGACAAAGCAGGAAAGGATATTCAATGGAAAAAAGACAGTCTCTTCAACAAATGGTGTTAGGAAAACTGGACAGCAACATGCAGAAGAATGAAACTGGACCACTTTCTTATATTACACACAAAAATAAATTCAAAATGAATGAAAGATCTAAATGTGAGACAGGAATCCATCAAAATCCTTGAGGAAACACAGGCAGCAACCTCTTTGACCTCAGCCACAGCAACTTTCTTACTAGACATGACACCAGAGACAAGGGAAACAAAAGCAAAAATGAACTATTGAGACTTCATCAGGATAAAAAACTTCTGCACAATGAAACAATCATCAAGAAAATGACAAGGCAATCTACAGAATGGGAGAAGATATTTGCAAATGACATATCAGATAAAAGGTTAGTATCCAAAATCTATAAAGAACTTATCAAACTAAATACCCCAAACCAAATAATCCAGTTATGAAATGGGCAGAGGACATGAATAGACATTTTTCCAAAGACATACAGATGGCTAAAAGGCATATGAAAACATGCTCAACATCACTCATCATCAGGGGTATACAAATCAAAATCATGATGAGATACCCCTTTTTAGCCATTTTAGAATGGCTAAAATTAAGAACCCAGGAAACAACAGGTGTTGATGAGAATGTGGAGAAAGAGGAACCATTTGCACTATTGGTGGGAATGCAAACTGGTGCAGCCACTCAGGAAAACAGTATGGAGTTTCCTTAAAAAATTGAAAATAGAACTACCCTATGACCCAGCAATTGCATTACTAGGTATTTACCCAAAGTGTACAAAAATACAGATTCAAAGGGGTACATGCCCCCCAATATAGCATTATCAACCAAACTATGGGGAAAGCCCAAATTCCATTGACTGGTGAATGAAAAAAGAAAAAGTGATATAGGGGTGCCTACATGGCTCAGTTTGTTAAGCATCTGTCTTCAGCTCAGGTCATGATTCCAGGGTCCTCGGATTGAATCTTGTGTCTGGCTCCCTGCCCAGTGAAGAGTCTCCTTCTCCCTCCGCACCCTGCCCTCTCACATTCTCTCTCACTCTCTCTCAAATAAACAAAATCTTTAAAAAAAAAAAAAAAAGTGATATACATACAAACACACACACACACAATGGAATGTTACCCAGCCATCAACAACAATGAAATCTTGCCATTTACAACAACATGGCTGGAGCTAGACTGTATGATGCTAAGTGAAATTAATTAGTTCAGAAAGAGATATACCATATGATTTCATTCATATGTGGAATTAAAAAAAAAACAGAGGAACACATGGGAAGGAAAATGGAAAAAAGAGAGGGAAGCAATATAAGAGACTCAACGATAGAAAACAAACTGAAGGTTGATGGAAGGAGGTGGGTGGTGTGGGATGGATAAATGGGTGATAGGTATTAAGGAGGGCACTTATTATGATGAGCACTGGGTGTTTTATGGAAGTGATGAACCCTTAAATTTAAATAATTAATTAAAAATAAAGCTACCAAATTAATCATATAAATAAATAAATAAATAAATAAATGGCATCTGTGTATCAATGCCTTGCTCATACTTCTAATCTGTATATCAGGCACGCTTATCCAGATACCTACTTTACATTTCCACTTGGATATTTAAAAAGCATCTTCAATGAAACATGCACACAACTGAGTTCCTACTTTAACCTCCTCCTTCATCTTAAGTGATGACAAATCCATCTCTCCAACTGCTTATGTCAAAAACTTGGGAATCATTTCTCTAAAATTCAATATCCATTAAATGGCAAATTTTGTTAGCTAACCCTTCAAAATCTCATCATTTCTTACTATTTGCATTGCTACCCAAACCACAAGTTCCCTTAAATCTTCCCTTAATCTGCAACACAGTAGTAATTTACCACTACCTAGACCACTGTACCACTTTTCCTAGACTATTCTTAGCAAGACACCAGACATAAAGTTAATTTTACTTTTCCTTTTTTCTTTTTCAATTTATTTTAAAAAATTCAATTTCCAATGCAGGGCTTGAACTCAAAACCCTGAGATCAAGACCTGAGATCAAGAATCAGATCCTCAATGGACTGAGCCACCTGGATGCCCCAAAGTTAATTTTAAATGTAAATGATATCATGTCACCTCCCTGCTCAGAACCCTCCAATGAACCCCCTTTCCCAAAGTAAAAGGCAAATATGTTACAATGATTTACAGAATCTTGTATGATTTGGTCTCACTTTACCTCCATGAATAGTCTCCTACTATTTTCCCTCTTATACTGACAAATTCACATACCTTCTTGCTGTTTCTTGAATACAACCAAGCACATTACACATTCGTACTGACTATCCTCTTGGCCAGGGATGCCCTTCTCCCTGATATTTAATTAATAATCCACATATATATGTCAGTGGATTATTATATATATGATATTATATATTATATATTTCATATATTATATATAAAATATATATAATAAAAATATATGTGATAAAATAATATAGTATATCATATGTAATATTTGTATATTAATATAGGATATAAATATATTGGTACATATTATTATATATAAAATATATAATATATAATTATAGTAAATCTATAAAATATATTATTATATTATATTAATATTAGATGTTATAGTTATATTAATTTATAATATATAATATTATATATATCCACTATATATATTAATCCACTGACATATATATATGTATATATATATATATATATAAAATCCACTTCCCAAGGATGCCTACACCCTGACTACCCTATTCAGAAGTGCAAGCCACTCCCCAAAACCCTGGAGTTTCAGATTCACCTTAACCTCTTCTATTATACTGGTAGTGCACTTATTTCTATTGAACTTACTATAAAATTTGTTTATTTGGCTTATTATTTATTGTCTGGATAGCTGAACAATGTTAGGAATTTTATATACACATGTAATATATATATATAATATACAATATTATATATATGTGTGTGTGTGTAAATATATATATATATATATATATATATGTTAAATGCCTATATTTTTTAACTGAGCTATCCCAAAAGCCTACAATAATGGCTGGCTCTCAGTAGACACTTTGTATTTGCTGCATAAATGAAATATTGAAGAGGGGAGCAGAAGGAAAAGGTAAGGGAGAGGATGAGAATCACTCCTGGATTTCTTGTTTTCGTGTCTGGATAGATAACAGTAGAAGAAGACACAGTTTTAAGTGATGATCATAAGGCTCATTTTGCATTTATTCAGTCAAAGGATGTATGAAAGACACCAGAAGATATGTTACATATGAATCTGGGATCTCAGAAGAGACAAGGACTATGTTTCATATAATAGTGTGATATAAAATGATTACAGATCAGAAGAGAAATGATTATTCACCAAATGGTATGAAGAAAATTAAAAAGCAAATTTGAGAAATGTAGATTTCTCCTCTTCTATTATTTCCACTAAAAATAATTTTGAGGTGGATAAAATATTTTAGAAACACATGTTCAGGGGCACCTGGACGACTCAGTCATTAAGGATCTGCCTTCAGCTCAGGTCATGATTCCAGGGTCCTGGAATCGAGCCCCACGTTGGGCTCCCTGCTTGGTGGGAAGCCTGCTTCTCCCTCTTCCACTCCCCTTGCTTGTGTTCACTCTCTTGCTGTGTCTCTTGTCAAATAAATAAATAAAATCTTAAAAAAAAAAAAAACATGTTCATGGATATTCTTTAGGCATTAGAATGGAAAAGGACTAAGAATAAAACTTAGTCATAATAAAGAATAAAACTATAAAGCCACATTTTAAAACTCCATGAAGTTAGTGTCACGGAAATCATTACTTTCATGTTGCATAATATTATAGGTAAAATTAAAAAGAAAACAACAAATTGGGGGAAATATTTTGAACACAAATATGATAATAAAGGAGTTAATAACCAGGTGGTAGGTATTGGAGAGGGCACAGATTGCATGGAGCACTGGGTGTGGTGCAAAAATAATGTATACTGTTATGCTGAAAATAAATAAAAAATAAATTTTAAAAAAAGAGAAAAAATAATGAATACTGTTATGCTGAAAAAATAAAAAATTAAAAAACAACAAAAATAAATTAATTAATAATAATAAAAAATAAAGGAGCTAATGTCCTCAACATATATGTGTAACTGATAAATCAATATGATAGAACTAATATTCTATATATGAAGATGGGGAGGAAGAACACCTCAGCAAACGTTCTACTTCAAATAAGAAAAAAATGTGCGACTATTCTTTGCCTGCCCTAAATCACTTTTTCCCTTTCACTGATGGTTGTTCCCCATCTCCTCCATTTGGGAAATGCTCCTCCTCAAATTCATGTAGTTCTTTGGAGGCTCTCAGCCAGAGAATATGTTGGCCCCTACACACTGGGGTGGGCATGTGATCCAGACCCAGCCCATGGAAGACCCGTCACAGTTAGGATCAATCAAAACAATGCCAGCTAAGATCCTTTCACTGAGTTTTAATATGGAGCTGAGAAAGAAAACTGTTCCCTTTTCTATGAGGTTGCTCTGCTGGAATGATTTAAATTTGAGAGTTGTTTGCAGCCTCTCCTCTCTCCCAACACCATACATAAAGAAATCTATGTGTGAAACAAAATGAGATTAAGGTACAGAGACAGAATTAAAAGAAAGAGGGAAGAGAGAAAGAAAGAGAGAGAGCAGCAAGAGAAAGGGAGTGAATAAGAGAGAAAATCTGAGAGTGTAAAATTGAGTGAATCCCTGGAGTCCATGAGGCTGATGCCACTCTTGGACACACCAATAACCTGAGTCAATAAATTCCTTTTTTTAAATTATTTTTATTAAATATAATGTATTATTTGCCCCAAAGGTACAGGTCTGTGAATCATCAGGCTTACACATTTCACAGCACTCACCATAGCACATACCCTCCCCAATGCCCATAATCCAACCACCTTCTCCCCACCTACCTCCCCCTAGCAACCCTCAATTTGTTTTGTGAGATTAAGAGTCTCATGGTTTGTCTCCCTCCCGATTCTATCTTGTTTCATTTTTTCCTTCCCTACCCCTCACAACCCCCCAGCCTACCTCTCAATTCCTTTTTTATCAAATTCATCAATTCCGTTTTTATCTGGAGTGCCTTGGTGGCTCAGTTGGTTTAGTGCCCGCCTTTGGCTCAGGTCATTATCTCAGTGTCCTGGGATCAAGCCCTAATTTGGGTTCCCCACTCAGCAGGGGGTCTGCTTCTCCCTCTGCCCCTCCTTCCACTCATGTGTGCAAGCTCTCTCTCTCTCTCTCTCCCACTCAAATAAATAAAATCTTTAAAAATAAAATAAAATATCTTTTTTTATTAATGTGGTTTTAAAATTTGTTACCTTAAGCAGTTTTAGGTGTATGGTTCGAGTGTTAAGTGCTTTAATATTGTTGTAAAACATCTCTAGATCTTTTTCCTTTTGCAAGACTATCTATTTTTTTGTTGTTGTTCTTTTAAACTAGCTTTGACTGAATTCCTGACACATGTAATTCAAAGAGTTCAGGTAAATAACAATATTTGAAAAATTAAAAGCATACATAAATTGAAGAAGTCTGGAAAAAGATTTTATCTTTTTTGTCTTTTAAACTGGCAAATATTTTTAATACATGGTCATATTCAGTACTTTGGGAGGGGTACTAAAGTGGATATACTTCTTAGCAGGTAAAAATCTTTGGGGAGAAATGATAATGTGAATAAAGAGTTTAAAAGATTATGATCCCCTATTAACTCCAAATATATCAACCTATGAATATAGGAAGAAATCTGAAATATAGACAATATATATGCAAGATTTTCAAGACAGAGTAAAAATTTAAAGATAATCTAATTGGCCAATGCTGGAGGAATAACAAATATGATACAGTCATGTAATGCAATACTAAATTATTAAATAATTAATATTATTACAAAATAATTTTAATTTGTACCCCAATATTTAATAATGTGAATAACTTCTCAGCATATAATATTCATCAAAAAGGATAAAAATGCAGAGACCATTAAATCCCTATTTTGTAAATATATGTTTTTATTTAGGCATAGAAAAACACTAGAAATAAGTATACCAAGATATTACTACTAATTATCTCTATGTGGTGATTTTATGGATGATTGCTATTTTATCATCTCTAATTTACAAATAAATTTTTCTTTGTTAGAAGAATTTTCTTTTATTAAAGAAAAATAATATTTTCTTAAATAAATAATAAAACATAGAGGAGTCCACATTAAAAGTAATGGAAAATAAAATATTCCTAGAACCAGAGATGTGTTTATCAGTATTCTTTTGATTGTAAATGACAGAACTGCACTTTAAATGGACTTAAGCAAGAGGGTTAATGTATAACATATAATGTAATGTATCATTTATTCACTCAGCTGGTAACCAAACTAATTGGAGGGCAAGAATGAAGCTAAATGCTCAAGGCAGCTGGAACCAAGAAACTGATTACCAAGTGATTACATCTTCTCCCACATAACTTTTTTCAGTATCCCAGACTTGATTTTTGACAGCAGGAAATATGATTGCCAGAAGTTTCTATAAATACAGCTCCAAGAGGGATTTAGTTTGGTTTCATTCTATTCTCAAATCCAACATCCTGGGGGAAATGCTCAGATCTGGCCCCATCTTGGTTAGAGGCTCATAACTACACCCTTTAATGTGGCTAAGAGATGTGCATTATGACTGGTTCAGAAGCCCAACCTTTGATCAATAGTTGGGGTTAAAGAAGTAGGATTTAACTACTGTGTTCATAATCATACTATATGGTTACTGCAAGAAAAAGCTACATTTACAAGAGAAGGAGGTTGCTCATTTGAGCAAACAGTAGACTAGATGTCCACTAAAAGTAGTTGTTTCTTCAGAGTAAAAAGAGTGACCTTTAAAAGTAGATGATACAGAAAACCTTTTGGCACTACGAAGTTGAAGAATGTATCTGCTAACAGATACAGATCTGAGAGAAAAGCAGAAAGACAAAAGACTAGGATGGGTAGGCCATTTTCTAAATCTGTGTAATCATGTAAACAGTGAAGAATCTGGGAATCCCTGCTGGAGCTATTAAATGTTATTGAATCAATGAAAAAGAAAACTGAGTGGAATTTCCATTTTAAAAACACAGCTTCCAAATAAATTTTAGGGAAATTGAGCATAAGCGGTAGCTAGTAAACTGATAATATATGTATTGGTTTTCCAAGTGTCCAACAGAGGGCTCAAAAAAATGAATGAATTATATAAGAGCAATGGAAATCAAAAGAAGAAGTATATAAATTAACAAGTGAGATATAATATGAGGTAAATAATAACCATTTATAAGACAATAGGAATATTAATAAACTGGTTAAGATGTATGGAGTATGTGTAAGGATATATAAGGTTAAGATTTAATTGCACTACATCTCTGAGAAGGAGCCTTGGTTGCTCTTTATTGAAATGGATAGGAACTGGAATTTCTAAATCTGTGTACATATACCCGCATTCTGAGAGAAGAGAACACAATCACGTATATAAAGCCTCCCAAACTAAAATTTAGCTTGTAATGACTCAAATCATGTAAATGCAATGGGAATAGTATTGTGACAACAGAAGAAAAAGGAAGAACCTGGGTATTTACAAATGAAAATAAGAATGAATCTTAAAGAACACAGGGGTTAGACAGCCTGAAACATAGTACAAACAAAAGTCAAAAGTTAAGTCTTGTGAGACCAGCCAGAATAGTGATCTGGTCTAACGATCTTACATCATCAAAATCTGACATGATTAAATATTTGAATAATCCATCTAACTCCTCTTACTCTGATTCCCTACTCATTAATGTCCTTTTCATCACCTGACTTCTCAGAAATTTGCCTATAATGAAACAGTAAGTTAGGTTTTCATGACAGTTCAGACCACTTTACTAATTTTTAACAGCAAATTGATAGACTGCCATCTTGCTATACATATATTTGAATCAGTGTCAAAATATTTAGTGTCAATAGCAAGCATTCCCTTATATAACCCACTTGGACATTGACAAGATTCAATTTTGAATTCTAGACCATAGTAAATTCATCAAGGTCATGTCTCCTGAGAGACAAACAATTGGCCTTCTCTGGAAGATACTTTTTATCACACCACATGCTTCCTCCAACCAGAGGCAGCAACACAATTTCTCAGTTAAGATTCTTTTTTTTTATATATATAATTTTTTATTTTTTATAAACATATATTTTTATCCCCAGGGGTACAGGTCTGTGAATCACCAGGTTTACACACTTCACAGCACTCACCAAAGCACATACCCTCCCCAATGTCCATAATCCCACCCCCTTCTCCCAAACCCCCTCCCCCCAGCAACCCTCAGTTTGTTTTGTGAGATTAAGAGTCACTTATAGTTTGTCTCCCTCCCAATCCCATCTTGTTTCATTTTATTCTTCAGTTAATATTCTTAAAGAACAATACTATTTTCATCTGGAACACCTAAACAGTAATAGGTTCTTGGAAACTGATACTGAAACCATAGACATTTAACGTTATCTCAAGTCAGTAAGGAAACTCCCTAATACTTTCGTCATTTATGAAATCCTTCTATAAGCAATAAATTGACTACATACTTTCCTCATTGCCACTTTCATTTCTTTGTTCCTAAATGTATAGATGACGGAATTTAAAAAGGGAGTAAGAACTGCATCAAAAACAGCAAGAAATTTGTCTAAATGTGATGTGGGGTGAGGCCAGATATAAACAAAGATGCAAGGACCAAAGAACAAAATCACCACCGTGACATGAGTTGACAAAGTGGAAAGGGCCTTGGATGAGCCTCTTGAGGAGTGTTTCCAAACAGTGATCAGGATAAAGCTGTAGGAGACAAACAATATGAAGAATGATCCCAGAGATATAAATCCACTGTTGGCTGTGACCATGAACTCTAAATTGTAGGTATCTGTGCAGGCAAGTTTGAGGAACCGAGGGAAGTCACAGTAAAAGCTGTCTAATAAATTAGGGCCACAGAATGGCAATTTTATAACAAAAAGCAGTTGAATTGCAGAGTGGGTCAAGCCAATTACCCATGCGGCGACCAGAAGCAAAATACACATTTTTCGGTTCATAATAGTCAAATAGTGCAGAGGCTTACATATGGCAACATATCTGTCAAAAGCCATGGCAATGAGCAGCACCATCTCTACACCACCAATGACATGAAGAAAGAAGATTTGAGTGATACAGCCACCAAAGGAGATGACTTTACGCTTTCTAAAAAGATCATAAATCATCTTGGGAGAAATGACAGAAGAAACCCCCAGGTCAATGAAGGAGAGGTTGGCCAACAGAAAATACATGGGGGAGTGCAAGTGTGGGTTAGAAGCCACGGTGAACATGATGAGGGAGTTTCCCAACATGCTTGCCACATAAAACGTGGAGGAGAAAACAAAGAGAAGAACTTGGATCTCCCAAGAGTTGGTGAGTCCCAGGAACACAAACTCTGACACCACAGAATGATTCACGCCATCCATTACTTTATCAGCTAGAATGTTTCCAAATAAAAGAAAATAAAAAAGAATCTAAAATAAGAATGTTAATAAAGTTCTTTATTACAATAATTACTCAAGGCTGTGAAGACTATCCCCTCAATTCCCTCAATTCCCCCCACAGGGACATTATTAAATAAGCATTTTACCTGGTATCACCTAAAACAGTTGCATCGCTTACATATGCAACATCCCTAACACCATGGCTTCCAGGGCTATTCATCTATAAACAAGAAAATGAAGCAAATATGAAAACATTTTACATGCACATAGCAAGGCTTGGGAGAGGCAGGAAAGGCAGTATAGTACAAAACAAGGGAAAAAGGAAAGAGGAGGTAAGAAAGATGGCATTTGCCATACTTCACTGGTACTCTTTTAATTGTTCATGGAACAATTCTTCAGCCATTCAAGTTGTCTCATTTCTTTCCCTTGTTAATCTTAGGCACATAATATGTCTCTTATAGTCATACTTATACCTTGTTAATACATACTTATACTTGTTAATCATATTTGCAATTCACACAATGCCCACAGGGTAACAGTGAGTGTAAGAGAACCAGGCATAGGGTATAGAGGTTATTCAAGAGGATGATAGGATTGAGGCAAGCATAGATTAGATATTAATGGCACAGAGTATTTGCATGGGCACCCAGAAAGTGCAAGTACCTAGTAGAATGGTTAGCAGCCCAGACGTGACCAAAAGTACAAGAATGAAGGGGGTTTTATGGGAAGTTAAGGAAGCCAGTTTAATTTATCTGTCCAGATTCTTCATAATCTCTGAAGTTTGTGAGCCTTGGTTATAGCTATTGGAGCCTTAAGTTTTTGAAATTTGCTAGGGATAAAGAAATGCACACTAACGGTGTAATTGCCACATAACTATTGACTCTCTCCTATCCCTTCATCAGCCTTAGCCCCTTTTATCCCTCTTATCTCATCTCTCTGCTTCAACTCTGTCAAGTCTCTGGGATCCAATGCCAAATCTGACTATTCCCTAGCCTAATTCTGGGTGACAACATGAATCTCTCCAGTTCTTACCCAGTTTTGTTTTGTTTTTGTTTTTGTTTTTTTGCAAAGAATACAATGTTACCACATGGAAGGTATATTCTCTTGCCTCTAAGTCCAATAGTTCTGTTTTGTGTGTCTCAAACCCTCTCGCTCCCATAATATTTAAATATGCTATTAAAAGGTACAGTGATCTGAGGAGATAGGTGGCAGAATAAAAAGTAAAAGACTGGTAAAATAAAGGTACATGAATGCACAAAAAGCCTCACACCTGGAACTGAAAGGAAAGGGCAAGAGAAACTCAGAAATAGAAAAAAAAAAAATGGATCCCAAATCTTTGTCTTTTATTATATGTATTTATATATGCACATATATATTCATCTCAGTTGAACATGATGAGTGAAATCAATCATAAAAATATTATCTCACAAATCTCATGAGTGATTACCTACTTCAAATTAATCACTTGCAAATGAGAAAACAGGGGCACCTGGTGGCTCAGTTGGCTAAGTTTCTACCATCAGCTCAGGTCATAATCCCAAGGTCCTGGGATCAAGCCCCGCATCGCATAAGGCTCCCTACTCAGCAGAGAGTCTGCTTCTCCCTCTGCCTTCCCCTGCTGGTTCTCTCTCTCTCCCTCTTTCTCTCTCAAATAAATAAAAATAAAATATTTTTTAAAGAGGAGAAAACAGTAGTCTAGTGAGAAACAAACAACTAGTTATAGACAGAGAATCTGGGTTTTCTAGTCCACATATGGCTTCAGATTCCACATGCGAGAAAAATCTTAAAGTTGGGAGGAGACATGTCAAACCTGGATCTACTCGGCCCAAAATCATAGCCACTAGTTACATATGGTTATTAAATGAAACTAAAATCTATTTCCTTGGTAGTACTAGTCACATTTCAAGTGCTCAATAGCCTCATCTAGCTAGTGGTTATGGATAGAATAGTGGAATATAGAACATTTCCAATCACTACTGATCCCTTAAAGGTAAATCAAAATCCCATTTCCTCCATGAAAATTCTCCTAGTACCTCTACTTCATATGTATCTCTTCTCTTATTCCTAGAAGTCAGGAAACTTGAATTTTAATTGAAAAGTAATTATCCATATAAAAATAAACCACAATATGTAGTACCATAGGAGACATACCAGATGTCCACTCTTGGCCAGGAAGGATACACGAGATTCCAGGAAATTCAGAGGCAATTTCATGAAAGAGAAAGGTCTTATGAGTTTTGAGAAAACAACTGCAGGAGTTTAGTAAGTTGAGAGGGGAGACGAAAGCTTTCTAAAAAGAGATAATAACTGATTGCTTATTTAGAGCAATCGGTTTTTACTAATCATAATTCCTCAATGATTTCAATTTTACAGATTTTCCCTCCTTAAATATATGTAAGTTTGAGAAGGAAAAGGACCACTTCGTCTGGCTCCTATGTTTCCTAAAATATAGTTAATACTTCCCTGAAATAAAGCCACTTTCTCTGGTTCCTAATTTTTCACTGTTCCTATTTTTCTAGTCTACCATCTTTTTCTATGAAGTCAGCATGCACAAAGCAAGTCTCCAAATTCAAAACTAAGCATTAACACATTTCCCAATCACTCCCAAGAGAATGCCTGGTATTCTTGCTATAAACTTCCAGGAGAGGAGTATGGAAGCCTCATCTCAAGACTTACAATGGTCCATGGTTTAACTTCATGGAATTTTAGAAAACAAGAAGAAGCATATAAAAGGAAAAGAAAGGGCTGGGGGAGAAATAGTTCCAAGAGCAGCCAGTGTAGCAGGGAATTTACCCAGTTTCTACTTTCCAGGCTTCATGATATAATCGGTAATAATCGTCCATGCCCTTGTTAAAGTCAAAAAAGAAAATACAGATTTTTTTCACCATACTCCAGAAGTTTCTAAAGTATTTAATGGTGGAATCTTAGAGCTAGAAAATCATACATTATTTTTGTGGCACATATTTACTAAATACTCTCATATGTTTCATCCTTGTTATTACCTGTAGGGTAGATATACCTGACAGAAATATTTTTATATATAGATGCAAAATCTCAAAATCAGAGAAGTTAGTAGCTTACCTATAAACATAGTAACTTAGTTTGAAATAAAAAACCAGACTTTCTGATTCCAAATCCAGTGCTGTTCTGACATATGCAAATATGGATATCTGTTCATGATCTAAAACAATTATTCCTGTTATGAACTTTGAGCAAGAATGCAAAAAAAAGTACACCTTAAGCTGACACAATTTATATGTCAATTATTATTTCAATAAATCTGGGGAAAAAAGAATTCCATTTTACTCAGAAGAATATTCCATCCCACCCACATAGATATTTAATATATACATAAATTAACTTATCCAAGATTTTATAGCTACTAGTGGCACACCCAAGCCTTAAACCTACATATGATTGCTACAAGTTACAGGGAAGGGAGAAAGCTGAATGCTGATTAGAATGGGAAAAAACAAAGTCCACCAACGTTTTGGTGCTAGTAAAAGACTCACCAGGGGTGCCTGAATGGCTCAGTCACTTAGGTGTCTGACTTTGGCTCAGGCCATGATGTCAGGGTTCTGGGATCCAGCCCTGTTGTCAGGATTCCTGCTCAGCAGGGAATCTATTTGTCCCTCTTCCTCTGCTCTCCCTTCTCCTCCCCACCCACTCCTGCAAGTGCGTGCTCTCACAAATAAATAAAATCTTTTAAAAAAAAGAAAAAAAGAATCACCAAGTCAAGGGACCATTTATTCATAAAAATCCATAGTAATTGAGAAACAAGTAATTACCCACCTAGAGAGAAAAATTTAGGAGCCATCCAAAATTTGAAGTCATGAGAAACAAAGATTTACTTAAAGGATAACATATAAAGAGCTAATGGAGGAAACATATGTCGCCAAAAAAGAACAAATACATAGTATTTGTCATCATCATTATTATATTACTATTACTACTATTTTTACATATTATCTGCCTTTTAAAAGCCCTGCTTCAAAGTACAAAAAGCAGGGGAAAAAGAATGTCAAAGAATTAAGTAATAGCCTACTTTCACATGATAAAGAGTAATCAAAATTAGAAGACTAAGTAAAAGGCATAGATTTAGGGCTGAATATCATTGGTGCCATTAAAGAGAGAAAAAGTCAAACAGCAGAGAGAAAAATCAAGATTTTAGGGAGGTAACAGATGGTGTTAAGGTAGAGAAAGAAAAATCAGGAAATGACAATTTCAATAATGTAGGGGGAAAGTTCTGGGGTGGGAGTAGGAAAATAAGGCAATATGCTATGTGTAGAAAATTTATAGAGTACCAGAAATCTACAAAAATAGATACATTTTCCTAGCAACTGCGACAATCTTATTGAAGACGGGTATCATGAATTTAGTCAAAAGCTAGATGGAATCTTTTTGTGACACCATTCAGAAATGTTCAGGGACTTAATATCCAGAATTTTAGAGTAGCACATTTGTTTGGCACATTAAGCAGAATAGAGTATCAAAAAAGACAGAAATCCTTTGTTCACTTGTTTTGTTTCTTATATTCCACATGAGTGAAATTGCACGGTATTGGTCTTTCTCTGACTTATTTTGCTTACCATTATACTTTTTAGATCCATTCTGTGTTGTTGCAAATAGCAATTTATCCTTTTTGTGGCTGAATAATATTCCACATCCATTCATGTATCGATAAACACTTGGGCTGCTTCCATAATTTGGCTATTGTACGTAATGCTGCAATAACCATAGGGGTGCATGTATCATTTTGACTTTAAACAGAGAACAAACTGATGGTTATGAGAGCAGAGATGATTGGGGCAATGGGTAAAGTAGGTGAAGGGAATTAAGAGTACACTTATCACAATGAGCACTGAGCAATGTATAAAATTGTCAAATCACTGCACCTAAAACTAACCTAACACTGTTAACTATATGGAATTAAAATTAGAAACTTTGCTGTGCTGTGAAGTGTGTAAACCTGGTGATTCACAGACCTGTACCCCTGGGGATAAAAATATATGTTTATAAAAAATTAAAAATTAAAAAAATAATAAAATAAAATATATTCCCTTAAAAGAGAGAAAGAGACAGACATCCTTGGAAGTTTTAGGTCACACTAAAATTGTTTGACCAAATTACATACTGGACAATGCAGCAAGTAAAGTCAAAGATGAGCTGACAGATGGAGATAACAGAATACAGATCAGAGATCTTAAAAGCAGTGACAGTAATTGTAACCTTGTGGTAACTCTTTTACTCTATCTCTCTCCCCTATCTTGATTCTCAAAACTGGACTCCCACTAAAAATCAACTTCACTACAACATTAGGACTATAGTTAATGCTGCTATATGATATATAAAAAAGTTGTTGAGGGTTAATCCTAAGAGTTCTCATCACAAGAATTTTTTCTCTTTTCTTTTTATTTAATCTACAAGATTATCACTGTTAATGAAAACTATTATGGTAATCATTTCATAATACATGTAAATCAATCCATCATACTGTATACCTTCAACTTATAGCAATGTATGTCAATTATTTCTCAAAAATAAAACTAGAAAAAAATCAACTTTACTTTCTTTCATATGCCTTTCTCTATATAGTTGTCCCACACTTCTTTCCTATATAATTTCTGTTCCTGCTCATTTTATTATATCTTTCCTCTCTGGAAGCATAGGAATCTGTGAAGGAATTTTTCTTCTGATAGAAGATGGTCCACCAAGCCCTCAGTTCCTCTTCACTAGACCACCTACCTAATCTATCAAAACATCTTGGGTGGCAGCATAATCAGGGAGTCAGAGAAGTTCCACCGACTGGAACACCGACTGCTCCTGTGTATAAGCACTGCCCATATCCTTCCACCCACCCTCCCCAGGGCAAGGAGCTAAATGAAACTCTGTTGTTTTGAGAAAACCATCTAATTACAGCAGAAGGCTGTAACTAAGTGATGAATAGAGTTGCAGGATTTTCAAACAGATCATCAGGCCAAGGGAACTGCTGCATAGGATTACAAGGGATAAAGGAAAGAGGTTTACAATTTTCTTGTAAAAAGTAAAGCTTTGCTGTTCTATTTCTTACATACTTTCTATCTTTATTTTAGGATATGACCCAGGAAAATATCTAATAAAAGATGCATTATCTAATTTTTAAATGGAAAAAAACTCCAAAACTTTTATGAAAAAAAGTTGTAGAACGTAGAAATCTTGACACATTTTGTCAACTCAGTCTCTGTGTATTCAAAGGTCCAAACAACAATTAAGAGCAACAAGCATGAGTAAATATGAAAGACTTAGAATAATGGGGGAAGATAAGAACACGTGGAGTAGAAACAGATTAGGACAAGAGACATAGAGATGGAGATGGAGAGATGTGTGCACAAACCCTTTACTTTCCGGAGAAACAATAAAGAATCAATTAAAAGAAGTCAGAGTGCAGCAAATCTGAATACTATAAGATAACTCATGCAAAAACTGTTAATAAAAGGATACATAATTGAGTACATTAAGATTATTACATTCAAAATAATACCCAAAATACAATTCTCTTGGATATTATATATATTAAATATGAAAAACATTAAAATAAAATACATTTTTTTTATTTTTTGTTGTTTTTTTTTTTAGATTGAAATATAATTAACATATAGTATTATAGTAGTTTCAGGTAAACACTATAGTGATTCAACAATACTAAATAATACTTAGTGCTCATAAAGGTAAGTGTGCTCTTGATTCCCTTTATCTATTTCTTTTTTTTTTTTTACTTTTTTTTTAATTTTTAATTTTTTATAACCATATATTTTTATCCCCAGGGGTACAGGTCTGTGAATCACCAGGTTTACACACTTCACAGCACTCACCAAAGCACATACCCTCCCCAGTGTCCATAATCCCACCCCCTTCTCCCAAACCCCCTCCCCCCAGCAACCCTCAGTGTGTTTTCTGAGATTAAGAGTCACTTATGTTTTGTCTCCCTCCCAATCCCATCTTGTTTCATTGATTCTTCTCCTACCCACTTAAGCCCCCATGTTGCATCACCACTTCCTCATATAAGGGAGATCATATGATAGTTGTCTTTCTCTGCTTGACTTATTGCACTAAACATGATACGCTCTAGTTCCATCCATGTTGTCGCAAATGGCAAGATTTCATTTCTTTTGATGGCTGCATAGTATTCCATTGTGTATATATACCACATCTTCTTGATCCATTCATCTGTTGATGGACATCTAGGTTCTTTCCATAGTTTGGCTATTGTGGACATGGCTGCTATAAACATTCGGGTGCACGTGCCCCTTTGGATCACTACGTTTGTATCTTTAGGGTAAATGCCCAATAGTGCAGTTGCTGGGTCATAAGGCAGTTCTGTTTTCAACATTTTGAGGAACCTCCATGCTGTTTTCCAGAGTGGCTGCACCAGCTTGCATTCCCACCAACAGTGTAGGAGGGTTCCCCTTTCTCCGCATCCTCACCAGCATCTGTCATTTCCTGACTTGTTGATTTTAGACATTCTGACTGGTGTGAGGTGATATCTCATTGTGGTTTTGATTTGTATTTCCCTGATGCCAAGTGATATGGAGCACTTTTTCATGTGTCTGTTGGCCATCTGGATGTCTTCTTTGCAGAAATGTCTGTTCATGTCCTCTGCCCATTTCTTGATTGGATTATTTGTTCTTTGGGTGTTGAGTTTGCTAAATTCTTTATAGATTCTGAACACTAGTCCTTTATCTGATATGTCGTTTGCAAATATCTTCTCCCATTCTGTCAGTTGTCTTTTGGTTTTGTTAACTGTTTCCTTTGCTGTGCAAAAGCTTTTGATCTTGATGAACTCCCAATAGTTCATTTTTGCCCTTGCTTCCCTTGCCTTTGGCGATGTTCCTAGGAAGATGTTGCTGCGGCTGAGGTCGAAGAGGTTGCTGCCTGTATTCTCCTCAAGGATTTTGATGGATTCCTTTCGCACATTGAGGTCCTTCATCCATTTTGAGTCTATTTTTGTGTGTGGTGTAAGGAAATGGTCCAATTTCATTTTTCTGCATGTGGCTGTCCAATTTTCCCAGCACCATTTATTGAAGAGGCTGTCTTTTTTCCATTGGACATTCTTTCCTGCTTTGTCGAAGATTAGTTGACCATAGATGTGAGGGTCTATTTCTGGACTCTCTATTCTGTTCCATTGATCTATGTGTCTGTTTTTGTGCCAGTACCATGCTGTCTTGTTGATGACAGCTTTGTAATAGAGCTTGAAGTCTGGAATTGTGATGCCACCAATTTTGGCTTTCGTTTTCAATATCCATTTGGCTATTCGAGGTCTTTTCTGGTTCCATAAAAATTTTAGAATTATTTGTTCCATTTCCTTGAAAAAGATGGATGGTACTTTGATAGGAATTGCATTAAATGTGTAGATTGCTTTAGGTAGCATAGACATTTTCACAATATTTATTCTTCCAATCCAGGAGCATGGAACATTTTTTTTTGTGTCTTTCTCAATTTCTTTCATGAGTACTTTATAGTTTTCTGAGTATAGATTCTGTGCCTCTTTGGTTAGGTTTATTCCTAGGTATCTTATGGTTTGGGGTACAATTGTATATGGGATGGACTCCTTAATTTCTCTTTCTTCTGTCTTGCTGTTGGTGTAGAGAAATGCAACTGCTTTCTGTGCATTGATTTTATATCCTGACACTTTACTGAATTCCTGTACAAGTTCTAGCAGTTTTGGAGTGGAGTCTTTGGGTTTTCCACATATAGTATCATATCATCTGCGAAGAGTGATAATTTGACTTCTTCTTTGCCGATTTGGATGCCTCTAATTTCCTTTTGTTGTCTGATTGCTGAGGCTAGTACCTCTAGTACTATGTTGAATAGCAGTGGTGATAATGGACATCCCTGCCGTGTTCCTGACCTTAGTGGAAAAGCTTTCAGTTTTTCTCCATTGAGAATGATATTTGCAGTGGGTTTTTCATAGATGGCTTTGATGATATTGAGGTATGTGCCCTTTGTCTCTACACTTTGAAGAGTTTTGATCAGGAAGGGATGCTGTACTTTGTCAAATGCTTTTTCAGCATCTATTGAGAGTATCATATGGTTCTTGTTCTTTCTTTTATTGATGTGTTGTATCACATTGACTGATTTGCGGATGTTGAACCAACCTTGCAGCCCTGGAATAAATCCCACTTGGTCATGGTGAAAAATCCTTTTAATGTACTGTTGAATCCTATTGCCTAGTATTTTGTTGAGTATTTTTGCATCTGTGTTCATCAAGGATATTGGTCTATAGCTCTCTTTTTTGATGGGATCCTTGTCTGGTTTTGGGATCAAGGTGATGCTGGCCTCATAAAATGAGTTTGGAAGTTTTCCTTCCATTTCTAGTTTTTGGAACAGTTTCAGGAGAATAGGAATTAGTTCTTCTTTAAATGTTTGGTAGAATTCCCCCGGGAAGCCGTCTGGCCCTGGGCTTTTGTTTGTTTGGAGATTTTTAATGACTGTTTCAATCTCCTTACTGGTTATGGGTCTGTACAGGCTTTCTATTTCTTCCTGGTTCAGTTGTGGTAGTTTATATGTTTCTAGGAATGCATCCATTTCTTCCAGATTGTCAAATTTGTTGACGTAGAGTTGCTCATAGTATGTTCTTATAATAGTTTGTATTTCTTTGGTGTTAGTTGTGATCTCTCCTCTTTCATTCATGATTTTATTTATTTGGGTCCTTTCTCTTTTCTTTTTGATAAGTCGGGCCAGGGGTTTATCAATTTTATCAATTCTTTCAAAGAACCAGCTCCAATAGTTTCGTTGATTTGCTCTATTGTTTTTTTGGTTTCTATTTCATTGATTTCTGCTCTGATCTTTATGATTTCTCTTCTCCTGCTGGGCTTAGGGTTTCTTTCTTGTTCTTTCTCCAGCTCCTTTAGGTGGAGGGTTAGGTTGTGTACCTGAGACCTTTCTTGTTTCTTAAGAAAGGCTTGTACCGCTATATATTTTCCTCTCAGGACTGCCTTTGTTGTGTCCCACAGATTTTGAAGTGATATTTTCATTGTCATTTGTTTCCATGATTCTTTTCAATTCTTCTTTAATTTCCCGGTTGACCCATTCATTCTTTAGAAGGATGCTGTTTAGTCTCCATGTATTTGGGTGCTTTCCAAATTTCCTTTTGTGGTTGAGTTCTAGCTTTAGAGCATTGTGGTCTGAAAATATGCAGGGAATGATCCCAATCTTTTGATACCGGTTGAGTCCTGATTTAGGACCGAGGATGTGATCTATTCTGGAGAATGTTCCATGTGCATTAGAGAAGAATGTGTATTCTGTTGCTTTGGGATGAAATGTCCTGAATATATCTGTGATGTCCATCTGGTCCAGTGTGTCGTTTAAGGCCTTTATTTCCTTGCTGATCTTTTGCTTGGATGATCTGTCCATGTCAGTGAGGGGAGTGTTAAAGTCCCCTACTATTATTGTATTATTGTTGATGTGTTTCTTTGATTTTGTTATTAATTAGTTTATATAGATAGGAGGGCTGTCAGGCCAGGTGAAGACATCCAATCAGTGGGGCGTGCATATATCCACTGAGGTGAGCTTAAATCCCATTGGCCACCTGTGTGTAGACAGGGCTCAATCACCCCTATAAAGGTTAGTCTGCAAGGCTGAGGCTGGGGAGGAGTAGGAGAGCCGTTGGAGGAGTAGAAGAGCCCTCGGAGGAGTAGAAGAGCCCTTGGAGGAGTAGGAGAGCCGTCAGAGCTCTTTTAAGAGCTGTAGTCAGAGCTGACAGAGCTCTTGTCAGAGCTGTCAGAGCCATCAGAGCCGCCAGCGGCCCTGCCGCCGCCCCGAGCCTCGGCCTCAGGGAGTGGCCTCGCTGGAGCAGCCCCGTCCAGGGGGGAGGCCCTGTCTGTGGATCAGCCTCGTCCACAGAGTTGCCACGTTGGGAGTGGCCTTGCCGAGGTCATCATCATCACCTTTTCATAAGAGACAGCTTTGACCGGTCAGTTTGATTCTTGATGCTTGGCACGAAATAAAGCCTTGCTTGACCTTGGCTTTGTATCAGTCTGGTTCTTTTGATCACAGACCCCAACAATAATAAAGCATGATGTTAACAAATACATCAATTATAGGGCAGGACAGCCTGAAAATAGTAATATGGTTATCCTGAGAAACAAATTTACATCATTACCTATTATGTGACATATATTACTGACATGGTTGTGTAGGAACTGAAAAGTAAGGCCTAGATCTTTGATTTCTAAACCATTAATAAAAAACCATTAATATAAAAGTTCCTCTCTTTTTTGGGGGGGGGGGGGATTGTCACCCATTATTCAGTGAGAACAAAAGAGATCACGGAATGAGTGAGGAAGGTCTGTGAACATGCAGTTATGACAGATAGTAGGAAGATGGTCTCCCCCCCCATTCTAGTTCAAGATGGTGATGATCGTGCCTGAACACACCCCCACAAATACACTTATCTACATCACCCATGGAACAGCTTCTGAAGAAGAAAAACAAACAAACAAAAAAGGCCTGAAAACTGACTCCTATGCCAACAGGAGAAGGCCCATATCTCAGTGGGTAGGAGAGGCTGGGACGCAAGGTAACCATAAACCCCAACCCCAGCACCACAACTGGGCAGGAAGTCAAAACTCAGATCTTCCCTGAATGGTGAAGGGTTTGAACCCCACATCCATCACCCCCACTTTTAAGATCGGCACCTACCAAGCCCCCAAAACATCTGGTTTTGAAAAACAACAAGGTTGACCCCCACAAGGCCCACAAGGTTAGAATGACCTGAAAAACAGCTCTTAAGGGGCTCATGCTCTTGGACTCACCTGCCTCAGGGCCTAGTGTGGAGGCAGCGGAGGGAGGGAAAACCAGACTTCCCATGTAAGAGGCACTCTTGTTTCTTTATTGTCTTGGAGCATTGGCGTGAGGGGCAGGCATCTGATTTAACACACATCTGGAGGCTCGCGGGGCCCCTCTCCAGCGACAGAGATGGGCGGGCGCCATCTTGGCGTTTCCCTCTGCCCAGCCCGAGCGCCATTCTCTCGTGGAGAGGTTTTCCTTGCGTCTTGTGTGCTTGTCTTTGTGGCCACCGCCTGGGGATGCCCTTGATGTGGGGGCTCTGGTGACCAGGGGTGCTAGTGTTCCTGGATCCCACAGGACTGTAACGATCAGAGAGACAGTTCTAGGGCTACCTCCCCCAAGGCACAGCGCAGGCTGAGGTAGCCCAGCGTTTCTGTGAAAAAGTCCCCTTTGCTTGTTCTGAAGCTTCTGCCTGAGGGGCGGGCTTCAGGTTTGGCGCACGTGTAGGGGCCTGATGATCAACCAGATCGCTTGCTCTCCGGCTCTCAGGGAGTGTTGCAGCTGCGCATCGTTTCTTTGCTCTCCCTCTGCCTCGCTGCAGCTCACTGGTATCTCCCAGACACGCGCTTACACATTCATCCGGAGCGCTGATTTTTGTGACTGCCGCTCAGATCGTCTAGCACTAGCGGTTCACAACCTTATGCTTGTGCTCTCATAAAACCGTATGTATATGCATTTCTTTTGTTTTGTTTTTGTTTTATTTCATTTTGTTCCAGCTTTATAACATATAACTGACATAAAACATTGTAGAAGCTTAAGGTGTAGCATGTGATAATTTGATACACTTATATATAATCATTGCAAAATAATTATCACAATAGGCTTAGTGAACACTTCCATCATCTCATAAAATTACCATTTTTTATTTTGGTGGTGTATACTTGCATACATCAACAGCTACTGCGTGGGTGTCTGGCTTCCAATCAGCCTGAATCTAAGTGCTGTTTGAGATCCTCACTTCTGAGACCCAGAAAGCCTTGGCACACCCTCACTACTGGCAGCTATTGAAATAGAATAGGCTCAAGGTGCCTGGGTGTCTCAATCCGTTAATCAGCAGCCCTCTGCTCGGGCCCTGATCCCCAGGTCCTGGGATGGGCCTCGGTGGGGGCCCTGCTGCTCCTTCTCCCTCTGTCCTTCTTCCTGCTCTTGCTCTTGCTCTCAGATGAATAGATAAAATCTTTAAACACATATATAATAGGCTAAGTTTTCTCATCTGTTAATGAGGATAAGACTTCTTTCACCTTCATGCTGATGCAGCGAACACAGATGTGAACTGTTCAGATGTCCCTTAGAAGAAGGACTTGTTCTGTAACTCACTGGTTAAGCGCCCACCTCCATCTCACCTCAGGTCTTGATCTCAGGGCTGTGAGTCCAAACCTTGCCTTGGAGTTCCACAACAGGCATGGAGCCTGCTTAAGAAAAGGGTGGGGGGGGAGGCACCTGGGTAGCTCAGTTGAGTCACTGAACTCTTGGTTTCCACTCAGGTCATGATCTCAGAGTCTGAGCTGGGGTCCAGGCTGGGCAGGGAGTCAGCTTGAGTATTTCTCCCCCTTTATTCCTCCCCCATCACATGCACACAAGCCAACCTACTCTTGCTCTCTTTCTCTCTCTCTCTCAAATAAATAAATAATTCTTTTTTAAAAAGAAGAAAGATGGGCGCCTGGGTGGCTCAGTGGGTTAAGCCGCTGCCTTTGGCTCAGGTCATGATCTCGGGGTCCCGGGATCAAGTCCCGCATCGGGCTCTCTGCTCAGCAGGGAGCCTGCTTCCTCCTCTCTCTCTCTCTCTGCCTCTCTGCCTACTTGTGGTCTCTGTATGTCAAATAAATAAATAAAATCTTTAAAAAAAAAAAAAAAAGAAGAAGAAGAAGAAGAAAGACATGTTGCTCCAGCCATCAGCTCCCGAAGGATTGTTTTCAAAGCATGTCCTCATCCAAAGACTGATTGCTGTGGGGATGGAAGGGTGTGTGCACCCATCTTAGCGTTCTGCAGTGTAGCCCTAACAGACTAGACAAGACTTTCTCATGTCTACAGTATAATTTGACTTCTCACTCTGCTTAATCTACGTCTTCTCTTTCTCTACCACAATTAGTGATCCCTATAAAATACCCTGCATGCCAAATCTTAAATATATGTCTATATCTATATCTATGTGTGTGTGTGTATAGTGGACTGCTTGGATGATCACAAAGGTTTGAGAGACAATAGTGAGAGATGGGGTGGGAATGAACAATAAGTTCTCTCTCCTGCATGAGGCCCCTCCTTCAAGACTGGAAGAGGAATGTTTTATTTAATGTATAGAAACCAACAGAGAGAGACAAGAGAAGTGAAAAGAGGAATATGTTCCAAACAAAAGATCAAAATAAACCTCAGAAAGATGGTCCTTTCTGACCATCTTTCTGACCAAAGCCAATAGAGGATTGGCTTTTAGGAAGAGAAAATTAATCGATAGTCACTTGGAAATGTTGTGTTTCAATAAAGCCATTTAGTAATCTTTTTTTTCTAAAATCCAAAGTTGACCGAACACTCGCTACTTTGCCATCTTCATCTCTCTGTTCCTGAATGTGTAGATGTATATATGACTGGATTTAGAAAAGGAGTTAAAACTGCATCAGATCTGGCTATAAACTTGTCCAGGTGTGTTGAAGGAGAGGACCACATATGGAAAAAAATCAGTGGACCAGAGACTAAAATCACCACAATAATATGAGCTGACAGAGAAAAAGGAGCTTTGAATGAACTTCCTGTAGAGTGTTCCTGAAGTGTGGCTAGGACAAAGATACAAGAAAGGGTAAGCAAGAAGAAAGCAGCCAAGGAAATGAACCCACTATAGAAGGAACAATGAACACCAGTTTATAAGTATTTGTACAGCCAAAGTAGATTAGCCAAGGTATGTTACAGTAAAAGCTATCTAATACATTGAGCTACAGAGGGGCGAGCTTACCACAAAAGCCGGTTGGGCCAATATGTGAATGAGACCGTGGTCCAGACAACCACAAAAATCAAAATACATGTTCTTGGCTCATGATGGTCAGGTAATGGTGAGGTTTTCATATGGCTATATATCTGTCAAAGGCCCTGGAAATGAGAAGTACATCTCATTGCCTCTAACTGCATGGCAAAAGAAGATCTGAGCTAGATAGTCCCCAAAGCAGAGGACTTTCTGCTTCCTGAAAAGATCACAAAGCATCTCGGCTGCTGCAGTGAAGAAAAATGTCAGGTCAGTGATGGAGAGATTGGCTAACAGAAGATACATGGTGGGGTATAAGGGTCAGAAGTCACAATGACTTCTCCTACTAGAAGGTTTACCCTTACCCTACTAGAAGGTTTCCCATCATCCTAGACACATATAAGAGACAAGAATAGCAAAAAAAGCTGGATCTCCCAGGAATTGGAGAGTCCTAGGAACATAAACTCAGACACCCCAGGGTTATTGGCTCCATCCATTGGCTTATTTGGTAGGTTCATGCTCCTGATACCTAAAGAAAGTGACAGAATTCAAATTAATACTATTACATTAATATCCTCCATGGAAAAAGTATATGAAATTTGAAAGTCGGATATTACCTGAGCATTTCACAAAATCAAATATCTTTTTGGCCACTATTACTATAGTTACATATGATAGTAAATGTGTTGCCAAATAGCCTTCCTAACACAAGGAATGGTGCCTAGGAAAATTTATTTAGATGACAAGTCTTTTACATCCCATGTAAATTATTTTTTCTGATCACTTTTTGGGAATAGCAGCTAACTGAAATTTAGGTATCTAAGCAAATGGGAGTTTTGATAGTATAAAAACCCAAATAAATTTGGAATATCTGGTACTGTCCAAATATAATGAGCTTCAAAGAGGTATATCAGAAAGAATAGCACAAGGAATTGCTGAATAAATAGGAGAATTTACTTGAACCTCTTTCTCATTAAGAAAAAAAAAAGATATTGGGGAGAATAACAAGGTGGACCATTGTTCATGTTGATGGTCAAATTAGCTAAGACTTAATGGGTGAGGCAGAGACAGCATGGGGGACACAGTGGCATGGAAAATGCTTCTGGCAGAAGGAAATCAGACAAATCCTGGAGGCAGGAGAGAGTCATGCCTCATTTACCCTTCAAAACATGCTCAAAGATTTCCTTTTCCAGTCCTCCCAGGGTTGACCTCCAGCACATACTGATGAGTCCATATATTTTTGGTGTTTTCAGATGCTGATCCAAGTAACCCAGGAAAAAAATGTACATAAAAATAAAATCAGTGATTTATTTAAATCCATTTCAAGTTAATTTCTGTGAATGCTATAAGATAGAGACCTAGTTTCATTCTTTTGCATGTGAATATCCAAGTATCCAGCACTATTTATTGAAAAGAATGTCTTCTCCAGTGAGTAAAATGTTAATAGTAGAACCTAAGTGTGGGTAGGCAGGTATTTACCATAAAATTCCTTCATCTTTGTAGTATGTTTGAAATACTTTCAAAATAAAATATTCCAAAGGAAAGGGAGAAACATATCTAATAAAATGATGATGTTCTACCAAAAAATGGCATACAAAGTACAATCTCCAAAATCTCCTAAAGTCATTTGGGGAAAAAACAAAAAAACTAAAGTCTCCTAGAGTGTAAGTCTCTTGAAATCCAGGATCTAAACATGGAGTTTATTCATTCAACCTATTTTTTGACCATTACCATATGCTAGTTCCTAGGCAAGGAGCTCAGAGCCCGGTAAAGAGACACACACATGCAAAAAAGAAATTTAACCCAATCTGGATAATATCTATATTGTAATGCACATTCAATGCAGTGGGTAGTAACATAGAAGGAAGAAGCCCTAATTCTACCTGGGGGAATCTGGGCAGACTGACTACCCAGGGAAGGTAACATTTGAGTAGAGACTGAGAGAGGAATGAATGGGAAGTGAGGGTTTAGGGTGCATGGAAGACATTCCAGGAAGAATTCCAGGAGGAATGCAGATGTGACATAGCATGTTTGATATGTTTCAGAAACTATAGTCATTTAGTACTAATGAAACATTAAGTACAGGGTAGAGGGTAGTAGGTGAAGACACAAGGAGCTTTTTAAAAATATTGTGCCCACCCCAGGCCAATTAAATCAGAATCTTTGAGAGATGGGTCAAGAGTCCAAGTATTTTTTGAAAGCACATCAGGTCATTCTAATGCACAGCTACTATGGAAAACCACTGCTCTATTCTATGCTTCTCTTTATACTCCCATAGAATCTTAAAAAAAAAAAAAAAAAGAATCTTGTGCATCTCCTTTTCTTTCTTTCTTTCTTTCTTTCTTTCTTTCTTTCTTTCTTTCTAGAGAGGAAAGGGGGCAGGGACAGAGGGAGAGAATCCCAAGCATGTTCCATGCCCAGCAGAGAGCTGATGTGGGGCTCAGTCTCACAACCCTGTGATCACGACCTGAGCCAAAATCAAGAGTCAGACACTTATCCCACTGAGCCACCCAGGCACCCTTCTATGTGCATCCCTTTTTCACTATACTCACCTCACAGTGTTGAAACTCTTTCTCTGTATCTCATAGAAAAGAAGCTCCTCAATGGCAGGGATGCTTTCTTATTTTTCTCTTTATCTCCAGTGCCTTGCATACTTTCTGGCAATTAGTAAATATAAGTGTTTGTTGAACTAAGCAGAACTAAAATATAAAGGATAAAATTAGACCAAGCCCAAATATTAATCTGTCTCAGTATCTCCCCAAAGGCCATTCATGTCCATGACCCACAAACTCCCTTTCATTCACTAGTGATGACAGATAACATATGCTTTATGAAACACACGTATAATCAGTCAGCTCAATAATACATTATCCTTAAGCTCTAGAGTAGTCTGAAACTGAACAATTGCAAACCATGTAATTCTCTATTTCATTTTAGCTAGAAAAATGTATATATTAGTTAATAAAATCTTAATTTTAATATAAACAAATGCTAATTTGAAAACTCAAAATCTCACAAAATGACTTGATAGGAGAAAAATTATCAACTAACATTATTAATTTTTAATAAATTTTAATTATATAGAAAACACATGAGTCAATTATCACTTTAAAAACAAGAATACCACAGATAAAGCCAAAGACCTTTTGATCATAACCCTTAATCAGGACCCCTGCCCTTTTCTCTAGGGGTAAATGACATGTGACATATATACTTGCAGACCTTTTTATGTTCTATATTTATATCTCTTCTCTGTGTAAATACATATGGCTCTAGTTAATTTCTTTTTTTTTTTTTAGATATTTTATAGATATTTCAGGGCATTAATCAAAGTCCAGAGAGGAAGAGATGTCACATTCAAATGGGTGACTGAAGAGAGTTGACTACAGGAATTATATACAAGAATTTAGACAGGGTTATAGGAGCCAACAAAAGACTGTAAAGGCACCCAAGGCTGGCAAGAGAAGTGAGCGCTTATCACTCCTGGGATTACAAAAGATGGGGAAGGAATGGTTTCTAAGACCGCAAGTAAAATCTGCAGCTGGAGAATAAGGTGACACCATAGGAGCTGTGAAAATAACACAACTGCTTTGTAACTTATCATGGGCCTATAATACATCCTGTAGTATAGGATGTTATCATTCCAATCAGTGGTGCCCCAACTAGCACTGTAACTGCTCCTCAGCGGGTCATTTCATTAGTCCATCAGTGATGGAGCATGTAGGTAGACTAATGAGTTCCATAGGTGTGTGAGTATACTTCATTTACTATAAAATTTGTCCTCTGTTAAAATGCAATGATACATAGATACCACAGTAATAATAAGGCAGTCTATAAATCTGCAAATGACTAGGCTGGCAGATGCATTGAGGGTATATCACTCAAGAGTTTGATCAGAGGGGTGCCTGGGTGGCTCAGTGGGTTAAAGCCTCTGCCTTCGGCTCAAGTCATGATCTCAGGGATCAAGCTCAGCATTGGACTTTCCTGCTCAGCAGGGAGCCTGATTCCTCCTCTCTCTCTCTCTCTGCCTGCCTCTCAACCTACTTGTGATCTTTGTCTATGAAATAAATAAATAAAATCTTCAAAAAAAAAAAAAAAGCATTTGATCAGAGAAGTAGAACTACTATGAGTAATTTAAAAGAAGGAATATCTTATAGGGATTAGACTTAATGCAATGTGGGATCCATTAAGCCATCTAGGTAACTTTGTTACTACTGAATGTCATGCTGGGCCTAAAGCCCAAGAGTCTGAAAGGGAAAATGGACAGGAAGTAAAGATGACCAATGACAAACTTGAACTGTGTCTCTCACTGCTTCTAATTTTGATGATGCAGGTGGCCTACTGAATAAACTGATATCCTTCATTATAAAGATGCACTTGCACCTAGCCCAGGACTTGGAGGAAGTGAAGATGGACATCCAGTAGGAGCTAAAGGAGCTATAGGCCCAAGTTGTTTTCCCACATCAGCAAGGTGAGCCAGCAGCATGTATGAACTATAATGGTACTTGCCCTATTCTGTCCTGCAGACCAAAGATCTACAGCTTCACTTCCATCTTCCAAATCTCACACAAATTTTTCTTGTGGTGAACTCTAACAGAAATGTGCATGAAAGGGAATTTGGAAAACACAGTTCTGGCTTAGCTAAGTTGACAGAGTATGAAGCTATGACAATGGACTAGCAAAGCAAATCCATTGTTAAATATATATTTATTCCTTAGGGCGCCTGTGTGGCTCAGTTGCTTAAGCGTCCAACTTTTGATTGCATCTCAGATCATGATCTCAGGGTTGTGAGATTGAGCCCCACATTTGGCTCTGAATTGGGTGTGGAGCCTGCTTAAGATTCTCTTTCCCTCTCCATCTGCTCTTCCCCTACCCTCTCTACCCCCTGGGGGAAAAAAAAAATACACACACACACAGAACACATACACACACACACACATATGGATGTATATGTATACGTGTATTTATCCAGGTGTGTATGTATTTATATACGTGTGTGTGTGTATGTATTCCTTCTAGGATAAATTACTGCCTCCATGATAAAAAGAGATCCAATGTAATCAGTATGCAACTAGGTAGCTAGCTAATCCCCCCAAGGAATGGTGCCAAGTTGGTGTCAGCCATTGACAGTCTGGGACTCAGCAATGGTAGTGGACAGATCCACTTTATTGAAGAAAGTCCATAGTAGTGAACACATGCATAGTTTCCATCCCTGTTACCATAACCACTTTGCCCATGAGCCCAGTGAGCAAGCATTGGAGTGGTTGGGGGCAGAAGCTGATTAAAATTTAGTGAATGGGTATCTAATGCACATAATTAAGAGCCTTCTCTAAAATGGATGCCCTCTACTGGGCATTTACATGAAAATATCTTTGTTGAGTAAAGGATTTAATTAACCAAATCTAGAAGGCCGTTTTTAGCACTCTAGGTATTCATGTCAATACATTAATATATAATATATAAATATCACGTGAGTACATGCGTAAATAAACCCTACCTGATTTAGTCTCATATTTTGTCTTTTGCAGCCTAATAATCTTAGAATTCACTCACATACATGTTCCCCAGACTTTAGCCAATACTGGCAAGGTCCTACATTGTTTCAGTACAAAACTGTATATTATCAGAACAGTCCTTGTACTTCTCTCTTCAGAGTATGTTGGGACCTAACTCTTGTAATGGTCCTAAACACAAGAGTTCCAGGTAAAGCCAAAAATATATTTTTATTCAAGGAAAGACTAATTCATTCAGACATCAATGAAGGTATTGTTCCACCAGCAAAAAGGGTAAAGAGTTGGGAGACAAAGTGACTTTGACATTTGTATGTATATGTTCTGTAGCCTTGCCTTTCACTTCAACTTTATTCCGTACAAGCACAAGTGATAATTTGAGTAAAAATATATATCTTCCTTGTCTGGGGGTTATGTGCCACATAAGATCAAAGTCCAATGTGCCCCAGACAAGGAAGATATACAGGTACTCCTCTGTGTGTGCCAACCGTTCCCAGAATCCCATTGTGAGAGGTTGTTTCCTGGGACTTCTTTTTATACAAATAGTTGTGTTAAGGATCCACCAGTTAAAAAAAATAGTCTCATTCCAATGGGTAAATGGGGAAAATAAGACAAACAAGGGTGTAGATAATAATAATAAAGAAGATCAGCAAGGAATGTTGAAGTATCCAAGACTTGTAACTACAGGGTGTTATTACTATCCCTAAAGCTGATAAACAATGGGAGGGAACAATATCATAAATCAGAGAAAGACCTATAGCAATAGAATAAGGCCACCAAGAAGAGCTGAGGGCTTGATGGAGGAATGCTGTACTTGTCAACACGAAGTTCGGAAGGAAAGAAGCTGAGGGACTTAATAGCCAGGTTTTACTCTTCATTTCCTCCAAATATCTACAAGTCTCCTTTAGCTACACCCAAGCAGAAGTCAAAGGGCATAGCAATGAAGGTTAGTTTAGTCCATAAAGTTCCATTTACAGGGCATAGAGGAGAGTCAACACAATGAAAATTAGATATGGAAAGAAAATTGGAGAATAGCCATCAGAACAGTTTAACACTTTCCCATAAGTGAATATCTGGGTTTTCCTAAGGTTGCTTTTATAAGATAATAACAGAAATTCATACATGTGTTGTTATATATATATGTCTGAGTGCTTCCAAAGGATATGTAATGAGAAGCAGAGTTTCTAGGAAATATTTTATGCAGTTTCTTTTTTTTTTTATTTTAAAGATTTTTATTTATTTATTTGACACAGAGAGAGAGAGATCACAAGTAGGCAGAGAGGCAGGCAGCGGGGTGGGGGGCAACGGGGGGAAGCAGGCTCCCTGCTGAGCAGAGAGTCCAATGTAGGGCTCGATCCCAGGACCCTGAGATCATGACCTGGGCCAAAGGCAAAGGCTTAACCCACTGAGCCACTCAGGCGCCCCTCATTTTTAATATATATTGTTAAATAGTCCCTTGACCACATGGAAGTCCCATGACCACAACTGTTTAATTAATGAACAGAAAGAATACATTTAGATATTAGTTATATGAGAGAGTAATCAATTAGGACAAAGGATAATTACATTAGTAGTGAACCGGGCTTATTGATGCCTTCCTTTCGGTGGACTCCTGACCCATAAAGACTGGAACTACAAGATCAGAGGAGCCCTGAGTGTTATCATTATAGAGCCTGAATCCTTTATAAACCCAGGGAAAATGTATCAGCATCTTAGCCAATAGCCCCACATTCTAACTGCCATATCATTTGGACCTTGTTTCTAGACTTTAAGACTGGAATCCTTATGCCACAAACCTGAGGAAATTTCTATATTTGTCCCACACTGTATATGGGTTTTCAGCCTAGAGAATTTATTTAATTTGAATTTTCCTATTTAATAGTGAAATTCAGCATTATTCATACTGTTTCTTTGTTTTAAACTTTTTAAATACCTTAAAATAGAAACTGTTTTTCTGTCTTATATATCAAATGCTTGTATCAGTTAGGATCCCACCAGAAGAAAATGCCATATTAAAATGGGGTAAATGAGGAAAACCTAATTTTAAAATGTTTTGTAAATAAGAGGCAATCTGACTGTAGTTTCCCCCCGCCTCGGGTTTGTCTCTTAAAAGATCTGAAGTGGTCACTGTGCCTCAGCTCATTTCTAAAACACTGGCATATAGTCAGAATCATGGAATTGATGAAATCAAGATCTTAAGGATCATTTACAGTGGGATCCAGTCTGTCTTAGAAATAGATTCTATCAAAACCTGATTGGAACCAGTTTACCACCCTGTTAGTTCCCTCATTAGTAAGTTACATAAATAATTAACACATATTCACTTTAAATGAGTTATATTTTTAACTTTTTGAAAATTGTTCTTTGACTGCTCTGAAGGTCCCACCAATATAGCCAAGTGGACTCACTTTCTGGAGACAATAAACGGTTTCCCAAGGAATGCTCCTCATAGGATGTTTAAGCCAATGTGTCTCTTCTTGGTTCACATAATGAATCCCATCCAGCAGTAAAACATTACCTTTACTGACACTCTGATCTTTATTTTGTTTTTTGGCTTTGGTAGTTTTTCATTTGTTTTTGGTTCTCAGCCAAGTTTGATTCCAATCCAGGTCTGCACAGAACTGATAGATTATTTCTCATTGGTTGCAACAGAGAGTATGAAACTGCTTTCATGATCTGATTGTTTTGTAATCTTTTTTGGGATGGTAAGGACCTATTCTCTACCAGATGAGAGATGAAAGATAAAATTTGATTGTTAGGTGACTTTTTAAAAAATCTGTTTGTCTCCATTTTTTCAATCTGTTTGTCTTATTTCCATTGCATGTAGAATTTGTCTTGTTTCCATTGGAAACAGAACAAAAGTTTCATAAGAGATCTAGTGTGAGGTTTTGTATATCAATCAATCTGCCCTTTAATTTTTTGTTAAACCCAATTCTTGATCAGTAGCTGAAGTTCTAGAACTGATCTAGTAGTTTTATGTTTATGTAATTGAGGAATCTTTTCCTCTCATTTTATGAATGTGAAATATTTTCCTACTTTCAGGATATATTAATAAATATAAACCCTCATAACATAGTTCTGTTAGTATTGATTTGTGGAGATTAATAAGTACTGACTTAAATCTACTATACCCCAAATTCCAAAAAAATAAAGCCAGATTTCTACTGTTTTATATATGTGATGCTTTTCAGAAAGTAAAAAATCTCATAAAAATTATGGCTCAGAACATTTTTTCTATGGCTCAGAACATTTTTATTTGAGAATTCAAATACAAATAATCAAAATAAAAATGAGCACAAACTGGTTTAATAACATGTCTTATAAAATAGCTACAGGTCTGTTTGTGATTTTATCAGAATGGAATATAAAGGAAGCATTTAAAATTATGGAAAATGTAAAATTAGGTGTTCAGTCATTTGGAATTATAATTTTTATAGTGAGTGTACTGAAATATAATTTCTAAGATCCTGAGTTGTTTTAAGATTTTGGCTTAGTCAGAGAGAGTCAATTATCATATGGTTTCACTTATTTGTGGAGTATAACAAATAGCATGGAGGACAAGGGGAGATTGAGAGGAGAAGGGAGTTGAGGGAAATTGGAAGGGGAGGTGAACCATGAGAGACTATGGACTCTGAAAAACAATCTGAGGGTTTTGAAGGGGCAGGGGGTGGGAGGTTGGGGGAACCAGGTGGTGGGTATTAGAGAGGGCACGGATTGCATGGAGCACTGGTGTGGTGCAAAAACAATGAATACTGTTACACTGAAAAGAAATTTAAAAAAAACAATTTTGGCTTAGTGTTAATAAAGTAATTAGTAGATATTCACTGGATAATTTTTAAATGAGATTGAGTATTGAAACATTGCATGTGTGTGTGTGTGTGTGTCTAACATTTTACTCATACCTTTATAGGGTGTATTTTTGGATCATGTTAATAAATTTGTTCATTTTTACTACTCCAAGAATAAGAGACTGATAACTATAGGAAACAAACTGAGGGTCGCTGGAGGGGAGGTGGGTTAGACAATGGGATAATTGGGTGACAGGCATTAAGGAGGGCACTTGATGTAATGAGCACTGCGTGTTATATGCAACTGATGAATCACTAAATTCTACCCCTGAAACTAATAATATACTATATGTTAACTAAATTGAACTTAAATTAAAAATTTTTTAAATAATAATAATAATGTTTAACACTATTAAGAAGATATAATTAGGATGTTTGTGGCAACAAGGGATTATATTTTAAACATTCCTGAGCCTTCTTAGTCTTTTAACATAATAGTATATGAGAAGCAATTCTTAATTACCCACCTTTAAGTTAACAGACCCATTTTCTTTGTGTTTTCACTTTTATGTGTCCATTTATTAAACAAGAACTCCTTCACAACAATATAATAAAACATTTATTAGTGATTAGAGTTGAGAAAATTATTTCCCTCTATTTACAAAAATACAGGTTTGAACACTATGAAATAAATCAGGACAAGTACCATGAAAACTAGGTCCTTCACAAGTGCATAAAGAAGATATGGTCCGTATATACAATGGAGTATTATGCCTCCATCAGAAAGGATGAATACCCAACTTTTATGTCAACATGGACAGGGCTGGAAGAGATTATGCTGAGTGAAATTGGTCAAGCAGAGAGAGTCAAGTATCATATGGTTTCACTTGCTTATGGAGCATAAGGAATAACACGGAGGACATGGGGAGATGGAGAGAAGAAGTGAGATAGGGAAATCAGAGGGGGAGACAAACCATGAGAGACTGTGGACTCTAAGAAATAAACTGAGGATTTTGGAGGGTTTTGGAGGGTAGAGGGGTAGGGGGATGGGTGAGCCTGGTGGTGGGTATTATGGAGGGCACATATTGCATGGAGCACTGACTGTGGTACATAAGCAATGAATTTTGGAACACTGAAAAGAAATAAAATAAAATGGAAAAATAAAATAAAATACTAAACTAAAAGAAATAGATCCTTCAAAAGAAATAAAGGGACAGAATTGAAGGCAATGTGAGGCTTTATCTGCTGTCAGAGACAAACCATCAGGAGCAAAGAATTTGGGACTCCAAAACCATTCCAAATGGATAAAGTCAAACCCATAAGCCAGGGTTTGAGAAGCCAGGAGACCCACCAACAGCATAAAGCAACATTTACCAAATGGATATCACCTCAGAATGTCCCACAGCTATGTCCTAACAAGTAAAGGAAATAAACTTTTAAGAAGCGAAATGTAATACTTATTAAACACTGGGGGTGCCTAGGTGGCTCAGTGGGTTAAAGCCTCTGCCTTTGGCTCAGGTCATGATCCCAGGGTCCTGGGATCTAGCCCCACATCAAGGCTAACTGCACAGTAGGGAGCCTGCTTCCCACTTTCCTTTCTCTCTGCCTGCCTCTCTGCCTGCTTGTGATCTCTGTCTGTCAAATAAATAAAATCGTTAAAAAACAATTAACATTTCCCCCCAAAAGTGCAATCAGGCCTAATACCAATCAGTAATCATACTGGAGTTTTTAGCCATCTGACTTGAACTCCTCTGTTAAAATAATTATATATTTTGTCTCTTCAAAAGGGCAAAAAGAGGAGGGGGAAACAAGATGGTGGGGAAGTAGGAGGCGCCTTTTCAACCTGTACCCTAAAGTGAGCTGATTACCTACCAAAGAACTCCAATCACCCATGAAATCAGCCTGAAATCAGAATTATACATGTCTGGATCTCTACAGGAGCAGAAGACGCCAGTGGGCAGGTAAAGCAGAGTGTGAACGTTGGACTGATATCGGAAGATAAACAAAAGGGGGAGGGAGCCACCAGAGGCGACCCATTGGGGGTCGAGAGTGCCTTGCATCTGGGGACCAGCATTAACTTGGAGACTGGTTGAAAGTACTCAAGAAGAGCAAAGGATCATGGAGGGGGAAATTGTGGGAATCGGGGCAGCTACGGACAGGGGCTTAAGTCCCGGGACCCAGGACAGCCTCCCCTGGTGCTGAGCCAGAGAGAGTGCGATGGAAAAACCAGGTCTTGGTTCCTGAGCTGCCAGTGCGCCCAAGATTGCATGGGGTCCAACTCCTGTGAGGGGATGGGAGCCTCACCAGATGGCAGAAGGCCGAGCCCTGCTACAGAGCCTGAGACACGCACACCTATCACCCTCTCCTGAGAGAGGTGTGCAAAGGCCTACCCGGCGCTCTTAGACCCATGCCATTGTTTCAGAGCCTGAGACATGCGCCCCAAACTCTCCCCTAAGAGAGGTGCGTGAAGGCCCAGCCTGTGCTTTCTGACCCGCACCCTGCTCTCAGAGCCTGAGACAGACGCGTGACCCACAACCTCCCCCGAGAGAGGTGCACGCAAGCCCAGCACTCTTAGACCCAGAAAGACCAGGCACTTCCAGCCCACAACAGCAGGAAAATCTCAGTGTGTGATCACTGCTTGGAACCTCTCTGGCAGTTCCTCTCCTGTGTCCCCAGGACTGCACTCTACCTGTTCTGCCAGCAGCCAAGGGGGAATTTGTATGGGCTCTGCAGCACCCACAGGGGAGCAGACTGAGGCTTCTCTCTTGAGACGGAGGTCAGGGTGCAATTTACTTTCCTCTAAACCTACAAAAACCATCAAAAGCAGTCAAGGCGAGAGAAAAAACAAAAAAAAGTGAACAAACATAAAAACCTCCAAAGAACAAAAGCCTGAAAAAATCGGTTTCCTTAGAGCTCACCCCCTTGAGAGGAGCAGGAGGACTTAACTAAGGGAACATCATTGACTGAAAACCCATGTGGAAGGCCCCTCCCCCAGAAAACCAACAAGGAAATGAAAAAAAAAAAAAAAAAGACGACAAGAGAACAACCACCACTACTTCATAGGACAACTTTTATTTTTAATTCATTCCCTCTATTCTGGCTCATTTTTTTTTAATATAGATAACTTTTTTTTTTTTTTTAATTTTTTATAAACATATATTTTTATCCCCAGGGGTACAGGTCTGTGAATCACCAGGTTTACACACTTCACAGCACACACCAAATCACATACCCTCCCCAATGTCCATAATCCCACCCCCTTCTCCCAAACCCCCTCCCCCCGGCAACCCTCAGTTTGTTTTGTGAGATTAAGAGTCACTTATGGATATAGATAACTTTTTAACCTATTTACCATCACAGTGAGATGTCCAGTACATCAAATTCCATAATAACCTTCTAACCTGAACTTTTTGATACATACACCTGTGTTTTTCTTTTAACATGATGGGATTGGGAGGGAGACAAACCATAAGTGACTCTTAATCTCGCATTTCTGTTTTTTAAATTTCTTTTTATTTTTATTTTAGCTTACTTTAGTCTAGCTTATTCCTTTTTTTTTCTAATATTCATATAGAGTTAAACTTCAAAGTAATCCCCTTTCTCCAATCAATACTACCCCTATAGGTAAACCAATTTTTAATCTCCCTTTATCTTAGAAAAGTTGAGACCTTTAAGAAAGATTTCAAGTTACATCCAGGAATAATCAAAACAACCTTCCTCGCACACACTGAGAATTTATAATCACTCTCCCATCTTTTTCTTCCACCACTGTTTCTGTGTTTTTGTTTGTCCTGATAGTATATAAATCTTATACTTGGGGTTATTTTGACGAGGTTCTTCCTTCATTTGAATGTATTTTTTCTCTCTTGTCATATACTTTTATCAGTCTTTTTGTTTGTCTGTTTTTGTTTGTATACTGCATAAATCTTACCTACGGGCCCATTTGCGCTGAACCTTCTCTTTTATCTTACCTTTCTTTCCTGTCTCTCTCTCTCTCTCTTTTTCTTTTTCTTTTCTTTTTTCTATGGTTTCGGTGGGGAATCCTCATTGCTCAGAAGTGTTCCAGGGTGCACCTTGACTGTACCATGGTTGATACATCCAGCTACATCCGTTCAGTCATCTCTCACCAAAATGACTAGGAGGAGGAATGCCCAACAGAAGAAAAATACAGAGGATGGGCCTTCTACAACAGAGCTAACGGCTATCAACATAGACAGTATGTCGGAAAGAGAATTCAGGCTAACAATTATCCAGGCAAGAGCTAGGTTGGAGAAAGCCATGGATGACCAAACAGAATTGATTAGGGCCAAACTGAAAGAAACCAGAGACTATGTTCACAATGTTAGGGCTGAGCTGAAAGCTACCAGGGATGAGCTTCACAATGCTCTCAATGAGTTCAAATCTAATCTAAATTCTCTCAAAGCTAGGGTAACTAAAGCAGAAGATAGAATTAGTGATCTAGAGGACAAACAGAGAGAAAGGATCAGGAGGAAGCCTGGAACAAACAGCTTAGAAGCCACGAAAACAGAATCAGGGAAATAAATGATGCCATGAAATGTTCCAATGTCAGAATTATTGGAATCCCTGAAGGGGAAGAGAAAGAAAGATGTCTAAAGATATAGTGGAACAAATTGTTCATGAAAATTTTCCCAATCTCACAAGTGGAACCAGATACATGTACTAGAGGCCGAACAGTCTCCACCCAAGATTATAGATTCCAAAAAAACCTCAAGGAACCTGATAGTCAAATTGAGGAATCATAATTGTAGATATAATCTCTTGAAAGTCGCTAGGAAAAAGAGGCTCCTTACTTACAGAGGAAAGCCCATCAGAATAATGTCAGACCTGTCCACAGAGACCTGGCAAGCAAGAAAGGGCTGGCAAGATATATTCAGGGCACTGACTGAGAAGAACATGCAGCCAAGAATGCTTTATCCAGTAAGACTGACATTCAAAATGGATGGAGAGATAAAGAGTTTCCAAGACCGGCAAGACTTAAAAGACTATGCAAACACCAAGCCAACACTGCAGGAAATATTAAGGGGGGGTTCTATAAAAGAGGAAAAATACTAAGAATATCATTGAACAGAAATATAGTGAAAATCTACAGAAAGAAAGACTTCAAAGGTAACACGATGTCAATAAAAACGTACCTATCAATAACCACTCTCAATGTGAATGGCCTAAATGTGCCCATAAAACGGCACAGGGTTGCAGATTGGATAAACGACAGGACCCATCCAAATGTTGTCTACAAGAGACCCATTGTGAACCTAAAGATAAACCCAGACTGAAAGTGAAGGGATGGAGAAGCATCTTTCATGCCAATGGGCCTCAAAAGAAGGCTGGGGTAGTGATTCTCGTATCAGACAATTTAGATTTTAAACTAAAGACTGTAGTCAGAGATACAGAAGGACACTACATCATTCTGAAAGGGACTATCCACCAAGTTGATCTAACAATTGTAAATATCTATGTCCCCAATATGGGAGCAGCCAATTACATAAGAAAACTGTTAATCAAGATAAAGAGTCATATTGATATGAATACATTAATAGTAGGAGATCTTAACACGCCTCTCTCAGAAATAGATCATCAAAGCAGAAAATCAAAAAAGAAACAGCATTGAATGACACATTGGACCAGATGGACCTCATAGATATATACAGAACATTCCACCCTAAAACAACAGAATACTCATTCTTCTCAAGTGCACATGGAACCTTCTCAAGAATAGACCACAAATCAGGACTCAACCGATACCAAAAGACTGAGATTATTCCCTGCACATTCTCAGATCACGATGCTTTGAAACTGGAGCTCAATCACAAAGAAAAGGTCAGAAGGGACCCAACACCTGGAAACTAAAGGCCACCTTGCTTAAGAATGTTTGGATCAACCAGGAGATCAAAGAAAAACTGAAATGATTCACGGAAACCAATGAGAATGAAGACACTTCAGTCCAAAACATAAGGGATACAGCAAAGGTGGTCCTAAGGGGGAAATACATAGCCATCCAAGCCACCCTCAAAAAAATTGAAAAATCCAGAACACACCAGCTGTCTCTACACCTTAAAGAACTGGAGAATCAACAACAAATCAAACCAACTCCACACATAAGAAGGGAAATCATGAAGATTAGAGCTGAGATCAATGAGGTAGAAACCAGAGATACAATAGAACGTATCAATCAAACTAGAAGCTGGTTTTTTGAAAGAATCAATAAGATCGATAAACCGTTGGCCACACTAATCCAAAAGAAAAGAGAGAAAGCCCAAATTCATAAAATTATGAATGAAAAGGGAGAGATCACAACCAACACCAAGAAGTAGAAACAATCATCAGAAGTTATTATCAACAGGTATATGCCAATAAGCTTAGCAATCTAGATGAAATGGATGCATCCCTGGAAAATTATAAATTCCCAAAATTGAACCAAGAAGAAATCGACAACCTGAATAGACCGATATCTAGTAATGAGATTGAAGCAGTGAACAAAAACCTCCCAAGAAACAAGAGCCCAGGACCTAATGGATTCCCTGGGGAATTCTACCAAACTTTCAAAGAAGAAATAACACCTATTCTACTGAAGCTGTTTCAAAAAATTGAAGCAGAAGGAAAACTTCCAGACTCTTTCTATGAAGCCAACATTACCCTGATCCCCAAACCAGGCAAAGACCCTACCAAAAAGGAGAATTTCACACCAATAACACTGATGAATATGGATGCTAAGATTCTCAACAAGATCCTAGTAGACAGGATCCAATGGCACATTAAAAAGATTATCCACCATGACCAGGTGGGATTCATCCCTGGGCTACAAGGATGGTTCAACATTCACAAATCAATCAATGTGATAGAACAAATTAATAAGAGATGAGAGAAGAACCACATGGTCCTCTCAATTGATGCAGAAAAAGCATTTGACAAAATCCAGCATCTGTTCCTGATTAAAACGCTTCAAAGTTTAGGGATAGAGGAAAAATTCCTGAACCTCATCAACTCTATCTATGAAAGACCCACAGCAAATATCATCCTCAATGGGAAAAAGCTTGCAACCTTCCCGTTGAGATCAGGAACAAGACAAGGATGCCCACTCTCACCACTCTTGTTCAACATAGTATTAGAAGTCCTAGCAAGAGCAATCAGACAACAAAGAGAAATAAAAGGTATCCAAATTGGCAATGAAGAAGTCAAATTCTCTCTATTCACAGATGACATGATTCTTTATATGGAAAACCCAAAAGACTCCACCCCCAAACTACTAGAACTCATACAGCAATTCAGGAACGTGGCAGGATACAAAGTCAATGTGCAGAAATCAGTGGCTTTCTTATACACTAACAATGAAAATACAGAAAGGGAAATTAGACAATCGATTCCATTTACTATAGCACCAAGAACCATAAGATACCTGAGAATAAACCTAACCAAAGAGGTAAAGGATCTGTACTCGAGGAACTACAGAACACTCATGAAAGAAATTGAAGAAGACACAAAAAGACGGAAGAACATTCCATGCTCTTGGATTGGAAGAATAAACATTGTTAAAATGTCTATACTGCCTACAGCAGTCTATACTTTCAATGCCATTCCGATCAAAATTCCACCGGTATTTTTCAAAGAGCTAGAGCAAATAATCCTAAAATTTGTATGGAATCAGAAGAGACCCTGAATCACTAAGGAAATGTTGAAAAACAAAAATAAAACTGGACGCATCACGTTATCTGATTTCAAGCTTTATTACAAAGCAGTGATCACCAAGACAGTATTGTACTGGCATAAAAACAAACACATAGACCAGTGGAACAGAGTAGAGAGCCCAGATATGGACCCTCAACTCTATGGTCAAATAATCTTCAATAAAACAGGAAAAAATATACAGTGGAAAAAAGACAGTCTCTTCAATAAATGGTTTTGGGGAAACTGGACAGCTATATGTATAAGAATGAAACGCTACCATTCTTACACCGTACACAAAGATAAACCCAAAATGGATAAAAGACCTCAACGTGAGACAGGAATCCATCATAATCCTACAAGAGAACATAGGCAGGAATCTCTTTGATATCAGCCACAGCAACTTCTTTCAAGATATGTCCCCAAAGGCAAAGGAAACAAAAGTGAAGATGAACTTTTGAGACTTCATCAAGATCAAAAGCTTCTGCACAGCAAAGGAAACAGTCAAGAAAACAAAGAGGCAACCCACAGAATGGGAGAAGATATTTGCAAATGACAGTACAGACAAAAGGTTGATATCCAGGATCTATAATGAACTCCTCAAACTCAACACACACAAAACAGACAAGCATATCAAAAAATGGGCAGAAGATATGAACAGACACTTCTCCAATCAAGACATACAAATGGCTATCAGACACATGAAAAAATGTTCATCATCACTAGTCATCAGGGAGATTCAAATTAAAACGACATTGAGATACCACCTTACACTAGTTAGAATGGCCAAAATTAACAAGACAGGAAACAACATGTGTTGGAGAGGATGTGGAGAAAGGGGAATTCTCCTACAGTGTTGGTGGGAATGCAAGTTGGTGCAGCCTCTTTGGAGAACAGTGTGGAGATTCCTCAAGAAATTAAAAATAGAGCTTCTCTATGACCCTGCAATTTCACTACTGGGTGTTTACCCCAAAGATACAGATGTAGTGAAAAGAAGGGCCATCTGTACCCCAATGTTTATAGCAGCAATGGCCATGGTCGCCAAACTGTGGAAAGAACCAAGATGCCCTTCAACGGATGAATGGATAAGGAAGATGTGGTCCATATACACTATGGAGTATTATGCCTCCATTAGAAAGGATGAATACCCAACTTTTGTAGCAACATGGACGGGACTGGGAGAGATTATGCTGAGTGAAATAAGTCAAGCAGAAAGAGTCAATTATCCTATGGTTTCACTTATTTGTGGAGCATAGCAAATAGCATGGAGGACAATGGAGATGGAGAGGAGAAGGGAGTTGGGGGACATTGGAAGGGGAGGTGAACCATGAGAGACTATGGACTCTGAAAAACAATCTGAGGGTTTTGAAGGGGCAGGGGGTGGGAGGTTGGGGGAACCAGGTAGTGGGTATTAGAGAGGGCACAGATTGCATGGAGCACTGGTGTGGTGCAAAAACAATGAATACTGTTATGCTGAAAAAAATAAATAAGTTATTTAAAAAAAAAAAAAAAGAATCCTATTGGGTCAGTTTACTAGGGGAATTCTCCCCTTAGTAATTTCTATCCAGCAACCACCTCCCATTTGCTTTTTGGCTATAAATCCACACTTGTTCTATTATATTGGATATGAAGCTCAGTTCTATACTGAGGTCCCTTTTCCCCTATTCTAGTAATTCCTTGTTAAGATAAGTTTTTCCCACTTAAACTACTGCTGTAAGGCTTTGGGTTGTTTTTGATTTTTTCTTTAATAGAGTACTGTCTCCAAAACAGAAGTTAAGTAACTTTGGTTAATATCATAAAATGAATAATTAAGACTGTATGAGAGTAATTGCAAGATAATAAGATATGCTTTTGTTTATTCAGTGGGATAATGGACAGATTTATTCTAAGATAAAATGTCTTTATCATTATCATTATATCTTTATCATTATCATATATCTTTAAAGAGGAAGACAAACTCCAATGTAGACAGAAAACTGTAGAAGATTCAAGAAGTAAGTTCTACTTGCATTGCTTTCATGTATATATATATTTTTTGTAAATAATGACACTGAAAATAAATTATTATATATGTTAATATTTTGGCAGTTTGAAAAGCCCAGCTTTAATTGCCTTATTTTTTTTAAGATATTTTTAATTTATTAGTCAGAGACAGTGAGAGAGCAAATGATCAGGAGCAGGAGGAAGGGCAGAAGGAGAAGCAGGCTCCCGGCAGAGCAGGGAGCAAGGTAAGGGACTTGATCCCAGGACCCTGGTATCATGAGTGGACTGAAGACAGAAGCTTAACAGACTGAGCCACCTAGGCATCCCAGTTGCTTTATTTTTAAAAATAGAAATGCTTTATGACCAAATACTATATTGAAGAAAGACCAGAATTTGGTTTCCTCCTTGGAAATTACCTTGGTATATTCATTCTACTCGACTAAAGGCAGTAATTGTTATTCTTTACCTTCTGTGTAATCATCCAAGTTAGCAGATTCCTTAACTCCCAAATATAACATTTTGTGTCTTACGCTGACTTTATATGCTCTATTATTTTTAAAATATAGTTATTGCCTACGAAAGAGTTGAGGTCCTTCCATTTATTTTAAACTTATTTTACTCTGATTAATAGGTAGCTATACTAGAACCATTCTCATTCTAAGAACCTATAGTACCCACACCACTGTTCTGGGTTGTTTTGTGTCTACCAAATATATGAGTTGAAATCCTAATCCCCAATACCTGTGAATGTGACTATGATTACAAATAGTGTTTGCAGATGTAGTCAAGTTAGGATGAAGTAAGGGGAAGTAAGAAGTAAGGTAAATTGGGAGATACTTCATGTTCTAAAGGCCTCAAAGAAGTATGCCCTCTTATATTTCTTATATTTCTATATTATACTTCTGTACTTTTATATGAAGTATATTTGTATGCTTCACATAAATACTGTTCCTTAGGAATTTAGTCTTGAGATTACTATAATAATTGGTTTAAAAATACTTCCTGTGTAGCTCTTTTCATAACTGAATGTCCCTTCCCCCTGCATGAAAGATAAAATAGACCCAGTATCAGTGTGTATAATCAAATCAATGTAAGACAAACAAGAGCTTTTCTCTGAATTTGACCACCAGTAATGAACATCAGGAATCAACAAGGGCTCTTCACAATACTGGCATCACTTAAGAGATCTTCCTGTAATTCACTAGCTGTCTGCATACTCTCCTCATTGCCACCTTCATTTCTTGATTCCTGAATGTATAGATGACTGGATTCAGGAAGGGAGTGAGAACAGCATCAAAGATGGCCAGAAACTTATCCAGGTGTATGGTGGGAGTTGGCCATGTATAAAAAAAAATCAAAGGACCAAAGAACAAGAATACCACAGTGATGTGAGCTGAGAGTGTGGACAGAGCCTTAGATGAACCAGCTGAAGAGTGTTTCTGAACAGTGAGAATGATGATGATATAGGAAATGATCAGTATGAAGAAGGAGCCAACAGAAATGAATCCACTATTGGCTGTGACCATAAACTCTAGTTGGTAGGTGTCTGTGCAGGCAAGTTTGATGAACCGAGGCAGGTCACAATAAAAACTGTCCAATACATTAGGACCACAGAAGGGCAAGTTTACCACAAAAGCCAGTTGCACCACAGAGTGGATGAGGCCAGTCATCCAGGCAGCCACTAAAAAGAAGATGCACATTCTTGGGCTCATGATGGTCAGATAGTGGAGAGGCTTACATATGGCAACGTATCTGTCAAAGGCCATGGCAATGAGCAGCACCATCTCCACACCACCAATGACGTGGATAAAGAAGATTTGAGCGATGCAGCCACCAAAGGAGATCACCTTATGCTTTCTGAAAAGATCATAAATCATCTTGGGAGAAGTGACTGAAGAAACTCCCAGGTCAATGAAGGAGAGGTTGGCCAACAGAAAGTACATGGGGGAGTGCAAGTGAGGGTCACAAGTCACAGTGAGCATGATGAGAGAGTTTCCCATCATGCTTGCCACGTAAAACGTGGAGGAGAACACAAAGAGGAGAAGTTGGATATCCCAGGAGTTGGTGAGTCCCAGAAACACAAACTCTGACACCACAGAGTGATTCATTCTATCCATTGGCTTTGTTGGCATGGCTCCCTGAAGAAGGACAATAGGAGAAAATGTCAATTATACTAATTATTGATTGGGAGAGAAGTCAAAAATATGAAAGCCTGTTTCTACTATAGCATTAGGACCTACCTGATAAGTTTATGGCCTCTCAACTGCGATTATCCAGAAGAATTGGAGCTGTCTTGTGGAGCTGCTCTCTACCACCAGGTCGTCTCTGCATTTGATACCCTGCGCTTCCTCTCAGGGTTGATGCCATGATTCCTCACTCATGAGATATAACATAGTCAGCATGAGCTAAACCTTTTGATTTGGGGTTCAAAACTAATACAATCTGGCCCCAGTCACATAGAACTAATCACTGTTGCAATCCCTTCCAAGTCCATAAGTCTTTATCTGGAAGACAGACCCTTCTTCTCTTCTATCCCAGCCCCCCACTCAGGGAATATATTCATCTTTAATATTACTTAATATTTAATATTACTTAAATGTTTACAACATGTACAAAGTCTTGCTTTATTATTACTAACACTTTTTACTGTCCCTTGTTTTAAATGAACTGAGTACAGTCCTAACTCACCAACCCAAGCATGAGCTTTTTGAAGGAAAGATGACTTATTCATAGTTGCACTCCCTGAAGCAGTGGAAATTGTGGTTCGCATAGTAACACACGTCCATGAACTGTATGTTACCTGTCCATATCATATTGGGAAAAAAGTTTGTGTAGGTTTATTTAGAAATTTATTTATAATTCTATAATTCTATAATTATTTTATAATTCTAAATTATTATAAATTTGTCTAGAAATATAACATTTCAGTGATGCCCAAGTTTCTCATTTTGCATTTTACAAAAGTACTAGTCTATTAAAGAAAAAGTCTTAGGAGTGTCTGGATGGTCAGGTACTTTTGATCAAGATGCAACTCTTGATCTTGGGGTTGTGAGTTTGAGTTCCACATTGGGTATAGAGAATACTTAAATAAATAAATATTTTTAAAAAGAAAAAAGTAAAAAGTTTAAACTTCAACACGGGTAAAAAGAGCTACATTGCCTTAGGATACTTAACACCTGATGTGAAAAGCTTAAAACTATGAAATGTATCATAATGTAGTGGAAATAATTTTATGAAAATCTCTAAAAAAGAATTAATCACAGAAACAGCATAGTTTAGTAGAAAGAATATGGGCTTGGGATTTTTATTTCCAAAATTTATACAAATGTTCAACCACCCATAGGTTGATCTTGGACAAGATACTTAAAGTCTTGAGCCTCAGTTTATTTATTTATGAAATTGTAACTAGAAAGTAATTGATGTATCTTAGTCGTACAGCTATATTAGGTATTCAGCAAATGTTAAGTTTACTTCTCTTTACTTCACTTGCCCAAAATAGGCCTCTACACAAGACATAATTAATGAATGAATAAGAAAACAAAATACAGTTAACCAATAGGGATCATCAAACTTCCATATCATAAAAATATTTTTGTCCTGACCTTAGCGGAAAAGCTTTCATTTTTTCTCCATTGAGAATGATATTTGCGGTGGGTTTTTCATAGATGGCTTTGATGATATTGAGGTATGTGCCCTCTATCCCTACACTTTGAAGAGTTTTGATCAGGAAGGGATGTTGTACTTTGTCAAATGCTTTTTCAGCATCTATTGAGAGTATCATATGGTTCTTGTTCTTTCTTTTATTGATGTGTTGTATCACATTGACTGATTTGCGGATGTTGAACCAACCTTGCAGCCCTGGAATAAATCCCACTTGGTCGTGGTGAATAATCCTTTTAATGTACTGTTGAATCCTATTGGCTAGTATTTTGTTGAGTATTTTCGCATCTGTGTTCATCAAGGATATCGGTCTATAGCTCTCTTTTTTGGTGGGATCCTTGTCTGGTTTTGGGATCAAGGTGATGCTGGCCTCATAAAATGAGTTTGGAAGTTTTCCGTCCATTTCTATTTTTTGGAACAGTTTCAGGAGAATAGGAATTAGTTGTCCATTATCACCACTGCTATTCAACATAGTACTAGAGGTCCTAGCCTCAGCAATCAGACAACAAAAGGAAATTAAAGGCATCCAAATCGGCAAAGAAGAAGTCAAATTATCACTCTTCGCAGATGATATGATACTATATGTGGAAAACCCAAAAGACTCCACTCCAAAACTGCTAGAACTTATACAGGAATTCAGTAAAGTGTCAGGATATAAAATCAATGCACAGAAATCAGTTGCATTTCTCTACACCAACAGCAAGACAGAAGAAAGAGATATTAAGGAGTCAATCCCATTTACAATTGCATCCAAAACCATAAGATACCTAGGAATAAACCTAACCAAAGAGACACAAAATCTATACTCAGAAAACTATAAAGTACTCATGAAAGAAATTGAGGAAGACACAAAGAAATGGAAAAATGTTCCATGCTCCTGGATTGGAAGAATAAATATTGTGAAAATGTCTATGCTACCTAAAGCAATCTACACATTTAATGCAATTCCTATCAAAGTACCATCCATCTTTTTCAAAGAAATGGAACAAATAATGCTAAAATTTATATGGAACCAGAAAAGACCTCGAATAGCCAAAGGGATATTGAAAAAGAAAGCCAACGTTGGTGGCATCACAATTCCGGACTTCAGGCTCTATTACAAAGCTGTCATCATCAAGACAGCATGGTACTGGCACAAAAACAGACACATAGATCAATGGAACAGAATAGAGAGCCCAGAAATAGACCCTCACATCTATGGTCAACTAATCTTCGACAAAGCAGGAAAGAATGTCCAATGGAAAAAAGACAGCCTCTTCAATAAATGGTGCTGGGAAAATTGGACAGCCACATGCAGAAAAATGAAATTGGACCATTCCCTTACACCACACACAAAAATAGACTCAAAATGGATGAAGGACCTCAATGTACGAAAGGAATCCATCAAAATCCTTGAAGAGAACACGCAGCAACCTCTTCGACCTCTGCCGCAGCAACATCTTCCTAGGAACAACGCAAAAGGCAAGGGAAGCAAGGGAAAAAATGAACTACTGGGATTTCATCAAGATCAAAAGCTTTTGCACAGCAAAGGAAACAGTTAACAAAATCAAAAGACAACTGACAGAATGGGAGAAGATATTTGCAAACGACATATCAGATAAAGGACTAGTGTCCAGAATCTATAAAGAACTTAGCAAACTTAACACCCAAAGAACAAATAATCCAATCAAGAAATGGGCAGAGGACATGAACAGACATTTCTGCAAAGAAGACATCCAGATGGCGAACAGACACATGAAAAAGTGCTCCATATCACTCGGCATCAGGGAAATACAAATCAAAACCACAATGAGATATCACCTCACACCAGTCAGAATGGCTAAAATCAACAAGTCAGGAAATGACAGATGCTGGCGAGGATGCGGAGAAAGGGGAACCCTCCTACACTGTTGGTGGGAATGCAAGCTGGTGCAGCCACTCTGGAAAACAGCATGGAGGTTCCTCAAAATGTTGAAAATAGAACTGCCCCATGACCCAGCAATTGCACTATTGGGTATTTACCCTAAAGATACAAATGTAGTGATCCAAAGGGGCACATGCACCCGAATGTTTATAGCAGCTATGTCCACAATAGCCAAACTATGGAAAGAACCTAGATGTCCATCAACAGATGAATGGATCAAGAAGATGTGGTATATATACACAATGGAATACTATGCAGCCATCAAAAGAAATGAAATCTTGCCATTTGCAACAACATGGATGGAACTAGAGCGTATCATGCTTAGCGAAATAAGTCAAGCAGAGAAAGACAACTATCATATGATCTCCCTGATATGAGGAAGTGGTGATACAACATGGAGGCTTAAGTGGGTAGAAGAAGAATAAATGAAACAAGATGGGATTGGGAGGGAGACAAACCATAAGTGACTCTTAATCTCACAAAACAAACTGAGGGTTGCCGGGGGGAGGGGGTTTGGAGAAGGGGGTGGGATTATGGACATTGGGGAGGGTATGTGATTTGGTGAGTGCTGTGAAGTGTGTAAACCTGGTGATTCACAGACCTGTACCCCTGGGGATAAAAATATATGTTTATAAAAAATAAAAAATTAAAAAAAAAATATTTTTGTCATTCATTATCATTCATTGTCATTCATTAAAATATATTTTTATGATATGGAAGTTTGACTTATTTGTGGAGCATAACAAATAACATGGAGGACATGGGGAGTTAGAGAGGAGAAGGGAGTTGGGGGAAATTGGAAGGGGAGGTGAACCATGAGAGACTATGGACTCTGAAAAACAATCTGAGGGGTTTGAAGTGGCGGGGGTGGTGGGAGGTTAGGGTATCAGTTGGTGGGTATTACAGAGGGCACGGATTGCATGGAGCACTGGTGTGGTGAAAAAATAATGAATACTGTTATGCTGAAAATAAATAAAAAATAAAATATATATATTTTTATTTTTTTATTTCTTTTCAGTGTTCCAGAATTCATTGTTTATGCACCAAACCCAGTGCTCCATGCAATACATGCCCTCCATAACAGCCACCACCAGGCTCACTCAACCCTTCACCTCTCTCCCCTCCAAAACGCTGTTTGTTTCTCAGAATCCACAGTCTCTCATGGATCATAAAATATATTTCAATAAGTAATTATTAATATAGTATTCACATTCTCTTAGTGGTAGAAATTAAACTATCTTCTTTTTTTTATTTGCTCTAAAAGAACACTATTTCTTAATAATGCTTACCACAAAGGTGAGTTGTTATTTGTTTCATATATCCTTCCCAACTTGGCTTCAAGCCCCATGCAGTTATGGACCACATCTATCTTGTTTAACTCAATGTATCAAAAATTTAGAATCACTCCATGGGGCACCTTGGTGGCTTAGTCAATTAAGCATCTGACTCTTAATTTTGGCTCAGGTCATGATCTCAGCATTATGACATAGAGCCCAGCATCAAGCTCTATACTAGACATGGAGCCTGCTTAAGATTCTTCTCTCTCCCATATCTTCTGCCCACCTCCCTATCAAAAAAAAAAAAGAAAAGAAAAGAAAAAAGAAATTTAGAATCACTCCAGAAACATAACAAGGACAAATAAATATTGGCTGAAAGGGTAAATAAAAATAACTGTTTGAGTTAGAGACTGGCCATGTAAGGAAAGAAATTCAGGAAAGTGAAAATTTTGCCTGAAGGAAAACCAGAAGTAGGAATAGAATTAAAAAGAAGTCTTCAGTCAAGTCAAAGAGACTGAAATTAATGAAGTCAACTTTGGGACCTACTGATGAGCTTTAGGAAATCTAGGAAGATCTCTAGTCATTATAGATCAGAAAATAAATACAAAAATATGTTAAATAACTTGACCAAAACCATAAATTTACTTAGTGTTAGAGCTTGTATCAGAACTCAGGTTTACAGACTCCAACATCAGCTGACTTTCCAATTCCCTACCTTCTTTCGTTTATCTATGACTTACTGAGGATACAGCCTAAACAAAAGCATGTAGCAGGGTGATAGTAGAAAATTGTTGGAGGAAAGATGAGCCCCTCATAGCTGATGATTGCACTTTATTGATAATGCTGGTAGCTGATGTCTTAGCCTCCACGATTAATAATCTCTGACACTGCCCATCAACAAATTAATGTACCTCGGTGTCCTGGAAAAGTTGGGTATTCTCTAAAACATTTGTTCTTGTTATAATTGTTCAGGCAAATACTCTTATTTAGAATAGATGGTTTTTTTGGATGAACTCGATATAAAACGCTAGTTTAATCTGTTCTGCTCAATCTTTTCCTCCCTGAGGGACTGAGACTCCTGAAGAGGGTCCAGCATGAGCTAACCACTTATGCCATAATGTTGCCTGTATTCAAGTTCTGCTTTCTTAGTGAAATCACTTTGAATCTGTCAACCTGAGTAGTTTTCTGTTTCTAGCATTTCATTTTAACTCTCTTAGTGAATTATAAGACTACCCTAATATTTCTTCATAAGCTCCACAGTGTCTAGAGTAATGCTGGAGAATATAACAGGTCTTCAGTAAAAAGCTTCAGTGCCCCATTTGAATCCAAGTGTACTGAGGTTGATCATCAATCTCAGTGTGGATGCAGGGACTCCAGACTTTATCTGGGACTTCAATATTAAATATAGGCTCTGTTTATGATTGCATTGCTCTTTGGCTTAATCTCTGTTTTAACTCTTACATCTTACAACAATAATTTCTATTATTTTTTAAAGAAGCTACAATGGAACAATGATAGTCTTCAATATCTGAAAAACCATATTTCACATTCTGTCACCTAATAACTTGGTGACCTTGAGTAACATACATTTCATCTCTGGGTCCTTTTCCCATCTGAAAAATGGAGAAAATAGTGTCTTACATAACTGAGAATGTGAGAAAATACATGTCACCAAATCTAGTTAATTCTTTCTCTTTAATGCCTTTTGGTAATGGAAATAACCTGTATGTCCATAGTGAGGTCATATATAAATAAATCTTGGTAGATTAATACAGTGGGTTGAATTATTTGGGAAGTAAATGAATGAACCAGATATATATATTTGTCACCATGAAAAAATCTCAAAAAATAAAATGTTGAATAAAAAATCAAATTATAAAATCATACATGTAAACTGAAAAAATTTTTATAAATTCCAAAAAAATACATATTTTAAATATAAATAAATACATAGGTAGTAGAAATATCAAAGTTTGAATAAGAAGGATATCTAACCAACTTCAGAATAGTGTTTTTTCTCTGTGGAGGAAAAGAGAGGACTCTGACAACATGATTGATTTCAATTGTTTTTGTAATGACATACTACTCAAGAAAGTCTGATAAAATGACATGTTTATTTTTAAATCTTGACGTTAAATACACAGTGCCCACCATATGGTTTTGAGTACTTTTCTTTTTTTATTTTTTTATTGTGTTATGGTGACTAGCATCATTAGTTTTTGATGTAATGTTCCATGATTCATTGTTTGCGTGTAACACCCAGTGTTCCCTGCAATACGTGCCCTCCTTAATACCCACCGCCAGCCTCACCTACCGCCCCACTCCTCTCCCCTCTAAAATGGTTGAAGTATGTTTCACAGTTTCTTTTTAAGTTAACACATCTGCCGTGTATTGCTTCTTTTACTTCCAACTCCCTGCTTTCAACAGTTATCACCAGATCTACCGCAAAGCTTCATCAAGATTCTCTCCTTCAAGTGTTTCTCCTGCTCCAACAATAATCTATCTGCTCTCAAAACAAATCCAGCCACAGTATTAATAGTTTAGAGATTCCTCTTTTGCCTCCAGATGAACACAACCTCATAATAAGGCATTCAAACCTGTCTGGAGTCTGGACTTTTCCAGCCTCATTTTTCTACCTCATTTTATTACATCCTTCCTCACACCCAAGTTCCAACAATATCTATTTATTATCTGAAAATAGCACATCATACATATGCCTCCATGCCTTTAAACATACTTTTTCTTCTTCAATTACCCTTCCACCCTTTCCACCCACTGCTCTTCTTTCTGGAAGAATACAATCCATGCCTCAAAGTAAACACATGCTATAATGTTTAGACTCCTTTCCCTTCCACCTCTCTAAAATTTAAGCAGATTTATACCTTCCTTGTCCACCTTCCTACTCATAACACTTTGTTCATGCCCCAGAGCATTACATATCACCTTACATTATGGTTAGTTTTATTTGTAGATGAATTGATGTGGAGGAATTGGAAATATTATCCTTTTTTATAATCTCAACTGCTATAACATAATTAGAATAAAAAAGGAGGGAGAGAAACACTAAAAATATTGCCTCTATAAAACTTGGCTAATGGTTCTAATAATGTGGAAATATGATCTAGACATAATAAGGATAGCCTTCAATGTGGGAAAATCAGATTGCAATTGAAATAGTAATAGGGATAACAGCTTTGTATTTATAATATCATGTATTTATAATAACAAAGAGAGAAAGGATATAATTGGATGATTTTCAAAAAATAAACCATGAAAATATGATGACATAACTAGGAAAGATGGATAAAAAGACTGGGAAGAGTTCTGAAGAGAGAAAAAAAATAGAAGATAGATTATAAAGGTGAAGAAGAATTAAATAAAGAAAAAAATGTCAAATTTTAAAAAGGAAGGAGGAAAAAGTATATGATTATGTAGATGTAGTAGATGTAGTATATAATTTCAAAGAGAAGACAAGGAATACTTTAAGTAAGAGGTAGATTATCAGGTATGATTTTTGTTACTTTCTAGACTCATTCTCCAGAAATTCTGTAATTCTAAACAATTGATGGCACTATGTCTGCCGCTATCTCTCAAGTGCTTCTTGAGATTTATCACTTTCTCTGAAGCTTTATCACTTACACACATCTAGCTGTGAATATATTTGTCTTTTTGCTCTCCAATCTCCTTTACCCTACATAAGAACCACAACATTGATGAAGGTGAATTTTAAGGGGCAGGAGCTATAAATATGGGATACCCCCCTATAGTGGGGAAGAAAGAAATGAAAAGTAAATTTTCCCCAGATGTACTAAAAGGAAGAGAAATGCATAGCCAAATATCAAAGAATATAGAAATTCACACAACAAAGTTTTAAATCCACTTGAGGCATAGTCAGGATCCAATTTTCCACCCTCAGCAGAGTCACAGACAGGATTCTGGATCAAAACATTTGGATAGGATGTTTATTCACTTGGAATTCATCAAATATCTACAGTCAACCTCCTAGTTGATTATATTTTGAAACCACCTTCTCCTAGCTTGGCTGTGCTCCAAAGAAAAAGTCTTTCAGTTGTTTTTCTCAAACACAACCATTGGTTTTAACTAACTAAATATCCATAATATAAAAGAAAAGCCCTAACTCTTTGCCTTGTATTGTGATTAATCCTTTTTCTTGACCCATATAGAATTTATCAATCTTCCAGAAATGGATTCCCAGATATCTAATACTTTATAGATGAAAGAAATATTGGTAGCTGGGCTTCCAAATAATAGAATTATCAAGCTGAAAGGGAGACACGTCTCCTAAGTTTCAAAATCTAAGCCATCATTCATATAAATTTCCTTCTCAATCCAAAAATATTGAGGTTTTGGGGGCACCTGGATGGCTCAGTCATTAAGCATCTGCCTTAAGCAGGGTCCTGGGATCAAGCTGTCTTTGGGGGCGGGGCCTGCTCAGCAGGAAGCCTGGCTCCCTCTTCTACTTCCCTTGCTTTTGTTCCCATTCATGCTGTCTTTCTCTCTGTCAAACATATAAATAAAATCTTTTTTTAAAAAAAATATTGAGGTTTGAGGCGCCCGGGTGGCTCAGTGGGTTAAAGCCTCTGTCTTCGGCTCAGGTCATGATCTCAGTGTCTTGGGATAGAGCCCCTCATCAGGCTCTCTGCTCAGCAGGGAGCCTGCTTCCCACCCCCCCCTCCCGCCTGCCTCTCTATGTACTTGTGATCTCTCTCTCTGTGTCCAATGAATAAATAAAATCTTTAAAAAAAAAAATATTGAGGTTAGAACTTCCCTCATCTAAAATATACTGCACTTTGTTTCTCAAATTATCCCAAATCTTTCTTCATACCTAAGTAAAATTCTGCTGTTTCTAACTTAAGATCATTTCTTTTACTTTTAGTAACTTCATGCAATATGAAGAATTTCTGTGTCCCTTTAACTTTTTTGTATTCCTTATACCCTGCTTTTTATTTCTGTCAATGAACTTTTTACACACATAAGCTCAACCAATCAAGTCATCCCTTAGCTTTCTGAATGCTAAATGAAGTAAGTCAGTCAGAGAAAGACAAATACCATATCATTTCACTCACATGTGAAGTGAAAGAAGCCAAAGAAAGAAAGAAGAAAGAACAAACAAACAAACAAACAAAAAAAAAAAAAAAAACAGATTCTTACGTACGGAGAACAAACTTGTGGTTGCCTGAGAAGAGGGGGAAGGAGGATTGGGTAAAGTAGGTGAAGGGGATTAAGAATAAATTTATCGTGATGAGCACTGAGTAATACATGGAGGGGCTGAATCATTATATTGTACCTCTAAAGCTTGTATATTAATTATATTGGAATACTGTATATTAATTATACCTGAATAAAAATTGAATAAGAATTAATTAAATTTTTAAAAACTCAAATCCTTTCATACTTCCTCTTACAATCTCTTTCTCATCTACCTCTCCACTCCAAAAATGACAAAAAGAAAAAGCAAATTTCTCAATTTTCTCTAAATCCTCCCACATTCTACTAACAGTTTACAAAACTAATGCAAAACATTGTAAAATTCTGCACAAGAGAGCAGGAGAACTAATTTGATCTCCTGGTAGTTTCCATTTTCTTTTTAAATTTTCCACAGCATATTTTAGGATGACATGTACATTGGAAATAATTTATTCAGCTTTGGGTCTTTGGGTGTCTCCTCTATTCAGGGATTTATGATACTCTTCTATCTTACAAATTATCCAAGTAACTAATAAATGTACTTCCCTCTTCACAGAAAATAATGTCTATACTTCACCTTATTTGAAAAGCTTATAATCCTTGTTTTCTTAGTTATATGTGTCACCAATGCTTCTCACCTTTTTGTCAAATTGCAGGGTGTGAGAATCATTTATATAATCATCACAGGTAACAGAATGCTGGAACCTAAACATTATAAATCCATATGACTTTTTCTAATATCTTTCACATTATCATATCACTGTGTGACTGTAGTTAAAAGTAAAGGTCAGCTAGCATTCTCCAATGTGTCAGTACCCAATTATTCTCCACTACTGGTCAATTGGTTATCCCAAATGCCATGTACAGTGCTTTAGAATAACACTTACATACCTGAGGATATGACTCATGTTCATGGGAAGTCCAACAACAGAACCATGTCTGACACTAGAGCTGCTCTCCTAGTTATTAAATTTATTACCATCTGCCCATTTTTCCTGTATAAATAAGAGTATTTTCATGGAGTCCTAGATTTTCATTTGTTCTTTAACACAAAGTGCCATAAAATCTTGCCATATGTGGAAATAAAGCAAATTAAGAGTTCTAGACAACAGTGAGCAAGTGACACTGCAGACAGGAGTTTAGAAGAAGCTCATGGATCAAGGGACTTTATCCCTAGGGACCTTTTGGTTTGACCTGAGCAACCAAAGTTCCTAAAAATTCATAATTATATACTAGAGAAGAAGAAGAAAAAACATATTTATCAATATAGTAGATTAGAATAGACTATATTCAAGATGTTACCTTGATTTATAACTCACAAATATTTCAATATATAGCTTACAGACTTCGCTTTTTACTCTTGCCCCAGTACCCAGAAATACCAGAGTAAGCCCTTTTCCATCTGCTAGTTCAGTAACATAAGGAGCCCAAAGTGGTCAAAGACTTTTTCACTTTGGAAACATTCTTCTCTGGAGCACTAGGCCCTGCAAACCTACTAAACCAAAGTCCACAAGAATAAATATAGGGGGCATAAATTTCTCCAATAAATTCTTTGTTCTTAATATTTGAGTGACTTTTTCCACTTTGAATTCATATATTCCAACTTTAGGAAAGATAGCAATGTATACCTTGGCCAATGGTTTAAGATGTATACAGCATCAAATAGCTTCCTAAACATGCAAGGTTTTATACCAACCTCTCAGTTGATATAAAAGCTGAGTACTCTCTAGCTCATTCCCCATTCTATCACTCTTATTTTTGGGTCATAGAGGGCAAATACCTCTAGTGAATCATATAGGTATAAACACATTGTCATACTTTATTTTATTTATATATTTCTCCAGAGCCAGTGTTGTATAGCAAATGATAAGTAAGACAGGAAAGGTATTCTCTAAATCTATGAATGGTAGTGCTAGCAGAAGCACCACGAGTAGAGGAAAAAATCAGAACCCAGAATAAATTTATATAGCCATGAAGACAGGTCTCTAATCCTTCCAGAAAAGGTGGACCCTGGGTTTCCTGAGAGTATGGTGAGGTATAATACCATAGAAAGTATTGAGGCTTTACTTTCGCATTGGCAGCTTGGGCACTCAGCCATGATGGTAGAGAGATCACCCTTAGTGAAGAGAAATTCATGTTGTTGAGTCTACACAGAGACTTGTTGCTATGTCCACTGTTTAGACTTCCTAGGGAAACAGATTCTGAGAGGAAGATCAACACAGGAAACTTGTTAGGGAATGCTATGAGGATTCATTAATTCCATTTGAAAGTAGGGAATTAAGCAGAAAGTGACAAAGGCAGAAGTTGGATGACAGTAGTTAACAACAAGGATCTCTGCACATGGGATGAGATTCTAAAATCTTGAATTTTTGCTTCTGCCTAGTGCCCAGAAGGGAAGTTGCCATAAACAAATTTAATGGGACTCTTGTTATGTCACTGATGAAAATTTTCCTCTTGTTGTAGAAACCAGGACTTCTAAACCCAAGGTGCCTAGAGCTCCAACAATGAGAAGTTCAGACTTCCCAAATGTACCCTGGTTCCTGGATCCATATATGCTACTTCATTGGAACATAGCCCTAAATAAAAATTACTGATTGTTTATACATGCAGTATTCTAGAGAATGCCACCACATTCTCAAAATATCATCTACAAGCTAGTGCTTCAAATGAAAATGCAGGAAGCCACTCCACTGGTCCAGCAGATTACAGGTGGTGCAGTATAATGGAGACAGTAGAGCCAACTGTTATATACTAACTCCCTCACCTCTTTTTTTAAGGTAGAGCTTTGGTATGATATGATATTTGTGAGATGTCATGTCCATATGTAAAATACTCTGTAATTTGTAGGAAAATGGCTGTCACAAAATGATAGCAATTTGCCTTTAGATTATCCCAGTGATGCTTCCTATAACCTTCACATCTTACCTCTTCTTACCAGTAATTTCTTTTTAATTCCATTATGTATTCCAGGTAGTGTAACCCAAGAAGTTGGGCCCTTTGCACAGAACCTGAAACTGCTGCAAAAGAACCTTTTCCAAATCTAGGCTCCCCTCTGAGCTAACAACTTTCATGTCATCTGGTTTAGGTGTTAGAATAGTAGTCCTGTATATAAACTATGCTTTTTTCAGAAAGGGTAAAAGCCATACTGTGTCCGTAGAAGCTGCACCATTTTGTGTTCCCACCAACATCTTCACCAACTCTTGTAATCTTTTCTCTTTTTGCTAATAGGCTTCACAAGGGTGAAAGGTGATATTTCATTTTGGTGTTGATTTGCATTTCCCTGACAATCAGTGATATTGATCTTTTTATATACCTGTGCCCATTTGTATGTTTTCTTTGGAGAAATGTCTATTCAACCCTTTTGCCCATTTATTAATTAGATTGTGTTTCTGTTTGTGGTGGGGTTGTTTTTTGCCACTGAATTGTTTGAGTTTCTTATGTATTTTGAATATTAATTCCTTATCAGATAAAAGGTTTATAAATATTTCCTTCAATCCTATAATTTATCTTTTGACTCTATGTTTATTTATTTGTTTGTGTTGGTTTGGGGGTGTTTTTGTTTTTTAGTTTGATTTAGGCCAACTTTTCTAATTTTGGTTATGTTGCTTGTGCCTTTGGTGTCATTTGAGAGAGGTCATTGCCAAACCCAATAAAGCTCTTCTTCTATGTCTCCTCTATGAGTTTTAAAGTTCCATCACTTATATTTGAGTCTTTAATCCATTCTGAGTTGATTTTTGTATAAGTTGTAACATAAGGATCCAGTTTCATTCTTTTGCCTGTGGATATTCAGTTTTTCCAAGCCTTTTGTTGAAGAGACTACACTTTCCCCACTAAGTATCTTGGTACCCTTGTCAAATATTAGTTGGTCATATATGTATAAGTTTACTACTGGTGTCTTCAGTCTGTTACGTTGGTCTGTATGTCTGTTTTGTGCCAGTACCATATTGTTTTAACTACAAGATTCTGAAGTCAGGAAATATGATGCCTCCAGCTTTGTTCTTCTTTCTCAATATTGCTTCAGCTGTCAAGATCATTTGTAGTTTTACGTGAATTTTAGGATTTTTTTTCTATTCCTATAAAAAATGACATTGGAATTTTGATAGGGATTTCATTGAATCTGTGGATATCATTTGGTAATATGGATAATTTAACCATAGTAAGTCTTCTGATGTGTAATCATGGTCTTCCATTTATTTTCATCTGTTTAATTTCTTTCATCAATGATTTGTAAATTACAGCATGAGTCTTCTACCTCTTTGGTCAAATTTATCTTTATTTTCTTCTTTTTGATGCCATTATTACTGTGACTATTTTCTTAATTTACATTTTAGATAACTCACTGTTAATGTATGGAAATGGCATAGAATTACCATAGGATCCAGCAATCTCACTTCATGGTATATATTTAAAAGTATTTAAGCCAGAATCTCGAAGAGATATATGCACTTCCATGTTCATTGCAGCATTATTCACAATAGATAAGATATGGAAACAGCCTAAATATGCATCAACAGATGAATGGATAAAGAAAATCTGGGGGGCACCTAGGTAGCTCAGTCAGTTGGGAAGCTGCCTTCGGCTCATGTCATGATTCGAGGGTCCTGAGATTAAGTCCTGCATCAGCCTCCCTTTCCAGTGGGGAGGCTGCTTTTCCCTTTCCCTTTGCCCCCCAGCCCCTCCTCCTGCTCATTCTCTCTCTCTCTCTCAAATAAATAAATAAAATCTTTAAAAAGTTTTTTTTTTCCAATAGATATTTTATTCTTTATGTGACAGACAGGGATCATTAGTAGGCAGAAAAGCAAGCAGAGGTGGGGGGAAGCAGGTGCCCGGCTGAGCAGAGAGTTGGATGTGGGGCTCGATCCCAGGACCCTGGGATCATGACCTGAGCCAAAGGCAAAGGGTTTAACCCCCTGAGCCACCCAGGCACCCCTAAAAAGTTTTTTTAACAGATAAATACTGCATAATTATTCTTATATTATAAAAAATAGTCAAATTTACAGAACCATGGAGCAGGACAGTGGTTTCTGGGACTGTGGGAGGGAGAGATGGGAAGGTTTTAGTCAAAGGGTACAGAGCTTCAGTTCAACAAAATGATAAGTACTAGAGGTCTAATGTACAGCATAAATCCTGTAGTTAATAATACTGTATTGCATACATTAAAATATGCTAAAAGGATAGATCTTATGTTATATTTTTTATCACAAAATAATAAATAAATAATGGGTGGGAGGAAGGGAGGAAACTTTTGGAAGTGATCGTTATGTTTAATAGCATAGATTATGGTGATGTTTTCATGAGTTATACTTAATTCCAAATTTATCAAGTTGTGTATTTTAAGAATATTCAGTTTTTTGTATGTTAATCATACCTCAATAAAGTAGTTTTAAAATAGAAAGAGTAGGGGTGTGTGGGTGGTACCATCAGTTGAGTGACTGACTCTCCGTTTCAGCTTGCGTTGTGATCTCAGGGTCATGGGATCAAGCCCTGGATAGGGCTCTGCACTCAGCAGAGTCTGCTTGAGACTCTCTCTCCCTCTCTAAAATAAATAAATAAATCTTTTTAAAAAATAAAAAGACTAAACCATTTGGAAATGATGAAATAAAGTAGCCATAGCCATGACCTTAGTCTCTTAGTTGACAGAATGATATCATAATTCACTTTTTTGTAGGGTAGGACATAAAGCAGTAGATCAATATTTAGGGTCATTCAGATAGAAATTTGTAATCTTCTACTTCCTAACATAGTCTGGAGTTACTAACAAATGATGAGTTTAACTTGGAGTTACTGGGAAATAATAAAATTTGCAAAGAAGTGTATCAATGTGATCATCCTACAAGTTTCTCCACTTGTTTATTCTTCCTGAGATGGGTAAAAAGAGCTCTGGACACTATTCAGAGTAGCAGAAAGATATACAGGTATGGGCATGGGAGCTGCATGCTCCCAATTGGTTGTTTTTAGTGCTATCAATGCAATATGCCCTGTAGAAGAATGTTGTTGCTAGGACCTAAATAAATTTTTCTAGTGACTGTAAAATTCTTTCTTTTTAGAGTTAAGGAAACCAAGGTACAGAAAGAATAAATGGCATTGCTGAAGCTAAGGAACAAGTTGGTGGCAAGCCCAGAATTAATACATTTGACCCTTGGTTTCCAGTCAGTCTGGTTATTTCTACTACTGCATGCTTCTTTTTCTGTGATGATTCAACCATTGCATCTAGTTGATGGCCCAGGAAATCATAATATAACAAAGCTAGTTTCTTCCGCATAGTCCATGTCTTCACACTTACTTCAGGAATCTCGAATTTTCTGCTCCTACGTTATCCTTCATCTGGAGACCAACACTTGCGACAGCTGCACAACTCTAGTGAATAATTTCTCTAATAAGTAGCATGAAATCATGATTTGACTCCACTCAATCTGCTATTTTTTATATTTGGTTGTGAATTTATGTGTTCCAATTTCCCTATTGAATTACAGAATTAATTCATTTCTGACTCCTTAGATTCATCTCTTTTTTCATGAAGAGTTTCTATCCATCTAACCTACCTGAATCACTGTCCAAATCATGATGGAGTCAAAAGACCACAGAATTTGGAGCTCTTACTTTTTAGAATATTATCATCTATCATAAAAAGATAACTGACCAGCAGCACTTAAATATTATATGCACAGTTTCATTTTAATATATACTGCTAAATAGTCCTATACGGAAGTCTCATGAGTACAACTGTTTATTTGAAAGAATACATTTTGGGGCACCCAGGTGGCTCAGTGGGTTAAAGCCTCTGCCTTCAGCTCAGGTCATGATCCCAGGGTCCTGGGATGGTGACCCACATCCAGCTCTCTGCTGGGCAGGGAGTCTGCTTCCCTTCCTCTCTTTCTGCCTGCCTCTCTGCCTACTTGTGATCTCTGTCTGTCAAATAAATAAATAAAATCTGTAAAATAAATAAATAAAAAGAATACATTAAAATATTTACTTGAATTAGATACTTACTGATTAGATCAAAAGATACTACATCACTGAAGGGACATAGCCTAATGATTCCTTCTTTTCTCTTGCTCAGTGCATTCATGACCTGTAAGGAGTGGAATTACCATAAGAGAAGCATTGTGTGTATCATTCTAGGATTTGTTTCTCTTACAAATCCAGGAACACCTCATCAACATCTTAGCCCATAAGCCTACACCCTGCCATATCACTTGGACCTTCTTTCCAGGTTTCAAAAATGGAATCCTTCACTATGCCACAGAGGAGGAACTTTCTAGCCCAGGTCTTAAAAACAGTATATCTACCCATAGTATTTGGACTTTTCAGCCTAGATATTGGTTTTTTTTTCTTTTCACCACTTTTTTTTTTAATTTTTTATAAACATATATTTTTATCCCCAGGGGTACATGTCTGTGAATCACCAGGTTTACACACTTCACAGCACTCACCATAGCACATACCCTCCCCAATGTCCACAATCCCACCCCCTTCTCCCAAACCCCCTCCCCCCAGCAACCCTCAGTTTGTTTTGTGAGATTAAGAGTCACTTATGGTTTGTCTCCCTCCCAATCCCATCTTGTTTCATTGATTCTTCTCGTACCTACTTAAGCCCCCATGTTGCATCACCACTTCCTCATATCAGGGAGATCATATGATAGTTGGAGCAGAAGCATAGATATTGGTTTTTAATTTGGATTTCCCTGATTAATAGTGAAGTTGGACATTATTCATACTGACTGTTTCTTTATCTTAAACTTCTTAAATGTCTTAAAATGCAACAGTTTCTGTGTTTTAAAGTCTCAAAAATATATAACCAATATTCTTCATTTAATTCACAAATCTCTTGGCTCTTAGGTCTCTCGGGATATTACTTGTGTAAATGAGAATCAGTCTGACTAGTGTTTTTCTCTCTTGGGTTTGGCTCCTTAAAATTCTCATGTCACAGTGCCCAATTATAGCACAGGTCAGAATCATGGAAATGGTGAAATTAAGAGTTATGAAGACCATTTTTTTAAATATTTTTATTTATTTATTTGACAGACAGATATCACAAGTAGGCAGAGAGGCAGGCAGAGAGAGAGAGGAAGGGAAGCAGGCCTCCCGCTGTGCAGAGAGCCCAATGCAGGGCATGATCCCAGGACCCTGGGATCATGACCTGAGCCAAAGGCAGTGGCTTTAACCCACTGAGCCACCCAGGTGCCCCATGAAGACCATTTAAAGAGGGATTCATTAGTCTTAGAAAATGATTCCATCAAAATTTGATTGAAACCAGGTTATCATCCTATCATTTTGTTCTCTCATTAGTGAGTTAAGTAAATACTTCACACATGATCACTTTATACACAAATCATGTTCTTAACTTTTTGAAAATTATGCTTCCACCATTTGGGAGGCCTACCAAGATGTCCAAGTTAACTCACCTTGTGGGGCCAATAAACTGTGTTTCCTAAGCAATGTGCTTCATGAAATGTTTATACCTAGGTATGTCTCTTCTGAGTTCTCATAGAGAATTCAAAGCAGCATGAAAACTTTACCTTCACTGACAGTCTGATCTCTGTTTTACCTTTCTGCTTTGGTAGTTTTTGTTGATTGGTTGGTTTCTGGCTCTTGCCAAGTTTTGTTCTAAAGCTGGTTTGCATGACTAATATATTATTCCTCATTGGTGACAACAGAGATTGTGAATTTGGTTTCATGATTTGATAATTTGTTGATCTCTGTTGGGATGGTGAGGATCCATGAGGGATTGAGTTGTGCCCCCTCCCCCACCAAAATTCATGTTGAAGTCTTAACCCCCAGTAATTCAGAATGTGAACTTAGTTTGGAAATAAGGCCATTGTAAATGTAATGAGTTAAGATTAGGTTGAGCTCTAATCCAATTTGACTGGTGTCCTTTTAAAAAGGGGAAATTTGGACACCAGCAGACTTGACAAGAGGAAAAATAACGTGGGAAAAAAACAGGGAGAGGACAGCCATCTACAAGTCATGGAGAAAGACTTGGAACTGATCCTTCCTTCACAGCTCTTAGAAGGAACTAACCCTGCCACCACCTTGATTTTAAACTTCTGGTTTCCAGAACTGTGATGCAATAATTTCTGTTATTTATGATACCTAGTTTGTGGGGCTTTGTTGCACAACTTTAGCAAATTAATACAGGATCTCTCAGATGAGAAATGATGGAGAATTTGGTTTTTTAGGTGTTTTTTAATCTATTTGGGTAAAAATATGTCTTTTTCCAATGGAAACAAAGTTCTTTGTGATCCTATGTCTGTGTGTCTCTACTTTTGATATCTTGGTAAATCCGATTCTATTTTTGATCTGTAGATAAGATGGTAAAACTGAATCTAGGAGCCTTATGATGGTTATGTTTCTGTAATAAATAAAAATTAAACTCTCATTGCATGAATATGAAACATTTTTCTAATAACATTTATACAAAGCCTTTAAAACAAGAGATTCTGTAAGAATTGGTTTATAGAGATTAACAAATACTAACATAAATCTAACATACCCCATAATCTGAAGAAGTTTTAAAACCTGAATTTCCATTTTAAATAAGCTAGCTTTTTCTGGGTCACCTGGGCAGCTCAGTTGGCTAAGCATCCAACTCTCAATTTCGGTTAGGTCATGGTCTCATGGTCATGAGACTGAGCTCCATATCCGGGTCTGTGCTGAGCATGGAGTCTGCTTTAGATCTTCTCTCCCTCTCCCTCTCCCCTGCTTGTGAGCACTCTCTTTCTCTCAATTAATTAACTAATTAGTTAATAAATTAATTAGCTTCTTCAGAAACAAATTCTCATAGAATTTACTAACTCAGAAGCATTTAAGATCATATAATCTAAATAAATTCTTGGACAATACAGACTAATTTGATATTTTTTACAGAACAGCTATACATTTTCTCCCTGATCTTTGCAGTACAGAGCATAAAACAAGCATTTAAAATGAGAAAAAAATGTAAAACCACATGACCAGTCAATTCATTACACTTCTGACAATTCTGTAGTGTGTCCACTTAAACATAATGTCTAATATCCTTAGCAATTTTAATACTTTGATTTAGTGTAAAGTTATTAATGAATATTCTTTGGATAATTTTTAAAAAGGTTAGATATTGAACAATTGGTCACAGTGTGTGACTTATGTCTTTATAGAATATCTATACATTTTGATCAAGATAATCAGTGTGCTCATTTAAGAATAATATTTATTGCCTATAGGAAGGTATAAGTAGGATGTGTGTGGTGTTGGACATTATATTTAATTAGCTTTGCTAATTTACTAAAATGATTGTATATGACAGGCAATTCTCAATTACCTTCACAACTCTCAATAAAATAGATATTAGCTATGTTGGTTAAAAGTCATAATTAATATGGGTGACTGAGAATATAACAGAAGTAACATCACCAAAAAGTATCACTAACTATGAAAGTAATAGAATCTGTTTTATCAAGGGGGAAAAATGTATATTTACCTTGTGATAAAGTGTTGTTTCAGAATGTGAAAAGAAATAGTAAAAAATAAAACCAAATAGATACAGAAAGCTGTAGATGATTTTCAGGAAATAAATTTTATTTGCTTTGGCTATATATATAACTTTAATTTTTAATTTATTTAAATACTAATTGAAAGGGATACACACACCCTGATGTCTATAGCAGCATTATCAGCAATAGCCAAATTATGGAGAGAGCCCAAATGTCCATCAACTGATGAATAGGTAAAGAAGACGTAATATATAGATGTAACATATATACACAGTGGAAAGTTACTCAGCCATAAAAAAGAATGAAATCTTGCCATTTGTAACAACATGGAGGGAGTTCAAGGGGATTATGCTGGGTGAAATAAATCAGATAAAAACAAATATCAAATGATTTCACTCAAATGTGGAATTTAAGGAACAAAACAAATGAAAATGAGGGATAAATCAAAGAGTAAAACCAAGAAACAAACTCTTAACTATAGAGAACAAACTGATGGTTACCAGAACTGAGATTGGGGGGAGGGGTGTGGGTGAAATGAGCTTATACAGGAATTCAGTAAAGTGTCAGGATATAAAATCAATGCACAGAAATCAATTGCATTTCTCTACACCAACAGCAAGACAGAAGAAAGGGAAATTAAGGAGTCAATCCCATTTACAATTGCACCCAAAACCATAAGATACCTAGGAATAAACCTAACCAAAGAGACACAGAATCTATACTCAGAAAACTATAAAGTACTCATGAAAGAAATTGAGTGATGGGGATTAAAGAGTGCATTTGTTGTGATGAGCACTAGGTATTGCAATGAAAATGTTAAATCACTATATACATCTGAAACTAATATTACACTGTAGGTGCACCTGGGTGGCTCAGTTTGTTAAGCATCCGACTCTTGGTTTCAGCACAGGTCATATCTTGGTTGTAGGATCAAGCCTTGCATTGGACGTTGTGCTCAGTGCAGTCTTTTTCAGATTCTTTCTCACTCTCATTGACTCTCTCTCTCTCTCTCTGAAATAAATAAATGAAATATTTTTTAAAATAATAATATTACACTGTCTGTGAACTAACTGGAATTTTTAAAATCATGGAAGAAAAATATATGTGTATGTCTCATTAAAATAATGAGTCTGTAAAGAAGCAATGATAGATGTGAAAATTTTGCACAGCTCAGCATGATCAGCTTATTTAAATAAATGTAGAAATGTTTTGCTATCAAATACTACATTAAAACTAGAGAGTGCCTGGGTGGCACAGATGGTTAAGTGTCTGCCTTCAGCTCAAGTCATGAAACAGGTATCCTGGAATCCAGCTCAGTAGGGAGTCTGGTTCTCCCTCTACCCCTTCCCCTGCTCATGTGTGTGCATTCTCTCTCTCCCTCTCCCTCAAATAAATAAATAAATAAATAGCTTTTTAAAAAATCATGTTGTAGAAAACTATTTAATGGTTCAAAAAAATCATAATAATTATAATAATAAAAATAAATTAACCAAGACTAAAATTTTTTTTCTATTAAAACAGCATAACATTTGTCTTGGTGTATTTATTCTGTTCTCAACTGGAAGCAGTACATGTAATTCTGTATCATCTCTCTAATTTTCTAAGTAAGCAGATTTCCTGTAGTTCACAAAGTAGGTTGTAGACAAGCTTTTTAATAGAAGACAAGAGAAAAGGAAAGGAAAGAATAACAGAAAACTTCATCAAAATTAAATGTCATTATGTGAAACTTTGTTTCAGTTCTTTATGGGGATGGGACAGGGTATATGCTGCAATGTATATTGTATTCCCTACTATGGGTCACTATCAAAAAGTGTGAAAGACACTGCTCTAAGCGACTCTACCCTAGCCACTTAAATGTTTTCCTCTCATTCACACTCCATGGCTGAACTGCTGTGCAAAACAAATTGTTCAAGACATGAAACCTGTGGAAGAGGCAATTTATCACAGTTATAATAGAGTCATTTAAAAGAGAGTACTGTGGGCGCTTGGGTGGCTCACTCTTAAAGCATCTGCCTTCAGCTCAGTCTTGTTCCCAGGGTCTTGGGATTGAGCCCTGCATTAGGCTACCTGCTTGGAGGGAAGCCTGCCTCTCCATCTCCCACCCCCCTGCTTGTGTTCCTTCTCTTGCTGTCTCTCTCTCTCTCTGCCAATAAATAAAATCTTTTTAAAAATAAATAAAAATAAAAGTAATATATGATGACAGATGTTAACTACATTTATTGTGGTTATTATTTTACAATATATACAAATACTGAATCATTATTTTGTATGCCCAAAACTAACAATATTATATTTCATTTATAACTCAGTAAAGGAAAGAAGAAAAATTAATAAATTAATAGGACAGCAGTTAGGGAAATTAGAAGGGGACAGAGCAGCAAGTGAAGGGAAGTGGGAAAAGGGAAGGCACCCCCATTGCTCTCTTTTAAATAGCTCTATTATAACTGTAATAAATTGCCTCTTCCACAGGTTTCAAGTCTTGCACAAGTTGACATGACAAAGGAGGAATGATGGCACAGGGAGAAGGAGAAGGAAGAAAGCCTGAAAAATGAGAGGGAAGGGGGTTAGAGATCTTCCTAGCCCAGAGGCCCTAAGTGACTGAGGAAAAATGAAGAAATAGAAGAGAAAAGGGAATGAGAATTTCCTGGGTTTGAATAGTATAATACTAACCGAGGAGAAAGAGCCTTTTCTCAGTTCCTTTTGTTCTAAGAATACATGGCTACTACCCAGATGTTCGCCCACTGGGCTCCAGTATGTGTGTTCTCAAAGATTCTGTGTGTGTGCTCTCAAAGATTCTGTCATCCTTGCACAGCACTGGCAAGAGACCCACAGAAGGGGTAGAACATGGGCATGCTGCAGCATACAATAAGAAGACTTAGTTCATTTCTGTCAGCAAATCCCCCCATTGAGTAGGGATTCCTTTAAAAAGAGAGAGAGACAGCTCTCCCTGTTCTGAAGTCCTTAAAGAAATCTACCTTCTTTTGCATTTCTAACAATCATTTAACACAAATGTTATTCCTTTGGAATTAAGGTTCAAAATCATTATAATCTTAGATTTAAAATACTTCATATGTAACTCCTTCTCTATTTTCAAAAGTGAATGCCCTTCCCTCCTAAATGAAACATAAAAATAGACTCAATATCAGCATGTATAGTCAAATAAAGATAGAACAAACAAGAGCTTTTTTTTGCATTTGACCGCCAGTAATGAACATCAGGAATCAACAAGGGCTCTTCACAATACTGGCATCACTTAAGAGATCTTCCTGTAATTCACTAGCTGTCTGCATACTCTCCTCATTGCCACCTTCATTTCTTGATTCCTGAATGTATAGATGACTGGATTCAGGAAGGGAGTGAGAACAGCATCAAAGATAGCCAGAAACTTATCCAGGTGTATGGTGGAAGATGGCCACATATAGACAAATATCAAAGGACCAAAGAACAAGAATACCACAGTGATGTGAGCTGAGAGTGTGGACAGAGCCTTGGACGAACCAGCTGAAGAGTGTTTCTGAACAGTGAGAATGATGATGATATAGGAAATGATCAGTATGAAGAAGGAGCCAACAGAAATGAATCCACTATTGGCTGTGACCATAAACTCTAGTTGGTAGGTGTCTGTGCAGGCAAGTTTGATGAACCGAGGCAGGTCACAATAAAAACTGTCCAATACATTAGGACCACAGAAGGGCAAGTTTACCACAAAAGCCAGTTGCACCACAGAGTGGATGAGGCCAGTCATCCAGGCAGCCACTAAAAAGAAGATGCACATTCTTGGGCTCATGATGGTCAGATAGTGGAGAGGCTTACATATGGCAACGTATCTGTCAAAGGCCATGGCAATGAGCAGCACCATCTCCACACCACCAATGACGTGGATAAAGAAGATTTGAGCGATGCAGCCACCAAAGGAGATCACCTTATGCTTTCTGAAAAGATCATAAATCATCTTGGGAGAAGTGACTGAAGAAACTCCCAGGTCAATGAAGGAGAGGTTGGCCAACAGAAAGTACATGGGGGAGTGCAAGTGAGGGTCACAAGTCACAGTGAGCATGATGAGAGAGTTTCCCATCATGCTTGCCACGTAAAACGTGGAGGAGAACACAAAGAGGAGAAGTTGGATATCCCAGGAGTTGGTGAGTCCCAGAAACACAAACTCTGACACCACAGAGTGATTCATTCTATCCATTGGCTTTGTTGGCATGGCTCCCTGAAGAAGGACAATAGGAGAAAATGTCAATTATACTAATTATGTTAATAGATTGGGAGAGAAGTCAAAAATATGAAAGCCTGTTTCTACTATAGCATTAGGACCTACCTGATAATGTTTATGGCCTCTCAACTGCGATTATCCAGAAGAATTGGAGCTGTCTTGTGGAGCTGCTCTCTACCACCAGGTCGTCTCTGCATTTGATACCCTGTGCTTCCTCTCAGGGTTGATGCCATGATTCTTCATTCATGAGATATAACATAGTCAGCATGAGCCAAACCTTTTGATTTGGGGTTCAAAACTAATAGAATCTGGCCCCAGTCACATAGAACTAATCACTGTTGCAATCCCTTCCAAGTCCATAAGCATTTTTTTTGGAAGACAGACCCTTCTTCTCTTCCATCCCAGCCCCCCACTCAGGGAATATATTCATCTTTAATATTACTTAAATGTTTACAACATGTACAAAGTCTTGCTTTATTATTACTAGCATAGCCACCAAGTTTTCTCTACATTTAATTCTCTGCTTCCTCCCAGAGTAGATATTATGATGCTTTTCATGAGATACAAGATTGGTCAACTTGGGTAATAACAATTTAGCACCAAATTCTTTTTCTTTTTAAGATTTTATTTATACATTTGAGAGAGAGAGAGAGAATGAGAAAGCACACAAGAGGGGAGAGGGGCAGGCAGAGGGAGAAGCAGACTCCCTGCTGAGCAGGGAGCCAATGCCAGACTCCATCCAGGGACTCCAGGATCATGACCTGAGTCAAAGGCAGTTGCTTAACCAAATGAGCCACCCAGGCACCCTCAGCACCAAATTCTTTTGATTTTTGGTTTAAGACTAATAGAGCCTGCTTCTAGTCACACAAAACTCTTCACCACTTCTACACTATTTCATTCACTTCCAAAAGTACAAGGCTTACACTGACAAACAGACTCTTTCAAGGTTTACTAAATTTTAACTATATCTGTGAGATCTTGTTTTATGTCGTTAGCATTTAATTTACTATGTCTTGTGTTTTAGTATTCTAAGTACAGCTCTAACTCACCAAAAGACTGTAAGCTCCTTGAAAACAGAGATTATGACTTACTTAGATTCCCTGAAGTAATGAAAAAGTGCAGGTCCATAAACTGTGAGGAGTTTTCATCATTCTAAGCACAGAAATTGAGAGTGCTAAGAAACTTAGCAATTTCACATCAAATTAGCAATTTCACAGCAAAACCCAGATGTATAATTTTGTATTTACTAGACTATCACTGCATGAAGGATGGGGATGGGGAGAGGAACTTATGTCTTTGCCGTTTGAGAAGAACTGCCCTAGAATACTGAACACATGATCTGAGAAGGCTAAACTACAGGTTTCATGGTGCAGTGAGAAGTCTTTTCTTCAAACCTCTTTGTAAGGACTTACCACATTACCTTGTAATTTTAATTTAGAGAAGCAACATAACATATTGGAAAGAACATTGATTTTGGATTCACAAAACCAAGAGTTATGCTCTGGTTCAGCCACTACATTGATATTGGGCAAGTTGATTAAATTCTTGAACCTCAGTTTATCTAAGAAATTGAGTTAATACTAATTTCTCTGAGTAAGTTGTAAAGTTGTAAATTTGCCATCATGTATTCAATGTGTAAATATTTAGCAAATGTTGATTTTACTACCTTTTATTTTGCTTGTCCTTAATAGTGTTCAACACATGAGATAAATGAATGAATATGAAAATAAAATGGCACTGGCCAGCACATAGTATCAAAATTTCATATCTAAAAGATATTACTTTTCTATTGTTGTTATGTTCAATTAGCCAACATAAAGTACATCATTAGTTTTTGATGTAGTGTTCAATGATTCATTAGTTGCATGTAACACCCAGTGCTCATCACATCACATGCCCTCCTTAATACTCATCACCCAGTTACTCTCCATCCTCCCCCCCTTCTGTAACCCTCAGTTTGTTTCCCAGAGTATTCCAACAATAAATTATTTATGATTATCTCCTTCCACATAATAGATAATAATAGTAATAATCTTTTGGAGATCAAGATAAATACCATCCTGTGTAGATTAAATATATTTGCTCTCAAAAATCATTGTATTTCTTTATAGTACTTTCCACAAATATAATTCATTGATTTTTTGTTTGTTCTCCTTCCTGATGTTACTGCAACCCCCACAGAGTAAAGAACTTCATCTGTCTTATTGTCCCATATATCCCAAAACCCCACCAGCTATAAAATAGGAATTTGTAAATATTTCAGGAAATAAATATTTCAGGAAATAAATATTTGCTGAAAGAAGAAGATATATTTGGATGATTATAAAAATGTGTCCAATTATATAAGGAATACAGGTAAAGAGACTGCATAGTTCCTAAGCAACAGAGAAGATAGAAAACAAAGGATTCTGGAAGAGAAAATGATTCAGAAAAAAAGAATAAATAAACAAAATTAAAATGGAAATTTTACTTATTTTTTAAAGGTTTTATTTATTTATTTGACAGAGAAAGAGAGAGTGATCACAAGTAAGCAGAGAAGCAGGCAGAGAGAGGGGGGAAGCAGGCTCCCTGCTTAGCAGAGATCCCGATGTAGGGCTTGATTCCAGGACCCTGAGATCATGACCTGAGCTAAAGGCAGACGCTTAACCCACTGAGCCACCTAGGTGCCCCTAAAATGGAAATTTTAAAAGGATGAAGAAATTAGGAAAATATATGTATAATAATGAAGAAAAGAAGGCTACAGCTTACTTAAGTAAAAGATAGTTTATGAGGTTATGATTTGCATTACTTTCTGGACCCACATAAGAGCTGAGAATTTTAGGAAAAGTGATTTTAAAGCAGAACAAGATCTGAACATGACACAGGATGCACTAAAAAGATAAAAATACATCCTGAAATTTCAGGGAATACATAAACTTGAAAAGTTTGGGTCCTCAAAAATTTAAAGTGACATGAGACAGGGTCATATCCAAAGCTCCGTCCAAAACAAAATTCAAAGATAGAGACACAAAAATGTGTTTATTCACCTAAAAGTTATCAAATACAGGGAAAAATTCCTGAACGATGGTATTTTGAGTAGAAGTTTGGTAACTTCGCCTATATATTTACTATGCTTTGAAATAACTTTTCTTAAACATTTATTTTATTTTACCCATTTTATTTATTTTACCCATAATTTTGTAACTAATTAAATATCCATGGTGCAAAAGACAAGGTCTAACTCTTTGTCTTCTGTTGTGATTAATCCTTTATCTTGATCTGAATGGAACTCATTAATCCTCCAAACAGATCCCCAGACTTCAATCCTGTATAGATGAAGGAAATATTGGGAACTGAAGTTCTAAATAATAGTTATCAAGGTGAAAAGGATCTAAAGACAGTTGTTGGGTTTGAAAAAGGTATAATCTAAATCACCATCAATATAAAAGTTCTCAGTATAAAAATATTGTGAGTTTAACATCTCCCTCAGCTCACACCTTCTGCATTTTTATCTTTCAAATTGTCACAAAACCTTCTTTATACTCAAATAAAATCTGCCTTCTCTAGTTTTACTTTTTATCACTCTGGGAAAAATATATCTTGAAAAGGACTTTTCAAATAACCATTTCTGTACACAAATGCAACAAATTAAGTCAACCCTGAGTTTTCTGTTTGCAAGAGTCAACAAACTCATTATTTTTTATTTTTCCCATTAGAATATTTTTCTTCCTTCTGTGCAAAACAAAAAATCTCATTTGTCAGCCTTCTTTAAACCTTTCTTCTTTCTATTTATAACTTAAAGATAAAATTTATATAAAACACTCTATTTCCAAACCATTAAGGGACCAGAAAGATTAGTTAATCTCTTAGTAGCTTTATCAGGCTTTTTTAATCTTTCACATCATATTTTAAAATGCTGTTACATTATAAATTATTTATTCAGCTTTGGGATTTGGGGTCTCCATGTCTTCTATTTTTATTGAAATGTCTATGAAATCCTTTTCCATCTTATGAACTTGACAAGTTCCTGATAAATTTGCTTCCCTTTTCACAGAAGATGATCAATTTACACCCATCTCTTTTGAAAAGCTAATGGTGGGGAAATATAATTATCCTTGTTATCTTCCTGTGTCATCAGTCTTTCTCATCTGTTGATCAAGTGGCAGAGGGTGAGAAACATTTATATAATCAGCACAGACTGATTAATTGCAACCTATGCTGAATACAAAATATTACAAAACCATTTGACTGTTTCTAATGTCTTGCACATTTCCCAAAGTTCAATGTGATTCCAGCTAAAAGTCAAGGTCAGTTAACCTTTTCCAAAATGTCAACCAGCTTTTTCACAATTATTCTTCTATACTTTTGAACTCCTTATCCCAAACACTATCGTCTTTGCTTTAGGATAACACTCATGCACTTGAGGATATGACTCATAGTCACAGCAATTCCAACAACAAAATCATGTTTAAAATTAAAGCCACTTTTTCCATTACTGAATTTATTTCCATCCTTCTATTTTACCTGTATAAAGGGAAGGGCATCTTCAGGAAGTTTAAAATTTTTCCTATGTTTCTAATAAAGTGCCCTATTAAAATCCTACCATTAGAAGAAATGAAGCTTCTTACAGCTCAAGAATACTATAACCAAGTGATACTGCAAAAATATGATAGTTTAGAAGGAACTCTTGGATCAGGGGACTTTACTCCCTAGAGAACTATTTGGTTTGACCAGGGAAACCAGTGATCTAAAACTCATAATAAGACACTAGAGAAGAAGAAGGAAATAAAGTGCAATATTTTTGTTTAATATCTTTTTGCTATTTTGTTGGGAATAAATATTGGTAATTACCCATTAGAATTAATCTCCAAAAATAGTTAAATATTAACTCAAAAAAAATTGTGATCATCTTGATCATCTCCAAAAAAGCCACTGTGCTTAATTTTTTAGTATAATTTAAATGATAGAAGAAGGTACATTCAACTTCATTTTTATGCAATCGTTATTTTGAATCATTACAGATGTATACAAAGATTTAACTATGCAGTAATTAATTCCAGTGAATGGAGCTTAAAAGTGAATAAAACAGCTGTACCTTCCACTACTAATAAGGGAACACAATGTCTGGAAAATCTCTCCTGTTCCTAGAGGAAACATATTCTATAACAAGAATAGCACCCAACTCACGTACTGATTCTGGTTGGTACTACTTGATATGACCAATATATCCAATGTTCATGTGCCAACACCTTCTTTTCTTTAAAAATGTGGATCCAGGGGTGCCTGGGTGGCTCAGTGGGTTAAAGCCTCTGCCCTCGGCTCAGGTGATGATCCCGCGGACCTGGGATCAAGCCTCACATCAGGCTCTCTGCTCAGCAGGGAGCCTGCTTTCTCCTCTTTCTCTCTGCCTGCCTCTCTGCCTAGTTGTGATCTCTGCCTGTCAAACAAATAAATATAATCTTTAAAAAATAAAAAATAAAAACATGGATCCAGGGGCGCCTGGGTGGCTTAGTCGTTAAACGTTCAGGTCCTGATCCCAGGGTCATGGGATCAAGCCCCGCATGGGGCTCCCTGCTGGCAGGAAACCTACTTCTCCTTCTCCCACTCCCCCTGCTTGTGTTCCCTATCTTGCTGTGTCCATCTTTATCAAATAAAGAAAGAAATTTTTAAACAATAAAAATTAAAAAATAAAAACATGGATCCATGGTATGATGTGATATATTGTGTTATCATGCGTCTGTATTTCACTTGAACTGTAATCCTTGGGGGAAATGGTTGGTCCAAAACTGTAAAAAAAAAAAAAAGTTGTATTACGATTATCCAATTGATGCTTGCTATAAACATCACATATTTTCTTTTTTCACTACCAAATTTCCTAATACTACAAGGATGCCAAGTAGGATAGTCCAAGTACAAGGATTACTTGCAGAAAGAAAACCTTTTCCAGATCTGCATCCTGCTCAAGCTGAGAGCCTTTCACATATTTTAGTACATGAGTTGGGTGTATTCATATTATAGAATATGTTTCCTCTAGAAACATGAGAAATTTTCCAGACATTGTGCTCCCTTATTAATGGTGGAAAGCACAAGGTTTAGTAATTTTCCTTCACTTTAAGAGGATGTCCAGCCATTCCCCAGACCACAAAACTCCAAAGGGTTTTTTTTCCATACTTGATTCAGGATAAATGACAAACAAAATCGTATTTATTTAAAGTTTACAATGCGATGACCTAACATATATATATACTGTATAATAATTGCCAAGATCAAGAAAATTAACAGATCCATAAAATCATATAGTAAACTCTTGAAACTGTCTGTCTGTCTGTCTCTGTGTATGTCTGTCTGTGATAAAAATGGTTTAGATTTACTCTTAGCAACCATCAAGTGTGCAATACCATATTATTAACTATAGTCACCACACTATACATTAGAACTTTTGAACTTATCTTCTTAACAATTGAGAATTTGTACACTTTGACCTATATCTCCCCACTTCTGCCTCCCTTAAAGCCCTGAAAACCACCATTCTATTATCTGTATCTATAAAATCAGCTTCTTTTTTTTTTAATTACTCCACATATAAGTGATACTTTACACTATTTGTCTTTCTCTGCTTGACTTATGACAGTTAGCATAATGGTCTCCAGGCTTATATTATCACAAATAGCAAGATTTGCCTTTCATGGCTGAATATTCCAGTTTGTACATATACCACATTTTCTTTATTCATTCATCCACTGAAAGAAATTTTACATTGTTTTCATGTCTTGGCTACTGTGAGTAATGCTGCAGTGAAGATGAGTGTAAATACCTCTTCAAGATCCTTATTTCAGTGCACCTGGGTGGCTCAGTGGGTTAAAGTCTCTGCCTTCCGCTTAGGTCGATCCCAGGGTCCTGGGATGGAGGCCCGCATTGGGCTCTGCTCAGCAGGGAGCCTGTTTCCCCTCCTCTCTCTCTGCTTGCATCTCTTCCTACTTGTGATCTCTGTCTGTCAAGTAAATAAATAATATCTTTTAAAAAAAAAAAAGATCCTGATTTCATTCCTTTCAGCATATATCCAGAAGTAGAATTGCTAGATTATATTATAGTTCTATATTCAATTTTTTGTGAAACCACCATGTTGTTCTTTGTAAACCTTCATAATGTTTATTGTAAATTAGCAGCTATACCAGTTTGCATTTCAACCAAGAGTACAAGAATGTCCCCTTTCCTCCACATCCTTGCTATCATTTATTTCTTGTCTTTTTTTGACTAACCATCCTTATAGGTGTGAGAGGAATCTCATTGTGGTTTTGATTTGCATTTCCCTGATGATTAGTGATGGTGAGCAACTTTTCTTGGATGTGTTGTCCATTTGTAGGTCTTATTTGGGAAAATGTCTATTCAGGGGGGAGACAAGATGGCAGGGAAGTAGGAAGAGGTGCCCTTTCAACCTGTACCCTAAAGTGAGCTGATCACCTTCCAAAGAACTCTGTTCACCCACAAAATCAGCCTGAGATCAGAATTATACACATGTGGATCTCTACAGGGGCAGAAGACACAAGTGGGCAGTAAAGCGGAGTGGGAATGTCGGTCTGATATCAGAAGATAAACAAAAGGGGGAGGGAGCTACCAGTGGTGACTGATTGGAAAGTAATACCCCTAATACTAGAGTGCCCTGCATCTGGGGACCAGCATTAACTTGGAGACTGGTTGAAAGCACTCAAAAAGAGCAAAGGATCGCGGGGGGGGGGGGGGGGGGCAAAATTGTGGGAATCCAGCGGCTACGGACAGGGGCTTAAGTCCCGGGACCCAGGACAGCCTCCCCTGACACTGAGCCAGAGAGAGTGCGGTGGAGAAACCAGGTCTTGGTTCCTGAGCTGCCAGCGCACCCGAGAACATGTGGGGTCTGGCTCCTGTGAGGGGCTGGGAGCCTCGCCAGCCAGCAGCCAGCCAGCAGCGGTACTACAGACCCTGGGATGTGCGCACCCCTCACCCTCCCCTAAGAGAGGTGCACGCAAGCCTGGCACTCTTAGACCCAGAAAGACCAAACACTCCCAGTGCGGGCCAATGGGAAAATCTCAGTGTGCGATCATGGCTTGGAACCTCTCTGGCAGTCTGGAGCTGCCCAGACAGCCACCGCTGCCATGGTTTGGGGTACAAGCAGAAGATCCTGCGTCCCCAGGGACTGCGACTCAGAACCTGCTCTGCCAGTGGCCAAGGGGGAGTTTACTGGGGCTCTGCAACACCCACAGGGTACCAGACTGAGGCTTCTCTCTGAGAGGGGGGTCAGGGTGCAGTTTGCTTTCCTCTAAACCTACGAAAACCATCAAAAGTGGTCAAGGCAAGGGGGGGGGTGAACAAACATAAAAACCTCCAGAGAACAAAAGCCTGAAAAAACTGGTTTCCTCAGAGCCCACCCCCTTGAGGGGGGGAAGGGATTTAACTCAGGGAACATCACTGACTGAAAACCCACGTGGCAGGCCCCTCCCCTAGAAAACCAACCAGGAAAGGAGAAAAAAAAAAAAAAAAGACTGCAAGAGAACAACCACCACTACTTCATAGGACAACTTTTATTTTTAATTCGTTCCCACTATTCTGGTTCATTTTTTTTTATTTTAATTTTTTATTTTTTTATAAACATGTATTTTTATCCCCAGGGGTACATGTCAGTGAATCACCAGGTTTACACACTTCACAGCACTCACCAAAGCACATACCCTCCCCAATGTCCATAATCCCACCCCCTTCTCCCAAACCCCCTCCCCCCAGCAACCCTCAGTTTGTTTTGTGAGATTAAGAGTCACTTATGGTTTGTCTCCCTCCCATTCCCATCTTGCTTCATTGATTCTTCTCCTACCCACTTAAGCATCCATGTTGCATCACCACTTCCTCATATCAGGGAGATCATATGATAGTTGTCTTTCTCTGCTTGACTTATTTCGCTAAGCATGACACGCTCTAGTTCCATCCATGTTGTCGCAAATGGCAAGATTTCATTTCTTTTAATGGCTGCATAGTATTCCATTGTGTATATAACCACATCTTCTTGATCCATTCATCTGTTGATGGACATCCAGGTTCTTTCCACAGTTTGGCTATTGTGGACATTGCTGCTATAAACATTCGTGTGCACGTGCCCCTTTGGATCACTACGTTTGTATCTTTAGGGTAAATACCCAGTAGGGGACACTACATCATTCTTAAAGGGATTATCCACCAAGATGATCTAACAATTATAAATATCTACGCCCCCAATATGGGAGCAGCCAATTACATAAGAAAACTGTTAATGAAGATAAAGAGTCATATTGATATGAATAAATTAATAGTAGGCGTTAACACGCCTCTCTCAGAAATAGACAGATCATCAAAGCAGAAAATAAATAAAGAAACAAGAGCATTGAATGACACATTGGACCAGATGGACCTGATAGTATATACAGAACATTCCACCCTAAAGCAACAGAATACTCATTCTTCTCAAGTGCACATGGAACCTTCTCAAGAATAGATCACATACTGGGCCACAAATCAGGACTCAACTGATACCAAAAGACTGAGAATATTCCCTGCACATTCTCAGATCACAATGCTTTGAAACTGGAGCTCAATCACAAGACAAAGTTCAGGTGGAACTCAAAAACCTGGAAGCTAAAGACCACCTTGCTTAAGAATGCTTGGATCAACCAGGAGATCAAAGAAGAACTGAAACAATTCATGGAAACCAATGAGAATGAAGACACTTTGGTCCAAAACCTATGGGATACAGCAAAGGTGGTCCTAAGGGGGAAATACATAGCCATCCAAGCCTCCCTCAAAAAAACTGAAGAATCCAGAATACACCAGCTCTCTCTACACCTTAAAGAACTGGAGAATCAACAAATCAAACCAACCCCACACATACGAAGGGAAATAATCAAGATTAGAGCTGAGATCAATGAGGTAGAAACCAGAGATACAGTAGAACGTATCAATAAAACTAGAAGCTGGTTTTTTGAGAGAATCAATAAGATCAATAAACCATTGGCCACACTAATCCAAAAGAAAAGAGAGAAAGCCCAAATTAATAAAATTAGGAATGAAAAGGGAGAGATCACAACTAACACCAAGGAAGTAGAAACAATCATCAGAAGTTATTATCAACAGTTATATGCCAATAAGCTAAGCAACCTAGATGAAATGGATGCATTCCTGGAAAACTATAAACTCCCAAAATTGAACCAGGAAGAAATTGACAACCTGAATAGACCGATATCTAGTAACGAGACTGAAGCAGTGATCAAAAACCTCCCAAAAAACAAGAGCCCAGGACCTGATGGATTCCCTGGGGGAATTCTACAAAACTTTCAAAGAAGAAATAACACTTATTTTCCTGAAGGTATTTCAAAAAATTGAAGCAGAAGGAAAACTTCCAGACTCTTTCTATGAAGCCAGCATTACCCTGATCCCCAAACCAGGCAAAGACCCTTAAGACCCTTTTTTTTTTTTTAAAGAAAGATGTAATTTTATTATCTCTAGACTTTTGAATACAAGTCTTTTTAATATCCTCTATGAGGAAATGGAAATTACACATAAAGCACTTTTTTTTAAAGATTTTATCTGTTTATTTGACAGAGATCACAAGGAGGCAGAGAGGCAGGCAGAGAGAGAGGGGGAAACAGGCTTCCTGCTGAGCAGAGAGCCTGAGGTGGGGCTCGATCCCAGGACCCTGAGATCATGACCTCAGACCAATATCACTGATGAATATGGATGCTAAGATTCTCAACAAGATCCTAGCAAATAGGATCCAACAGCACATTACAAAGATTATCCACCATGACCAAGTGGGATTCATCCCTGGGCTACAAGGATGGTTCAACATTCACAAATCAATCAATGTGATAGAACAAATCAATAAGAGATGAGAGAAGAACCACATGGTCCTCTCAATTGATGCAGAAAAAGCATTTGACAAAATCCAGCATCCGTTCCTGATTAAAATGCTTCAAAGTATAGGGATAGAGGGAACATTCCTGAACTTCATCAAATCTATCTATGAACGACCCACAGCAAATATCATCCTCAATGGGAAAAAGCTTGCAGCCTTTCCGTTGAGATCAGGAACAAGACAAGGATGCCCACTCTCACCACTCTTGTTCAATATAGTATTAAAAGTCCTAGCAACAGCAATCAGAGAACAAAGAGAAATAAAAGGTATCTAAATTGGCAATGAAGAAGTCAAACTCTCTCTCTTCGCAGATGACATGATTCTTTATATGGAAAACCCAAAATATTCCACCCCCAAACTACTAGATCTCATACAGCAATTCAGCAACGTGGCAGGATATAAAGTCAATGTACAGAAATCAGTGGCTTTCTTATACACTAACAATGAAAATACAGAAAGGGAAATTAGAAAATCGATTCCATTTACTATAGCACCAAGAACCATGATACCTGGGAATAAACATAACCAAAGAGGTAAAGGATCTGTACTCGAGGAACTACAGAACACTCATGAAAGAAATTGAAGAAGACACAAAAAGATGGAAGACCATTCCATGTTCTTAAATCAGAAGAATAAACATTGTTAAAATGTCTATACTGCCTAGAGCAATCTATACTTTAATGCCATTCTGATCAAAATTCCACCGGTATTCTTCAAAGAGCTAGAGCAAATAATCCTAAAATTTGTATGGAACCAGAAGAGACCCCAAATTGCTAAGGAAATGCTGAAAAACAAAAATAAAACTGGCAGCATCACATTACCTGATTTCAAGCTTTACTACAAAGCTGTGATCACCAAGACAGCATGGTACTGGCATAAAAACAGACAAATAGACCAGTGGAACAGAGTAGAGAGCCCAGATATGGACCCTCAACTCTATGGGCAAATAATCTTCGACAAAACAGGAAAAAATATACAGTGGAAAAAATACAGTCTCTTCAAAAAACTGGGCAGCTATACGTAGAAGAATGAAACTCAACCATTCTCTTACACTGTACACAAAGATAAACTCAAAATGGATAAAAGACCTCAACGTGAGACAGGAATCCATCGGAACCCTAGAGGAGAACATGGGCACTAACCTCTTTGATATCAGCCACAGCAACTTCTTTCAAGATATGTCTCCAAAGGCAAAGGAAATAAAAGCGAAAATGAACTTTTGGGACTTCATCAAGATCAAAAGCTTCTGCACAGCAAAGGAAACAGTCAAGAAAACAAACAGGCAACCCACGGAATGGGAGACAATATTTGCAAATGACAGTACAGACAAAAGGTTGATATCCAGGATCTATAATAAACTCCTCAAAATCAACACACACAAAAAGACAATCATATCAAAAAATGGGAAGAAGATATGAACAGACACTTCTCCAATCAAGACATACAAAAGGCTTTCAGACACATGAAAAAATGTTCATCATCGCTAGCCATCAGGGAGATTCAAATTAAAACCACATTGAGATACCACGTTACACCAGTTAGAATGGCCAAAATTAGCAAGACAGGAAACAACATGTGTTGGAGAGGCTGTGGAGATAGGGGAACCCTCTTACACTGTTGGTGGGAATTCAAGTTGGTGCAGCCACTTTGGAGAACAGTGTGGAGATTCCTCAAGAAATTAAAAATAGAGCCTCCCTATGACCCTGCAATTGCACTACTGGGTATTTACCCCAAAGATACAGATGTAGTGAAAAGAAGGGCCATCTGTACCCCGATGTTTATAGCAGCAATGGCCACGGTCGCCAAACTGTGGAAAGAACCAAGATGCCCTTCAACGGACAAATGGATATGGAATACGTGGTCCATATACACTATGATTATGCCTCCATCAGAAAGGATGAATACCCAACTTTTGTAGCAACATGGACGGAACTCGAAGAGATTATGCTGAGTGAAATAAGTCAAGCAGAGAGAGTCAATTATCCTATGGTTTCTCTTATTTGTGGAGCATAACAAATAGCATGGAGGACAAGGGGAGATGGAGAGGAGAAGGGAGTTGAGGGAAATTGGAAGGGGAGGTGAACCATGAGAGACTATGGACTCTGAAAAACAATCTGAGGGTTTTGAAGGGGCGTGGGGTGGGATATTGGGGGAACCAGGTGGTGGGTATTAGAGAGGGCACGGATTGCATGGAGCACTGGGTGTGGTGCAAAAACAATGAATACTGTTACGCTGAAAAAAATAAATTAATTTAAAAAAAGAAAAAATGTGTATTCAGGTCTTTTATCCTTTTTTAATTAGATTAATTGCTTTTTGCTATGAGTTCTATGACTTTGTCATTATTTTGCATAATAACCCCTTATCAGGTATAGAATTTACAAGTATTTTTCCCTTTGTGTAAGTTGCCTTTTCAGTTTATTGATTCTTTTTCTTTTGCATGGAATCTCTTCATATTGATACCTTCCCAGTTATTGATTTTAGCTTTTGTTGCCTGTGTATTTGGGTGTCTTATCCCAAAAATCATTCCCAAGACCAAAGTCAAGGTCTTTGCTTGTGTTTTCTCCAACAGTTAAGTCTTTGATCCATATCACTGAATTCCTAAAATTTTAATGACATGAAAATTTCCCTATTCTTTATGCAATTTATTCACTCCTTGACAACTTATATGTACAACCTAAGCATGAATATCCTTGCTATTTCTTCCTTATCTGGTTTGACAGCATAGTGTCTTTAATATAGTAGACAGTCTTAAATATATATAAACCATCCAGATGATCCATTTCTCTTCAGACTATGACAAAGGGTAGAACAATAAATATATACTGATGGCATTTCCATATGAATTGTTTCTAACTCTACTTTCTGAGAGAGATGGAAAAGAAAATTTATCAGATCAATGACCATATATCATACACCCAAGGCTGTATTAATCTGCTCTACAGTGCCTGGGTAGCTCAGTCACTTAAATGTCTGCCTTCTGCTCAGATCATGATCCCAGGGTCTTGGGATGGAGTCCCTTATTGGGCTCCCTTCTCAGTGGGAAGTCTGCATCTCCCTCTGCCTCTGCCGCTTCCCCTGCTTGTGTTCTCTCCCTCTTTCAAATAAATAAATAAAATCTTTAAAAAATAAAAATTCTGCTCTAGCAACAAAACCACCTTTAGTATATCAACTGCAATTGAGGCTACTACTGGGTTGAGTTTATAGTAGTCCATTATCATTTTCTAAGATCTGCCTGACTTTTGTAGGGGCCAGAGTGGTGAATTAAATAGAGGATGGCGATCACCATTCCTATACTGTTTGGGTATCTTATTGCCACCCCATCCCTGCAGAATATAATGTCCCTTTAAAAAAAAAAAAATACTGTCTGAGTGTATGGATGTAACAGGCTCAGTAGCTTCTCCTCTACAATACCTGAAACCCACAGGGCAAGGAAACAGAATGGGAGTTGTACCAACAACCAAGTGTGTCCATTCAAATTATACATCCAGGAAATGGCATAATGATCACAGGGTGGCAGGGGTGTCATTTGGTGGACCCACTATGCACCAGATCTAGATTTGGACACTGTATATAGTTAATTCCCACTGGCCACCCTTCAAATAAAGGACCATAATAACCTTTTAGGGATTTGAGTATCCATTTCAACTCAGATTCTGTGTCCAACAGTCCTCAAACTGTTGCGATATTCCTTTATTCCTAGTGTATGATTATGCAAGTACATGGTCAAGTGTACCTTTGGAGAAAGTACTGAGAGTATCATTGTCATGTATACTTGTTGAGATATCACACAGCCCTTCCTACTGGCATTTTTGTTAAAGCAATCTTGGTGATGGCATGCCCCCCAGCCCCTCCCAGAAAGGTACAGCTAGGGGTTATCTAAGTAGGTTACACATAATAGATCCATTCAGATATCTTCTTGAGCCTTTAGGTTCCTTCCTCTACAATATATCAAGGGAAATCTGGCATTTCAACTCCCTGATAGTAGTGAGTGCCTTGTACAAAATGCCCCATTGGTTTTACATACACAAAAAATATTTGTGAATTTACTAACCCTATAAATACTGGGTTTTGGTGGTAAGGAAGTCTCCAGAGGAAGCCCACAAGAAGGGATTGTTTCCAAGTAAAGGAGTTATTCGGTTATCTTTTATTACCAGAGATGAATTATAGTGCAAGAGTTAAGATTACAGATCCTGCGTCAAAACCACAAGGCTTTGTGTACAGTGTGATTATTTAATGCAACTTGATAATGTTTAAAATCTTCATGCCTCAGAGCCCTCCTGTGTAAAAATGGGGATAGTGAGAGTATCTACTCCATAAGATTCAAGGTAAAGCCCTGAGAACAATACCTAGTTTGTAACAATCACCATTTGAGTCACCTCACTTATTCCTCCCCTAGAACACAAATGATGACAGACAATCATAATTTCATTGCCTCATGAAGGAAACTTCAATTGGTGTGTGCATCCCATTCCATTGTCTAGTAATTTTGTTAAATAACAAGCTGCTCAATGTATGGGGGGAAACCTCCTTCATGGATATTCTATAAATATTTCATTTTTCTGAAATATTTTAATTTCTCTTTCTGGGAGAGGTACAATGATCTTAGTGTCACTTCCTTAAGCAGAGTAAAAGTTAATCAATGACTTCTTTCCCACAAAAGAAATACCATGATTAGTTGTAAGTATCTGGGGGGACTTCAGGCCTACAAAATAGAACTTAATCAAAAATCTCTGGTTAACTCTATAGACAAAAGAATCCTGCTTAATGAATTCTAAACATGTTTTTCATAACTAATGCAATAGTTTAAGATTCAGCTTTAGTAGGACCTGAACAAGAAACATATGGTCGTGGTAGAAAGTAAGAAAAGATTTAGAAATGATAAGGAAGTGCTCAGTGCTCACTGAGAAATTTATAAGAAAAAAGCAATACACATAAGTGCTGTAAACTCTTACATTAGAGAGACCTATAGGAAAAAGCTGACAGAGTAGACTATGTTCAGAAATTCAAAATGCAAAACTGATTTGAAAGTGAATGGACACTGACATGCAAACAGGGTCAAGGCTTCCAGTGCCTGGCTCTCTGATAAATTCTGTTCTAACATTGTGCTAAATGCTATCACCCCTCATCTCCTGGGTTATAGCTAGTGCAACCGAAGGGATTAAAGGCAATGATGTTGGGGCACCTGGGTGGCTCAGTGAGTTAACCCTCTGCCTTCAGCTCAGGTCATGATCTCAGAGTCGTGGGATCGAGCCCTGAACTGGGCTCTCCGCTCAACAGGGAGCCTGCTTCCCCCCCTCTCTCTGCCTGCCTCTCCACATACTTGTGCTCTCTCTCTCTCTCTCTCTCTCTCTGTGTCAAATAAATAAATAAAATCTTTTTTAAAATAGACAATGAGGTTGGTAATACAATCTAGCTTTAAAATCTATAATTCTCACATAGGATTAAAAATTTCTTACACTGCCACATAGAGAAAACAATCTAGCAACAAAGAGAATAAAAATCAAGGTATAAACTCAAGCAAGCAGATGGAGGATAATATAAATGCATAATTTGTCTATCAATAGAACAATATGTTTAGGAAAAACATCAAACTTTATTATTTACTCAATTACATTATGGCATTCTCCTAACCCTGTAGGTTTCAAAACATATATTATTCACTTTTTAGAACTTTGACATACAGAGTATCAAAGAAAAGCATGACTTCTAACTTAATGGTGAAATAAATACCATAATATCATAGATAGTAGATCTCTAGACATATAAGATGTCCTAAGTGTAATGGATTTTTCTGAAATTGCATAATGTCTTTTCTACAACCAGGATGAGGGAAATCCGTGATTTCACATCTTCATAACCATCTGTTCATGAAATCTTCCTGTAACGCACAAGACGACCACACAGTCTCCTCATTGCCACTTTCATCTCTCTGTTCCTGAATGTGTAGATGACTGGATTCAGAAAAGGAGTGATAACTGCATCAAAAATAGCAAGATATTTATCCAGGTTTGATGTGGGAGAAGGCCATGTGTAGAAAAACATCAATGGCCCAAAGAACAAAACCACCACAGTGATATGAGCCGACAGTGTGGAGACAGCCTTGGATGAACCACCAGAGGAGTGTTTCCAAACAGTAAACAAAATGAAGACATATGAAAAGACCAGCAGGATAAAAGACCCCACAGAAATGAGCCCACTATTGACAGTAACCATGAACTCCAATTCTTGAGTGTTTGTGCAGGCAAGCCTGAGGAGCCGGGGAAGGTCACAATAAAAACTATCCAATACATTAGGGCCACAAAAAGGCAAATCTACCACAAAAACTAATTGAACCAATGAATGGATGAGGCCAATGACCCAAGAAGTTACTAAAAAGAATAGACACATCTTTGGGCTCATGATGCTCAAGTAGTGCAGAGGCTTACATATGGCCACATATCTGTCAAAGGCCATGGCTATAAGCAGCACCATCTCTGTGCCCCCAACTGTATGGCTAAAGAAGATCTGCATAATACATCCACAAAAAGAGATGGCTTTGTGCTTCTTAAAAATATCACAAATCATTTTAGGGGCTGTGATTGAGCAAAACAACATATCAATGACAGAGAGGTTAGCCAGGAGGAAATACATAGGGGAATGCAGATGAGCATCCAAGGTTACAGTGAACACAATGACAAGGTTTCCCATCATGCTTGCCAAGTAGAATAAAAAGGAGAAAACAAAAAGGAGAAGTTGGATCTCCCATGAATTCGTGAGTCCAAGGAACACAAACTCTGATACTATCGACTGGTTCATTCTGTCCATTGCCTCAAACAACAGGATCAGTTTTCATGTTTCCCTAAAGGAAGACAGAAAATGGAAAACAATTGCCTAGGCAAGTATTAGTGTTCACAAAAGGAAGTCTCAGCCCATGAAAACAGTCATATTAACAACTTCATAGCCAAATAATCTTCATTACATGTACATTGGACTTCTACTTATAGGAGCTAGCTGGCTCCCAATACCAGCATGGATTCAAAACTGCTACAACTAAGTGAATTTCATCTCTGGACCTGTTTCCCTTCTGTTTTCTTCACTATCACATGGCTATTTCATATTTCCTCCTCCCCTGCATTCTACTTCAATAACATACAATGTCAACTTCAAATACTTTTGACTATGATTTCTTATGAATGGATAGGATTTCAGCCACTTATATGAACCACCTAACAATTCATACACGGCACATAGCTTTCAAAGTCTCTGTAAGTCTTGCTTACTTAGACTTTACACATCTTCTTTCTTTCAGCTTTCAAAATTTCTCATTCTATTCTCTACTGTCCCATTTTCAGTGTCCCAATTCAAATCCTCCCTCCCCTGTGAAATCTTCCAGATATGCTTCAATCTCTCTACTCTCTCTGCACTGTTAGTGTTGATTTCATTCTGCCTCTCCTGATTATATAAGTTTCCATTTCTCAAATTAATGGATAGTTTCTTGGGTACAGGAATCATCTAAGTTCATATGAGTATACCCTACCTCCATCACAATCACCAGTTGTGACTAACACAATGAGTTATTTAATGAGTGCTTCACACTGACTGAATGAAGGAAGAAATTAAAGGGACAGAAGAATGACTCCTGCAGTTAAGAGAGTTTATCTTAATCCACCAAAGTTCACATTAATCATGTATTTTGTGGTACCAGTCAGGAATTATCATAGGATCCCAAGCCTCATCATGCAATTGTTTAGCTACCCAACATAATTATTTCACAAGAGAACTCTATCACCAAATGAAATATGGAGTCTCAACTGTTAATTTAAAATGGCAAATAGAAAGACTTTTACATACTTTTCAAATGGAAAAAAGTTTTATCTTTTAATTATACGTACTTCCCAAAAAATTCACAATTTCTAATATAACACATGAATTGACCTGAGGCAAATAATCTCCACTAGTAGACGGATAAAGATAGTCATTGAATCCCCAAAGATAAGAACTCTGCCACATTAACAGTCTTTTTTCCTTTTCAAAATGCACTTTGAATGGTTAAAAGAATAAAGGGAAAAGAAAACTGGTGAAAATAGCCAGACAGTATCTGTGTCTGCAATTGAGAGAGGGTCACAATTAGTTAGAGGGATAATGGGCACAAAAAAGAACTAAGGGACATTAGCTGAATTGCAGCAGGGGTAGCTAGGACACAATTACAGTTTTTTAAGAATTAAAAAAAAAAAAACTTGCCAGGAATAAATCATCAGAAGTCCAATGCTCAGTGGCTGTTTCTGATTTAGTACAACTCCATAACTCCATGTTAAACCAATGAAATAATTTATATAGAAAGAAGTATACAAGGTGACCTCCTCATTATCCCAAAGTCAGTTAGTGGGAGGGTTTACAGAGTATCAAGAACCCATGGCTCCCACTGAATGTTCTTTGCCTGAAATAGAAATTTGTATTAGTTCTATATGTATTCATTCTCTGTTTCTGCGGTAACAAATTACTTTTTGGCTTACCAAAACACAAATGTGTGATCTCACAGTTCTGAAGATGAGAAGGCCAAAATGGGTCTTCTAAGCTAGAATTGAGATGTCAGGAGACTTGCCTCCCTTCTAGAGGACCAAGGAGAGGATCCAGTATCTTCCTCTTCCAAGTTTGCCTGAATTCTTTGTTTCATGACCCCTTCCTCCCTCTTTAAAGTACATTATTGCAAATTCTGCCAACTATCACCACATATCTTCTCTGACTGTAACCACCCTGCCTCCCACTTGTAAGGTGGGATTCACAGGCCTACAATATCCAGATAATCCAGGATAATTTGGCCATCTCAAAGTTCTTAATCACATTGACAAAGTCCCTTGTGCCATGTAAAGTAATATATTCACAGGCTCGGGGATTAAGACATGGATATTTTGGGGCCAATATTTTGTGACACCACAACTTCTCACAAGTGAACAAATGTTTTAAGGGGAAAAGAAAACCATATCACTAAGCAATGAATCTGACAGAGGAAATTTCAGAGAGCCTGTCACGAAGATGGAAGAGATATTGAAGGAGGAAGAACTGGTAGTGCATTGGGACCTTCTCCCAGAAACTACACCTTAGACACTGACTCCTATTATATCCAGGACCAAGTCTAGCCAACTAATATCCACTAATGGTGAGGAACCAATCTTGGGATTATCCCAAGATAATCAGCCAACCAATATGTTCTTGGACAACTAGGTATACAATTTAGTCCTGAGTGCTTCTTCAAATGATTTTTAAATGACTTTTGTTCATTAAGTCAGTAAATATTTTTGAGTGCCCAGAATGCCAAGCATCAATCTGGGCAATGAGAATACAACATGGACAAGCATTCCTGCCTTTGTGAAGTCCATATTCATGACAGAAAATGCAATTCTGGTCTGTTACATACAAATTTCCTTCCCTAGAAAGGATAAGAACACTTGAAGAAATGCTGTAATTTATCAAATACTGAGGAGTCACAAACACTCTGCTGCTTTCTAGTTCAATTTCCACATTCACAGAGTCTCCTCTTAGTATTCTGACTGACTTTTTTATCTGAATTTTTACATCTATGGTTTCTATCACAGTAATTTTTAATGGCTTTCTGATAAATATGCATGGATTTTTATCTCCCCAAATATGGTACAAGACTCTTGGGGCAGAATTGGGTACCATAATTGTTTTTTCTCACTGGAAACCAGCTCAGAAATGCTACTGGATGGATTTCTTGGCTAATTCATTCATTCATTCAACAAATATTTACATAGCAGTTATCAGGACAATTTTAAGTAAAAGTTGTGTAAGCCATTTTATGACTTAAAACCAAACCTCCATATCATGAAATATGAACTAACTAATCAAAAATTTCTCTAAGAATGGGCAGAAAATGGGCAAAAAGCATTCTTTCTTATCACTAAAGGGAATAGTGTGTTATCCAAAACTCTTCCAAGGTCTCCATGAAGTGGGAATAACAGTGAGAATATACTGTGACCTAAAAATATAAGTGGCGTTTCCTCCAAATTGAAATGTGAAGAGCAAAAACAAAAACAAAACAAAAAACAAGCCACCACCTCTGGGTGGCTCAGTCAGTTAAACATCCAACCCTTAATTTCAGCACAGGTCATGGTCTCAGGATCATGAGATGGAGTCGCAGGTCAGACTCCACACTGAGTGTGTGGAGCCTGCTTAAGATTCTCCCTCTCCCTTTCCCTCTGTTCCTTCACCCATCTCACTTGCTCACACACTCTCTCTCTTTCTCTCTAAAAAAATAAAAAAAGAAGTAAGATGATAAAAGAAATACTGAGAAAACTGTTAATAAGTTTGTAAGAAATAAGGTTAACAAAATCAGAAAATGATTTATTGAGCCATGTGTTTATTTTTTTATTTTTTTATTTCTGTGTAAAGCTTCCATACAAACAGTCTAGCCAGAAGGCAAAAAGGACAATTTTGGAGTAAAAGAAAAATACATTTTTAAAATCAGAAGGGAAATTGATAAAAAGATGACAAGAAGGAAGACAGCAGGACATTGGGTTTTTGAAGGCAACAGGAGTCCAAGATGATCAGTTAGGGGAAAAATTGTGATGAACAGTAGAAATGGCAGACTGGAAGCTTATTCAGATAATGCAATCTCAAAAGTCATCTCAGAATTGTTCCTAATAGCATTAGAGTTGCTTTCTTGTTAACTAACATACTGCATCCCCTAGTTTTACTTACATTGCTTAAGGGAAAGGTGCCACATTAAGCTATTATAGACAAACAAATAAGTTACCAGATGGCTCTCCTTCACTGAGATCTTATGTGTGGAAGAAATGATTATTTATACAATGAAGAAATAACTGATTCATTTTAAACCTGACTCATTACCCAAGAAGGATGAGCTTGAGTTGGTTGCTGCAGAAGACAGGGCAAGAAGAGATGAGCTGAGGAGGAGAGAGCCAGACTCCAGGAATGAGAGCAAAATCTGAGAACAGAAGGATAAATGGGCCAAAGACAAAAGGTACCTACTTTACATCCCGAAAAGAACAAAAACAAAAAACAAAACAAACAAACAACAAAAAAAAAAAAAAAACCAACAACAAAAAAACCACACAAAATACTACAACTAATAAAAGGGAAACTTACCCAGCTCCTATCTTCAACTATTCAAATTTCTCAAGTGCCTCTCCAGTGCCTCTGAGATACAGTCTCAACAGCTTCTAGAAGGAGACAGTATGTTCTGGGTGCCCAATCAACTTGAGACCTTGCAGACTTCCATGGAAAACAGCGCTGCTCCTTTAAGGCCATTGCCATTAGAAGATATTCCACTCTTGAGTTCTCTAATTCTGGTCTAGCTATTACACTCAAGAATTATAACACAATTACAGCCATTCTTTATTTAGACTATGTAAGTGATCATGGCATGCAGAAAATCCAGATTCTGCAGCATTTAATGGAATCATTGTTTATTTTTAAACTTCTTAAAATTTAAATGAAGTTAACATATAGTGTATTATTGGTTTCAGGGGTAGAATTTAGTGATTCATCAGTTGCATTTAACACCCAGTACTCATTCCATGAAGTGCCCGCCTTATAAAATCCTCATTTAAATGTCTTGATTTAGGGCACCTGGGTGGCTCAATTGGTTAAGCTTTGGCTCAGGTCAGGATCCTAGAGTCCTGGGATGGAGCCCCATATCCATCAGGATACCTGCTCAGCAGAGAGCCTGTTTTCTTTCTTCTCCTTCTGCCCTTCCCCCTCCCTCATATTCTCCATTTCTGTCCCTCTCTCAAATAAGTAAATTAAAATCTTAAACAAATAAATAAATATATTGATTTATATGGAATCAGAATTTGGGAACCCCTAAGAATAGATTCATGGGAATTTTACATTTTAAAATATTCTGGGGGGAAAAAGAGTGAAAACGGCTCATTATCCCCAATTAATAATATCATTCAGTTGGAAGAGATCTAAAATTATGTTCTGACACAGTTCCTTTCTTTAGTTTCTCCATCCTGGATATGTCAGTTTCTCTACAGTTTACATGGTTAGAACATTCATTTTCTTCCTTACCATCCCACTATTTATAAATGTAATAAACCAAAGTTTCATCCTTACAAAAAGAAAATCTCTCATCCTTTCAAGTAAGCTGATGGCCACTTGATTCTTTCTCTGTGAACATAAAGACATTGTCAGCAATTCCTTCAGATAAATATTTTATATGCTTGAACCTGGTAAAAGCAAATAAAGATCACTCATCTGTGCCCTCCAGTTTTAACCACCTCAATTCCTTTAGTCTTCCTTCATAGGATCATCTTCTATCCCTTCATCCTTGGCACTCTGCCTAACCACCCCCATTTCACCACCAAACATCTTACTGCAGTGACCTAGAAAAATTCTAACAAATATTTAAAGAATGCAAACAAAAGCAGGAGGCTTGATTACAGGTTGTGAAACCTTACATATTTAGTTCCCTACTTTTTCTCCATCCTTCCAACACTTAATTTTAACCTACACTACATTAGTTTAGTTTAGAGTGATTTAGTTCCCTAGATATTTTTCTTCTAAGCAGGTTTTTAATTATTCTTTCTCCATCATGATTCTATGAAATTGGGGTTTTATTATTTTTATTTCATTTATCACTTATACCTACTTAAGGTTAATTCAGTTGTGTTGACAACCATTTGTATTTATTCTCCTACTCTACTTGTCATCTCCCCAGCACCACCTGTTTCTTTCTGACTCTGAGCCAAAACATAATTGAAATAGACAAACAACAAACCATTACCGGGGTTTTTTCTTATCACTGAAGTTTATCTAGTTCAATACCTTCATCCTCTTGTCAACGTCATTCCATCCGTCCCTTGTAACTATTCCCAGACTATTATCTCACATGCACAGAGGTATATAAAATATTTCTAAAAATGGAAAATATAGCTAATTACTTGAACCAAGGGATAGTGACCAACTAATCAAGACTAAATTGTCTCCTAAAAATATATTCATTGTGATCATAGCAACAAAGGACAGTGTTCTAAATGAGTCATAGCAGGGAGGAATGACACTTCTCTTTAAGCAGTGTCAATTATGGGATGCCTGGGTGGTTAAGCAGCTGCCTTCGGCTCAGGTCATGATCCCAGCATCCTGGGATCGAGTCCCACATCAGGCTCCTTGCTCAGCAGAGAGACTTCTTCTCCCTCTGCCTCTGCCTACCACTCTGTCTGCCTGTGCTCTCGCTCTCTCTCCCTCTTTCTCTCTCTCTCTCTGACAAATAAATAAATAAGAAGTGTCGATTATGGGGAACCTGGGGGGCTCAGTGGGTTAAAGCCTCTGCCTTCAGCTCAGGTCATGATCCCATGGTTCTGGGATCCAGCCCCACATCGGGCTCTCTACGTGGCAGGGAGCCTGCTTCCCCCTCTTTCTCTCTGCCTGCCTCTCTGCCTACTTGTGATCTCTCTCTGTGAAATAAATAAAATCTTTAAAAAAAAAAAAAGTGTCGATTATTTCTCTTTCGATTTTTTCAAATAATCTCTTGATTATTATCTCTGCCACTTTAAATCCTATGATGAATAATAAAAGCAACCTTAAATAATTTAATCATATTCACTTTCTGAGAAATTAATACAAATTACTTGGAACAGCCTGATAAATATCAAATTTCTCTGTATATAAGTAGGAAAGTAGGAAGTAGGAAACTGAAAGAGAAAAACTAAAAATTTCTAAGTAAAAAATAGCTGCAGAAGTAACATGTTGTGAGTCACTTCTCTTTCATTAAGGTCACCTAATAAATGAATTGAGCACGTTTAACATCATAGGGGTGGCATGTATGTATTATATACCTCTGGTACGATTAAATTAAAAAGCCACTTCATCTTTATAGTATTCTTTACAAAAAAAACAAAAATCCCAGTCTAATTCTGAGGGACATTTTCAGACAAAGCCAAATTAAGGGACATTTATAAAATGCCTGACCAATACACCCAAAAGCTGTCATAGCCATTGTAAATAAGGTCAGACTGAAACACCCTCAAACCAGACTATGTAAAGGAATCATAACAAAATGCTGTGTGCTTTCCTACACTGAACTCTCGAAAAGAAAATGACATTAAAGGAAACACTGGTGAAATCTGAATACAGTCTAGAACTGAGTTAACAGGAATGTACCAGTGTTGATCTCTCAGTATATGGACCACAGAAATGTAAGATGTAAGATGATAACATTAGAAGAAACAGTTGAAACTGAAGCTGGCAAGTGCTATATAGGGACTCCATGGAACACCTTTGCAACTTCTTGGTAGCCCTGAAACTGTCCAAAATGAAAGCTCTTTAAACAAAACAAGAAATCAGAAAAGAAATGTAAACATAGGGCCAAATAGATTTATTAAGTGAAAATCATTCACGAACATGTGTTGAAGCTATGCTATTTGACATATATCCAAAAGACAAGGTGAATAATGTAGCGGTACCCATCAGTGACAGCTTAACAGCTCAATAGAGACATGAAACTTAGCCACCGAGGAAACAAGATCTAAAGTGACGGAAGGCAGCAAAGGACCAGGAGCCTGGCAACCTGGACTCTAGCTTTAAATCTTCCATATAGTCTCTTTAGGAAGTTGAACTAATTAACTAATTTTCCAGTACCTGAAACTTTTTAAAATAGGGAAACTTTATGAGATGATTTACCTTAAATGTAAAAACCCATGAGAACCTCCCTAATTGAATTTTAATAATTTTCTAAGTAACTGTGTTTGCTCTATGAACTATTATCTTTCAGATCTAAGCTATCCTTCATACTCTGCCAGGATGCAGAAGCTAAGGCTCTACAAACCCATTTCTTTTTGGCCAACTCTGTCATTTAGGGTCACTAAAGGGAGACTACAAGGTGGAAGAGGAAGGAGGGACTTCCTTGCTCCTTCCTGTTTGCTGCCTGTGGGCTTCCTTTCTGCTCACCATGCCTGTGAGCATCACCCAACCACACTGTTCACCTCAACAACCTTGGTTTCTTTCCCAGGCAACAGCTGTGTCCCAACCTTAGAAGAGCTCATCTTCTCAGAAACACCTGTGTTACCAGCAGTATCCTTGCCTCAGGGGTGGTGTCCCCGCCCTTCTCTAAACTCAGAAACCCTAGCACCAACCAAGCAGCAGCTCTTTCTCAGATATGTGAGTTTCAACTCCACGGATCCTTCTTCCAAGATTTTAATAGCTTTTTATTTTTAAATTTTAGTAATTCTAACTTCTTCCCTTCGTTTTCCATCCCAAGGACTGAGAGCTGCTTCCTACAAATGCTATGTCTGTGATACCTCACCATTCATCCACTTTCAAAAACTAGTTAAAAGATTTACTTAACTAACCATTCTTTACACTAAATTTTTCCTTTCAAATTAACTGGTATGGTTAATTTGTCTCCTTACTGGACCCCAGAGAAGCCAAATTAGCAATGGAACAATGAGGGAAGCTAACAGATAATGAGCTACAAACATAGAAAACAAATCAGCTATATAGTAAGACAAATCAGATGAAGGAAAAATTAATATTTATCTTTAAAGTAAGAGAGTCTACTGACATGGGGAAAATAGAAAATGAACATGAGCCACATATTGCCTTTCAAAGGGGATTGTTTCATGTTTATACTAATTCTGTTTGGCACCACATCAAGGTAAGACCACTGGTGAGATAAGAAAACCATGACCATGGTGCCTGGGTGGCTCAGTCAGTTAAGTGTGTGACTTCAGCTCAGGTCATGATCTTGGGGTTCTGAATCCAGCCCTGCTTCTGGCTCCTGCCTCAGTATGGAGTCTGCTTCTGCCTCTCCTTCTGTCCCTCCCCCTGCTTGTATTCTCTCTCTCTCGCTCACTCGCTCGCTCTCATAAACAAATGCAAGAAAACCATGACCTGTAAATCTCTTACAAAAGCAGAGTCCAGAGAACGACATCACCATGCAATCTTCCACATGTTTAAAAGACTTTACTCTAATTCACAAACTGAGAACATAGTCTCCTCATTGCCACCTTCATCTCCTTATTCCTAAAAGTGTAGATGACCGGATTCAGAAAGGGAGTAAGAACTGCATCAAAGATGGCAAGGAACTTATCCAGATGTGATGTGGGAAATGGCCACACATAGAAGAAAATTAATGGCCCAAAGAACAAAACAACAACAGTGACATGAGCTGCCAGAGTGGAGAGGGCCTTGGACATACTCCCCAAAGATTTTTTCTGAACAGTCACCAAAATAAGGGTGTAAGAGATTATTAGAATTAAAAAGGAGGCCACAGAAATAAAACCACTATTGGCAGTAACCATGAATCCCAATGTGTTTTTCTCTGTGCAAGCAAGTTTGATAAACCGAGGAAGGTCACAAAAAAAGCTGTCTAATTCATTAGGCCCACAGAAAGGCAAGTCCACAACAAAAGCCAGTTGAGTCACTGAATGAATAAGGCCAATGATCCAGGATGCCACCAGAAATAAAATGCACCTCCGTGGGGTCATGATGGTCAGGTAGTGGAGAGGCTTACATATGGCAACATATCTGTCAAAGGCCATGGCGATGAGCAGCACCATCTCACTGCCCCCAACTGCATGGATGAAGAAGATCTGAACTACACAGCCCCTAAAAGAGATGGTTTTGCACTCTCTTAAAAGATCATAAATCATCTTGGGAGCTGTGGAAGAGCAAAATATCAAGTCAATGATGGAAAGGTTGGCCAGCAGGAAGTACATGGGGGACTGTAAACGAGGGTCAGAGGTCACAGTTAGCACAATGAGGAGGTTTCCCATCAGGCTGGCCACATAGAACACACAGGAAAAGAAGAAGAGAAGGAGCTGGATCTCCGGTGAGGTGGAGAGTCCCAGGAACACAAACTCCAACACTACTGAGTGGTTGCCTTCATCCATGGTCTCTGTCAGCAGTGACACCTCTCATGCCACCTGAAAGAGGAGAGTAAAGAGAAACTGTTGTAGGAAAAAGGCACGGAACTTCATCTTGGGCGATTCAGTCATTGTCAGAAAAGTAGACCAAGGCTCCTGTGTGCTCTTGGAGACCATTGTCACAAAGCAATTCAGATATCTTTTTCATGTGTTTCATAACCACAATGCAAAGCAAAGAATAAGGATCCTTTGCTTACTTAGATTGGTAGTTCTGTTGTATTTTTTCTGGCATTGTTTCATAATCATATCTCATAGATGACTGAATTAACAGGCTTTCAGAAATTACCTAACTACATGAAACAATGCAGTGATGGTACATTTCATAATTTGGACATATCGCACTGTAATGTTACCACATCCATGACCACATTGGCAAGTCTATGAAAATCTTTATAAGTTTTCTTTGAAGACATGATCTGTAAATTTCTCATATCTGTAAATTAGCAAGACAAGATGAGTTATTTAGGGAAAAGAAGGAAAGAGTAGAGAATGCCAGAGCATGGCACTCACCATTCCATAGGAGAATAAGTTCTAGTGAGAGGGACACTGTTATGGGTTCTGTGGAGGGAATTCTGCATAGGGGCCAAGAGAAGAAGGAATGTGAGACCAGAATGACAAGGATAAGTCATAAATGCCAGTGGAAGTCAAAAACTAAAAGTGAAAATATCAGTCTTTGCACATGGCTCTCTTGACATATATAAAAAAACTTAACCTCATTCTGAATTAAATAAATGTTTGCTAAAACAGCAAGACACTAGTTTTTCTTATGACATTGGCAGGGATTTGAACACTTGACAATATTCAGAGTTTGAGAGGAAATGAGGAAACAGATAGTCTCATAACTGGTGGTGGTAGAATAAACTGATAAAACATTTACCAAATGGCAATACCTTCCAAAATTGTCAATGCTCAAATACTTTGACTCAGTGATTCTACTTCTCAGAAAAGATATTTGGATATATGTGTGTTGCACAGTAACGAAGTGAACAAAGAAGAGATACAGACTGGTGGTTGCCAGAGGGTAGGGGGGTTGAAAGGATGGATGAAATAGGTGGTGGCAGTTAAGAAATAAAATTATAAAATCAGTAAGTCGTGAGGATTTAGCATGGTGGCTAAAAGTCCGTAGGAATGTATTGGCTATTTGTAAATTGTTAAGAGAGTAAATCTTGAAAGTTCTTATTGTGGCAATCATTTTTCTCTGTATACAAATATTGAGTCATTATCTTCTACACCTGGAATTGATATAATATATCAATTACACCTCAATTTTAAAAAGATACAAAGAGTTAAGGGGCCCACTCTTGGTTTTGGCTCAGGTCCTGACCACAGGGTCTTGAGATTAAGCTCCAGGTGGGCCACAGGCTCAGCACAGAGTCAGTTTAAGACACTCTCTCACTCTCCCTCTGCCCCCCACCCTACCATGTGCACCATCACTCTCTCTAAAATAAAAGAAAAAAATCCTTTTTCAAAAGATACAAAGATGTTTACTGAAGCATTGCTGCTTATAAAAGCAAAAGCCTGAGAATAACTTCAATGTGTAGAAATAAGGAACTAATTAAATAATTTCTATTAGATCCCATCTATGGAATACTGTGTAGCCATTTATTTTGCTAAAGTTGACCTAAATGTACATAAACAGGATAGACAGGAGGAAAGTGGGCAGTTTCTTACATTCATGTTATCTGGTTTTCTAATATTTATACCAAAAAATAATTATATACATAAAATTACATAAATTACAAAACAGATTAACAATGCCTCAGTTTATATGCAAAAAGAAAAGGTAATAATAATTACCTCTAAGAAGTACAAAATTATGCAGGAAAAGGGATCTTTTGCTTTTCACTTATAAGCTCTTACCTACTTACATTCTTGCAGTAAACATGTCAATTTCACCTTTACAAAAAAGTCAGTGTGTGGATCTGGAAAATTATACAATTGTATCTTCTGGATTTGAATCTTCCAAAGATTACTTCATGATGTATCTTCCAGCAAAGATCAAAGCTACACCTAAGATATTTGTTAACTTTGTTACTATACTCCTTCCTAGCCCTCCCACTCTTAGCTGAACAGCCTCCTCTTCCCCCGGCAGACACTCAAATGGTATTTACCCCTCCCTCACAGACACTCAAATATTCCAGCCCATGGCTTCCCCCCGCGTTTTTCCCTCAGTCTGCAGTGCCCAGGTCTTCATTACATCTCTCCAGTTCACCCCGTTCTTCAACTGCCCACTCTGCAAAAACCCTTCCTCTATGAAGTCCTCTTTGATCCTCTTACTTTACATACATGGGGAAAAGACAAATTTTTCTTACAGTCTCGTGACAAAACCAGACACATTAACAATTATAGCATTCTGTTAATGCTCTAACAAAGACCACTATCTAATTCTCCAATGCTATACATAAAGGTTTCTAAATCTATGTTTAAAAAATACCCTTTTTAGACTTTTTCTTGATGCTGGTGTTAATGATATTCACATTGATAAAAAGCAATTCAGCTCAGAAAAAGATTCCTTTTACAGGGATCATCACCAGGTATCTCCTCCCTGATGCAATTCATCCAAGAAAATGATTGATCCTAAATTACCCTCCCGGAAGCTGACAGCTATTCCATCAACGCTTCCAAATTTCACTCCATCCCAAACCCTTGTTAGTTTTACACAAGACCTTATTTTATCTTCCCCACTTGGGGAAGATAAAATATAATATCATATTACATATGATATATATTATATATGTTATATATGAAATGTACACACACACACACACACGATAATTCCTAATATAGGCAAAAAGCTGGAAAACAGGATGGTACACTCATTGGTGGCCCAGCTTCCTAGCCAGTGTTTCACTTTCTGCCTAACTGAAAACTTGAGGTCTCTAGGGGCCATACCTCCTATCAATCTCTACTTTTAAATAAAGACAGAATAGTAGTTTAAATCTGATTTTTTCCATGCGAGCAAGTGAAACTAGCCCCTTAACTCCTTCTGCAAAAGGAAAACACAGTATCAGTGGTGATCAGCAACTAAATTCCAGGGCACCTTTGTAGTGTCCCAAGTGTCACAACTGTTCAACACACAGCATTGACCACTGCCCACACCCCCACCACAAGCCTACAACGTAAGAAATTAGAGATTCCTCAGAGATCATCTAGGGACCAGTTGACTCTCTTCTCTCCTCAGGTCTACTCATTCTTGTGCTGGCCAGGCACAGACAGCAAAAAAATTAGAAGTGATGTCGGCTCACCTCCAACTCAAGCAAGGATGATGATTCTGGAGTATTTTGAAAGTAGATCAATGTTGAGATCACTCAAAGACTGGTAGTCCTCTCCTTCTGAACCTGAGTCTCAAATTAATCACCAGGTTAAGTTTAAATCAGAGTTACTGGAAAAGAATAAAATTCACGGAGAAACCTCTCAATCTCATCATCCTATGGGTTTCTCCACTAGTTTGCTCCTCCGGAGATGTGTAAAGAGTGCTCATGACAGGGGCGCCCGGGTGGCTCAGTGGGATGGGCCGCTGCCTTCGGCTCAGGTCATGATCTTGGGGTCCTGGGATCGAGCCCCACATCGGGCTCTCTGCTCAGTGGGGAGCCTGCTTCCCTCTCTCTCTCTGCCTGCCTCTCTGCCTACTTGTGATCTCTGTCGGTCAAATAAATAAATAAATAAAAGAGTGCTCAGGACAGGATAGCACAAAATGTACAGAAATGCGCACTGGGCTGCAAGCTGTCCGAGTGATTGTTTCTACTGCTATCAATGCAGCAAGCCCTGTAGAAGACTGTCCTTGCAGGGACCAGAATGAAACTGCTAGTGATTGTAAAATCTGTTTATTTTAGAGTAGGAATCCCCAGGTGTAGGGAGGATAAACAGCATTACTCAAGCGAAGGAACAAGCCGGTAGTCGACCCAGAATCCATATGGTTGACTCTTGGTTTCTAGACAATCCAGGGGATCTCCACTACACCACACCTCTTTTTCTGGAATGGTCCAACCTGGACCTCCAGTGTGTGGCCCAGGAAATCATAATAGAGCAAAGCTACTTTCTTCAGCATTGTCCAACATTCTTCTGGCTTTATTCCCATTGGACTCAAATATTCTGCTCCTACTATGTTCTGGAGTCCAACACTCAAGACACTTCTGCAAATGTCACTAGAATAACTCTTCCAATACAGATCATGAAGTGGCAGTTTGACTCCACTCATCTTGCTGTCTTCTCTATTTTGGTTGTGAGTTTATCTGCTATAATCTCCCTGTTGAGTTACAGAATTGATTCGTTTCTTCTAGTTGTTTAGATCTCCCTTCTCACTGTTCTGTGTATTTCCACTTGAAGTTCTCGTTTGCATCAAAGACTGCATCCACCTCTCTAACTCACCTGGACCCATGTCAAAATGACCATGGACTCAGATGACCCCAGAATGCAGAGCTCTTGCCTTTGGAACGTTATTATCAGCTGGCATAAAAAGCCCTGTGTAATGCCTCCAAGCAGAAAACACAGCTAATTAGCAACACTGGAACGTTACTTGAGCATTACTGTAGAGACCTGGGATTGCCACTGTAGTACGTTTAGCCAAGGGAGTTGTGTCCTAGAACCACAGAAATTTGGCCACAGCAACCAAAGGGAAAAGTTTGTAATAGGTCACTTGAGAGGAGAAGGAAAGGAGCCTAAATGAAAAATATACACCTTCAAACAAGTGAAAATAATCTTAATCATCTCCATAGGCAGGAAGAGAGAGAGAAAGAGGAGGTAATGCAGGGCTCCAATGTGGCACTGACCATCACCTATGTCCCATTAGAAAAAATAACTAACATAGAGGTAATAAGATATGCAGATGTTCCATAAAAAGTTAGCTAGTCCTTTATTATGTGTGTGATACGGAGAGATGAAGAGGGTGTTCTCACAGCAACACAAGGGGATGAACCCAAATGATAATGGAGTTGGGGTGAGGCAAATCACTAGCGGTTTAATCTCTCATAGGTCAGCTTCTTAAAAAGAAACATCAACAAAACAGAAAATCTCCTCCAGTTATATTGTCTGTCTTTACATCAAAAGTATGCAGAGGGTCAGTGATGTGGCCGCTGATAAACTATAATTACATAGAGCACTCTGTCACTTACCTATTTCTGTACGACAAAGTAGCTTAAGGCAAGGACATTCACCTGCTCCTGACTCTGCTGTTACCACTGAGCTCAGCTGGTCAGGTCTCACGCTGATCTCACCTGGCTTCTCTCATAAGGTATCAGTTATCTGGCTGCTTGGGACTGGGGGTTTAAGGTGGCCTCATTCACATGTCAAGGCGCTGGGCCTCTCTCTCCAAGGGGTCTTTTATTATTCAGTAGTCTTGCACAATTTCCTTCCAGGGTGGTAGGAACATTGCAAGACAACAAAGGTAAAAGGTGCAAAGCAAACTATGCCTCAGTTCCGGAATTCATGCAATATCATCTTTGCCACATCCCACTGGTCAAAGCAAGGCAGGAGACCAGGCCAGATTTCAGTTTGGGAAATAGACTCTACTGCTTGACAAGAGAAGGTGTAAAATATTGTAACCATGTTCTTCAATTAACTAGAGGCTCCCTATCTACTCATTGTGAGTTGTGTTGATTGGCTAAGTCTCAGTTAATCTTAATAGAAGGAACTGGTATGTGTCCTATAGAGTTTCATGGTGCTTTTGCTTCAAATAATACTAACTCAAAGTAATTAACTCAGCAGCTCTCTCCCATTCCTGTATTTGTTTTCAATTTAACTGGTTTAGAATAATTAATTACAATGTCTTAATGAGTTTATATCCTGATACTATATATGAGACTAGGTTAAGCCACATGACTTTCTAGAGTTTCCTGTGTACAGAACAGACCAGCCTCCTAATGGTCGAAGAATATTCAAGAACACTGAGGCAGAGACACAGCCATTTTACTTGATTGGAAAGGAGCCTAGAGTGTCTGTGGCATAGAAATTTCTCGCCATCAACATGTAAGAACTGGATGATGAGTTTGAGTTGTCCTAAAGAGGGCAATTGAATGCATCTGAGAGAAAGTCATTATGAAAGCAAAAAATATCTGGTAAAGTAGGCAAAACTAAGCAAGCAAGTCCTGTTGTTAGAGCAGGCAGTAATCCCAGGCACAGAGCTAGCGTATACATGACCAGCCTTCCAACACAGCCTCTCCACCATGTCCCTGTGCTCTCTGGGTATGATAGGGCTGTGAAACAAAGAAAAGACCTGTGATACTAGAGCCCAGATCTCTTCTGTGGGAATTCCTTCACAGAAGAGGCTCTGAGGAACAGCATAAAGTAAGGCAAGACCAACAGTCCAGGGCAGTCCTCCAGAGGTTCAGACAACAGCTTGTGGGCAACTGGCCATCAGCCTTTTGGGAGGGGTGGGCAATGACCTAAGCAAAGGACTGTATGCCACATTGGCCTCTGTCCCTGAAGTAGAGAATGGTTACGGCCTGGCCAACAGAATGCAGTCTGTGCTTGTAGGAGAATCTTCCCACCAAGTACTCTTGAGAAAACAGTTAGCGGGGAGAACCCAGGAAGAGATTTAATTTCTGCTTCAGAAGCAGGTCAAAGAAATGAGACTTGGAATGTTGTGGTAAATATGACACATTCATACTCAGCAAGGCCTGCACCTGGTGTTTCAACTCTCTCATTTTTACTTTTTTAACTTGATTGTGTGCCTGCTTATTGAAGAGCATGTGTAGACATAAAATGTTGGATGCCTAGATAAATATTTTACTTAAACCAAACATTGTCTTTTTACCAAGCGAAAGATATTCAAGCGTAGGTTTATGAAATTAATGAATCTCTTTCCTTTCACCTAGAGATAGTCTCTGCAATAAATGGTGTTGGGAAAAGTGGATACCCATGCGCAAGAGAATGAAATTGGACCCTTAGCTTACACCATTTACAAAATCAACTCAAAGTGAATTAAGGGCTTTAAACATTTAAACATAAGACCTGAAATTGTTAAACTCCTGGAAAAAACAGGGAAAATCTCCTTGACACTGTTCTGAGAGATGATTTTTTTTATTTGACACCAAAGGCACAGTCACAAAATCAAAAGTAAAAAAGTAGGAATGAATCAAACTCAGAAACTCTCCACAGCAAGGGAAACAATCAATACAGTAAAAAGGTACCCTACAGAATGACAGAAATATTTACAAATGATATATCTGATAAAGGGTTAATATCCAGAATATGCAAATAACTCATACAACTGCATGGCAAAATAATAATAATCTGATTAAAATGAGCAAAGGGCCTTAACAGATATTTCTCCAAAAACATTAAAATGGCCAACAGGTATATGAAAAGATGCTCAAAATCACTAACCATCCAGGAAATGCAAATTAAAACCACAACAAGATATTATCGCACACCTACTAGGACAACTATTACCAAAAAGTCAAAAGATAACAAGTGTTGGCAAGAATGTGGAAAGAGAGGGAGCCCTTGGACACTGTTGGTAGGAAGATATACAGTATAATCCCCAGGAAAATAGTATGGAGATCCCTCAAAAAATTAAAAATAGAACTACCATATGATCTAGCAAATCCCACTCCTGGATATATATCCAAATGAAATAAAAATCACTATCTCAAAAAGATATCCACAATCCCATGTCCACTATAACACAGAAAGACAAGTATTCCATGATCTCCCTTATATACAGAATCTAAAAAAATAAGTAAGAGTACCAGAGAATAGAATGGTTGTTACTAGGGGCTGGGAGGTGTGGTGAAAGGGAGATATTTGTTAGAGTATAAGCTTTCAGTTGTTAAATGAATAAGTTCCTTAGACATAATGTACACCATGGTAACTATTATTAATAATAATGTATATTTGAAATTTCCTAAGAGTAGATTTCAGATGTTCTCACATAAAAAGGAGTGAAGGAGGCATTAACTATGTGAGGTGATGGATATGTTAATTACTGATTGGGAGGTAATCATTTCACAATGTATACATAGATCAAACCATCACATTGTACAACTTAATGTGTATGATTTTTATTTGTCATCATACCTTAATAAAGATGGGAAAAAATAAATAAAAATAAATCCCTGTCCACTAACTGTTAAAATATAGACACGTTTTATTTGATACTTACTAATGTGATGCAGAAACCACCTCAAAATAACCTCATACTAGTTAACTAAGAAAAGAAGCTTTGTGTATACCAGAAAGAGCTGTGCTTGAAGTTTAGTGTTCATTTTTTTTTCTTTATGTTCTTGTTCAAGTACTTTGGAGGAGCCTAATGGTATTGAATTAGTAAGCAATTTATCATTTGTTAAGTCATTTCCAGCCTTTAATAGAACAGTCTTATTAAAATTGCCTCATCCTCTGCCTGGACTACTGCAAAATGCCTGGTTCTAGAAGAATAAAGTAACCCCAGGAGGTGTGTACTCAGGCTTCAGTTTTTTCCTCAGATAATATGACTCTGTTGTGGACTATCTCCAAGGAGTAGAGGATGCAGTGCCCTCCCCTCATGCATAATTTTGTATGAGTAAAAGGGACTTATAAAGTTATTTTTTATATAAATTACCTCTGAATCTCAGTCCCTTTGAATAGTAAATAGATCGATATTTTTGAATGATAGATTTAAAAGACAGGAAACAATAACATATTTTATTGAATCAATGCATGTTTTATATTTATTTTGTGTTATTAAGTAGAGAGAGAAAAATATGTTCAGATTTTAGAAGGACAGGTAAGAGACACCCACTAACTTGGTTGGGTGGTGATTAAGAGCAGGGATACTGGAGTAGAAGTTGTATGGTTCTGCAACCAAACTCTACCACTTACCACCCCTTTGTCCCTGGGCAAGTTAGTGTATCTTTCTGTGCCTCAGTTAAATCATCTATAAAATAAGAATGATAATATTACCTACCTCGTTGCTGTGAGCATTAAATGAATTAATGTATGTTAACAACTTTAAAAGAGTACCTGCCACATAAATGCTCAATATATGTTGGTGACAGTGGAGGTGGTGATAGTTGGACAAAATGATGAATGGGCTTTAAAAAGCTGGTAAGAATCCTTTTGGAGGACAGAGGAGCTATGACAATTTCAACTAAGTTTGTAAATGACACAGTTAAGAGCAACCAAAATGATGATAAATCTGTACTGAATTTTATTTGGAGTGATTGCACATCTAAGTTTCCATTTATCAAATAGAAAGTCAAAGAAATACATAATATTTTAAAGTACTCTTTGAGGTCATGAGGAGAAAAAGAAGTATAAACAAAACTTATCAAGAGGGGAAAAGGAACAATTTCATACATATAACAATTATCAACCAAAGGCTAATTGTGCCAAAAAGAAATATCTCTTACTTGGTTAAGCTAAGGTCTTAACATGTAATTATCCTAATAAATATATTTTTTACAAATAAGTCCAAAATAACGTCAGAAAAAGAATGAAGATAGAAGAATGAAATAACTTCCTGAATAAAGTCTGAAACTAATGTAACACTGTATGTTAACTAACTGGAATTAAAATAAAAACTATTTTAAAAAAAAATTGGTAAACTGAAAATAAAAGAAGTCTGAAACCTGTCGGTGGTTTAAGAAGATAGATTCAGGGGCACCTGGGTGGCTCAGTGATTAAGCATCTGCCATTGGCTCAGGACATGATCCCAGGGTCCTGGAATCTAGCCCCATGGCAGACTCCCTGCTCAGTGGGGAGCCTGCTTCTCTGCCCCTCCCCACTGCTCATGCTCACTCTCTTTCTCTTTCTTGGTTAAACAAGTAACGTCTTTAAAAACAAAGATAGATTCATTATAAAGATCTACCAAAAACTGCTAACTAACAGGAATACGAGTATATATGTGGTATTTTAAAAGAATATTTAAAATAAGTAGGCATTAGGGGTGCCTGGGTGGCTCAGTGGGTTAAGCCTCTCTGCCTTGGGCTCAGGTCATGATCTCAGGGTCCTGGGATGGAGCCCGCATTGGGCTCTCTGCTCGGCAGGGGGCATGCTTCCTCCTCTCTCTGTGCCTGCCTCTCTGCCTACCTGTGATCTCTGTCTGTCAAATAAATAAACACAATCTTTAAAAAAAAATTTAAAAATAAAAAATAAATAAAAATAAAATAAGTAGGCATTAATATAATTTATCATAGTTATTAATTTCTAAATCAACACTTTAGTTCATTTAAAGATCAGAAAGATTTGTCTATAGCCTATTATTATCTTTGGGTCCCAAAAGTTCTAAAGTGCCTGAGCTGTTCAGTCTTAGAAACCATGACCCCCTAACAGAAACAGATAAAGGAATGCAGTAATAGTCACTCATGAGATTCTTGAAGCTTACATAAGATTACTTCCAATCCTTGGTACCAATAAGAAAAGTTATGGTAAACACCCTTTAGAGTGTTCATTAGAGTAAAAAAGCAATACAGAGGGGGGAATACTGTGTAATTGTTAATTTTTAGTAATTGATATAAATAAAAGCCATGAATGAGACCATGGGTGAGTGATGAGGTAATCATACAGTTGTAAAATAATGAGAAACTTCTTGTTAGCCTGCAAATAAAGAACTTGGAAACAACAAATAATCATACAAAACTGATACCAATGAAGAGAGTCATGATGTCAGTTGTACTACTTCTGCTATCATCAAGGTCAAAAATATCAGGCCAGAGGAATTGTTTATTAATGAAAAGCTCAAGAATCCAAATTAATAAGTGAGCCTAGATATTTTTTTTAAATCTAAATTGAAGAGAAAAGAGTTCACTATTGAGGTGTTAGATGTGTTAATTATCTTGATCTTGGTAATAACTTCACAGTGTATGTATATATCAGATTACCACATTGTACACTTTAAATGTATACAATTATATTTGACAATTATTCCTCAATAAATTTGGGGGAGAAAGTGTGGAGATCTGATTTTCACCTTGAATCTATCATTTAACATCTCTGTGTCTATTATATCCATAAAATAAATAAGTTGGAACAAATGATCTCAAATTCCAGTTCTAAAATTCCACAATTCCACTATGTAATGAACAGATTTCTAGGTAACCAAAGAAATGGGTTAGTAGGAAACAAACTGATACCTTAGAGGAAAAAGAAAAGTAAAACCAATTGGCATTATGGCAGTTTGATAGTTTAAGTAAAGGATGTTAGCCAGTTCAAAGCAGGGAAAGTATAACAGTGAAAAAGAATAATGTGCTAAATTTCCAGCATGAAATTATTGAACACGTTCTCTGTTTGGCACCTTTCGAGGGGAAAGACAATTGGAAATAGTGGATTAAGGTGGTGATAACTTTGGTTTGACATATTTCCTTAGTAATTACAGAGGGATGAACAGGAAGCATTTCTTAATTACCCCCCCCAAATCAAGATAAAAAATACTCACTACACTGAGTTTTCATAAATATTAAATAAAATAATGTACATAAAACATCCACCGCAGGGTCTGAAACACAGAAGTCCCAAAATTAGCTCCCTTTATCATTTGTTAGGGTACTAGAAATACAAGGGTAACATGGTAAATGCCTAAATGTAACCTAGTACATGAAATTAATAGAGACCTAAAACTTCAATCACTTTATTTTTTCTGTTGTTATTGAGTGTAGAGCTAATTTTTTTTAAGTATTTACTACATCTTCCTGTAACTTACAAGCTGATAACAAAGTTTCTTCATTGCTGCCTTCATCTCCTTGTTCCTGAATGTGTAGATGACTGGATTCAGAAAAGGGGTGAGAACTGCATCAAAGATAGCAAGAAATTTATCCAAGTGTGATGAGGGGAAGGGCCAGGTGTAGAAGAAGATTAACGGTCCAAAGAATAAAACCACCACAGTGACATGAGCTGACAAAGTAGAGAGGGCCTTGGATAACCCACCTGAAGAGTGTTTCCAAACTGTGGCCAGAATGATGATGTAAGAAATAATCAGTATAAAGAAGGAACCCACAGAGATGAGTCCACTATTGGCTGTGACCATGAACTCCAGTCTATTGGTCTCCGTGCAAGCAAGTTTAATGAGTTGAGGAAGGTCACAATAAAAGCTGTCCAGTACATTAGGACCACAGAAGGGCAAGTCTACAACAAATGCCAATTGGGCCACTGAGTGGATAAGGCCAAGGACCCAGGCTGCAGCCAGAATCAAAATGCACATTCGTGGGCTCATGATGGTCAGGTAGTGGAGAGGCTTACAAATGGCAACATATCTGTCAAAGGCCATGGCAATGAGCAGCACCATTTCTGTGCCCCCAATAGCATGAATAAAGAAGATCTGAGATATACAACCTCCAAAAGAGATGGCTTTGCGTTTTCTAAAAAGGTCATAAATCATTTTGGGAGCTGCAATAGAGCAAACTCCCACATCAAGAAAGGAGAGGTTGGCCAGCAGGAAGTACATAGGAGAGTGCAAGGTATGGTCAGTGCTCACAGAGAACACAATGAGGAGATTTCCCAGTAGGCTTGCCATGTAGAACACAGAGGAAAAGAGAAATAGGAGAAGCTGGACCTCCCATGAATTGGAGAGTCCCAGGAACACAAACTCAGATACCACAGACTCGTTGGCTCCATCCATTAGCTCTGCAAGCAGAGGTGACACAAATTTTACCTGTAAGAAAGAGTAAAGAGAAAATCAACTTCATGGGAGTCACTGATTGCAAGAGTTTCAGATCATAAAGAAAAAACATTACCTTATTTCACAAAGTCCAAACACATCTAATATAACCCCTACACTGTAATTGCAGAAAATGGGCAGTAACTCATTGCTAAAAAGTGCTATTTCTAACTCCCTAATCTCCTTAAAATTCCCTCAGTTTTGATAAAAGAAGATTAAGCAAAATCTGCTAAGTCAAAAGAGTTGTAAGAGGCAGATCAGGAATGCCCTGGAATAACATGAGAGAACAAAGAAGAAATGGAAATGAGTTCATTGATTTTTCCCTCAGAGTTTGTTACTCCTACTCATAAAGTTCCTGAAAACTAAGGCAATTTATGATGATCTTTGTTTTCCTTACCCCTTTCATTGCCTTCTACATGCAATGCTATCAGTCTCATTAATGTTCTCTTGTGTTTAGCCCCATGTTTTTGCATTTTATCAAATCATATTCACCTTTTCCTCCTCAAGAAAAAAGATAATGTAGAAATTCTGAAGTTATTGAGCTATTGTAGCACAGCTCAGGGAGTGGAAGTGATCACAGAGCTTGAGCTATGAGAACATACAATGAAATTCTAACAAGCCAGAAGAGAGATCTTCCCTGAAGAATCTAAACATGTTGAGCTAATGTGATATAGAAAAAAAAAATTATGTGATTTGTATTTGTAGAACTTTGCCCATACCATGTTTACTTTTCATGGTTCATGGAATGGCAAAAAGAACACAGCACTTGAAATTAGAAAAGCTGTGATAAGATCCTAGCCTTAACTCTATGAGCACTTAAGTTCTTTTTCCCATCCCTTCTACAGCTTGACTCACTTTTATTTTATGTGACGTCATTCACAATATAGTACATCATTAGTTTTTGATGTAGTGTTCCATGACTCATTGTTAAACTCAGTTTCATCATTTGTAAAATAAAGGGGCTGAGGTGAGTGATGCTAAGTAATCTAACATTTCAATGATTTTATAACAGAATGCCACTTTAGAATGTAATGAAGCCCATCATAATGATGGTATTTTCTGCATCGGACTGCTACCATATTCACTATCTTTTCCCTATCTGCAGTTAGTTATAAGTCCCACATCCCGGAGAAATCCCTCTCTTCGTATCTCCCTCCTCTCTAATTCCTTTTGCATTACTTACATGACTCAATTAGCATATTATTATAAATTTGCTATATCATTCATTTTGCCCTTTATCATAATCACTGGTAATCAATCAACAAACATTTGCTAGATGCCTACTAAACACAATGCATTGTTACAGTACATTGCAGACTTACTGAGCTGTTAAAATATCCACAACCCTTTAGGAGAGGAATAAATGAAACAAGACAAATCCAGAGAGGGAGACAATCCATAAGAGACTCTTAATCTCGGGAAGCAAATTGAGGGTTGCTGGAGTGAAGGAGGGGAGAGATAGGGTGGCTAGGTGATGAACACTGGGGAGGGTATGTGCTATGGTGAGCACTGTGAATTGTGTAAGACCGACGAATTACAGACCTGTAACCCTGAAACAAATAATACATTATATGTTAATTTAAATTTTTTTAATAAAATATCCACTATCCTTAAGGCTTTTACATTTTAGCTCATACACAAAAATATAAATAATAAAAAAGTACTATATAATAAATGTCAAATAAGTAGTATGATCATAGAATTTGTGAAACAATAAAGATACTGAGAGTTAGAGTGATCGGAGCTTTCTTAGAGAGAAATCAAGTCCTAGGGGCACCTGGGTGGCTCGGTCGGTTAAGCATCTGATTTCAGCTCAGGTCATGATCCCAGGGTCCTGGGATCCAGCTGGCATTGGCTCCTGGCTCAGTGGGGAGTCTGCTTCTCCCTTTCCCTCTGCCCTTTCCCCTGCTCATCCTTTCTCTCTCTCTCTCTCTCTCCCTCTGTCTCTAATAAATAAAATCTTTTTTTAAGTAAGTATTGTAAAGGTGATAAGCTTTCTTTTTTAAAAAAATTTTATCTATTTATTTATTTATTTATTTGACAGAGAGATAGCAAGAAAGGGAACACAGGCATCGAGGGAGCTGGAGAGGGAGAAGGCTCCAGGGATCATGACCTGAGTGGAAGGCAGACACTTAACAACTGGGCCACCCAGATGCCCATCAAATCAATAATAAAATCTTAAAAAAAAAATCGAAACCTACACCACGCTTTAAGATATGAATATAATTTATTTAGATAGCTTCATATGTATGCTTAAAGAATTTATATAATATATAATATAATTAAGAAATATAAGCAGGGAGACACCTAGGTGGCTTAGTCTGTTAAGCGTCCAACTCTTGGTTTCAGCCGGGGACATGATCTCAGGGTCATGGGATTGAGCCCTGCATCAGGTTCCATGCTTGGTGGGGAGGCTGCTTGAGAGTCTCCCTCTTCCTCTGCTCCTCCACCTGCTCTCTCTCTCTCTCTCTCAAACAAATAAATAAAACTTTTTTTAAAAAAAGGAAATATAATCAGGATTATATATATATAATCAAGAAATACCTCCCAAACTGGAGCAATGTTTGATGAACTATTTATGAATGTAATGATAACAGTCAAAATCAAAGCAAAAACACAGACTACCATATGTTATACACCATAATAACTTCTTTAAATGCATAATGTTGTTTGATATTTATAAAAACCATAAAGTTGGTATTATCAGCTTTCTTTGCAATGAAAGAAATCTAAACCAAGATAAAACCAACAAATTAGAACAATTAAGTGATAGAACTGAAATTGATTCCCTCATCTGCCTCTCAACCAGTATATAGAGAATACTTCTCTTTTCTCATGATTTTCTGATGTGTGACACACCTTAGTCCCTTTCTCGATGTCCCATGTTCTTCAGTCAGCATCTTAGCCAGATCTAAATGAAGCGTTGTCCTCATCTGTTCAAAAACATTTGGGCTTCTTAGCTACTTCAAACACATCTATAATTTTTCCATTCTATTTAAATAACCGTGGTGGGAGAAGGCAAATCTATATAATACCTGCATCTCGGAGCAGTCTGGTTGAGTTCCAGGCCCATTCTGTCTTGATCTATATGGACTCCTTTTAGCTTCCCATAGAAGAAACCCAGATCTCGCCAGTCTGATTAATAGAGAAAACAAAGATGCCCTGTCTCCATATCAAGAAATTAAATAAAGCCCAGGATTAAACCAAGTCATATTTTATTCCCTCTTAAAATATGACCTTTAACCATTTGAAATCTTTTTTTTTTTTTTTGTTCTCAGACTTAGATACCAATGGAGGAAAAAAAGGTAATTTCTGTTTCTAACTACATGTCCTTTTTCTTCTCATTTGTATTCGTTCTTGCTCATTAAGCTCAACTGAAGCTGCTTCTATTGTACAAAATAACATATTATTGATCTCTATACAAAACAATCTTGTCACCAGAAAAATCTATTCAATGCTAATCTTTGGGGACTTAAACATTGTACACCAGTATCCCTTGGATATTTCTATATTTGTCACCCACCCGCTCATTTAAAAACCTAACATGTGACTGTTTCCAAAGAGTTAAACATATTTAACATTCCCTGGTTAAAACTAACATTACTTCATCCACAGATAACTATAAAAATGTTATTATTTTAAGAGATATGGCTAATTGGTACACAGGAGAATACTGACCATATGACACTGCAGAGATTTGGGATCACCAGTATGAGTTCATTTATTCAAGGGAATTTTCATTCAGAATCCTGGCAAACCAACAGAGGAAACTATTAATGAGTCACCAAAGAGAGGACAAAGTGACCCCCCAAATTTAAGAAAACACAATTTTTTTTACTTAATTTGAAATATTTACTTTGTAAGTAAGGCTAAAGAAGGATTCCCGAGGAACATGGGAAGATACACTGTCTTGTATTTATGTTAAACTCAACTCGGGGCACCTGGGTGGCTCAGTGGGTTAAGCCGCTGCCTTCGGCTGAGGTCATGATCTCGGGGTCCTGGGATCGAGTCCCGCATCGGGCTCTCTGCTCAGCAGGAAGCCTGTTTCCTCCTCTCTCTCTCTGCCTGCCTCTCTGCCTACTTGTGATCTCTCTCTCTCTCTCTCTCTGTCAAATAAATAAATAAAATCTTTAAAAAAAAAAAAAAAAAAAAAAAAAAAAAAAAAAAAAAAAAACCTCAACTCTGCCAAAGAGCCATGGCAGTTAAAAAGGAAACCTTCAGAGAAATTCCCAGGTTAGTGTGTGTGTGTGTGTGTGTGTGTGTGTGTGTGAATTATTCTTAAATCTGCTCTGCTCTACAATGCTCTGCTCTACTCTGCTCATACAATCCATAGTATGGGAATGTTCAGCTACATATTCTACTATATGATCTACAACTTCACATTAAAAATACTACTTTTAAGTCAGAAACAACCATATTATGGTTATGAATTAGGAATCAGAAGAGAAATCAATTCTATTCAAATCTGGCCAGTAACTCACCTTATATCTTCAGATAACTCACTTCATATCTCTATAGTGTCATTTCCTCAACTGTAAAATGAGCAAGCTCTAGAAAAAGATTTCTACAATCCCCTCCAGTTCCAAAACTTATGTCATATGCACTGTAGTATTTTCATTGATTAAGGGGAAAGAGAAAGAGAGTACAAAAAAAGGAGATAAGTATCAAAGGAAAAGTATCAGATACAAGGTTTTTTTGCATCTGACTTAAAAACTTGAGAGAGAAAATTCAGAAAATAAGTAAAAATCAATCCTGCAATTTTTTACTACTTATGATAGAAGTAGAAATGCAAATTATAAGAAATAGTATATCTGTTCAGTATTAAGGAGAGAGAGGGAAAAAGATCTTCTTGTATTATACAGCCCTATAATAACCTGACTAACTCCAATGGCTTATAGAGGTGAAGAGGAATAAAAGCTTCCCACAAACGAAGAAAAAAGAATTATCTGATGAGAAAAAAAAAAATCCTACCAAATGAAACACCATTCCATATGCTCACCGACGTGAAACTCCTACAAAGCAAATTAAAAATTTTTAATAAAAAAGAGTATAAGATTGCCATAGACAAACTTTATGCTTTCTAAGCTATAAAATACTAAATAAGTGTGAGGTAACTTTTAAAAGAAAAAAATTAAAATTAAAGAAATTAGAAATAAAAAGAGCCAGTGCAAGATCTACAAAGTTAAAAAAGAGAAAATAACCTTGAAAACAAACGGCAAAGAACAGACCCCGGAAAAATATTGCCACAGAGCAGATGAAAATTAGGACCAAATATTTTACCATGAATTTTTTAACTTACAGGATTGATTGACTTTATTTTTTTAAAGGATACATAATTAGTAATTTAAAATCTCAAAAAGATATGACAAAATAACAGAAAGACATTAAATTTAAAAGGCCTATCTCAAGAAAGAAATAGTAGAAAAGATTATTTTTTACAGATAGGTAAAATTGTAAAGACACCAAGGGAAAGCAAATGCTGCTGAAAACACAGTAAGGAGAGAGAAAGATAAGGACATGAACCCAAAGAAATGGAAATGCACTAAGAGATTAAAAAGCAAGGAAGATACAGATATGAAAGATTCAATATGCACGTAATTGGGGTTCCAAAGAAAATACAAATGAAACAGAACACATCTTTAAAGCTATCATTTTAAAAGCTTGGCAGAGTACTGCCTGGGTGGCTCAGTCAGTTAAGCATCCTACTCTCAGAGGTCTGCTGAGCAGAGAGTCTGCTTGAGATTCTCTCTTCCTTTCCCTCTGCCCCTCCTTTCCTTCTCCTTTTCTCTTTCTCTTTTAAATAAATAAGTAAATAAAATCTTTTTTTTTAACTTTGCAGAAATAAAAGAAGACTTGACTTTCCAGATTGATAGTGCATCCCATCCAAAATAAAAAACAAGGAAATAAACAAACAGCCTGACACAAAATGTTCAACACAAGATATCACTGAAAAAAATTATTTGGACATCTAGCCAAAAATAATTTAAATTATTTACTAATTAAACCAGCCATAGCATCATTCAACATCAGAAACACATCAGGAAGGAAGCAAGGAAGGAAAGGAAGAAAGGCAGGGAGAGGGAGGAAGGGTGAAAGGAGGTGGGGGCGGAGAGAAGGAAGGAAGGGAGGGAGAGAGAAAGATCGAGAGAGAGAGAGACAGGAAGGAAGGAAAAAGAAAGAGGAAGGGAAGGAAGGAAACACTGAAAGAATCTTTACAAAGACCTCACGTAAAGAAGAATTTCATATACAGTCACCCTGGATTTCTATTATAAAGGTAACAGGAAAGTATTTTTGAATAGGAAAAATGTAAAACAAAAATTATTGTAAAAATATTAGAAGGCAAACTTTCAGTGAACCAGAATAAACACTGAATTTATTTCATCATAGAACGAAAGCTAAAATTAGAAGTAGGGACAATTATTACCAGCAGGATGTGAATATTACTAACTTGACATCTAGAAATGGTACAAATAAAAGGTGGAAAAGTAAAGGAAAGAAAAAGTACTATCGGGCACCTCGGTGGCTCAGTGGGTTAAGCTGCTGCCTTCGGCTCCGGTCATGATCTCAGGGTGCTGGGATCAAGTCCCACATTGGGCTCTCTGCTCAGCAGGGAGCCTGTTCCTCCCCTCTCTCTCTCTGCCTGCCTCTCTGCCTACTTGTGATCCCTCTTTGTCAAATAAATAAATAAAATATTTTTTTAAAAAGTACTATCATTAGCATAATTCCCTTATCTTTCAGAATTGAGGATCAAAATACATTATTTTTAATTATTACTCTAGTAATGGGTATTAGGTATATTTAATAATGCAAAATAAGTACAAAAAAATTAAAATAACATAAGTTAGATGTGAAAATGAGGGAGGAGTAAAAATGATCAAATATATTAATTTCATCAGACACTAGAATAAAATCATCAAGCTTCACTTACCAAAAGCAAAACAAAAGAAATAGCTACCTTATTTGTCCATAGATATCTATTCCTGTTTTATACTCACTTTGGATTATATCTGTTATCATTATAATGTAAAATTCAAAATGAATATATAACTTGATTTCATTTATATATGGAGATTGTGACACCTCCAGCTTTGTTCCTTTTTCTCAATATTGTTTTGGTTATTTGGGTATTTTGTGATTTCATAAAAATCTTGAGGTTTTTTTGCTCTATTTCTGTGAAAAGTACCATTGATATTTTCATAGAGATTTCACCAACTCTGTAGAGTGTTTTAGCTAGTATGACCATTTCAACAACATTAATTCTTCAAATCCATGAGCAAGGAGAATCTTTCCATTTCTTTGTGTCATCTTTGATTTCTTTCATCAATGTCTTGTAGTTTCCAGAATACAGGTTTTTCACCTCTTTAGCTAAATTTATTCCTAGGCATTTTATTTTTTGATGCGGTTGTAAATAGGATTTTTCCTTAATTTCCCTCTCTACTATTTCATTAGTAGTGCATAGAAATGCAACAGAATTCTGTATATAGATTCTGAAAAAATAAAAAACAAAAATACCTGAAGTGAACATTTCAGTAAGTAGAATGACATAACAATCCTAACAATCACTAGTGAGATAAGAAAACCATGACCAGGGTGCCTGGATGACTCTGTCGATTAAGCATCTGCCTTCATTTCAGGTCATGATCGTGGGTCCTGCGATCAAACCTCACATTGGGCTCCCTGCTCATTGCGGATTCCGTTTCTCCCTCTCCCTCTGCCCCTCCCCGTGTTCATGCTCTCTCTCTCTAATAGATAAATAAAATCTTTAAAAAATAATAATAAACCCAGAGTAAGCAGTAAACAAAAATAATAAAGAAGGGGTGCCTAGATGGCTCAGTCCTTATGTGTCTGCCTTTCAGCTCAGGTCATGATGGTGGGATCCCAGAATCGAGCCCCACATCAGGCTCCCTACTCAGCGGGAAGCCTGCTTCTCCCTCTCCCACTGCTTATGTTCCCTCTTTTGCTGTGTCTCTTTGTCAAATAAATAAAATCTTTTAAAAAAAGAAATAATAAAGAAAAGTATTATTAATAAAATAGAACAGAGAAAAACAAGGAGAAAATCAATAAAATCAAAAGCTTGTGTTCAAAAAGTTCAACAGAACTGATAAACTTCTCACCAAACTGATCAGGGAAAAAAAAAAAATAAAGAGAAAATTATTAACATTAAGAATGAAAAGGGATACATCACTGCAGACCCTACAAATTTTAGAAGAATAAGGAATATTATGGACAAATTTATGCCAGTAAACACAACAGCTTAGATGAAATAAACAAAAATGTTTAAAAGAGAGACAGACAAACCAGGAAACAGACTCTTAACTATACAGAACAAACTGATGGTGATCAGAGAGGTGGTGGGGGTGAAATGGATAAAATAGGAGAATGGGATTAAAGACTGCAGTAGGATGAGCCCTGAATTCCTTTTCAGTAGGGAGTCTGTTTCTTTCTCTTTCTCTCTGCCTCTTCCCACTGTTTATTCATAACAAGTCACCTAGCACACACATGAATAATAATGGCTTCATTCAACTCCCATTCCTATTTATTTGGCAACACAGAAAAAATAGGGAGATAGTCTTTGGATAGTTATTTATACCACTTCTGAACAATATATTTATTTTTTAAGTAATTATATATAATACATTTTATCACATGGAAAGTGTAATACATGTCTTCATTATAGACAGTTCATTAATATACCTCTTCATTTGTAGACAGCTTTGTAATAAATTTTCTTTTGTAATGTCTATATTTTGTATTTGCTATTTATATAGTTATAAACCTGATTCATATAATACAGAAATGTTTTGCATTTTAGTTATTTATTTATAAACCAGTGCCGCCTATCCTTAGATCCAAAATATTCACTCCATTTGTAATCTTTTAATTTTCACATATTTTTGTTTACCATATAAAAAAGATTTAAGAAATAGTTGGGGTAAAATATAATTATGATACATACTGAGTGGTGTAGGAATTTACATCTTCTGTTTCAAAACATTGGATTAAGCAATAATATTAAAATTTCCTGAGTTGTCACTCTGTGATTTATCCCAAATTTCACCTTCCAATCCCAACTAAATTTTAAAAACTCAGTATTAGGGCACCTGGGAGGCTCAGTTGGTTAAGCATCCAACTTTTGATCTCAGCTCAGGTCTTAATCTCAGGGTTGTGAGTTCAAGCCCCACACTGGACTCCATGCTGGGCATGGGGCCCACTTTAAAAAAAAGGGGGGGGGTAATTTAAAAAAACTTAGTATCATCTAAATCTGAGTGTGGCTAGTCAAATCTAGTTAGAAGCCTTAAATTCTGAAAGCTATCTAAGCAACTGTCTTCAATTTGTGTATTCCTCCAAGCATAATAAACATGAGAAACTCAGAGGGCATGAATATCAGTACACAAATAGATTGGAAGAGATATGTCTTTGAGAATCACTACCAAAGAGAAGAGTACCCAACATTTTGTTGGATAATTTAATTGAAAATGTACCCAGTATGTGAGATTTCATATTCTTCTATAATAAATAAGAAAGACACTTCATTTAAAGGCTGAATTCATTCTTTTTCAATACTTCCAGGACCACAGGGTAAGGGTCCTTATGAAAACCTGACCAGATCAGAATAGAGTCTTTGTTCTAACTCTGTTCTGCAAAAATGCAGTGGATATTAAAACTATTAAATAAAATGAAAAAAATTATGAAAAGTTTAATTAAAGAGATTAATTTCCAAGAATAGTCAAGACGAATCTGAATGTCTTTGATTGCTCATGAAAAAACTCTTCCTGAAACTTAGAACCTTACCAAATAGTCTCCTCATTGCCATTTTCATCTCCTTATTTCTGAATGTATAGATAATAGGATTCATAAAAGGAGTGATAAGGGCATCAAAGATGGCTAAAAATTTATCTATGGGTAATGTAGGGAATGGCCACACGTAGACAATAATACAAGGACCAAAGAAAAAGACCACCACAGTGATGTGAGCAGAGAGAGTGGAGAGGGCCTTAGATGAACCACCTGAAGAGTGTTTGCGAACTGTGACCAGGATGAAAATGTAAGACACAATCAAGATGAAGAAAGTGCCCATGGAGATGAAACCACTGTTGGCCGTGACCAGAAATTCCAGTCTATATGTGTCTATACATGCAAGTTTGATAAACCGAGGAAAATCACAATAAAAACTGTCCATTTTGTTGGGACCACAAAAGGGCAAGTTTACAACAAAAGCCAGTTGGGCCACAGAATGGATGAGTCCAATGGTCCAAGCAACAGCCAAAAGAGAAATGCACATTTTTAGGCTCATAATGGTCAGGTAGTGGAGGGGCTTACAGATAGCAATGTATCGGTCATAGGCCATTACTATAAGCAACACCATCTCCGTACCCCCAACTGTGTGAATAAAGAACATCTGAGTAATGCACCCTGTCAAGGAGATGACTTTATGTTTTCTGAAAAGATCATAAATCATCTTTGGGCTTGCAATGCTGGAAACTCCTGTATCGATGATGGAAAGATTAGCCAGCAAAAAGTACATGGGGGAATGTAAGTGATGGTCTGAGATGATCGTGAGCACAATGAGAAGGTTTCCTAGCATACTTGCTATGTAAAATAGAGTAAAAAACAAAAAAAGAAGAATCTGAATCTCCCAAGAACTGCTGAGTCCCAGCAACAAAAATTCAGACACCACAGAGTGATTTCCTCCGTCCATCAACTTCTTGTGCTAGGCCAATCCTGAAGATACCTGCAGAGCATAAGAGGGAGAAATACATGATTTTTACATTAAAAGGGAAGCCTGGCAATAAGGGTTACACAAATGTCAAAAACAAAAGATCGCTTAGCCATTGTACACAGTTACATAGAGTTTACATAGTATAAAAATCACAGAGAGCCAGCACCAAAACTTTTTCCATGCCTAGATCTTTGTTATCATTTAATCATATGCCTCAAATTTAGTTTGGTCTTTAGTGTATAATAAAATAGGAAAAATGTAGACAAATTCACCTATGAATTTAAGGAACTACATCAGGAGATAGACATACTTCCTAATTTGTACACTGAAATATGCCACAGAATGGAAATGTGCAGAAAGGCACATAGAACTCTCTAGAGAGGTGTCTAATTTATTCTTTTAAATGGCTACCCAATATTCAGTGTGGATGGACCATAATTTATTTACCAATTTCTCTATCAATAAGCATTTAACTTATTTCTAATTTATTGGCCCCTACAGGTAGTGCTATAAATAACTATCCATATATATACATCTTTGTGTATTAATGCTTTCCTTTCTGTGTCACAGATTCCCAGAAGTTATTTTTTAATAGTAGTGTTGTCCAACAGCTTTCCAAAAAAGCTGGAATAACACATATTTCTATAAGAATAAATGTCAATACTTTCTTTAATTGTTGCCAGAATAGTGGGTGTAAAGTGATAGCTCACTGTTATTCTGGTTTTCATTTCCCTCACAACCAATAAATTTGAACATTATTGCAGTTTGAATCTGCACTTCTGTCAAGTACCTATTTATGCCTTTTCCTATTTCCTACAGATTTTTACAGATTTGTAAATGCTCTTTTTATATTACAGATATTAAACATTTGCCATTTGTTTTATCTTTTCTATCATTTTCTGTCATTTGTTTTCTCTTTTCTCTTTATCAATTCTCTATTAATTTTGTTTCATTATACCCAAGTTTTTATTAAATGATTAAATACAGCTATTACTTTTTTAACGTACTGCTTTTAAGATCTCCTTTGCTCCTGAATCATACATGTACACCCTTGGATTTTCTTTCAATGCTTTGTTTTGTTTTCTATTTAAGAGAGTGCTCTATTACTTTTGTACATATTTTAAAATATAAGTTCACTTTTAATTTCTTCCAGTGAATAAAATAGTAATGACACTGTGCTTTAAATGACCCATTCTTCCCTCTTTTAATTTAACTACTATTTTTTGCATTACACTTAATCATCAGATATTTGGGGATCTGTTTCTGAATTCTTTATTTTGATTTTACTGATACATTTGTCTCGTTCTGTAGAAATATCAGGGTAACTGGATGCCTGGGTGGTTCAGTTGGTTAAGCATTTGCCTTTGATTCAGCTCATGATCCCAAGGTTCTGGGATGGAGTCCCACATCAGGCTCCTTGCTCAACGAGGAACCTGCTTCTCTCTCAGCCTGCTGCTCCCCCTGCTTGTGCTCTTTCTCTGACAAATTAATAAATAAAATCTTTAAAAAGGAAAAAAAAAGAAATTCAGGGTAATACTACATCACTATGTCTGACACGGCACATGCCTCCTTCATTGTCCTTATTTTTCATACTTCCTTGGCTATTCATAAACATATATTGTAGCATATAAATTTTAAATTCATTTTCTCCAATGCCTTCGAAATTCCATTGAACTTCTGATTTGAGTTGCAATAAGTTTGTATATTAACTTTGAATGAAGTAGCATGGTTATGATAGTGTCTTTCCATTCAAGAACATAGCCACCCATTTGTTCATTTTTTTTTAAGATTTTATTTATTTGAGAGAGAGAGAGAAAGCATGAGCAGGAGGGGAGGAACAGAGGGAAAAGGAGAAGCAGACTCCCTCTGAGCAGGAAGCCCAACACAGAACTTGACCCCAGGACTCTGGGATCATGACCTGAGCTGAAGGTAGACGCTTAACTGACTGAACCACTGAGGAATCCCCATCCATTTGTTCAAACCTTGTTTCATCTCCTTCAATATGATTTTGCCATTTTCTTTACATATGTTCTATGCTCTCTTTATTAAAATTATTCTTATGTATTTTATAGCTTTTTTCCTTGGCATTATAAATGAAATATCTTTTCTCACTTCCATTTCTAGGTTCTTTTTGCTAGAATGGGAAAAAGTTATTTCTTTTGATATGTGTAGTCACCTAACTACCTTCTGTTATTGGGTGAATAGTTTTTTACTGAAATAGCTTGGGTTCTCTAGATTTATCATAATGTCGCCAGCAGAAAGATACAACTTTTTCATACTTAATTTTTGCTGGTTTGGTTAAAATCATATCCATTTCATCATCCCCTTATTAACATGAAAATCCTACTATACTTTCCTTTTTCTTTTTCATGTCTATTGTCCCTTTTCTAGTGATACATTTCTCTATTCTTATTTTATTTTTTCTTAAAGACTTATTTATGTACTTAGTTGACAGAGAGAGTGACAGAGGGAACACAGGCAGGGGGAGTGGGAGAGGGAGAAGCAGGCTTCCCATTGAGCAAGGAGCCCGATGTGAGACGTGACCCAAGGACCCTGGGATCAAGACCTGAGCTGAAGGCAGACTCCCAATTGACTGAGCCATGCAGGTGCCCCATTTTTCTATTCCTATTTTAAAATAAGATGCCAATGGGGCATCTGGGTGGCTCAGACAGTTAGGCTACCAACTTGATTTCAGCTTGGCTAATGATCTCAGGATTGTGAGATGGAGCCCCATGTCAGATTCCATAGGGGGCATGAAGCCCGCTTGAGACTCTCTCTCTCCCCCTGTCCCCCTGCCCCTCCTTCCCCCCCAACCAAAAATAATAATAATAATAATAATAATAATAATTTAAAAATAAAAAATAAATAAAATATGATGCCAACTATTTTCCCTACCAATATGTTCTATTTCCTTCCTGCCTTTCCCCACACCAATTAAGATAAGAACTTTAAAATACCTTTCTCCCCAACTTCTTACCTCCTCCCTCCCATTTAAATAAAATTAGTTTCTTTTTGTGTTTCTTGAACTTCTAATTATTTTACATATTATGCCTCCTGAGTCAATCCCCCCTGTTTGGTTTCCCTTCATGATTTCTATCTCATTATCTTTATTGTATATTCTTTAAAGTATCCATTGCCCCTAACCTTCTAGTCTCAAAACTATTGCCAGTGAATTCCTTTACATATTAATACTACTTTTTATTGAAATTAGCATCTACGGGGCGCCTGGGTGACTCAGTGGGTTAAAGCCTCTGCCTTCTGCTCAGGTCATGATCCCAGGGTCCTGGGATCGAGCCCCACATCGGGCTCTCTGCTGAGCAGGGAGCCTGCTTCCCCCCCCACCCCCTCCTGCCTCTCTGCCTACTTGTGATCTCTCTCTGTCAAATAAATAAATACAATCTTTAAAAACAACAAAAAAAGATGGGACGCCTGGGTGGCTCAGTTGGTTAAGCAGCTGCCTTCAGCTCAGGTCATGATCCCAGCGTCCTGGGATCGAGTCCCGCATCGGGCTCCTTGCTTGGCAGGGAGCCTGCTTCTCCCTCTTCCTCTGCGTCCCGCTCTGTCTGCCTGTGCTCACTCTCCTCTCTCTTCTTCATTCCTCTCTCTCTCTGACAAATGAATAAATAAAAATCTTAAAAAAATAAAAATAAAAAATAAATAAAAAATAAAAAAACAACAAAAAAAGAAATTAGCATCTGCTTCTTACAACATTCTTGTGTCCAACATCAGTCTAATATCACATATACTTAATATATGCTTTATACATATAAATTCTAATATCTGAGATGAAATTTCAGAAATCATCTATACCAATCTCTCTGATTTCAAGATTTACTCAATATATCCAGTCTAATCTTGCACTGTTATTACTCTTCTAAACTCTCAGGGTTGTAAATGCCACCTAATACATAGTGTTAGACTCCTTGTTAATTGTTGTTGGAATAATAACTTGACAACAGAAAGTGCCTAAAAATCTGAAGTAAGTAAACATCATGCCATTGGTCATTTGAAGTAAATTGTAACTCTCAGTTACAATATTCTTATGTATTGCTTTACGATAAAGTGATTAAAGAAAAGCCAACTTGAGAGTTTTATTTTTTTAATTTGATTTTTTTAAGGCTCCAAACTATGAATTAATCTCATCCCAAATATTTTCTGTTACAGTGAATGTTGATCTTAAAGACAAGTGAAATTTTCTCTACAAGATAACAAAGAACTGGAATTTAAAATAAATATCCAATCCTGTTAATCTTTCTATATATACAGATTTAGGTACTAGGTAGTTTATTTAAATTGGTTCATTCATTTTCTTCCTATATTTCTTGTTCTGGAGAGACAGATCTAAAATATTGGTTAAAAGTGAACAATCACAAAATAAAATATAATAAAATAAAATAAATAAAGTGAACAATCACAGACCATACTACTGGGTTTAAACTTGCCTTCACCACTTGCCTTACCAGTAACCCTTGAGAGAGGATTTCAACTCCCTCCATGTTGACCTCAGTCTGTACTTTTTTCACTCCCCAACCCCCCACTCCCCACACAGCTGTGCTTTCTAATTGATTAAATTATTCTTTCTAGCTTATCTCTGAATTTAGACAACAGACCCTGCAGGCAAAGCAACCCCTGATGGGAACCAAATTCACCCCCTTAAGCAACAGGGACTACCCTGATACCAGCATGACCTTGCATGAATGACCTTAGGAGGATGATCCACTGGATCTTTACTGACCACCTGCGGGTACCCGCTGACCTTTGTCCCACATTTTCCTTACATAAACCTAGAAGCTTTTTCAGCACTTTTGAGACAGGCTTTGGGACGCTAGTCTGCTGTCTCCCCAGTGCGGGCCTTACTGAACAAATTTCTTTCTTGTTTCAGCAAGCTCTCATCCCTCTGCCTTTGGATTTTGTCAGTGGTGAGTGGCCAAACATAGTCTGAATAGGACCCCCAGAGTCAAGTCCTCTTGCACCCCTATGCCCCACTTACACCCTGACCTCAGATAACTTACTTAATCTTATTGTGTCTAAGTTTACTCGTCTGTTAAATTGAAGTAATAATAGTCTGGCCTCAAAAATTGTCATGAATAAAGAGCTTAGTAAAGATCTTAGAACACATAGCAAGAATTCAATAACTGATAGCTATAATGATTTATTATAACATCCTTGGTTCACTAAATTCTCCTGGTAGTCTTTTTTTTTTTTTTTTAAGATTCTATATATTTATTTGACACAGAGAGAGAGATCACAAGTAGGCAGAGAGGTAGAGAGAGAGGAGGAAGCAGGCTCCTGACTGAGCAGAGAGCCCGATGCGGGGTTTGATTCCAGGACTCTGGGATCATGACCTGAGCTGAAAGTAGAGGCTTTAACCCACTGAGCCACCTAGGCACCCCTCTCCTGGTAGTCTTAATTCTCACTTGTCTCCCTCATTTTTTTGTCCTCTGTTCATTAGATACATTGTTTAAGATCTTGCCTTAGTCTCCTCCTAACCAGCTTCTTCTATATTCCAATTATACCCTCCCCAAAAGCTTGACCACTGTGGGAAAGGCAGCATATATGAAAGGTCTTAATACTTTCAGTACAAATGCTAGCTGAATCCAAATAGGTGTATCACTCATTCCCTGATTCTATCCTAAACAGTATAGTCATATTTCCCATTGTCTACTAAACACTGTCACCTAAATGTTTATATATCAGTCTTGTGCTTGTGGAATTTCACATGACTGCCATAAAGCTAATAATCATCTCTCTCCTCCCCATGCAGCTTTTCTTTCAGGTCTAGTATAACATTACAAGCATCTTATCCACTCAGCTCTTCTCAAATCCTCTATTTGTTTTCACTAATCCTTACCAAAACCCTACTATACAGGACAACACATCTCTCCCTTTCTAACCTGAATATGGCCAACAGATTACTCTTTCTAAGCACTTTGGTTATGTACCTAGCACCACCAAAATATGTTCAGTGGTTTTCATTGCCTCTGAAAGTACAAAATCCTAATTTAGAAGGTACTGCTATAATTTGTCTCCATACCATCTTTCTAGAATGCTTCTATTTGCAAGAAATATTTATTCCTCCTTAATACTATGTGATCTATTGCCTATAGAGGACTTCCTCTTTAACTCCCTGCATTCTGACAGCTGTCCCCTGGACTTTTAAACTGGTCTCATTGTTGTGGGGCTACTGAGGGAATGGTCAAGAAATAATTCTTGAGACATCGTCTGTACAAAAATGTGCTTTTATTATAGCTCAGGGATAGGACCCATCGGGCAGAAAGTGCTGCACTGGGATCGTGAGGAGTAACTGATTATATACTTTTTAGGTAGTGAGGATTAGGAATAACATAGTCTTTAAGGAATTTGTGTATGCTGAAAGCAAGGTCCCCAAGACCTTGGAAGGTCAGCTATTATCCAGTTAAGGTTATTCTTTATTGTTTTAGTAAAGCATTATTCATGAGACTGTTTATATATGTGTTAGTGGGCCACATGTTGAAAGATGATTGTTATCATATCCTGGAGGTTTGCAGTTATCAGATTGAAATTACACTAACCAAAGCAAAGCTGTATTGGTCAAACATTAAAGAAAATCCTTGAAGGAGTTGTAGGAGTGTTATACCCTGTATGTCTCAGGGACTTATCAGTGGGCTACAAGTTGTAAGGAAACTTCATTTTAGGTACAATTCTCTTGCTTTTGTTCCCCTTATCATCATGAAGATCACTAAATACCTTGGAGTAGCTACATCTTCATCCTTAAAATCTCTCTGCATCACTTCATACTGTTCACCATTTCCTAGTTGTGCATTTTCATTATGTTGTACACCTGAAACTAATATACTGTTACATGTCAATTATACTTCGATTTTTAAAAAGACAAAAAAAGTGGCGCCTGTGTGGATCAGTCGTTAAGCCTCTGCCTTTGGCTCAAGTCATGATCCCAGTGTCCTAGCATCTAGCCCTGCATCGGAATCCCTGCTCAGTGGGAAGCCTGCTTCTCCTCTCCACTCCCCATGTTTGTGTTCTCTCTCCTGCTGTCTCTCTCTCTCTCTCTCTGTGTCAAATAAATAAATGAAATCTTTAAAAAAAAAAAAAAGAAAGAAAGAAAGAAAAAAGAGGAATATTTAGACAAAGAACAGAGAAGAACTGAAAGTAGTAGATAAAGAACAGTGTGAACATTATTGGAGCCTTGAATTGTCACTCCATGGGGAAAAATGGGTTAATTTTTTTTTTTTTCTACCTGGTTTACAGTGGATGAGAAAAATCAAAAGTTATTCCTGGTACAGGGGCCAGAGACATTTCTGTTCATTGAACTTACAGAAAGATTCATAAAGGAAAAGGAAATGATCCAAGAGCATAGGTAGTAGAATCTATGATACTAATATAATATTATTTTAAAAGAGTCTCTTCCAGATAGCTAAGTAGATCATCTTATTTAATTTTCCTCTTTCTGAGCATTCTTTTGTGGGCACAATTGGGGGGGGGGGGGAAGACTTCTAACTAGAGTCATTAACATATAAAAGGAGTTAAATGTCAAAGCTTAGAGGCCAAGGGCAGAATGTGTCTAAACACAGTGCATAACTTAACTTTAAATATATGCAAATGTGTAAATTCTAAAACCCACTTTGAGCATCCTTTTGAGTGTTTCCTAAATGATTTTCTTTACTCTTCTCCAAACCCTCAGATAAAATGTTCTTAAGATGATTATTTAGGAGCAATTACTTTTGTTGGATCCTCAGTATAGATGGAAACTCTTATTAACCACCAGATATTGATCTTTTATACACGTGGAAAATGTCAAATGAGCTATCAGCTAAATCTGCTGATCAATGAGTCAGCTATATCATTTTTTAAACTCTTATACCTCTTCTTAATCTTATCATATCCAGAATAAATACTTAAAATCTTTTTTTGAGTATAGTTGACACCAGTGTTACATTAGTTTCACAAATACTTTTTGTTATTAGTGGTGTCTTTTTTTTCCCCTTAACTCCTTTAACATATTAGTAGTTCTCTGATCCTATTCACTGTCTATACATCATTTCCATTTCCTTATTGTTCTAATGAATCTTGGTTGTAAAACATTAGCAAGAGTCTAATCATAAATATAATACAATTATTTCCTAAATGTTATAAGTCAGACTTCTCTTAATTCTGATCTCATGTTGGCTTCAGAAAACACTAATGTTATATATTCTATTAGTATTATATATAATAGCTATACTATATCCTCTAGAAATAAATATACTGTATGTGAGAATATCATTAGTCCTCATGACTAACCAATGAGTTATAAATTCATCTGAATTAAGAATGTTTCTATCTTCTCACATAATTACAACTAAGACAATTTCTTCAAGTTCTGCCCTACCATGAACACTGCTATCTTTACCTTATTTCATTAATCATTTCCTACAGGATATGAATACCAAAATTTACAACATTATTTTGCTTTTTTCTAAAAGCTTACAGCCTCTAAAAACTTTCACATCTTTTATAGTACAATACCCAGGGAAGAGTAGAAAGAGAATATGATCTACATTTTAGAGATTAGAAAACAAGAACTCAAAGAGATTAAACAGATCACCTAATTTTGCACAACTAACAAATTCAAGCCCAATTCTTGCAACTGTTGTAAAGATGCAAGTGAATAAAAGATGTGAAGAAAATGCTAAAATTTTAACAGTTGCTATTTTCCCATGAAGGGGCTGTCAGTGATTTTTTCCCTTCTTTATACTTCTATAAATTTTCTATCTTACACATCTATTTCTCTTTTTAAAAAATATATTAATTTTGAAAATAAGTTGAGGGTGCCTGGGTGGCTAGGTCAATTAAGAATCTCCCTTTGGGGCGCCTGGGTGGCTCAGTGGGTTAGGCCGCTGCCTTCGGCTCGGGTCATGATCTCAGGGTCCTGGGATCGAGCCCCACGTCAGGCTCTCTGCTCAGCAAGAAGCCTGCTTCCTCCTCTCTCTCTCTGTCTGCCTCTCTGCCTACTTATAATCTCTGCCTGTCGAATAAATAAATAAATCTTTAAAAAAAAAAAAAAAAAAAAAGAATCTCCCTTCGGCTTAGTTCATTGTCTCAGGGTCCTGGAATTGAGCCCCAGAATAGCTCCCTGCTTGGCAGGGAGTCTGTTTCTCTCTCTTCCTCTGCTGTTTCTCCCATTTGTGCACTCTCTCTTTTTCTCAAATAAATAAGTAAAATCTTTATTTTAGAAAAAAAAAAAAAAAAAGTTGATTCCAGAGTCCAGAATCATCACACTGCTCTGTAAGTCACTGACAACCTACAGTCAAAAATAACTTCAAGGACATGGGGAAGTAGCTTCTACTACCAAGGTGCTTGATGGAAGTTCCTAGAAGGTAAAGTAGGTCTTTAGTGCCTACCTCCTCATCTCCTGCTCCTCTACCATGTACTGTCATACTGCTTTCTACATTTGCTCAATCATCTACTACCCTCATGTTGTCTCCGGCTGTCCAAGACCTTCACTATGTCATTCTTATCCAGATCTAGTCTCTTCTAAGTTCCCAGCCCCCGGTGTTATCCTTTCCAGGTCCTTTTCAGTTAAACCATTCACATGCTAAGCCATATCCACATAAAGTGTGTTAAAAAGAAATCAATAGTTACCTGAATTTCTATAAATTTAATTCTCATAAAATTTTCATTTTAGTTCTATATGTTCCTAATTGTACCATTCTTCCTAACTATTCCACACTACTCCAACTCTTCCACTCTCAATCTGCACTCCTTGCATATCAGAAAGAGACATCAACAGCTTGGCACTCAATTTCTAAAATGTTGACTATACCTAATGTTATATCCTTATAGTGAAATTTTCACACAAGTATTGTAGTTTACAGCATTCCATTGTCTGTTTCATCTATGTTGCATCAAAAAAACAACACAGAAGAATCTTTTCTGAGCCCTAGAAATGGCTCACACTCAATGCTGAAAATGTCATTAATCCTATTTGCAAAGAAAGGCAGTGGGAACCAGACTCTCTCTTACCTGAGTTAGACCAAAGAATCTATTCTTCTCAAATAGTAGATCAATTCCCTCCAATTTTTGTGACAAGACAGAGAGCTTCCATTATGTAAAAACTATAATTTCTAAAAGAGAAAAATAAGAATTAGTTCAATGGATACTGAGAACCAAATGACAGAAATTGGGAGTATCTAAAACACAGAAACGGAAAATACAACTTAGGAATTAATCTACCACAAAAAAAAAAAAAAAAAAAACCTAAAAGAAAATACAGAATAGGGGCGCCTGGGTGGCTCAGTGGGTTAAGCCTCTGCCTTCAGCTCAGGTCATGAGCTCAGGGTCCTGGGATCAAGCCCCACATCGGGTTCTCTGCTCAGCAGGGAGACTTCTTACCCCCCCCTTACCCCCCCTCTCTCTGCCTACTTGTGATCTCTCTCTCTCTGTCAAATTAATAAACACAAGAAAGAAAGAAAGAAAGAAAGAAAGAAAGAAAGAAAGAAAGAAAGAAAGAAAGAAAATACAGAATAGGGGAATAGAAAAGAATAAGAAATAGAAAAGATGAAATATACTGTTTCCTCCTCCTGGAACATCCTCTTCTAGTCAAAATCCCGCCCTTGATTCATGATCCAGCTTATTGTACTCCAAATACCTTTAGCAATACCTTCACTAGTACCCTTGGCAAAAGCCATAGTCCATTCATCTTGATACTCCTCCCCATGCCTTGCCCAGAATATATATATCACAAATATGTGGACTAGCAATTTAACTGCGTATTAGATTAAAAGAGGAAATAATTACTGAGCAATCATTGGAGAGAGACCCAAGAGTAGATTGGATTAATGTTCAGTCTGCTAAACTGTAAAACATTTGTTTTGCATACATTTTACATGATAATTCTTGAAATAGGAGCATTTTTCTAGGTTCAGGGGAGGATAATTTCACATTCTGATTGGGACTGTAACCTTTTCCAAAACAAAGAGCTTACTATTGTTTTCCTCAAGTAAAAAGGATTCTAATTAGCAACCTTGAATACTGGTGACCAAATGATGTTGTGAGTCTTGGGAATAGCCAGTTTTTCCTTGATTAGATTTTCCTGGAATTATTCCTTGGATTCCACACTGATTTTGCTCCTGGGGAATTAAAAAGGCCAAAAAGGACCAAAAAAAGAAAAGTACCTTCTGGCTATTGGATTTAATGGTGTTTTAGATGGATGTACAGAAATATTGTTGCTTTAAAATGAATCAGTAGAGGGTGGCCTGGATGGCTCAGTTGTTAAGCATCTCCCTTCGGCTCAGGTCATGATCATGGGGTCCTGGGATTGAGCCCTGCATCGGGCTCCCTGCTGGGTGGGAAGCTGCTTTTCCCTCTCTCATTCCCCCTGCTTGTGTTCCCTCTCTCGCTGTCTCTCTGTCAAATAAATAAATAAAATATTCTTAAAAAAATAAAAAATTAAATAAAATTAGTCAGTAGAGGGGCACCTGGCTGGCTCAGTCAGAAGACTGTGCAACTCTTAATCTCAGGGTCATGAGTTCTACCCCTACATTGGGTCTAGAGATTACTTACATAAATACATACATACATACATAAGCTTTTTAAAAAATAATAAAATAAAAAATAAAATGAATCAGTAGAAATATCTAAGAAATCCAGCACACTAGAAAGTTTGAGAAGCAGCTAGAAAGGGAAAGAGTATTATTCTACTGTAGTAACTAGAAATTTCCTGGCAAAAACACTCATCAATGCGAACAAGAAGATAACTGCAAATGAAAAACCACAGGACAAAAAGCTACCTCTTACTCTAGCAATTTGGGCTTTCTAGATGCTTTTCAGTCCCACAAAATCCAAAATCCAGGACTTTAGACTACATAAATTTTTCACCAGAGTGCTATCCAAGTTATAAAGTGGTAATTATTAGAGTGTAAAAAGAATTATGTCAGAAAGTTTTAAAATAAATCATTGCCCCACAATGCTATGATATTGAACAATTATAAATGCTATTAACAATTGAATAAATAAGCATGATCTAGATGAAATATATGGAACTCTGTACCCAACAATTAAAAAAGACACGTGGAGCAATTACAAAACTGACCAAGTACTTGTGGAGCATAAGGAGTTACACAGAGGATATTGGAAGATGGAGAGGAGAAGTGAGATGGGGGAAACCATAGGGGTAGACAAACCATGAGAGACTGTGGACTCTGAGAAACAAACTGAGGGTTTTGGAGGGGAGGGGTTGGTGGGTTGGGCGAGTCTGGTGGTGGTTATTATGGAGGGCATGTATTGCATGGAGCAGTGGGTGTGGTGCATAAACAATCAATTTTGGACCACTGAAAAGAAATAAAATAAAATAAATTTAAAAAAATAAAAACCTGACCAAGTAAGAGGACATAAGTAATTCTTAACATACTTCAAAGAATCAATATCAAGTAGATCTGAATCTCTGATCATAATACTATCAAGTTAAAAGTTTATAGAGAGGAGCACCTGGGTGGTTCGGTCAGTTAAGCATCTGCCTTCAGCTCAGGTCATGATCCCAGGGTCCTGGAATCAAGCCCCCAGTGGGGCTTCCTGCTCAGTGGGGAGCCTGCTTCTTCCTCTGTCTCTGCTACTCCCCTGCTTGTGTTCTCCTTCTCTCAAATAAATAAGTAAAAACTATTTTTAAAAAAAGTTTATAGAGAATTTTTTCTTTTTTATTCTTTTTTTAAAAAATATTTTATTTATTTATTTGACAGAGAGAGATCACAAGTAGACAGAGAGGCAGGAGAGAGGGAGAGGGGAAGCAGGCTCCCTGCTCAGCAGAGAGTCCAATGCGGGCCTCTATCCCAGGACCCTGAGACCATGACCTGAGCTGAAGGCAGAGGCTTAACACACTGAGCCACCCAGGTGCCCTAGAGAGTTTTTTTCCTAATTCTCATACATTCTCAAATTTTACAACTTCTAAATAATTTGCATTTCAATGAAAACCTTGTGGAAATTTAAAAATACTTAGTGTAAAGTTTTTTCTGGCGAGATAAACACAACACCAGGCAAAGTGGGTGCAAGGCAAGATTTATTAAAAACGCTCTCCAGCGAAGTTTCAGGGCTCAGGAGAAGGGGAGCCAGGAAAGTTGCACCAGGAGGCGGGCGAGGTTCCTCCACTCTGGAAAGCAGAGTGGCAGAAGTCGCACCCAAGGCAGGGAGGAGGGGGCTTTTAAGGGGTCTCGGAGGAAGCTCAGGGGTCTTTTGGAAGTTTCCCTTATTTGGATATCCCGCCTGCTCATCAGGATCCCATTGGCCCACAGGAGCCCGGGGCGGGGGTCTCAGATTCCTGCTTGGGCCTTTGTTCTCCTGTCCAAGCTCAGGTCTTGTGGCGGGAACTTTCGCCATCTTTAGTAGCCCTTCCTGCCAGCCCAACATTCCGACCTTTTGCTTAATATAATGGTGTCAGGGGCGTTGACTCGGTTCTGGCTACTTCCTGCTGACAGGGGGCGTCGTCATAGGGGTAGTCGGAAGTGGGCAGGCGAGAGTAGGGCTGGAGGCAGAGTTGATTGACAGATACTCAGGCAAGTTCTTGTAGGCGACCTGCAAGTACTGGAAAAGACAGGGAGCAACTGAGATTAGGAGGAGGATTATGCTTACAGGTCCCGCCAGAGGGAGCAGCCAGGTTACCCAGTTGTAGGGGTCCAGTCCCCCACGTGTCTCGCCACCGTGCTTGGATCCGATCCCTGAGCTCTTTGATCCTGGAGGTAACTATATGATTGGTTAACAAAGTAACAACATTCTTAATTTAATAATAGGCAGGTCCCCCCTTTTTCAGTGGTCAGAAGGTCTAAGGCCCGTCGGTTCTGTAGAGCTAAGGCTGCCAGGCTGGTGACTTGCGTCTGTAGGGCTGTGAGGGAGTCAGCAACCCGTTCCGTGTCATCATTCAGGGCTTGGGAGAGTTTGTAAGAAAAAGTCTATGGAGGTTCCTATCCCCGCTGTTCCAGTTGCCACCCCTGTGGCTATTCCTGCCCCTGTTATGAATGGGAGGTGGGCAGCCCTTCCTCCATGGTGTTGGGGAAATAGGATGGACAGCAGCTGGGATTCAGAGTAGATGGTGGTAGGAGATAGTAGAATGAATATACAGCCCAGGGAGTCATTAGTGGTCAGGCAGCGATAGATTCCCTGAGGGCACAAGAGAAATATTCCCGAGGGAGTACAGTACAGGAGGGAGGAGTTAGTGATATGGCAGCTGCGGTGGTAAGGGAGGACACATTAATAATAGGTATGTTTCCCCCATGGGGCCCATATGGACCGTATTATTTGTGGCCCTGAAGTTGGGGAGTGGCCAGTCAATAGGGTGGGGTATCCCTACGACAAGGAGTGAGGTAAGGTAGATAGGATAAAAGAGGTGGGGAAATGGCTGGAGGGCTGTGATTTCTAAGAAAGGGCCGGACGTATAGTAATTCAAATGGGCTTAAGCCTGAAGACCCGCGGGGCGTAGCCAGGAGTCTGGTGAGAGCCATAGGCAGAAGTGTAGGCCAGGAAAGACGGGTTTCTAGAGTAGGTTTGGTGAGTTGGGCTTTGAGCAGCCCATTGGCCTTTTCTACCTTACCAATGACTGTGGGTGGTATGGGATGTGAAGTTTCCAGGTTATGTTGAGGCTCTCAGCTACCTGTTGGGTTACACTGGAGATGAAGGCAGGTCCGTTGTCCGACTGGAGGGTCTGGGGCAATCCGAACCTCGGGATGATGCGCTTGATGAGTATTGTAGCCACTACGTCTGCTGTTTCCTGGGCGATGAGGTATGCTTCGATCCAGCCTGTGAATGGATTTTATGGCAAGGCATGGGAGTGAAGTCCAGGTGTCAGTCTTCCCCCGGCTGATGACCTCGGAGCTGTTGGTTAGGCCCTGGTCTGCAGATTCCTCCTTGTGAATTCACGGCAGAACAGGTTTTGCAAGCCCTGTGGACAACTTCGATTACCTTAGATAAGGAAGGATGATAGAACAATGGCTGAAGAAATTAGTGGAGAGCCTATGGGCCACGATGGAGGGATTGGTGGATGTCAGTAATCAAGGTGCACCAGATTGCCTGGCAGGGCAATCCTGTCCTGGATCCACCCCTTATCTGGCAAGGGTTTAGGCAGTAAAGTTGCAGGGTTTAAGCGGGGGGAGGTAGAGAGAGAGAGATGCGGGTTCTCTAGGAATAGCAGATGGAATAGCTGGAGACGGGAGTCAGATGGGCCAGGGATCGGTGGCTAAGGAGCTCTGTGAGTCAGCAGGAGAGTAGACTATGATGGGCTGCCCTAAGGTCATGTTGAGGGCCTTAGAGGGGGGTACTTGATATCCCTTGGCCCCCAGAAAGCTAAGTAGGGTGGAGGTGTCGTCTTGGGAGACCGAGAGGGAGGGGCTACAGAGGAGGAGGTCATCCACATATGTAGTAGAGTCCTGGCCTTAAGGACGCACTGCTGTTAAGTCTGTAGGCCTGGCCGACAATGTGAGGGCTGTCCCTGAACCCCTGGGGTAGAACAGTCCAAGTTAATTGTCCAGAAGCATGCGTGTCAGGATCCTCCCAGGTGAAGGCAAAAAGAAAATAGGAATCAGGGTGCAAGGGGACGGTGAAAAAAGCGTCCTTTAGCTCCAGTACAGTAAAGTGAGAGGTGTTTGGGGGAACGCGAGACAGTAGGGTTAGGAACGACTGGGTGGAGGGGGACCACGACCTCGTTGATAAGCCTAAGGTCTTGTACCAGTCGATAAGCCCCTGAGGGCTTGCGTACTGGGAGGATGGGGTGTTACAGAGGGAAATGATGGGGATCAGGAGTCCCTGATGTTAAAGCCGTTCTATGATAGTTTCAGGCCCTGGCGGTGGGCTAAGGAAATAGGCAACTGAGCTTGAGGGAAACTTAGAGTTATCCTTAAGCTGTACTTGAACCGGGGTAAGGTGGGAAGCAATGATGGGTTCTGAGGTGTCCCACACCTGAGGGTCTACAGTAGGTAGGTCATCTGGAGCGGGGGTCGAGGGAGTGGAGAGGTGTAGGATGAGACGGGTTGAGGTGGATAGAGGGGAGGAAGGGGAGAGGCAGATAGTTGCCCTTAGTTTCTGGAGAATGTCCCTACCCAGTAGAGGGACCAGGCAGGAAGGAATCATAGGAACGAGTGGGGGAAGGGAAACCCATCCAGGCTACAGGTAAGGGGAAGGGTCACCCTAGGATTGGAGGAGGTCCCATCGATCCCCATAACAGTAATTGGTGAGGTTCGAGTAAGTCCCGAGTAGGAAGGCAGAACAGAGTAGGTAGCCCCCGTGTCCAGCAAAAAAGAGATGGACTTACCCGCTACCTGGAGCATAACCCTGGGCTTGGCCTGGGTGAGAGGGGTGGCTGAGTCTGGGCTTCATCAGTCGTCCTCCAATCCAAGCAGTTGAAAGGCCAGACTTACTATCTCGGGGGGTCCCCCATGTTGAGGCGTCGAAGATACCCCGAGGTTAGGGCAGTCGGATTTCCAGTGGCCCATCAAATGGCATTGAGGGCAAGGCCGAGTTGGCGGCTTTGGATTGGGGCACTGGCGAGCCCAATGTCCCTCGGCCCTGCATTTGAAACAGGCCCCCCGACGGGCTGCGATTGGTTTCCCCTCTCTGCTGGCTCCCAGAGCCGGCCGGCCGCAGGGCTGCTACCAAGGCTTGGGTCTGCAACTGAACCTTTTGCTAGAGTCTGGCTTGTCGTTTAAGCTCAGCCGCCTCCTCACGGGAATTAAAGACCTTAAATGCCATTTTCACCAAGTCAGAAATGGGGGTCTGAGGGTCCTCCTCAGCCTTCTTTAACTTTCTCTGTATATCCAGTGCCGATTGAGAGATAAAATGAGTAGCCAGTACCGTGGCCCCCGCAGGAGAGGCAGGGTCCAAGCGAGTGTACTGGGTTAAAAGTTAGGTCAACTGGTTAAGAAACATGGTGGGGTTGTCGTAGGGGCCTGGACAATATCCCTAATCTTGTCGTAATTAACGGCCTTATTAGAGGCTGCCCTCATGCCGGCTATGAGACACTGGACCATGCGGTCGCGGTGCCAGTGGCCATCTTGGCCATCCTGATAATCCCAACCTGGTTCTACAGCTGGGACCGCCCGGGCTCCAGCATCAGTGAGCTGGACCTGATCCGCGTGCTCCTGGGCAGCAGCCTGGATGCGTTCCCTCTCCTCTATGGTGAGGGTGGTGGTCTGGACCACATGTAAATCATGCCAGGTGAGGTCATAGGCTTGGGCCAGATACTGGAATTCTTTAATGTAGTTATCAGAACTGGCCCAAAAGGAGCCCAAACGTTTCTCAATTTGGGAAAGGTCCTGTAGAGAGAAGGGCGCATGAACTCAAACTTCCTCAGCTCCAGCAACCTCCCTTGGGGGTCAGACTAACTCAGCGGGGGGCTTTCGAGCCCTAGTGCGGCTGGAGCCACACAGACACATTCACGCAGTCAGGCACTCTTCAGATTCAAACAGATTGGACACCCTCCCCTTTGGGTATCCCTGGCTAATGGGAGGTGATCAGTCTCCCCTTCCATTCTTTACGAAAGGATCTAGCTCAAACAGTAGCCCTGCGGCTGTTACAACAGAATTCAATTAAGCACAAAAGGTGTTTACCAACAGATTTCAAAAGCGTAAACCTAGTTCTGGCGACCAGTGCTCGGGTATTTTATCCCATTCTGTTAAAGGTTACCAAAGACTTTGAATGCTACCTTAAGAATGACCCATTAAAACTCTGAGACACAAGTAACCAGCAGTTCTAGTCATCTCTTTGCTAGCAGATTTTAACAAATAACAAGAGCCTATTTGACCTTCAGTAAACTTTGATTGGAGTTTCTCGTTTACTGCGGATAAATTTGTCAGGAGTTCGGATAGGAGTGGGAGGGGGAGAAGGAGGGGTAGACGAGAGCGCTGGTTCAGAAATCCTGAATTTAAGGGACCTTGGGGTGAAGGATCGCGGTAAAGAGGAGGAGGAGGAGGAACCAGAGGCCCTCTTGTCAGTGGATGGGTGAAGCTCTCCGGGGGTTCAGAGAGAGGAGACGGGGAGGAGAGGTCCGAGTCTTTGGGAGCAGTGGGTGGCAGGGTAGGGGGAGGGGAGCGGGCCAAGAGGACCTGTGAGGTGGAGCAGTGAGAGCAGAGGAAGGGGCGAGAGTGCAGAGTCCAGAAAGCTGGACATAAGGGACCTTGGCCCATCTGCCTTGGTGCCTGCCGAGGTTATTTAGGTCCATGAAAGTCTGATAGTTAAACGTGCCTTCCGGAGGCCATTGGGACTGATTGTCTAATCGGTATTGTGGCCAAGCGACAGTACAGTAACGTCGTTTTCGCAGGTCCTGGTCCAGTTCCAGGGTTTTAAGATTGGCCAGCAGGCCTAAAACACCCCCGGGATGTTTTAGGGTCGAATTTGGATTGGGAGGTCCCCACGATTCGTTGCCGGGCAACCCGAGGGCTGGAGGAAGGCGTCCCCTCGTCCACCACTGGGTTGCGGAAAAACTGTGTCGACTGCCGTAGAGGTTAGGACGTCTCCCAGCCTCTCGGAGTCACGGAGGTCACCTGGTGACCGGCGGGGTCCACCCTGACGCGGCCGCGATTAGGGCAGGGCTTTCCGGAAGGAGGCGCGGAATCGGGGAAACTCACCACAGCTTCGGAAGTGGCGTTCGGAAAGGCAGGTCCGGTTCAGCCAGGGAAAGGAGAGAGCCTCCCCACTGTGTGGGGGCTCAATCTCCTTCCCGGGTTTCGGCACCAAATGTAAAGTTTTTTTCTGGCGAGATAAACACAACACCAGGCAAAGTGGGTGCAAGGCAAGATTTATTAAAAACGCTCTCCAGCGAAGTTTCAGGGCTCAGGAGAAGGGGAGCCAGGAAAGTTGCACCAGGAGGCGGGCGAGGTTCCTCCACTCTGGAAAGCAGAGTGGCGGAAGTCGCACCCAAGGCAGGGAGGAGGGGGCTTTTAAGGGGTCTCGGAGGAAGCTCAGGGGTCTTTTGGAAGTTTCCCTTATTTGGATATCCCGCCTGCTCATCAGGATCCCATTGGCCCACAGGAGCCCGGGGCGGGGGTCTCAGATTCCTGCTTGGGCCTTTGTTCTCCTGTCCAAGCTCAGGTCTTGTGGCGGGAACTTTCGCCATCTTTAGTAGCCCTTCCTGCCAGCCCAACACTTAGAACTAAACTTGTAGTATGAAAGCCTACATGTACTTCAATGGAAATGCACATATAATGAAAAAAAAGAAAACCAAAAATTAAATATCTAACTTTCCAACATGAGAATTTGGAAAATGAATAGAATATATCCAGAGAAATTAGAATAGATAAGAACAGAAATCAAAGATTCTGAATATAAATATAAAATAAAAAAGAAAAGGCCAGAAGTTGGTTTTTTCAAGAGACTTATAATTACAGAATACTTTTCTTAACTTGATCAAACAAGAGAAAATTATATACTTCTATATCTTCTTTGGAAAAATGTCTGTTCAAGTTCTTTGCCCATTTTTTTTTTCAGAAGCCAATGTAACTTTTATTGTCTGTAAATGTTACTTCTTTATTAAATATCATAAAAGAATTTTACATTACATATCATTAGTTATTAAATTCCACGTGTAGCATGTTATATGCATAATGTTACAGAGTATATACTTAAAAGGCATTTGTATAATTGTTATAAACCTCAAGTATTATTTGTCATGTAAATGGTATGCAAATCTTAATATACTGTTTTAAAAGTGTAATTTAACAGTGCCAAAATTTGATAATAGTATGTCTAAGTTAAATTTAAATATGTGAAACAGAAAACTTTGGGCAGAGTTAACCTTTCTTCTTAGAGATTTGGAACTTTTTAAATTGTCAAAGCAATTTAATTTTTTTATGCTCATGAAGAAGTGAAAACTCAAAATATCTATGATAGTACCTACTTGTAATTAAATTTTTCCTTCATCTCACTGTTTACAACAATGGTTTCTTCTACAAAATCTCCCTAGAAATATATTCTCTAAGGTCTTTGCCCATTTTTTAATCTGGTATTTCGTTTTCTACTCTTGAGTTGTATAAGTCCTTTATATATTTATATAAATATATAAATTTATATATTTATATAAATTAACCTCTACGAGATACATGGTTTACAAGTGTTTTCTCCTATTCCACAGGCTGTCTTTTGACTCTGTCAATTGTTGCCTTTGCTGTAGAGTAGATTTTTAGTTTGAGGTAGTTCCACTTGTTTATTTTTGTTTTTGTTACCTGCGTGCTGTTGATGTTATGTCCAAGAAACCATTGCCAAAACCAATGTCAAGATGTTTTGTCCTAGAAGTTTTATAGTTTCAGGGGGACATTTAAGCTTTTAACCATTGTGAGTTAATTTTTGTGTATGGTGTAAGTTAGGGATCCATTTTTATTATTGTTAACCTTAAAAATAAAGCTGCCATTTATTTTACCAGCAAAAAGATGTTTATTCGGGAATAGCAGAGAATTACAATCAGGGACATGCACTCTACAGAAAAGCCTAGGCAAGTCTGGAGAACAAAAGAGAGGAATACTTTTTTTTCAGAGGGATATAGGGGGAGTTGGGAAGGGGTGCTATAAACAAAAAGTCTGGGGTACCTGAGTGGCTCAATTGTTAAGTGTCTGCCTTTGGCTCCAGCAGAGCGCAGGCTCCCTGCTCAGCGGGAAGCCTGCTTCTCCCTCTCCCCTGGCTTCTGTTCCCTCTCTCACTGTCTCCCTCTCTGTCGAGTAAATAAATAAAATCTTTAAAAAAATAAATAAATAAATAGGGGGCGCCTGGGTGGCTCAGTGGGTTAAGCCGCTGCCTTCGGCTCAGGTCATGATCTCGGGGTCCTGAGATGGAGTCCCGCATCGGGCTCTCTGCTCAGCAGGGAGCCTGCTTCCCTCTCTCTCTCTCTCTGCCTGCCTCTCCATCTACTTGTGATTTCTCTCTGTCAAATAAATAAATAAATAAATCTTTAATAAATAAATAAATAAATAAACAACAAAATGTCCACTGGAATAAACTGGGAGTTCAAACCGTAGTGCTTTCTCATTGGCTAAATTACAACAGTCCCTTATAGGCTGGGCTGTTGACAGGGCAGGAAGAAACCTTCCTCCCCTCTGCTGGTATAAGAAAGTACTATCCAGTCCAAGGTCCTTCTCTTTCTGTTTGGTTTGCAATTGGCAACAAGAAGTAGGACAGGAAAGCTCCATCTTTTGGCTTTATCACTCCATTTTAGTGAGGTTTCCCTGCATTAATTTCCACATTCTGCATGCAGACATTCAGTTTTCACAACATCATTTGTTAGAAACTATCCTTTCCCCATTGTGTATTCTTGGCAGTCTTGTCAAAGATCAGCTGACCATACACACACATATGTTTATGTCTTGGCTCTACAGTCTTTTCCACTGGTCTCTATGCCTGTCTTATTCCAATACCATACTGTTTTAATTATTGTAGGCTTGTAGTATTTGAAATCATTAATTTGAAATTAGGAAGTGTGATGCCTCCAATTTCCTTTTTCTTTCTCAAGATCATATAAATGGTCAACAGGGATATGAAAATATGCTCAACATCATTAATTATCAGGGAAATGCAAATCAAAACTATAATGAGATATCTATCACCTCACACCTATTAGGATGGCTATTATCAAAAAAAGAAAAACAGATAGGTATCGATGTGGATGCAGAGAAATTGGAACCCTTTGGCACTATTTGTGAGAATGTAAATTGATGCATTCTTTATGCAAAACAGTGTAACAGTTCAAAAAACTAAGAATAGAATTACCATATCAGTATCTCAAAGAGATATCTGCACTCCCACATTTATTGCAGCATTATTCACAATAACCAAGATATGAAAATTACCCAAGTGTCCACCAACAATGAGTGGGAAAGGAAAATCTGGTATTCATATTCAATGGAACATTATCTCACTTTCGAAAGGAAGGAAATTCTGCCACTTGTGACAAAGTGAATGAAACTGGATGACATTATGCTAAGTGAAATAGCCATTCACAGGACAATGCTACAGGATTCAACTTATAAGAAGTATCTAATATAGCCAATACCACACAATAGTAAGAATATAATAGTGATTGCCAGGGGCTCAGAAATGGAGTTGTTTTCCACTGGGTATAAAATTTCAGTTCCTACAGATGAGTAAGTTCTAGATATCCACTGTACAGCATAGTGCCTATAGTTAACAATATGGTATTGTACACTTCAAAATTTGTTAAAAGTATAGATGTGTTAAGTGTTTTACCACCAAAAAAAAAAATAAAGAGAGAGAGAGAAGTAAAGTAAAACTAAGGGACACAAGGAAACTTTGGGAGGTGTTTCATATTATCTATTATTTTAATAAGTGATGGTATCATGGATGTTTGCATATATCCAAACTCATAAAATTGTACACATTAAATATGTGTAATTCTTTATATATCAATTATACCTCAATAATACGCATTATACACAGAGAGAGAAACAAAGAGAGAGAGAGAGAGAGAAAATCAAGTAGGGATATAGCCACATGGTACAGATATCTTCTTTTTTTTTTTAATTTTTTTATTTTTTATAAACATATATTTTTATCCCCAGGGGTACAGGTCTGTGAATCACCAGGTTTACACACTTCACAGCACTCACCAAAGCACATACCCTCCCCAATGTCCATAATCCCACCCCCTTCTCCCAAACCCCCTCCCCCCAGCAACCCTCAGTTTGTTTTGTGAGATTAAGAGTCACTTATGGTTTTGTCTCCCTCCCAATCCCATCTTGTTTCATTTATTCTTCTCGTACCCACTTAAGCCCCCATGTTGCATCACAACTTCTTTTTTTTTTAAGACTTTATTTCTTTGACAGAGAAAGAGAGAGTACACAAGCAGGCAGAGTGGCAGGCAGAGGGAGAGGGAGAAGCAGGCTCCCTGCTCAGGACTGGATCCCAAGACCCTGAGATCATGACCTGAGCCAAAGGCAGACACTTAAACTGAGCCACCCAGGTGCCCAGATATATACTTCTTTAATAAAATTACTTCTGAAAAAAGCAAAAGAAGTATAAACAAAAAAATCCAGAATAGTGATTGTTTCTGGATGGAAAAATAAAACGTAAAGGGATAGGGGTTGGAAGAGTGGATGCAATGATAGATAGGCTAACAGGTATTTATTTTACTATGGTTTATAACTCAAATATATGTTACATATTTTGTAAATATGTAATATTTCAAAACAAAAGGAAAAACCATTTAGATCAGTAGATAACTTTTTTTTAAGGGTTTTTAAAAATTTATTTATTTGACATACACACAGAGCACAAGCAGGGGGAGCAGCAGGCAAAGGGAGAGGAAGAAGCAGGCTCCCCACCAGGCAGGGAGCCCAATCCGGGGCTTGATTCCAGGACCCTGGGATCATGACCTGAGCCAAAGGCAGACACTTAACCGACTGAGCCACCCAGGCACCCCAGTAGATAACATTTTTTATCTTTCAGGTTTGCAGAGATTCAAATTAATTATATATCCACTATATGCAAAGATGGGAGAAACTCATGCTCTAATTCACTGCCGATGATGGAACTTTAAATCAGCCCAATCATTTTAGAAGGCACTTTTGCCATATTTAATCAAGCCTTACAAATACATTTTGGCATAACACTTTCATTTCTATTTTTATTATAAGGGATTAATCAAAACCATGTGTAAATGAAAATGTACATCAATATCTTTCATAGCAGAGTTGTTGAAAACTAAAAATTGGAAATAAATGTCAACAGTAAAGTATTGACTAAAGCAATATGCAACAGATTACTATATGGTGACCCAGAACAACATGGTAGAAGTAGATTTATCAACATAAAATGACTTGTACCTCATATCATTAAATGGATTATAGAATAATGTGGTCCTATTTTGTACAATTTTTTCAAATGCATAAAGGAAAATCCTAAAAGAAAGATAACAGAATTGTGACAATTATATTTGAGTGAAATAATTTTCGGTGATTTTTTTTCTTTTCTTCCTTGTGCTTATGTATATGTAACCTGCAAATATACTTTAGATTGCCCAAGTTTGTTATCCTGAATAAGTTTAACATTTGTATATATACAATGGAATACTATGCAGCCATCAAAAAAATCTTGCCATTTGCGATGATGTGGATGGAACTAGAGGGTATTATGTTAAGCAAAATAAGTCAGTCAGAGCAGCCCTCAGTTTGTTTCCTGAGACCGAGAGTTTCTTATGGTTTGTCTCCCTCCCCGGTCCCTTTTTTTTTTTTTTTTTAATTTTTCCAATTATCATATCATCTCTCTGATATGAGGAATTTGAGAGGCAGGCAAGTTGTTCGTGGGGAGAAGGGAGGGAAAAAAGAAACAAAATAGGACCGGGGAGGGGGCGCCTGGGTGGTTCAGTGGTTTAAGGCCTCTGCCTTTGGCTCAGGTCATAAACCCAGGGTCCTGGGATCGAGCCCCACATCAGGCTCTCTGCTCAGCGGGGAGCCTGTTTCCTCCTCTCTCTCTGCCTGCCTCTCTGCCTGTTTGTGATCTCTGTCTGTCAAATAAATAAATAAAATCTTAAAAAAAAAAATAGGACCAGGGAGGGAGACAAACCATAAGAAACCCTTGGTCTCAGGAAACAAACTGAGGGCTGCTGGAGTGGTAGGGGGATAGGGTGGCTGGGTGATGGACCTTGGGAAGGGTATGTGCTATGGTGAGTGCTATGAAATGTGTAAGCCTGATGATTCACAGACCTGTACCCCTGAGGCAAATAATACATTATATGTTAATTAAAATAAATTTTTTTAAAAGTACCATGGATAACCAAAACAAACTTCTTAGAAATATTGCACAGCTCATAAGAAGGCAATTTGAATATAAAAGAAAGTGTAGAAAGTAAATTGAATTGTGGCATTTTGAAATCTCTATGTACAAGGAATTTTATCACTTAAAATACTTCAGTCCTGGGATGCTGGAGTGGCTCAGGTGGTTAAGCATCTGCCTTTGGCTCAGAGTCCTGGGATTGAGCACCACATCAGGCTCCCTATCAGCAAGTAGAGGGCCTGCTTCTTCCTCTCCCTCTGCCTCTCCCCCTACCAACGCATTCTCGCCCTCTCATGCTCCCTCTCTCTCTCTCTCTCAAATATATAAAGTCTTATAAATAAATGAATAAATAAATAAATAAATAAAATTCTTCAAACCCGTTAGGAAAACTGCATATTCTTGTTCAAGTTCTGATGAATAGACTTAGAAAAGAAAGGAAATAATTTGTAGACAGCATGGAAGAAGGTCATCAAAACTAAGAAGTGGTTTTAATATTTTATTTCATTTTATTGAACAGACACTTAAATAACACTATAGATCAAGAATTGTTTAAGTAATTTACAAATATTAATTTGGTCAATCCTTATAATTTTATGGGGAGGGTACCCTGACCATAAAGAACTATCATTTCAGTTAAGTCAAAAACAAATACCAGAAATTTCATATGGCTCAACTTACCTCTATTTTATAGATGACAGAATTTAGGCATAAAGAGGTTAAGAAATTTGTGTGTTAGTAAAAGGCAAAGCTAAGTTTTGAAGTCAATCAGTCTGGCTCAAGAGTGTGTACTTGTAACCATGGCACTCTAAAAGGAATGGGTTTACCTAACTCTGAGGTATTGTTGCTGTTAGGGGGAAAAGTAGCACTACTTGGGATAGAATTAATAAACAGGTCATTGTCTTTGCCTGGCCCCCATTTAAATCTCCTGACATTAGGAGAAGGAAGGGAAAAATGAAGGGGGAGAAATCAGAGGAGAAGATGAACCGTGAGAGACTACGGACTCCCAGACTCAAACTGAGGGTTCAGAGGGGAGGAGGTGTGGGGATACGTGAGTACATATTGCATGGAGCACTGGATGTTATATGCAAACAATGAATCATGGAACATTACATCAAAACCTAATGATGTACTGTATGGTAACTAACATAATGTAATTTTTTAAATTATTATTTAAAAAAAAACCCAGACAGTACAGGAATACAGCTTTTGAAAGAACTGTATTTTGAAAGAATTCATGCGTTAGTTGAAAAGCTTTAGAAGCTATAACCCAGTGATCCAATTTCAGGCTGATGTTGCAATAAAACACACACACACACACACACACATACAGACATAAAGATAATACAAAATAACTTTAGCTCTTTGCTTTCATTTATCAAAGAGCAATATATATTGAAAGGTAAGAAACAGACAACAATGTCTTTTTAAAATCTTCTTTTTGTCTTCTATCTATATTCTTCACATACTATGGCTACTCCCACACATCTCACTATAGAATCTCAAAAGAAAAAAAAACTATCCCTAATAATTGTAATTTTTTAAATATTTCCAAAGCACTTTTCTTCAGATTCTGCATTATAAACCCTGAAAATCAATCTGACAAGGTAGGATTCTCCTCAGAACACAGAGTAGGAAAGCAAATAGCAAGGCCTGTCCAAAATCCTCCTTATCAAGGAGAGGTGAGAAAATGTGGAAACAATTGTATAGTAATACTTCTTATTCCATCACATTACATAAGAAAGAACACCATATCTTCCTTGATTATGGGCAGAAAACTCATTAAGAAAGTCCTGGAATTAATAATTAAACTAGTAAGTAGAGCATCCATGGTGATATGCTTTGTTGGATTCGTGTCTGCAGCAGGGGCAGGAAATGTTAGAGATGCTTGTCTTCCTTGATATCAAAATCACTTAAAACATCTTCCTGGAGCTCAACACCTGACTGAATATCCTCCTCATTGCCACTTTCATCTCTTTATTCCTGAAAGTGTAGATGGTAGGGTTCAGAAATGGGGTAATAATTACATCGAAAATGGCAAGGAACTTATCCACTGGTACTGTGGGAAATGGCCATGAGTACACAAAAATACATGGACCAAAAAACAAGACCACAACTGTGATGTGAGCTGATAGAGTAGAGAGGGCCTTGGAGAAGCCACCTGAAGAACGTTGCCAAACAATGACCAAGATGAAGATATAGGAAATAACCAAAATGAAAAAAGTTCCCAGAGAGATGAAACCACTATTGGCAGTGACCATGAGCTCCAATTTGTACGTGTCTATGCAGGCAAGCCTAATAAATCGAGGAAGATCACAGTAAAAGCTGTCCACTTCATTAGGGCCACAAAATGGCAGGTTTACAACAAATCCAAGTTGGATCAATGAGTGAATGATCCCAATGGTCCAAGCTACCACCAAAAGTAAAACACAAGTTCTGAAGTTCATGATGGTCAGGTAATGGAGAGGCCTGCATATAGCAACATAACGGTCAAGGGCCATGGCAATGAGCAGAACCATCTCAGTTCCTCCAATAACATGAATGAAGAACATCTGAGCAACGCAGCCTTGGAAAGAGATTACTTTTCTCTCCTTGAAAAGATCAGAAATCATCTTGGGAGCTGCAATGGAGGAAACCCACATGTCAATAAAGGAGAGGTTGGCCAGCAGGAAGTACATGGGGGAGTGTAGATGGGAGTCAGAGATCACTGTGAGCACAATGAGGAGGTTTCCTAAAATACCTATTACATAAAACACAGAGAAAACTAGAAATAGGACAAGCTGCATCTCCAAAGAATTGGTGAGTCCCACCAACACAATTTCAGACACCACCGAATTATTTCCTCCCCCCATGGTTTCAGTCACTTTGGGCTCCAAATTTGCCTGAAAGAACAGGAAAAAATGAGAAATTGGGATTACTGACCATATCAGTCAAGGTTCCATTAGCAAAGCAGAACCACTAGGAGAATACATACTAAGGGATTCATTAGTGATTTGACCTTACACAATCATGGAAGGTAATACAGCAGTCTCTGTAAATCTGTTGTTTTTGCATCTGATGCTGTAGCTTGATGTCCACAGGATGGGCAGCCAGGAAGAGAAGATGAATGTAAAGTGGAGGAAAACAAAAAGAAGCTGGAACCCACAAGCGAAAGCTAAAGGACAGATGAAAATTAGTGTCAGTGCTCATTGTCCCTAACCTCGATAATGCAGATGTACTGCAAAAGTTAGAGCCCTCCACCACAGACCTGGACACACAGCTGGCCCACAAGTCAGAGAAGCTCAAGAAGGATCCCAAAGGAGGTGTGGCAGTTGCAATCCTGGCCACTGCCTCATACCAATGAGATAAGCCAGCAGAGAAATGACAACGTGCATGAGCTACAAATATGGCTGCTGTTTCACTTTAACCTAGTCATATCACAAAAGACTCTCCCTTACAATGTATTCTAGCTGGAAACACAAAGAAAAAGGAATTCTAGAGTATGTAACAATCTATTGAAGCTGACACAGTACCAAGTCACCATACTGTCTATTTAAAGGAATATAGGGGCGCCTGAGTGGCTCAGTCAGTTAAGTGTTGGACTCTTGCTTTCATGATCATGATCATGGACATGATCTCCGGGGCATGAGCTGGAACCCTGTGTCTGGCTGAGCACTCATTGGGGAGTCTGGTTCTCCTCTCCCTCTCCCTCTTCTCCTCCCCCTGCTTACACGCTCTCTCTCTCTCTCTCTCTCTCTCTTAAAAAATAAATATTTTTAAAAATAGATTTCGAGGGATGCCTGGGTGGCTTAGTCAGTTAAACATCTGCCTTCGCCTCAGTCATGCTCCCAGGGTCCTGGGATCAAGTCCTATGTCAGGCTCCTTCCTCAGCAGAAAGCCTGCTTCTCCCTCTGCCTGACACTCCCCTGCTTGTGCTTGCTCTCCCTCACTCTCTCTGACAAATAAATAAATAAAATATTATAAATAAATAAATAAATAGGTAAATAGGTAGATTTCAAAAAAAAAAGGTACGGATTTTGAAAATTAACTACCACCTCTATTCATTTGGTCAAATCATGATTACAGTGGAACTTAAGCAGACTTGAAAAAGGCTCTAAATTTATCGGTCCTAATCTCGTGTCATCTCCCACCAACTTCCCTTGTTATTACTGACTCTGTTTAAAATTTCACCATGGGTTCTCTTCTGATGCCAGGAAGTCACTTAAAGAGAGAAAAAGAAAAGAGTTTAAGTAGAGTTTTGGTGTGAAAGGAAAAGAAACGTTCTAAGTATTATATGGCAGTAAATTGTTGTTTCTACTAGATAGCCCACAGGGACTTCAAAATGCCTAAAAACATTTTTTTTAAAGTGGCAGAACTACAAAAAGAAAGAGAAATTCTGTATACTTGTGGAAATAGTGGGAGAGTGAAACACATTTCCCTCAGTGAACAGTAGGAAAAACCAAAAAATATCAGTCAGCATAATGAAAGTTTAAAAACATGATTAATCAAAATAAATTCTATAGATTCCCTGTCCCCAATACATGCAGAATACTCAAGCATTTATAGAACATTACAAAACTTTACCATATGCTGTATTATGAAGCAAATCTTAACAAATTTCAAAGATTACTACAATGTAAATTGTATTCCAGCCCCAAAGCAATTAAGGTATAATCACTAACCAAAATATACCTAGAAAATCTTCATACATTTAGAAATTATATAACACAGTTTAAATAACTCTTGGGTCAAGGATGAAATCACAATGGAAATTAGAAAACATTTTAAACTGAGTTATTTTTTTTTTTAAGATTTTATTTGTTTATTTGACAGACACATCACAGTAGACAGAAAGGCAGGCAGAGAGAGAGAGAGGAGGAAGCAGGCTCCCTGCTCAGCAGAAAGCCCGATGCGAGACTCGATCCCAGCACCCTGAGATCATGACCCGAGCCGAAGGCAGCGGCTTAATCGACTGAGCCACCCAGGCGCCCCATAAACTGAGTTATATTTTATACCAAATCCTGTAGGATGCAACAAAGCAGTATTTAGAGGGAAATATATAGTCTAACTGCTTACATTAGAGAAAGAAAAAAGGCTTAAAATTATTTAAAACTTAATGAGCTAAGTATCCATCTTTAAAAGTAATAAATACAACCACAAAACAAAAACGTTTTCTATTAATGAAAGAGAAAATAAAAATAAACTACAAAGAATCTACAGAAAGAAAGGCTGTTCTTTGAAGAGACAAGTAAAATTGAGAAACCTCTGATGAAATGAATCAAGTAAAAAGAGAGGTGGCACGTAGAACTAATATCAAGAACAAAAGAGGAATGTGAGCAGAGATGTTACAGACATCGAAAGCATAAGAGACTATAATAAACAACTTTATGCCAACATATTCCAAAATTTTGATAATATCAGCAAACAGCTAGTAAAACATAACTTACCAAAACTCACTGTGTTGGACATTCTGGATCCACTGTCCCTCTTCATCCTGCTACACACCTCTGGGGAGGGCCTTTAAGAACTGCACAAACCCCAGGGTGTCCCTGCGGTCACTGTTGGCTGGTTTGGGTCAGTAAGAGGCATTAACAAGAAACAGAAGACCAGGAAGAGAAGGTAAAAGATAAGGATATCTATCTCCTGACAGTCCCGTCTAGGCTTCAGGCTGGCAATGTCTGCATTTCTGTTTAATGGGGCAGCCCTCTCCTCTAACTGCCTTTATAGATCCCAACAACCACCTTGGGATGCTTCACCACACCTTACTGCTTTCCTTAATCCTATCCTCATCTTTCTAAATAGTCTACTCATTGTGCACCTTCCCCTATTACTCTACTTGAATGTGCTGTCTTCTGTGGGACCACAACTGATAAGATAGAAAAACGAAATAATACTATAACTGCATTAAAGAGATTAAAGAATTTAAATAGAATTTTAAAAATCTTCCCGTGAACATAACTCTAGTTTTAATGGCAAAATCTACCAAAAATTCAAGGAACCAATAACTATAATTCTACTGAAATTGCATAGAAAGAGAGAAAAACTTCTCCCCTACCTTATTTTATGAGAAGAACATAACGTTGATACTAAAATTTGACTGGGACAATACGAAAAACAAAATTTTTCAGGGTAATATCAACCAAGAATTTATTTTTTTTTTAAGATTTATTTATTTATTTGAGAAAAGGGAGCACATGCATGAGAGGGGATGGGGAGCAGAGGTAGAGGGAGAGAAAGAGAATCCCAGGCAGACTCCCCACTGAGCATGGAGCCTTAGTGGTGCTCAATCCCACAACCCCAAGATCATGATCTGAGCCAAAATGGAGAGTCAGACACTTACTCAAAGGAGCCACCCAGGTGCCCCTATCACCCATGGATTTAGATGTAAAATTGATTAAAAAAAAATAATAACAATAATACTTATGCTAAAAGGAGGAAAAGTGGGACAGTGTAGCAGTTCAGGTTTCCCAAAAGCAAGCGCTGAGGTGGAGGTTCAGATACAACATGGTTATGAGAGATTAATACCTTTAAGGAGAAGTCAGAGGAGGCAGGTTTGGGCCAAAGACAAAGTCTAACTGTGATGCAGACCCAACAAATCCCCACCACACTGAGGCCAGGAGGGAGTTTTGCTCCATCATATTGCCCCAAGTTGGGTGAAAATAGCTGGGGACTTATACTTCCCTTCACTCAGTCATCCACCACTGGTCAGGGTGTGGCCTCAGGGCTGTCTGCTGATAGCACTCCCCATGGCTACGCAGCAAGTCCCTCCTTGAAGGGAAGCTCAGGTGACAGAGAGGGCAGGAGATGAAGGATTCTAGTCTAGACCTGTAAAGTGTGAATTGAAAGATGGACCTCCAGGTACCAGTATCCAGTAGAATTCATCTTTAATCAATGCACATTTTTTTCTTTTGCCTACTTTGCATACATAAGTGACAGAATAATAGGAAAAGAAAAAGCAAGGGCTTTTTTTTTTTTTTAATTTTAAGATTTTGTTTATTTAGGGTACCTGGGTGGCTCAGTGGGTTAAGTCTCTGCCTTTGGCTCCGGTCGTGGTCTTAGGGTTCTGGGATTGAGTCCTGCATCGGGCTCTCTGCTCAGTGGGGAGTCTGCTTCCCCCTTTCTCTCTCTGCCTGCCTCTCTGCCTACTTGTGATCTCTTTCTGTCAAATCAATAAATAAAGTCTTCTTTTTAAGATTTTATTTATTGATTTGACAGAGAAAGAGAAGATGAGAGCACATGGATGGGGAGCAGCAGACACAGGGAGATGCAGACTTCCCGCTGAGTGGGGAGCTTGATGCAGGGCTTGATGCCAAGACCCTGGGATCATGACCTGAGTCAAAGGCAGACACTTAACTGAGCCACCCAGGCATCCCAAAGCAAGAGACTGTTAACACAAAAATCACATGGAGGTGAACTGTGTAAAGGAAGGAGAGGAACAAAAACAAACACAGGAGCATTGTGAGGTACTAGAAAAACTCTATCATTTAACATGAGTGATGAGTGCACAGGAATTCACATTATTTTTAATATACCTATGTTTATACACTCTTCTGTATGTAGAATATTTCACAATTTTTTTAAAAATAACAGAAAAAGAAGATGGATGGGGATATTCCAGACAGGGGACATTATGTGCCCAGGTACCGAGGTGAGAGTAAGCAAGCAGTTTTGGGCAGAGAACAATTTTTATGGTTTCAATGCAAGGTTGTGTAGGAGGAACATAGGAGATAAAAGGTAAAGATAAATAGAAAACAGACTGCAGAGGCCCTAGAAAGCCAGGCTATGGGGGATGAAATACTCCATGATGGGGAAGTAAGCATTTTGGGGATTTAAGTTGAGGAAATCGATACTTGCAAAGTAATGTTTTGTTTGTTTTTTAAAGAAGTTAAGTCTTCTTTAAAATCACTTTGAATAGGGGCACCTGGGTGGCTCAGAGGGTTAAGCCTCTGCCTTCAACTCAGGTCATGATCTCAGAGTCTTGGGATGGAGAGTCTTGGGATCAAGCCCACATGGGGCTCTCTGCTCAGCAGGGAGCCTGCTTCCTCCTCTCTCTCTGCCTGCCTCTCTGCCTACTTGTGATCTCTATCTATCAAATAAATAAATAAAATCTTTTTTTAAAAATCACTTTGAATATTATAAAGTCATAAATAAAGTTATAAATCACTTCATAGAGAGGTGACTTAGAAATCATCTGCATAGGTATGAGCATTGAAGCCACAAGAAATATATATATCTAGAGGAAAAGTCAAATATGCTATGAGGAAAGCCCAAGATTTAAAGTCTGGGAAAAAGAAACAAAAACGGGTGGTGGGGGGTGCACCTGGTTGACTCAATTGTTAAGCACCTGCCTTCGGCTCAGGTCATGATCTCCAGGTCCTAGGACCGAGCCCTGGGTCTTGGGATCCAGCCCCCGATCAGGCTCCCCACTCTGCGGGAAACCAGCTTCTCTATCTCCCACTCTCCCTGCTTGTGTTCCCCCTCTCGCTGTATCTCCCTCTGTGTCAAATTAATAAATAAAATCTTTAAAAAAAAAAAAAGAAAAGAAAAGAAACAAACAAACAAAAACAGGGAAATAAGTTTCCATAGAACTAGAGAGTTGAGAACTCTAGAAGTCAAGAAATGAGATTATTTCAGAGGGCAGATAGTGTTGCAGTGGAATGAATTATTTCAGCGTTTCTAGGATCAATAATAAGAAAATTGGTATTTGAAAACAAGGCACTTCTAGGAATTTTTCACTAATGTATTCCCAGTGCCTAGAATGTAATACATCAGATGTGCTCCATAAATATTTATGGAATAAATGAATAATAAATGGAGGAACTCAGTTTGACCAGGGTTAAGGTAAAAGGCTGTTAAGAAAGTCTGTTGAGAGTATACAATTTAAAAATAAAATAGGAGAAAGATACATGGAGAGAGCCCAAAATAAAGTACTTTTTAATGATTAAATAAAGAGGAGAAATGAGTGTTTCATAGGAACCAGTGGGGGAGAATATGAAAGTGCCGAACAGCCAGAGGTAACTGGTTGTAAGGCCCTGGAGTAGTAGAAATGGATGAAATATAAAACAAAGATAAGCAGGCTTCGCCTTGCAAAATACAAGAGCCATGTATTGTTCTAAGTCAGGAAGGGAAAGGGAAAAATATTTGTGAAGACAGAAATATGTTATAATAAGACTTCTTACTATAGCAAGAACACTAAAGTAGTAACAGGTCAGTTTGAACTGTACTAGATCAGAAGGTCTGTCTTTTAGTGGCTATACTGTCAATGAGGTCTATGAACTACAGATTTTCAAGCAGATGTATAAAATGATTTCTGCCTATTACCATCCCTTTTTTTATTTGATCATATTACCATCATATAAATAAGAGAGGGGCACATGGATGGCTCAGTTAGTTGAGTGACTGACTGTTAATTTCAGCTCAGGTCATGATCTCAGGGTCTGGGATCAAGCTCTGCATCAGACTCCCCACTGAATGGGAAGTTTACTTGTCTCCCTATCTCTCTGCCCCTCTTCCTGTTTGCCCTCTCCCACACACTCTCTCTCTCAGATAGATAAGTCTTTAAATAAATAATGAGAAGCCCCTAAACCAAGGAAAAGATCATCTGACATCCTGCAGTTTTACCTCTTGAAAAAGAAAAAAATCAAACTTTTCCATGATCTGTCTAGAATCTGGTTGGGATGGTGTGGGATCCAGAGAAGATGGGAAGAGAAACCAGTAAGAAATAGAGGATGAACCAGTAGACCAGAGATCCAAGATGATACAGTAGTGAGGACTGATGAGCCAACAATGGAAAATGCAAGGGTCCTGCAAAATCCAGAGTGCTCCAGGTTTCCAGTCTCTGCCCACCTCCACCTATTCTACAGCAAAATAATATTCCAGAAACACTAGTTGTGTCTCTCTACTACTACAAATTGGAGATTTCCCATTGACTAAAAAATAATCCGGGTATTCTAGGGCCTCTGTGTTTGGGCTCCAGCACTAATTCACCCTATGTTCAGCTAAATCAGACCCTTCACTATCTCTGAAACTATCTTTTCCTCCTTTTCTTCAGACTTTCCACTCCAAATTAAAAAAAAAAAAAAAAAGCCTCATCTATCTTGAAATATTCGTTTTTCACAGCCCCATTTAAGTTCTACCCATTTCATGAAACCTCTCCACTATCCTAGCAGGGAAAAAAAAGATCTTGTTCCCTCTCTTTCCTGTAGCACTTCCGACCTCCCACAGCACCTTTTGCCCTGCAGTATAGTTACATGTGCATGACTTGGTTCCTGTGTTTCCAAGCATAAAAGGGCAGGACCTCTGCATGAATCATCTCTGTCTTCATCCTAGAAGAGTTTTGGAGAGCAGGATTGTCAATTCTAGGAAGTTAGTGTTTGCTAAATTAATTTGAATTAACTCCTTTGCAATTTTAATGTAATTGTTTAAAATAAGATATTTTAGAAGATTAAGAAAACATACATAGAGAAGAAAAATGATGGTGAGGAGTGGAGAGAAAAAACAACTTAAGGATAAAGAAAACAAAAATTAAACAAAGGAGTAAGTAATAGGGAAAGAGTAAGAAAAAGAATCATGTGGAAGAGAAAGAGGAAAGGAAACAGAGTGAAACTTCCCTTAAGTTCTGAGACTAGAGACTCACATGACCAAGTGGAAAGATACAGGAAAGGAATTAAAAACTATCGTACACATTGAAAACCCAGTAGAAGGCTCTTAGAAAGAAACTAATCTCACAAAGACAAGGACTCAAGTTTTCCTTCTCGGAAAATATCTGACAGAAAGCCTCATCTGCCACGGAGAATGGCAGATCCTAAACCAGAAACCAAAGCTTTCCCCATTCGTTCCACTTCTTTTGTAATGAGCCATTTCCCTAAATGGTTTTCCTCCCTTACCTCTCCACCCCTCAGCTGTTCCTGCTCCAGGTGCAGGGATGCAATGTAACTTTCAGTTTCTATCTCCTACTCTCACTCATCCAGCTCAGGGCGGGGAGAAATTGTGTATTTTTCTCTGTATTCCTGGAACTCTGATTAATGTGGAAAACATAACAGAAGCTGAGAAAATATTTTTTGTTGACTGTAACAACAGATACACAAATAAGCCAGATATCAAGGTTTTCTGAATCCTTCAGGAAGACAAAGGGCCAATTAAATGAATTAGAATATTTGACCCTAGTGATTACTTCAGATTTTTTCCGCCAGTCATTTATTATAATAACTAACTAAATGGTTAGTGTAAGAGGAGAGAATATACAATTCCTGCTTCTTTGGCAAACAGTAACTAAATTGGATAATTCTGCTTGTGTAGAATTTGTGTTCCACCACCAAAACCAGACGCTATTACCAATTCTGAAGTGGATGTTTACTGCCAGACTAAATCTGAGTCAAATCTATGTATTCCATGTGCATCCTAATGTCATTTACACTCCTGTGTACCTCCTGGATCGTGCCTGACTCTTCCACATCATGGTTCTTACCCTTGCAAACATGACACTGAATACCTCTCTATCCCTTTTGAAAGTCAAAGCAAGTTCCCTGCAAAATATTTTTCAAGTCCTGACCATTGACTCAACTACTCATCTCAGCTCTTTCTCTTCTGGGTGCCCTCTTCTCATGGACCACAACTAAATCACAGTTTGAAATCTTCAGTGGTGATTTCAAACTCTGATTTAGTACCAGTAAACATCTTAGTCGAAACACAAAACCAACAATATGATTGCATGTGTTCTGCCTATCCTTCTCACCCACCTGTTTCCTGGCAGACCTGAGCAGCATCCCAGAAAACACACATCTGGCATATGGACCTATTTGAAATTCCCCCAGTGTGGAAAAGAGATAGCTAATTAGCAATGCAGAGGTTAGTCAAAAATGGTACCACATAGCAGCGGGAACACCAATATGATTTCAGTCTGTGCTGGGAATGGTCTCAGAATAAGACTGATTTTCCCAGAGCAATGTAAAAGGAGATCGTTAATGAGTCACCTAGGGGAAGAGCTCCCTCGTGAATAAATAAGTTTTATTAGGTTGTGGTTTTGGTTATGGGATTTTTGTTTCTTATTTTTACCTCAGGGCTTGAGGTGAAGATAAAGTCTTAAGATTCATGAAAATATCTTTTGATTACTGTTTTTAAGTAGGCTTTATGCCCAGTGTGGAGCCCAATGCAGGACTTGAATTCAGAACCCCATGATCAAGATGGGAGCTCAGCTAAAAAGTCAGACACTTAGCTGACTGAGCCACCGAGGCAACCCTCTTTTAATTGCTTTTTACTGAAAATAATCTTTACTGTCCTCCCATACGTTTACATGAACTCCTTGTTTTTGACACTATTCTGAATCTACCTATTCATCCATCTCAGGGTCTCATCAATATTCTTACCTCTAAATGCCCATTGCTCTGCCAAATAAATATTTATAAGATTTTTATGAATATGGTTATATCCTTTGTTTCACTTGTGACTTTTGCAATGTCTAATGAGTTCTCATGACAAAATATTTTTCTTTACATGTTCAAAGACCCTTTATCAGGATGGTAGAGAAGAGGGTAAAAATTTCAAGGAATTCACATCATTTCTAAAAACACTAATTGAGATTCTAATATACCAAGTTCTGTTATAGATGATAATTATACAGAAGGGGGAGGAAGAGGACATATGGATTCTCCCTCAAAGAATTCACAGTCTGTGAATAGGAGAAATGTAAAGAAATATTTTAAATAGAGGATAAATGTAGTATTAAAAGCTCCACACACTGCCCTATGACCCAGCAATTGCACTATTGGGTATTTACCCTAAAGATACAAACGTAGTGATCCAAAGGGGCACATGCACCCGAATGTTTATAGCAGCAATGTCCACAATAGCCAAACTATGGAAAGAACCTAGATGTCCATCAACAGATGAATGGATCAAGAAGATGTGGTATATATACACAATGGAATACTATGCAGCCATCAAAAGAAATGAAATCTTGCCATTTGCGACAACATGGATGGAACTAGAGCGTATCATGCTTAGTGAAATAAGTCAAGCAGAGAAAGACAACTATCATATGATCTCCCTGATATGAGGAAGTGGTGATGCAACATGGGGGCTTAAGTGGGTAGGAGAAGAATCAATGAAACAAGATGGGATTGGGAGGGAGACAAACCATAAGTGACTCTTAATCTCACACAACAAACTGAGGGTTGCTGGGGGGAGGGGGTTTGGGAGAAGGGGATGGAATTATGGACATTGGGGAGGGTATGTGCTTTGGTGAGTGCTGTGAAGTGTGTAAACCTGGTGATTCACAGACCTGTACCCCTGGGGATAAAAATATATGTTTATAAAAAATTAAAAATTAAAAAAAAAGCTCCACACAGAAGATAAATAATTAGATAGCAGTGGAAAGTATAAGAAGGCTTCATCAAAAAGGTAATAGGTGGGTGATAATGTGACTTTGAGCAGTGACAGATGGAGCAGCTCATATAAAGATACGAAAAATCTGAAAATCTGAAACAGCACAGCATGTACAGAAGCTTGCCAGCAGTTTGCTCATGGAAGGCCATAGTTCGTGAAGAAAGCTGAGGATTCTTAGAAATAATTGTGTGCACCCTGGGCTGGTGAGAGAAGAAATGACCAAAAATCACAGATCAACTTCCTGTCAAAGAGCACAGAAGGTGAATACAGGAGGGAGATTGGCCATTTGACAATGCACAACAAAATGAGATTGTGATCCCCCCTTTTTTTAAGAAAAATGAAAATAAACATTTTTAATCGAAGTATAATAAACATACAATGTGGCTTTAGTTTCAGGTATACAACATACTGATTCAACAATTCTGTATATTACTCAGTGCTCACGAAGGTAAGTGTAGTTTCCACCTGTCACCAAACAATATTGTTACAATGTTATTGACTTTATTCCCTATGCTGTACTTTTCATCTCCATGACTTCTTTATTTCATAAATGGAAGTTTGTACCTTTTAACCCCCTTTATCTATTTCATCCACCCCCCTCACGTACCTCCTTCTGGCAATAAGAAGTTTGTTCTCGGTATTTAAGAGTCTGTTTTTTTGTTTGTTTCCTATTTCTTCATTTGTTTTGTTTTGTTTTGTTTTTAGATTCCACATGTAAGTAAAATTATATGGTGTGTGTCTTTCTCTGCCTGACTTATTTCACTTAACATAATACCCTTTAGATACATCCATGTTGTCACAAATGGGAGGATATCCTCCTTTCTCTTGGCTAAATATTATTCCATTGTGTATTTATAACACATCTTTATCCATTCATCTATTGATGGACACTTAGATTGTTTCCATATCTTAGCTCTTGTAAATAATGCTGCAGTAAAAAGAAGGGTGCATATATCTTTTTGAATTACTGTTTTCACTTTCTTTGGGTAAATACCCAGTAGTGGGATTACTGAATAGTAAGGTATTTCTGTTTTTAATTTTTTTGAGGAAACTGCATACTGTTTTCCACAGTGGCTGAACCAATATACAGAACCACCAACAGGGCACCAGGGTTCCTCTTTTTCCACATCCTCACCAACACTTGTTATTTCTTGCCATTTTGGTACTAGCCATTTGACAAGTGTGAGGTGATATATCTCACTGTGGTTTTGATTTGCATTTCCCTGTTGATTAGTGATGTTGAGCATCTTTTTCATATGTCTGCTGGCCATCTGTATGTCTTCTCTGGAAAAATGTCTTTTCAGGTCTTCTGCCTATTTTTAAAAATTATTTATTTATCTAAGTAATCTCTACACCCAACATGGGACTCAAACATGACCCTGAGATCAAGAGTCACAAGCTCTTCTGACTTAGTCAACCAGACACTCTTTCTGCCCATTTTAATCAGATTATTTGTGATTTTGGTGTTGAGTTGTATAACTTCTTTATATATTTTGGATATTAACCCCTTATCAGATATATCATTTACAAATATCTCTCCCATTCATTAGATTGCCTTTTTGTTTTGTTTCCTTTGCTATACAGAAGCTTTTTATTTTGGTGTAGTCCTAATAGTTTAATTTTGTTTTAGTTTCTCTTGCCTGGGAAGACATCTGGAAAATTTTTGCTAAAGCCAACATGAAAGAGATTTCTGCCTATGCTTTCCTCTGGGAGCTTTATGGTTTCAGGTCTTACATTTAGGTCTTTAACCCATTTTGAGCTTATTTTTGTGAATGGTATAAAAAATTATCCAGTTTCATTCCTTTGCCTGTAACTGTCCAGTTTCCCCAGTATAAGGGCCTGTTTAGCCAGAGGGAGTCATTTTGTGTTTATGCAGTGAACTTAGATTGACCCTGCCCCTCCCAGAGGAACTTAACATGCAAAGCCTAGATACAAGGGCAGGTCAGGCCCTTGTATCAGTGAGGCACGAGTATATCTACTAGGGTAAATTGAAATTCAATTGGCCACCCCTGTGTAACCTAGCAGTTTTCTCTGTGTGTTGCAGACTTAGCATGACTGTGCAGTTTTCTCTGTGTATTGCAATCTCATTGGCCACCTGTGTATAGCCCGGCTAAACTACCTCTATAAAAGTACATCTGTGAGGCTGGGAGGGGTCACCGCTTTGTAAGAGATGGCCCTGACCAGTCTGTTTGATTCTCGATGCTTGGCATGAAATAAAGCTTTGCTTGACCTTCACTTTGTATCAGTCCTGCTCCTTTGATTACGGACCCTAACACCCAGCATAATTTGATGATGAGACAGTCTTTTCCCCATTGCATGTTCTTGCCCCCTTTGTCATAGATTAATTATATAAGTATGGGTTTATTTATAGGGCCTCTAATCTGTTCTGTTGATCTATGTGTCAATTTTTGTGTCAGTACCATACTATTCAGATTACCACAGCATTGTAGTATATCTTGAAATATAGAGTTGTGTGATACCTTCAGTTTTCTTCTTTTTCAAGATTGCTTTAGCTACTCAGAGTCTTTTGTGGTTCCATGCAAATTTTAGGAATATTTGTTCTATTTCTGTAAGAAATGTTATTGGTATTTTGATAGGGGTTACATTGATAGATTACTTAATTTCTTTTTTTTTAAGATTTTATTTATTTATTTGAGAGAGAGAGTAGGAGAGAGCATGTAAACAGGGTGAGGAGCAGAGAGAAGCAAACTCCCTGCTGAACAGGGAGCCCAAGGCAGGGCTCAATCCAGGAGTCTGGGAACATGACCTGATTGGAAGGCAGCCACTTAACCAACTGAGCCACCTAGGTGCCCCAGATTACTTAGTTTCTTAAGAGAAGCCATTTGTGGGGCACCTAGAGAGTGCCGTCTGCTCAGGGTATGACTCTTGGTTTTGGCTCTGGTTGTGATCTCAGGATCATGAGATCATCCCTGTGTCAGGATACATGACATAGCGTCTACTTAGGACTCTCCCTCCTTCTCCCTCTGCCCCCAACTGCCGGGCTTGTGCACACTCTTGTTCCTTCTCTCTCTCTCTCTCAAATAAATAAATAAATAAATAAATCTATCTTTTTTAAAAAAAGAAAGAAGTCATTTGCTCTCATTCTATATGCAATGAATCTTTATTTATCTGGCTGCCTTTAAGTTTTTCTCATCACTGGTTTTCAACAATTTGTTACATGCCTTGGTGAGCTTTCACATCATTTTCTAATATTTTTATGTCATTCCTGAAATCTATTCTTATGGATTTATTTTTCTTCTGGAGGTCACATTTATATGCTTCATAGTGTGCCCAAGGTTGTTTTTTTTTTCCCCCCACAGTGTAGTTTTAATGATTTAAGCATAGGGGTATCCCAACATGCTTTCATACATATGTTTAGAGTCCTTGAATCTTCCTTTGGGCACCTAGGTGACTCAGTCCATTAAACCTCTGACTTTTGGTTCCTGCTTGGGTCATGATCCCAAGAACTTGGGATCCAGCCCAAGTCCAGCTCTGTGCTCAAGTGCTCAGTGGGGATTCCGCTTGACAATTCCCTCTCCCTCCACATCTCCCCCTGCTCCTGGGCCCACTCTCCCTCTCTTTCACTCTTTAAAATAAATAAATCTTAAAAGGAAAAAAAAAGATACACTTATATCTTCTAGACAAATATCCGAACCTCAAATTGCTAAACCCTAAACCCTAAATCTAACTTTAACACTAACCCAAAAACTACCCAGACCCAATAGTAACCCTAAAACCAACCCTAAACAAAACCCTAAAACTAACACCAACTCTAATCCTGAACCACAAACCTTAACCCTCTGGAAAGCTTTCTGAACGGCAAAATACCATGCACATACCCTCAACCTAAAACAAATTTTAAGCATAACTCTCACATGAGCTTATAGTAACCTCAGGATTTGGGGGGGGGGGGTTATTCCCTGGGATACCTGTGCTCTGGAAAACACCAGGCACATACCCTATCAAAACCCATAACCGTAACCCCTATGCCTAAACACTACCCCTGAATTCTACCCCTAAAACTGACCCTAATCATAACCCTAACACCTAACCTACCCCTAACTGTAAAATCCCAGGTGTGTACCATAATGTTGACCCTATCGCAAACACTAACCCTAGCCCTAACTGTAACCTTAATCCCTAATTTAAACCCTAATCCCTAACCCTTGATGACAAATGCCTAATGCTAATCACTTACTTCATAATTTTTTTCTTTTTGTGTTTTAATTAGTTTTTAGTTTTTATTTAAATTCCAGTTCATTAATACAGTGTAATATTAGTTTCAAGTGTACAATATAGTAATTCAACACTTCCATACAACACTCAGTGTTCATAACAAGTGCCCTCCTTATCCCGATCACCTATTTCTCCCATCCCCCTACCCACCTCCCCTCTGGGAACCAGCAATTTGACCTCTATAGTCAAGAGTCTGTTTCTTGATTTGCCTCTCTGTTTTCTCCCCTTTGCTCTTAAATTCCATATATAAGTGAAATCATACAGTATTTGTCTTTCTCTGACTCATTTATTTCCCTGAGCAAATACTCTCTAGCTCCATCCACGTGGTTGCAAATCATGCCTGAGAATTTTTGCTTGGATGCTAGTTGTGATTTCTACATTGCTGATAATTGCATTTTATTGTATTCCATTAAATAGCTTCGGATTTTGTCCTATAATTTAGGTCATTAGAATCTTCCATCCTGCTTTTAACATTTGTTATAAGATTTGGTGAGATATTCTCTAAAGAATGCTTACAAAGCATAACCAAAGCAGAAGAAAAATCAAATCTTCTTTGGCTGATTCAGTCCAACCTAGAACTATTGTTTTGTTAAAAAAAAAAAAAAATACACACACACATATAATGACTTTTGGGGTGTTCTTAGATTACTAGGAGGGGAATTTCTTTGCCTAATACTTTCTTTAAGTAAATGATTGATTCTATTTCCTGAAACACACCGGAGCCTTTAAAAGCTAAAAAATAAACAGATCTTTTTTTCTTGTCCCCTCAAAATATATTTCAGCCATGGTTACTAACAAAGCAAGAGTTGATCTCTCATGCTTTCAAGGGTTGCCTATTGGTTGTATAACCAGCCTTTCCCTTCCAGAGAAGTCAGTCCCTAATACATTAAATGCAAGTAGCTATTCACAGTGTTTTTTTAAATAATATCAATATATCTTTTTATAAAATATAATTAGTTTTCCATTTATGTAACAAGCTTATTGTCTCACTTGTGCTATATACATATTGAGAATAGCTAGTCAAAATTCTGTTTGTTTCTTGCTTTACTCTTTAGCTTTTTTTTTTTTTAAGATTTTATTTATTTATTTATTTGACAGAGAGAGAGAGATCACAAGTAAGCAGAGCAGCAGGCAGAAAGAGAGAAGGAAGCAGGCTCCTCACTGAGCAGAGAGCCCAATGTGGAACTTGATCCCAGGACCCTGAGACCATGACCTGAGTTGAAGGCAGAGGTTTAACCCACTGAGCCACCCAGGTGCCCCAAGAACAAGTATCTTGATTAGGAACTTGAGACTTAACACAAAACTATGCCTCTTGCAATTTCCATTGTACTCTCCATTTCAAAGTAAATAACCATATTTACTTTTCATCTGTAATGTTTTATAGGTCTGTGAGTGCCCCACATTTTCTGAACAAGGCTACCATCATTGGAATAAGTATAACATTTTTTAGGTAGCCATTTGAAGGTCAGTTTTCTTTTACCTGTATAGATTTTTTTTTATAATTGACGTAATAAAGCCTGTATGCATTATTAATAAATAAAATGATCTCACTTTAATTATTTTAACTTTTAATTATTTCATTTTGTTTCTGTGAATATGGTTATTTTAGAGACATATATCCATATTTACAAAAAATATCTGTAGTGGGTATGACCCTAGGTTCATAAATTCAAAGACACAAGAAATAATGTGTTTTTTTATTTTCTTTTCATCACCTTAAACCTGACTCTGAGCCCATTCTGCCAGGCTGCTGGAGATGCGCACTTCCATCCATTATTTGGGTTCCCAATTCCAAGTTGTGCCAAGATCCTGGGATCTTTTGGCACTGAAGCATAAGAGAGTTTCTTCGTCATCTATCCAGATTGCCAAAAGTCCATGGTCCCAGTGGATTGTGATCCCCTCCTGTCCAGCCTCCCCCCTCTTCTGTGCATACTCGGAACACTGAACTCTTGGGCTGGGGGTCCTGTGCCAGGGGCCCTGGTTTCTAACAAACATGAGTTCTAGTAATTTTTATCTCCTTCCAAGTCTCTAGTACCTTTTATCCCTCTCTGTTTGTCCATTCTCTTCTTTTTCTTACCCATCCAGGACATAAATTATATTCAGTAGAGGTGATACTCTATCAAAATCAAAAAAGACTTATTGACGTAAAAATTTGTATTTCTATCTTATTAAAAAAATATCTGAAGCAAGGAATTTCTCAAGGGCCTGCCTACACACTTAGATTGGAGAAGCAGAAATAAACATATGGCAAAATACAAAGTAATACTTCCAAAAATTATGCTTCTACACATCAAAAAACTCGATTCAATGGCTTTTCTTATTTGAAAGTCTTGGCTCTGAGCAACTTCTATTTCAAGAAATAAAATCTACTAACAATGAATTCCTTCAACATGTTTTGCAAATATTCAAAAGACTGCCAGCTCCACGATAAGAACAAACAGAATTTATTCTTAAATAGCCTAACCTAGATGCTTTGCCAAGTGAATCTGGGACTGACTATTTGTGAACCCCCTTTCCCTCAAAATTCATATATTGAAACCCTAATCCCAATGCGATGTTACTTGGAGGTGGGATCTTTGGGAGGTGGTTAGGTCATGATGGTAAAGTCCTTATAAATACGATTAACGTCCTTAAAAGAAAAAGCCAAAGAGTACTCTCTTTCTCTATCTACCATACAGTGAGCACTTAGCAGTCTGCAATCCAGGAGAGGGTCCTCACCGGAATTTAACCATGCTAGCGCCCTGATCTTGGACTTTCAGCCTCCAAAACTGTGGGAAGTAAATTTCTGTCATTTAAAAGCCACCCAGTCCGTGGTAGTCTGTTACAGAAGCTTAGACAAAGACGGTGTGATTTCTAATGGCATGGGGTAAAAATTGGCTAGCTCCTTAATAGAACTGCTGTGGGTCAAGGTTGATTTTGATAGAGTGTGTCTGCCATCTACTGTAATTTTTGTGAATGACCAACCAACAAGGTGCTTGCACCTAAGAAAAACTTAGAATAAAACTGCATTAACACTGTTCTAAGAACAAAGTGAAGTGTTCTAAGAACAAAGGGAAGCAAAAAATATTGCTAGGGTTTGACATGCCCTCAGAATTATACCCCTTTTTACCTATCACCAGTATGGAGAGACACAATAAATAAGGTGTTTAGAAGCCAAACATCACTTTTGTTGGTGATAAAGCTGGTGGCAGAGTCTATTGTCTAGAAATAAGAGAGCTACATGAGCTTCCAATACTGACCCAAATTAGACTCACCAGGTAACAAGCAGTGCTGAACCAGCACAGCCCTTTCCAAGTGGAAGACTATCCTTATGGAACTTTAGCACCTAGAGAAGCAGAGAGGAACAAATGCTGCCTGATGGCAGAGAAGAGAGAGAGACATATCCACTTTCCCCCTCCAAATTCACCCACCAGACATGGTACAACATTCTCCAACCCCACGGTGTTGGGTGAGTGTATGTCCATCCACAAGGAAGGAAATGTCAGGAGGGAAGAAAGATTGACCCTATCACCTCCCATCCTACCACACTCCCTGCTTTAAAAAGGCCAGGAAATTATGAATGGTTGAAAATGAATAGAGTACATAAACAGTAATAACAGCAAGGACAAAGAACTGAGTAAAATTAATTTTTAAAATTTTTCACCAAGTCAGACAACCATGGGTAGTAGAATGTTAAAGCTCTTTGTTGTGAGAATTAAATTAGCTAACACAAAAAGCACTTACCGCCTGCCTGTTTCCACCCTTGCTCCCCTGGTGGACTGAATTTTTTAATGAGTGGAACAAACAATGTCTCTGCTCAGCTTAAAACCCTCTCTTGGTTTCTGATTCTGGTCAGAGTAAAACTTAAAACTATAAAATGACCTGTAAGGCCCGGTGTGATCTGACCTCTTAGGGTCTTCCCCACCACATTTCGTTACTCCTTCCATCACTGCACTCCATGCCCATCCTCCAACATGCAGGTGCCTTCCTCCTCAGAGCCTTTTGCACTTCCTCAACCCTCCATCTGGAATGGTCTTCTTTTTTTTTTTTTAATTTAAATTCAATTAGCCATTATATAGTACATCATTAGTTTCAGGTATAGCATTCGATTATTTATCAGTTGCGTATAACACCCAGTGCTGATTGCATCACATGCCCTCCTTAATGCCCATCACCCAGTTATCCCATTTCCCCACACACCTCCCTTCCAGCAACCCTCAGTTTGTTTCCTAGAGTTAAGAGTCTCTCGTGGTTTATCGCTTCTTGGCCTTTTGGCTAAGATCAAGTGAAGAGTCTCTCATGGTTTGTCTCCCTCTCTGATTTCATCCCATTCAGTTTTCCCTCTCTTCCCCTATGATCCTCTGTGCTGTTTCTTAGACTCCATATATGAGTGAATCCATATAACTGTCCTTCTCCGATTGACTTATTTTGCTCAGTGTAATACCTCCAGTTCCATCAACATCGATGTAAATGGTGGGTATTCAACCTTTCTGATGGCTGAGAATATTCCATTGCATATATGAACCACAACTTCTTATCCATTCATCTATCCATGGACATCTCAGTTCCTTCCACAGTTTGGCTATTGTGGACATTGCTGCTATGAAGACTGGGGTGCAGGTGCCCCTTTGGATCATTACATTTGTATCTTTGGGGTAAATACCTACTAGCGCAATTGCTGGGTCATAGGGTAGCTCTATTTTTAAGTTCTTTCTCTTTTAAGATTTTAATTATTTATTTCACAGAGAGAGAGAAAGAGCACAAGCAGGAAGAGTGGCAGGCAGGGAAAGAGGGAGAAGCATCTTCCTCTGCTCTCCCTGATGAGCAAGGAGCCCAACATGGGGCTCGATCCCAGGACCCTGGGATCATGACCCAAGCTAAAGACAGATATCTAACAGACTGAGCCAACCAGGTGACCCTATTTTTAACTTTTTGATGACACTCCAAACTATTTTCCAGAGTAGCTGTATCAGCTTGCATTCCGACCAGCAGTGTAAAAGGGTCCCCCTTTCTCCACATCCTTGTCAACATTTTTTGTTTCCTGTCTTGTTAATTTTAAGGAATGCTCTCCAGGTAGCTTCATCATTAACTCCCTCTCTCCTCAAATGCCAATGCTTAGGTAGGTCTTGCCTGATTGCAACTCCAGTCACCACCACCCCAATCTGTTCAGCACTCTATGCCCCATCCTTACTTGTTTTCTCTTTAGCACTTATCACCATCTAACACTAGGTGTATATGTTTTATGTTTTTTTTAGTCTGTGTCTCCTGTCAAGTGTTTTCTTTCTCTCTCTTTCTCTCTATCTCTGTCTCTCCTCCAGGAGAGTGATTAGTCTGTTTCGTTCATGGCTTTATCTCCAGAATCTACGACAAATAGCAGAGTATATAGTAGATGCTCAATAAAAGTTTGTGGACTGATTGACATAATAAATGAATATCTGCCCAGATGAGTGTTAAGTATGGTGTACAGACTATCTGTTCTTAAGTTACCTTTCATAATTTGGGGAATTCTGAGGCCCACCCCAGACCTCTTAAATTAAAATCTTCCTGGAAAACTGAGCCAGGAAATTTTCATCTACCTGTAAGCACACAAAAGTTTGATAATTACTGATCCAGCCCAGCTCAGTCATTTTAGAAAAAGGGTATGATGGTCAAGGTTACAGAGCTAGTTTGCAAAACTAGCTAGTTTGCAAAAACAAGGACTACGACTCCATTCCATATTCTTTCCATTGCAAACTGTTTTCATTTGTACCATTTACATTGGAGTTAAGTTCTCAATTAACTCACTTAGAGTGAGTTAATTAAACATAATTAAACATCTGACAAATAGTTGCAAAAATGAAAAAAAGTAACCCAAAAATATGTAGTTCTAAAGATTATACACATTTTTCAAGAAAATGTAGGGTTTTTTTTTTTTTAGGTTTTATTTACTCAACAGAGAGAGGGAATACACAGATGGGGAGTGGGAGAGGGAGACGCAGGCTCTCCACTGAGCAGGGAGCCCGGTGTGGGATTCCACCCCAGGACCCTGGGATCATGACCCAGCTGAAGGCAAATGCTTATCAACCGGCGCAGTGCTTATCCAGGCGCCCCAAAATGTAGGTTTTAATAGTGGAATTTTATTTTACTCCTTTGACCCAAAGTTTCCACTACTACATTTCCCTGCTGTATTAAAGAATAATAATTCATTCAAGTTATTTTTATTAAGCAATAAATAGGTGCCCAGTTCTAGAGCAGCATAACAAAAAAGACAAAGTCCCTGCCCTCGTGGAGCAGATGTTAGGGAAAAACGGAAATGGTAAACCAAAAAGTAAGTATGTATTTAAAGAGTAATTGCTTCCAGGGTGCCTGGGTGGCTCAGTGGGTTAAAGCCTCTACCTTTGGCTCAGGTCATGATCCCAGGGTCCTGGGATCGAGCCCTACTTCGGGTTCTCTGCTTGGCTGGGATCCTGCTTCCCTTCCACTCTCTCTGTCTGTCTCTCTGCCTACTTGTGATCTCTGTCAAATATATAAATAAGATTTTAAAAAAAAAAGAGTAATTACTGCTGTGAAAGAAAAATAAAACAAGTTACCAAGATGGAAGTCAATAGGAGCAGGACAGGAATGAAGGAGTGGTGCTATTTTATATCTGGGAGGGCTTCTCTGAGGAGATGGCATTTACATAGAGACCTTGTGAAGGAAGGAAGGAAGCCAAAGCAAAGTCAAGTTCCCTGAGTCAGAAGCAATCTTGCTGTAGGCCTTAGATCACGAGCTTTAGCGGCAGACAAACAGATCCATATTTAGGTGACTTATTAAAAAAATGCTCCCCAAGTTTTGATGAGGATGTGGAGAAAAGGGAACACTTGTGCACCATTGATGTGAATATAAATTGATGCAACAATTATGGAATACAGTGTGGAAGTTCCTCAAGAGATTAAAAATAGAATTATCTTGGGCCATCTGGGTGGTGTGGTCGGATGAACATCCAATTCTTGGTTTTGACTCAGGTCCTGATCTCAGGGTCATGGGATCAAACCTCACACCAGGCACTGTGCTCAACACAGTCTGCTTAAAGATTCTCTTTCCCTCCTCTTCTGCCCCTTCCACTCTGCTCTCACATTCTCTCTCTCAAATAAATAAATATATCTTTAAAAAAAAAAAAACAGAATTATAGTATGATCCAGCAATTCCGCTTCCAGATATTTATCTGAAGGAAAAGAAACCACTATCTCAAAAAGATATCCACACCTTGCGTTCATTGCAGCATTATTTACAATATCCAAAACACAGAAATGATCTGTGTCCACTGATAGACGAATGGACAAAGAAAATGTGATATATATTGATGCACACACATGCACACACACACAAAATGGAATATTATTCATCTATTTTCAAAAAGGAAATCTTGCCACTATGACAACATGTAATGTCTACAACAAGGACATTACACCAAGTGAAATAAGTCAGAAAGAGAAAAATAAATATTGTATGATCTTATTTATATATGGAATCTTAAAAAAAAAAGTAGGACTCATTGAACAGAGACCATATTATTGCTTGCTAGAGGTAAGGGAGGACGGGAAAATGGGTAAGGGTAATCAAAAGGTACAACTTCTAGTTACAAGCTAAATATACCCTGGGGATATAATGTACAGCATGGTGATGACAGTTTACTCTACCTCAGCTTGTATTTGAATGCTGCTAAAAGAGTAGATCTTAAAAGTAGACTTAAGGGGTGCCTTAAGAGGTGGCTCAGTCGATTAAGCATCCAACTCTTGATCTCAACTCAGGTCTTCATCACAGGATCATGAGTTCAAGTCTCATGTTGGGCTCCATGCTAGGTGTGGAGCCTACTCAAAAATAAATAAATAAGCAAATAAGTAATAAATAAATGTAGACTTTATAGTTTACTATACAATATTGTATATTCAAATCTTGCTAAGAAAGTAGATCTTAAAAGATAACTTTAAAAAATGTGATGGGGGGATACCTGGGTGGCTCAGTCTGTTTAGTCATGGACTCTTGATTTCTGCTTAGCTCACGATCTCTGGGTCATAGACTCAAGCCCCACTGGGGACTTGGACACAGCATGGAGTCTGCTTAAGATTGATTCTTTCTTTCCTCTGCTTCCGTTGCTCACACTCTCTCTATTGCTCTCTAAATAAATTTAAAAATCTTAAATTTAAAAAAAAATTAGATCTAGGGGCACCTAGGTGGTTCAGTCGGCTGAGCATCCCACTCTTGGTTTCAGCTAGGGTCATGATCTCAGGGTCATGCGATAGAGGCCTGCATTGGGCTCTACACTCTGGGAATCTGCTTGAGGATTTTCTTTCTCTGGGCCTCCCCTCCATTGACATGCACACTTGCTCTCTCTTGAATAAATAAATCTTTAAAAAAAAAAAAAAAGAGTAGATCCCATCATAAGAAAAAAAACTTGTAACTGTGTGTTGACAAATGTGATCTTTTCACAATATACACAAATATTAAATCATTATGTTGTACACTTGAAACTAATATAATGTTATATGTCAATTATACCTCAACTGTTTAAAAATACAATTAAAAAATAACTGTGTAGTACATCTAAAACTAATCCAGTGTTACACATCAATTTTAAAAGTTTTTTAAAAAATGACTCACTGGAACAGTATTTCCTGAGTTCCTGGGGGGGGGGGGGTGGAAGAAAGAAAGAAAGAAATTGCTCCCAAGAGAAACTAGTAAGGGAGTTAGGGAGACTGGATGGGGAGGGGAGAAAGACAAGAATGGATGCAATCGTGTGAGAAGTCCAGCCGGATCCTGGAGGGGACTTCTGGAATGTAGATAATTACTGAGAGTTTAGAGTTTATCCCAACTGGCAGTCAAAGGGTTGAGCTTTCATGCTTCTGCAGTGGCTAAGGCCTGGGAGTGTTGGCAAGGAGGAATGTAAACTTCTGGTCACTTCCTTTGGCCTTTGTCTGAGCAAAGCAACTCTAATACTGATTTCATTTCCTTTGGCTGTATACCCAGAAGTTACACTAAGTGAAATAAGCCAGATACATAAAGGCAAATGCTGTATAATCTCACTTATAAGTGGAATCTGAAAAAGTTGAATTCATAGAACCAGAGAATAGAATGGGGGTTGCTAGGGTTTAGGGGCTGGGAGAGATGTGAAAATGTTGGTCAAAGGGTACAAACTTTCATTTATAAGATGAATAAGTTCTGGGGATAAAATGTAGAGCATGGTGACTATTGTTAATAGTACTATATTTGAAATTTGTTAAGAAAGTAGATCTTAAGTGTTCTTACTACACACACACACACCAAAGTTAGGGGCACATGGCTGGCTCAGTCAGTAGAGCATGTGACTCTTGATCTTGGGATTGTGAGTTGAACCCCCATGTTGGGTGAATAGATTTCTCAAAAGTTAAATTTTTTTTTTAAAGCTAACTTTGTGAGATAATGGATGCATTAGTTTGATTATGCTAATAAGGTAGTCATTTCACAATGTATACATATATCAAATCATCACATTGTACACCCTAAATATAGAGGGTTTTTGTCAGTCATACTCTAAAAAAGCTGGAGGAAGGGAAAAGAAGTTGTAACAACCCAAGGACAGTCATCCTAAGAGTTGCAAGTTCTGGCCATTAAAAAGCATTAAGAAATATTTTACTAAGAGGTCCAAGAGGATGTAGGCAGAGCACCCAGTGGACAGGGTTAACTACAATGTGTTCAGGAACTAAATGGCTAGGAAGGGGGAGAGGGAATGTTTAGAAATAGAATTGCAATAGGTCTCCAGTGTTCAAGAACACTGTTCTACTTTTTTTTCATTAAATAAAAATGTATTGAGTACCATAATGTGCCAGATGCCATGCCAGCCCCAAGGATATAGTGATGGACAATGGAGACACAGCTCCTCTTTGTCCTCTTGGCACTTAGAGGCTGGCTATGAATAGAAACACTAAGTTAGTTTGGAGCACTAGGACACAAAACAGGAGAATGTAAGCCAGTTTGGGAGTCAGAGAAGGCCTCTCTGAGGAAGTAGGATGTGAGTTGAAGCTGAAGATGTAGTCAGGCATAGCTTAGCTGGGGGAAGAGGTGAGGAGGGAGTGTTGCAGGACATGGAACCAGATGTTCAAAACCAGGAGGCATGACCACTAGAATGAATTCAAGGAACTGAAAGAAATCTGGCATAACAAGGCAGAAAGAGTGAGTGGCAAGAGGTGAACTTGGGGATGACAGGAGTGGACAGATTGAGGAGCAGTTAGGAGCCAAGTTCAGGATGATATACTGTAATTCAAGGACAGTGACAGGATTTAAATGGGACTTGGATGTGGAAGTGGTGACTGGTCATGCTGGATTTATAATACAAATGCCTAAGGAAGACTAAGATTGTGAGAAGAAAACCAAGTTTTGGGAAAGTGTTTTGCCACTTCATTCTGTTTCTAAATATTAGTGTTTTCACTAGTATTCAATGTTTATTTTGGTGTTTCAAAAACACCTGAAATCTGAGTGTTACGTGAGGTAATATCTCATTTTTGTTTCTATCTGTATTAGATGTATGTTTATATATGAGACAACAGGTACAAAATTGTAATAATGGGTCCCTCTAGAAAGTACAATTACAGATTTGTGATTCCTATTTTGCATGATTCTGTATTGTTTGAATTTTTGTGAGCATGTGTTTCTACATAATTATTAAAATGTTGCCTATAATAATAAAAAAAGAGAAAAGAATAAAGGAAGATTGTGTGTGTGTTGTAGTTCTTTTTTCTTCCTTTTTAAAAGATTTTGTTTATTTGACAGAGAGAGACACAACAAGAGAGGGAACACAAGCCAAGGGAGTGTGAGAGGGAGAAGCAGGCCTCCCACTGAGCAGGGAGCCTGATGTGGGCCCCATCCCAGGACCCCAGAATCATGACCCAAGCTGAAGACAGACACTTAAGGACTGAGCCACCCAGGTTCCCCTCTTCTTTTTAATCTTTTTATTTGAATATAGTTGACACAGTGTTACATTAATTTCAGGTATACATAATAGTGATTTGGCAAGTTTATACATTATGCTATGGTCACCACAAACCACCTGTCACCACACAACGCACAATATCATTGACTATACTCCTTACACTATGCTTTTTATTCCCATGACTATTCATTCCATAACTGGACACCTGTATCTCCCAATCTCCTTTACCTATTTTTACCATCCCCCCACACCCTTTCCCTCTAGCATCCATGAATGTGTTCTCTGTATTTAAGAGTGTGGGGGGATTGTTCATTTTTTTGTTCCTTTGTTCACGTCTTTTGTTTTATTTTTAGATTCCACATATAAGTGAAATAATGTGGTATTGTCTTTCTCAGTCTGATTTATTTTACTTGGCATAATGCTCTTTAGATCCATCTATGTTGTCACAAATGGCACAATCTCATCCTTTTTTATTTTTAAGATTTTATTTATTTATTTGACAGACAGAGAGATCACAAGTAGGCAGAGAGGCAGGCACAGACAGAGAGGAGAAAGCAGGCTCCCTGCAGAGCAGAGAGCCAATGTGGGGCTCGATCCCAGGACCCTGGGATCATGACCCAAGCTGAAGGCAGAGGCTTTAACCCACTGAGCCACCCAGATGCCCCTCAATCTCATCCTTTTTTAAGGCTGCATTATATTCCAGTGTGGGGTGTGTGTGTGTGTGTACATGTATATATATAGTATCTTCTTTATTCATTCATCTATCAATGGACACTTAGGTTGTTTCTGTATCTTGGCTTTTGTAAATAATGCTGCAATAAACATAGAGGTACGTATATCTTTTCCAATTAGTATTTTCTTTCTCTTTGGGTAAATACCCAATAGTGGAATTACTGAATTGTATGGAATTCCTATTTTTAGTGTTTTTAGGAAACTCCATATTGTTTTCCATAGTGGCTGCACCAATATACATTCCCACCAACAGTGCACAAGTGTTCCTTTCTTGCCACACCCCCACCAACACTTGTTATTTCTTGTCTTTTTGTACTAGGCATTCTGACAAGTGTAAGATGATATATTTCATCGTGGTTTTGATTTGCACTTCCCTTATGTTAGTGATGTTGAACACCTCTTCCTATGTCTTTTTTGGAAATATGTCTATTCAGGCCCTTTCCCGTTGTTTGGTTTTTGTTTTTGTTTTTCTGATATTGGGAAGGCTCTTTTTACAGATGAATACTACGTAGAAAATATGGGGAAATGGTTGAATTAAGAAATCACCCTTTTTGTAGTATTGTGTCTCAATAACACCTCAATAAAAAGAGAGGGAAAAGAGAAAGAAATTACCCTTATGTCATCACGATGTGATAATTGACTCAGGTGGGAATCATCAATGGTTGCCAGAATCATCAGGAGAGATTGGTAGGCAACACGATGCCTGTTGTAGACTAATTGTGAAGAATGGTCTCACTTCTTCTCCCCTCTCTAACCATGTGTCTTGCAATGTGACTTTGTAGCTCCCCTGTCAAGAGATGGAGCCTATCTTCTCTACTCCATGAATCTCAACTGGCCTTGTGATGTGTTTTGACCTATGGAATATGGAAGAAATGGCATATTAGTTCCTAACCTAGATCTCACTCACTTCCACTTTCTCCCTTGGAACCCTACTATTGTCATGAGAATAAGCCCAGGTTAGCCTGCGGAGGGTGATACAGGCAATGAGTCAGCATTCAGGAACAAAGCTACCTAGCCAATCTACAGCTGACCATAGATACATGAGGAAGTCCTGCTGAAACCAGAAGTGCCCTCTAAATTCAACTTAAGGGGTGCCCGCGTGGCTCAGTTGGTTAGCATCTGTCTTTGTCTCACGCCATGCTCCCAGGGATGGAGCCCCCTTTCTGGCTCCCTGCTCCTCCGGGGGGTCTGCTTCTCCCTCTCCTTCTGCCCTTCCCCCTACTTGTGTGCTCTCTCTCTCTCTCTCTCTCTCTCTCTCATGAATAAATAAAATCCTTAAGAAAAATTAAATAAAGTAAATAAATAAACAAACTCAACTTAAATTGCCAACTCTCAGAATCCTGAACTAAATAAATCATTATTTTAAGCCACTCAGTTTTTCGGCTTACTTTGGGATACTAAGTATGCTAAATAATCTAAAACCAAGAGATTAGTTACTTATCACTAAAGGTAAAAATATGTGCCATGCAGTGGAGTGATCTGGCATTCACCACGTTAGCCCTCACTAGTGGTGGAACAACCTGACATTGTTGTTTCCTTAGGTAATACAATAGCAAATACACAGCATTAAGTATGATATGTTCTCGACAAACTTGCTTGAATCTAATCAAATCTCTAAACCTCCGGTCCTGTCTACAGGAAACACAAGGGAGAGAAAAACAAGTGATACAGCAGCATGAAGAAATAAACAAATTAAGGGTCTGGGGATTTTACAAGATGGTTGGCCTGGACTTTTTAGGAAGGAAAAACATGTCATTAAAAAGAAAAGCTAAAGAGATATAATAGCTATGGAGGATGGGAAGTCCAAGATCAAGTCATTGGCAGATTCAGTGTCTGAAAAGAGAGAACCTGCTTCGTGGATCATAGACATCCATCTTCTCACTATGTCCTCAGGTGCTGGAAGGAGCAAGAGAACTCCCCAGGATCTCTTTTATAAGGGCCCTGATCCCATTCATGAGTGCTCCACCCTCATGACCTAATCACCTCTCAAAGACCCCACTCCTAACACCATCACATTGGGGTTTAGGGCTTCAACATATGAATTTTCAGAGGGACACAAAATTCAGTCTATAGCACTAGTCAACCTACAGAATCATGAGAAATATTAAATAATTCTCATTTGAAGCCACCATGCTTTGAGATGACATGTAACACAATAGAGAACTAAACACACAGATAGTCTTCATAAAAACCCTATAAGGTAATTGTCATTATGATCCTCATCTTGTATAAGAGAAAACTAATAGTTTTAATAACTTGTCCAAGATTACAAAATTCAGAAATGGCAAAACCAAGAATTAAAACCTAAATTGGTTTGAATCTAGACCCTGACTCCTGATTAATACATTACAAAACTTCTCAACAAGGCGAATTTGTGCCCCAAGACATAAAACAAACTCTAAACTCCAGTGATGGGGTGCCTGACTGGCGCAGTTGGCAAAGCATGAAATTCTTGCTCTTGGGGTTGTGAGTCCAAGCCCAACATTGGGTGTGGAGATAACTTAAAAAAAAAAATCTTAAGGGGTGCCTGGGTGGCTCAGTTGGTTAAGCATCTGTGTTCAGCTCAGATCATGACCCCAAGGTCCTGGGATCAAGTCCTACATCAGGCTCCTGCTGAGGAGGGAGCCTGCTTCAGCCTGCTTCTTCCTCTGCCTGCCACTCCCCCCGCTTGTGCGCTCTCTCTCTTTCTCAAGTAAATAAATAAAATCTTTAAAAATAATAATAAAACCTTAAAAATAAATAAATACATACATAAATAAAATCCAACTATAGAGTAAAAAAGTTCTAGAGAGAATATATTCAGAACACAAATAAATGACTTAACTGCAGCATTTTTGTCACCTGTGGGCAATGTTTCCAAACACAGGGCTTCTAGTGAAAACATACTTTGTCATAAACAGCTTTATTAGTGTTCACCCCAGGCAATGCTAGAGCACAGGGGAACATGGAGATTTTTACAAAAAGTCAGCACCTTCCCACTGAGACTAAAGGGAGAAAGGATATTAATTAGGATCAAACATAAACACTAACGTGTGGTCTCAGCTGGTATCATGATTAAGAGGAAGAAGTCTTTGAAGAAAGATTAAAAACCAATGACAGAAGAGATGTTCAACATCACTAGCCACTATAGGAATGCAAATTAAGACCAAAATATGATACAACAACACACCTATTACAACAGCTAAAACTTTAAAAGTAGTGACCACACCAAATGTTGTTAAGAACGTGGGGCATCTGGACCTCTCACATCTCACTGGTACAACAGTAAAATTGGCAGCTTTTTATATAATTCAACATGCAATTACCATACAACTCAGCAATCACACTCCTATCCCAGAGAAGTGAAAATTGACTTCTACCCAAAAACCTGGGCATGAGGGAACCTCAGTGACTCAGATGATAAGCGTCTGCCTTTGGCTCAGGTCATGATCCCAGGGTCCTGGTATGGAGCCCCACATCAGGCTCTCTCCTTAGCAGAAACCCTGCTTCTCCCTCTCACACTCTCCTTGCTTGTGTTCCCTCTCTCGCTGTGTCTCTCTCTGTCAAATAAATAAATAAAATTGTGAAGAAAAAAAAAAAAACCCTGTGCATGGATGTTCATCACAGCTTTATTTGTAATAGCCAAAGGCTGGAAACAACCAAAATGTCCCTCAATAAGTGAATGGCTCGATAGACTGCTACACCTACTACATGGAGTACCAATCGGTGATAAATAGGAATAAATTGTGAGACATATAAGTAAGTGAAAGACATCAATCTTTTTATTTTTAAACAATCTTTTTGTGTTTTTTTTAAAGATTTTTATTTATTTATCTGACAGAAAGAGAGGTCACAAGTAGGCAGAAAGGCAGGTTGGGGGTGTGGAGGGGTGGCACAGGAAGCAGGCTCCCTGCTGAGCAAAGAGCCCAATGTGGGGCTCAATCCCAGGACCCTGAGATCATGACCTGAGCCAAAGGCAAAGGCTTAACCCGCTGAACCACTCAGGTGTCCCATTTTTTTAAGATTTTACTTATTGGGGCGCCTGGGTGGCTCAGCGGGCTAAGCCTCTGCCTTCGGCTCAGGTCGTGATCTCTGGGTCCTGAGACTGAGTCCCACCTCAGGTTCTCTGCTCAGCAGGGGGCCTGCTTCCCCCCCTCTCTCTCTCTGCCTGCTGCTCTGCCTACTTGTGATCTCTCTGTCAAATAAATAAAATCTTCTAAAAAAAAAAGATTTTATTTATTTATTTGACAGAAAGAGAGCATAAGCAGGGGGAGCAGCAGAGGGAGAAGTAGGCTCCCCACTGAGCAGGGAGCCACATGTGGGGCTCCATCCCAGAACCCTGGGATCATGACTTGAGCCAAAGGCAGACACTTAAACAACTGAGCCATCCAGGTACCCCTCTGAAAAGGTTTTTTTTTTTTTAAGTCACATGCTGTATGATCACACTTATATAACATTCTTGATGTGACAAAATTGCAGTGATGGAAAACTTAGTGGTTGCCAGGAAAGAGGGATGGTGAGGAGGAGGGGTAGGTGTAACTCAAAAGGGGTAACACAAGGGAGACCTTTGCGATGAAGGAGAAGTTCTGCATCTTAATCATCTTGGTGTCTACCTGAATCTACACATGAGATATAATTGTATAGACCTACATACACAGTATATACACACATATATACACACACACATTGGGATATTGTACTATAGCTGTATAAGTTGTAACCCCTGGGGGAAGCTGAGAAGGATAAATAGACTTCTCTGCACTGTTTTTGAAATTTCCTGTGAACTGGTAATCGTTTCAAAATAAAAAGGTAAGAAAAATATTACAGCATAAAAAAGACCTCAATAAAGTCCATTTTTAAACTAACAAGAGGAAATGAATATAAGATCTTGTTTATTCTCACTGATCTTTTCCCTGGTTCTACTTCTTTGATCTTGTTTATGCCCTGTTTTGTGTGTTCTGATTGTGAGCCAACAAGACAATTTGTGAAATATGGCATGAGAAAGTAATATATGTTACTTTGCATTTAGCAAACAATGATAAGGCACTTACTTTCTACCAGGCACTGTGCTGGACCCCATGCACATAACTAATACCTGAATAACATGCTCTGCTTTGCCTCTTTGCACGTCTCACCACCACCACCTCCATGCACAGTCCCTGACCTAGTTCTCTTCCCCACTTCATTGCTTGTTCCTGGATCTTTCACCAAAACTTAAATGGTGTGGCGCCTGGGTGGCTCAGTGGGCTAAAGCCTCTTCCTTTGGCTCAGGTCGTGATCCCTGGGTCCTGGGATCGGGCCCCACATCGGGCTCTCTGCTCGGCAGGGAGCCTGCTCCCCTTCCTCTCTCTGCCTGCCTCTCTGCCTACTTGTGATCTCTCTCTGTCAAATAAATAAAATTTTTTTAAAAAAAAAATGGTATTTCTGAGAAAGAAAAAAGGCAGGAAACAGAACTCTTTGGTTGCCTCCAGAAAAGGGGAAAGCTCAGGATAAAGAGGGAGGAAGGAATGGCTGCACAACAGCTAACATTAGACAGGGAACATGGGGAGGGTGGGTAGCTGTGGGCCCAAAGCAAAGGAGTCACTGAACAACCGTACAATGAACTATGTTGTGATGCCAACTTCAAGGCTGTTTACTTTATTCTGTACTGACCGCACTCTGACGACTCAAATTTATACCATGATTCCCAGGAAGGATTCGTGCAAATCTAATACCAAAGCTGGAAGAAAAAACTCGGACAGTAGTGGCATCTTCATAAATACCAAAGAGATTCTTTTATTTAGTGGCCTAGTATTCTATAAAAAACACTGAGAATGCTGATCTCAGAGCAGTGACTGAGGTACAGTGATTAATAGCCATCATTCCAGGCTCCTGGACTTGAGGAACTCACAGAGGAACAAGGGATGTCAGAGATCTACATTAGCTATTATTTATTTGTTTGTTTGTGTTCTTGGGGGGAGGGTATTTTTTGTGTTTTGTTTTGTAAATCTGAGACTCTCAAATACCAGAAAATGTTTATTAAACATAGGTATATTCAGCATTAAGGTACACTCAGGGCCACAGAGAAGGAATTGCTCCTCCTTCCTTGATCACATGTGTCCTTAAGCAGAAAACTCCCCTTTCAAAACCTTTCTTCTCATCTCAAACCTATTGAGTATTTTTGAATATGTTGAAGTTTAATTGTGATTTCTTTTTTTCCCTAATCTCTAATTCTCCCAAGGACATCCTTGGTAAACCTAGAATGAAGGTATAAAATCTGTGCTATCCCAACCAAGGAGAAGTCCAACCTCTTGGCTCCACCCAAAAAATGTGGCTTCATATTAAATGAGGTTCTTGCTTATTGAGATTTCATAAAAATGGTCCAGTATCAATCCTGGCTCAAGAATGAGACGGAATGGGGGTGCCTGAGTGGCTCAGTGGGTTAAGCCGCTGCCTTCGGCTCAGGTCATGATATCAGGGTCCAGGGATAGAGCCCCGCATCGGGCTCTCTGCTCAGCAGGGAGCCTGCTTCCTCTCTCTCTCTGCCTGCCTCTCCATCTACTTGTGATTTCTCTGTGTCAAATAAATAAATAAAATCTTTAAAAAAAAAAAAAAAAAGAATGAGACGGAATGAAAAAACTGGAATTCAAGTTCCACAACCACAAGAGAGATTGTGTCCAGCTCACCGTGTGTGTGTGTGTGTGTGTGTGTGTGTGTGTGTGTATTCCCAGCACTTATTATGGTGTCTGGTACCTAGGGATTGTTCAATAAACATTTTTTCACTAGGGTGCCTGGGTGGCTCAGTCGTTAAGTGGCTGCCTTTAGCTCAGGTCATGATCCCAGGGTCCTGGTATCAAGGCCCACATCAGGCTCCCTGCTTGACCGGAAGGCCTGCTTCTTCCTCTCCTGCTCCCTCTTGCTTGTGTTTCCTCTTTCTTTGTGTCTCTCTCTGTCAAATAAAAAAAACAAGCATTTTTTTCATTAAATGGAAAACAGACAAGATGGTTTGTCAGAATCCCCTCGTGCTTTAAGTCACCATATAGTAATATATTTGATCCCCAAAGCATGTGGGGAAACACACTCCTGATTTTGATTTTTCTACCACATGCTCAGACTTCTCCAAAATCTCTATCTCCATCCCCAAGCTCTACATCCACATTTTTTTTAAAGATTTTATTTATTTATTTGACAGAGAAATCACAAGTAGATGGAGAGGCAGAGAGAGAGAGAGAGAGAGAGAGGGAAGCAGGCTCCCTGCTGAGCAGAGAGCCCGATGCGGGACTCGATCCCAGGACTCTGAGATCATGACCTGAGCCGAAGGCAGCGGCTTAACCCACTGAGCCACCCAGGCGCCCCTACATCCACATTTTTAAAGGCTTACTAGACAATGCCACCTGAATCTGGCTGGTGCCTCCCAATGAATATGTCTAAATCATGTCAACCCCAAATCTTCCTAGTCTCCCAAGCTAGACCAGTGGTTTCCAACCCATGAAGCAAGAACTTAAGAGACTATGCAGTCAGTAGCCTACCAAGGGCAGGATGATGAAGAAATCAGTCCCAGGTACACAGCAATAATACTGTGTGTTGTCCATAGAGAATATAAAAACAACAACTAAGTGCTAGAAATCAGTCGGTATTTTATTATCACTGGGCATCAGCAATTCTGAGCAATGCCTGTGATCAAATACTCCTCCAAACAAAATACCCCATGAATCCCAGCTTTAAACAATTGCTGTGGTTACTTTTGAGCTTTAATAATATTTATTTAAGCTTCAAGTTGGACATTTTTATTACTGGCCCTTTAATAAACATTGTAATCTGCATGGAATTTAACTCAAAGGACTCTCAGTTGTACAATTGCCCCCAGACACAAGCAGATTCAGTTGCTATTCCCAGTCATTTAGAAAGTCTGCAAGAGTTTAGAATCATTCCAGACTACTTCAGGCATCCTTCCTGTGTCCAGCCTCTATGGTACTCTGTATTCCTACATTTAAATGGATTTGACATAAACAATGATAGCCTAGTGATATGTCTCAGTCAGCTGACAAAATACCATGGATGGCTTGAGAAACACAAATTTATTTTCTCACAGCTTCGGAGGCTGGAAGTCTGAGATCACACTCTGTTTATAGTGAGGGCTTTCTTCCTAGCTTGCAGATGTCAGCCTTCTCACTGTGCCCTCACATATCAGAGAGAGAGAGCACAAGCTATTTGGCATGAGGTCCCCACCTAGGGGTCAAGTATGCTAAGTATGTAGTGCATGGAATAATTCCAAGGGGCCTAGAAATCAATGTAAAGGTAAAATATTATCTGCAAGCTAAATAAAATACAGAACTCACGTGCTCACTTTGGCAGCACATATACTGAATAAATAACAGAACTCACATTAAATATGTAGCCACATGCCTGGTCCCTAATTAGTTCACTTTGAGTTAATCAAAAGTGGTATTATCCTGGGTGGGCCTGACCTAATCAGGTGAGCCCTGTAAAAGAGAGTCTGGAGCTTAGACCCACTCTGGTGCCAGCAGTAAAATCAAGCTACCATAAATTCTCCACTCTCAAGGAAATGAATTCCGCCAACAACTAAGGAGGCTTGGAAGCAGATTCTTCCCTTGTCAAGCAACCAGAAGAGAACATGACCCTCACAACTCCTTGACTTCAGCCTTGTGAGACCCTAAGCAGAGGACCTAGTTAAGCTGGAGTTCTGCCCTGGAGAAACTGTGATAATAAATAGAGGCTGTTATAAGCTGCTAATTTTAAGGCAAGCGTTATACAGCAACAGAAAACCAAAGTGGTTTTTTGGACATAGCCAAATCTCTGACTTAAACCAGCTTTCTGAGCAAAGAAATTTATTTTCTTGTGTAACAGAGAGGCCAGAAGTACTTTAGACTTCAATTTGGTTTGTTCAGAGGCTCAATTCCATCATCAAAGACCCAGATTCTTTGCATCTCACTACTCTATCCCATGATGCTTTATCTTCAGATAGTTGCAAGATGGCTCCAATAGTCATAGGTGTCCCATTTGGAAACACCCACAGCATAAAAGGAGAGTGTTCATTTGTAAGGCACTTTTAGGAAGAGTAAGGAAACTTCCCAAAGGATCATTCATGTCTCACTGTCCAGAGTCACACGCCCATTCCAAATCACTCATTGAACAAGAAAAAAGGACTTCTTCAGATAGTTTTCACCCACCCTGGCTGCTCCTGAGGCAAATGGCAGTGTGAGGCAGTTAGGTACTTGAACTAATCAGGGTTCTGTTAAGGGGAGAAATGACCAATCAAAAGTTTACAAAAGGGGCGCCTGGGTGGCTCAGTGGGTTAAAGCCTCTGCCTTCGGCTCAGGTCATGATCCCAGTGTCCTGGGATCAAGCCCCGCATCATTGGGCTCTCTGCTCAGCAGGAAACCTGCATCCCCCCTCTCTCTCTGCCTGCCTCTCTGCTGACTTGTGATCTCTGTCAAGTAAATAAATAAAATCTTTAAAAAAAAAAAAAAAGTTTACAAAGAAGTATTGAAACCTCTAGCCCATCAGTTCAGCACTGGCAGAATCAACTATACTAGAGCATCTAAATTAGAATAAGGCAGACAGCAGAGGGGCAAAAATAAAGAAACTGCACCTTGGCAATTAGCAGCTAATAGCAAGCACATTTGCAGAACATTTTTGCAGAAAGTTAAAGATTATTTCTTTAAAATGTTAAAAACTACCACAGATACTGAGATTGTTCTGCAATGAGTGATAAGAAATCTGAAACCGTGAAGTTACAGCATGTCAGAGAGTAGCGAGGAGCAAGAACATTCATTACAAGAGACGCAGCAGGTGAACAGACAAATGATGGAAGAATAGAGATCCACACCAGACACATTGCCTAAGGGTTTTCATCAGTTCCACAGAATCAGAAATTAGTATCAAAACTTTCTCTGTGCATCATTGATAATATGTGGTTATACTTAATTACATAATGTATAATGATTTGTGTATAATTATTATTATTATTATTACTCTGTGGGTGAGTTCTAAGCTTAATAACTCCTTCTGGTATGGGTATAGATTTCTGCCAAAATATAGAGGCATAAAAAGCAAATCATGTGTAACTACAAATTTGATAGGTTGCCTTAATGGAAGAAAAAGAATTATAAAAATATTTTAACTACCTTGGAGAGATAGATACATAGAAACCTGTTCTCCCTTAAGTAGGAGGTAGAAGAGGTACAGGTATCTAATTATCCATCACCTTAGACACCTTCAACTTTCATGTATGTCAGTAATTACTCAAGAAAATTGGAAACGATTTTTAAATTTTTTAAAAGGTAAAAGAGCTACAGAATCTGAGAACGTTTAAGAAATAAATAAATCGACCAGGATATCCTTTTGTTTCTCTGAGAATGCTGATGCTCTCATGAATACAGGTAGGAATTAAGTCAGTACATTAAGGGGCAGGAGGGAGAGAAGGGGATCTTGATAGAAGCAGAGTGACTTCTAGCGTTTGCCTGGTCCCCCTTGCAATGAAAGTGTGCAATGATCCAGCAGACCACTTCTCTGCCATTGTCCCCACTGCCCTCAGGAAATGGTGACTGACGAATGCTTAAGAGAGAAAACTTGGTGAACTGAAGGCAGCTTCTTTCCACAAGCAGGGGGGATCTCACCCCTTTTTGTCGTGGGTATTCTCTTTCTGATTGTTACTAGCTGTGGACCTCAAAGTCCGTCCAGTTCTCTGATCTCGCCATCGCCTGACAACCCGATGCTGACCACTTCATGAGTTTTACAAGGACGGTCTGCAGCTTGAACGTCAAGGGCAGAGAGACAAAGAGGAGCAGACGGAGAAAGAGACTAGAAGTGAAAAAGGAAAGCTGCCTCTGCGGTCACCCAGCCTTTCCGACTTCCACTGCCCCTCCCCAGCCTGGGCCTTGCCAGGCTCACGGGAAGCACAGGCGCCAGCATCTCCCAGGCTGCTGGGGCCCGGCGGACGCCAGGTGCGCGCGGCAGAACTGGAAATCCTGTTCAGCGCCGGCTGGACGCGGATGCCGAGAGGCGTGAGGCACAACACGGCCGCCAGAGGGCACGAGCGCCCCAAGTCCTCGCGCGATGGCGTCGCCGCCACCAAGAAGGAAGGGTGGTCGGCCTGCCAGGAGGGGTGGCTGGGGTCCGCGAGCCCACGGGGAGAGCTGCGGCCTCCGCGCACCGCGCACCGCTCCTCCATTCCCAGCCGCCCGAGGGACCCGATCTGCGCTCGCAGGGTGACCTCGACGCCGGGCGGGGTCGAAGGACGCTCTCAGCTCCGCACCCACCTCGCGGCCCCAAGCCCGCTCCGAGCCGGAGGCCTGCGGGGAGGCGGCGACCCGCTGTTCCGAGAAGAACGCCCCGAGGGCCAGGCCAGGGGTCAGCGCGCCCTGGCATCCGGCCGCCGCGGAACAATGGCCGGAGGGGCTGCGACGGGCACGACGGACGCGGTGGAGCAGGGGCGCCGGGGCGCTGGAAGCTCCGCCCCTCGGCCGGCTCCCTGACAACGCGGGCCGGGCCGCGCCGCCTGCTCCCCGCCCCTCGGCGCTCAACACCAGGCGGGGCCCCGGCCGGAGCGCTGCAGCAGCAGCCGCTGCTCTGCAGAGCGGGGCCCGGGGTCGGGGCCGGGGCGTCCTCGTTCCCACCTTCTCCCGCCGCTATGAGCCAGGGAAGTCCGGGGGACTGGGCCCCCCTCGACCCAACCCCCGGATCCCCAGCGCCCCCCAACCCCTTCGTGCATGAGTTACACCTCTCCCGCCTCCAGAGGGTTAAGGTAAAGTGTGAGTGGGGGGCGTCGGGAGGACTCGTGGGGATAGGAAAGGGAGGCAGTTTAGAGCCCAGGCAAAGATGGGGATGGGGATCCGGAAAAGAGGTGGGTGAGAGGCTTGCGGGGAGGGTGTCCGGGGGAGCGCACGTGGGGGCGGCGGGGGGCGGCGAGAAGTCCTTGGAGAGGACGCGGGCTTGGGCGATGGATAGCTCGAAGGTGTGGAAGAATTGACTAGGTGAGGATGGAGGACAGCAGGAGACCCAGAGATGAGGCGAGATGGAAGATACTGGGGAATGCGGTTTACATCCTGCGGAGGCCGATGAACTAGGATGGAGGTGGAGGCTACGGAAAGCCGGGGGTGGGGGCAGGGGCGTGCTGAGTGCTTCCTCGAGGCTCTGAATGAGAGGGAAGACGTCTCTAGATCCATAATCTGCGCCCCTGTACCCCGCCTTTCCAACTCCCCCCTCCCCTCACTGCAGCACCTCTTGGTGGGGGGTAGGGTGGCTGAGAAGGGGGCTCACTACAGGAAGTGGAGAGGCGCACCAGCCTCTGGGAACTGGGGAAGGGTGTGGGAAGGGAGTGTCCAAGGTATCTGCTACCCTCACCACCCCTGAGGCAGGCTCCTGGGGCTCAGTTTGTTTACCTGCACTCTCCCCAGGGCAGCCCCGGGAGTCACCCTGGCTCCTGGCAACCCCTACCCTGCGGAGTAGGGCCAAGCTCTTCTCCCCCGCCCACCACCACCACCACCCCCGTCCTAGGGGAGTGCTGTTGAGTGGAACTAGACTGGCCTGGGCCTAAAAAGGGGACCTCTGTGTGTTCCAACTCTACCACCTCCGAGGGCCAAAGTAGAAAGAACTATGCACCCGGTTTCTGGTGGACATAGGAGCTATTTATGGAATGCGAGGTGGGGGAGGAACTATCTCCAGCCTGCTCTCCTTCAAGCACTGTGCTGGGCGCCTCCACAGGGGTTATCATTAAACGTTCTTAACAGCCTTACCAAGTGATAGATGCATTTTATGATTTAAAAATCAGGTCCGATCCGAATTATGAGGCCCCTGGTCCTATTAATCCTTTATCCTCTCGCCTTTATTGGTACCTTCATCTCACCTTGGATTCCGGCCCCATCTTTTCCCACACCACCTGTCCCCAGACCCACAGGGGGTGATGGCTCTCTGCTTTATCCTTGTGGGGGAACGGAAGCAATGGAGAGAGTGTCTCCCAGTCCTGAAGTGACATTTTCTCCCACCCTCTGCAGTTCTGCCTCCTGGGGGCACTGTTGGCCCCCATCCGAGTGCTTCTGGCCTTTATTGTCCTCTTTCTCCTCTGGCCCTTTGCCTGGCTGCAAGTAGCTGGTCTTACGGAGGAGCAGCTTCAGGAGCCAATTACAGGATGGAGGAAGTAAGTGGGGGATCAGCCCCCAGAGACCCTACTTCTGGATTCTCTTCCCTATTATTCATTCTGCTCCGTCTTCGAGAAGAAATGGAGGGAGGGTTCTGAAGCTCTGCTACCCAGCCTAGATAGGTGAGATGAGTCAGCCAGGTACCCAGGACCTCAGCTCTAGGATGCTCCCTGATGTGTCCTAGAGTAGCCGGACTTCATTCAGCCCCTTGGCAGAGGAAGAGGGGACAAGAGAAGGGCAGCTGCTTTTCTGGGTGCCTAAGCCTGGGGGTGAATAAGGGACAGAATCACCGCCTCTGCTGATGCCCAGCCTTGTCCTGCAGGACTGTGTGCCACAACGGGGTGCTGGGCCTCAGCCGCCTGCTCTTTTTCCTGCTGGGCTTCCTTCGAATTCGCGTTCGGGGCCAGCGGGCCTCTCGCCTTCAAGCCCCTGTCCTTGTTGCCGCTCCCCACTCTACTTTCTTTGACCCCATTGTTCTGCTGCCCTGTGACCTGCCCAAGGTTGTGTCCCGAGCTGAGAACCTTTCCGTGCCTGTCATTGGAGGTGAGAGAGCATAAGGGGTGAAGGGGAGAGATGACAGCTCTGAGCAAAAAAATGGCAGGAATCTGAGCTGCTCTGGAGAGAAGAACTGGCCTCAAGGGGGAAGGGAAAGGTTAGAAGGGAAGTCGGCTCTTGCTGGCAAATGAGATGCAAATGGATACCTTTGTGAACCAGCCCCTTAGATTCTGAGGGCTGGTGCTTGGAGGTGTTGGAAGGACCTCTGATCACTAGCCTGAAAGGACAACTCACAATAAAAGGAGGGTCCCCAGGGCAAAGAGATGACTGCCAAGCTTCTCCTACTTTTGAGGAAGTGGTGGCTGCCGGTATTAAAGGCCCTGGGTGGGAACCAAGTGACTCCTTGTGTCCTTTCTGGACCCCAGCCCTTCTCCGCTTCAACCAAGCCATTTTAGTATCCCGGCATGACCCGGCTTCTCGGCGCAGAGTGGTGGAGGAGGTCCGAAGGCGGGCTACCTCAGGAGGCAAGTGGCCCCAGGTGGGTAAGGGTCTAAAAATCTCACCTTTTATGTGTTCCCAAAGAGGCTTCTCTTTTCTCCCTCCCCTTCAGGATACCCCCACCTCATTCCAGTCCCTTGGGTTTTTGTTTCCCCCAGGTACTATTCTTTCCTGAGGGCACCTGTTCCAACAAGAAGGCTTTGCTTAAATTCAAACCAGGTGAATAAAACCATAGTGGGTGGTAGGGCTGCAGGAGAAAGGAGCCCCAGACTTGGAGGGGGACTCTAGAATAACCCAGGAAGTGGAGCGGGGATCATAGGGAAGAGAGATAGGGAACTCCTAGGTGACACTGAAAAGTCTCTAGGAGTCAGAAAGAAAATTGCAAATGAAATAGAGTCAGGCCAGATATTAGGTCAGAACTGTCCCAGACCCTGACCTTCATGCCTTCTAGCTACCTCCAAGAACTAACCTCTGCCTGGGGTGTGGGGGGTGGGAATGGGATTTAGGAGCCTTCATCGCCGGGGTGCCTGTGCAGCCTGTCCTCATCCAATACCCCAACAGTCTGGTGAGTCTGAGTGCAGGAGATGAGACTGGGGGAGCCCAGAGCCTCCCTAAATCAGTGAGAACTTTTGGTATTGCGGTGGGATGTGCACGTGGGGTGGGAGCGGGGTCAGGGCCTCTGCCCAAGGAAGATGGGCCAGCTCCAGGAAAGACAAGTAATCCCTATCTCCCCTCACCTCTGCTTCTCCCCTAGGACACCACCAGCTGGGCATGGAGGGGCCCTGGAGTGTGAGTCTTGGTGTTCCTGGGGTGAGGGTGGGGAGCAGGGCCCGTCAGAGAATTTCTGGCCCATCTCAATCTCCAGGCAAGGCAAACAGACCTTCTTCATTGTCTGTTGAGAACTCTAGAGAAGAGGGTGCCTGTTTCCCTGTTTTGTTCTGATCTCCCCGTAATCTGGAAGTGCTTCCAGCCACCCCACCTAATCTTTCCTTCTGGGACTGTAGCTCCTTTGAACTTACAATCCAGTGTTTCTGAGCGATCTCCCCCATCTGTCCCTTGAGAGCCAGCATGGTTGCCTCACCTTTTCTGGCAGTTACTCACACCTCTTCTCTGGCAGGTCCTCCTCACACCTGTCCCCGCCATGCTCTCTCTTTCCCTACAGCCTTCTGGCGCTTCCCTCTGTCTCCCATTTGCTTATTTACCTAGCTCACTGTGTGGTTCGGGGTCCGTTTTTATATGATGGGAAGAACTTTCCCACTCCCCTCCTCATCCCATATTTAGGGATTGGTGAGCATCTGAGGTCTCTCTTCTCTTAGACTGAAAGTCCTCTGGCTCACAGCCTCTCAGCCCTGCAGCATCGTGGATGTGGAGGTAGGACATGTGCCACCCTCCCCAACGCCACCGTGGGTGGGGAGGCAAATGGGCATCGGCGGACCCCTGAAGGGAAAAGAGGGTGGGAGTACTCACCCATAGCTTTGAGGTCCTGATGAGAAGTGTGTGTGTGTGTGTGTGTGTGTGTGTGTGTGTGTTTCAGTTCCTCCCTGTGTACCACCCCAGCCTGGAGGAGAGCAGGAACCCCACCCTCTATGCCAACAATGTCCAGAGGGTAATGGCACAGTGAGTATCCCACAAAATATTTCCTGGAGTAGATATACAGGACATAGGAAACGGGGGGGTGTGGAGGGCTGAGGCTCCAAGGCAACGATCGGGGAGTGGGCAGTGGACTGGGTTCTACACAGCTGAGATTAGGGGTGGTTAAAGGGGCCCGGTCCCCTCCACGTTCAGCTGTCCAGACTCCGTAATGAACCCTTAGAAGACTCTTCTTCCTTGTTCTCCCCACTCTGTTCCATCACTTTTCATCCTATAGGGCCCTGGGCATTCCAGCCACTGAGTGTGAGTTTGTAGGGAGCTTGCCTGTGATCGTGGTGGGCCGGCTGAAGGTCGCCCTGGAGCCGAGGCTCTGGGAACTGGGAAAGGTGCTTCGGAAGGCTGGGTAAGTGACCTTTAATGTAAGGGTGTGGGCAGTGACAACGGATAGAGAAAGAAATGGGGAAAATGAAGGAAAGTCTTCAAAAAGAAAGAAATGGGAAGGTAGAGGATTTTTTCTTTTTTTCTTTTTTTTTTTTTTTTTAAAGATAATGGAGTAAAAGGAAGGAGGTAAAAAGAAAGGGAAAGATATGTAATAAGCCCAGTGAGAAAAGGAGGAATGGTTCTCACAGGACTGAGTTAGAGTCCATCTTAGAAAAACACCAGATACACCTGTGCTGGGGGGACTCTTGGGGCTACAGGCCAAGTTCCAGGAAGAAGCTGAGTAAGCTGTCTGCCTTCAACAATTCCATTGTAGGTTGTCTCCTGGCTGTGTGGACACTGGGGCAGAGCCGGGCCGGAGTCGAATGATCAGCCAGGAAGAGTTTGCCAGGCAGCTACAGCTCTCTGACCCCCAGACGGTGGCTGGAGCCTTTAGCTACTTCCAGCAGGTAAAGGGGCTGGACGCAGAGGCCATGCCCTCCAGGCTGATGTGCTCAGGCTCAGGCAAAGGTGGGGGGCCACACAACCTTGTGGAGCACCTCTGAGTGGTAGGAAGATGACATATGGGAGAGAACATGGTACAGGTTAGGCAGTGATGACTTTGAAACTGAGATCTTTGCAATACTTTTTAAAAATAACCCTTAGCTTCTCTAGAGGATTCCTGAACTATCTCAAAAATTTTGGCACTCTATAAATTTCCTGGAACTTCCTCTAAAGGGACAGAGAGTGTTGATTCCTTAGATTGGGGCTGACTGTGTCTGAAAGGAGTTTCTCCACTTAGCCTATAGCAGAGCAGAATCAAAACTGGAATAGCATGGTGTCACCAGGGAAGACATCCTCCATGAGTTTTTTTTGGTAAGAAATTATGCCAGTGGCCCTCTCTTTATCTGTTGGACCAGTCCTCCAGCACAGGCTGAGTCAGCAGAGAACCAGTTTTTCCAGCGTGGGGTATGTCAGAAGCCTGATGGTAACTTCAGCATTCCTGGGGGATTCCCTAACATTCATAGGAGATCCCTTTCAGGAGAGCTTTGTCCCCAGGTGACGTGGGGATAGCTTGAACGGACCCATGACCTGAGAGAAATCCCAGGAGTCCTGGAGAGTTTAGAGCTCACTGTTCTAAGGAAGAAGGCACAAGGGTCATCTCTGGGCCTGCTGAGAAGAGGGAGGAGCCAAAATCCAGGGCAGGAGGGAGGACGCAGCATTAGTCCTCATCCTGCCCTGGTTTCTCCCTCCAGGATGCCCAAGGTTTGGTGGACTTTCGAGATGTGGCCTTGGCACTGGCAGCTCTGGATGGAGGCAGGAGCCTGGACGAGTTGACTCGCCTGGCCTTTGAGGTATCAGAGAGATGGGGGCGGGGAATGCATGGTGGCTGTGCCTACCCCTACCTGGAGGCCTCTGTGGGGTGTTGCTCCCAGTAGCTTCTAGACGATAGGTGCTCAGTATCCCCCACCCCAGTGCCCCAGTGTTGAGACCTGGCTGAGAACAGGGCAAGGGCAACAGCTGTGAGTTTTTAATACTGTGCAAAGGGCCAGGGTGTGGGTGGCAGGGGAGAAAGAGAGAGCCTGTACTCCATGCTCTTGGAAGAGGAGGTACCCGTCAGGCAGACCTGCAGGGCGGTGTGGGGCCATGGCCTGAGGACAGGGCTTAACTTGCATCTGTTTCTGTGCCAGCTCTTTGCCGAGGAGCAAGTAGAGGGGCCCGGCCGCCTGCTGTACAGAGACGGCTTCAGCACCATCCTGCACCTGCTGCTGGGGTCCCCCCGCCCTGCTGCTGCAACTTTGCATGCTGAGCTATGCCAGGCGGGACCCCACCAAGGCCTCTCCCTCTGTGAGTCACTGCCTTCTCTGCCAAGAGGGCTGGAGCCACCACCAGCACCATGCTGGGAGGGGACAGGGGCTGGTGGCTCATCCTCTTGAGAGGTGAGGCTGGGAAGGCAAAGAGGACAGAACCTCAGATCTGAGAAGTGAAGCAGGGGTGAGAGGGACAGGACATACTGATTCTGAAAAAGAACAGGGCTACCCTCTCCCCCTCCTCCTTCGATGGTTTGACTTTTTCCCTTCTCCCTCTTCCCTGCCCAGGTCAGTTCCAAGACTTCTCCCTCCACGACCCGCTCCACGGGAAGCTCTTCAGCACCTACCTGCGCCCCTCCCCGAAACCACAGGCCTCAACCCCAGGCGGCCGCATGGCTCTGGCCAACGGGACTGTGCCAGTGCCCAAGCAGAAGGGCGACTAGAGCCTTGACCTCCCCAGCTCGCCTCCGGCCTACCCTGTGCCTCAAGCCCATTTCTGCTCCTGCTTGAGTTTTTTTGTTACTGTTGTTGGTTGTGTTTTGTTTTTGTTTTTTTTTTTTAAGTTGATTTTCATTTTTTGTTTGGGTTTTGTTTTTTTTTTTGTAAAAAACTATTTTATATATAAATATAAATATATATCTATATCTATTTAAAAAAAATAAGGCTATTACATGGATAGTAGCAGCTGGGAACAAGAGGGATTAATGGTTGCAGGCTACCCATTGGAAGATCTCAAAGGTTCCCGGGCTCAGTCCTCTTGGCTGTTGCTGGACACAGCCCAGCCGCACTTCAGCTGGACCAGATGGGGCTCTTTCCTACACAGAAATCATGCCCATGTCACATCCTCCCCTTCTGTTGTCATACCCTATATATGTACCTTTTAACAGGCTTCCTCGTGAACCTCTTTTCAGTCTATTCCCTCTTGTTCTGTCCTCATTAGAGATTAAAAAATAGCTAATGACCATTTTATATTTAATAATCCCCCTGAGAATGATTCCCCCTCCCATGGTGGGAGCAGAGAGCTGTGTCCCGAGCAGCCTCTGCCCTGCAGCTCAGACCAGCGTCAGGAGGGTGTTTTGTTTTTTTTTTTGCCAGGGATGGATGATTGGAGGACGTTTAACTCCCTTCTGTCCAGCCTCTTCAAGGAAGGTGGGGGAAGCCTCCCTTAAAAAGGTGCTGTCTAGATAGAGTTATGGAAAACTAATTAGATTTAGGAAATTAGATATCTAACCCAGAGATCTGACAGTTTAAAAAAAAAAAAAAAAAAAAGGCATCTTTCCATCTTACAGACGTTTAAAGAGAAACAGATAATGATGGCCTTTCCTGAGAAGCACTCCCCAGCATGCAGTCTAGGCTTTTCATGAGGGGAGGGATAAAGTGATCCTTGGGGACTTCTCAGGTGAGGAGCTCATTGGGGAGCCTGGAGTGGCATCTAGATCCCATGAATCTGGAGCACCCTCCCCCTCCTTCGCAGCACCTCACCTTGACTAGCAGCAAAGACAGGAATACTAAAGGGCACATGGCAAACATTTTCCAACAACCAGAAAATCTTTATTTTTCTTTTCCCCATACAACTTCCAAACTAGCCAGTGTGACCTCCCTTCCCACACTCGCCACTTTTGCAAACAACAAAATACCATGGGGTTGAGAACCAGTCTTTGCTGGTGTGCAGCTGGAGTGAAATCTACTCTGGGGGCCCCCACCTTTAGAGATCAGCAGGGTGGGTAGGAGGGTCCCACTGTCCCCTACTGACTACGCCGACGTTTCTTCCTTCGGCCAGTGACAAAAGTGTCACGCCGCCTTTTACGAGGCTGTGAGGCTCGAACCACTCCAAGAGCCAGGGGTTTCTCCCCAGAGATGCCAAGGTCCGCATCCTGGTAGGGCCTCTTTTCAGCAGGAGAAGGGCCTCCACTGAGAGTTCTCTTCCCAGACTTGGCAACAGGATGTGGAGATTGGCCAAGGCCTCTTGCCTCAGCAGAGAGGGAGTGGGATGCTCTCTGGGCCCCCCGCCCTCCCATCGAGGGCAGGCCTGAGGTTGGGTGAAGACTGAAGGGAGGCCCCCTTGGCGGTGACAGGCTAAGTTTAGAGGCCAAGAGGTAGGCAAAGCTGGAGAGTTCCTCATCCTCCCCTTCCTCCTCCTGCTCCTCCTCCTTCCCTTTGGCCCCGTCTGTTGAGCTGCATGTTTCACTGACAGGAGAGCTTTCTTTCAGAGTTAAGGCATCCCTGGCTCCCCATCTAGAGGAAGTGCTTCCAAGGCCCTGGTGAGGAGATGTTGATTTGGGGGTCCCATGAGCAGAAGACTCTTGATTCCCTGGTAAGGGAGCAAGGTCTTCAGGCTTGGGTAAATCAGTATCCTCCCTGTCTTCTCCTTGGAGGTCATAAGAATTAAAATTTGGTGGGTGGGTATCCTCACTGACCTCTAGCTGGAGGCCACAGGCATCTCTAATATCTAGTATGTTGGCATGTTCTCTGGTTTCCAACAGAGGAGAGATGGAATGGCTCCTGCTCCCCACTTCCAGGCTGGCCTCGGGGAAGGAGGAGATACCCTGGGTCCCCAGTACAAGGATATTGCCTTGACATGCAGGCTGAAGGGTTTCTTTGGGAACCCCCGGTGTGGGGGCACAGATATTACTTTCCAGCAAAGGGGAGCAACCTTCAGCCCACAGATCTCTGGGATCCCCTGTAGCCTCAGGGCTCTGTTCTTGATTTTCTTGATGCCTCATGGATGGGCTGTCAGCCCTCAAAGGTCCCAGCAGGCTGCAGTAGCTTATCTTCTGCAGGGCAGCTGTGCCATCTGTGCCTCCACAGGAGATGGCACTGCCCCCCCCATCCCCAGGTGCTGTGGCTTTTCCAGGACCCAGAGAAATGTTGCTTCTGGAGCCCAGTGCCTGGCAGCCTCCCTGATGCTCAGTGACACATTCCCCATCGTGGAAGTTCTCTATGACTTCCTCAATTTGTAAGGGCAACTCTAAGCCCACGGCATCCAGCTCACTGCTCAGCCAAAGTCCTGGACTGACAGAGGCTCCATCTCCTTCCCTGTCACCAGCTGCTCTAAGGGAAAGGTTCTGGTCATAACCCTGAACCACGGGAGGACTTTTGCCATCTCCCCACATGGCAACTGAAGAACCTTTCTGGGTTACTGCTAGTGGCTCCGTCCCCTGGGGAAGCACTCCAAGACGCCCTAGCTGCTGGCTGTCCTGCTTTTCTAGCCCCTGTCCTTGCAGAGGAGCCAGCTCTTTGAGTCCCACATCCGAGCTAGGAAATGTCTCGGGCTGGGGGCCTTCCTGCCAATGAAGGGGCAGAGTTTCAGAAGTTCTGTCAGCCACGAGGGGGTGCCCGGGAGACCTAGCACCTCCCAGGTGGTCATCCTGATGTGGGCATATTTGATTTGCAACCTTCCTGGCCCCTCTTTTCTCTGTATTTAAGGACCCTTGAGTTCCCTGTGGAGCTGTAGGTTCTAGCTGTAGGTCCCAGCTGCCGGGGGAGGAGGGCACAGTGTTCCCATCTCTGTGCATCCCCCTTGGGCCATCTAGGGACCGCTCCTGCCCACCATGCACTTCTCTCACCCGTTTTCCTGGAGAAGCAGCCTTTCCAAGGCGAACAGTGCCCCCAGCCACCCGAGGCCCAGGAGAGGGCCGAAGCCGCCCACCCCCATCTTCATCCTCATCAGAAACAGAAGGACTGGAGTCTGATTGAGCTCCGCTACAGCTAGGAGGAGCCTCTACATCCTCTTCCTCCAAGGCCAGGAGTCTCTTCTGGACGAGCTAGAAGGAGAATGGACAAACACTGTTTTCTACCTGGCTGTGAGAAGCTGTGGCGGAGGGGGTGGTCAGGAGATGGCACTGGGACAGGGCAGGGAATGCAAGCAAGTGGCATAAGTCACGGCATCAAAAACAGACATCATAGCTCTTCTCTTCCACCCTCTTGGGTCTTAATTCCATGCTTTGACCCCTTATGCTCACTCCCCTTTTCCTGTGTATCCACAATCTCTTGCCTACTTGTTCTGCACCTAAATCCCAGTCCTGAAGCTGTCTCCAGAAGTCATACCAGCCAAGACAGCATAGGGTTAGAGAAAATCACTCAAGCTTCTTACTCTGATATTTCCTGCTTCCCAGGTTTACCTGGGCAAGACTGAGTCCTTCTTCTTGCTCCAGCTCCTCAATTAAGGCCAACGGATCCCTCTGCTGTTCTGGGGACAGCAGATCTGCCAGAAACTGAGGATGAATGACAGCCTCCACCTGGGGAACAGAATAAACAGTGATCTGAGTCCTCGACAGAAAGTAACCTGTGAACAAAGAGGCTCTAGAGAAGGAGCCATGTGGCCCCCTCCCTCAACCCTCCCCCATGCATGCATGCATGCACACCCATTTCCAGTAGGAAGACAGCATAGTTCCTAACTGCCTTCGGCCAAACCCTAGGTCTTTTGTCCCCTGGAGTTTCCATCCCAGTATCTACTAGAAACCAGACACCCAGGTCCAGCCCACCTTGGAGACAAAGACCTCCTGAGAACAAAGCTCATCGATGTAGCTTAGGAGGCCTGGATCCGGATACATTGCTTCCTCCTGCTGCTGCTGCTCTTCTTCCTCTTCCTGTTTTCCATCTGCCTCCCCGATGGCCAACTGACTCCCCACCAGCCCTTCCATGATATCAGCATACTCCTTCACAGCTTCTGGTGGGACCTCCTTGGGGGCCTCAGGAACCGGAGGCCTCTGCGTTTTGCGCTGCCGCCGGCGGGGGGCCCGTGCCTTGGAGGCCGCCTTTTTGGGAATGTACACTAAGGGAAGAGATGAAAGGAGGAATTGGGGTGGCACAGGGACTGTGACTTCTGCCTCCCAGCCTTCGGTTTGTCAGGGCAGCAATCTGGGGTATGCTGGAAGGATTACAAGCTAGATGAGGCCTGAAATGGGAACAGCCATGGGAGAAGATTGTGGAGCTGGAGGGTCTAAGAGAATCACTGCATAAGACATGTGGAAACCCCTGAAATTCCAAGAAGTCCTCTGATCCAGCCCCCATTTCTTAGGCAAATGAGGTATTTTGTGCCTCATGTACAGTCTGTTAGGGAGTAGTTTACTTTGCCAAGATCACAGTTTGGGACAAAGGGAACCTGAAAAGCCAGCCTCCTATGTATGTACGTCCTGTTTAGAACATCATTGCCACCCCCTGGAGGGATAGTGAGAGAGTAAGGGCAATGCTTTCCCTAGTCCATGACTGCTCTGTGCACACCTCCCTTTGAGCCTTGAACCGCAGGTTCCTGTTGCAATGAGGAAGTCTTACCTGGCTGCTGGCTAACCTCAGTGGCCGGGAGCCCTGGAGGGTCAAGTTTCAGAGGCGCTGCAGGAAGCAGGCCTTGGGACCCATTCGTCAGCTGTGTGTTCTGAACCTGCATCTCCTCCTCAGCCTCAAATTCCATGAACCTGCAGAGGGTGAGGAAGGCCTGGACAATGCCGAGAAGTCCAGACACCAGGGGGAAGCTGCTCACAGACAACCCAATAACAGTTCTGGGGGAACCTCACAAGGTCACCACAGAATCCCTTATGTGCAGTCATGACTTAGGAAACTTGTTGAGAAATGAATGTTCAGCTTCTCCAGGAGAGAACCATCACAGCATCATGGAGGATGTATATCAGCAATTAACACAGCCTTGTTGAAGCCAGTCAGGCCTATGCCAAAGCCTAGCTTCATCCTTCCATGGGGCCCTGCGAGGCCTCATGTGCCCCTACCTACAACCATCAAGGCTGAGGGAAATCCTAAAGCAGGGCCTGGGGTTGCAGTTCCAGGCAGTTCCCACCAGGAGGCAGTGCTGAGACCCGTGTCCTGAGACTGGGACTGGTGGCCAGGAAGAGTAATTCTGGGAGGTTTGGGTTCAGAAGGGAGGAAATGGAAACTAAGTTTTGGAGGAGAGGGTTCATTTTCCCCAGAGTTACTCCTTTAACCAAGAAGACAATCGTGGATAAATGAGGAATAAAAGCCAGGAGACTACTCTGGGCATCCAGGACCTTCCCCGGACCAAGCTCTGCAAGCACCAAGCCCTCCCTGGGATAATGGGGTAAATGATTTCTGTGCCACTCTGGCCAGAAGAGGAGTGGTCTCAAGGTTGGCATCAGTAGCCACCTACTACCAGGTCAGTGAGCTAGAAAAGAATCTGCCTAGTAGGGCTTACCTCCTCTTTGCAAGGTCCCTTTAACAAGGAATTTTTACACCAATTGTGCTCCAATCTCATTCTAAGAGCTTCAATATCAAGGACCTATATAATTCAGGATCTGGAGGAAGGAGAGCTTTCAAGGTCACGGGACAGAAAACCCCTAGGGTCAAGGTGGTAGAAGCAGTGAGAATCCAGGAGACCCCTATTCTAGTCTACACCACTCCTCCTAGCATCCCTTTTAGTAAGCACCCCCACACCCGATCCAAGCCCCTTACATGCCCCCATCCATCCCATCCCTGCACAGCACCCCTCAGGGGAATGGGGGTTAGTCAGACTCACTTTTCTGCCATCTCATAAAAGATCATCCGGTCAAAGTTGCTGGTGTGCTCCCACTCCTGCACAGCCCTTGGCAGTCCCTCCTCCAGAGTCATAGTGGGCTTCAACCGGGCCAGGGAGCGAAGCACTGGGCTAAAATCCCCATTGTGTCAGTCATGTTCTACAATGTGCCCCCCCCATGCCCCTGTCCCGACAAACACCTCAACACACACCCCTTGTCCCTCAGCAGAGCCAACTTGTCCCCTAATCCTTGTCATCCCTCTGGTTAGACTTCCAGACCCCCAACTTCCACCCATCTCTTATACTGGACTCTCTTCCTGCTGAAATTTTCAAATCTCACACAAAATCAGATGATTGCCTTTGTTCCCCACCTTTTGAAATCAACCACCCTTAATTCTCACGGTGCAATCCTCAACTAAACATGAGGAAGAAAGCACTCACATTATTAAATTAATGGATTCATTATAAAGTACACTTCTCCCTGTCCAAAGGCTCTTGCTTTTCAAAAAAGGCACTACCTAACCCAAATGAATCTCTTAAAGGTTTTGAGGTGTTTTTATTTGTTAGTTTTTAAGTTTTGTTTTGTTTTTTGCCTCGGGGCTACCCTTCACAGACAAATATCAATACTCTTTAAGTTCTTTATGATTCATTTTTGTCCTCTGACTTGCCAGAGTCCTCAAGCACTGTGTCTAGAAATCACCTGCTAAAGCTTGTTATAATTAAAGATTCCTGTGCCCGAGGATCTTTGGACTTCGTATTTTACCAGCCTCCTGGGTTACTGTTGCAGAGAGACTGGACTGCATTTTGGAGGAGACCCTGCCTGGAGCCCCTGAGCATGGAGAACAGAAAGAAACTAGGAGTTAGAAATTCAGCCTGCTAGGCTCCCAGAGAACCAGAGCCATTTGGAGAAAGCAGGGAGCTGGTAAGGTGATCAACACCAAGGACTCTGGGGGAGGCTTTTGATTTATTCACTCCAGAGTCAGGGTAGAAAGGGAGATTCCTCTAGGAGCTCAGAGACTGGGAACACAATGTACCTGTTTTTTAAGTTAGCAAAATGTGGACATTTTCTTTACACAGAATGTCAAGAGTGCAGGCAGTTGAGGGAAGCAGTGGGTCTGGATGGGAAGAAGAGAAAATTCCCCAGACTCGGCTTTAGACATAACAGACAGCCCCTGACCCCTGGGGTCCTTGGCTAAGCATCCACTCACATAGACATTCTGGCCTTTTGTGAATTCTTTTCCTCTTCTCAATTGCCTTTTTTCTAATAATAGGAATAATAATAGCAGCTGCCACTTAATGAGGCATTCTCTGTGCCAGGAACTCTGCTAAGCACTTCACAGATAATAACTCATTTCATCTCAGCAGCCCTCTGAAGTCATTATCATCATCCCCTTTCTAGATGAGAAGACTGAGGGCAAGGTAGTACATGTGGGGCCCAGAATCACCAATCTAGCAAGCAGTGGAACCTAGGCCATTGGTCACTAAGGAAGTTCTACCACCTTCCTATTTCAATGTGAACTCAGAATAAAATAGAGGGTGGTAGGGGAGGGTGGCACTTCCTTTGCCTCGCCCCCCACCATCCTCCGCTCCTGCACTTGGTCAGGGCTCAGCTGTTTGGATGGCTCAACGTGATGCCAGATGGTAATAAAATCATAATAAAATAGAATGGAAGGCCTCTGTACTTGGTGTCAGAGACCTAAGCTCCACTTACAGCCTTCTTCTTAATCACAGGAAACCTCTGGGCTTCAGTGTTCTCGTTTATCTGTGAAGATTACCTGAATATGCTTGCCTGAACTCACAGGGTTGTGAGCATCACTTGAGAGAAGACACCTGAAAGCTCGTTATAATCTGGGAAGTAGGTAAAGAAGCCTATCATCATCATCATCGTCATCATCATCATTATGCTTTTTTGTTCTCATAGCCTTGATAGCACCCTGATGACCTGCCCTCAAGTATTCCTAAATAGCCTAACTTCCTGTCCAGCCCAAAGTCCTCCTTGTTTAAAAGTGCTAGGCTGGGGCACCTGGGTGGCTCAGTGGGTTAAAGCCTCTGCCTTCGGCTCAGGTCATGATCCCAGGGTCCTGGGATCGAGCCCTGCATCGGGCACTCTGCTCGGCAGGGAGCCTGCTTCGCCCTCTCTCTTTGCCTGCCTCTCTGCCTATTTGTGACCTCTGTCTATCAAATAAATAACAAATAAAATTTTTAAAAAAAGTGCTAGGATAATTAACCTCAGATCTCCCCACTTACATAAGAAAGCAGGAAAGGGCTTCTGCATCAGGACTTTGAGACAAGTGCCTCCGAGCCAAGGCTTTGTAGCGCTGCCAGCGTCGGAAGTTTTCATAGACACCTTTGGAGGTGTAGGAGAGGTCGCCCAGGGCGGGCTTAGATTGGGCAGCCAATGGACTTCCTTCTCCGGTTGCCCCATGTAGCCCTGGCCAAGCCTTTTCCAGGGGCACAATGGGGGCCATTTGGGCAGCTGGTGGTAGAGCCTGAGCAGGAAGTCCCTCCTGGCTCATCCCAATGGCCTTAGTGGGCAGAAGGGTCTTCATGTTAGAAGCTGTCATGAATCGAGGGGGAGGACCCTCAGGAGCCCCACAGGGAGGGCCTGAGGCAATCCAATTGAGGGCTGGCTGAGTAAGGATGAAGTTCTGAGTTTGAGAGGGCTCAGCTGGCCCCCCTTCTGTCTTGACTTTGACAATGACTCCAGCCCCAGTGGGGCCAGGGCCCCCATCCCCTGTCACCAGCAATGGGCTGGGGAGAGTGGAGAGCACCAGAGGGTTTCCTGGAGAGAATGTTGAAGGCATGGGAGGCTGCAGAGGCGGCTCCCAGGGTGGCTGGTCTGGTGGGCCAGGAGCAGACTGGGGAAAGGGAAGTGCAGTGAAAGGAGACAGGGCCGCACCAGCTTTCATGGTCATGTCCGGTCCCGACAGTGGAGATGCTGTTGAGACGAAGAAAAAGAGAGAATGGACTAGAAGAAAAGGAGGTCAGAGATTAGGTCATTGGAGTTCCTTAGTCCCTGGACAATCAGAGCACTGATTCTCAACAGGTGAGGGAGGAATAAGGATGGGGGAAACTGCATAGTTTGCAAGTGTCTCCCCAAGTGATTTTGATGTCCCGTACTCCTAGGTGAGAATTATTGCCCTAGAGAAGCTGCAAGGACCGTTGGGCCCATGAGCTCATACTTCCTAACACACGGCAGCCAACACCCTCTTATATACTTATTCCCACCCACTCCAAACATGTTCAAACCACCTGAACTCTGCCCCCAGCTGCTCTGTGGTCCCAGCCATGCACCAATCTCTGTCCCAAGTGCTGTCCCCTGGAGAGCATGTGTAGATTAGATATTTGGTTTCCCGAAATTTTGTTATGTAACAGCCAGGAATGACTAAGAGATAGGACCAGGAAGTGGGTGAGGGAAGGTTTGGCCAAGAAGGGAGGTTTCCAGATCTCTGAGTAGTTGCTGGACATGTTAAAATTTGGTGGATTTGGTGGTGTAGACTGTCTGTGGTCCTTCTGCTTGGAAGCACTAATAACAGAAATTTAGGGTGTACTATGAACAAGGTACAATGAAGTCTGAAACACAGTACCTGCTGAGAAGGAGCTATGTGGACTCTAGGCCAAAAATCCATGGATAAATACATAAAATTTGTACTTAATCAGGACATGTGTCTCAGGATTTCCAATTATAATAGTAGATCATTTGCCCAATTTCACACAAGTCTCCTCCCCATCTACTAAAGAATATTCCCCCAGCAAACTAACAACACTCGGCTTCCACTTCCTGACCATGAAGGAGACATGGACTATGACCAAACTCATCACCTCAACCACAAAGCAGAGGGCCAGGAGGATTCTGCGAAGTGAAATGGGTCTGAAGGCCTGAGTTCCACAAAAGGTAGAAAAACTGAGAGCATTTAAGGGAAGCCCCAGCTCTCATTCCGGTTGGATAACTCCAACTTCCTGGGAAATCAAGGAAAACTGCTCTCGAAACTGGAAAAGAAGCCATCTCTGGAGCAAAAAGGAGCCATGAGGCTCTGAGCAGAGGTACTTCCAGTACCTTCCAGGGTAGCTTTTAGGAAGATATTTCTCCACAGGCTAGGCAACAGAAACCCAGTAGAGTCGTTTTCCAGCAAAGGTCTCCACCTACCCAACTCGATAAGGTTGAGAGTGACTGCAGCTCAGCTCTCTCAGGATATAATTCTAGAGCAGGCTCCAACTGCCTACACAAGACACCGGAATTTGGACCTTCCCCTTGAACCCTCTCTGTGCTGCTTATACCACACACACACACACACACCCCTGCCCATGCCCCACAAACACATGTTGAGGGGAATCCTTCTTCCAGAGAAACAAGTTGCTAACTGCCATCCCTTTTCTATACCCAGCACTTTCCTCTGAAGGGCTTTCATCTGCTTCCCAGGAAGCCCTCTTCATCCCCTAGCCCTGGTGTTAATGGCACAATCTCCTTCCCCAGCCTCCCCAAGTCTCATGACTTTGCTGGAGTCTAGTGCTCTTACATCTGTCTAGGTCAGCCCCAAAAGCTGGTCCCCAGGGAAAGTCAAATCTGAATCCCTAAGGATGTGAGCAGGTAGTCAGGACCTTCCCCACCACTTGCAGACTTACCTCCATCTGAAGCCATCCTCTCAGATTCGGACACTAACCGTGGCTGTCGGGAAGCTTCCAGAATGAGACAGTCTGGTCCAGGACCCAGAGAGCGACCTGGCCCCAGCAGATACACAGGGATCCAAGGAAGGGAAGATAAAGATCAGATCAAAACAGAACTAGAATCTAGGACTCAAGACATTCTGCAGAGGGGGAGGGGAGGAGAGCAGGGGCAGAGATAGAGAGAGATGCCAGAGAGCTCTGGTAAGTAAGCAGTAACCAGGAATTCCCTCCAAACCAGAGTATGGCAACACAACTGTTCTGTGTCTTTTTTAGGGCAGTTTGTAAATTCTTTCTGATTCCCAACATTATAGTTTTATATCTCGATTACTTATACATTTCTTCACCAATATATATACAGTTTTATCCCCTTCAATCCCACTCAGTTCTGTAACTGACTTCCTATTAATCGAAGGTTGTGACAGACCCTTGGCTTAATTCAATATTGGCTCTGTTTTCCAAACCAAATTCAAAGTACCTAATCTGTGCACTTAAGGATCAAAGAAACAATATTTGAAAGTCGGATTGTCTCAGAAAATCAGGGTTTATATTTGGCCGTATGCATATCATTTCCTTAGAAAGTTGTCTTGTTGGGGCATCTGGGTGGCTCAATCTGTTAAGCAGCAGCGGCTGCCTTCAGCTAGGGTTATGATCTCAGGGATCCAGCTCAGCAGGGGGCCCTGTTTCTCTTTTTCTCTATCTCTCCCTTTTCCTGGTGCTCCCCCTGCTTGTGCTCTCTCACTCACTTTCTCTCAAATAAATAAAATCTAAAAAAAAAAAAAAAAAAAGCTGCCCTGCCATCTCAAATAGTCCACTTCCATGAGCTCTGCAGTTCACGGAAAGTTCAGCTTACCCTTGGCTGAAAAGCACCGCTCTGTCAAAAACTGCCACTCGGCCCCAAATTCCAAAACCAAAAAGGCCTTCCTTGTGTTAAATTACTTTGTTGTTTAAAATTTTTGTTAAATAATTTTAGTTTTTGAAATGGCAAATACATTAACCTGGTTCAAAAGTCAAACTACACAAAATGGACTATTCAGCCAGGGTCCTTCCCACTCCTTTCCTCTGGAACTGATTTCTCTTTCTCTCTTTTCTTTCTTTTTGGAACCAATTTCTTTATCACAGAGGAAACCAATAGTATGTTTCTTGTGAATCCTTGCAGAGATATTTTATGCAGCTACAAGTAAATACAGACTATATACTTTAAAAAAAGAAAAACGCTTTCAGGCTTTTCTTGGTTATAAAATTAACGTATGTTCCATTGTTTTTGCCATCGTAAATAATACTGCAAAGATCGTCTTTGTAATATCTGGGTTCCAATTGTCATTTTTTAAAACCCAGAGTTCTATAAAGAGAATTTCTACGTTCTTTAAAAAATTCGAAATAACCCTAGGAAGTGCATCATATTATGCTATTATTAGCTACTCACCACTATAAGAAAGAGCGCTGGATTTGTGATAAAGAGACCTGAGTTTAAATCTTGGTTCGACCACTAAAATATACTTCACCAGTTTCATAAAATAACTTTACGCTCTCTTCGCTGTACCTGATATTGAATACCCATCATGCACTCTTTACCGCCAATACTTTGAAATAGGACGGGGAAACTGGATGTAAAAGAGGGGAGGGAAGAAAATTTTCTTCTTTATGTCGTAAGGTAAAGGGGCTCTGAATCCTGGAGCCTTTGTTTCTTCAGGCACTAGAAATACACTGCCTGTGAAATGGGTGTGCATCTCGAGATAAAGATAGGATTCTATTCATCAATGTTCAACTCATATCCATTCCTACCCCCCTCTAACTCCTAGCAGTGTTTTGCAAACAGTGGGTACACTCCACGTGTCTCCCAACGCCTGCAAAGTTGCAACTGGAAGCCAACGCCTTGCAAGGTTGCAACTGGGTTGCAACTGGGCCAAATCCTGCACTAGTTCGCCCCCTCTTGGCCCACTGGAGCGAGGCCTAAATGGACTACATTTCCCGGCAGGCCGTGAGATAGACTTCCGGCTCTACCGGAAGGAACTTGGCCGACACGTGAGACCATCAGTTGGAAAGAGCTGCAGACGAAATTGGAACATCTCGTCTCGGCGTTGTCATGTTTCTCCAGTATTATCTCAACGAGCAGGGAGACCGGGTCTATACGCTGAAGGTGAGAGGGGAAAAAAATGGGTAGTAAGTGGTCATGGCGGGAAGCGGAGGTGGGAGGAGCGGTTGAGACCCGCTACCTAATTGCGTAGGTGGGTAGGGGGAATTAGAAAGCCCAGAAGCCACGAGTGGTGGAGGGAGTGTATGACTTGTTGATCTAATCGTCGCGTCTCCTGTCTTCCCGCTTGCTATTTTTCGCGCAGCCTTTCCCCGTCCCAGCTTCTGTCTCTTACGACGCCAGGGATGGGAGTTTTCCCACCACTCCTGTACTGAAATTATGTCTCTCATTCTTCCTTGAGCAGAAGCTTGACCCTATGGGACAACAGACCTGCTCGGCGCATCCTGCTCGGTTCTCCCCGGATGACAAATACTCTCGACACCGAATCACCGTCAAGAAACGCTTCAAGGTGCTCATGACCCAGCAACCGCGCCCTGTCCTCTGAGGGTCCCTTAAACTTCATGTCTCTTCTGCTACCCCTCAGAGACTTTCTGAAACCAAGCTCTTCAAACTGTGAGCCTTGAAGCCTTCTTACCACCCTTGCTGTTTGGAATCTGGTTTCGTCGTTTTCCTTGATCGTGCTTGTGCAGAGCAGTCATGGTAGCCTCCCTCTTAGGGGAACAAGTTTGAATTTTCTTTCCCTATTTTGAATCACTGCTAGGTTATTAAAATGATTTGAAAAAGCTCTTATTTTTGTATGTTTGTATGTATTATTTTGTATGTTGTGTGTTGTATGTTGTATGTTTTGTATGTTGGGGAAAAAAGGAGGGGTTTAAAAACAAAAGAGGGAGATGAGAAAGAAGAGCTCCCCAGGGTTACAAGACCACTTGGAAGAACTTAAGTCACTGCTGATCAGTAGTGCGCGATAGGGTGTTGGGGAACTGAAAGAATGGTTGAGACTCTTCCACGACTGTCAGGATTCAGTGAAAAATACCCTTGTTCTCATTTAAGTAAGTTCTTGCCCCCTTGAAATGATGTTTTGACTCAAAATGGAGGAGTTGCTTGAAAAATAATAGCAGCTATATTGTAGAGGGAATGTAGTGAATTGGAAGTTAGGAGACCAGGATTTTCCCTTCTGCATAACTGAGAAAGTAAAATTAACCAGTTTAGTCTCATTTTTCTCATAATTTCTAAGCCTTCTTCCAGCTTTAAATTTGATAGGGTTCAGTGGTGGGTCTCTATCTATCAATATCTATCTACACTGTGTGGCAGATAGAACCGTTGTTAATACAAATGCCTTGATACATCATTTATGCCCCTCCTGAAAATATTCCCAGGTATTTAGTTCTCTCCATCAAGAAATTGTTTTCTCACATACACTTAACTTTATATTCTCCTTGGCAGCCAGCTGCTTTGTGGAAAGCCACATGGATCTTAATTTAGAAGATGAGATATGAGAGATTCAAGCAGGGATTTTGCTGTTTTTTGTTTTTTGTTTTTTTTAAGCTACTGTTGGGGTTAATTAAAAAACAAAAAAACCCTCGGAGATTTCTTAGGACAATTCATAGCAGAGGAATGATGAGGCAAAATACTGTATATAAGCTTTCAAGAAATGCTAACTTTGTCCTTTCTTTGCTAAGTTAATAAACTCATTAGTTTCCAGTCTTCCCATTTGTGACTTTTGACATTGGATTTGAATGTCTGCTTAGTGCCACTGATTAAAAAATTGCTGTATGGAGATTGTGTTCTAATTACACAATCTTTTTCTACTCTGTCAAGAGTCTAGGCTCTAGAAACAGATGTAACTTAAATTGGCATAAATTTGATTTATCAGCACAGGTCCTGGAAGGGGATAGATACGTTTCTGTTGGACTCTGATGTCTGAGTATCTCAGCAGAAAAATTGAGGATAGTTGCTGACTGCTGGGGAAAAAAAAAAAAAACCTCTTGACTTGGGTGGTAATAGAAGACAGATGATTTTTGAATCACTTAACTTACAGCAATGGTAAAATGAGAAAATTTGTTTCCTGTCAAGCAATTTTTAATTTCTTAGCCTGTTCACTTAACAGGGATTTTAAAGTGTTACTTATTAAGGGGATAATGAGGGAAGAAATGTTAATTTTGCAATAACTAGAAAAAGGATCTGCTATGTAAACTTCTTAAACACTAAAATCTGTAAATGAACTCTTTTAGTAATGTTTTGTAATAATGACTGTAACTTTGTCTTTATAAGTAACCCACTAGCTGCACTCACTCCCTCAAAAAAGGATTATTGTTTCATGCTACATGCTGTGTAAACTGAAAAGACTTTGATCTGGAAATAGTCCTAATTGAAATAGAGGAGAAAAGGTGGACTTTTCCCTTAAAAGATTCTTGGGATATTAATATCTTCTAAGCTATGCTCAGAAACAGGAGAAGAGTTTTAAGAGGTATAGTATATTGGTATTAGGTAGTATATGGAAATGAATGAAAATACATTGTGGTATGGAACAAATTGGATTTTGCAGAAATCCACCATTTCTTTATAAATATGAGAAAGTCTGTGAGAGCAACGGGGCCTGGCCAAGCCCAGCAGAGTCAGATGTGGAAAGCACAGGAGCCTATGCCACCTGGAACTGGCCTGGGTCCTGTATGCCCATGAGTCAGGTGCTCCATCACCTCCTCAACATGCATCCTGATTTATCTTCACACTTGCACATTGAAGAATGTAATGCCTTGATAAACTTGCTTAAGGAATGCCACGAACACCACAGCATTCTGAAAAAAATTTTTAAAGATTTTATTTAGTTATTTGAGAGAGAGAGCACAAGCAGAGGGAGGGGCAGGTAGAAGGAAAGGGAGAAGGCTCCCTTGCTGAGTAAAGGGCTCAATCCTAGGACCCTGGGATCATGACCTGAGCTAAAGGCAAATGTTTAACTGACTGAGCCACTCACTTGCCCTGGCATTCTGAAAATTTTTGGTCATTACAGTGGCCTTAGTCGGTAGATGAGAAAATGCTTGAAGAATGAATACGTGGAAAAGAAGACCAAGAGCAGGGAGCAGTACAATGCAATGTGGAAAAGACTTCTTAATCCCACGGAGGAATCTGAAAAATAAATTACAGACACATCTCATTAAAAAAAGGGGAAGTCTGAGATTGGAATGACCAACAGTCCTGCCTGAGAAAAACAGTAGTAGCTCAGGAAGTGAATTTCTTGCTGCCTCAGGAAAGCTCTAAGCTGGAATTGTTAATCAGAGGCTTTAAAGAGAAAAAAACTTTAAGGGGCTTTACATTTTAGCTTATTTTTTAAAAAGATTTTATTTATTTGAGACAGACAGAGATAGTGAGAGAGACCATAAGTTGGGAGGAGAGGGAGCAGCAAGCTCTCTGCTCAGCACAGTGCCTGAAACGGCTCTGTCCCAGGATCCTTGCATGACCTGAGCCGAAGAGAGGTGCTTAACCAAATGAGCCATCCAGGTGCCCCACGAGGTTTCCCATTTCAATTGGAAATTTCTCATTTTGTTATCTGCATCTTTCTTTCTTTTTCTTTTTTTTTTTAAGGTTTTATTTATTCATTTGACAGAGACAGAGACATCACAAGTAGGCAGAGAGGGGGAAGCAGGCGCCCTGCTGAGCAGAGAGCCTGATGTGGGACTCCATCCCAGGACCCTGGGATCTTGACCTGAGCCGAAGGCAGAGGCTTTAACCTACTGAGCCACCCAGGTACCCTAAGAAGTTTTTATTACTGGGTCTTTTTAACCACGTTTTGGATTTTATGTGTCATTTGATAAAAGAGAATTTCCTGACTCAGGTTTTCAACACAGTTCTGACCTATTGCTAAGGATGACATTTAAACATTTCCACTTGTGAGGGGTAAGGACCCAGGCAAAGCTAGGGCACAGATTGTTAAATTTAAATGTCTCGATCAAAGCTATAGGAAATAACTTTCAAACAAAACATTGATGAGTCAAATTTATTGAACACTTGAAATAAACATGCTAAGAAAAATATTCTGGTGACAGTGGAGTAAAAAAAGTAATTCACTGTTTTCTCCAGGTCTAAAATAAAGGACATTCTCTTTGATTGAATCTTCAGTCTAACTAGAAGGTGAAAATACCATTTTTCTCCAGCCTCATTGAGATATAATTGACCAAATTGTATATATTTAAGGTGTATAATATGATGAGCTGATATATGCATACATAGCAAAAGACATTTTAAGGACAGGGAAAAGAAATTTAGCACAAAATGTATATAATTGAGAATACACCTTAAAAATTTCAGTTGGGGGGGGGGGCCCTGGGTGGCTCGGTGGGTTGAGCCTCTGCCTTCAGCTAGGTCATGATCTCGGGGTCCTGGGATGGAGCCCCGCATCAGGCTCTCTGCTCAGCGGGGAGCCTGCGTGTGTGTCTCTCTCTCTCCCCAGCCTGCCTCTCTGCCTACTTGTGATCTCTCTGTCAAATGGATAAATAAAATCTTTAAAAAAAAATTTCACTTGGTGTCATAGCTACGCATATGGTATGGGAGGTTTGTGATTTTTTTTTAATATTTTATTTATTTGTTTGACAGAGATCACAGGTAGGCAGAGAGGCAGGCAGAGAGAGAGGAAGGGAAGCAAGCTCCCTGCTGAGTAGAGAGCCAGACGCGGGGCTCGATCCCAGGACCCCAGGACCCCAGGACCATGACCTGAGCCAAAGTAGAGGCTTTAACCCACTGAGCCACCCAGGCGCCCCGAGGTTTGTGATTTTTAAAGAAATTATGAACGGGGGGCGCCTGGGTGGCTCAGTGGGTTGAAGCCTCTGCTTTCGGCTCCGGTCGTGGTCCCAGGGTCCTGGGATCGAGCCCCGCATTGGGCTCTCTGCTCAGCGAGGAGCCTGCTTCCTCCTCTTTCTCTGCCTGCCTCTCTGCCTACTGATGATCTCTGTCTGTCAAATAAATAAATAAAATATTAAAAAAAAAAAAGAAGAAAGAAAGAAAGAAAAGAAATTATGAACGGAATTTTCCGAGACGCTTTTGAGATGGTTTTGGGGACTCGGAGGGCAAGGGCCATGTGTGCTCCCCGAATGCTTCCAGAGTGAGTTTGTGCAACACAGCGTGACCCAGAAAGAAAATGGTCTGTTTTCTCCAGTGCACGCAGCTCAGACCCCAACACTTAACTACAATACCCATCTTCCTCCGGGCCTCGCACATTTTGCTCCTCTCGTCTCGCCGCGACGGGCAGCGCATGCGCGCAGCCCTTTACGTCCCCTTGCAGACTGCAGAGCCTGGGCGGGGCTCCTCGGCGCTCCCGGGACGGTACCGCCCTCCGACCGCTCCCCCGGGCTTTTCTTCGGACCGTTAACCTCGAATGAGGAACGAGCTGGGAGGGGAGGGAGGGGCTGCGGCGGGGCTGGCACAGCCCGCCGGGCCCGGGGCCGGGGGCGGCGAGGTCACGTAACGGCTGCTCTGGCGTCGGCCCGGGGAGGGGGCGCCCTCCCCGGCAGCCGGAGCCCTCCTCCGCGCGCCGCGGCTGCGAAACAGTTACCGGCTCGTAAACAACAGCTGCGCGCGCACCCGCATCAGCTGGCGCCGGGATCCCGCACCTGCGACCTCCTCCTCCCTTCATCTCCGCGGCCCCTTCCTGCTCAGCCCCGGCCAGCCTGCGAGGCCATCTCCTCTCTTGCTAGGACCCGAAGGAAGAACGGCGAGGGGCTGACCTGCGCCGCGGCCCTGGTGGGGGAGAAAGCGTCCTCCGGCAAAGGGGTGGCCCGTCCTGTCACACGCAGGAGAAACCCGGCGAGCCGACCGTGGGCTCGATGGACTAGCAACGACCTGCCACGACCCTGAACTGCAGTCCGAGGGGTCTTTATCCGCTCGCTATCCATCTCCTCCCAGATCCCAGAGACCGTTCCGCCAGAAGAGCGGGTGGGCCACCCCCGCAGATCTCTTGGAGACGGGAATCCGCTCTGCCCCTGCACCCTCTCCTCGCCCTTTTCATTCTCCTCTATCCGGTAGTGTGGGGTATTTTCCCGTTATGCATGCGCATCCCTCCCACCAGACCCAAGCGGATTATTGGCCTCCAAAACATCGGGTGGCTCTACACACACTTCCCAGCCAGACCTGTGGGGTATTCACCTGATACACAACAGGTGGCCGGGTGTACACCGTTTCGCAATCTGATCTGTGCTATATTCGCCTGATAAGGGTGGGCCTGCGCGCTCTTTGCTCATCTAGAACCGTGGGACATTTACCAGATAAAAGACTTAACTACCTCGGCGGAAACCTGGGGGTCGAGGGGAGAAAGCCTGCACCTTCTCTGAGACCATGGCACTGAGCCCGCAGTCCTGGGCCAGGAGAGACATCTAGATAACTCTTCTTTCCGAAGGAACGAAGTTCCACGGGACTGGCATCGTTTCGTCTTTTTTTTTTTTTTCCCCCTTAAATATTTACTGCTAGTGCACTTTCCAGCATAGTCTGTCCGAATTCTGGGTTAGAAGGATTCTTATTTGGGACTTTTTTTGATGGGTAAATCAAGGTTATTGAGGGTTTGTTTTTGGTTTTTGTAAGTTGTCTTTTTTATCTTTGCGATCAATAAAGTAGCTAGTGTAGGAGGAAGAATTTTGCAGGGTTTTCCTTTTTTCTTTGTTCTTATAAAGGAGAAGAAAATAATGCATCCTCCAGAAACCACCACCAAGATGGCTTCAGTTCGGTTCATGGTGACACCAACGAAGATCGATGACATTCCAGGTTTGTCAGATACCAGCCCGGACCTCAGCTCCCGATCCAGTTCCCGAGTAAGATTTAGCTCACGGGAAAGTGTGCCTGAAACAAGCCGTAGTGAGCCTATGAGTGAGATGTCTGGAGCCACCACTTCACTAGCAACTGTTGCCCTGGATCCAGCTAGTGACCGGACTTCTAACCCCCAGGATGTTACTGAGGGTAAGTGGAGACACAGATGACAGGATACGTTGATTACTGGCTTATATATCTAGTTGATTGCCTATTGGGAAATTACTTTTCCATTATACAGTAATCATCAGGAACGAGGAACCTTTATTTGAGGTGCTTAGGAACCCTTTGGAATAATGGTTAGCACAATAACTGTCTGCAATAGTACTTTGGCATGTGGGAAGGAAAGTAGATTTATATTTTGACTTCTTCATTTTTGCCTCGTTGGAATTGAGATGGGTGGTTTGGGTTAAAGATGAATATCGAAGAATTTAGTAGTTTTCTGCACAACGAATCCTAAATTGTGAAAATTTAGTGGAGAGTTAGCTCTGGGGCTCTATTACAGTCTGCTTTTAAGGCTAGTTACTAGCAATAGTTATTGATTGTAGCTTAGTTATTGGCTTTCCTACAAAGACTTCAGTTATTGTATCACAAAATTCTTTCTTAAAAAATGCATTTTTTACAGACAGGGGTTCAAGAAGCTAAGCTCAGGGTAAGGCTGGTGGATCTATTGTGCTGTCCTGTCAAATGGAGAAATTCTAAAGAGGCTTTTAGGGTCTGAGTCCCATATAATTTTTTAAAGAGGCTTTTAAGGCCTGATTTCTTTTCTTTCTTTCTTTTTTTTTTTTTTTTTAAGATTTTTAAAATTTATTTGACAGGGAGAGAGGGAGCACAAGCAGCGGAAGTGGGAGAGGGAGAAACAGGCTTCCCGCTGAGCAGGAAGCCTGATGTGGGGCTTGATCCCAGGACCCTGGGATCATGACCCGAGATGCTTAATGACTGAGCCACCTAGGCGCCCCTAAGGCCTGATTTTTACATAATTCTTTCACTTTGCACTTTAAATGGGGTGTACTGAGTCTGTAGTCAGGAAGTAGTAGTAATAAGCCACTTCTGACTTCACCACTGCAGAAATTTAGCTGCCTAAACTAATTTGTGTTAGCAGGTTTGGAAGTTTTTACTGGATTTAGTGGGAAGAGGTGATGCAAGAAAGGGAGGAGATCAGAAAAGGTCATAACATTTTTCAGACTGTGGGGTAGAGAAGTTTGAGAATTGCTGAACTGCTTTATATGTTTAGTTTTGTGTTAAATTCTGACATAGATATGTCAAGTAATGAGAGTTTCTCTTAAGAATCTTAAAGACTCTTAAAATGGTATTCTACCCGAATTTGAAAACCATAGCTTCAGCTACTGACTTGACATTTTCCGGTGTCAGGAAATACTGTTCCTCTTAACCTAAAGGGTGCAGGAAACCAGAATGATTTTAGTTCCTTATTTCGGTTTGTGTTTTTGAGTGTTTGGAAACAAGGTAGATTTGGTAAAGTTTGTAGTCCTCGAATTCACTTATCCATGACTGATTTATTTTATGGAGATATGGACTTAACTATTTACAACTTCTTGACAATATACTGTGGTATTAAAATTACTTTATGGAATAAAAATGACTTATCGATTTCTCTTCCTCCAAATTCTAAATTGTAGTTTTAGTTTTTATCCATTGTACTATATTTAGGTTGTAATATATATGCCAGGTAAAGATATAGCAGTGTTAAAATTTTTTTTTATTGCTGCAATTGTCATTAGTCAATTTATAGCTAAATGTTACACTTGTGACTTATATGTTATAGAATTGTACTTTTATTCTGTTTAAAAAGTGGATTTCAGTAATGTGTTATTCTTGTGGAACAGGATCCTGATCCAGGCTGCTGTCCTTATCTTATTTACAAGCATTCTTTACAGTATAGAGTGGTGTCATTTTACATGATAAGGGTAAAACTGGGACATGTGTAGGTGAAATCTATGTTGTCTAGGTGGATGTAAAATTTAAAATTTGGCTTTCTTTCTAACGTGTTCGGTAATGTTTACTCTGGTACCAAATGAAAGAGAAATCCATAGTACAGCAATTTTAGATTAGATTAGATTGCAATTAGATTAGATTGCAATTTTCACTATATTCACAGGAAATTAGTTCTCTATTTTACTAATGACCTATTTTTTGCTCTTCTAAAAAAAATTCTTATGACAACTATAATTTTATGATATATTTTTGTCACTATCAGAAGGACTGGTCAAAAATACTATTTTTCATCTTTGGGTTTTATAATATGTGGATACCCTTATTAGACTTAGATATAGATATTTACAGGGTGCTGTTGTCAAGAAAATCAAGGACATAGTGATCTACATTTGTCTCTGGGATGGCATTTGTATAGGAAAACAACACTGCGTTTTCTTTTTTTTTTTAAAGATTTATTTATTTATTTATTTATTTATTTATTTGACACAGAGAGATCACAAGTAGGCAGAGAGGCAGCCAGAGAGAGAGAGGAGGAAGCAGGCTCCCTGCTGAGCAGAGAGCCCGATGCAGGACTGGATCCCAGGACCCTGGGATCATGACCCGAGCCGAAGGCAGCAGCTTAACCCACTGAGCCACCCAGGCGCCCCAACACTGTGTTTTCTGTAATTGAGTCTGTCCTTAGGCCCACAGTGTATTTCAAAATTGTGTTTGCAATTTTAATATTTAAATTCTGTGATTTGGGGGCCTTTTATACATTCTTCTGTGGTTATGACATTGGTATGATTATCTCTCCTTTTTCCACTTTCTCCACTTTCTCCATTCCCATGCCTCCCACATTTCTTCCACATTTAAGCTTCCCACCTTAAATTTCTTTTCTTGTCATATGCTTTTTACTCACATTACGCTGCACAGTGGAGGGTAGGGGTGGGTGGTGTGAAGCAGGAAATTTTAAATACTTATTTGTTATAATTTTTTTCTACTATTGATTTTTTGAGTAGATAATTATCTTTCTCTTGTCAAAGTATTTTTTGAAAGATTTTATTTATTTAAAAAATGATTTTATTTATTTATTAGAAAGAGAGCACACAAGTAGGCGGAGCAGCAGGCAGAGGGAGAGAAGCAGACTCCCTGTTGAGCAAGGAGCCTGATGTTGCAGGGGCTGGATCCCAGGACCCTGGGATGGGGACCTGAGCTGAAGGCAGAGGCTTAACTGAGCCACCTAGGTGCCCCTGTTATTGAAGTATTTATAATTGTCCTTTCATTTTGTCAAGGTTCCTCTAGAATTGATGGGACTGTGCAGTTGGTAAATAAAAACAAGAATCTTAGTCTATACTTGCTTAGACATGAACAATGCCTTAAAGATACCAGGAACTGTTGAGAGTGGTCACCTTTGGGAAGTTATGAAAATAGAGTGGAGAGTGGGAACTTCCCTTTACCTAAACAATTCAGAAGGGCATGTATAATTTTTTATATTGAGGGTATATCACTTTTATAATACAAATTTTAAGAGGCATAGCATGTTAGGGAACCTTAGATGATGAAGAATTGAATTTTGGGGGGGGGGAAGAAGAATTGAATTCTGATAAAACTCCATTTTAAAAAATGAGGAAACTAAAGCTCACAGAGATGGTTATTTGTAGATCAGAGTGGCAAAGCCAAGACTGAAGCACAGGCCTCCCGAGTTATTGCCAGTGCTTTCTATTATATTGTTTTGTCTCTGCCATAATGAACATTTTTTACATTTGCCTCATAACCATCTGGTTATCTTAAATGATTGTTGAAATAATCATTCCAAAAAAAGAGCTGGGAACATATTTTTAAATTATTTTTATTAACATATAATGTATTATTAGCCCCAGGGGCACAAGTCTGTGAATCATCAGGCTTACACACTTCACAGCACTCAGCATAACACATACCCTCCCCACTGTCCATAACCCAGCCGCCCTCTCCATAACCCCCTTCCCCCAGCAACCCTCAGTTTGTTTTGTGAAATTAAGTGTCTCTTATGGTTTGTCTCCCTCCCAATCCCATCTTGCTTTATTTTTTCCTTCCCTACCCCCCGAACCTCCCACTCTGCCTCTCAAATTCCTCATATCAGGGAGATCATATGATAATTGTCTTTCTCTGATTGACTCATTTTGCTCCTCATAATGCCCTCTAGTTCCATCTGTGTCATTGCAAATGGCAAGATTTTTTTGATGACTGCATAGTATTCTATTGTATGTAGATATCACATCTTCTTTATCCATTCATCTGTTGATGGACATCTAGGTTCTTTCCATAGTTTGGCTATTGTGGACGTTGCTGCTATAAACCTTTGGGTGCACGTGCCCCTTTGAATCCCTACATTTGTATCTTTAGGGTAAATACCCAGTAGTGCAATTGCTGGGTGGTAGGGTAGCTCTATTTTCAACTTTTTGAGGAACCTCCATGCTGTTTTCCAGAGTGACTGCACCAGCTTGCATTCCCACCAACAGTGTAGGAGGATAAGGATCATATTTTTGTATGTCTTACACAGTATTTAATACATTTCATCCTTTTACAATTTAACACATGCTCCATGAGGTTCTGATATATGTGAGGCACCATATTCCCAATAGGAATTATAGGAAATATGTAGAGTAGGTAGTCTCTGCCTTTGGAGAGCTTGTTGTCTGGTGGTGAAAATGACCAGAACATTTTACCCATTCCTTTGCCAAACATTTACTGAATACTTATTGAGGGCCAGGCCCTGTTCTGGGAGTTAAGGATGCAGGGCCAAGAATAATAATCCAAGAATGTTCTTCAGAAAGTTATGATCTAATAGAGAAAACAAACAAATATTGATATAAATTATAATGCTGTATGATAAATGCAACAATAAAGATACAGCAAAATATAAAAAAAATAGCACATTGTAGAATAATATAATGGAAAGATACAGCAAAGGAAAATTATGAACTGAGGTAAAAATGGAGACACGTAGAGACTGGAGGACTTGGTGGGGTAAGGTGGTAGTTAAGGAAGGAGAAGGTTTAAAGATTATGGCCCAACAGTTGGATGTTGGAATTAACGGTTTCAGAGGGGCCAATTCCAGTGTTAACATGGTCTAGTGTGGAGTCTTGGGAGTGGGTTTTTAAAGTGGAGTAAATGTAGAAGCCATTTAGGTCACGGAGCTCTAAATATATCTGCTTTGAGGGTGACTGTTATCAAGTTTTTACTGGGGAGTGTTAGGTGTTAGAGATGCAAAAACAACTTAGATAAGTCCCTCCTTCAGAGTCACCTTCTCTCTGAAACTTTTTCTGATTCAACCCCACACCCAGATAATAGTTCAGTTCTTTATATCCCTATATCCCTTATACAGACTATTACTATAGCACCTATTTCACTTAATTTTGTTGTTTTTGTTTATATGTTATCTTTCTCAATTAGGCAGTAAGGTTCTCGTGGACAGGGACACAAAGTTGTCTTTGTATCAACAGCACCCAATATAGTATATGATGCCACGTATAATTTGCATACAATAATGATTTGCACATATAATAATTGCACTCAGCGTGACTGAGTGGGTTAAGCCTCTGCCTTCGGCTCAGGTCATGATCTCGGGGTCCTTGGATTGAGCCCTGCATCCCTCTTTCTCCCTGTCTGCCTCTCTGCCTACTTGTGATTTCTCTCTGTCAAATAAATAAATAAAATAAATAAAAGCTTTAAAAAAATTAAAAACGTGCTATAATAAAGGCAAATGAAAAAAAATAATAAAGGCAAATGAAATGTACCCAATAGAGCAATGATGCTACATTTGGCTGAATATTGGCATGATCTATAGATCTTTTTAGAAAATACCTCTGCCCCTTATCCATGGATTCTGATCCATACTAATTGCATCAGTATTTTTCAAAGCTTGTCAGCTGATTCTAAGAGAAAGCCAGAGCTGAAAATCAAAGCCCAAAAGAGTGATTAATGCTGTACATATGGGAAGAACTTTCCTACCTAACTGGGATTTCACTGAGTGGATAGGCACAGCAGGCTTTTCCTTAAATGTTAGTAGAGCTAATAGAATAGAATATTTATCTGCCTCTGGAGCCATTACAGTACATGTATGTTTAGCCTGTTTAGCTGATCTGCCGATTCTGTGTGTTATTGGTAGGTCTCATAAATGTCTCAAAGTACTTTTCTGTACTTCTCCAAAAAACTTCTAATTTTTGCCCCAAACCAAAACAAATTAACTACAGAGTTTTGTCAGTCAAAGGTGACTATGATCCTTCTTTTAAATATATCTTTCATATTATAGTTGGCCCTTGAACAACACAGGGGTTAGGAGTGCCACCTCCCCTGCAATAGAACATTTGAATGTAATTTTTTACTCCCCCAAACCATAACTGCTAATAGTCTACTGTTGACTGGAAGCTTTACCAATAATATAAAGTCAATTAACATTTTTGTGTGTATTATATACTGTATTCTAAAAGTAAAGTAAGCTAGAGTAAAGAAAATGTTAAAATCATGAGTGGTGCCTGGGTGGCTCCATCAGTTAAGTGTTTGCCTTTGGCTCAATCCCAGAACCCTGGGATCATGACCTGAGCCAAAAGGTGGAAGTTTAACTGACAGAGCCACCTAGGCACCCCTAAAGCTTATTTTTTTAATGTCCAAAAATAATACTTATTTTCACAACTGGGTTATATCTAAGATGCATGTAAAAAATTTACTTAGTTGATTTTTTTTATAGTTCAACAGTATGCTAATTTGACCCAAGTTTCAGTAGATCTATTTGTTTTTGGTTTTGGGGGCGTGTTTTGCTTTGTTTATTTAGTAATCTCTACATCTCTAACCCCAATGTGAGGCTGAAACTCACAAACCTAAAATCAAGAATTTCATGTTATACTGACCGAGCCAGCCAGGCAGGCACCCAGCAGTAGATCTATTTCAAAATGGAGGTTTTTTTGCAAGAGAGGAAAGAAGCAATAACTTATTTATTTATTTATTTATTTATTAAAAGATTTTGTTTATTTGACAAAGAGAGATCACAAGTAGAGAGAGAGAGAGGAAGGAGCAGGCTCCCTGCCTAGCAGAGAGCCAGATGCGGGACTCGATCCCAGGACCCTGAGATCATGACCTGAGCCGAAGGCAGAGGTTTAACCCCCTGAGCCACCCAGGTAGCCTGCAATAACTTATTTAAACAACAACAAAACACTTGTTCTCTGAGGTGAGATTAACAAGAAAATTTTGCTTTGTGTTTTCATTTTCCTTTCTTTACATTTTTAGAAATATGTCTTAAGTTTTGACTGTGTGTTACAGTTCCATTTTCTCTGCATTATTTGTAGTGTTGATTAGAAGCCTATCAAGCAAGTATTTCATAATAAAGAATGAAGTATCATACATCAGAAATGAAATTCTGAGTGAGGTACTGAATAGTCCATGCTCATAGTGCCACTGCTGTTTTTGGTCAGTGATTCTTGGGTCCTACAATAGCTAGGCTTGTAATGACATTAGACTAATGAAAGAGATGAGCAGCCTTATATAGGGAGTTGCAATATTGTAGAAAAAGAAAAGAATGGAAGCTGAGGACTCTGAGTACACAGAGGCTTTTGATAATGCCTTCCTTAATATTTGGGTCAGCAGCCAAAATGGGTGACCTAGCTAATCAAATTAGGTAGCTATCAACTATCCTTCTACTACATTTTTTCCTTTAGGGATGACTCACAGCCTTAGTCCTTGAAGAAGTAACTAGGCAAGGTAGTAGTATGCTCTGCTCTAAAGGTTCTGTCTATGCTTACACTATCTTGTACGTAGAGTCCTGGTTTAAGATTGTCTTTTCCTTTTTAGTGAAGTAGATAATGTGATTGTGAGCTCTTCGAGGGCAGGAACAGTGCCTTGTTCTCCATAGTATTCCTATTTCCTGTCACATAGTAGGCATTCATATATATATATAGAATAACTCATGATTTCTTTAGCTTCAGTAAAGCATGAGATTTTCCTGATGTTTTGATTTGGAGAAATCTTTGTCTTCCTTGCATTGCAATATAATATGTTTACTCCATCAGACAATAAGATCTTTTATGTATTTATTATCTTTCAGTTGTTAGCCCCAAAATATGTTATATATTCATCACTGATGCCATTTTATAAAAATCTGTTTTCATAGACAATTTTTTGTAATTCTGAGATTTAGGAGTTTTCAATTCTTACTACCCATGATAGTTGGTCATCACCAATGTAACTGATTAACTCATTAAATTCTTTCTATAATCGTCCACATAATAAGGCATAATTTAGAATTTGTAATCATTTTGATATTTTATTTATTTATTTATTTATTTTTAAAGATTTTATTTATTTATTTGAGAGAGAGAGAATGATAGAGAAAGAGCATAAGAGGAGAGAGGTCAGCGGGAGAAGCAGACTCCCTGCCAAGCAGGGAGCCCAATGCAGGACCTGATCCTGGGACTCCAGGATCATGACCTGAGCTGAAGGCAGTCACTTAACCAACTAAGCCACCCAGGCGCCCCCATTTTGATATTTTATTTTTTTAAAGATTTTATTTATTTATTTGACAGAGAGAGATCACAAGTAGGCAGAGAGGCAGGCAGAGAGAGGAGGAAGCAGGCTCCCTGCTGAGCAGAGAGCCCGATGTGGGACTCCATCCCAGGACCCTGAGATCATGACCTGAGCCGAAGGCAGCGGCTTAACCCACTGAGCCACCCAGGCAAACCCCCCATTTTGATATTTTAAACCACTATTTATTGTCCTGTGTCTGAAGGAGAAAAAGGATTTGCCAATATGCTAAATAAAACAAATATATGTACATTTTCTGCTTAAGAATGAGAGTCAGTATACTTTTATAGCTATAGCTCTAAATTTAAGTAATGCATTGCTTATTCTCTGCTAGTAAAATGTTTACAACATTCTGTAACACCACCATTTGGGGTGTAGTATGTAAATGGCGCTGGTCCATGAGCTGTTTACTTAACCTGTCTGTGAGGAGGTAAGTTCAGAAATTGAAAGTTTTTAAAAACTTGCATAGCAGTGTAATTGAGCGATTTTATGTCAAATCTGATAATAAAAATTAGAACTTGTGTTTTGTATATTCTCCATTTTTTCTAGTATTTCACATGAATTGTGAATGTAAAGAAAGATGATCCTTTACCAGAGATAATTTGCAAGCACTGTTCTTTTGAGTGTTTGCCTAACCTTCTGAAAGATGCCAAAGGAGGTATTGTTTCCCTACCAGTGGCCCTTTGAAGCCTGAGTAACTGAATGGGGGTCTGGGAGTGGGTTGGTCCTTAAGAATCTTCCTTAAGAATCCCTGTTCTAAAATTTTTTTTTTTTAAGATTTTTAAATTTATTTGACAAGAGAGAGACCACAAATAGGCAGAGAGGCAAGCAGAGAGAGAAAGAGAGAGAGAGAGGGAAGAGGAAGCAGGCTCCCTGACCAGCAGAGAACCCAATGCGGGACTTGATCCCAGGACCCTGAGATCATGACCTGACCTGAGCTGAAGGCAGAGGCCTAACCCACTGAGCCACCCAGGGAGCCCCAAGAATCCCTGTTCTAATACATGATCTCTTTCCTCTCTTAATATTTGAAGATAAGAAATTAAAAATTTTTGGAAGTTATATACTTTTTTAAAAGTTATATAATCCAGACATTTTAAAGAAATACTGTAATTCAGTTCTTTTTCCTGTCAAACAAGATCTCTTAAGATGAATTATTACAGATTTATTGTTAGAATTATAGAATAAAAAGTGTGAAGGATTTACAGCTGAGAATAAAACAAAACTTTTGTTACTCAAAGTTTATCATAAATTTACCTTGATCAAGAAGACTAAAGCGTAATGCAGTTTTCTACTTATATTTAGTTGCTGGCTGGCAGTTACAGTGATTCAATGAGAATGTCTATCCTAAATATTTTGAAGTAATAACTTGCTACATTAGAAGCAACTGCTTGGAGAAAAACAAAAAACAAAAAACAAAAAAAACAACTGCTTGGAAGTAGATTACACTTTCTTTACTATTTCTTGTAAAAATACTACTTGTAACAAACCAACTTTTCTTTTTTCCCCTTTTTAAAAAATTTTTAAATTTTTTAATAAACATATAATGTATTTTTATCCCCAGGGGTACAGGTCTGTGAATCACCAGGCTTACACATTTCACAGCACTCACCATAGCACACACCCTCCCCAATGTCCATATCCCCACCACCCTTGCCTGTCCCCCATCCCCCCAGCAACCCTCAGTCTGTTTTCTGAGATTGAGTCTTTTATGGTTTGTCTCCCTCCCAATCCCATCTTCTTTCATTACAAACCAAATACTCTTAAGCACAAAACTATTAATTGGCTATAATTTTATTTTATTTTTTAAAGATTTTATTTATTTATTTGACAGAGATCACAAGTTGGCGGAGAGGCAGGCAGAGAGAGAGAGAGAGAGGAGGAAGTAGGCTCACCCTGAGATCATGACTGGAGCCAAAGGCAGAGGCGTTAGCCCACTGAGCCACCCAGGCGCCCCTACTTGGCTATAATTTTAAAGGTTCTCTCAAGTGCGGCTGGATCTTAATAGTGGATAAAGTACTCTGAGTAGTATCTTCAAACTCCGGTTTAGGAGAGATTCCTAAGATTTGGATCTGTTTCCAAATCAGAATCCATTGTTCTTTGCACACTGCTCCCACCAAATTTATTTGTGTGTGTGTGTGTGTGTGTGTGTGTGTGTGAGAAACAGAATTCTTTTTTTTTTTTTTTAAAGATTTTATTTATTTATTTGACAGAGAGATCACAAGGAGGCAGAGAAGCAGGTAGAGAGAAAGGAGGAAGCAGGCTCCCTGCTGAGCAGAGCCTGATGGTGCAGGGCTTGATTGCGGGGACCCTGAGATCATTACCTGAGCCAGAGGCAGAGGCTTAACCCACTGAGCCACCCAGGCACCCCGAGAGACTGAATTCTATGAAAAGGTGTAGACAGATAAGATGAGTTAAGTCTACGTTGTGTGTATGTCATGGAAGCAAGTCTGGTCTATTTTATACTTTTCCAGCTTTTTATTAGCATGCTGATACCATTGATCAAGATCTGGTTGCATTTTTAATTAAAAATAAAAGAATACTATTTAATGTGTTACTAAATACTTAACATTATATCTACAAGATGCTCTCAGGAATGAGTAGAATGACATTTGGTAAAAACTAATGTGTTCAAAATGTATGTGGCTCTTTAATTCCAGGGATTTGCTTACTGCTCACTTATAGAAGTTTTTTTGCATCGTGGATCCATTTTTAGCATGGATTACTAAATTCTTAAGAATCACTTTAGCTGGGTGCCTGGGTGGCTCAGTCGGTTAAGCATCTGCTTTCGGTTCAGGTCATGATCCTGGGGTCTGCAACCGAACCTCATATTGGGCTCCCTGCTCAGCGGGGAGTCTGTTTCTCCCTCCACCCTTTCCCTTGCTCTTGGTCCATCTCTCATTTTCTCTCTCAAATAAATAAATAAAATCCTTAAAAAAAAAAAAAGAATCACTTCAGAACATATGTGGTTCTGGATTATTTGTGTATGCCTTTGTACAATACAGTTCTCAGGTTCTGAGAACAAAAAGGAAATACATATATGATTAGCTCTAAAACTGAGTGATGTAGTATAACAATATAGTACAACCTGAAAGAGAATTCTTATGTTGAAAATTTCCCACCGACTTTTCCTTGTTTAGGTCTTTTCAATACATCTAATTTGTCTTTGTTTTTTAAATAAATGGGTTGAATAAAACAAAATGCTAGTTGTCATGGGTTGTTAGCTGTGATTAAAAAGAGGCAATTGGGTTGTGTAGCTTGGTAAACTGTACTTTTACAGTATTACCCATAGTAGATCCATTCTTCTAAAGAATGGGCAGGTACGCTTTTTTAGGAAAACAGGCCTAATGTAGTCAGAAAGTTTTACTGAAACTGATTAGAAACATAAATACAATATGTATAATATTTGACCTAACATACAAAGCACTATGAGAGTAATGCCATTATAAATGCCCTTTTTGCCCTAGCCTCCCCTATGTCTTACTATTTAAAAATGCCATCGTTTATTTTTATTTTTATTTTTTTAAAAGATTTTATTTCCTTACTTGACAGAGAGAGAGAGCCAGAGAGAGAACACAAGCAAGGGGAATGGGAGAGGGAGAAGCAAGCTCCCTGCTGAGCAGGGATCTGGATGCGGGACTCTGTCCCAGGACCTGAGGATCATGACCTGAGCCTAAGGCAGACGTTTAATGACTGAGCTACCCAGGCGGCCCACCCTAGTTGTTTTTTTTTTTTATATATAAAACTGTGAATATTTCAAATCTGTATGATGACTCTGATTTCAAACAGCATTCAGCACTATAAAATCAAAGTACAGGACTAGCATTTATGTAACTGCCTAAATTTTATGTGAAATGGAATTTGACCCATAAGTGATTATACTTCGATCTAGAGATCTTTATAGAGTTTGTTGAACTTCTGTTCACTGTATTTTTTCCAACATTTTATTATGAAAATTTTCAATTATATAGAAAGTTGAAAGATTCTTATAGTGAACATCTGTACATCCACAAGTCAGAGTCTATTACTAACATTTTTACGTACTTTTCATATTATGTATCTGTTCATCTAACATATTATTTGCATTTCAAGGTAAATTGCAGATATCAGTTCACCTCCCCCAGATAATTCAAAATGCATATTATTAATTAGAATTCAGTATTTGTAGCTTTTTTCTTTTGGGATTTTATTTATTTATTTGACAGCAAGAGAACACAGCCAGGATTAGGGGCAGAGGGAGAGAAGAGAAGCAGGCTCCCCACTGAGCAGGGAACCTGACTTGGGGCTTGATCCTGGGACCTCAGTCCTAGGACCTTGAGATCGTGATCTGAGCCAAAGGCAGATGCTTAAACAACCGACTGAACCACTCAGGTACCCCTGCAGCTTTTTTTTTTTTTCTTTTTTAAGCAAAGTTTTCATATAATGAATTACACTAATTTTAAGTGAACATCAATTAAATTTTGATGGATGCATATGCCTATGGAATAAACTCTAACAAGATATAGAATATTACTTTCACATTGGGAATTTTTGTCACACTCCCATATACCCAGAGGCAACCATTGTCCTAGTTTTTTTGCACCATAGATTAGTTTTGCCTGTTCTAAAACTTCATATAATGGATTCATATATTGTGCCCTCTTTTAAGGCATTTATTTATTTATTTGGCAGAGATCACAAGTAGGCAGAGAAACAGGAAGAGAGAGAGGGGGAAGGAAGCAGGCTCCCTGCTGAGCAGAGAGCCTGAGACGTGGGACTCCAACCCAGGACCCTGAGATCATGACCTGAGCTCAAGGCAGAGGCTTAACCCACTGAGCCACCCAGGCGCCCCACCCCCCCTTTTTTAAAGATTTTATTTTTTTATTTGGCAGAGAGATAGCACAAGTAGGCAGAACAGCAGGCACAGGGAGAGGGAGAAGCAGGCTCTCCACTGAACAGTAAGCCTGATGGGGGCTCCATCCCAGGCCCCTCGTATTGTGACCTGAGCTGCAAGCAGCTGCTTAACTGACTGAGCCAGGCAGGCACCCCTCTTTATGGCTTCTTTTACTTACTATAATGTTTTTGAGACTCATCCATATTGTTACATGTATCACTGAGCCATTTTTATAGCAGAATACTAATCTTTTGTGTGAGTATATCATACTTTGTTTATCCATTCTTCTGTGGGTATATATCTTGTTTGTTTCCAGTTTGGTGTTATTGTTAATTATACTGCAATGAATATTCTCAGACAAGTCCTTTTGTGGGAATATGTTTTCATTTTGCGGAAATAAATACCCAGGAGTGCAATTGCTGGGTTATAGGGGACAATGCTAGATCTTTTAACAAAATGAGTGAACCAATTTACACCCAGTAACAATGTATAAAAAAGCACCCTTTGTTTCACATTCTCACCAGATTTGGTGTTTTTAGACTTACTAATTTTAGCCGTCATAGTGGGTATGCAGTGGTACCTCATTTTGGTAGTGGTTTTTTTTTTTTTTTTGCAATTTTATTTATTCTTCAAGTAATCTACACCAAATATAGGGCTCCAACTTAAAACACCAAGATCACGAATCCCATGCTCTACCAACTGAGCCAGCCAGGTACCCCCATTGTGATAGTTTACTGTACTTTAAATAGCTATTTCTAATTTTTAAAAAAGATTTATTAGAGTGTGTACACTCTATGGAAGGGGGAAGCAAGGGAAGAGGGAGAGAAACCCAAGCAGACACCACATTGAGCACGTTGTTTGGAGGAGTAAGAGGGAACTCAATCTCAGGACTCTGAGATCAGACCTGAGCCGATACCAAGAGTTGGATGCTTGCCACCCAGGCATTCCTAAATACCTATTTCTTACATCCTACCATCTCTATCTAATCACTCCACACACAGCACTCCCCTCAGCTTTACCAGTTCTCCTCCAAATTTTTTCTGTATTACTTTAACTTTGCTCTCAATTTTTTATGCTTCTGCACTTTTATCTACAGTCCACTCTACAAGAGAACTTTTTAAATTGCTGAGCACTATGGTATCAAAGCATTAAGTTGGTAAATAAATACTCCTGTCACAGATTAACAGGAATGTGTTATCTTCCTATTTCTTTAGTTTGAGGATTTTTTTTTTTAAAGGGAGAAGCAACAGGGTAACATTTGACATATGCTCATATGCACGAGCTGTATGCAGATTATAAAAGTCATTGTTGGTGTTCAACTGTAGATGATTAGCCATAGATCAGGTCTCTTTATTAAGTAAATATGAAAGGCAAGATCCCATTGGAAATATCCAGTGGTAGTGAAATATTAAAGAATTGGGAACTGAAAGTATGATATTGAAATCTTTGACAATTTAATAGATAAGTTACTTTGAAAAAATTAGTAGAGTAGCTACCTGAGTTGTTATATATGGAAAAATCACGAAGGGTGCACTACAACTGACTTGGGTTTCTCTCAAAGATAAAATACTTACAAAGATTTCTTAGGTCATGAACTTTTCTCTTTCCCAAATCCTAGTAATTTGCAACTTTGGCTGTTGTTAAAACCATCTGAGAGGTAGGGGAGCTTTTAAAAGTCTTATTGCCTAGGTTTTACTCCAGAGCAGTTAAATCAGAGTATCAGGGATAGGACCCAGACCTCAGTAGTTCTCAAATCTCCTCAGTTGATTCCAGTGTGCAGCCCAGATTACAAATCAGTGCTATACAGGAACCCATGAAATAAAAGTTGGGGGGTGTATATGAGTTTTCTTTGTATGAAACTTCTATGCCACGTACTAACAAGGGTACTTCAGGTTTTTAGGTTGGGCTTCGCTGTTTATAAACTCTGTGACTTTGAGCAAGTTTCTTAGCCTAATGTTTCTGTGCTGATTAAATGAAATCATAATGGAAAGTTTCTAGTGCAGTTCAGAGTACAAAGTCGGTCTTCAACAGCTATTGGCTTTCTTTTCTTTTAGAAATAGTGTAGGAATAAATGAGGATTGTAAACTATCATTCCTTCTCTGTTAAATTTAGTGCAGTCTTACAAGTCAGGTGTTACCAGCAACAAAGCCCTTATATTACATCATCAACATGGAAGTTAACACAGGGCTCAATTTACTGAACTCCCTTATCTAAGTTCAGAGATACTCTATAGTTAAAGTTATCAACTGAGCATTTGACACAGTTATCTGATATAACACACCAAGAATTAAATATGTTAAATGTGTTGAAGGAACTGTACACCTCTTAATTAGAAGGATTTCCTTGAATTTCTTTTATTTTAAATACTATGTTTGTTCTCCCGGTACAATGAAAAAGTCTGAACTATTCTCTTTAAAAACGTTTTGCTCTTTTAAAACGAAGTTGGGCTTTTGGGAATATTAATGTCCCTTCTTGGATATCGTGGTATACACTGCAGTGTCTAGAACTATGCCTTGTATAAAATATGCAGACATTCACTGAATGCTTGTGGAATTAGTGTTCTCATCTGAACACTAAGAAATTACTATTTTTCATATGCTTTAAAATAAAGCAACAACAGAAGCTTATATATAATTTGTTTCATTTTCTAAATTGATGTAGTGCCAGTTTTTCTTTAAAAGGAAAGTTTGTATAATGAACTGTTCCTTAATCTTTCTCGGGTGAAATATGAGGGCAGAGGCTGAGATCATGACGAGCACTTAGGTTTGGAAATAACTTGAGTTAAGGAAATGCGTGGGTGAGTGCACAGTGGGCGGCAGTTCATGAATTCTGCCCACTCTCAGCTTTTGGCAGCTCTGGGAACGCTGCCTAAACAGTTCTTGGGATTCTTGAGCTTAACAACCATAAGTAAGGGGTGGAGTGCTTAATCCTTTGAGTGAATGATAAACACCGTGGAAGGCGTGTCTTTCAGCGTTCCACTCCCTTGGGGCTGTAGGTCACGTGATGAGAAAGTACTTCCCTATTCCGTGTCCCGGTCTCCCGTAGGCAGTGATTAGAGTTGGGAAGGGGCACGGTAAGAGGTAGGCAGGGAAAGTAGACTGGAAGGAAGTTCACAGCAAGAGCGAAGAATTCCTAACTGTAACAATGCCGCACTTTACGGTGACAAAGGTAGAGGACCCAGAGGAGGGGGCAGCAGCTTCGGTCCCCAAAGAGAGAGAGTCCAGCCTAGCAGAAATAAAAGCCCTGATTCAGCATTCGGATGAACTAGGTGAGTACTCGGTTTAGGAGCTTTTGGAACCAATGGGGTCTTTGTGAAAAAAGTGGTAACTAAAATATTAAGGAGAGAAAGTATTGTGGTAAAGTCTTTCTCAATCAACTGTTTTTACTCTCTTGTATATCTGATAACTTCTTTCTTTTCACATTCTGGTTGGTTTTCCCCACAATGAGTTCTGTGTTCATTACCTACAGGTGAAATTGAATCAGTGGCAATGTAAGAAAAGACTTCTAAAGCAAAAAGAAAGCCACAGTAGAAGTCAATTTATGCGGAATTTAAGTTGCACCTTTTGCTCGGACAGTTTAAAATTTATCTGGAAAAGTACATAAAGGGGAAGAGTATATGGTTCAGTAGTTTTGTGCAGTGGACTCTGCACTTGTGACTTTTAAGGTTATTCAGTATTTTGCCTCAGTTTACCAGTTAAACATTAATTCAGTAGCAAATGATCTAAGAGCTCTTTAATGAAAGAAGTACAATATGATCATTATGCTGACTATCCTAGCATTAGGTTTAGTAAGTTTGATGAATGTGATTATCCCTATTATTTTCTCTAAGCGGTAACAGTTAGACTTGCTGGGGGAATTGTGGTTTTGAATTTTTAAACATGCAGTTATAGCGCTGATACTGCATTAAATACAGGTGTAGTTTGAAGCCTTTTATTTTTTAAAACTATATGTTTCAAAAATTGTCAAAAAAATTTCTCTTGTCTCTGAGTAAAGGTTAAGAGAATAATCTCTCAGAATTCCTTTAATTCCATGAATCTAACTTTTCTTTATAGCAAGTAACACATAATTCCTTTCTGTTAACTGCTATTTACTGTCTCGTCTCTTTATGAATTTTAAGAATCTCTAACTTAACAGACAGGGACTATTTAAAAATGCCTTTTTTTTTTTCCTTCTAGTGAGAGAATTTACCAGGGGGAGATATGATTTTTTTTTTTAAAGATTTTATGTATATATCTGACAAACAGAGATCACAAGTAGACAGAGAGGCAGATGGGGCGGGTCAGGGGGGGGGGCTCCCCGCTGAGCGGAGAGACCCATGCGGCCCCAGGACCCTGAGATCATGGCCTGAGCCAAAGGTAGAGGATTAACCCACTGAGCAACCCAGCTGCCCCTGAGAGTTAGGATTTTATGGAAAATCTTCGCCAGGTTATTTTCATTTTGCTGTATAGTCAAGGGTGATAAGTTGAAGTGTTTAGCCTACTTTGAGCTTGAACCCGATTCTCCCCAACTTTAGTGCAAAGAAGTTAAGGTTTTCTTTTCCTGATTGTGTGTGTTTTAAGTTAAAATTTCTTAGTTGCTTATGTTTGCTGCCTTTAGATTTTAATCCCTTTAGGCTTTTGGCTTTGCTATTGTCTTAATTTCACAAAATGCAAAGAAGCAAAGTCTATCTGTATCTCATTTCACTTCTCATTGGTTTTTATTTCCTTTCTTCACCATCTCTACTCTTTTATTATTTCATCTTTACTGGTCCCATCATGTTTGGTGAAATCTACTTTACTTAAATTACAATAGTGTTGAAGTCATTTAATCCATTAGCAACTACCTAGAGAAGTTGTAAAACATTTTTGATAGTAGCCAACTTTGTAATAAGTGACATGCTAGGCTTAATTTATGTTCTTCCGTAGTTATTGCTTTGGGCAAAGAAGAAGTGACAGATATAATCTAACTTGAATTTAATAAGGCTTTTTATTTTGGCGTTTTCCATGACAGCCTGAAAGTGTCCACTTGAATGAACTGTTGTTTGGTAAGTGAACAACTGATGGGAATATATTATCTAAATTGTATTTTCTTTATTGTAGGGCCAAATTAGGGAAACATATGGGGAAAACTTAATTAAACTTAGTTAAAAGGTTTTTTGTTTGTTTTTTAGGATTATGACATTTTTGACTATAGATGGTGTTTTGAGAGCAGTTGTTTAAAATGTAATAAGTTTTAGCCCCCTGTTTTTCTGAGTTAAAAATCTAAATTGTTGGGGCACCTGGGTGGCTCAGTGGGTTAAGCCACTGCCTTCAGCTGGGGTCATGATCTCAGGGTCCTGCAATAGAGCCCCACATCGGGCTCTCTGCTCAGCAGGAAGCCTGTTTCCCTCTCTCTCTCTCTGCCTGCCTCTCCATCTACTTGTGATTTCTCTCTGTCACATAAATAAATAAAATCTTAAAAAAAAAATCTAAATTGTTCATCGTTTTATGACAAGCACTTCTAAACTAGCCAGTTTTGTAACCAGTTACTCTTTTCCTTCTTTTTCTGTCTGTATCTGTGAAGAGAGAAAAATACATACTGTCATATAAATGCAACATATTTAGAAAGCAAAATCCTTCTTTTAAATGTTTTTTAAAGATTTTATTTATTTGACAAGAGAGATACAGCAAGAGAGGGAACACAAGCAGGGGGAGTGGGAGAGGGAGAAGCAGACTCCCCTCTGAGCAGGGAGCCCAATGCAGGACTCGATCCCAGAATCCTGGGATCATGACCTGAGCTGAAGGCAGACTCAACCAACTGAGCCACCCAGGCGCCCTTAAAATATGTTTTTTCAAAGGTGAGATTTATTTGAACTAGACAGGCAATTTGAGATAAAGTAGAAATATGAATATAGACATAATCTAATTTTAAGAAGTACCTTGATCCCTGCCATGCTAGCTCCTAGAATACCGATCTTTTAAAACCCTGCTTAATTAGTTTTGAAGGGAAAAACGGAAACTCAGACTTCCTAACATCTTTCTTTTTTAACTTCATTTGAGAGAGAGTGTGCACACAAGCAGGGGTAGAGTGCAGAGGGAGAGTGCAGAGGGAGAAACAGACTCCCCACTGAACAGGAAGCGCCTGGGATCATAACCTGAGCTAAAGTAGATGCATAAGCGACTGAGCCATCCAGGCACCCCTCCTAACATCGTTCTTGATTGACTGTTTTCCTCCTTCCCTGTTCAGTTTAGGTGCCCCCGTCCTATGTTTTCCCAGCAGCCTGTCCATAAAAATCCTATGAAACACATCTGTATTGCATTATGTATTATACTTGTCTCTCTTCCCCCAGCTGACTAGTCCTTGAGGTCGTAGAGACCTTGTCATATCATTGTGTATCTCCAAAATCAGTGAAATGCACCTAAGAGGCTATTTCAGTAAATAGGACTTTTTCTCTGCCTTTTAAATTCACTAAACACATGTTCAGTGCAAATATCATGCCAAGTGTTGTACTTTTTTCTGAAGGCTACAAGGCACAGAAGTGTAAGTTCCCCACCAAAGGCAGCAGAATGGCTTTGGAGCCAAGGACCTGGCTTTGAATCCCAGTCCTACTAATTATTGCTAATTAAGAGTAGTGATAATTTGTATTAATTATTACTTGAGTGACTTTGAGCAAGTTAAGTTCTCTAACCTTACTTTACTCTTTGATAAAAGGAATAACAGTACCTACTTTACATGGTAGTTGTGAATTACATGGGAAAAATGAATATAAAGCACTTAACACATGTGTGACACAGCATCCTAAAAATAAGAGCTGCCTTTTACTTATTGTGACTAGTGGTTTAATAAAAAACAAAAAGAAACAGCTTTGGGTAACAGGTGATGGAGAGAATAATAATATTGCCTAGAGGGGACTCTAGACAGGTACCTCAGATGTTGGGATACAACTGATTTTTGAATCAGTCTAGAAAAGATTACAAGTAATATTAAAACAATAGAAGGTATGAGAAGAAGGTACAGCGCAGGTGGGAAATTAAAAAAGTTTAAGTTAGCATATTAGATGTGTGAAGGGAGCCAAGAGATGAAGCTACTTAAGGAAGAATTATCAATTTCATCTTCTCCTTACTCTATGGGATAGTGAATGTTAATGCCTTTTTAGAGATAAAGAAACCAAGGCTGTGTTCAGTAAGTACTTGCCTCTGGCTACATGGTGAGTAGTAGCAGAGCCGGTGTTCAGACTTACAAATTTTATGTGCTTCCCGTCACACCATGATGCCAATCATAGTTTTTTAAGAGTAAATTATTTTATATCTTGATGCTCATGTATCCACAGGATTTGGTGTGTTACCAAATCTGTGATAGTTTTTATAGGAACAGTGCAACTGAATGTTATTGTTTATTACATTTACTTAATCAGGTATAAATGTTTCATTCTTTTCACTTATTTAAGTATTTACTGAGTTTGTTGAAGTATTTCTTTGAAATAATTATTCCAGATCTTCTCCCTAGCTCCTTAGATCTTGTTATAGTGTCCATGGATTAAGCAGATTCCCTTGCTGGATTTACCGTGATACAGTTAGCAGACTGGAAGATTTCCTCTTCCTTTGAAATAGGACTCTAAGGATAGTTTCAGAAGAGAAAGGAACCTGTGTTGGTATTGAACTGCTGCATCTCCAGACATTAACTGTCAAGTAATCCAAATGGATTGAAAGAGAGACTTTGTGTTAAATAGAGTTTAAATTTTGTTAAGAATCCACAAGCTGTTAGACTTCTATTCTGCTTATTACCCATGAAAGTTTATGTTCTAAAGAAGGTGATGTGACTTCTTTCTTTTACTGACTAACAGTGAAATAGGTTGAAGTAGACAAAGAATTTCTTTGTCTTTTCAGGGAGCACTTCGCTGGCTCAGCTGGTAGAGCATAAGATTCCTGATTTCAGGGTTGTGAGTTCAAGCCACATAGTGGGTGTGGAGTCTACTTAAAATAAAAAATTAAAAAATGAAAATTAAAAAATTATATATATATATACACATTCTGTGGTAAAGATGTAAGAGTTTGTGTGTGTGTGTGTGTGTGTGCGCGTGTATGCGCGCGCCCTTTTAACTTTTCAGTGGGGTTTTACCGACCCAACTAAGAAAATATCAGATTTGCTGTTTTAAAATAGGAGGGTCGGGGCGCCTGGGTGGCTCAGGGGGTTAAAGCCTCTGCCTTCTGCTCAGGTCATGATCTCAGGTCCTGGGATCGAGCCCTGCATCGGGCTCTCTGCTCAGCAGGGAGCCTTCCTCCTCTCTCTCTCTGCCTGCCTCTCTCCCTACTTGTGATCTCTGTCTGTCAAATAAATAAATTTAAACATCTTTTAAAAAATTAAAATATGAGGGTCAGGAGTTTTCCTTAAATATGACTCAGTGAGATGTGTTTTTCTGCCTTCCTTCTGAGCCCTTAAGATTCCATCATTGTCAGAAAGAACAACTTCCTGAATTTCAATACTCTTAAAAGAGTTTTTTTTAAGAATCTTTCCCCAGTTTTCCTTGCTTCATGTCCATCCCTCTGTGTACCACCTACTACTTTTGCCCCAAAGGGTATACACCAGATTGGAATTCATTTAATGGTATAAAGATAAAATTTCTTCAAAATATATATACATGCATACTGCTTAATATTCTTATATTCTATACTCAAAGCAACATTTAGTTTAGGGTTATAAAAATATTAAGTGTAGTTGTAGCATATTGTAAAATCCAGTTTCACATTTCAGATTGAATTTAGACATTTGGCATAGGTTACAAAATAGATTGTAAGCTGGTAAATTTAAAGAATTTAGCATGTATTAGTTTGCCACCTTGAAAAAGGGAATGACTTTACATTACAAAATGTCTTCAACATTATGGTACTCCTGGTACCTGGAGTGTACCAGGCATGTTACAAATACTGGCTTATTTAATCCTCACAACAGTCAGGACAGGTAACTATTATCCCCAATGTAACAATGAGGAAAATTAGGTGCCAAGAAGTCAGATAGGCTGTCATAAGTGATAGACACGGAATTCAGACGAGGATCTCTGTGACTTGAAGGCCTTTTTTCTTTTCACTACACCACACTGTCCTTCTACTTTAAATAGTCACATAATTATTTATTGCTCTGTTGTCTCAGTAGTTACTAATTCTTCTTAGGTTCTGTTTCTTTTGTCTCTGTGTATTTCTCAAAATTAATTGAAGGTTAATTGCTGCTTCTGCCTTTTCATGTGTTAGATTTTTTTTTTTTTTTCAGATTTGGTGTAGAATATTTCCACGTGTAGAATACTCTTTCAAATGATGCTGAAAATTGAGAAATCTGAACAAGCAATGAAACTAGTTTACTCTGACAATCCTTTACTAGCCCTCTGCTTCTGAAATTTCTGGGGAGATGTATACTTATCAGTGAGATAGGAATAGAGGCTTCATTAAAGACTATGTGTTAATGATGGGCATATGGAGTAAGTGAAATAATTTTAATATAACTTTTAAGACTATATATACTACTGAATGTATCAAAGAGGAGTTTATTTTTAGTGTATTAGAAAAAATTGTATTTCTTTTCATGGATCTTAGAATGAGCTATGTAAAAAGACAAGTCTGTTTAAAGAAAAATGCTAATATAGATAAGAGCAAAGACATGGTAAAGGTTGACTGTGGCTGCATAAATAGTGGAAATGATTTTGATCCATTCCATACCTTCACATAATAAATTAGATTTCCTTTCCTTTCCTGTGGGTTCCTTCCACTACATGGAGCCTTTGGTGACAGGAGATTTCGATGGTTTTATTAAGAATGGTGAACCTGTAGTAAGAGTCCTTTCCAAAAGCTGTCTTTATCTTTCCCCCGTCACATCACCTTTGTTCATATTTTTTTCATCTGAACTCTTTTTTCTCTTCTGCCTACTTTCTGTGTACCACAAAAAAATGTACAGACTCAAATCATCTGAAGACCAAGATGACTTGCCTGATCCTCTACCCCCACTTTGATTATTGCATCAATCCATATCCATCAGCACATATACTTGGTAGTATGGCCCGAACTTGGAATGGCTTTGTAATTATTTTCATATCTCTTCAACCATATTGTGAATTATATGAGGGCTAGGGATAGTATGTTAATATTTTTTGAAAATTATCTATTTTTATTTTATTATGGAAAATTTCAAACTCACAAAAGCTCAATGACTTTCTATTCATACCTCTTACCTGTTGGTGTTTTTCTTTATCTTTACATGTTCTTTATATTTAAGGATATGAGCTCTTTGTGATTTAAATTGCAAATATTTTTCCCTACCAATATTTCTTTTAAAGTTTTATTAAAGTAGGGGGGTAGGGAGAGGGTGGTGGGATTATGGACATTGGGGAAAGTATGTGCTATGAAGTGTGTAAACCTGGCGATTCACAGACCCTGGGGCTAATAATACATTATATGTTAATAATATGTTAATAAAAAATTAAAAATAAAGTTTTATAGAAGTATAGCTGATATAAAATAGATTGCACATATTTAAAGTATACATTTTGATGAGTTTGACATCTGTATATACCCCTGAAACAGTTATCATAATCAAGATAATGAACATTTCCATTGTCTCCAAAAGTTTCCATGTACCCTTTTGTAATCCACTCACCTAACTCCTTGGTCTCCAGGCAACCACTGATCTGCTTTCTGTAACTAAACATGAGTTTGCATTTCCTAGAATTCTATATGAATGGAATAATAGAGAATGTACTCTCCTTTGTCTGACTTCCTTTATGTAACATAGTTATTTTATGATTCATTCCTCCATCTAGTCAATATCCTTTAAGTCCAAGTAACATTAAGATCTTCCTTCTCTCTCAGAGCTTAGCATTAAGGGCAATAGTTGAAAATGATAGAACCCACAGATATTTGGACTTAACAGAGGCTTTTTAATTTTTTGATCTATTTGCCAGGATTTGAGTGTTTTTAGTATTAGTCTGTAAACAAAATGTACTTTTCAGAGGAGGTTTTGGGAAGGTGAAATCCCACCATCCCTCTGTTCCTGATTCCAACCTGCCTTATGTGACATTTATTCCACATAATTATTCCTTATTCCAGCCTTATGTGAGCCAGATGGCCCCTGGATCCAGTGACCAGTTAGGTGCAAGTGAGCCCGGGGCTCTGTGGGTGATCTGTTAGTGAGAGATGGCACAGGACTTGTTCCTCAGGGGCTGGACAAGAGCCTTGGATGAGGATAACAATGGCAGATCCAGGAAAGAGCTTGGCTTGGTATAGATCCATGGACTCTTGGGGGAGAGAAGAAAGGAAAAGAGTCAGGGGACTGATAGCTCTTTTTCTGAGGCTGGGAGATGTAATGTGACCTGAACACTGGGAGGCTTCCTCGTGGGCCTGTATAAGGCTTGCCCACTGGACTGCCCACCTACGGGCATTACGCCTGCTTTGTCTCTTCATTCTCTGGAGACTGCTCCCAGTCACTTGTGGTCCTTTGTCAATGAAACCTAAGCCCCTCTGAGATAATAAAGGAGAAGAGCCCATGTCGGGAAGCCAGGCAACCAGAAAGAGAAAGATCACTTAGAATAAACAGTGTGGTAGAGTAGCTAAATAGAAATGCTGAAGGAGACAGTAACTTGAATATGAAAATAATAAATAACAGAAGTATTTAAGGAAGTTCAAGTGAAGTGCAAAAAAAGTTTATAGAGCAAAAACATGTAATTTCCCAGCTAAATACTTAATACTGACTCCCAATCCATGTATAAACACTTTTTTATTTTTTATTTTTATTTTTTATAAAAACTTTAAAAAATATATACTATCTCCATTAAAATGTTAGCACTATAAGGGCAGGAACTTTTTCTTCCATATACACTGCCAATCTTTTGTCAACACCCAATGCCTAGAACACTTTCTTGGCACATAATAAGCATGCAGTGCATAGTAATTGAATAAAGGAATGAATATATGATCATTTATTGGCCTGGCAGATCTAGTGGAAGAAATATTTCAAAGCACAGAGCCAAAATTACAAAGAAATTGAAAAAAAGAGACTGGGAGTGTAGATTCGGGGCACCCAATGTGGCTAATACAAGTTCCAGAAAAAGAAACAAATGTAAAAGAAGCAATAATTAAATGAATAGAAAAAATTACTGAGGTAAAGACTTAAGTGTACAGAAAGAAGTTCCAGGGAAGATCAGTGATGAAAAACTCAAACTTAGGGTTATTCTGGTATTTTTAAACTGTAAGGATTCATCTGGGAGGTGTCCAGATAAAACAGGATATTATCTACAAAGTGTCAGACTGATATCATAATTCTAATCCATGGCACTGGAAATTAGGAGACAGTGGAAGAGTATCCACAGATTACCAAGAGAAAAAGACTGTTAATAACAAATCCTTATTTGTAGTGAACATATCTCCACAAGTGAGATGCATGTTACATAGAGAATATGTCTACTTAACCCCTTAAATATTCTGAGAATATTTATAAGATAATAACAATAATAAGAAGAAAGGTTTTTTACCAAATAAATGGGGTGGAAGAGAGATCATAGCGGGGAAAGAAATAGAAATAGTAGGAAATGACAGACTCTCCTGGGAATGTGTTGTGTAAATGTTAACCAAAGGGACATAGTTCAGGGAACAATTCAATAGTAATAGTGATGTAGAAGGAAAACCTCAAAATTGTGGGAGTAAAAAGAGGGAAAAGCTTTTCAAATGGAGATGAGAGAAAAAAAGGTTCCAGTAAGCACATATAAAGTTGTTCAACATCATTAGTCATCAGGGAAATGGACATTAAAACCTCAGTGAGATACCACTTCACATCCATGAGGATGGCTCTAATAAAAAGATGGACAGTTACAAGTGTTTGACAAGGATGTGGAAAAACTGAAGCACTCATATTTATGGTGGGAACATAAATGGTGTGACCACTTGAGAAAATAGATTGCCAGCTCCTCAAAAAGTTAGAAATAGACTTACCATATGGCACAGTGATTCTGTTCCTAGATACATACCCAAAAGAAATGAGAATATATGTCCACACAAAAACTTGTATGGGAATGTTCATAGTAGCATTATTTACAGTAGCCAAAAACAGAGAAATAACCCAAATGTCCACTAATTGATGAATATATAAATGAAATATGTTATATCCACATAATGGAATATTATTTGGCAATAAAACCAGGTGAAATACTGGGGTGCCTGGGTAGCTCAGTGGGTTAAGCCTCTGCCTTTGGCTCAGATTATGATCTCAGGGTCCTGGGATCAAGCCTTGCATTAGGATCTCTATTCTGCAGGGAGCCTGCTTCTCCCCTCCACCCCTGCCTGCCTCTCTGCTGACTTGTGATCTCTCTCTCTCTCTCTCTCTGTGAAATAAATAAATAAAAATCTTTTTAAAAAAATAAAAATAAAAATCAGGTGAAATACTGATATATCCTACAATATGAATGAATCTTGAAAACGTTATGTGAAGTGAAAGAAGCCAGTCACAGAAGAAATTATTATATAATTCCATTTATATGAGATGTCCAGAATAAGCAAATTTAGAAAAAGGAAAGTAGGTTAGTGGTGGCTTTGGACTAGGTAAGGTGGGGGAGTGAGATGGAGATTGACTGCTAATGGATATGGTGACCAAAATGTAAAATTAGATCGTGATGGCAGTTGCACAACAATGCAAATATATTAAATATTGAACTGAACACTTAACGGGTGAATTATGTAGTATGTAAATCCTATCTTAATAAATTTTTTAAAAGATTTTATTTTTTTGACAGAGAGAGAGAGGGAACACAAGCAGGGGGAGTGGGAGAGGGAAAACAGGCTTTTTGCAGAGCAGGGAACCTGATGCAGGGCTCAGTCCCAGGACCCTGGGACCATGACTGGGGCTCGATCCCTGAGACCGTGACCTGAGCCAAAGGCAGAGACTCAATCCACTGAGCCACCCAGGCGCCCCTATGTCATTTCTTTATACAAATCTGAATTCCAAACCAAAAAAAGTGGTCTTCTAAGAACACTTCTTTTGCTTGGCACACTCTGCTAGACAGCACTGGTTTCCTCAAGGGTCTCTATTAATTTAATGAGTACACTTGACATATGCATCAGAGTTTGAAGGATATTTTTGATGAGCACTCAGCATTGGTGACAGATCTGCCTATATGACCTAGTGTCTCCTTCCACTTCTGTCTAGAGCCCATTGTCTCCCAGTGCCATCAGTTTGTCATCTGGCCACATCAGGCAACATCAGGCTGTCCCTGTCCCTGCACTACAATGGGTTTCTGCTGCAAGAGTCAGGATTGAGTGGCCTAGATAAGACTCATGACTAGTCCTGGGTTCTTGGTCTGCTCCAGCTTCAGCTACTTGCCTGCTGGCTGCTATTGTCTTGCCACCTTTTCTTCACGACAAATCTGATGGATCAGAAGGAATATTGCTAAATGAATTCTCATCATTTTTTTCAGGATTTGTGTATAGTGTTCTCTGATCCCATTGACTCTGCATTTTTACTACTTTCTGCCTTTACTACTCTTCTTACCCTTTTAGTGTCTGGTTTTATCGGGGAAATTTGACATGACAGCAGTACTGTCATAGCTCTTTCAATGATTTTTTTTCTGTTTCCTTCTGTGTTTGCACTTTGTTCTACTCACTATTATTTCCAGGACCTGATCTCAGTTCCTCTCTCTTTAACATTGACTTCTAGGAAAGTTTTTCCTTTTATCTTAAATTTTGTGTTTTGATGATTTTTATTTCCATTATTAACTTTTTATTGAAACTAGTCCTGAATTTCTATCTCTGGGTATTTTTCTTTGAAATTAGTTCATCATCCATCAATTAACAATCATACACTGAGTATTTTATATCATGTACAAGCTACTGCTATGTTGCAAAGAGCTATGATTGTCACAGCAACACTAAGACAAAGTTCTGGCCCTCAAAGCACTTAAAATGGCAGATAGGACCTTGACCCTGACCACCCCACCACCCATGGGTTGACTTACTGGGCTTCCTCTTATTCTCTTTTCTTTCTTTCTTTCTTTTTTTAAAGATGTTATCTGTTCATTTTTCAGAGAGAGAAAGAATGCACAAACAAGCAGGAGGAGTGGGAGACGGAGGAGGAGAAGCAGGCTTCCTTCTGAGCAGGGAGCCTGATATGGGACTTGATCCCAGAACCCCAGGACCATGACCTGAGTCAAAGGCAGAGGCTTTAACTACTGAGCCACCCAGGCACCCCTCATTCTCTTTTCTTTAAACAAATTTTTTTTCGTTTACTTTTTCGTATATTTCTCAATCTTGGCAGCTGTGTTGCTTGGGTAGGGACACGGGGGTGGTTATCTCACATCTATGAAAATTGGTGCCGGGGCGCCTGGGTGGCTCAGTGGGTTAAGCTGCTACCTTCGGCTCAGGTCATGATCGCAGGGTCCTGGGATCGAGTCCCGCATCGGGCTCTCTGCTCAGCAGGGAGCCTGCTTCCTTCTCTCTCTCTCTCTCTGCCTGCCTCTCTGCCTGCTTGTGATGTCTCTCTGTCAAATAAATAAATAAAATCTTTAAAAAAAAAAAGAAAGAAAGAAAATTGGTGCCACCAAAAATTCATTTCCAACTTCAACTGTACTGTTAACACTATTCAGAAATCCTTCTGAGTCATCCCAGTTAGCCTCCTTTCAGCTTCTCATAAAACTTAAAGTGTTTGTTAAGCCCCCAGTCCCTCCATTCGCTTATATTCAGCACATGACTGAAGTTACACTTCTCAGAGTAAACTTCAATTTCAAAACGCCTCTTCCCAGCACCCATATTGACACCTGTCCTTTACCTTCATCCTTCTTAGGTAACACACCTGTACACCTGTGCTCTAGAGCTTTTCTTGCCCGCCTCTTCTGTATTGGCTCTTTCCCTTCACTGTAGTAAAACACTCCCCCATCCCTTTCTTTGCCCCTCTTTCCCTCTCTTGCACCACTTGTTGACTGTTTAGTCTTCAAAATATTTCTCAAATCTGTCCTCTTCTCCCCATCCTCACTGCTACTACATTAGTTCAGGATAGTTTATTGTTACTTCTTGTCTAGCCTCCTAAAGCCACCCTTATAGTAGCACCTAGAGGAATTTTTCTCAAATATAAATCTCATCCTTTTACTCCCCCATTTAAAATACTGTATTGTCTCCCCTTTGCTTGCAAAATAAAGTTGATTCTGCTTAGCAGGTCATACATGTACATTCATGATCTAGAACATTCCAACTTAACAGTCTCCTTAAGGGGCGCCTGGGTGGCTCAGTTGCTAAGCATCTGCCTTTGGCTCAGGTCATGATCCCAGGGTCCTGGGATCGAGCCCCACATCAGGCTCCCTGCTTAGCGGGAAACCTGCTTTTCGATCTCTCACTGCCCCTGCTTGTATTCCCTCTCTCGCTCTCTCTGTCAAATAAATAAAATATTAAAAAAAAAAAAAAAGAACAGTCTCCTTAAGACTAAGTTGAAACTTAACTTCTTCCTTGATGGCTTCTCCATTACATTCTTCAGGGAATGTAATGTATTTTACACACTCCCGTATCTCTTCGTCTATACCTCTACTGTATAGTGCTCTAATCACCATGATGTAATTGTTTTACCCATATGTGCTATAAGTCCCCAAGAATAGGTACTGTGTTCTGTTCTTTGTGTATCCCCAAGTGCCTAGCATATAGGATTGACACATACAGGTGCTTATAAATATTCTCTGAAATAATATGCTGATTAATGAAAAGATAATACAAGGCAGTATATGCCCAACAATTCAGAAGAAGGTTAAAGCTGATAGAAAATTAAACCTCCGGGGCGCCTGGGTGGCTCACTGGTTTAGGCCTCTGCCTTCGGCTCAGGTCATGATCTCGGGGTCCTGGGATCGAGCCCTGCATTGGGTTCTCTGCTCAGCGGAGGGCCTGCTTCCCCCTCTCTCTCTGCCTGCCTCTCTGCCTACTTGTGATCTCTATCAAATAAATGAATAAAAATCTTTAAAAAAAAAAAAAAAGAAAGAAAATTAAACCTCACGGTAGGCCCAGAAAAAGAAGTAATTGAGTTGGCCCTTTTGTTTTTTTAAGGTTTTATTTATTTATTTGACAGAGAGAGATCACAAGTAGGCAGAGAGGCAGGCAGAGAGAGGGGAGGAAGGAGGCACCCTGCTGAGCAGAGAGCCCGATGTGGGACTCGATCCCAGGACCCTGAGATCATGACCTGAGCCGAAGGCAGCGGCTTAACCCACTGAGCCACCCAGGTGCCCCATGAGTTGGCCCTTTAAAGGATATATAACTCAGGTAAGTAGAAAGAAAGAAAAGGAAACTTTCAATGAAAAATTGACGTAATCAAAGATACATGGGTCTGTGGCATGCCTGGGTGGCTCAGCTGGTTAGGCGTCCCACTCTTGATCTCAGCTCAGGTCTTTATCTCAGGGTCATGAGTTCAAGCCCCAGCAAATGATAAGTTAGAGAGAAATAAGCTAGTGCTACATTATAAAAGAACTTGAAAGACAGGATGAGGTTTTTGGAGTTAATCCTGTAAGCCAAAGGATCCAAACAAGTAAACCAGTGTCTGCCATAGGTGTTTAATCCCTTAGCTTCTGCTACCACCAGTATCCCCATGCCCCGCCTGGGAATTCACAGTAGGAATGGAGGTGGAACCTACAAGAACAGTCGTTTCCTTTTCTTAGAGGGACTTGAACCAGTACCCACATATGATGCCTGGATATAAGTAAGTGAGAATGATCATATCTTCACAAAGTTGTTGGGAACTCCTGGCATTGTCATTAGGAGACTTTTGAAAGTGTTTTGTTTTTTAAACAATGAAGCAACCTAATAAAGACAGAATTTAGTATTATTAATATGAAGGGAAATAAAGGATTGTTTGAAGTTGGGAGAATTGGTGACAGGGAGAATAATTGAGCTATTTCAGTGGTCCAGGCTGGAAAGGACAAATATCTAAACGCTGGCAGTGCAGTAGAAAAGAAGAGATGGGTATAGAAGCTACAATTGACTAGATTTTATGAATGAGGGAAGGGAAGAATCAAACGTTGGAAACACATATGCTGACTGGTTCTTATTAAGCATTTTTTTTTTATCAATGACAAATTCTTTGTTCCTATCAATTTAAGTATATGTTATATATTAGGTACAATGTAGTTGTATTTATTATACTATAGACCAATATATAATATTACATTATATATCATTATATATTGGTTGTAATATATACCAGGTATTATATAAAGGTGTATCATTAGATGTAGTAATTCCTATTGTATCTCTCGAATTTCTCCATTAGCTATGTCCTGACTGTAAATCCCTCTGTTTAGAATGTCTCCCCTTCTCCATTTCTCTTACCCTTCTTCTTCTTCTTTTTTTTTTTTAAGATTTTATTTATTTATTTATTTGACAGCACAAGTCAGCAGAGAGGCAGGCAGAGAGAGACGAGGAAGCAGGCTCCCTGCTGAGCAGAGAGCCCAATGCGGGGCTCCATCCCAGGACCCTGGGATCATGACCTGAGCCGAAGGCAGAGGCTTTAACCCACTGAGCCACCCAGGCGACCCACCCTTCTTTTTGATAAACTAACCATCCTTCAAGATTTGGCTTAGTTATTCCTTGATACCATTCCTGACTGCTTTATTTTATTTTCTTTCCTTTTTGATTCCCACAATATTTGTACCTATGCTGTAACAATTATTTTTATTGTTTCATAATTGTATAATTCCTCTCCAAACTTCTTGAGAAGAAAGGGTAACTCTTTCAATATCTGCAGTGCCTAGCACAGTACCTGACACATGGTAGGCATTCATAGTATCAGATGAATTAATAATAATCCTACAGACCATATTAGAGGTGGTTGTTAGCACATGGATCCATTACAGCGGTCTAATAATGATTATGCCTGCCTGTGTCTAATAACTCTGGCATTCATTTCATTTTGCATATTGCACTTGTTTCCTGGCCTGAAACACTGCTTTTGTTTTTAGACTTCCATGTAGAGAATTTCAGTTGTTTTCCATCTACTTTAGACTCCGAGACTTTTGCTAATATGACCCTAGTGTTCTAAGCAAACCATTCCGGACCTGTGCCATGTTTATTCTGCTCCTGTGATTTTGAGTTCTCTCTGATTTTTAAGGTTTTTAAAAGTTCCTTCTTAAAGCGTGTATGCCTCTATCCATGTTGCTCCTCTCCTTTGGACCCTTAACAGCACTAAAGGCAGAACCACAGGTTATTGGCTCTATCACCTTGGGCAAATCCTTTCAGCTTCCTCTGAGCTAGTTTCTTCTAGAACATAGGAAAATTTCCTCCTCACAGGTTTGCTGTGCAGATTTGGTATGATGATAGTAGGACATGTGCTCTAAATTGAAGTCATTTAGAGACTGCCTTTATGATCTTTCTATTTTTATGTATCATCTTTGTATTTAAAATTTTTTTCTTAAATTGAATCACTGAAAGGAGCTTTATCACTAAATGAAATACCAGCGTGCTTGCCACTCCATAAATAGAGAATAAACTAAAAATAGATGTAATATAAATGGTATTAATCTTGCTAGATACTGTTGCCAAGCAGAGGCTTTTAGCCTGTTAAAAAAAGATCAAGGGGAGGCAGTGCATCTTACTGGGATAAGTGGTGTGGGGGTTTTTTGTTCTTTTTTTTTAAGATTTTATTTATTTATTTGTCAAAGAGAGAGAGCAAAAGCAGGGGAGCAGCAGAGAGAGAAGTAGTGTTCTCTGAACAAGGATCCCAATGTAGGATTCAATCCCAGGACCCTGGTATCATGACCAGAGCTGAGGGCTGACACTTAACTGACTAAGCCACCCAGGCATCCCATAAGTGGTGTTTTTACTGATCACTGTTAGTTCCAAACATTATTTTCTTGATTTGTAATTTAATTATTTTATAAATATCTTGTAATTTCCCAATTTATTTTCCTGGATAATGGAGAGTTAATTATATTACTAATATTCATACTTTTTTTTCTAATATTCATTCTTATACCTACTTTTTATGACCAGCATAATGTAATAGAAAATCAGAATTCAGGTTCAAGCCAGTCTTTGAAATTTACTGACAGTATATCCTGGCCAAACCATTGAACCTAACTTAGCTTTAGCTTCTTTATAAGGGTCCTACCTATATCACAGAGTTATCATGGGAATCAAATGAAGTATGTGAAAGTATTTTTAAAACTGTAAAATGTTATTAAACATAAAATGCCATTATTACTACCATTCATTTTTAGTTTCTTAAGTTGAATTTGGCTCTTCAACTAATTTGTGAGTCTTGTTAAAATTATTATTCATTTGAAAAAAAATTATTATTCATTTGAGAGAGAGAGAGAGAGAGCACAATCAGTAGGAGAGGCAGAGGGAGAGGGAGAAGCAGACTCCCAGACTCCTTGCTGAGCCAGGAGCTCGACATGGGGCTTGATGTGGGGCTGGATCCCAGGACCTGGAGATCATAACCTGAGCTGAAGGCAGATACTCAACCATCTGAGCCACCCATGCACCCCTAGTTTGTGAGCTTCTTAATGTCAGGAAATACCTTATTCTCATTCTTTTATTTTTTGCAGTATCCAACACAGCTTTTGGTGTATTTAAAACTTACTGAATTAAGTTCTTGTTTATTTGAATAGGAGTCATTAATAAACTTGTGTTGGGAATATAATACAGACACTCCTGGACAATTACTATTGTAATTATTTTATCAGAAAGTCCCAAATCATATGTTATTGCATATTTAGTCCAAACTATCAATGTATCAAATTTCAAAATAAGATGGGTGACTTAAAGTATTAGTGTCACGTGACTGTACAGTTTTAATCAATGTGTATACCAATCCAAAGATTCACCCAAATTACTTCTGTACTCCCATATTACTTAAGTACTGTTGTACTTCAAAATGTTTAAAGTTCTAAAAAAAAATCTCTTGCTACCTAAATTCTAATTTAATCATGATTATTTGCAACACTAAGTTTTTATTATTTTTCTTAAGGATCATTCCATGGGTCATCTCAGTTTTCTTAACAGTTACCTTTTACTGAGTATCTACCATATATAATCCTCACAATAATTTTCTGTGGTGTAGTATTACTCTTGTTGCATTGATAGTAAATAAGGCTAAGAAATATTAAAACATTTTTGCAGAGTTACACAAATAGCATATATAAAGCTAGGATCTCAGCTGAGCTTCATCTGCTTCCAGATCCTGTGTTCTCTTTTCATTGTGCCTCACATTTGCTCCAGGACGGCTGCACAGCTGTCACAGTGTGACCCTCTCCCCACTCCATTCATCATCACCATCATCACTCTTCTCCCAGCCTCCGACACTCAGGAAACAGCAACCCTGTGTGTCTAATTGCTCTTGGAAAGAACTTTAACTTGTTTCTCTGCACCCCACCCCTACTACCTCCAGTCAGTCAGTGTGCTAACTTTGTGAACCCAGCCTGTGAACTCTACTCACCAGCTCTGGTACTTCTGACCATATCCAGACTACCATTACCTTTCCTTGGGCCATTACAAAAGCCTTCTGAGTCCTACTTTCTCACTTGCCTCCTGCAGTCTATTCTCCAGACAACAGCTAGATTGAGCGTGTTAAAATTTAAATCAGAACTTTCCAGTGGCTTCTGAGCTCACAAAGTAAAACCCAAAGTCCTCACTATGTCCCACAAGACCCCACTGTGTCCTACAAGGACATGCACCTGCTTCAGAGTCATTGCACCAACCATTCCCTCTGCCTGGAATGTTCTTCCTACAGATATTTGTATAGCTAGCTGCCTCACTTCGGGTTTCTGGTCAAGTACCACATCTGAGAGACATTTTTTAGACTCAGTATCTAATCTACCACGCAAACCATGCCCCCACTAATCCTTCCATTCTCTTATTCTGCTTCTCGATATGTTTTAGAACTCATCACTCTTGACATATATGTTGCGTTTTGATCATGTGAGCTCTTTAGTGGCAGGGGTTTTGCTACTGCATTTCTGGTAATTAGAATAGTACTTAAGCAATACTTTTGAGTATTGCTCAAAAAATTTTATTGAGTAAGTGAATGAAAAGAACTACACTCTAGAGTAACGTGGACATGGCCTCTGAAGACAAGCTCAACAATTCTCATTGTGGAAGATCTCATCACTTTCTCCACCATGGATTTTACCATCTTCATTACAGCCATTTCCATGTCTTCCTAAGACTCCTGTTTCCCCTGTTTCTGCTCTTCCTCCTTCCACAGTGCATCCTTCAACCATTAACTGAAGAGTTAATCAGACCTGTCTTGGGGCTTTTAAAACCTTCCAGTTGTGTCACCTCACTTTCATAGTAAAATTTCCACTCTTCACCATGGTCTGCAATACTACAAGCAGGTATCTTCTACCTAGTTTGAGAACTTTTTTTTAAACTGCTTTCTTCCTCATTGTGCTTTAGCCACATTAATATTTCCTAAACATGCCAAGGTTATTCCCATCTTAAGGTCTTTGCATGGCTACTTCTCTGCCCTCATCAGTCCTCTTCAAGATCCTCACATGTCTGCCTTCTTTACATGCAGGTCTCATCATAAAAGTTACCTTCTCAGAAAGGCCTTTACTGTCCACCCAATCCAAAATAGCTTCCCTAGTCACTCAATTTTGGTTTATGATAAATTTTATAAGGAAAATAATTTTGATTATTAATTTTCTTTCATTCTTTAAGATTTTATCTATTTATTTGGCAGAGAGAGAGACAGTAAGAGAGGGAATACAAGCAGAGGGAGTGGGAGAGGGAGAAGCAGGCTTCCTGCAGAACAGGAAGCCCGATGTGGGACTCCATGTGGGGCTTGATCCCAGGACCCTGGAATCATGACCTGAGCCAAAGGCAGACACCCAGGTGCCCCATTTTTCTTTTATTATTTATCTCCCCATATCTGCATGAGAACAGGAAATTTGTCTTGTGTATTTGTTGCTCTATTCCTAGCACCTAGAGCCATATCTGAGTCTTCTTAATCACTCATTTAGGTGAATCAGTGAATGAAGATTTAGAATAGTCATCTGGGCACTTTATAAACAGCAAAATCTCAGGCTTTTCCCATGAGATCAAGTCAATTAGGGCTAGTTATATGATCCAGGAATTTGTAGTTTAACAAATAACTCCAGATGATTCTTTTGACTGGGCAAATTTGGAGAATACTGGCTTAATAGTAGTATTGCTAAGTGAAAGGAATAAGTAAATGGCAGTGATGATTCAGAGAGTTATCATTTAACCCTGGTACACTGAAATGAATTTGTTGGACATTTCCCAGAGTGTATACAGTGGAACACTGATTACATAAGATGTGTGGTCATGAATGAGTTATGTCTTCTGATATATTTAAGAATGCCAAATCCTATATTCTTTAGGAGATTAGTTAGGCAGCCATTAGCATATTAAAGGGTCTGAGAAATTAAACATTATAGGAATTTACTTGAGTGTTAAATATATTTGCCAAGTTTGTTTACCAACCCTCCCCCAAATCATTTTCTCACCAAATATCTATTAACATACTGAAGGAAATGTGGTACAAGAAATACAGTACTTGGTTCACAACTACAATAGCTTATTCTCTCAATGATTAGCTGTCTACACAAATCACTTGCATGACTGATGGTTTGGACTAGATAGAATCCTAACAGAAATTATGTTTTTTTTGGCAGAAGTATATTCTATGTATCTTTTTAAAAATATGTTCTTACTATAATAAAAATTCAGATAAGTATCTTTTGATTCTCTTTTGTTGGGTGGGCTAGAAATATAAAAAACTAATGATTTATTAACTTCTGTATGCATCGCTTTACATTTCCATCTCACAGATAAATTATTTTGCCTACATTTGCCTTGTGTTTTTCACCCACTTCTTTATTTAAACCCAATTAATTACATGTAAATTTTTCTAGGTCTTTCTGGTCTCATTGCAGTAAGTTTGAAATGTATATAAAGAAGATAGGCTTTTTCAGATTTTACCTTCTTTCAGTTTGTTTTCCTTCTTGGGTTTCCCACTATAATAGTTACCCATATAGAGAGGCAGAATCCAGTAAGTGTGAATGTTAGCGTAATTATCTTTGATTCCATTTTTGATCCACTTTGCCTAATTCTGAGTCAGAAGGGTTTCTTATCATAATGTTACTTTGGTTTTTTAAAAATTGGAGACCAGAGAATTAGGAATGTGTTAAGACTAGTGATTTCACGTATTTTGTATACTTGTATTCAAGGTATGTCTAGATAAAATAGACTATAATGAGCCTCTTGTCCTCATGCATATGCACTTGATCATGCCTACTTTTTCTAGATAATTAGGCCTAACAGTTTCCACTATTGATTGTATTACTTAATGAAATTACTGATACTATCTTTAATGAAGACTAAAACCTGCTACGCTGAATTTCAGATGCAAGGTACAAGCTAGCCTTTATTTGCTTCAAATTTTCTACCAAGAATGGTAGATGAAGTAATTAGCAAAGGAAATTCAGAAAAAGGTTATTGCTATGGACAAAACTAAGGGAGATAATAAGGCTCTTCAGAAAAACTATTTACAGAGGCAATTTTGCAAGCTGGTACCACCCACAATCATTTTTCTCTCTATTCTCCAAGGCACATGACAAGAAACTAAATAAAATCTCCATTCTTTACCATTTACCCAGGATAAATAAAATATACTGAGAAAGTGCCCATTTATAAAACTACTATATCATTTCTTTTTTTTTAATTTTTTATTTTTTACAAACATATAATATATTTTTATCCCCTGGGGTACAAGTATGTGAATCACCAGGTTTACACACTTAACAGCACTCACCATAGCACATACCCTCCCCAATGTCCACAATCCCACCCCCTTCTCCCAACCCTCCTCCCCCAGCAACCCTCAGTTTGTTTTGTGAGATTAAGAGTCACTTATGAGGGGCGCCTGGGTGGCTCAGTGGGTCATGATACCAGGGTCCTGGGATCGAGTTCCGCATCGGGCTCTCTGCTCAGCGAGGAGCCTGCTTCCTCCTCTCTCTCTCTCTCTCTGCCTGCCTGTCTGCCTGCTTGTGATCTCTCTCTATCAAATAAATGAATAAAATCTTTAAAAAAAAAAAAAAGAGTCACTTATGGTTTGTCTCCCTCCCAATCCCATCTTGTTTCATTTATTCTTCTCCTACCCCCTTAACCCCCCATGTTGCATCTCCACTTCCTCATATCAGGGAGATCATATGATAGTTGTCTTTCTCTGCTTGACTTATTTCGCTAAGCATGATATGCTCTAGTTCCATCCATGTTGTCGCAAGTGGCAAGATTTCATTTCTTTGATGGCTGCATAGTATTCCATTGTGTATATACCACATATTTATCCATTCATCTGTTGATGGACATCTAGGTTCTTTCCATAGTTTGGCTGTTGTGGACATTGATGCTATAAACATTCGGGTGCATGTACCCCTTCGGATCACTACCTTTGTATCTTTAGGGTAAATACCCAACTACTATATCATTTCTATAACAAGGAAATACTTTCAGGTCATTTTTCTGATTGTATTTACATGTGAAAAGGTACATGCTTTTATTACTGATAGATTATCAAAGGCTTTTTTTAAAAATTTTTTATTTTTTATAAACATATATTTTTATCCCCAGGGGTACAGGTCTGTGAATTGCCAGGTTTACACACTTCACAGCACTCACCAAAGCACATACCCTCCCCAATGTCCATAACCACACCCCCTTCTCCCAACCCCCCTCCCCCCAGCAACCCTCAGTTTGTTTTGTGAGATTAAGAGTCACTTATGGTTTGTCTCCCTCCCAATTCCATCTTGTTTCATTGATTCTTCTCCTACCCACTTAAGCCCCCATGTTGCATCACCACTTCCTCATATCAGGGAGATCATATGATAGTTGTCTTTCTCTGCTTGACTTATTTTGCTAAGCATGATACGCTCTAGTTCCATCCATGTTGTCGCAAATGGCAAGATTTCATTTCTTTTGATGGCTGCATAGTATTCCATTGTGTATATATACCACATCTTCTTGATCCATTCATCTGTTGATGGACATCTAGGTTCTTTCCATAGTTTGGCTATTGTGGACATTGCTGCTATAAACATTCGGGTGCACGTGCCCCTTTGGATCACTACGTTTGTATCTTTAGGGTAAATACCCAGTAGTGCAATTGCTGGGTCATAGGGCAGTTCTATTTTCAACATTTTGAGGAACCTCCATGCTGTTTTCCAGAGTGGTTGCACCAGCTTGCATTCCCAACAGTGTAGGAGGGTTCCCCTGAGTATCAAAGGCTTTTGAGTATAACCTGGTATAACCTTTTGAGTTGTAACCTGTGAGTAGCTTAGTTTATAAAGACCATCAAAGGTAAGAATAGTCATCTTATTGGCAACTTGTTTCTATTACAGGAAGTAATTTGGTTAAAATAAATGTCATTTTGAGTAATGTTTAGGACAACTCCCAGTCTTTGGCAAACTTGGGTTGCCCTCACCAGTGACATAGCAGGAAAAATGTTAAATGGGAGAGTTCAGACATTAGACAAGAGACAGAGGACATAACAGCCATATCTCAGAGCAGTATTATCATGTTGATTATACAGTTTGGACTGCATACCCAGAATCATCCCTCAACTTAAACCCATTTACCAATTGTGATTTTTATAGGCATGGCTAATTTCATTCTCATGAATTCTGAATTTTTTTACTCCTAAATTTGCCCTTGTTTTGGGTTTTATGTGTATCAGTGAAGTACTGGTGAAGTACTTGAGATTAGTCTTCAAATTACCAAAGAAGTATTAGGTAAAGGTTGCCCTACGTTCCTTCAATTATAAAAAAATGAAAAACAGAAGTCCAAGTTGAACTTACAGGGAACTACACAAAGAGTAATTTCTACTCAGCTCAAACATGGAGGGTGTTCAAAGGAAGAGGCCTGGCCTGCGTAGAAAATGCATGTATGGCATGTGCGCACAGCTTAGAAGGCAAGAGAGTGTATAGTATAGAAGGAGGTAATTTGTAAGAGAAAAATTGTTTGTATTTCCCCATCTAAAATCATATCTGTTCTGCCCAAGTTATCTGAGATGGCCTTCTATTTTTACTCATACATTCCCTGGAAATTCCAAATAACTTGTTTTAGGCTATTTTTCTTTTTTTTTTTTTTTAAAGATTTTATTTATTTGAAGAGATCACAAGTAGGCAGAGAGGCAGAGAGAGAGGAGAAGCAGGCTCCCCACTGAGCAGAGAGCCTGATGTCGGGCTTGATCCCAGGACACTGAGACCATGACCTGAGCGGAAGGCAGAGGCTTAACCCACTGAGCCACCCAGGCACCCCTAGGCTATTTTTCATTTCAGGACAAAAAAGTTAGAATTCAGAGTACCAAGAAACATGAAGATAGGTCCCCAAAGCCTAAGATTATCTCTCTAAGCTTTCTCTTTTGACAGTAGTGTGCCATGTCTTTGGCCACTTACTAACAGCATTCATCTTCTGAACTATAAATATTCTTTAAAGATTTTTTATTTCTTCATCTGAGAGAGAGACCAAGCAAAAGCACTAGCAAGGTGAGGAGCAGAGGATGGGAAAGAAGCAAACTCCACACTGAGCAGGGAGCCTGATGTGGGGCTAGATCCCAGGACCACGGAATCATGACCTGAGCTGAAGGCAGATGCTTAACCAACCACCCCTCAACTGTAAATATTAAGAGATTCTAAGCTTTGCCCCATCCCATCATACATAAGAGGTGTTCCCATTAATGACAGTGTCTGAGAATCATAATCTTAAAAAGGATTGTTGATGATATTTTAGGAAAAAAAATAGATGGTGCTGGTAATTTCTCAAGCTTTTCCTTTAGAATCAGTAGAGTAGAGCTAGATGATGACCGTAGTTATTCTGGTTATGAAACTGTGATTTTTTTTTTAAGACTTATTTATTTGACAGAGATCACAAGTAGGCAGAGAGGCAGGCAGAGAGAGAGGAAGAAGCAGGCTCCCTGCCGAGCAGAGATCCCGATGCGGGGCTCCATCCCAGGACCCTGAGATCATGACCTGAGCCGAAGGCAGATCATAACCCACTAAGCCACCCAGGCACCCCTCTAAGTGCTTTTTTTATCAGTACATTTAAGAAGACCTAGCAGCCTTTTAATTACTACCATAATTTCAAAGTAGTATTGCACTTAAATGAGATTAAGAAATATATATATAACAATTACAGTGTCATATGAAAAATTGTACTTATTGTTGATAAAGCACAGGTACTTTTATGTAGTTTGTTTCTGATGTCATACTTGGAGAAAATACTAAACTTCAGTTACAGGTTAGTGAAAATAAAGTTGCAACCTTCTCCCCATTGTTCACAGACCCCCTTGTCTAAAATTACTTTTGTGGCCCAGACACATTCAGGGAAACCAGATGTAATCCTCAGTATCTCAAGAGACTTAATCTTTGAGGAAATTGGAGTTCAAAGTCTTTTCCATATTTAGCCCTTAATGGTTTTCAAACCTTTAAAATAACCATGTGGTTAGTTGTTAAATGATGATTGTCAATATCTCTTGCATTAGGAACTTGGCTTATTGCCACTAATTTTATTATAGATTAGAAGAAGTAGATATTTATAAAAGCCAGGTTAGTAATTTTATCATGAAGTCCAATCAGAACATATCTGCTGGTAGTAATGAGTTCTTTACTTATGTCTTGACTTTGAGCTGCTATGGCCATATGTTTCTTTGGCATTAAAGAGAAAATGTAATCCATGTGGTAAGCCCCAAATCATTCTACTTTATTGAACTTGTTTTGCTTGATCAAATTTGTGTGATTATCTTTTTAATTAATTTTTTTCTCAAAATTTCATTTAAATGCAATTATACAAAATTTGTCCTGCTTCTGGCTTATTTTCAAGGTTCATCCATATTGTAGTATTTTCTTTTTTATGACTGAATAATATCCCATTGTATGTTCATACCGCATTATTGTTTATCCATTTATCTGTTGAAGGACACTTGGTTGTTTCCACCTTTTGGCTGTTGTAAATAATGCTTGGATGTACATTGTCATACAAGTGTCTGTTCTGCATCCCTGTTTTCAGTTCTTTTGAGTATATGCCTACAAGTGGAATTGCTGGGTCACATGGTAATTCTGTTGCTTAGCTTTTCAAAAAAGCTGTGTGATTATTTTTTATAATAGTTTATTCTATTTATACTATCCTTTTATTAATGTTTTTTGAGCATTAAAAAACTTTTTTTTTCTTATTTCCTTCATATACTTTTGTTGCTGATTTTTAAGAAATTATTTGTTTTGGTCATTCATTTTTTTCTTTTCTTTTCAATTGTTTGTTTTTCAGACCCGAGTCAGAACTCCATCACAGGGGAACACAGCCAGCTGTTAGGTATAGTATTACTGTGGGGATTGACTTTCACTAAAGTCACCCTTTTCCTGCCTATACTAACAGACATTACTCCCACTTCTATTTTCTATCCCCTCCTTTTCTGTTTTACACTCCTCAACATTTTTTCCTGCTGTTTGCATTCCCAACTTGGTAAGTTTTAGGAAACTACTTCTGCAATTTATTATTAAGACCCAATGTAGTACATTTAAAAGTAATTTATAGAATCTGTTTTTAAAAATAAAATCTGTAAGAATTAGAGCTTCTTTGTTCCAAGATAGTTTTGTCAAGAAGATACTATAATACTCTATCATATCTTGGGCCTTGTAGCTACTTTGTCCTTTTTATTATTTTTCTTGGTCTTTTAATCACCCTTATTTTTTAATTACTGAAAGTACTTCATGGATAGCAAGAGCTTAAGAAAGATGTAGAAGTAGATGTTCCAGTTCTTTATCTGTTAAATAAGTGATAGAAATAAATTTCTTTCTTCTAGGGATCACATATTTTAAATTTCAGCAATTTAACAGTAATTGCACATCTCAGAACTTAAAAATTTAAAATATAGAAATAAAACATGCTCTGGTGAGGATTTCAGACAATACAAAAAGTATATGTAAGGAAAGTAAAGTCCTTTAAAGTATCTCTTCTCCCTACCACTTCACCTCACTAACTGGAGAATTCTTTTAGAAATGTTTATTTATACATTTTCTTATTATATATGACTATCTTTTTTCTTTTTTCTGTCCATGGGATTATACTCTGCAAACTCCAGCTTCTTTTCTTTCACTTAACATTTTATCTTAGACACATTGTTTCAATACATAAAGATTTGCCTATTCCTTTGTTTGTTGAAGAATAATAGTCCCTGTATTCCTGTGTTCTAACTTTACACAGCCAGTTTCCTATTCTTGACTACTTATTTCAAGGTGTTTTACTTTTAAAAATTATGTTACAGTGAACATCTTATACATATATTCTTGCATTCTCATTGCCAGTATATTTGAAGGAAGAATTCCTAAGAGAATTCCTTGGTCAGAGGGTATACATATCTTCAGAAAGATACATCCTTACCATAAAAAGCAGATGCCAATCTTCAATTTTTTCTTTTTCTAAGAGGTGAAGATAGCATCTCCATTAAGTACTTTTCAATATATTAACAGCCATTTTGTGTGTATGTCTTTTGATTTGAGTCTTATTTTTTTTGTTGTGTGTTTTTGTTTTTGTTTTTACTGGAGTATAATTAACATACAGTAGTGTTATATTAGTTTCAGTTGTACACTATATTGATTGGACAGTACTCTCACCAGGATAAGTGTAGTTACCATCTATCACCACATAGCATTACTACAGTATTATTGACTATATTCCCCATGCTGTACTTTTCATCTCCATGACTAACTTATTTTATAACTGGGAGTTTATATCTGTCTTTTTTTTCTATTAAAAATTAAGGAAATTTATTTATAGTTCATATTGCAATGTTACATTAGTTTCAAGTGTACAACATAGTGATTCAACTTCACAAATTTATAACCCCTTTTTTCTCACCCATCCCACCCACCCACCTTCTCTCTGCAACCCACCAGTTTGCTCTTTGTATTTAAGGGTTGTTTGTTTGTTTGTTTGTTTGTTCTTTTTTGATGGGAGGGGCAAAGGGAGAGAGAGAGAATCCTTTTTGTTTGTTTTGTTTTTTGTTTTGTTTTGTTTCTGGTTTTTTTTTTTAAAGATTTTATTTATTTATTTGACAGAGATCACAAGTAGGCAGAGAGACAGGCAGAGAAAGAGAGGGGGAAGCAGGCTCCCCACTGAGCAGAGAGCCCGATACAGGGCTCCATCCCAGGACCCTGGAATCATGACCTGAGCCTAAGGCAGAGGCTTTAACCCACTGAGCCACCCAGGTGCCCCTTGTTTCTGTTTTTTGAGAGAGAATCCTAAGCAGACCCCACACTGGGACATGGGCTCAGTCTCATAGCCCTAAGATCATGACCTGAGCCAAAATAAAGAGTTTGTTGCCTAACCAACTGAGTCATCCAGGTGCTCCTATTTTCTTTTTATATACAACTTGTAAGTGAAATCATGAGATATTTGTCTTTCTTTGCCTGACTTCACTTAGCCTAATGTCCTCTAGGTCCACCAATGTTGTTGGGTGGCAAGACCTCATTCTTTTTTATGGCTGAATATTCCATTGTGCATATAATACCACACTTTATTCATTTGTTGATGGACAATTGCATCGCTTCTGTAGTTTGGCTATTGAAAATAAATATTGTTGCAATAAACAGAGATACATATGTCTTTTCAAATTAATTTTCTTTGGGTAAATATTCAGTAGTAGAATCGTTTGATCATATCGTAATTCTAGTTTTAATTTTTTGAGGAACCTCCATACTGTTTTCCACAGTGGTTGGTCCAATTTACATTTCCACCAATGGTGCATGAGGGTTAATTTGACGCTTTTTTTTTTATTTGTACATTGCTGAACTTTTTGCTATTTGAGTATGTGCAAAGCAGTTGTGGAAAATATAAGCTATCAAAAAGTCCAAAGTAAGGAAATTACTTGACTTGTTTGCTTATTACAGGTTCAGAATATGAGTTGATACTCCTTTTTTGCTCTTTCTTTGTTAAGGACATAAGTTTCTGGGTTTTTTCTTAAGATTTTATTTATTTCAGGGGCATCTGGGTGGCCTCTGCCTTCAGCTCGGGTCATGATCTCAGGGTCCTGGGATCAAGCCCCGAGTCGGGCTCCCTGCTGGCAGGGAGCCTGCTTCCCCCACTCTCTGCCTGCCTCTCTGCCTATTTGTGATCTCTCTCAGTCTGTCAAAAGATTTTATTTATTTCAGAGAGAGGGAGTGAGCAAGAGAGAGCATAAGCTGGGGGAGATGCAGAGTGAGAGGGAGAAGCAGACTCCCTGCTGAGCAGGGAGCCTGATGTGGGGCTTGATCCTAGGACCCTGAGATCCTAACTTGATGGAAAGGTGGATGCTTAACCATCTGAGTCACCCAGGTGCCCCATAAATTTCTGATCTTAGAAATTCTCATTTCTTTGACAGAGTTTATGTGCTGGAACAGTAACTCACCTCCTAAGTACTCAATAAATATTTGTTAGGTAAATGTTTGACATAAACATTTGGCTAGAAATCTGATCACAGGGTCCTAGACTTATGATATTGAGGCTGTCACTATTCTCTTTTTTTAGAGTTTTATATTTGATAGTTTATTTAGACTGTTCAATATTATTCTTGTCTATATAAAAATTTCATATTTGGACCAGGAATGATTGAGAGTTTATTGAAAGATTTAGGCAGACCATGAAAAGTACATTTCTCTCCTAAGCTATTAAATTGTTTCTGTCTCTGATACATGCTGACAAGTAGAGAAATTTGAGAGTGGTTTATCATCTGGCCAGGAACATGTGTGTAATGGAGGTAGGGAGGACTTAGCTAATGAAATGGACAGTCAGGGGAGCTGGTACCATTCCAGTGTAAGCTGGATTTTGTTTCCAGTGAAGCATTCGTAGTAAAAGATAGAGTGTATTGTGGGCAGAAGAAATGGTATATGATTGTGAAGACTTCTCTTAGTATTAGCTAAAAACCCTAGTATTTGCAAAGAGGTTACTCTAGATATTAATCTCATTTGGCAGCCTGTATTTGCATTCAATTTTAAACAATCCTGGGAATTTATCCAGAGTCATCTGGCTAGATTCTCAGGTAAGTTCATCTTGCTACCCTGAGTGCTCCCTCTTAGGTTCGTTAGATAAGGTCTTTTTTCTCGTGCTCTTAATAACTGCCATCTTCTGTGTCCTAACCTGAATATCTTTCCCTTTCTTTCTTCCTTCCTTCCTTCCTCCCTCCCTCCCTCCCTCCCTTTCTTTCTTTCTTTCTTTTTTTAAAGTAAGCTCTAAACCCAGCTTGGGGCTTGAATTCAGGACCTGAGAGTTGCATGCTGTACTTACTGAGCTGGCCAGGCACCCCTCTGAGTATCTTTGCCTAAGCTTCAGCCTCAAAGGCCTTAAAAGGCCAGGTTATTTAAAAAAAAAAAAAATCCTCAAAAGATAGAAGGGTGATTTTTTAAAATTATATTTTCTAGCCATCATACAGAAGGGGCATTGGTAGCTTGAAGTAAAATCTTGCCAGCTCTTGGGGCACCTGGATGGCTCAGTCGGTTAAGTGTCTGCCTTCGGCTCAGGTCATAATCCTGGGTCAGAGTCCTGGGTCAGGGTCCTGGGATAGAGCCCCAAGTTGGTCTCCGTGCTCATTGGGGAGCCTGCTTCACCCTCTCACTCTGCCTCTCCCCTCCCACCCCCAGCTTGTGCTCTCTCTCACTCACTTCCTCCCTCCCAAATAAATAAAATTAAAAAAAAAAAAGAAAGAAAAGGATCTTGCCGGCTCTCTATAAAAATCTTGCTTAGGGGCACCTGGCTGGCTCAGTCAGTGGAGCATGTGAGTCTTGATCTAGGAGTTCGAGTTTGAGCCCCACCTTAGATGTACAGATTATTTAAAAACAAAATCTTGGGGGAAAAAAATCTTATTTAGCATAATTTGGCCTGGTAGGTTAGAAAGTGCTTCAGTTGCCTTGCTTGCTGAATGGAATTTATAATATTTCTCAGACCTTCTAAATGTTCTTCCTGTCAATAGGGCACAGTCATTTTAATGTATCTGTTCCCACTGACTCATCAGATCTCTCATAAAACTCAGGGTCAGGCTGAGCCACTATATGGAAGAGTGAAACTGCTATTGTGGTAAAGAATTAAGTTGTATACTTAAAATTTATGAACTTTTCTGTGTGTGTATTTCTATACTTTTTAATTTAAAACATTTTAGTAAGCAAGTAAGCAAATGAGCAGTGGGCCCTAACAGTTTTAAAACAATTTTTACCAAACATTCAAGGAAAAATAATTCCTCTTACACAGTTTCTCTCAGAGAACAGGAAAACAAACAGACCCTACCTGACTTTGAGGATTGTGTAACTTTGATACCAAAACTTAGCAATGACAATATGAGACAAGTATAAGCCAGTTTCAGTTATGAATATAGATACAGATGTCCTAAATGAAATATATGCAATCTAAATCAAGTAATACATATATTTTAAATTACCCCTGTGACCAGTTTGGGTTTCTGCTAGAAATACATGGTTGGGGCATGTGGGTGGCTCAGTTGCTTAAGCGACTGCTTTCAGCTCAGGTCATGATCCCAGACTCCTGGGATCAAGTCCCACATTGGGCTTCCAGCTTCATGGGGAGTCTCCTCTCTCTGACCTTCTCCCTTGTCATGCGCGCGCTCTCACTCTCTCTCTCTCTGTCAAATAAATAAAAATAAAATCTTTTATAAAAAGTTAAAGAAAAAAAAGGAATACATGTTTGGTTTACCATTAAAAATCAATGTATAGGGAGCGCCTGGGTGGCTCAGTGGGTTAAAACCTCTGCTTTCAGCTCAGGTCATGATCCCAGGGTCCTGGGATCGAGCCCTGCATCCCCACATCAGGCTCTCTGCTCAGCAGGGAGCCTGTCTCCTCTTCTCTCACTGCCTGTCTTTCAGCCTGCTTATGATCTCTGTCAAATAAATAAATGAAATCTTAAAAAAAAAAAAAGGGTATTTAATTCAGTATGGTAACCAAAGGAGATTAGGGGCACCTGGGTGCCTCAGTCAGTTAAGCTTCCAACTCTTGATTTTGGCTCCAGTTGTGATCTCAGTGTTATGAGATAGAGTCCTGTATGGGGCTTGCACTGGACATAGAGCCTGCTTAAGATTCTCTCTCTCCCTCTGCCAAACTCTCCCCACCCCTTAAAAAAAGGGAGATTAAAGAATGAATCACCTTAACTAACACAGGAAAAGAATTTCATTTGAAATCTATCCAATATTTAAATCCATGAGTTTGTATTGATACTTTAAAAAACTAATTGATCGCAGTTGGACTATTCTAGTGAATTAATTCCTTATTCTGAGAATTGGTTAATAAAAGGAAAGAATGAAGTATATATCTTACTTTACAATACCAACGGATAACCAAATTGTATATTAGAGAAAGTATCTCTATATAAAATTATTTCAGGTAATAAATTAAGGAAGAATAATAAAAAAGAGTATCACCACTTTGTAAACCTTATAAATTGATGGGTTTAGTCATTAATCACCAACAGTTGTTAGTATCCCAAAAATAAAGAAAATTAGATGACATGTATCTCTCTCTCTTTATTTATTTATTTATTTATTTGACAGAGAGAGAGAGACACAGTGGGAGAGGAAACACAAGCAGAGGGAGTGGGAGGAGGTGAAGCAGGCCTCCTGCTAAGCAGGGACCCCAATGTGGGGCTCAATCCTAGGACCCTGGAATTGTGACCTGAGCCAAAGGCGCCTAAAGACTGAGCCACTCAGGCACCCACAAATGACGTGTGTCTCGTAGCAGAAGATCAAAATTCCACTAAAAACACTGAATGTTGATAAGCCTCTAGATCTAAGTAGCAATAGATAGGAAATACAAAAAACAGTAAAACAATAAACAGTATTATGTGTATGTCATCATCAAAATCAGAAACTCTAGGGGCACAAGGGTGGCTCAAGTCAGTTAAGCATCTGCCTTTGGCTCAGTTCTTAATCTCAGGGTCTTGAGATCAAGCCCGGTGTTGGGCACCCTGCTTCTCCCTCCCTCTACCTCCTTTGCCCTGCTCATGTTCTCTCTCTCTTTCTCTCTCTGCAGTAAATAAAATATTAAAAAAAAAATTAGAAACTCTGATGAACATATGACCTGTTTTCTTCAAATAAATTGTAGAGAAAAAGAGAATAAGCTATTGACTTAAGAGATATAGCAATCAGTTATAATGTATGACTCTTGACTACTATAAAATCAAAAACATAATTTATAACATTTGAGACAACCTTTCATGTTCACACAGTCACATAGTTCAGACCCAGATCTGTGCCAAGGGAAATTAAGTACATTTACTGCTCTTGTTCTGCCTAGCTCAGACCAGCAAAGACCATTTGACAAGATCAGAAGACTAAGGGAAGAATCTGAGATTGATTTATCTTAGCCCTAAATTGTATAAGTGGCAAATTACAAAAAGCACAATGTGGAGATAATATCATAAACTTTTTTTTTGACAGAGAAAACATAAAGTTTTCCTCAAAAACTTTATAAAAGTTTTTATAAAGAACAAGACATCTGATACACCATTTTTCCTCTACAAAAAAAATTGTGTGCCATAAAGGATGGAAATTTGAAATCTGTAATAGAATCAATGGCACTTGTATCAGTTTTTGTTTGAATTGTGCAGTGAAACACTGGTAAATTCCCAGTGGTGTTAGCATTATCTAGATAGTAAAATAAGGGTGAAAAACCAACATGATGATCTGATGGACTGTTTAATTCATAGCATTATTGAGAGCAGTCTCAGAAGGTGCCTTTCAATGGAATTCTCTCAGGATTCTGGATAATCCTAAAACAGCCCTAGGACATGGATTTGGTTCTTAGTTCCTGTTCAGTAAAACTTACTTACTATTCAGAAACTCTAGAACTTCCATTCCATTTGAGATTTCCTGAGGCCACAGTAGTGACCCAGACTTCTGAAAGGCTCTACTATCTATCTATCTGTCTATTTATCTATTTTAATTTTTTTAGAAAGAGCATGTGAGGGGGGGGTAGAGGGAGAGGGAGAATCTTAAGCAGGCTCCATGCTCAGCACAGAACCCAACCAAGGGCTTGATCTCACAACCCTGAGATCATGATCTGAGCCAAAATCAAGAGTCAAACACTTAACCAACTGAGCTACCCACTTTTATTAAGGCTGTACTTTTGAAGCAGTGTGATCTCCCACCAAGAAACTGAGATTGACAATGGATCCATGCCTTTCAGTTAACCACTCCTGATGAGAACTTTGTCTCTTGCCTGGAAAGCCTTGTTCTTTCATGATTGACCAGGAGCTCTGCGGGACCCTCACATTCCCAACACCACCACATGTAGACCCTGATAAGACCATCTTAGAGACATCATTGGTCTCATAAATGTAGGCAAAGTATCCAGGAATATTCTTCTACCCCCCCCCCCAATTTAAGCAAGCAAGCAGAGTTGGGCCAGAAACATCTAGGATTAAAGTGTCAGGAAGTTACGGTGGTTGCATTTGAAACTTGAGACTCCAGAGGCTGCAAATGTAGAGGTGGCAGGGCTGCAGTGGGGTGGGGTTGTGGGGGTAGCTGTCAGGACAAGGCTTGGACCAGCAGGCAGCAGAATGGGGCAGGATAGTTCTGAAGCCAGATTTTTTTTTTTTAAACCAACAATATTGTAAGGCTATTGAGCCAGCAAGGAGTAGTATGTTGGGTCTGGGACTTCTCATATAACCCTCAAGAGGGGTGAAGTGGTCCAGAGTCTGTGATACAAAACTATTAAAAGTTCAAATCAATAATGGGTGCAGTTAGGAAGATGAGCATACTACTCAGGAATGAAAGACTGTTTAGAGAGAACAAATGGAACTTGTAGAAAAGAAAAGCTAGTTATTGATATAAAATGTCAAGTTAACAGATTAGAAACAGGTAAAAGGGGTTTGTGAACCAAACAAAAGGAAAAACTACACCTAGACATATGTTAATGAAGCTGCAGAACACCAAAAAAGGATCTTGAAATCAGCCAGAGAGGAAGTGCACGTCATCAAAGAAACAGTAGAATGACAGAATTCTCAATGGCAAAACAGATAATGTCTTAAAGTGTTTGCACAGCTGTTATTATCCTAGAATTTGTGCTTATTAGCAAGACACTCAGTAATAAGGACGAAATACAGACAGCTGTTGCTAAATAAAAGCCAAGAACATTTTACACCATGAAACTTGCTCTAAGCTAGTGGTTTACAACTGAGGACAGTTTTGTCCCCCAGGGGATATTTAGAAATGTTTGAAGACTTTTTTTGATTGTCACTACTGGAGATGCTACTGGCAGCTAGTTACTCGCAGCTAGGGATGCTCTTAAACAGCCTACAGTGCACTGGATATCCTCCACAACAAATAATTATGTGCTGAGTTTGAGAAACTCCTCTAATGGAATTCTCAAGAAGATACCTCAAGTAAAGGCAAAATGATCCCAGAAGACTAGTGCTCTGAAATGCAACAAAAATATTGAACAAATAGAACTGTAAAGAAAGCCAAAGTTGGTGGCATCACAATTCCAGATTTCAAGCTCTATTACAAAGCTGTCATCATCAAGACAGCATGGTACTGGCACAAAAACAGACACGTAGATCAATGGAACAGAACAGAGAGCCCAGAAATAGACTCTCAACTCTATGGTCAACTAATCTTCGACAAAGCAGGAAAGAATGTCCAGTGGAAAAAAGACAGCCTCTTCAATAAATGGTGTTGGGAAAATTGGAAAGCCACATGCAGAAAAATGAAATTGGACCATTTCCTTACACCACACACGAAAATAGACTTAAAATGGATGAAGGACCTCAATGTGCGAAAGGAATCCATCAAAATCCTTGAGGAGAACACAGGCAGCAACATCTTCCTAGGAACATCGCCAAAGGCAAGGGAAGCAAGGGCAAAAATGAACTATTGGGATTTCATCAAGATCAAAAGCTTTTGCACAGCAAAGGAAACAGTTAACAAAATCAAAAGACAGCTGACAGAATGGGAGAAGATATTTGCAAACGACATATCAGATAAAGGACTAGTGTCCAAAATCTATAAAGAACTTAGCAAACTCAACACCCAAAGAACAAATAATTCAATCAAGAAATGGGCAGAGGACATGAACAGACATTTCTGTAAAGAAGACATCCAGATGGCCAACAGACACATGAAAAAGTGCTCCATATCACTCGGCATCAGGGAAATACAAATCAAAACCACAATGAGATATCACCTCACACCAGTCAGAATGGCTAAAATAAACAAGTCAGGAAATGACAGATGCTGGCGAGGATGCGGAGAAAGGGGAACCCTCCTACACTGTTGGTGGGAATGCAAGCTGGTGCAACCACGCTGGAAAACAGTATGAAGGTTCCTCAAAATGTTGAAAATAGAACTGCCCGATGACCCAGCAATTGCACTACTGGGTATTTACCCTAAAGATACAAACGTAGTGATCCAAAGGGGCACGTGCACCCGAATGTTTATAGCAGCAATGTCCACAATAGCCAAACTATGGAAAGAACATAGCTGTCCATCAACAGATGAATGGATCAAGAAGCTGTGGTATATATACACAATGAAATACTATGCAGCCATCAAAAGAAATGAAATCTTGCCATTTGCGACAACATGGATGGAACTAGAGCGTATCATGCTTAGTGAAATAAGTCAAGCAGAGAAAGACAACTATCATATGATCTCCCTGTTATGAGGAAGTGGTGATGCAACATGGGGGCTTAAGTGGGTAGGAGAAGAATCAATGAAACAAGATGGAATTGGGAGGGAGACAAACCATAAGTGACTCTTAATCTCACAAAACAAACTGAGGGTTGCTGGGGGGAGGGGGGTTGGGAGAAGGGGGTGGGGGACATTGGGGAGGGTATGTGCTTTGGTGAGTGCTGTGAAGTGTGTAAACCTGGCAATTCACAGACCTGTACCCTGGGGATAAAAATATATGTTTATAAAAAATAAAAAATTTAAAAAAAAAAAGAAAGAAGATCCTAAAAGGTCTCATCACCGGAAAAAAAAATTAAATAAATAAAAATAAAATAAATAAAATAAAATAAGCTGCTAGAAATATTGGACAAAACAGTAATATATAAATCAGAGGAGAGAACAAAGTGTTTGAAAGTCTTTGTTATTGTTTGGGAGGATTACTTTTTTAAACTCACTTAACAGTTTGGGGTTTTTTTGGTTTTTAAGATTTTATTTGAGAGAGGGGGAGAGAGAGAGAGAAAGATCATGGGAGGGGGTGGGATGGAGGAGGAAGCAGCCTATCCCCGCTGAGCAGGAAGCTGCATGTGGGACTCAACCCCAAGACCCTGGAATCATGTCCTGGGCTGAAGGCAGACACTTAACCAACTGAGCCACCCAGGTGCCCCTTTATAGTTAAAATAAAATACGTGGAAAATTTCAAAGGTAGTTACTGAAAGAATAGATAGAATGTGGAATCTCCAAAAGAGGAAAGAGAACAAATGGAATAAGGGAAAAACAAACCAAAAATCCAGAGAGAAGAAATGAGAATGAATCCTAAAGAAAAAAGACCGAATAGAAATTTTTAAATGGTAGAATCCAGTCTAAACTTATAAATTGCTGTGTGATGGACTGAACTTGACAATTAAAAAGACAGATCATCAGATTTTTGAAAATACAACTATCTGCTATTTACAAGAGATGTACCCAAAACATAAGGACCCAGAAAAGATGGACAGTTGAAAGACAGAGAAGGACATTGAACCAAAGGACAGCTGTATAGATATTGTCATACTTTCTATTGTCTTAGAGTTTATTCTGCTCTCTAGCTTGTTAAAATAGGCACTTACCTCAAATAATTTTTATTTTTACTTTGCTGAAGTAAAACTAGGACAATAGCTTCTCATTGAAGTGCTACTTTTGGTGGATCCTACAAGTTTCAATAGCTGTCTTTGTCTCATTTTTTTAAGTATTTTAATCTTGGATCCTTGTGTTGTTCTACAATGTATTTTCTCTAATTTCCAAATTTGGAAGGATTTAAAAATTTATCTTTTCACAATTTTAACAAGTTTTGTTAAAGATCAAAATTGTAGTCCCTGCCCTTTGAGTGAGGGCTGGACTTCACGATGCTTTCTAATTAATAGAAAATGGCAAAAGCAAAGTCACTTTCAAAATGAGATTACAAAAAGACTGTGACATCTGTCTTGTACTCTCTTTCTGGCTTTCTTTGATGACTTGCTTTGAGGGAGTCCAGCTGCCATGCTGTAAACTATCCTGTGGATAGGCCCATGTGGCAGGGAACCAAGAGAAACCCTTCGTCAACAACCTGAAAGAGAGTGAGTCCTGCCAACAACTGTCTCAGTGAGCTTGGAGGTGGGTCTTCCCCAGGCCTTCAGATGAGACCACAGTCCTGGCTGAGCTTTGACTGGAGCTTCATAGGAAACTGAAGCAGAGGGCTCACCTGAGCCATGCCTATATTGCTAGCCCACATAAACTGGGTGATAAAAAGTGTGCATTTAAGCCACTAAATTTGGGAGTAATTTATTATACAGAAGGATAACTATAAACTATGGATGTATTTTTAAAATACTTTCTTAGGGGACCTGGGTGGCTCAGTAGGTTAAGCATCTGACTCTTCATTTTTGCTCGGGTCGTGATCTCAGGGTTGTTAGATGGAGCCCTACTTTGGATTCTCCCTCTTCCTCTCCCTCTGCCCCTCTCCCTGTCTCACACGCTTGCTTGCTTGGTCTTTTCTCTCTCAAAAAAAATAAATAAATAAAAAATAATTATAAACTGCTTTCTTGGTGAATTCAACCTTTTGTTACGTGGTTACCTTTTCATTCAGAATAAAGTTCTCCCCTTAAAGAAAAATTTATCTGGTGCTAATAAAACCATATCAGCTTTTTTTTTTTTTTGGTTAGTATGTACCTGATCTCTTTACTTTCAGCCTTTGTGTGTCATTATATGTCACTTGTAAACGGTATATGCCTGGATTTTGTTGTTAGTTTAAAATTGGCATGTGTGAACATTTACAGTGTGGAAATTGGCTAACACTGTAAATTGGTTTTGTATGTGTGGTGTGTGTTTTAACTGTCTTTTGTGACTTCACTATACACACAGTGAAAGCGACGTCTTTAAATGCATTGTCTACTGCTATATCCCCAGGACCTAGAGTGTGCAGCACATCATAAGAACATAATAAATGTTGGTGAATTAATTGAATAAATGAGTTACTCTGAAGTGGTGATAATTTTAAGCTGTGCCATTCTTTCTGGAATATTCTGAAACAATTAGAGGAAAATAATTACGTTTTCTTTTTTTTTTTTTTAGATAACTTTTTATTGTGGAAATTTCCAAAGGTATAGAAAAGCAGATAGAATAGCATAATGAATCTCCATGAAGCCATCACTCAGTTTTAACAGTGTTGAGAATCTGTTTTCAAGCCCTATGTAATTTTTTCTGGGACGTCTTTAAGAAAACTCCATCACATGATTTTATTTACCTTTTTTTTTAAGTTTATATTTAAATTTCTCTCTTCAGAATTGTCTTTCTACATTTGATTTGAGTCAGGATTCTAACAGATTTCACACCTTGCACTTGGTTGATGCATCATTACCTTTTTTTAGTTTATGCCATTTATTTGTTGAATAAGTCAGATTATTTTTTGTCATATAGAATTTCTCACATTGTGAATTTGATGATTGCACCATCTTTATGGTAATGCTTAACATGTTTCTCCCCTGTTTTTTGTGAACTGGTAGTTAGATTTAGAGGCTTGGTTAGATTCAACTTCTATTCTTTTGGTAGGAATACATCACAGGTTGTGCAGTGTACTTTTCATTGTACTAGATTGTTATCCACTTTTAGCGATTTTGAGATCTTTGAGTTCCTGATCACCCTGATCCATCCATTATAAAATTATGTCTCAGCTTTTCATCTAATGGTTTTAGCAACTATTAGTGATGATTACCTACATCCATTTTTTTCATTAGGGGTTAAAAATTGTTGATTTTTTTCCTAGATACATTATTCCATATGCATTAAAATTTTTTGTTTAAATTCCAGTTAACATACAGTATTATATTAGTTTCAAGTATAGAATATAGTGATTCAGCAATTCTTTACATTACTTAGTGCTCATCATGATAGTGTGCTCTAATCCCCATCACCATTTACACCCATCCCCCTAAACCCCTTCCCCTGACAACCGTCAGTTTGTTCTCTATAGTTAAGAGACATACACATGGCTAAAAGACACGTGAAAAGATCATCATCACTCATCTTCAGGGAAATATAAACCAAAACTATAATGAGTCAGCAAAGTTAAGCTTAGAAGATAAAGCATAGCTCTTTGGGGTGCATCTCTGTTCTAAAAGTTGTAGTTAATGAGTGTTGAAGAAACTGAGGAATTTATTTAGGGATAGCAAGTGTTAAGACTGATATGAGTTCCAGTAAAAGTTAGGATGAAGAACACATTGGGATGCTTAAAACACATAGGAGCATTGTGTCCAGTGGTAGAATTAAGAAGAATAAGACTTTTCCATCAGTTTAAAAGAAATATTTTTAAAATCAGTTTATGTAGGGTTATGGGGTTGTCCTGATGGCTCAATTGGTTGAGATTCCAATTCTCTGTCTTAGCTCAGCTCTTGATCTCATAGTCATGAGTTCATGCTCCAAGTTGGACTATGCTGGGTGTGAAGCCTACTTAAAAAAAAAAAAAATCGGCTTCTAGTGGTGATGGTTATACAGCATTGTGACTGTAATGCCTCTGATTTGCACATTTAAAAATGGTTAAAATTGCAAGTTTTTAAAAATTTTACCAGAAATTAAAAAATTAATGATGTAATATACCCCAAATTCTAATATTGTATACTTTAAATCAATGAATTATATGATGTCTAAATTATATTTTAATAAAGCTGTTTAAAAAAACAATCTATGTATAGAGTTAAGCCAGAAATTTCTGTAGAAGTGAAGTTAAAGGGACTGGTCTGGTCCTTGAAAACCGGCTTAAGCATCCTGTTTGCTCTGTCTCTGGTACTCAGTAAATATTTTTTAAGTGAATCAATAAACAAATGAAAAATTAAAAAACTACAATGAGATATTATGCCTGTCAGAATGGCTAAATTTAACAACATAGGAAACAACAGGTGTTAGTGAGGTTTTAGAGAAAGGGGAACCTCCTTACACAGTTAGTGGGAATCCAGACTGGTGCAGCCACTCGGGAAAACAGTATGGAGGTTCCTCAAAAGTTAAAAATAGAGCTATCCTACGACCCAGCAGTTGCACTACTAGGTATATACCCAAAGGATGCAAAAATACTGAACCAAAAGGGCACATGCACCCCAATGTTGACAGCAGCAGTTGTCCACAATGGTCAAATCATGGAAAGAGCCCAGATGCCTACCCACTGATGATACAAAATGGAATATTACTCAACCATAAAAAAGGAAACTTTGCCATTTGCTCTGATATGGCTAGAGCTAGATTGCATTGTACTAAATGAAATAAGTCAGAGAAAGACAAGTACCATATGACTTCACTCATGTGTGGAACTTAAGAAACAAAACAGATGACATGATCCAGTTATTTTGATAGCTTGTTGGCTATTTCCCAAACTTGTATTTAAGGTTATAAGACTTTAATTTCTTTAACTTTTATATTTGGGTTTATTTCCTGAATACTTAAAGTGTTAGTTCTTAATGACATTTACATAATTTTTTATTTTCTCTTTCCTTCTATAAGGCAATTATAATTATATATAACTCTTACACAACAAAAACCCAGTCTCTCTTTTTTTTCTTTGTAGCTGGTACAAGATTCTTCTGGGGTACCTCCCCCCACCCAGAGATTTTATTTATTTATTTATTTATTTGACAGAGAGACAGACAGGAAACCAAGCAGGGGGAGCGGGAGAGGGAGAAGCAGGCTTCCTGCTGAGCAGGGAGCCTGATGTGGGGCTGATCCCAGGAATCTGAAGGCAGATGCTTAACAACTGAGCCACCCAGGCGCCCTGGGGCACCTCTTTTAACATAAAACAACAACCAAAAAAGTGTGCCAAGAGTTTGTACAAAAACAATGCTTGGTTATGTGACCTAATGTCTTTTTTTTTTAACCTAATGTCAGCTTATAAAACGCTGGACAGCCCGGGAGGTAGAGGGGCTTTTCTATCATTATCAATAGCAGCAGTGTATAAAGTGTATAGTAATACACTGAGTAAGAACTCAAGAAGCAACTTTTTAAAAAAATTTATTCTAGATTTGAGTGGCTTTGGGAGTAGGGCCCTATATAGACTAGAATCCTGAAAGAATAGTGTTTCCAGAGGTCTTCATGCTGTTAAGCCTTCCTATTGTTTGCCTCTTAGAGATTTAATTTTGCTCCTGTTTTAGAGGGGGCCTCATTCTCTAAGCCTGGCTAATTGAGTTCTCCCTAAAATTTGAACATGAAAATGGATTCTTTCATTACAGAGGCAATATGATGTTATTTGGTGCTGATACTTCTTTAATACCAATGCAAAACTAACTTAATTTCTTTTTTTTTTTCCAGATGATGGCCATAAGAAAGCTCGAAATGCTTATCTCAATAATTCCAACTATGAAGAAGGAGATGAATATTTTGATAAAAATTTGGCCCTCTTTGAGGTAATATTTGAGAGAAAACTACGGCAGAAATTTCAGGAACAGAGATTTCAAGATAACGGTTTTCTGTCCCATTTAGTTTTAAAACAATACTTTTAAGAACTAATTGTTAAAATATAATACTTACTATAACTTGTCATTATAGTTGACTTACTCTGTATAATCTAATTATCACTAACTAATAAGTAACCATTAAATCAGATTTCTGTGAGTTGAGGTAGGATTTTGACATCACAGGCATATGGAGAACCTTGTGTCTAATTCAGCTAGGATTTAAATACTTGCATTGGAATTATTTATGAAGTATAAAGTAGAGTGTTTTTCAACTCTGTGTTTGGGAAGCCCATCATTTACCTTAGAACTACTGATCAAAAATCAATGTAGGAAATAGGTTGCTCGATTAAGAGGGCCTATATGTCTTCCTTAAGACCATAGGGACTCTGATGGGCTCTGCATTTGGGTTGTTGAGAGGAGCCTGCTTTAGTCTAGCACTGCCTTTGTGTCTAGCTTTGGACAATGATAGGACTTCCAGTTCTCTTGGGGTACCTGTTTTTTAAATGATATCCTCTTTCAGCTTTGTTCAAGAAAAGATCTGAGGTGACCATTTAGTTCAGGCACAAAAATTTTTTATTGAGCGGTCTGTGCTTGGTGCAATAATTAATAGTCATAAATGTTATTAGAATGTTAGTAGCCAAGGGGTGCCAGGGTGGCTCAGTTGGTTAAGCATCCCAACTCTTGCCCTCAGCTCAGGTCTTGATCTCAGGGTCATGATTTCAAGCCCCACATTGGACTCCAAGCTGGGTGTCGAGCCTACTTAAAAAAAAAATGTTAATAGCCTAAAGAAAGGGGCACTGTAGTTAAAAGTAGTATCATCAATGTTTTTTTCAAGGTTACAGCTATCTGTAGGGGCCAATGTGATTTTGTTTTTACTGTAAAGTTAAGTCATTAGAAAGAGTGATAAAGCTTTTCACTTAAGAATTTTGTAAAGATTTGGAGTCCCGCATCAGGCTCTCTGCTCAGCAGGGAGCCTGCTTTCTCCTGTCTCTCTCTCTCTCTCTCTCTCTCTGCCTACTTCTGATCTCTCTCTGTCAAATAAATAAATAAAATCTTAAAAAAAAAAAAAAAGAAGAATTTTGTAAAGATTTGTATAGTCCTGGGGCGCCTGGGTGGCTCGGTTGGTTAAAGCCTCTGCCTTCGGCTCAGGTCATGATCTCAGAGTCCTGGGATCGAGCCCTGCATCGGGCTCTCTGCTTGGCAAGGAGCCTGCTTCCTCCTCTCTCTCTGCCTGCCTCTCTGCCTACTTGTGATCTCTGTCTGTCAAATAAATAAATAAAATCTTAAAAAAAAAAAAAAAAGGATTTGTGTAGTCCTGATTAAGTGATATTTTAATGTGGGAGGAGAATAAAGCCTTATTTATAAATTTTCTTAAAATATTTACCTGTGAAATATTTTCTCATTTAATTTGCAACTTTTTGGTAGAAGTCCACTTTGATGCTTATTTCCAGTGTTCTTTATTACTCATTTCTTCCATGTTCTGGCTTTATAGGAAGAAATGGATACCAGACCAAAGGTATCTTCTCTTCTCAACCGTATGGCCAATTATACTAATCTGACACAAGGAGCAAAGGAACATGAAGAGGCAGAGAACATCACTGAAGGGAAAAAGAAGCCCACCAAGGTGAGACCTACAAAAACAAGGATAAATAAAAAGAGTCCACATACAAGAAAGGAAGAAATATCCAGGTCATCACTCCATGCTCAAAAACTATTGAATACTTGATACATGACAGGCACTGTTCTGAGCAGTGGGGTGGTCATAGAGAAGCGGATCATATAATGTCTTATTCTCATGCAATCTAAATTCTAGTACAAGGAGATAGTTATCAAACTTTGTATTATGTGTTGACGATGGTCTGAAAAAAATAAAGGCAAGGACAGATGGTAGCTACACTTGTGATGAGCAAAGCATAACATATGCAAAGACTTGTCAAATCACTTTGTAGTACACCTGGAACTAATGTAACATCTTGTGTTAACTTGAGGAATTAACTGATTTTTTTTTTAAAGGCAAGGTAAAGATACTGAAACTGGCCAGCAAAGAGAGCCAGGGCAGAAGTTGTTACTGTTGTAGAGAGGTTGGCCAGGGAAAGCCCTTTCTGACAGGGTGATGTTTGTGCAGAGGCCTAATAATGTGAGGCAGTGAGCCCCCTGGGTTTTTCAATAATAAATAATAATAATAATAATAATAATAAATAATTATTTTTAATAATAATAATAAGTTTCAGGATTTCTCAAAAGGAAAATATGGAACAATATTACAAGTTAGCTTTCTGGTTGTTCAGGGATAAAATGACTCTCAGATCTTCATTTTACCAACTGCATTTACCAGCTACCATGAAGGACTTTTGCCAAAATCTGAAAGAAGTCCATCAAATCATTATTCAATTTTTAAATGGAAAAGGAAAGCTAGAGGCACCTGGCTGACTCAGTCAGTGGAGTATGCAACTCTTGATCTTAGTGTTGTGAGTTTGAGCCCCACGTTGGCTGTAGAGATTACTTAAAAATAAAATCTTTTTTAAAAAAAAGGAAAGAGAAACCAATAGTTTCAAAGAACAGAACATTTTAAATTTGGAGGGGTACACTTAAAAGTTTGTGGTCAAATGCCCATGTAAAAGCATATAGGGACCTGTGTAAAGTAAAAATGTATAGCTCTAGGAATATTAAAAAGTTGGTGATCATTTGTAAGATGAAGATTTTATATGTGCCTCTTTTAAGATATTGATTATACTAATTATCTCTTTTGTAAGTAATATAGTAGGGAATAAGTTTGTATATACAAACAAGAGGATAAAGCATCTTTTCTAGATGACTATATAATTTTTCTTTTGTCAACATCTTTCTTTTCAGACCCCTCAAATGGGTACTTTCATGGGTGTCTACCTCCCGTGCCTACAAAATATTTTTGGAGTGATCTTGTTTCTACGCCTTACATGGGTCGTGGGCACAGCTGGAGTTCTTCAGGCCTTTGCAATTGTCCTTATCTGCTGCTGCTGTGTAAGTCCCCAGTTGGCTCTTAGTGATCACCTGGATCCTAGAGATCACACTTAGAGTGATCTTGCAGGAGCTCAAGATTATATGCACTTGACCTCTTTGAGAATAACACAAAGACTAGTAGGGAAAGACTCATGATCTCAACAGGAGAGATTATTTTGATATTAAAGTCTGAAGGATTTTCATTTATTTAGTGTCTACTCTTTGCTGCTTGTATGCATAGTATGATGTACTAGAAATTACAAAGGAAGACTTGTAGAGGAGGTAGAAGATAATAGTCCTTGATTCAAAGAATTCAGAATACAAACCATTTGCGTTTGATAGCACCAAAGTTAGAAAATGATGTACTACTCCAGTATAGTATTAAGGAACAACACTGATTGTTGTTTGAGGTAAGGAGTATTTCTTTTGTTTGAAGTCTCATCTGTTGCCCCTTCCTCAGAAATTCAGATGTGGTTTCCAGGTCTTCTTGCCCACTGTACTGAGAACATTCTGATCTTGAATTTAAACTCCTCTTATCCACATATCCCAGCCACATCTATCCATTTTATAAGTTGGTTATTATTAAAAAATTATTTTTATTCAACTGTTGGCCTCTTTAATTACCATCATTATTATATCCTCATGCATTATGCTCAGCTGGGTGCTATATAAAGCGGGATGAGAAGATATAGTTTGTATCATTAATAACTCAAAATTAATAGTACCATCTTTTTTTTTTTTTGTACTCTTTCTTAGTCTTAAAACTTCAGGGCCATGTTTGGCTCCTTGATTACCTCTCACATCTATTCAGCTACCTAGGTCAATCAAGTCTCCCTCTGGAATCTCTTATATACAACTCTTCCTTTATATTCCTGTTACTAGCACTAAAGTCCTTAATTTTCACTGAACTATAATAGCCTAGTAACAAGTCACTATGCCTTCATCTGCTTCCTATCTGCAGTCCATTTTATACTCTGTTCCTACCAGGTAATGTTATCAAAATACAGTTTTTATTAGTTCAGAAGTCTTCAGTGGCTCCCCTCTTTACTAAATATTGTTCTTGTAATTATAGCTAGTCCTTAGTTTCTGATCTGTTTTCCAAGTTAACTAGGAAACCAGGGTGAGATCAGTGGCTCCTGTTCGCACCTAACCTATTGCTTACGATACAGAAGCATTTTAGGAAAATATTCAAGATAATAGTAATGTGACAAGGGCAATGAATTGAATCACATCATCTCATTTCCATACTATTAGGAATAACAGCCAACTCCCTTCATAAAGGTAAGAGTTAATTTTTCAAAAAGTGCTCTGAGGCCCACAGGCAGGAAAATAGTAGAGGAATACAGTAACAATCTTCTTTCGCCCTAGGACCCAGCAATCACACTGCTGGGTATTTACCCTAAAGATACAAATGTAGTGATCCAAAGGGGTATGTGCATCCAAGGTGTATAGCAGCAATGTTCACAATAGCCTAACTATGGAAAGAGCCCAAGTGTCCATTGACAGATTAATGGATAAAGAAGATGTGGTATATATATATACAATGGAATATCATGCAGCCATCAAAAAACCCAAAATCTTGACATTTGCCATGACGTGGATGGAATTAGAGGGTATTATGCTAAGCGAAATAAATAAATCAGAGAAAGACAAGTATTATACATCTCACTGATACTAGAAATTTAAGAAACAAGATAGTGGACCATAGGGGAAGGGAAGGAAAAATGAAACAAGACGAAACCAGAGAGGGACTCCTTAAACCATAAGAGACTCTTAATCTCAGGAAACAAATTGAGGGTTGTTGGAGGGTAGGGGGTAAGAGGGATGGTGTGACTAGGCCATGGACATTGGGGAGAGTATGTGCTATGGTGAACACTGAATTGTGTAAGACTGATGAATCACAGACCTGTACCCCTGAAACAAATAATACATTACGTGTTAATTTTTTAAAAATCTCCTTTCACTTCCTTTACAGACAATGTTGACTGCTATCTCCATGAGTGCCATTGCCACTAATGGAGTGGTGCCAGGTCAGTAGGCTAAGATTGGATTTCAGGGATTGTCAATGACTGTATGTTTATGCTATAAAAACTGTATGTTTATGCTATAAAGTCAGGGGTGCAAACTTCCGAGGACTAGAATACTATTTAGTCTCTTGGTCATAGACATTCACACTTTGACTTCAGAATACATTCTTTAAAAATCTTTTATGTTGTAAAGGGGAATATAAAATGGTGCAGCCACTTCGGGAAAGAGCATGGAGGTTCCTCAAAAAATTAAAGATAGAAATCCATACAGTCCAGTAATTTCACTGCTGGGTATTTATCTGAAGAAAAAAAAATAGTAATTCAAAAAGATAGATGCACCCCTCTTGTTTTTGTTGCGTTATTTATAATAACCTAGATATGGAAGCAACCTAAGTGCCCATCAGTAGATGAAGATGTGGAGACAGTCTCCCTCTCTCTCTCTCACCAGAATATTATTCAAACATAAAAAAGAACAAAATCTTGCCCAACACAGGTGGACCTTATTTCACTTTATGCAAGTGAAATAAGACGGAGAAAGACAAATACCATATGATTTTACTTATATGTGTAATCCAAAAAAATAAATGAACGAAAGCCAGACTCATGAATAACAAACTGGTGGTTGTCAAAGAGGAGGGGAATGGAAGAACGGGCAAAATATGTGAGAGGAAATAAGAGGTACAAACTTCCAGTCATAAAATAAGTCACAGGGATGAAAAGGATAGCATGGGGAATACATTCAGTCGTAATAACATTGTGTGGTGTGCGTAACGTACAGAATCATCAGATCACTGTGTTGTACACTTGAAACTAATAGACCATTTATGTCAACTATACTTGAATGAAAAGAAAAAGGAAAAATCTCTGTTCTAAGCTAGAGTCCTTAATTCGTGTAGCCTTCCTAGCTTTTCTTAGTTAGATTATATTTTATTGGGCTGTCTCCTGACTGTTGTAAATAATCTCTGATGCTTACCTAAGCAATACTGACAAATGGTGCTACTTCATGTGGAGCATTAGATGTGCAGCATATTTTACCATAAAGGTTTTATTTTTAACTTCCCATTAGCAAATCTGCTTTTTATTACAGAGTTTTAAAAAAAAAAAACCAACTTGAAACACTTATCCTTCCTATTTAGGACCTGTTTGCATTCTTCCTACTGATATACTTTCTTTATCCTGCTTACATTCTGTTTTGTCTTTTAGCTGGGGGCTCATACTTTATGATTTCCCGGGCACTGGGCCCAGAGTTTGGTGGGGCTGTTGGCCTCTGCTTTTATCTTGGTACCACATTTGCAGCTGCCATGTATATCCTTGGTGCCATTGAAATTTTTCTGGTGAGTAATGACTTAATTGTGGTCTGCAGTATAGAAAAGATAGAGATTTGGATTTATTTTGTTGTTTGGTAGCAAAACATCTGAGAGATCCACTTACAGAATCAATCAAGTGATTGACTGTTGACCTGTTACTGACTTCCTCTTGTGAACATAAGTCAGAAAGGTTGAGAGTATCCTTTGCCTGCCTACTGCTTCCCTTCCTCCCATTAACCAACACCCTGCCATTTCATCCATCAAGTTAAAGTCATGAGGCAAGATTTGCACTAATAGGGAAAAAGTAAAAGTTTTCATCTTTTTTAATATCTTCATCCCTATTAAATAAAATGTTTTTCATTTCTTTATTCACTGGAATTCTTTTTTTACTATTTAAAATAATCATAGGTAAGTAGGAATAGTGAGGTAGGACTCAAGATAATCATAATTATTTTATATAACCCTTTGAATAGATTACTAGAGCTTTTTTTGCTGTTTCCATTTGGAAATGTAGGTGTTCAGAATAGCATGTAGACTTAAAAAAAAAAGATAAATGAGGGACACCTGGGTGGCTCAGTGGGTTAAGTCTCTGCCTTTGGCTCAAGTCATGGTCCCAGGTTCCTGGGATTGAGCCCCAAATCGGGCTCTCTGCTCAGTGGGGAGCCTGCTTCTCCCTCTCTCTCTGCCTACTTGTGATCTCTTGTCTGTCAAATAAATAAATAAAATCTTTAAAAAAGAAAAAGATAAATGATACCCAGTTTCCGTAGGAATTAGGTTAAGTCTCCAGTCATTTTCTGTCTTAGCTTTGCTTTCCTGTGTGAAAACAAAACTACAACAGCCCTTTTACTTGATGACTTTGAAATGACCTCATTTTCTACTTCTTTTGCTTAACAGGTATACATTGTTCCCCGAGCGGCCATCTTTCGTAGTGATGATGCACTCAAGGAATCAGCAGCCATGCTCAATAACATGCGTGTCTATGGCACAGCCTTCTTGGTCCTCATGGTGTTGGTGGTGTTCATTGGTGTACGCTATGTGAACAAATTTGCCTCACTTTTCCTGGCCTGTGTCATTGTGTCCATCTTGGCCATCTATGCTGGAGCTATCAAGTCTTCTTTTGCCCCTCCACACTTCCCGTACGTGTCTGTCTCTCTGGCCAGCCATTGTTTACTGGGTAGTCATTGACAATATTTAGTGATGGGATCACTTCAAGTACAATTTCAGTCTCCTGGAGATTTTGCTCTTGGGTGAGCTCAGTTAGTGTCTAGGCAGGAAGCCTCCCAGCAAACTTCTCATGTTGATCCTCTTCCTGATGTCCTAAGCATAGAACTGGCAACTCTGAAAATCATTTGGGTATAGATATGATATAGATACTAGGTTTTTCTCAAAACCTCCTTATAATGATTGTGTATATTTGGACAACTATACACGAAGAGCTTTATGATAGTATAGTTATTACCAGCAAGCTTTGTAAAGTATTTAAATGTTGGACTGCTGTTATCAATATCAAAACAATCAAAGAAACCTAAACTCCTACCTTAATATTTGCAGTGAATTAAACTTTTTAGCCTGCTGTGAATACCATAGCAGACTTTCTAGTCATAAAATAAAGAGAAATAAATGTCACATTGTTTGCATATGTATCCCTATATAAAGATTATATGATACGATATACATAGTGCATAAGTAGTGCAGGTACATTAAAGTGTATTTTTTGAAGTATTGTAATGGATTTGTACAGCTAGGTAACTCTCCAGTCACCTCTTCTCTATTTGACTAGTGGCATAGAGATTGGTTAGCGCTGAATTGTGCTTGTAATCTTGTTACAGAGATTGTCTTTGAAAAGTCATCTGGATTATCTAGGTATCGGACTCCTTGCTCCTGTGTTGATTTAACCTGATTACAGAAAAATAGGGGGTTTTTTTGAGATGAAAAACATCTTTAGAGATTAAATGATTTGCCCCAAAGTTAATTCATGGCAGAGAAAGAACATGAACCCTTTGATTTACTAACTCCTGGTCCAGTATTTCTTCTACTGTACTAAATGATGTCAGTGATAGATTCCATCTTCAATTTTTAGTCTGCTCATGTAGGGACTGCAAATTAGCTAGAAGTTTTGAAAGCTATATTCTAGATATCTTAACTTGAGAAATTCCATTTGCCTCAAGTTCTCCTTTGATGCTTCTCCTTTTTGGTGGGAAAAATGTCATGATGGGTATTTTCTTTAACATATTGACCAGAAGAAGACCAAATTCTATAGAGGAATGCATGAAACAAGCCTGGGAAATGTTGAGTTGTTGAAGCTGAGTAATGAGTATATGGTTCATTATGTATGTATGCTATCATTTTTGCAGATTTAAAAAGTCGCTTTGTTCCTCTTGAGAGTTACTCTAACTGTGGGAGTAGTATTCTTTTGTTCATATTTATAGCCCTGGGTAAAAGGAAAAAATAAAATCAGCAGTTATTATTTGTAATGTCCTTAAATACCCTCACTCCCACTGGGTCTAGGCTTATGTTCAAAAATAGTTTTCTCTTAGGCCATAGTGGGATGTGTTTTTATTCCAGCCAAGCTGTCTTTCTTGTAACAGTAGCCAGAAGGTTTGACCTTTAGTGTAACATTTTCAAATGGGTCGTTATGAACATAGGCTTTTCTAGGCCAAAAAAAAAAAAAAAAATGAAGGGAGGGGTTTTTTTAAATTTGTTTTTCTTTCTTTTTTTTTTTTAGTACAAAAGGACTCTGGGATTCTTTTAGACCTGACAATTGGTTAATAACCTAGAAAATTTGGAAGATGAGTGAGCATAGTGTCTTCAGACAGTTCTTCTGTTTGAACTCTTATCACTACTGGTACCGGTATGACTCAGGCAGACTGTTTAATTGCCCTAAACTTCAGTTTCTCCATCCACAACATAGAAATACTAATGCATATTTTGTGAGATGGCTGTCAGGATTAAATTGCAAAAAGTGTAAATGAATCTTCATCTACAAAGCAAGTCAATAAATATTAGGTCCTTTCACATCCTCTTAGAGATGAGGGTTTTTTTTTTTTTTCATTACCTATTTCTAACCTACCTTCTTTTGTTTTATTTTATTTTATTTTTTTTACCCTTACTTCCTCTTTCTCTGTGTTTGTTTTCACTAGGGTCTGTATGCTGGGTAACCGCACCCTTTCATCAAGACACATTGATATTTGCTCTAAGACCAAGGAAATTAACAACATGACAGTACCGTCAAAGTTATGGGGCTTCTTCTGTAACTCAAGTCAGTTTTTCAATGCCACCTGTGACGAATACTTTATTCACAATAATGTCACTTCAATCCAGGGCATTCCTGGATTGGCTAGTGGTGTCATTACAGGTAAGTCAGGAGGTTTTGAACAAGTTTTTAATTTGCTCAGGAAAGTAGGCTTTTCCATCATAGACTCTTCTCTTGTCCATGTCTCACTGCCACACCATCGCTTCCCTCCTCAAGCTCAGCACATCACTCTTAATTCAACATCTTTCTGCTTTTCTTTTAGTGAACTTACCCTTTTTCAGACTCCCTTGTGGCGCTTTCTGCTAAAATATCCCTCTTGTGGGGGAACCTGGGTGGCTCAGTTGGTTGAGCATTGGCCTTCAGTTCAGCTCATGATCCCAGGGTCCTGGGATCGAGTCCCTTGTTGGGTACCCTGCTCAGCAGGGAGTCTGCTTCTCCTCCTTCTGCTGCTCTCTCTGCTTGTTCTTTCTCTCTCTCAAACAAATAAATAAAATATTTTTAAAAAATAAAATAAAATTTCCCTCCTTTTGAGAACAGAGCTAAGCAAGTTCTGTTACTGTAAAATGGCCAGTGTTCTTCCCACAGTGACAACCAGATGGAGCTTTCAGTGTCACCGCAGCCACATGTGCTGTTTTCCTCACTCAACCCAATTTCTGAAACTCTTGCCTTAAGTTACTTTTGTCTTAAATGTTTGGTCCACAAATATCTTTGCATGTAAGCAACTTTACACTAAGGTGTTAAAAATAGCATTGAATACTAATTAAAAAAAAATAAGCTGCTGAGCATTCATCTTTAGTCCACTTAACTTCTACTAATTTGCATTTGTGTATTTAATTGCATTTGTATGTAACAAAGCACTTTGTCAAATTACATTTGAATCAGATGAGAAAGAACAGTAGGTTTTTATTTATATGTTCTTTATTATATGATATATATGTGCTCGTGTAGAAGCAAACATACCTTTAAAAACTATGTACATGAGGATTTAGAATATTGTTTAGGTAGAAAATTACCTAATTATCTTCTTTCCATATTTCTGTTGCTTATATACATTTTTCTTACCACTGCAGAGAATCTTTGGAGTAATTACCTACCGAAGGGAGAGATCATTGAAAAGCCCTCAGCCAAATCTTCTGATGTCTTAGGCATTTTAAACCATGAATATGTCCTTGTTGACATCACCACATCTTTTACTCTTCTGGTGGGGATCTTCTTTCCCTCTGTCACAGGTAAGCAGAAGAGCTGTTTTCTATTTTAGAAGTTAGGAGACCCAGGGAGTGATTTTTCTCAGGAGACAGAATTATATTCTCCAGCTTCTTATTTGCTTCCAGGCTTTGGTATCAGCATGAATATCAAAGTGTCCAGGAACTAAGAAGTTAACTTGTTCTTTTTTCCTCCTCTAAAGGTATCATGGCTGGATCAAACAGATCTGGAGATCTGAAGGATGCTCAAAAGTCTATCCCCATTGGCACTATCCTCGCCATCCTGACCACCTCCTTTGTCTGTATCCTTTTCATGGATCTAGGCTGAGTTTTAGTCATAGGCACATCTGTGGAATGAGGCTGATCAATACTTTCATCTTACCAGCTCGCTTCTCACTGGATAATCTACCCACCTCAGCTCTAAAATTCAAGGAAGAATTGACAACATTAGTGAATTTAGTACCTCATTTTACTGATAGAAGAAATATCCTGAGTGTTTACTTTTTATCTCAGAGCGTTGGAGGTCACCTTCCTTGACTCTCAGTATGGTAGATTTAAGCAATGTTGTCCTTTTTGGTGCCTGTATTGAAGGTGTTGTTCTTAGAGACAAGTAAGTAGTTGATCTCTTTGTAACATTTATGTGTCTGTCTTCCATTTTATCTGATCATTCCACTTTGCCCCATGACAATCATAAACTTGGAACCCAGCCTGAGGTATAGATCATGACTAACAATTAGGAAATATATGTATGTAGTTCCCATAATGTTAGTAAATAATAAGTACCAGCTATATTGTTATAAATATATGAGATGCAATGAATATAGCATTTCAATAAAGTAGTGAATTTGTCTGCATCACAAGGGCTTCCCTGCACATGAAGAGCTGTTGGAAAACTGAAACCAAAAGTGAAGGAGAGCAAGTTAAAACAAAACAAAAACTTCTAAGTGTCTCTAGCATCTCCTCTATGAGACATATAAGTATGTATCTGTTTAGCATTCTAAATACAGTCTTGAAAATTTCTTCATTTCATTCATGAAGGTTGCTGGGTGTTTTTCCTTTCCTCTCACCTATGAGCAAAAACTATGTTTTTGTAAGAGATACCAAGAAAATCTTTCCCCTAACCCTGCTACAGCTCTTCCCCCTTTTCCCTATCTGGGGGAGTTAACTAGCCTCCCAATTCACCTTCTTAAAACAGAAACATGGGTGCCATCCTAGACTTTTTCCACCGGTTCCCTCATCCAGTTAGTTTCTAAGTCCTGTGAAGTCCACCTTTCGTCTCAGTAGATCTCTTCCACTATTCTTTACCTCTGTCCCCTTTCCCAGGCCTCTGGGATCTTCTGTCTAGATTACTGTAGTTATCTCCCTTTAAATATTACCATCTTCAATCCTTCTTTCCTGTTGCCACTAGATTTTTCTACAACACAAAATTAGATTGTACAAACCTTCCTGCTTTACAGCCTGCCAAAAGCCCCTTGAAACCCATCATTTCGATCTGGCCCTGTGTACCATTTTCTGATGTCCTCTCCCAGCATTCCCTTGTAAACTCCCTGGGCTCCAGCCATAACCTGATGCTAAATACTCAGCCACACATTTGTTTGTGCAGTTTCCTTTGCTTAGAACAGTTAATTCCCTCCTAGTAGACACATCGATCCTCTAAAATTAGACTGAGTGTCTTCTGTCCTGTGAATCTTTCTCACACTCACCCAGCAGAGATAACCATATACCCCTTCTTATTCAGCCACTACAGTATTGCACATACCATATACACTGTAGCTTTTCATATCACTCTTTCCAACTCAATCGAGTTCTTTTAGGACAGAAATCCCAGTAGATGCTGTATATGCATATTGTTGACAAAAAAGAATAAGTAGCACAGTTTACTATTACTGTACTATTGTCACTGAAAATATATGGGTGTATGAGCTTTGGTAAATTACTCCATAATATAAAAAGTACTGAAAATGTAAGCTGGTATTCCTTTGAAAGACTGTTGGTCATTATCGGGGCACCTGGATGGCTCCGTTGGTTAAGCCACTGCCTTCAGCTCAGGTCATGATCCCAGGGTCATGGCATTGAGCCCCCACATGGGGCTCCCTGCTTAGCAGGAAGCTGTTTCTCCCTCTATCACTCCTCTGCTTGTGTTCCCTTTCTCGCTGTGTCTCTCTGTTAAATAAATAAATAAATAAATAAAATCTTAAAAAAAAAAATAAAAAAGGAAAGAAAAACTGTTGGTCGTTATCTTCTAATGTTGAATGTACACATACCTTATGACCAAGAAGAAATGCATGCACACGTGCATTAAGAATCATGGATAAGAATTCTCGCAGCACTATTATCATTAATAGTCAAAATCTGGAAATAGTTAAAATGTTCATTAATAGTAGAATGAATAAATTATGTATTCATAATGGAAATGGAGTGGAAAACCATAGAGCAATGAAAAATAAATTATCCACAGCTATACACAAAGTAAATAGGATGAATTTCACAATGTTGAGTGAAAGAAACAAAAGACCTATACCTTATTTCATTTATTGAAAATTAAAAGGACAGTGGTGGAGGGGACAAAAGGGCTAGTGTTGGCCCGTAGGCATAAGAGCAAATTTGGGTGCTGGCAGTGTTCTGTTCCTTGACTAGATAGTAGCTGCATGGATGTTTGTGAAAATTCATTGAAGTGTACATTTTTTTGTACATTACTTTTTGTGTGTCATACTTAATAAAAGATGGTTAAAACCATAAATAATTAAACAATGACATCACATGAACCCATCAAATTAGGACTGACTTTTAGAATTTTAATACTCAAGGCTGGTGTGGAATAGGTATGTACTATAAAACTTAAACCTTCATATACTTCCAGTGGAAATAAAATGTATTATAACCTTTCTGGAATTTAATAATAAAATGTATTATAACCTTTCTGGAAATTTATAACCATTTTGGTAGTGATTTTGAAATATTTTAGATATTGATCTCTTTTACTGCAGTTATTCCCTCTTAGGAATCTGCCATAAGGGAACAAATCTGGGATGTGTGAATGTAGATATGTGCATAAAGATGTTAGTCACAGTATTTTCCATAGTGTAAAATCAACACTAGAGAAATGGATTATGTAAATTATGATGCAGTATTGTTAAAACCACTAAAATTTTTGTTCCTGAAAAGTTTTTCATGACATAGGAAAATGTAAGTTAAAAATATGGAATTACAGGTATACTGTGATCTCATCTGTATTTTTAAAAACAGTAAACAGATTCAAATGTGAAAGTATACTAAATATTACCAGTTATGTTGTGATTATGGATTTCTTCCTGGTTTTTATATTTTTTGTATTTTTCTAATTTTTGTTGCAAAGAGCACAGATATTTTGATATTTTGCGGGGGAAGCTATAATTGAAGTTTAGCTTTATTTTCTGGGCCTACAGGTTATTTTTTCTTAATATAAATCAAATCTGCCTACCTTTACATTTCTTAATACTTATGTCTGTCTCAATTTTAATTCTCTAAAAAATTATAAACAGAAAAAATTAGGTGAATGTCTCTCTAGTCTTCCAGTATAATTTTCCATACCCTCATTTCTTACGCAGGTTTGGGGATGCTGTGAAAGGTAATCTGGTGGTGGGTACCTTATCTTGGCCTTCCCCATGGGTGATTGTTATTGGCTCCTTCTTCTCCACGTGTGGGGCTGGACTTCAGAGTCTCACAGGTGCACCAAGGCTGCTACAGGCAATAGCCAAGGATAACATCATACCCTTTCTGAGGGTGAGTGTCCCTTTCCCATACCCTATTTCCTTTTTGTCAGATTTTATGAGAAACTGTGTGGGTCTTCATAGGCTTAGGAATTACTAGATCATACAATGTGAAGACGTGGGTTTTTAGTACAAAACCTTCTAAGTCGCTATGGGGGATGAGTTTATATGTGAGTAGGATAAAGTTATTTAAAAGATGCCACAGTTGTTAACACCATTATCCATCATATATCTGAAACTGTCGCATAGAGGAATCAGGGAACATTGACTCAGACATATCCCACCACCTGTGTCTGATATTTCCCTTCTCTGTACAGGTTTTTGGTCACAGCAAAGCCAACGGGGAACCTACCTGGGCTTTACTTCTAACTGCTGCTATTGCAGAGCTGGGGATTCTTATCGCCTCCCTGGATCTTGTGGCCCCAATTCTTTCTATGTAAGAGCCAGTTCTTCTCTTTTTTTCTTGCTTATATGATGTGTAGTACGTGTTGATTTCCATCAGGCATGCAACAGTAGTGATAAAAGAGTGAGCCAAGTACAGGTGTAACTTCACCTAAATAATATATATTCCTAAGAACTTCAAGGCTAACTTTTATAAATCATCATGGTTTCTTCCTACCTGTATAACTTCAAAAGTTCTTTGCCTTCATTTCTTATTCATTATCAGCTGGTTGTAGCTTTTACTGCTGCTGTTAGCTTTGCTCCTTCAGCTGCGACTTAGTAATGACTTAATACCTGCCTGGCACTGGGCAGCATGCTAGGAATACAAAGATGAATGACAGAACCTTAAGGAACTGATGAGAGAGAGAGACCAGTAATCCTGTGTAGTGGGATGAGAACTATGGTAAAGGTGAACACTGCTATAAGAGCTCAAAAAGGACTGAGATTCAAGAAAGGTTTTCTAGGAAAGGAGACACTTGCATCTTGAAAGAGGACTGGTTATTTACTAAGCAAAGAAAGAGTGAGATGTTCCAGACGTGGAATGTGTGTAAAGGAATTGGGAATGAAACCACATAGCACATCTGAGAATTCAAAGTAGTTTGGCTTTGGATAGAATGGAGTGTGACTGTTGAGAGTAGCTGAGCAGAGAGGCAGGTAGAGCCAGGTCACAAAAGACCTGGAACTTTTACCTGGAGGTTGTGAGTGATCCTTTGAGATCATGTTTATGTTTTAGAATGATCAGTTTGGTATAAAAGACAAGTGAGAAGGAGGCTGAAATTGGGCTGAGAATGCTACCCGTAAACTTATTTAATCCAGCAGGGAAGAAATGAGATCCTGAAATAAGGTGATAGCAGTAGAGATGGAAGGGAGGAGAAAGGTTTTAAAATGTGTAAATAGGTAGAATCCATAGGACTTGATAAGTTAATTTGGAACAAAGATAAGTAACAAAGAGGAAACTTGGATTATCCCAAAAACAACTGGGTATAGAGTGGATGTGTCTTTCACTGTGAGAGAATGCAGAAAAATGAGCAAATTCATGGGGAGAAGTTAAATTTTTCTACATCCTAGTCTTAATCAAAGGCTATAGTGAGCTAGAACAGAAGCTTAAACACAACAAAGGTCTCTATTTACCATAACCCTTGGAGAATCATTTTACAATAATAATCATGCCTTTTACTATTTTTATTCTGCCAGGTTTTTCCTGATGTGTTACCTCTTTGTGAATTTGGCATGTGCATTACAAACATTACTTCGAACACCTAACTGGAGACCCCGGTTCCGCTACTACCACTGGTAAGTCTGTTCTTTTTTTTTTTCTTCCCCAAATTTGGAGAGAACCTGTCATGAACTAGAAAAGTAGGAGATTCTGGGTTGGTTAATAAAATTTTTCTTGGCCAGCCATCCTGTCCTGCCTGTTTCAGCTTCGGTGATCACCTGAATTTCTACCAAATTACCATGTGTTTTCGTAGTTCACTTTATAACACCTACTTGAGAATAAAGACAGAAACTATGAAATATGTATTTCCAGTCTGCTGTATTCTTCAGCTTAAACCAGCCTACCCTTTGCATTATTTGTTTTCCCATTTCCTTCTTAGCTAAGGGCTGGGCTTCACCCCTTTTCTGTCTTCATTCTCATTTTCTCATCAGTTTTCATTCTCGAACTCTCTTCCTTACGAGGTTCATTTAGCAGGTAAGAGTATGAGCTGTGGAGTTAGATGACCTTAGCTCAGTGTCAACTCTACTATTCCCTAGCTTTGTAGCTTTTAACAAAACACATAACTATATCATATTTAATTTTACCATCCTGCTACATAGTAAAGCTCACAGTGAAACGTTGCTATAGCTGCTGCCTTCACATCTCCACCACTAAGGGAGTCATCACGCTTTTAGCTGCCATCCCATCTCCTCCTCATTTCCTTCCTGTCATAGCTAAAGGTTCTTAATATGTCCTGTGTGCACCTGTTGCTACATTCCTCTGTGCTGCCTTCCTCCTTGACCCTTTCCTGACTTCACTCACCAGTGGTAGGCACTAGTGTGACCTTTATGTGGCAAAAATTTAAATCCTTACTGTATTATTACCTCTAATCCTCTTTCTAGCTTTAACCTTAATTAAATGTTCACTATGAACTTTGTTGTGTTACTGTTTTGCTTTGTTAGCTTTTCCCTTTATCCTTATCCTATGTTTTTATTAGAGATAATTTTCTCCATATTAACAACTCTCCTGTTCACTCTTTCATTCATCGTAGAGCTAAGAAGTTCCTTCTGTACACAGAAGAACTTCAGTAAGCATGGTTATCTACTTAATCTATTTGATCAAAACAGGCATTTCATCATTCTCTTGCCAAGTTTTTCTCTCTCCTTTTTTTTAGAGGGAGACAGAGAGAGAGAGCCACCACATGTGGGGGGGGCAAAGGGAAAGAGAGACTTTTTATTTATTGATTTGACAGAGCAAGAGAGCACAAGCAGGGTGATTGGGAGAGGGAGAGGGAGAAACAGGCTTCCTAGTGAGCAGGGAATCTGATGTGGGGCTTAGTCCCAGGACCCTGAGATCAGGACCTGAGCTAAAGGCAGACACTTAACCGATTGAGCCACCTGGGCACTCCAAGAAAGAGAATCTTAAGCAAACTCCACACTCAGTGCTGAGCCCAATGCATAGCTCGATCCCAGGACCTTGAGTGCATGACTTGAGCCAAAATCAAGAGTTGGTCACTTAACCCACAACCTACTCGGGCACCCCTCTGCCAAGTTTCTCTTAATGTAAAGTAAGAAAACTAATGGCAGATTTCCTTTAGTGGGTTCTGCATGATGCTAAGGAATGTTCATAAGGTTTTAAGCAATATTTACATGAGATATTTCTTTTTAAAAGACCATGTTCAGGGGTGCCTGGGTGGCTCAGTGGGTTAAAGCCTCTGCCTTCGTGGCTCAGGTCATGATCCCAGGGTCCTACTCTTTGCATAGCAGGGAGCCTGTTTCCCTTCCTCTCTCTCTGCCTGCCTCTCTGCCTACTTGTGATCTCTGTCTGTCAAACAAATGAATAAATACTTAAAAAAAAAAAAAGATCATGTTAATAACTCTGTGTGCCCCATTCTTGCTTTGCCAAGTAGGTATTTATTATCCTCACACCTACAGATAACTTTCATTACAACCTGTTCATTTATATGTTTTTCCAGCAGTGGGAAACATCAGCACAAAGGATGGTTCGGGCCTCAGTGCAGATTTGCTGACTATTGCAGTCCATGATACGATAACTATAAAAATTGAGAAAAATCATTTTGAAACTTTTATAGCAATTTGACATTCTCACAGCATCCAGGCATATAGTAATGTTTCTAATAATTCATTTTTATTGCATTTTATAAAAGTTCAGTCTGCAGTATATTGGAATTAAAAAGATAATAATAACAATCCTTCACCAGTTTGAGAAGCACCTCTAGCACAGGCTTCTTTTTAGCTGCTTAGAAAAACATTTTCTTGTTTGCATTTTGGTTTTTAATTTTCTAGGGCCCTCTCTTTCATGGGAATGAGTATCTGTCTGGCTCTGATGTTCATTTCTTCCTGGTATTACGCCATTGTAGCTATGGTAATAGCTGGTATGATCTACAAGTACATCGAGTACCAAGGGTGAGTCTGTGGATTTGACCTTAATTACTGCTACAGGTATCAAAATGGACTAGTTTGGTAGAGCCAGCTCAATGAAAATTGCATTAAGGATCCAGACAGCTTCATTTAACTGCAACTAAACTCTATAACCCCAAATTCTTTTAGCCATCTTACAGACACAAACTACAGAATCAATAAGGAGAACCCATTGAGAAAATATGAACAGATCAATTTAAAAAGTTGCTAGAAGGACATGTCAAAATAATGATATTAAAGTCTAACACAAATATAAGTATTTATGTTTCCCTCTTCAGTTAAGGTAAAATCTCTGAAATAAAAAAGAAATTAATACTGAGAAACTTCATAACAACAAGACTACAGAAAAAACTTACAAAAATTAGGAATAAATAACACTGGTTCAGAAGATTACATTGAATTTTGCTTTCTCCCTATTATTTTCAAAATTAAATTAAACTTTGTGTCTGTTGTAATTTCCTTCTCCAAATTGCTATTTTACATCATTGCTTTTGAACAGTTACATAGAAGAATGAGCAAGTGATCCTTCCAGCCTTTGTTTTGAATTGTTTATTGTACAGTGTGGTCCACTGCTGAAGGGCAATATGGGTCTGCTTTTCGTGGGTTCATTATGTTAAGAGCATTATATTAATAATTAATATGAGTTTTAATTTTCAACTGCATGCATATGTTCGTTTTAGAAAGAGGGAAAAAAAACCCTTGTTTTGAAATTATACTTGCTATAGTTGATACTTGTCTCTGCTTTTTTCTCTTTTTTCTCCCAGAGCGGAGAAAGAGTGGGGTGATGGAATCCGTGGGCTGTCCCTCAGTGCAGCCCGGTTTGCTTTGCTCCGGCTGGAAGAAGGACCACCACACACTAAAAACTGGAGGTAAAGAGATCAATAGAGCTTAGTGGTATGGTGTTTGGCACATGGTTAACACACACAACTGTGTGCTTCAGTGATTATAGGATAAGGAATTCAGGTGGCTCAAAGAATTGGTGTGAAGGACCTGTTTTGAATGATTCCAAATCCTTCATACTTTATTTTCTTTGCTTCATGGGATATCTGATCTAGACTTCTGCCATTTTTTTGTTCCTCGCAGAATGATCAATCTGTGGTAATACTGGGAGGATTCAAATAAACTACAGCCTCATCCTAATGTTTCCTCTAATCTCTTCCTTCTTCCCATTTACGTTTTATTTAGATCTCCTGAATTAAAGGGTAGAATTTATCATTCTGTTCCCCAAACTCAAAAGTGTTTTTTCCCTCCCACTCTCCCACCAACCTCTTTACAGGCCTCAATTACTTGTATTACTGAAATTAGATGAAGACTTACATGTTAAGCATCCTCGCCTCCTCACCTTTGCCTCACAACTTAAAGCAGGAAAGGGTCTCACTATTGTGGGCTCTGTCATTGTGGGGAACTTCCTGGAGAACTACGGGGAAGCTTTAGCTGCTGAGCAGGTAAGAGTCAAGACGTATTGACTTAGTGGAATTTAGCTTATGACTTTGTGATGTTAAGTTGTCAGACATTATATTTCTAAGTTAATTGCTTTCCTGCATGTTCTGGGAGGTTTCCTTGTTAGTGCTAACTTTTGAACCATCATCGTCTCCTAAATAATGAGATGACCAGAAGATAATAATTTATGTTTTCCATTTAACAAGCGTTACTAAACTTTCAAGATTGTCAAGGCTAAGCACTGTTTCCAAATAGACTCTAAACGTTGACTCAGGCCTCAGAGAAGTCATGTAAATAAAACTATCCTTTGAACTGTGGAGATGGTTCTGCTCATTCTGATGATAAGGGGCCATGAACAACTTTCCTTTCTCCTTACCAGCCTACATTGGTATGTAGTCATGACCAAGGTTGCTTTACTTTTGATTAACTTTCCAAGTGAGTTCTCCCTAAAGAAGAAAGCGGTTTTGACTCTAATACTTACTTTAATGATAAAACCAACCCTGCTGTTCAGAGAAACGTACAATTACTTTTCAAAAATTTTACTGGATTTCATTTTGGAATACTTTGAAACCCTGAAAACTAGAAATACTTGAAGAAACATTAGTCTGGAATGATGGTAAAAATAAATAAAAAGCACAGGGTTGGAAATCAATAAACCTTGCTTATTACCCGTGCTACACCACTGACTTAATCTCTGCCTTCAGGAAAATCATGTCTTCTATGCCATTATTCCCTTCGTCTTTCCACTAAGAGAGTGGAGTAAGAATAAATGAAATATTATCTCAAATTGGCTTGAATAAATAATAGTAAAGCAAAGACAATGGTCATCAGTAATCATCATTAAAATATCAAAACAGATGGAAATAGGAGAAATGAAAAAACATACCTGAGAAAATTCTTAAGCGAAACTGAATCATCATATTGAGTTTCTAATAGTATGAGTCGGGGCATCAGGGTGATTGAGGAAGGAAGCAGATCATGTTCACACTCCGCCTGGTCAGTTAAGAAAGAATATTGAATATTTGTTTTATGAAGATCCCTGTTCTTGATTTGTTTAGTATGTTACAGAGGAAAAGGCAGAAAAACTCTATGTAGTCAACCAGCACTATATGTAGTAAGCACTTAGAGAGTGAAACAGGGTGAAGCAATTCAGCATTGAGGTTCTCTTTTTCAGACTATAAAGCATCTAATGGAGGCAGAGAAGGTGAAAGGGTTCTGCCAGCTGGTGGTGGCCGCCAAGCTGAGGGAGGGCATTTCCCACCTCATCCAGTCATGTGGCCTTGGAGGCATGAAGCACAACACGGTGGTGATGGGATGGCCTAATGGTTGGCGCCAGAGTGAAGATGCCCGAGCATGGAAGACTTTTATTGGTACAGAACACTTTTCATTTTATCCAAAGGGCCCAAATAGGGGATACAGTCAAACCTCTGTTGCCTTAGTCCCACCCCATAGCCTCCAAAAGTAGAGACTGGGCCATTGCTGAAGCATAGTCCTATAAGGGCACCTAAATAACTACTAACAATGATAATCTTATTCTCCTCACCCCCTCCAGCTTTATATTATGTTCATGAATTGTTTATCTCTGTCAAGTATCATGCTAGGAATTATCTCTGAAATTGCCCAGTTTTCATTTATGATCTGCCACATTGACATTCTCACAGGAATTGGAAGGATTGTCTTTCATCAAAATCTTCAGAATTCACATAACCCCCCAACCTTAGAAATGCAGTGATCGGAATTTAGTAATGTAAATCATGGTTCTGAATCTAATTCTGTTAGTTATTCAGATTTTTCTTAATGATTGTTGTTATCCAATGAGGTATAACCCACTATGTAAACAGAACACTTTGCTTAAAGAAATGTAAAAAACAAAAAAACACAAAACAAAACAAAAAAAACCACAACCAACTCAAAAACCATTATTCTTGCTTTCCTGACATGGTAGGAAGCAAGGCAAGTGTGAGGAGTCTTCTCTGTTTGTCCTGATTCTGTTTTCTCCCTAGGCACAGTTCGAGTGACAACTGCTGCCCATCTGGCCCTGCTGGTGGCTAAAAACATCTCCTTCTTTCCCAGCAATGTGGAGCAGTTTTCTGAGGGCAACATTGATGTGTGGTGGATTGTGCATGATGGGGGCATGCTCATGTTATTACCTTTCCTACTCAAACAGCACAAGGTACATTAGATACCTTTGGAAAAAAAAAGTCTTTCTCCCTTAATATCTGTCCTGGTTCACTAGGCTGACCCTTTCCCTCTGATTACAGTGTTGGGGCTTAGGATCAGAGGAGCTGGGGATTTTTCTTAGCATTCCCATGATCCTAGTTCCAACTGTATGAGAAGTAGTCTTTTTTCTATTTGATATCTATCTCCAAGTGAAATTCAGCAAATTAATAAAGTTCCATATGAACTCTTGGAGAAACACTGGCAAGTGAAACACATCCATTTAAAAGAAAAAAAGACCAAAGTCTCTCAAATACTGGAAACCTCTGTTCGGATGTTTTTGTATCTTATACATATGCATGCTCATCCTTTGGTAAGACTAGTTAAGCTGAACTTTAAAATTTAAGTTTAAAAGTTAAAATAGTCAAGCAGAGAGAGTCAATTATCATATGGTTTCACTTATTTGTGGAGCATAACAAATAGCATGGAGGACATGGGGAGATAGAGAGGAGAAGGGAGTTGGAGGAAATTGGAAGGGGAGGTGAACCATGAGACACTATGGACTCTGAAAAACAATCTGAGGGTTTTGAAGGGGTGGGGGTGGGAGGTCGGGGTACCAGGTGGTGGGTATTTGAGAGGGCACGGATTGCATGGAGCATTGGGTGTGGTGCAAAAATAATGAATAGTGTTATGATGAAAATGAATAAAAAATAAATTTAAAAAAGTTAAAATAGTAACTTTTAGAGTCTGCATGGGGCCATCAATATGCTATCCAAATACAGCACCCTCCTAATGTATTCTGTGTCCCCTTTTGCTGGTTTTCTTCTTGTTAGGAAATTAAGAACTTCTTAAAGTTGTTTTTTTGTTTTGTTTTGTTTTGTTTTGTGACAGAGGGAGACCACAAGTAGGCAGAGAGGCAGGCAGAGAGAGAGGAGGAAGCAGGCTCCCTGCAGAGCAGAGAGCCCGATGTGGGGCTTGATCCCAGGACCCTGAGATCATGACCCGAGCAGAAGGCAGAGGCTTTAACCCACTGAGCCACCCAGGCGCCCCTTAAAGTTGTTTTTAATGTGTTTCTTAGTCAAGCTTTTGCTCTCATACAACAGTATATCCAGTTAGAAGCTAAAAACAAATACCCTGATACTACAGGAAGGTTGTCCAAAGCAAAAAATGTCTTGTGTTTTAGGAATCACTCTTTTTTGGGGGGGAGGGGGGCTTCTTGCATCTAACTTGCCATATATGTATGGTACTTTCTCAGGTGTGGCGAAAATGTAGCATACGGATCTTCACAGTAGCCCAACTAGAAGACAACAGTATTCAGATGAAGAAGGACCTGGCTACCTTCCTCTACCACTTACGCATTGAAGCAGAGGTGGAAGTGGTGGAGATGGTGAGAAAGCGGAGTTTGAGATCAAACAGACCACCCTTCCCCCGTTTCCTACTCTGTCTTCCTAGAACTTTTTCTGGTTTGGGAAATTGTTCAGCTGCAAATGTGGATTAATCCCTTAGTTCTGACAGAGCCCTAATACATTGATCTAGATAAGTAGACTATGTATGTTTTGTGTATTTGGTGTTGTTTTTTAAATTTTTGCTTTCTTGTTTGTTGTACAGCCTTTATATTTCTCCCAGATTCTTGTCTGCTTAATATGGTTTTATTAAGTTTTAATTCATTTATGCATGTTAAAATCACACACAGCTTTTTAAAAATAACCTGGCAGTATTTTAAAAAAAGACTAGAGTTTGTATTTTGTTTCAAGGAAATATATATGTAATGGTTAGATTACGGAAAGGAATGTCAGTGCTTCTGTGTTTGATAGTTCATAATATTATATAACTCAGTAACTTAACAAAATAGGGGTGTAACGTAGGTTGATATTGTGGTACTTTCTCTGGCTTAATTTAGCAAATGGAAATGAAAGTGAGTGGTTCAGTTCTTCTTTCTCTTTTGTGCTTGTTGCCCACTCTGCGTTGTCTATGGCAGCATGACAGTGACATATCCGCTTACACTTATGAGCGCACCCTGATGATGGAGCAAAGGTCCCAGATGCTCCGACACATGCGACTGTCCAAAACAGAGCGGGACAGAGAGGTGAGACCTTCCTGCATTCACTGAATCCTAGTCTGTCACTGAGAGGGATGATACTGTATTATTCTCATAGAATGACACATTCTTTCCATCTTACTTTATCAGTTCTCCCACTATAACCACATTATTGTTTGAAAATAATTGAAGCTAAAGCATGAGAGGAAACTGGGTATAGAGGTCATAGCTGTGTTGGCCCCTCCTCAGGCACAGTTGGTGAAGGACCGGAACTCAATGCTGCGATTGACCAGCATTGGCTCTGATGAGGATGAAGAGACAGAGACCTACCAGGAGAAGGTGCACATGACTTGGACAAAAGACAAGTACATGGCATCCCGAGGACAAAAGGCTAAGTCGATGGAAGGATTCCAGGACCTGCTTAACATGCGTCCGTAAGTTTTCCAACACACAATCTTATCACATAACACAGTATCCTAGTCAGTGGCATACATGTGACTTTGCCTGGATACAGAGGATGAAGTATCTTCTTCATTTCACCCCAAATCTAGCCATCTCTCTGTTACTTGCCTGTGCATATCAGCTACGAGTTAACATTGTGCATAAACTAACCACCCTTCTTTCTCACCATACTGTGTTCCTGGCATAAAACAAGCAAATGTAGAATGAGAAAACCCAGTGTATAAGGAAATCATTTGTTCATTACATTATTCATAGTCAAAGCAAAAAAGCTCTGTATCTCACTGTTTTTAAAATTGGCTATAGCCTAGCTTTCTCTTTGCCTTAACCACCTGTTTCTCCCTTTCACCCGCCCAGGGACCATTCCAACGTGAGACGGATGCACACAGCAGTGAAACTCAATGAGGTTATAGTTAACAAGTCCCATGAAGCGAAGCTGGTTTTGTTGAATATGCCTGGGCCACCCCGAAACCCTGAAGGTGATGAAAACTGTATCCTTTCCAAGAGTGGAGCTACCAGTAGGGAAGGTCTTAGCCTGTTTCTTAGATGAGACCACTAGATAACCTTAAGTCATTGTCTGTGCCCATGTTTCTCTCTCAAGGAGGGAAGGCCATTAAAAGTCTTTGGTAAGGGTTCTTACACAGCAGTGAGATTGATCTTCTTTGGGGGAGTTGGGTATATATATTCTCTCTGAACCCTAAAGAGAGTTTTTAGATGGTAAACTTGCAAAATGACTTCTGATATTCACAGTATAGAACCCTTTCTGAAACAATCCTAGAGATGCAATACCCACGTCCTTTCTTCTTTTCAGGCTCCATCCATTTTGCAAAGCCCCTTACTTATGGATGTAGTTAGGAGAGAAGCAGTTTCAATTAAATCTCCTCTGAGGGGGAAAAAAAGATAAGGGTTTTTCCTCATACCCTGATCGCAGGGTTTTTTTTAATGGGACCCCTTCAGAAATGCAATGGTATAGAATGGCCCATTCCCATCACTACCTTTAAGAAAAAGAGATTAAGAAAAAAAAAGCACTGGCAGAAAAATCTGATTTGAGCTGCTTCACTTAGAAATTACTTGGGTTCTCTCTAGCACCCTTATAAGCTGTCCTGTTGTGGCTTTTTCCTCTTTTTTGGCTTATTTTAATGTGGTACAAATACATTACTTATAAGTTTCCCCATTTGTAAAATAACTTTTAGAAAAAAGTCTAACAAATGAAGGTCTTAGATTATATACGTAAAGGAGTTAGATCCCTAGGTTATGTCACAGTGTTAAATTGAACCAGAGTTCAGACATCTCCAAATCTTGAGTTGTTAAAATTGTTAAAACAAGCATGTTAATTTTGCAGTTTTGAGTCAGATGAACCCTGATTATCATAATGTCAGGTTATAAAGTGTGATCTTCTCCCACCTGTTTGTCTCCTTGACCAATTCGGAAGACATGGAGTTCCTGGAAGTGCTCACCGAGGGACTAGAGCGAGTTCTCCTGGTCCGAGGTGGTGGCAGTGAAGTGATTACCATTTATTCATAATCTATTCCTGAAGACTCTGCTTGGCCTCACCTTTCCTAAAAGGCTCCCATTCTCCAATGGAAGTGCCAGCTCTTTACTACTGCTCCCATCAAGTAGAGGTCCGGGTTCTGTATACATCACACTGAACTCTTGACAAGCTGAGCCTCAAGTACTTGTACAAAGAAGTACACATGGTTTTGCTCTTCACTGTCATATGATCTGCTGTCCTTACAGAAGAAGCAGATACTTCCTCAATATCAGAACACTGGTCAAGTCCTAAAAGCCATGTCTGTACTAGTTGAAGGCAAATTAGAATTAACAAGCTAAACCATTAAAATGAATTGGCAAAAGGGGTGCTAGAAATTCAAGAAGACAAAAAGTAAAGTACATGTCCCACATGGAGGGGGAATGTCAGAAGTCATGGTTCAGTGATGATACCATGGGGGTAACAGCCAGAGACACAGCTTCATCATATGAAAGAATTCATGACCAAGTATGTGGGGACCTAACATCCTTGTGGAGATAACCTGTGCCCAAGATGAAAACCTTTTTTAGCTGACTTTCTTTAATGTATCCACTGCTCTCCAGGACTGTCTTTTTATTTTAGGGTACTATACAAAAACTAAAACATGGCTACAGCTTCTGCTTCTTCCTCCAAAACAAGATTCCCCCAGAATATCAGGTTTAAGTATACATACTGTGTCGGTTTATATGTCATCTGGTTCTCAAAACCCATTCTATGGTTAAGATGGTAATACAGGCATTGTTATCCTGGAAGATGTTTTTTTAAAGGTAAAAGAATTTCTTTCAGGTTCTTTTCAAATGGCTAAGTTAAGGAAACTCCAAATTAAGATCTGCTGAAACAATCTGTAGTTACCTGTGGGACATGGTCAAAACATACAAACTGTTATCTAAAAAATCTAGATGATGATACACATTGACCAGTAGTTTCTCCTCTCCTTTCTTTTATGCCCTCCAGGTTAATAGACACAGGTCCAAAATCATAGGAATAAACTAGGAAGACTGGCTAAAATCCTTCTCTAAAAGCTTTGGACTTTTGACTGTCTTTTAAAGGGGAACCCAGCAATGGAATTCAAAGTTCTAGAGCCATACTCCTTCCATAGTGCCAAAGATTGAGCTGCTGCTACTCTCCCTACCTGCTTCACTAAAGTGGCATATGATTGGCATTGACCTGGTTCAAGAAACTTACTTTTAACTCAGAAACCTATGGACTCATTTCCAAAGCCATAGCAAAGACTTGAGGCACTCAACTCACCTAAACGCCCAGAGTATGAGCGTTTTTCTTTTATAGATTTCATTCTTCATTGTGACTGTAGGAACTTGGCTCTGAACTAAGATGATCCAATCCAACAGTCCTCTTCTATTCCAGTTGTTTTCAGAAAGCTGTGTCAAGGAAGCACTTGTACAAGCTTAGCTTTTTATTTGCTCTTCATAAAACATTTATTGGTCATTTTAATTTACCGGTCATAAAACACCTAGCTTTCAAGCATAGGGAAACTACCTTGAGTGGTAATTGCAAATATGTGTGAAATGTTCCTTTTATAGGATAAGTATTTAGAAAAACTATTTTGCCTGTATTCATGACTGCTTTTGAATCACTTTTACTAATGGGAAATAGTGCCACTCTTTTTTGATCACCCAATAGAATATGGAGCAAGCAAACCTAGGTACCAGCAGATTATTCATTTGACTCTAATGGACAGAGAAAACTCTTCAGTATGGCTTAAGAAATTGAGTATTTTGTTCCCTTTGCTCTTTCTTCAACCTCAAGACTCAGTCGGGGTAGCAAAGCAAACACAATCTTTTAAGTATTTTTTCCTGCTCCTTCCTGCAGAAGGTAGAAGCGTTGTTTACAGTTTCCACTATAATACTCTATAGCTTAGCTGAGTCCACAGTAGTGGAACAGGTTCTCTAGGATCCAAGATATTGAAGCCCCCATGCTTTAAAGGTAAGCCTGCCCAGGAATTCCTCTACATTTACACACATCCTCTGGCCAAAGTGGTTGATATGTACTTTTCTTTTTTCCAGATAAAAAAAACATGAGCAGAAAACAAGGTTAGTTTTAGAAGAGCTTTTTGTGGTTGGAGCTCTCTAAGAATCTTTTAAAGTTAGTGGCTATTAACACAGCCACTACTTCAGCCCCTAAAACAAAATCACCATTACATAGGAAAATGGTTATTAGGCCAGATTTAAACTCCTCTCTGTCTAGAGCATTTCATGTTCATGTGTTGCTGATGTTGTTTGTCTGCAAAGTGTCTTATCTCTTCTAATCACTGCAAATAAAGCAATACTGAAAACTTGATAAGAGAGAATGCACCTTAGGGGAAGGGGCTTTTGTTTCCAGAAGGAAGAGAAAGGAAAGACCTCTTCCTGCCTTTTGAATAAGATCCAGCTTTTAAGTCTTAGCTAAAATTTACCAGGGCAGGTTATAGCTATCCATTCTCCAGTTGCTGGCTCTCTGCTTTCTGAAGCTATCTTAAAAGCTGAAGTCTGAATTGCAGCATCTGCTCAACAGGTGCCCGGTTCCTCTTGGCAGGGGAAGTTCATTACCTTGTATCTTCCTTTGCCTCAGATTCTGTGGCCCTAACTAGCCCACCAATCCTCACTCCCCCTAAATGTGTTTAAAAACCCCTTATTGTGGATATTAAAGTAGCAATTACACTGTAAGCATATTTATGTGCTCTTTTTGTCTGGTTTGTTTTTCTTTTCATCATGTATAATCTGAATCCAGCATTAGTTTCTCACATCTTCCACAAGTGTTTCCAACAGAATTTCTGTGTCCCAGCTTGTGTTAAATAGAAGTGAAATATTAAGGAAAATAGATTTAAGGGAAACCTGTGCAACTTTTTTTTTAAGCATTGTTCTCAACCATTTAATTTATTGAAAGGAGATGCTGCTGTGGTTCTTGATTTAGCAGCAACCATTCTTTTGTTTACATAGTTATAGTTTTGTTGTTTTGCTCTGTACTGGAAACATAAATAAAGTTTTCTACATTATTTTCAGTCAAGGGTTGTGGTACAGTTTCTTTGTGTTTGCAGTGATACATACATTCTTTCTGGGATTCATCTCCTTACCATGGAGTAAAGAGAGCTTTGGGCTCCTTTCAGCATGAGTGATAACGTTAAGAGTTAGTATGCTGAGAAGGAGCCACGGGGCACAAGAAGAAGGTTGTAAATGAGATCCCGATACACAGGCACCAGGGGCTTCCTTCTCCTCTTCACAGAAGCAGTCCTCCACCGCTGAACTCCATCCTCTGAAAATAGAAAAGGTAAACAGGTGATTGGTGAATTGGTGTTGAACTAACTTATGGAACCAAGTACTTCATTTAATCACAGGCTCTATTTAGCCTTATCCTTAAAAAATTAACAACTTTCAAACTCCCAAGGGATCTTATTTCTTACGAAATAAGCTCTCGTACCAACTTAAACCCCCCATAATCAGATGGGTCTGCTATTTACATTACAACTGCCCAAAATTTAACTTCTCCTTTGCCTTACCTCAGGGGGCTCAATGAAGGCTAACCAGTCTGATGCATGTGTAGGCAACAGTCCCATTGACTGGCACTTATAAACAGCCAATGCCAAACCCATGAGGTTTCCAATGAGATACACCAAACCCTGAAGAAACTTCTGGCTTGAACTTTCTAGCATCTTGAAAGCTGTTGGGGTAATAAAAAGTTTCAAAACCAAAACAACTTTTTTTTAATAGGATATATGTTAAAATAATAGAGATTAAAATTAAACTAATAGAGATCCAAAGTAAGATAGCAAATAGGACCATTAAAAGTGAACAAAAAGCCATGATAAGCTCCATGTCCCTCCACCATGCCACCACCTCTACCATCACCACCCTGCAAACCCTCCCTCCTGGCAACTAGCCAAAAGCAATATGAAAGATTTTCATGGATTTCACTAAAATTTGTCTTTAATTCTTAAAATTTAAGAAAGGGTTGTTGTACCAAGAATACTTACTGGCTGAAATGGCCATAAGTGCCTGAATGGGCCGCCAAGCCATCATACACACCATCATAGTAGGGAAGATGGAGATAGTATTGCCTGCCATGTACATGATGAAGAGGTTCATGGGAATCTGCTTGAGGGGACCCAAGGCGATATCCCAGCAGCGCTAAAACAAAACACAATTTTAACCTATGATCTCTATCTTCAGTCCCGCATTTTAAAAAAATTTTTATTAACATATAATGTATTATTTGCCCCAGGGGTACACATCTGTGAATCATCAGGCTTACACATTTCACAACACTCACCATAACACATACCCTCCCCAGTGTCCATAACCCAGTCACCCTATCCCTAACCCCCACCCCCCCAAACAACCCTCAGTTTGTTTCGTGAGATTAAGAGTCTCTTATGGTTTGTCTCCCTCCCAATTCTGTCTTGTTTCATTTTTTCCTTCCCTGTCCCCCATCAGTCCCCCCCCCGCCTCTCAAATTCCTCATATCAGAGTGATCATAAGATAATTGTCTTTCTCTGATTGTTCAGTCCCACATTTACTGATGTTAAAGTCAAATGAACACAATTCCCAATTCTGTGCTCTTGACTGAGCTGACTCCGCAGTTCCACCACCTCTGTCTGCCCTTCTCCATGTTGTCACAGGAAGCCTGTTCTTGGCTTAAGGTTTAAAAATAAAATAAACCTTAGGTTTAAAAATAAGGCATCCTCACCATTTGTTATATTTTTTCCTATTGGTTTTTCAGAAGCCATTTTTTCCCCATGATCTAGCTAAAAAATAAAAACAAAAAAACTTCCCTACATTTGTTCTTATGCTTCTGCATCTCTCCTTTCCCCATCTAAAACTGAAATAGTTAAATCCATAGGGTGGGAGATTAGCACACCTCAATCAATAAAAGAACAAGCTGAGGGACACCTGGGTGGCTCAGTGGGTTGAGCCTCTGCCTCTACCTCAGGTCATGATCTCAGGGTCCTGGGATTGAGCCCCACATCAGGCTCTCTACTCAGCTGGGAGCCTGCTTCCCCCTCACTCTCTGCCTGCCTCTTTGCCTACTTGTGATCTCTCTCTGTCAAATAAATAAAATCTTCAAAAAAAAAAAAAGCTGACAAATCAAGATATTAAGATCTAAATGACATTATTAACAAACTTAACTGACATATACAGAACACTGCATTTGGAGAATTCACATTCTTTTCAAACACACACGGGACATTTTACAAAAGCTGGCGACTTGCTGACCCTTGAAGAAAGTGTCAACTCAAAGAACCCAAATTATACAAAGCATGTTCTTTTCTTATGCAATTAAGCTAAAATCAGTAAAAAGAAAACTGAAAATTCCCTAAACATTGGAATTAACAAATGTATTCTAAATAATCCATGAATAAAAGAATAAATTACAATGGAAACCAGAAATACTGTTAACTGCTAACAAAAAGCCACATATTAACATTTGTGGGACACAGAGCACTGAAAATTTTATAATAAATACATATTTAGAAGACTAAAAGTGTCTATTTCTTCCTTTTTGCAATTTTTGTAAGTTTAAAGTTCCAGTTAACATACAGTGTAATATTAGTTTCATGTGTACAATATAATGACTCAACACTTCCATACAATGCTTAGTGCTCATCACAAGTGCCCTCCTTAATCATCACCTCTTTCACCCATCCCCCCACCCACCACCCCTCTGGTAACCATCAGTTTGTTCTCTATAGTTAACAGTCTGTTTCTTGGTTTGGCCCTCTCTCTCTTTTTCTTCCCTCTTTGCTCATTTGTTTCTTAAATTTCATATATGAATGGAATCATATGGTATTTGTCTTTCTCTGACTGACTTAATTTACTTAGCTTTATACCCTTTAGCTCCATCCATGTCATTCTCAGCATCTATTTCAAGTTAGAAAAAGGAACAAATTAAATACAAGGAAATGAAAAGAAAAAATGAGAAAAGAAATTAATTTTTCTTTAAATCAACAAGGCTAAAAGTGTCTTCTTTTAAAGATTAATAACATCAATACTGGTGAACCGGATGAAGGAAAAAGAAGAGAATTGTGCAACACTGGGAATAAAAGAGGGAAAATTCTATAGTTCTTGCAGTGAATTAAAGTGATCATATGAGCACCTGGGTGGTTCAGTGGGTTAAAAGCTTCCGCCTTTGGCTCAAGTCATGATCCCAGGGTCCTGGGATCCAGTCCCACCTTAGGTTCCATGTTCAGCAGGGTGCCTCCTTCTCCCTCTGCCCCTCCCCCTGCTCATCATCATCTCTCTCTCAAATAAATAAAATCTTAGAGTGATCATATTATAAATTTGGGGAAATGGAAAAATTACTAAAAAATACCTAATGGCATAGTAAATTGAGTATTTAAATAGTCATAAAACTGTTTAAGAAACTGAATCTGTAATTAAGTCCAGATGGTTTCTCTTGGCAAATTCTGAACATTTAAAGAAAAGATAAACCCCGTCTTATATAAAAAATGAACATTCTACAACTCATTACATGGGGCCCCATAAATACCTGACAAGGACCTGACAAGGACATTATGAGTGTAGTTTATAGATCGATACCACTCCTGAATCTAAATGCAAAAATCCTACTAAACAGAAGAGTAACAAAGTAAATCTAGCAATATTAGAAGAATATATCACTATCCATTTCAGCTTATTCATGTTAAAAGAAAAAATATTTATAAGCAGTTCCCTGGTGTGTCACTTATATAAAAGATCATTTATCTGGGAATTTAAAGATCAAACCCGCCATACAGCAGAACTGTTCTAAAGTAAGTATAATAACCTACCTTCAACACCAGGCCATTTTAATCATACTTTCATGTTATTGTTCATATTACAAGTACCACGATGAAAAATGATAAAACTGTTCAAGAAAAGAACTGATACCAGCTGTCATTTTTATGTAAAAATCACTGCATTTCATGAAATGAAGATCACTTAGTATTTAACAATATTAAGGCTAAGAGGAAAGAAAGTGCCAGGCACTATACTGGGCACTTGGGAGACAAAATCTGCTTTCTTGGACCTTACAAGTATAAGGTAATAATTATATCATATGTATGAATGACATGAAGAAATGCAGTAAGTAGGAAAGGATAAGTAGGAAAACAGGATAAGAGTGCCATGAGTAGGCTTCTCTAAGAAGGTAATATTTGGGAGACCTAAGGGAGATAAGAGAGCAAGTCACACAGATATCTGGGGGAAGAGTATTCCTGGAAGAGGGAAAGAACATGTACAAAAAGTATGAGATGGAAGCCTGCCTACTATATTCAAGGAGCAGCAAGAAGACCATTCTGACTAGAGTGGAATAAAGAACAAAGGGGAAAGTGGTAAGAGAGGACTAGTGTCAGACTAGAAGGATAGGTAAGATAAGAAGTAGTGATAAGCAGCAAAAATTTTAGTCTGTTTTGAAGATAAAGCCAAAAGAATATCCTGATACACTGGTAAGGGAACTAGAGTAAAAGGATGATGTCAGGGACTACTGGGTGGCTCAGATGGTTAATAAACAAATCTTTAAAAAAAAAAAAGAAAAGAAAAAGAAAGAAAGAAAAGAAAAAAAAAAGATGACTTCAACTGTTAGGCACTGGCACCAATAGATAATCTTCAATCCACTTCCTTCTATGTTCAAACATCTTTTATTTTTCCAACTATTAAGCACTTTTACTACTGTAAATTAATCTCAAGCAGTTTACCAATATTAGGGGCAAGAGTCCCACAGTAGGATCCACATGCTGCCTGGGAGAGGAGGGTGGATGCGGAGGTCAGGACTGGCCTAAAAACTATTGTGATATCTATACCTCTGTACCTTCTCCACCAGGATCCGGTCTGTCTCTTGCACGCTGGTATCAGGCACTTGCTTGTCCAAGTAACCCACAGGGTACAGCGAGTCTCCCTGGCCACCGCCCCGGTCACTTCGGCTCCTAAAGAACCAAACCAAGAAACTAAAGCTGCAGGCTCCCACACTTCATATCCCACATTCCTGTTCTAATCATACGCATAAAGACCCTCAGATACACCTGCCCAGATTAGAGAAAGCCCTCTCGTGGGTTCGTCAGACCTTTGTCTATTGGGAGTAATGAAATAAGCATCTTTGGAACAACAAAAACCTCCACGGAGAAGCCGCTGGCTCCTCGGGAGCCGTCTTTGTGCCACCCATCATTTTCAGAGAGTTGTACTTGAGGGGTCGGGTTTTACTCCTCTGCGGCAGTTCTGGGGTAAAGGGCTCCTCACCTGCTGCCTCCTCCAGGCCCGCTCAGCTCAATGGCCCACTTGAAGCGCCGGCCTCGGTTGGCCACCAGGCTCCCCTGGGCCGTCATGGCAACGACCTTCTACCAAAGCTTTGAAACTCCTTACTCTAAAGCGGGTCCCAGGCCCAAGTCCACTGACACCCGCTATTTCTTGGTCTCACTCTGCAAGCCCGCTTCCGGCGCGCAGCATAGACGTCACTTCCACCCCGGAAATTGGCGGGCGGAGGAGGGACTAGAAAGTACTTGGAGAGGGAGAAGCTGGGTGGAGAGAGAATCTGACCAAACTTACCTTCGTCTTTTCTGTGAGGATTTCTGTTGTGTGTTCCCCGACCTCTGAGGTGCGCTTGCGGGACAGTGGGAAAGTCCATACTCACTCTGGGTTAGGAATTGAAGCCAAAGACACCTTTTTTTTTAAATATTTAATTTATTTATTTGACAGACAGAGATCACAAGCAGGCAGAGAGGCAGGCAGAGAGAGAGAGAGGAGGAAGCAGGCTCCCTGCTGAGCAGAGAGCCCGATGCAGGGCTCGATCCCAGGACCCTGGGATCATGACCTGAGCCGAACCTGATTCAAATCTTTCAACCTGGTTTCACCATGGGTTTTGTGTGATCTTGAGCAAGTAATTTAGTAGCTTCCGAGTACTGAATGTCTACCAGTCCCAAGAGCTTTGTGTTTAGTATTTAAGTCACATGAACCCTGCGAGGTAAATAGTTCCATACCCATTCTGCCCCAAAGCTAGGAAGCAGTGTGGAGGTGGGAAGGCTCATGAGTTTGAGAATCAAATGGGCTCCTTTTGAATCCTAGCTTTTTTACTCGACTGTGTGACTTTGGACACGTTAAATATTTAACGCTTCAACCTCTTCAAGAGTTAGATTATCTATTTTCGAGGCTTGTGAGGTAAGGAAGTGCCCGCCACCTATGCATGATTTTTTTTTTTTAAGATTTTATTTATTTACCAGAGAGAGAGAGAGGGAGAGAGCGAGCACAGGCAGACAGAATGGCAGGCAGAGGCAGAGGGAGAAGCAGGCTCCCTGCAGAGCAAGGAGCCCGATGTGGGACTCGATCCCAGGACGCTGGGATCATGACCTGAGCCAAAGGCAGCTGCTCAACCAACTGAGCCACCCAGGCGTCCCTTTTTTTTTTTTTTTTTAATTAAAAAATTCACACTAGTGGGGCGCCTGGGTGGCTCAGTTGGTTAAGCCTTCCTTTCCCTTCAGGTCTTGATCTCAGGGTTCTGGATGGAGCCCTCTGCAGGGCTTCCTGCTCAGTGGGGAGTCTGCTTCTCCCTCTTTGTCTGCCCTCCCCCCTCCCATCTCCTGTTGGTCTTCTGTTGCTCACGCACTCTCTTTCACTCTCTCTCAAATAAATAAATAAATAAATAAAATCTTTTTTTTTTTTAAAGGCGCACTGGTGATTGGATTTCGTATTGAGTTGTATACCTATATAATAATATAACCTGTTATTGAATATTTGTTTCCCGTTTTTTCCCTCCTTTTATAAAGTGTTTATAAACACTATATCTTTGCTTATTTCCTTAAGTTAAATTACTAGAAGTGCAATTGCCGGATCAAAGACTATGCACATTTCAAAGGAATTTTAAAATGCCTGCTAGCAAAATCGCACCTATTTGCATTTCACCAGCTTTATAATATTTTTAAATTGGCGGTTTGAAAATGGTACTGCATTTTCAAACCCTAATTCCTTTGGCTCCAAGTTATTTGATATGATTGTGTGAGAGTGAGGGAAGAGGAGTGCTGTGAGAGTGTGGTTGGGAGGTAAGGTTGTAAAGGGCCAGTTAATGAGTTTGGACCCTTAAAAGTGATGGTGAACTGGAGATGCTGAAGCTTCCACCCCCACGTTTTTTTTTGTCTTTAAAAGGATTTGTGTTCATAGAGACTGTTTGAATAAGGCAGTAATGGAAAAGGCTTTTCCCCTTCCAGTACATTCTAAAATGTTTATTTATCTGATCATAGAAAGACGGAAATTGTAGATTGCTTTCCTGTTTCATTCTACTTTTCTGCTTTTATCTGTTGTCTCTGATGAAACTTTGAGACTGATTTCAGATTTCACAAGGGTCTTGACCCTACTGGCCAATCTTTGTCCCAGTGAAATCTGCGTAATAGCACTTATCACACTACGTTTGTGTTTGTTGACATCCTCTGAGCACGTATCTACCTCCTCTTACTGCACTCTGTCCTAAATTCCTTGATGTTAGAATACATGTTAATTATATTTGATTCCACTGCCTAGAACATAATGTATTGAATGTTTAGTGAATGTGAGTAAATTAATTGAAAGTAAATACGATGCAGAATTCAATATACTGTAATTAGATTTATGTGAAAAAATGTAAAAATTAGAAGGGAATACATTTTAGAATACTATATGTTATATCCAATTAATGGTTTTCGTGCGATTTTTTTTATATTCAAGCTGTTCTGCTTCTTAAATAAATTATAAAGGAACACTTTTAAAAACATTGTCAGTCATTCAAATCATGTATTCCTTCCCTTTAAAAGTACTCCCCCATGTACTATAAAAATGTTTCAACTATAACCCAAATCAAGGTTGCTTTGGCCTCAGGTCAGTACATGTCATTTATTCCTTTATCCTAGGAACCCTCATAGTGTTGTTTGCTAAAACATGTTCCAAAGAGCATGAAGACTGAGGTGAATATTGGAACTTAGCTGAAGAAGGATTCCAAGGTCAAACACATCTAAGAAAAATTACAGATGCTGTTCTGCACACACACCATAGAGATTCTCAGTGAGAGAACATTAAAACCTGATAAATGATTCAGTAAAGAATCTCCTTTAATTCTGCTTCCCATTCACCTAAATGAGAAGCTCCCCCCACGCTTTTCCCCCCTATCACATCTGTTAACTTCCTATGGAGTCAGTGTTCCATAGAATACAATGAAGGCAACTTCCTTTAAGCATGGCTAGAATTTTTCAGAAAGATGAAGGTACTTCTTTTTTTTTTTTTTTTTAAGATTTTATTTATTTATTTGACAGAGATCACACGTAGGCAGACAGAGAGAGAGGAGGAAGCAAGCTCCCCGCTGAGCAGAGAGCCTGATGTGGCACTCGTTCCCAGGACCCTGGGATCATGACCTGAGCGGAAGGCAGATGCTTAACCATCTGAGCCAGCCAGGCACCCAAGATGAAGGTACTTCTTGAAAAGCTCTTCTTGTTTTTTTTTTTTTCTAAGATTATTAGAATATAAGAAATAATAGAGCCTTTATAAAAATGGAGTTTCAAGTTTAAAAGTTAAAGTCGAAGATTCAGAGTCTCCTGGGTGGCTCAGTGGGTTAAGCGTCTGCCTTCAGCTCAGATCATGATCTCAGGGTCCTGATCAACCCCACATCGGGCTCTCTGCTCAGCAGGGAACCTGCTTCCCCCTTTCTCTGCCTGCCTCTGCCTACTTGTGATCTCTGTCAAATAAATAAAATCTTTAAAAAAATAACCTCAAGGATTCAAGGTCTGTTTTGTTGTTGTTGTTGTTTTTATAAATTATGTTTTGCAAGAAAAATCAAGGGAAACCTAGATTGTAATCCTGACTCCAAATGGACTAACTGTATCACTGTGAGTGAGGAACTCGGCCTTAATTTCTTCATCTAGAAAATGAGAGACTTCTACTAAGTGACTTCTAAAGTTAGCTTCTATTTCTAAAATATATTTTTAAAAACATTTTGCACATTATTCTTTCATATATATTTCTAGAAAAAATTATAAACACATAAAGGAGTAATGGGATTTCAGATAATTTTTGAATTGTGCTTGACCATATATTTCCTAATTCTCTGCATTGTACAAGTACCACTTTTGGATTTAGAAGAAGTATAAACGTTAGTAATATAACATGGTATGTTTCCAAACCTCAAAGGATAATAGTTCTCTGTTCTGGATTCACAGGAGAATCACCTTGCAAGCTCTTTAAAAATACTGAATGATACCTGGGAATTCTAATTCATTCGCTCAGGTTAGAACATGGGCATCTACTGTGCAGCAAGAACCAAGAACCACCAACCCAGAGCATTTTGCTGCTTTAAAAGGTTTGAACTTACACAAAGTAATCTAAGCAAATAATCATCAGTTTAGGCAGCCTCCTGGCATACCTCCCACTGGACTAAATTTGAATTACACAGTAATGGAAATACTCAACTTGTAAAAATAAATGTCAAACTCCCCTTTGTGTCTTTGAGCAAATATGATTTTAATTAAAGAAACTGAGAAGGCACACCAGGGTTCCATAGGTCATGTGAGTTGCCTCATCTGACTTATATTTGGGCCATCTACACACTTTTTGTATTTGTTTTTGAATCTCACCCCCCACCACCACTTTAGGGGGCTAAGAATCTGATTATTTCTATACCTCATGCCATTTTCTGAGCAGTTGCATTTGGATTAAAACTTGAAAAAGGAAATTTTCTTTTTATTTATTTATTTATTTATTTTTAAAAATATTTAAGTAGGTTCCATGCCCAACATAGGGCTCAAACTTTCTAACCAGAGATTGAAAGTCATATGCTCTTCTGACTGAGCCAGCCAGCCAGGTGCCCTAGAAAAAGAAACTTCCTATTCAAACAGCCAGATTTGCAAGAATGGATCTCTCTAAAGGGGGCGAGAAAAAAAAGCTTCTATACATAGTATCTTAATATTTTGGCCTATGCCATTTAATAATGTCTCTATAATAGTTCTGTTCAGTTCTCCTCCATGGTCCAACCAGTTACTCCAGTATGCTCTAAAGGGTCCTAAGATTTATGGCAGCTTCCATAAAATGGGTTTCCATTGCAAATCCCCAGTTATTTGTGTTATTTGACTCCAGTATTATTACAGCCTTCTGCAAAGGACCACCTTACACTACTTTATTCAAGAAGCAATTTATTTTTTGTCAGTAAGAGTCTTAATGAGAGGAAACATTTCCCCTCCATTTTGTCTGTTTGAAATTTAAAACCCCTTCAGTGAAAAAACAAGTTTGGGATTTTTTTTTTTTTTTTGTAATATTACCTCCCTAGTTATTGCTGGGTTTCTGCATCATTTCTATGCGGATTACTTTTTTTTTTTTTTAATTTCTGGTTTACGGCTCTGCAGTATCATGAAATGCCCCTGTCAGCAGTGACATGAACTAGACAGCGCTGGAAGAAAACGATGGTTAGTAATACCATTCTTCCCTTAGCAATTACCTTTTTTTCATTTCAGGAGAGCTGTTGTGCAATTCCCATTTCAACAAGTTCCCATTATAGCACATCCCTCAAGCACTTGCTTAGGAAACTGGGAGGACTGCCATTCCCACAGATCTTATTAAAGGATAAGAATGACAACCATGGCATGAGTCATAATGATACATTGCTGATGGCCTAGCATGTTTCTTCAAGCTTGGTTACTCTGGATTCATTCTGATGATTGATTTCAGCTATCTTGGAAGTGAGCTAAACTATCTCCACATCAGGTGTCTGAATGACCAATTCAGGTCTTTTATGGTAACTTTTCCTGTGTGCTAATTTTTTAAAAAGATTTTATTTATTCCAGAGAGAGAGCATGAGCAAGCAAGCGAGTGGGGCAGGGGAGGAGCAGAGGGAGAGGGGAGAGAGACAAGCAGACAACACTGAGCACTGGGCTCGATCTCAGGACACTGAGATCATGACCTGAGCAGAAACCAACTGAGCCCAACTGACTGAGCCACCCAGGTGCCCCCTATGTGCTAATATTTAAAAGTCTCTCTTGGTTCAGGTATAAGCATTGCTTTATGGCCTGATTTTTTTGGAAGGAAGATTGTTGTGGACTGATTGTGTTCCTCCAAATCATAAACGTTGAAGCCCTAACCCCAAGTATGATAACATTTGGAGCTCGGGCCTTGGGAGATAATTAGGGTTAGATGAGGTCATGAAGGTGGTGCTTGCTTAATAGGATTACTGTCTTAAAGAAGAAACAGGAGTGCTCACTATCTCACTCTACTGACAGGAGGATGCAATGAGAAGGTGGCTGTCCGCGCGTGCAGTCCACATGGACCAAAGAGAGCTCTTGTGAGTAACTGAATCAGCAAGCACCTTGATCTCAGACTTTGTAAGCCTCCAAAACAGTGAGAAAATAAATTCCTGTTGTTTAAGCCACCAATCTATGGTATTTTGTTATGGCAGTCTGAGCGGACTAATAACGAGGGTGAAGTGGGATTCAGAAAAATTGAAGAACAGTAAGTACCTTTTGTTATTTGAAAGACAAAGTTATCCCTTAAAACATAAACATAAATGTAGGCTTGTTCAATTTGTAGGAACTTATAGTATAAATAGAAACACACTAAACCCTGTTCACTTATTTATTTATTTTTACTCTATCTTGGATGCCTTCTATATCTGTCTGGTTTTTTTTTCTTTTTTTTATTATTATGTTCAATTAGCCAGTATATAGTACATCATTAATCTTTGATGTAGTGTTCAACAACTCATTATTTGCATATAAAAGCCAGGGCTCATGACAACACATGCCCTCCTTAATACCCATCCCCCCAACCCCTCCCTTCTGTAACCCTCAGTTTGGTTCCTGGAGTCCAGAGTCTCGTATGGTTTGTCTCCCTCTCTGATTTCTTCCCCTTCAGTTTTCCCTCCCTTTAAAGGCTATATAGTATACATGGCATGGATGTATGATAAGTTACCTAACCAATCCTTAGTCGATGGACATTTAGGTTGTTTCCATTTGTCACTATTACAAAAAATGTTGCTGTGAACATCCCTAGGGAACTTGTGAACATGGTTCTCTAGGAGAGTCCTGTAATTAGGATTGCTTACCAGAGAGGTTAAAACATTGATAAATTCAAAGAGGCCCTCCAAAATGTACAGTTTATACTTTGAAGGGTTTGTGGACTAAATTATTTCTGTAGTAAATTGAATAATGTCCCTCAAAATTGACATCCATCTAGATAGAAACCCAGAATGTGACTTTATTTGAAAATAGGGTCTTTGCAGATGTAGTTAGAAAGATGAGGTCATTTTGGATGATCGTGGGCCCTAAATCCAATGACTGGTGTCCTCATAAGAAAAGAGGTAGATGCATAGATGCACAGGGAATAAGTCCATGTGGTAATGGAGACAGAGATGGGAGTGATGCAGCTATAAGCCAATGACTTCCAGAATGATCAGAAGCTAGGAAGAGGGCAGGAAGGGTACCTCCCTAGAGCCAGCAGAGAGAGCATGTCCCTGTAATGCCTTGATTTTGGTCTTCAGGCCTCCAGAACTGAGAATGACTCTATTTCTGTTGTTTTAAACCACCAAGATTCTGATACTTCTTTACAACAGCTGTAGGAAAAGGATGTAAGTTTCTTTCTGAAAGGGGTCCATCCAAATGAATCAAGCTAACCAGGGTTAGCGTAAGTGGAAAAACACACACACAAACAAAAAAACAAGTAATAGAATAATATCACCAAAGCTTCAAATTAAACTCTAAATTTTCAAAAATTTGCACAAAATTTTTGTTCAATATCCTAATTACTTATGATTGGTTCATTTAGTAAAGTGATTTTTACAAATTAATTACAAAAGAAGGACATTTATTATATAAAATGGAAAATACGGTTCAGTAAAAATAGATGACAAACTGTAGCATGCAAAAATAAAAAATTTTTCCCCATGGACATTTTGATGTAGACTCTTCCAGACTTTCTTGATTTATATTTAGGCTTACTTAGCATACTGTTTTATAACATGCTGTTTCATGAAGAGCCATAGTTTGTTATTTTTTTTTAAGATTTTTATTTATCTATTTGAGAGAAAAAGAGCAAGCACAAGTGGGGTAGAGGGGCAGAGGGAGAGATTCTGAAGCAGATTCCCCACTGAGCATGGAGCCCCACACAGGATTCCACCCCAAAACCCCAAGAGACCAAGCCAAAGTAACCAAGAGACCACCCCAAGTGACCCAAGTCAAAGTCAGGCACTTAACTGATGGAGCCACCCAGATGTCCTGCCATGTTTTCACTTTTTAAAAAGGCAAAGAAAAGGGGCGCCTGGATGGTTCAGTGGGTTAAAGCCTCTGCCTTTGGCTCGGGTCATGTTCCCAGGGTCCTGGGATAGAGCCCAGGTTCAGCCTCTGCTCAGCAGGGAGCCTGCTTCCTCCTCTCTCTCTTTGCCTGCCTTTCCGTCTACTTGTGATCTCTGTCTGTCAAATAAATAAATAAAGTTTTTTAAAAAAAATTTTAAAAAAAGGCAAAGAAAAAAAGCTATGGCTTATTCTTTATTTCAGTTTTTTTTTTTTTAAATTCATCTTTTATAGCTCTAGCCAGATGTTCAGGCTCTGTCACTGTCATCCAGCCCTGACCAATCCTGAGGCACCCATCCAACTTCCACACTCCTCTCCACCCAGCCCATAGGTGGAGACACACCCCATTCCCCAGGGCCCATGTTAGTCCCCCTACTCTTTTTAGATGGGAGTCATTCTTTACAATATTTGTTTTCTCCCCTATAAAAGATTGAGAGTTTGGGTACGTTTGGGCAACACTGTATACATCTTTCTTTTAGAGATTTACAAATGATGTTGGTATTTTAAAGACTGAGAAGTACTACAGTAAATAAATATTTACTTAATATTTGTTTAATCCAAAGGTACCAAATTTTGTGGCCAAGGAAGCCTTTTTTTTCCTTTTTCTTTTTTCCTCCTTTTTTTCAATCTGTCAACATCTTATAGAACCAGTGTTGTGAAGAATATAGCTAATTTGGAGTAGGAACCCAAGCTCATCTCTCGAGGCTGGGATCTGCTCTGCTCTCCCAAGTCTCCTTTCCATAGACGTTATCTTTTTTCTTATAATTGCTGTCCTGCCCATTTCATTGCTTTCCTGCCTGCTCCCAGCCCTTGAACTCCTCTCCATGAGGCCTGTTTGTTATGAGGCCCCAGTAGTCGTGAATCCCCTAAGCAACAGCACGGCTGGGTTTGTGTTGCATATGGCCATAGGGTTCATATGCCATGTACTAAGTACCAGGCCGTCAGCACCACAGTGAGTCTGTCTTCCCACCACTGGCCCCCCTCCTAAAGCTGGTGTCATTCCAGGGCTCTGCTTTCCAAGGCAGCGCCCAATCATACATTTTTCTCTCAGAAAAATCACTGAACAGGTAAACAGGGGTGTTTTGTAGAGAGATCACTGCACTAGAGTCTATTGACATGTTTTACCAAGGTTACCCTACTTCGCAAACAACCCTTAGAAGAACAATGTTATTATCCCCACTGCGCAGCTCAGATAAAAATGAAGTAGAAAGGGCCCAAAAGCAGGGATCCAGGCTTCTGATAGAGATGAGCTTGGCTCCAAAGCTAGTGTTCTTTCTGCTCTAACACGCTGCTCCCCACCGTCTTCTCCTTGATGACAGTGTACCCTGATTGCAGGAAATCTGCTGGGAGAAGGGGGGGAATGGTCTCCTGGGATGCAAATTTGAAAATCTATAAATAGTGAATATCCTCACCTGCTTTCCATCTGTAGAGGTGTAACAGAGAGCTGCTTCCGAAACTGTCTTAACAGAAGGATCCCCTCCCAATCAACCATCTCCACCACTCCCACCCTCCAACTCCCCCTCCCCCACAAAAAACCAGTCTGCTTCTGCACCATCAAGGGCATCAGTACTGCGGTGGTGATTGAAATAATCCTGAATCTGGTAAGCTACAAGTAAGATTTGCTAAATTCCACTGCCACAGCCTTACCTGAAACGTTCCCTAATAACATTCCTTCCTTCTACAGTCTACACAGGAAGGTGGGCAAGAGAGGAGCAGAAAAAAAAAGGACTGACTTCCCACTTCCTCACTTTGACTACCAAAGTCAAGGGAGTGGAATTTTTCCAAAGGCTCTGAGGCTGAGCAGTGGATGTGTTTCCTTAAGGAATAGATGAGCCATTGCTGTCCTTTATTTAGGTCTTTTCAAACATTGTCCTTTATCAGACCTGGCATCAGTCTGCATTGATGAGAATGACACACACCACAGTAAAAGCTGTAGCTTCCTGAACCTCTGGTCTGAACTACAACACTTTCATACCTAACATTCTTGCTGTCAGTCTTCCCTCTGTCCCACTAGGGACAACTCGGTGACAGAGCAATCCTTCTAAAGTACTGAATTAACTTCATCACTTTCTCCCTCAATGCCTATGCCTTTTTTTAACTGCCATTTTTCAAAAAAGATTTTTATTTACTTATTTGACAGAGGGAGAGATCACAAACAAGTACGCAGAGAGGGAGGGAAAGAGAGAGGGGAGAGCAGGCTCCCTGCTGAGCAGAAAGCCAGATCCCAGGACCCTGAGATCATGACCTGAGCAGAAGGCAGAGGCTTAACCCACTGGGCCACCCAGGCGCCCCTTAACTGCCATTTTTACTATGTACATTTATATTAATTGGCATGGTTTGGCTTATATAATGTGATATTTCTCATAAAAGAGCAGTTTACAAAGTTGTACGTAGGATATAATCTCATTTCTGTTCTTAGATACAGCTACATTTGCATAGTAAAATACCAGAAAAAAACCCATATTCAAATGGAAATAGTGCTTATGCATGTGCAATAGACTTTTAAGGGTTTCTAGTGATTTTTTTTTCTTTCCCAAGAACCTTTGCTTGATCATTCCAGATCTTCACAACCTGTCAAGTGACTGCATACCTTTTCAGTCATTGCTCTCCATACTCTGCAGAGCCACCTCCCTCACTCAGATTGGGAGAGAACTTACTTCGCACTCCCTCCCCTGCCCCCAAAATGTCCAGAGTACCCTGCTTGTCAAAATCCTGTCCAGCCTCTCAGGCCTGGTTTAAATCTTCCCCCATGATCCTCCCCAATGGGGTTAGAAGGAGGCATAAGACTTTGCATGAGAGTTCTTTTTTCATATGGGTGTTTATGGTCAGTGTCACTCTATACACCCTGAATGACGTTCATACCCCTAAGAAAGGCAGATGGGGTGGGGGCAGAAAGGCTGCCTGAGCCTTCAGTTCATTTAGATGCAAGGAAGAGAAGGTATTTAGAATGAAGGAATGAGGGAATAGTCAGGGGAGTAAATTCCCTTGAAGACCGCTCAAGGTGAGGGCAAGCAGGGACAAGGATGGGTGGAGGGATAATAAAAGTATGTATAGACTGCACTATATATATATATATATATATATATATATATATATATGGGACTTGAACTCACAAACATGAGATCAAGAGTTGCATGCTCTACCAACTGAACCAGACAGGTGCCCCTCTTTTTTTTTTTCTTAAATCATTTTTTATCTATAAGAGGAAAAAAAAAATTGACTGGGCTCCAAGGGAAAAAAATTCAATTTTGATCGACTAAAAAGTGTCAATGAAGGAAACTGACCTGCATTCTCATCACTAAAATGGTATATATTTCTTTATTTTTTTTAAGATTTTATTTATTTATTTGACAGAGAGAGATCACAAGTTGGCAGAGAGGGAGAGGGAGAAGCAGGCCCCCTGCTGAGCAGAGAGCCCGATTCAGGGCTCGATCCCAGGACCCTGAGATCATGACCTGAGCCAAAGGCAGAGGCTTAACCCACTGAGCCACCCAGGAGCCCCTAAAATGGTATATATTTCAAACATAGCAATACAAAGGCAAATTTCTTTATTTTCACCTTAAGTTATGTTGACACTTGGCAGCCACATGAGATCTATGGGTCTGGGCTGCTCATCACTGGTATAACCTCAAAACCAGAGTCTAGGGACGAACTGCTTGAGAGACTGTGTCCTGAGAAACTCTATAAAGGCAAATATCGGGATTCTTCTCTGGCTTCAAACCACCTGAGGCCTTGTTTTAGCTGAGATCCTTCTATGTTAACACAGCAGATTCCCTGGAGTCCTAGGACTCCGTTATTTTCTTCTCTCATCAACCAGCCTCCCTTGAGGTAAAGTACTGTGTCTTACACTCTTTTTGTCCTCTTCTGATGAGGGCCCCACACGATGCCTTTTGTGGGTCATCAGGAAATTCCTGTTTATGATGAGAGTGATGAAGAAATAGCTTGATAAAAAGTGACTTCACCCATGTGCGTTGAATTTTTATTTTCTTTAAAAGAGCACACCTACTTAGTGGAAGTCTAACTCAAGGAATGTTCTGTGTTGCACAGCCCTAGAACCCAGGGTTCCTGCTCCCTTCCCTCATGCACCCTGCTGGAGTCTCTCAATAGTCCCACCTGTTACAGGTGTGGCCCCACACATAGGCATGTGCCTGCTTGTGCTTGGCTCTCAAAGGCATCGCTTACGCAAAATATATCTTAAAAGATTTCTCCCACCAACTCAAGTGGTGACCCAAATTTTCACCTTTACTTAATTTTTTGCACTAAGTTACCAGAGAAGAAAAATCTATTGTTTGTTATCATCTAATGACATCTTAGTTCTGATTAGTTTGTCTACCACGCCTCCCATTGCCCTGAACTCCCACAACATTTAGTATATACTAATTTAGTATTATATACTAATTTAGTATATACAACATTTAGTATATCATCGCACCCACCAGTGTATTGGAATGATCTCTTTTCCTGTTTGTCCAAGCCACCATGAGCTCCTCCAGGCTACCTATGGCAACTGGTACAGTGTCAGCCTGGCACGTGGTAGGCCCTCAAAGATACTGGTTGAACCAAACATAAGCAACCCAAGCTCTGGAGAGTTTAGGAAAAAAGAGGCTAAAAAAAACAAGTCAAGGAATGTAGTAATTGCAGAAAGGAAATGTTTCATCAAAAATGAACCACTTGATTGGCTTCTGCAAGAGGTGAGAGGCCTAGCAGAGACAATCTTGCTCCTGTCACAATTTGGTTAACCTTGAACAGTGATTTACCTTTGAAGATGGGTACACTCTGCCTCTACTATGATGAAGAGAATTTTCCTCAGTGATTCAAAGTAGGTGAGGGACAGACTCAACCCTCACCTCATATTCCAGTGTTTCCCACACCAAAGAGCTTGAGCTTGCTTCCTGAGGATAGGGTTTGCATCATAGATATTTCTTGTGTTCTTCAGAGTCTAACATAGAGTCTGACGCGTATAGGAACTGAAGCATAATAGCTAACAAAAGGTATAGTGCTTGCCATATACCAGACACATTCCTCTAAGCATTTCATATGTATGAATTCATTTAATCCTCATACCTGTGAGGCAGATACTATTATAATCTCCATTTTACAGATGGGCAAACCAAAGCACACAGGAATTTATGTGACTTGTCCAAGGTCACATAGCTCTAGGGTCCATGACTTTAAATACTTTGCCTTAGTACATTTAAGTGGGACTGAATGAATACAACTCTCTCCGCCCCATACTTTTAAAGCAGATTGTTTCATCTCCTGGGACAACACTTAAAGCACGGTCTCCCTCACCAGACTGTTACTAGCTCAAAGTCATTCTTTGCCCCTTGTCCATCGTCAGTTCCTGGAGAGTCACTACTTGCCGCCCCATAGCAAGACTACCGCGCGCGCCCGTGGCCACCAGGGGGCACGATGGCCACACGTCCTGCTCCCCCTCCCTTTGATCCTGCGAGACCCGAGGAGGGCGGAGCCAGCGTTGGGCGGGGCCGGCCAGCCCTCCCTCACTTCCCCCCCACCCAACCCCCCGGGAAGCTATCCCGGCGGGCTGCGCGCGCGGCTGTGTTTGAATGGCACAGAGTGGGGCTCGGCCCGGGAGCCGAGGGACCATCTGGGCTACCGAGCGCGGTTGGTTAGTGCCGGAGCTGGGCTGAGGCGCCGCGCTACCATGAGGCGCGGGTAAGTGACGGCCGGGCTTCTGGAAGCCCGGCTCCCGCAGCTGCCCTGCGGAGGCTGTGCGTCTCGTCGCGCCCGGACGCGCCCTGGGCCCACCTGAGGCCCCACGGCGGCCTCCACTCGTCGGAGCGCGGCAGCCGGGCTGCGGGGTCGGGGGCGGGGCGGCGAGGCCGCGGCCTGGGAGCTGGAGCCCCTGCCCGGCTACGGCGTGGAGCATCCGGGCGGCTGGGGTCCGGGTCAGGAGAGGCGTAGACGCGGCCAGCTGTCACTTAATTGATCTGCGGGTGGGGCCGGCTTTTTGCACGCCGGGGAGGGGAAGGACGGAGCGCGTCTGCGGCGATCTGTTTAAGGACCTGTTTTCCCGAGCCGCCTAGGCCGGGCCTTGGTATTTCCTTATTTTCTGCCGGGTCTTGGTTCCCTGACAGATAAGCTTTTGTTTAGCCGGACAAAAACTTGACATAACTGCATAAGAATTGCTGACTACAACTTTAAAAACCTCATTGTATTTTCTGAAAAGTTGTTCTGTAACAGTACCTAGGCTTTTACCACGCTTTTAAATCGGCTTAAATATGGAGATAACAAAGAGTTCGGTTGTTTTCTTGTGGCTTGTAAAGTTCCTTGGAAACAGAGGTGTCTATGTCAGTTTCTTTACAGATTAAAAGAAAAAAAAAACTGGAACAAATATTAGTTGTGTAGTAATCAGTTTAGCACTAGCAAAAGTTCTGAGAACCTAGACGACCTAATAGCTTAAACTTGTGTCAGTGGTTTATTCTGTTTTGTTTGAACCTGCTTCAGACTTGAATCAGAACGTTACACATTGAGGCTTTTACTTGGCTAATAGCTAGCATTGTAATAATAACAATGGTAAATATTTCTTTTGGGACTTCTATATGCTAAGCACTGTTTGAGAGCTTTACTTTGGGACGGATACTATTATCCCCTTTTGGACAAGGAGGAAACTGAGACACAGAGAAGTTGAGTAACTCGTACAAGGATACACGGCTATTATGTTTGGGACCCAAGCAGGCTGGCTTCATGCTTTTACCTATGCTGCCTTTTTTTTTTTTTTTTAAGGTTATTTATTTATTTATTTATTTATTTGACAGACAGCCATCACAAGTAGGCAGGGAGGCAGAGAGAGAGGGAGGGTAGCAGGCTCCCTGCTGAGCAGAGAGCCTGATGCGGGACTCCATCCCAGGACCCTGGGATCATGACCTGAGCCGAAGGCAGAAGCTTTAGCCCACTGAGCCACCCAGGTGCCCCCTAACTATGCTTCTTTAACTGCGTTCTTTACATGTGTGTCTTTTTAGTTTACAGAGCTCTTTATTTACTTCTTCAACTGGGGATACATTATATGTGAAGTGTGTTTGTGTATATATACGTTCACACACTATTAAATTCAGTTCTCTGCTCTTGTTGACCATACTTACGTTTTGTGCACTGAGCAGATATTTTAAGATAAATGGAGTTCATAAAGTTCCATGTTTGTGTTGTAGTTTTAATTCCTTTGTATCATTTCTTCAAAGTGTAGAGAACAGTTTGAAACCTATATATTCCTTAAAATATACCATTATATATTGTTTTTGTTCTAAGTCTGTTTCACTCAAACTATTGAGTGGTTACTCTGTACTTGGAATAATTATACTTCCAGCTCCATGACAAGAAATAAAGAAATAAAGGAAATGTAGAGAGTGTGAAAAAATTTAAAAGCACTTATAACCTCCCAACCCCACCCTGAGCAGAAAAAAACAACTGTTTTAACATTTTCGTGTGGTGGTTTTTTTCAAAAATTTTTTATGCTGATAATTATTTTCCTTTCTGTAAAACTAGGATTATACATTTTTCCCCTATGGGTTTGTATTGTTTTGCCTTTTTTTTTTTTTTTAAAAGATTTTATTTATTTGACTGACAGAGATCACAAGTAGGCAGAGAGGCAGGCAGAGACAGAGGAGGAAGGAGGCTCCCTGCTGAGTAGAGAGCTCAAGGTGGGGCTGGATCCTAGGACCCTGGACCATGATCTGAGCCAAAGGCAGAGGCTTTAACCCATTGAGCCACCCAGGCGCCCCCCCCCCCCTTTTTTTTAAGTCAGAATGTCATATGATTATTTCCCATTGCTTGAAAAATGCTCTTTTTAATGGTCGCAGGCCTTGTTGTGTGTGTGTACTTTTGAAATTGGAATTTTTGCTTTATTCAAAAGAGACATTTTGAGCAAGATACGGAATATGGTGACTGACTAACTATAGAAAACAATAGGGGCAAAAGTCTATGGTATCTTCAAGGTTTTAAGCCTCAGAAACTAAAAGAATGGCAGAGCTACGGAAATAAATTGGAAGTCTCATAATAATTTTTTGAGGGGGGTTTCTCATAATAATTTTCATCTTAGGTATGGAAACTGCCATCACAGACACCCATAATGAGATTTTAATGAGGATCCTTGTTCCTGTCAGTTTACATTCCTCCTAAAAGAAGAATTTTTTTTTTAAGATTTTATTTATTTATTTGATAGAGATCACAAGTGGGCAGAGAGGCAGGCAGAGAGAGAAGAGGGGAAGCAGGCTCCCCGCTGAGCAGAGAGCCTGATGTGGGGCTTGATCCCAGGACGCTGAGATCATGACCTGAGCTGAAGATAGAGACTTAACCCACTGAGCCACCTAGGCACCCCTTTTCATAAAATTTTTAAAATCAATAATCTTTCTTCTCTTTTCTTTTTTTGGGGGGGTGGTGGTGGTGGTACAAAGCTGATTTTTCCATTCTTAGCATGTCTTATTTTTCTCTTGAAAGTTTTTTTAAAATATAGTTTCTATTAGAATACGAATAAGGCTCATGTTGGTTGTTCATGAATCTTTGAGAGATTAAAGGGAGAGTTTGGGTTTTCAAATGTATAAATTGGTACAATTTATAAGCAAGAGATGAGTGTAACCATTCTGGAGGAAGAGGAATTATCTTTAAAAATGCTAGCCTAGTGCCTCACAATAACATCACCCTCATTTTTGTTTTTGTTTTTGTTTTTTATTTGACAGAGAGAGATCACAGTAGGAGAGAGGAAGGGAAGAGATCACAGAGAGAGGAAGGGAAGCAGGCCCCCTGCTGAGCAGAGAGCCCGATGTGGGACTCGATCCCAGGACCCTGAGATCATGACCTGAGCCGAAGGCAGCGGCTTAACCCACTGAGCCACCCAGGCGCCCCCTCACCCTCGTTTTATCAATCATTACACTCATGACCCATATCAGTAATTTGGTACTTTCTGAAAAATGTATTTAGGAAAGTAATTTTAAAAAGAAAAAAAACCACCTTAAACTGAATACAAATGGTATCTTTACTGGGAACGTACACTTTCAGCTTGGATAACTTACAGTTTGACTTTGCTAGATTCAAATGCTGTGTTTACTACTTTGTGCTCATGTCCAGGTATCTTCTCTAGTATGTATTAACTTTGGAGAGATTTTGTATTTCCTCTCTTTGTTCTGGGGGCATTATAAGGATAGAGATGGGGGAAAGAGTCTTCTGAAATGGACCCCCAGTTTGCTTCCCCTATAACCACCTCTCAAGTTTACACACTGCCTGAAATTCTTTTTGCCTTGAACAGTCATCCAGAAACGTATCACCTATGTATGAATCATGAATCCCCATTCTAGCATCTCTTCTTCTCACTGGTATAATCTTAAAACGCGTTTGGTATTACATGGAAAAGACACTAACACTGGAACTCACAGTTCCAGGTTTTGCTCTCCTACCGGTAACTGAGTGTTCTTGGCCAGATCTCTTAATCTCATTTGTAAATTGAAATTATCTTCAAGGTCCTTCCCAGCTTTAAGAGTCTGTGAATCTGTGAAGTATTTACTTTTCAAGGGTAATTATCTCTGGTGAGACTGTTAGTCTTTCACATCTTAGCATGCATTAATCAGATGATATCTTCCAATGGCATTTGTAAAAACTACTCCCGTGTAATAGGATTGGGGGAGAAATTTTAGAATGGAATTTAACTGCCACTAGCATATAAGTTGCAGTAGGGCAGGGATCATTGTTTTGTTCACTCATGTTTTCTCAATGCCAAGAATGGTAATTAGCCTGTAACATGTACTTAATATTTGTTGAATGAAAGGAATGGATTGTTGCTGAGGAAAGACAAGCTTGTTGGAGTGCTGCACAGATGCTCTGAGTCGTTTGAAAGAACTCCGAATACAACCCAACTTGATTACAACCCAGTCATTTCTGTAATATAAAAATACCTCCCAAGAGATAGTAAAGCATCCGTTGCTCACTTGGTTGCCTTTCAGAACTCTGTAGTAATTACTGCCCTGATTGCCCCTCATACTTAGAATACAGTTTTGTCCATTACCAGATCTTACTTTAGTGCTACCTTGACTTTTGAGTGTGCCTTTTACTCTTATTTGCAAAAATCTGGGCCTTACTGGGCCTTTTGAGTGGCTCAGATCATTAAGCATCTGTCTTCAGCCTCATCTAGCTCTCGGTTCAGCGGGGCATCAGCTACTGCCTCTCCCTCTGCCCCTCCCTCTACACACACACACCCTCTCTCTCTTAAATAAATAAAATATATTTTTTTTAAGATTTTATTTATTTATTTGATGAAGATCATAAGTAGGCAGAGAGGTAGGCAGAGAGAGAGGAAGGGAAGCAGGCTCCCTGCTGAGCGGAGAGCCTGACATGGGGCTTGATCCCAGGACCCTGGGATCATGACCTGAGCCAAAAGCAGAGGCTTTAACCCAACTGAGCCACCCAGGTGCCCCCAAATAAATAAAATCTTTAAAAAAAAACCAACTTAGGCCTTGCTTATTTCCTGTACTACTTAGTACCATCATTAACAGTATGTTTAGTGTTGTAGCCAAAATAAATCATAGAGATTGATTAAAATTTGGCCTTTTGTCTATGGAGGATTCATGGCACAGCTGTTGGAAACTAGTACTCTTGGGACTCCTGTTAGTCATCCTATTTCTATAACTGCCATATAAAATAATCTTCAAGAATAGTTTTTTTTTTTTATTAAAAAAAGTTTACTTAAGTAATCTCTGTACCTAATGTGGGGCTCAAACTCACAACCCTGAGATGAAGATCCTCCTACTTGACTAACTGAGCCAGCCAGGTGCCCCAAGAATAGTTTTTAATCATATAATTTCTATACAAAGCTTCTCAGTAAGTGTATTTTGTCTAGAAAATTAAAGTTCGGGGCACCTGGGTGGCTCAGTGGGTTAAAGCCTCTGCCTTCGGCTCAGGTCATGATCCCAGGATCCTAGGATCGAGCCCCGCATTGGGCTCTCTGCTCAGCGGGGAGCCTGCTTCTCCCTCTTTCTCTGCCTGCCTCTCTGTGTACTTGTGATCTCTGTCAAATAAATAAATAAAATCTTTAAAAATAAATAAATAAATAAAGTTCAGGTTCCTGACCCAGTATCTAGGGACTTTTGCATTTTATCCCATCTACTTTTCTAGTTTGTTTCCTCCACAATGATCTGAACTCAGTAACTATTTAATTATTGAATAGTTGCTGTAGATAATAAACAAAAAGCACAGTTATTCTCACCTGTTTCCGGGTAAGGAAAGACTGGTAGGTATCCCTTTATAGGGTGGCATTCATTATTTGGGGGAATATTTAATGAAAAATAGCATAAGGGACAATAACTCATAACCTCCATGTAAACAGTTTTTTCTCTTCTTGTTGGCAGATCTATTTGGAAACTGAGTAAATAATCAGAAGGAAATTACTTATGTATATTCAGTGGCATCAGTTGACTACTTAGTGAGACGGACTCCATTATTATGTAGCCCACAACATTGTTTGGATGATTTCTCAATCTGGATGGCCTATGTTATTTTGCAGTAACAACCCCCAAATCTCAGTGGCTTCAAATAACAAAGGCTTATTTCTCCTTGATTCATCTTACATGTGAGTTATCTGGAGGCTCTGCTCTGTGTTATCCTTGCTAAGGAATGTGGACAGATGGAACCTTAATCTCTGTCCTGTTGCTAGTTGCCACAATAGAGGGATGGTGATAGTAGTGAATCATACAAAGTGGCTCTGAAAGGCTTCTGTTTATATTTCAGTGGCAAAAGCAAGTCATACGACCATACCTAACTTCAAGATGATGGGCAAGTATAAACTTACCATATATGTGGAAGGAGAACTGAAATATGGCACAGTTTTAATTTTTACCACAGTTAGATACTCTCCCATTGACTTTTTTAAAAAATATTTTATTTATTTGACAGACAGAGATTACAGGTAGGCAGAGGCAGGCAGAGAGAGAGGAAGGGAAGCAGGCTCCCTGCTGAGCAGAGAGCCCGACTTGGGGGCTCAATCGCAGGACCCCTGGGACCATGACCTGAGCTGAAGGCAGAGGTTTTAACCCACTGAGCCACCAAGCCATCCCACTGACATTTTTAACTATTTTGTGACTCCTCACTCCCAGCTGACCATTATCTTTCAGGGTTGACTTTGTCTTTCTTCATTCATCAGCTGTTTATTAAGCATCTGTTATGTGCCAAGCACTTTTTTAGATGCAATGAACATGATTTCTGCTGTCAGTGGAGCTCACAGTCTATGGGAGGACATGAATAATTAGCAAATAAGCAAGCTAATTTCAGATACTGATCGTTGCTATTGTAGGGGGGGAAAATACAAGGTACTGGTATAGAGAATGGAGGTAAGGTTGGGGTTATTCTTGATTGGGTGGTCAGGGAAGTGCTTTTGGGTGGGTAACATCTGAGCTGAGAGGTAGAAGCCGGGAGTATATAGGAGGAATGTTTAAGCAGAAGGAATGGTTTGGCCACAAAATGGAAATGAACTTGGCATGTTGAAGGATAGAAGTCCAGTGTAGCTAGAGGATTTAGGAGGAAACCGATACAGTCCAAAAGAGAAATGATGGTAGTTTGGTCTAGGATGGTGGTAACAGAAATGGAGAGAAATGAATAATTTGGGAATACATTAAAAAGGCAGAATCAGTGGATTGGAGATATGGAATTTATGAATCCTTTGGAGCTTTCAGCAACTGGGAGGATGGTGGTTCTATTTACTGAATTAGGAACAGTTGAAAGGATCAGATTTGAGAGGGTGGATATTAAGGATTCTATTTTCAGTATGTTAAGTTCAAGAATTATTGACTGTGGAACTGACATCCACATGGAGCTACTCACAGGCAGTTGGTGATAAGAGTTCAGAGTTGAGGGGAAACATTGAGAGGGGCATTTTTTTTTTAAATGAGGTCAATATGTTTAATTTGGTTACAGTTAAGTTTTAGACCGGTTTCATTATACTTCGTTAAGGCAGTGTGTGATTCATATGCTGGAAAAGGGTGTTCCCTAAGAGAAGAGGGCATTTTCAAATTTCAACATATATTCTGACTTCAGCCCAGGGGACATGGTGATAACAAACCACTGTAATGGATAGGGATATGTGGTAATCCTTGCAAGTGTTGGAATGTAAGAAGGATTAAAAACTATTCTTATAAAAGGACCCTAGCATCAACTACTTTTGATTTAATTCTCAAAGGGTAGTCTACCCTTTCTTTTAAGGTGTTAGGGTATACTCCCCTTTGTTGTCGTCCCACCCCCCACAACTTCAAAGTTAGGCACAAGTATTATAGATTGATAACCTTAGTCCAAATCATGAAGAGAGCACATTAAAATTAGTTTATATTACCTTGTCTTTTTTGGAGTTGTATATCCTATTGGAATATCCTTTCATACATAGTGTCTTACCTATCTTGAAAGCATCAGAAGTACCTTTAGTAGCTGATCAGGGGATCAGAAGGAATCCTTAAGGTGATGTTGTCTTATATATGTATATATTTATGTACATTTCTGAGTTTAAGAAGACTGTAAGAAAGGATTAGAGTATTTTTCCTCCCTATAAATGTTTCCAGAAAAAGACTGTAATATTTTAACAGAGAGAATAAGATATTTAGCAAAACATGGTAAGATAATCATCTACTTGGCTTTAGAAGCCCTAAGTCTTCCTAAAGATTCAGGTGTGTAGCCATTTAAGAAGAGAGGTATATTATACTATCAAGACATTTTATAACTTTGTAAAAAATAATTTTATCACATTTTTATTTGACTTCCAGTTAACATACAATTTAATATTAGTTTCAGGTGTAGAATTTAGTGATTCATCACTTATATAGAACACTCAGTGCTCATCACAAGTGTCTTCCTTAATACCCATCACTCATTTAACCCATTCCCCCACCCACCTCCTCTCCAGTAACCTTTAGCTTGTTCTCTGTAGTTAAGAGTCTATTATGGGGGTGGGGAGGGGGAAAGATTTTCTTTTAAAGTAATGTCTACACTCAACTTGGGGCTTGAACTCACAACCTCAGGATCAAGAATCACACTCTACCAACTGAGCTAGCCAGGCGCCCCACTATCAGTACATTTAGTTTAGTTAAAAGATAATACTTGCATTTGATACAAAATTCAAGAAGTCCAAAAGGGAAAAGTCTCCCTCTCATCTCATCCCCGAGCCATACTTACTACCCTCTCTTCTTGTTTAACCTTTCAGAGATATTCAGTGAATATACAGGCAGTCACTTCCATACACATTTTGTTTTTACATAAGCTGTAACATACTTTTCTGCACCTTCTGCTTCATCAGTGATATTTATGTGTAACTTAATGATAGCCAACATTTACAGAGTGATTAACCATGTGCCAGACGTTGTGGCAAATGGATTATTTTATTTAATCCTCACAACACTACCCTGGAAATAGGTTAAGTAATTTGCCTTTAGTCACATAACTATTAAATGGTTAAAGTGGGACTCAAACCCAGGGAATCTGACTCTAGGACTTGTGTCACCTGGTTACAACATACGGCTTCATCCTTTCAGTTTAATCACCTAAGAAAAGTACAACTTCATATTACTTCTTTCAGATGCAAACTAAAACATAATCTTATTTATTGTCTGTCAAATTCTCAGGGATAAAAATTCATAATACAGAATCTTCTATCATCAAGGGTGCCGATAGTGGTTATTGCCCTCCTCTGTCTGCAGGAGTGTGGATTGGAGGGCAGCTTTCGATCTGCCCATTTGCCAGGCTTACATAGTTGCCCAGTTCAGTAAATGCAGCAGTTTAAAATAGAAGTTTAAAAGCGTTGTTTTGGGGTTGGTTGAGTGTCTGCCTTCAGCTCAGGTCATGGTCCCAGAGTTCTGGGGTCAAAACCCATATTTATCAGGCTCCCTGCTCACTGGGTAGCCTACATCTCCCTGTGCTACTCCCCATGCTTATACTCTTGCTCTCTGTCTCTGTCAAATACATAAAATCTTTAAAAAAAATAATAAAATGATTGTTTCTATGAAAACTAATTGCAATGGTTTAGATACACTAGATGAAGGGAAGTGTGACTTAAAAACTTCGTATCAACTTAGGTGTAGCTTTCAAAGCTAAAGTTATGTGAAGTAAAACCATAGTCATTTAGAATTTTGTACTGGGGCACCTGGGTGACTCAGTGGGTTAAGTGTCTACCTTTGGCTCAGGTGATGATTCCAGGATCCTGGATCTAGCCCCACATCAGGCCTGCTCAGCAGGGAGTATGCTTTCCCCCACCTCTTTCTGTCTGCTTCTCTTCCTACTTGTGATCTTTCCCTCTGTCAAATAGATAAAATCTTTAAAAAAAAAAAAAAAAGAATTTTGTACTGATAGTGCTTTGTGAGTGGCATTAGTTCTTGGTCCACTTGAAATCCAATGTAGAGGGGCGCCTGGGTGGCTCAGTGGGTTAAAGCCTCTGCCTTCGGCTCGGGTCATGATCCCAGGGTCCTGGGATCAAGCCCCGCATCGGGCTCTCTGCTCGGTGGGGAGCCTGCTTCCTCCTCTCTCTCTGCCTGCCTCTCTGCCTACTTGTAATCTCTGCCTGTCAAATAAATAAATAAATAATTGAAAAAATAAAAAATAAAAAATAAATTAAAAAAAAAGAAATCCAATGTAGAAATCATAGATGATGCATATGCATTATTTTAAGGTACATGTATACATCTCTGTTTCAAATCAGTCTTCAATTTTAAATGACTTTTTGATTAATAATAAAAAAATTACCACTCCCAGTCACATTATATGAAAGGGCCTCTATCATATATTTGAATATGAATATAATCATATTTTTGACCCAATAATGAACTTATCTAGAGGAAATAATCAATTTTGTACAAAAATATATGTCTATTAAAGTATTTTCTGATGGGCCCCTGAGTGGCTCACTGGGTTAAGCCTCTGCCTTTGGCTCAGGTCATGATCTCAGGGTCCTGGGATTGAGCCCCACGCCGGGTTCTCTGCTTCCCCCTCTCTGCCTGCCTCTCTGCCTACTTGTGACCTATCTCTCTGTCAAATAAATAAAATCTTTTTCTAAAAAGTATTTTCTGATATTTCAAAAATAAAAATATTCTTATGATAAAATAGTATTGTCATTTAAATCATTTTCAAAAAAACTTTCTAATATGTAGGAAAACTATGTTAATGACAAAATGCAGGCTATAAAACTAAACTGCATGGTGGGGCACCTGGGTGGCTCAGTTGGTTAAGCATCTGCCTTTGGCTCAGGTCATGATCCCAGCATCCTCAGATTGAACCCTGCATCCAGCTTCCTACTCAGTGGGAAGACTGCTTCTCCCCCTCCCTCTGCAGTTCCCCGCACTTGTGCTTTCACTTCCTGTCTCTCTCTGTCAAATACATACATAAGCAAGCAAACAAACTAAACTGCATGAGAGGAGAAGCACCAGAATAGTATTGGTGGTCGAATTACTAGTGATTTTTTTACTTTAATTTGACTTGTTTTTAAAGCAGGTAATACTTGTATGAAAGGCAAAATTTTGTATAAAGGGAGCAAAAAGTAAAAAAGTTTCTCTACTGTTCCCCAGCTGTGTGGTTCACCTCTGTGGAAGCATTCAGTGTTTGTTAGGATGCTCTAATGTGAGAGAGGTCATTGTTATCCATGTTTATTTTATTTTTTATTATTTTTTAAAGATTTTGTCAGAGCACAAGCAGGGAAGAGCGGCATGCAGAGGGAGAAGCAGGGTTCTCACTAAGCAAGGAGCCCTGATGAGGGGCTGTATCCCCAGGACTTTGAGATTATGCATGGCCTGAGCTGAAGGCAGGCTCTTAACCAACTGAGGTACCCAGGCGTCCTAATCCATGTTTATTTCTGATTTTTTTTTTCCTTTTATGCAGCATACTTCCTTCTGCCTCCAAATCTAGGGATGTGGAGTTACAGAGGGAGGGACAGGACCATAGACTTCCTGCCCACATGTTTTTGTTTCTCTCTCTCCCCCACCCCCACTCCCACATGACTCTTCTTGAGACAAAGTTGACTGCATCTGTAGTCTTTAAAGGGAATACTACCTCTAACCCAAAGAGCAAGGACATGACATGCCATTTAAATTGTATCATTGCAGAACATTGCTATATATATATGTTTATATAGCCCACACATAAGATTTGCTGTCTGATCTGTTTCTTTTATGAAAATTTTTAATCCTGTGGAGAGGATGATATAATGAATATCCATCCGAATTACCCAGCTTCAGCCATTATCAGTGTTTCTTGTTTCATTGATTTTCCCCTACTCTGTAAATCCCAAACATCATCTCTTTTCTTCTGTATGATGTATGTATATATATCTCTAAAAGACTCTTAAAAAAAAAAAAGATGTGATAATAATAATACCATTTAACTAGAAATAACTAATGGTGTTTCCTTACTATCATACACTGCTAATGGAAATGTAAAACGATACAACTTTTCAAAGTTTGGCAGTTTTCTTAAATAGTTAAACATAAACCTACCCCCATCCCACTCCTTGGTATTTACCCAAGAGAAATGAAAGTATCTGTTCACGCTGCGACTCGTACAAGACTCTTCATAGCAGCTTTATTAGTAATAGCCAAAACTGGAAACAACCCAAATGTCTATCAGCAGATGAATGGAAAACAAATTTTGATATACTCACACAATAGAGTACTGCTCTGCAGTAAAAAGGAATGGACTGTTGATACATATAACAGCATGAATGATTCCCAAAATAATTATGTTGAGTGAAAAAAACCATACCCCTCTTCCAAAGAAGAGTATATACTATGTGATTCTTTCTGTATAAAGTAGTAGAAAATGCAAACTAATCTGTAGTGACAGAAAGCAGATCAAGTGTTTGGGGAAGAAGTATAAAGGGACACAGGAAATTTTTGAAGATGGTGGATAAAGGGGCACCTGGGTGACTTTGTGGGTAAGTGTCTGCCTTCGGCTCGGGTAATGATCCCATGGTCCTGGGATCGAGCCCTGTATTGGACTCCCTGCTCAGTGGGAAGTCCGCTTCTCCCTCTCCCTCTGCTTGCTGCTCTCCGTGCTTCTCTATCAGATAAATAAATAAAATCTTAAAAAAGGATGATGGATAGGTTCCATATATTGATTGTGGTAGTGGTTTAATGGATATGTGTGTGTGTGTGTGTGTGTGTGTGTGTGTGTATACACACACTAAATATTAAATATGTACAGTTTATTATTTGTTATACTTTAGGGTTATAAACAAGTAATTCCTTAATATCACATATCCACTTAATATTCAAATTTCCCTAATTATTATACATTTTAACAGCTTTTAAAAAATAAGATCTTAAGCAATGTCCACACATTGTATTCAGTTGATGCAATGTCTTTTAATACATAGCCTCCTTCTCTATTTATTTTTTTTCTTGCAAAATATTTGTTGAGGAAACTGAGTTTTGTGTCCGAAAGATTTCTGTTTTCTGGATTTTTCTAATTATATCTTCGTGGTAGTGTTTAACAGGTTCCTCTCTGACTTCTATTTCCTTTAAATTGGTAGTTGGTAAAAAGCAGTTGAAGCCTATGTTCAGGCTAGATTTTTTTGGCAAGAATATTTAAGTGTTGTGAAGTGTATTTCCTATTGTATCACATCAGGAGACATGTAATGTCTGACTGTCTCCTTGTTTGTGATGCTAAAGTTGATGAGTGGTTTGGGTGTTATTGGCTTGATAGATCCATTATACAGTTCTCAGTCAGCTTCCGTATCTGTTTTGGCTTTGTATTCATACTCCAATTGAACAATCATTTCTGGAGAAAAACTGAAAATACGGAAATAAAGAAAGCTCTAGTAGATTATGATTTTTGAGTACGTAAGAGTTTTTACTGTAGTTGCTTAAATAGAGAGCTTTCCTTTATTTCATTTTTACAATTTCTGTTTGTCTTCAGGACTCAGATCTGGTGTGACATAAGATGTATTTCTAGATACTTGATTGCCTCTCAAATTAGATTCACTGCTGCTGCTTTTTTAACAACCTGTACTGTTTGTCTTCTGTAGCAATTACTGTTTTATATTTATTGACTTTATTACTTTCTTGTCACTCTCCCTCCACCCCAGGCCATGAGCTTCTTGAGAAATAAGACATGAACTTCTTACTCATCTCTTGATACATAGTAGGTGCTCAGTAAATGAATGTTAAATACATGCGCTTTCTTTAATCATTTAAAAAATGAACTTTAAAATGCTAGTACTTCGTGATGATGTTCAGTTCCTTACTAGAGGAAATACACTCTATAAGGATATATTTTTGTGTCTTTGTATATATTTAAATTAAGAATTATTTAATTACCTTTTAGACTGTGTATCTGAAGGTGTGAGATACAGCTCCTGCTCATGAGTAGTTTTGAAGTCTAATTGGCAAGAGGAGACACACCTGGATCAGTCAGTGCTCAGTCATGTCTTCATGTAGGCCCTCAGTTATTTGTTAATTGTTAGAGTCCTAAACTATGTGACGTTAATTTACTATGTACCATAAAAAGGTGAAGGAAGAGATCATTGAAGATAGGAATCAAGAAATGATTGAGAGAGGAAGATTTTAACTCAGTCATGGTCTGATAGGCTGTGATGGAATTGAAAGGGACACTTCTGTTTCATAAAAGAAGAAACATTCTGTTTCCCAAAAAAATATGAAACATCAGGAAGGGCAGGAAGTATTAATAGCAAAACAAATGAGACTTATTGTTATAAAGTATGCTTTTTCTGTTTAAGAGTGGTTACAATGAGTCTTTACCCTTTTCTCTGTTTCTTTTTTGAAAGTCTTAATGTGGTTCACTTTTTAAATCTTTGCCATCTTCTGGGATGCTTGGGGGTCTCAGTCGATTAAGGGGCCTGCTTTCGGCCTAGGTCGTGATCCCAAGGTCCTTGGATTGAGCCCCACATCAGGCTCCTTGTTTAGTGGAGAGCCTGCTTCTTCCTCTGCTTGCCACTCCCTCTGTTTGTACTCTCTTTCTCCATCTTTCTCTTTCTCTCTGACAAATAAAATCTTAAAAAGAAATCTTTGACACTCTTGATCCTTCTGTGAACTTCCAGTGTTAGTGCTGTCCCTCCCTGAAGTTTGCCTACTGCTTTGAAATCTCTTTAATCAGTTAAAGTATTCTGTTCAGTTTTGACAGCTAGGTAATTAACTTATTTACCTCCATTCCCTTTGTCCTCCATTTTCCCTTTATTAAAAAGACAAAACCAAAACCAAAAAAATGTGTTTTATTGTCTGCAGGTTTTCTTTTACTTTAGAAGGCAGGGTAAATACACAGACATTTTCACTTTTACAGCTGAGGAAATGAGGCTCAGCTGTTTCCAAGGTCACATAGCTAGTTAAGCTGGAAAGCTGGGGATTTGAACATGGGACAATTTGACCTAATCTTTTAGCTACACTAAACTTTAAGGTTGGATGAGTCATTAATTTTTCACCCAGGTTGTGAGGTTTGATACCTACTACATAGTGAGCAAAAAGCTTTCCCAGAGAGCTTGGGAGAAGCAGGAGGAGCCTGGAAGCCTTTGCAGGTTAAACTTTTAACTCCCACTAGCTTCCAAGTGAGAGCACTCACCCCCCATCATTGCACACAGAGGGCACTGAGGGCATCTTCTGTCTTCAGGGCCAGACAGCCTACGTAGATGAGTAGAACATAGAACCAGAAGGGCAGGCCTTGGTAATCACAACTCAGAGCAGATAGATATATTTCAGATGCTTTGAGGAATGTTTCTGGAACCTCCGGCACTGAAATCTGGGCCAATTCCTGGAGAAGAATGGATGTGGGCCCAATGGAACCGTATTTTTTACTTTGTCAAATGAGTGTTGAGTATCCAAGGAGCCTAATGAAAAGCCATGAATGATGTGTGTTTTACACCCCAGTTTTTTAAAGTCAGGTTATTGCGTCGTCTTCACGGACATGAGGTTTGTTTTTTTTTTTTTTTTTTCTTAAAGATTTTATTTATTTATTTGACAGAGACACAGCGAGGGAGGGAATACAAGCAGGGGGAATGGGAGAGGGAGAAGCAGGCCTCCTGCTGAAGAGTTGTATGTGTATAGTCACTAACACAATCAAGAAATAGAACATGTCCCTCCATCCTCAAGACTCTGGCAACCACTGCTGTTTTTCTTTCCCTACAGTTTTGCCTTTTCTAGAGTGTCATAAAAGTGAAGTTATATAGTATATAGCATTAGGAATCTCACTTCTCATTTAGCATAAGAAGATTGAGACATTCATGTTGTCATGTGTATTAGTAACTCCTTCCTTTTTATTGGTGAGTAGTTGGTAATTTTTATAGAAAAAATATTGAAAAATCAGTCTTGGAAAATAAATCTTTTAACCAAGGTGAGGTGACCATACATCCCAGTTTGCTTGGGACAAACCTGGTTTATCCTGTTGACCTAGCATAATTCAGTGAAGGAAAAAAAAAGGTCAGAATGGATCCAGGAAATATTTTTTTAAATTTATTTATTTGACAGACGGAGATCACAGGTAGGCAAGGAGGCAGGCAGAGAGAGCGAGGAGGAAGCAGGCTCCCCACTGAGCAGAGAACCCGATGTGGGGCTCGATCCCAGGACCCTCAGATCATGACCCGAGCTAAAGGCAGAGCCTTTAGCCCACTGAGCCACCCAGGCACCCCCCATGAAATATTTTGAAGAAAGATTCAAGAAGACTTAGTGATTGGTTGGAAGGAAGAGAGAAGTCAAACAACTCCTAGGTTTTTAGTTGAGAGAAGTTTGATACCAGCAATTTAAAATGTGGTAGCTAGGAAGGGCAGTTAGATGGTTTGACATTGGAAGAGATTGAAGAAGTTTGTTTTAGATGTGTTGACTTGGACTACCAATGCCAGGTCAGGAGGCCAAATAGAAGTTGGAGGAGAGACTGGGGCTAGAGAAATAGCTGAAGCCTTGAAAACATGTTTTTCTGATTTTGGTGTAGAGATAAGAGTTGTTGAAAGAAAAGGAACCAAAAGGGAGTAAGGGAGCAAGGAGACTCAAGATACCGTAGTGCTGTGTTCTATGAATAGATACTCTGCGTGCGCATGCAAGTGTGTGTGTGTGTGTGTGTGTGTTGGGGTGCAGTGAAATGGTGAAAAAGCTAAATGGTGATTAAGAATGAGCAAAGTCTTTAGAGTTGGCTTAGCTGACCTTGATATGAGCATCATCGGTGTTATAAAAGGTTCCCTTACAGCAGCAAGTGACCTTGAAGATGGATTTTTTTTTTCCAGATGAGAGGACAAAATAAAATCAAGGTTGTAAAGGGTTAAAGAGAAAATGGAAACTAAAAAGCACTCATTGTAGAAGTTTGGCAGGAAAAAAAAGTAGAGAAAGAGTATAGGAGTTGATAGAGGAAACCTGAGCATGTTTGAAAGCAGAAGGGGAGGAATCAGTTCAAAGGGAGAAATTGAAGATATAGAAGTGGGGTGGGGCGGGGAGCTAAGTTCTAAAAGAGGTGAGAAGGCAACAACTGAGAAAATTAGATAGAGCTGTCCTAATTTTGGAAAAGGTAAAATAGAGCCTTCCTATGAAATGTTACCTTTATGTGTTGGCATTTACACCTTTTTCACTTTTTTACTATAAGGGAGTTATATAATTAAACTATTTTATAAGACAGTGGCCTCATTAAGTTAAAGTATTTTTTAAAAAAAGTTAAAGTATTTATTCAGATTATGAAAATAATTCATGTTCATTGTAGAAAATAGAGAAACCTATAAATGAAGGGAAAAATTACCTGTAATTTCACTAGCAATAAATAACTTATGTTGATGTTTTGATACAGCTCTTTTTTTTTTTTTAAGATTTTATTTATTTATTTATTTATTTATTTGACAGAGATCACAAATAGGCAGAGAGGCAGACAGAGAGAGGGGGAGGAAACAGTCTCCCTGCCGAGCAGAGAGCCCGATGTGGGGCTCGACCCCAGGACCCTGAGATCATGACCTGAGCCAAATGCAGAGGCTTTAACCCACTAAGCTACCCAGGCACCCCCTCAGTTCCCTTTTTTATCACCTTGTTTTTTAACCTGATCCAAATTTCACTGTTAAACGTTTAAATAAGTGCTGCAGATACTGAAGCAGTTCTGTGTCTGGTAGCTGAATATAGAGGGAGGGAATCCATATCCACAGGCTCTAAAGATTCTACCAGAAAAATCTCATCTTTACCTTCTGTTCCTCTCCCCCTCATTGAAATTCTTGAAGAAAAAAGGCCATGTTCATCCTTTCCATTCATTTTTTTTGTGTCACAGCTGCATTATGGGGGAAACCTGTGATTTGTCTTTAAGCCTTAAAAATCCATTAGTGGGACTTAGAAGAGAGAAGAAAAGGTTACCCTTACAGGATAAGGGAAGGATAGGAGGTAGGACTCCTTTATAATTTATGTTCATTTGTCTCTCTCCTGTCATCTAAGAAGAATTAGTACTCTCATCTTAATTTAACTATTCTGGGTTGAAGGTTGACTGTATTGTGGCTAGGCATGAGTTGCATTTGATTAATGAAAACAAAGTTGTGGTAGAATAGCATGGATTCTGTGCCCTACACTCTGCCACTACTAAGCCTAGTGTCTTTGGGCAAGTTACTACATCTCCTGGGCTTAAAAAAAAAAAGAGCCTAAAGCTTTAAATTCTAAAACCTCTTTAGTTCTTATTTTTATGTATTTTATTATTATATAATAATGTTTATGTTTAGTTTTCAACCTCAAGACTCTTGGGGAATATCATTCAAGCCCTTTGTGAAAGTCTGTGATAGTAATTGAAGAATACTTGATACCAGGAATATTAATTATTATAATTCTTTGTACACAAGCATGCTTTGCTCTTTTTTTTTAAACATTTTATTTATTTATTTGACAGACAGAGATCACAAGTAGGCAGAGAGGCAGGCAGAGAGACAGAGAGAGAGGAAGGCAAGCAGGCTCCCTGCTGAGCAGAGAGCCCAATGTGGGACTCATCCAGGACCCTGGGATCATGAGCTGAGCTGAAGGCAGAGGCTTTTACCCACTAGCCACCCAGGCACCCAACCATGCTTTGCTTTGTAAGAAGAAGAATGAAATTGCCTAGTGAAATTGCAAAGTTAAATGCAATGTAAATAATTGATGTGCTTTAGTATAGTATAAAAAGAAAGCTTAAATTAATTTGATCTTAAACTGTAGCAAGTTATTAGAGAAAGAAGTCTGGACATGTTTCATACCTGTATGATGAGTTTTTCTCATCATTGTGAGTAGATAGGGAGTATGTGAACATTTAGAGCTGTTTAATCTTTTCATTTGGCAGCCATTGTAGATTATATGAATAGATCCCTTTTCATCTTTCTGATAAGAGATAGCTATATATAAGGGGAATTCAACCCTCCAACTCCTTCTACGTGCCAGTTTTTTCCTGCCTTCTCAAGAAAATATCCATAGCAATCACTGTCTTATCTTTTTTTTTTTTTTTTTTGGTCTTATCTTTATTTAAGAAAATACGTGTTATAGTCAATGTTCAGAACAGTTCAGCCCTTGTTTTTTATTCTCTTTAGGCTTTTCTTTTTAATTTTTGCATTAAAAGATTATCCTTTCTAATTTCTATCCTTTCTAGTCATTGTCTTCAAATACTCAGTCTTTTTGTATCTTTTCAGGCAGCACTGTGGAAACACCTTGGAGCCCCAGCAGTTACTTTAAACTATTTTAGTAGCACTGTCAGATGCTCTGGAGGGGATAATCTTATTGCCCAAGAAAAATGCTACCAAATGTATAAGATATAAAGCAAAATGGAATTTGTAGTGTAAAATCCTTTGTAATGACACTTTACCAATTATATTTTGATAATTTACTTTTTAAAAGCCTTATTGAATTGTAATGTACATACCATAAAATTCACCTGTTCTAAATGTACAGTTTACTGATTTTAAAAATACACAGAATTGTACAGTCATCAACCATAATCTAATTTTAGAACATTCCATCACCACATCACCCCCAGAGAAGCCTTGTATCCATTTGCAATTATTCTCACTCCCACCTCAGCCATAGTCAACTATTAATCTACTTTCTCTCTCTATGCTCTTTACTTTTTTTAAAAGATTTTATTTATTTACTTGAGAGAGAGAACACAAGCAGGGGGAGGGGCAGAGGGAGAGAGACAAGCAGACTCCCTGAGTGGAGAGCCTGACTTGGGGCTCCATCCCAGGACCCCGAGATCATGACCCACGCTGAAGTCATGCTTAACTGACTAAGCCACCCAGGCGCCCCTCTATGCTGTTTACTTTTATGGACATTTCATATAAATGAAATAACGTAATCTCTTGTCTTTTGTGTTTGGCTTCTTTCACTTGGTATGATGTTTGTACATATTGTTACATGTATTAATATTTTGTTCAATTTTTGTTGTTGAGTAGTATTCCCACCAGACATATCACCTTTTGTTTTTCCATTCACCAACTGATACACATTTGGGTTGTTTCTACTTTTTGACTATTCTGAATAATTTATTTTATCAACATTTGCATACCAGTCTTTGTGTAACATAAACTTTCATTTCTTATGAATAAATATGTAGGGATGGAATTGCTGAGTCAGTTAAATCAGTATTTAACATTTCAAGAAACTGCCAAATGTTTTCCAGAGTCATTATGTCATTTTATATTTATATGGTAATGTGTGAGGATTCCAGATTCTCCACATCCTTCTCAGCATTTGTTACTGTATGTCATTTTTATTATAGCCATTCTAGTGGTTGTGAATAGTATGCCATTGTTGTTTTAACTTTCATCACTATCATGGTATATCCATGTTCTGCTGTTGTTGGTCGGAGTTTTCTATTAATGTTGATTTTATCCTATTGATTGATGGTATTGTCTTATAGCCTTGTTGAATTTCTCTGTTCCATCAGTCATTGGGAAGGGATATTGTTTGTTTCATATGTTTTCAGATTCTTTGGTGCTCTGAAATTTGAGTTATGTGTGTTGTAGGTCTATTTTCATCTACAATGCTGACCCTAATTGTACTCTTCTCAATTTTATTTTTTTTAAGGTTTTGTTTATTTATTTGTGAGAGAGAGAGAAAATGAGTGGGGAGGAGAGGGAGAAGCAGGTTCCCATGAGCAAGGAGCCTGATGTAGGACTTGATCCCAGAACTCTGGGATCATGACCTGAGCCAAATGCAGGTGCTTGACAGACTGAGCCACTGAGGTGCCCCCTCATTGTGCTCTTTCAATGTGGAAATTCATGTCCTTCAGTCCTGTACAGTTTTCAGTTATTTATTTTGATTTTTTCCTTATTTTCCCTGTACTGAAATTCCATTTATTTGGATATTGGTTCCTCTAAGCCAATCTTACCCCCCCCCCTTATATTTCAGGAGATATCCTCAAGTTTCTCTACCAGCTTTCTATTGATTTTTTTTTTTGCTATCTTATTATATCCTGTTTTTTAATTTCTAAATCTTTGTTTTTTGTCTCATTTGTGTTTCACATATACAATTTGCTCTTATCTCTCAAGGATTTCTCAAAGTCAGGTTTATTGAGATATAATTTACATATGATAAAAATTCACTCTTTTTGGTGCATAGTTACATTAGTTTTGACAGGTAACTACCACCATAATCAAGGTGGAAAACAGTTCTTTGGGAGACTTGAACCATCACTGATGTCAGTATTTTTAGATGTGTGTGTATGTATGTGTATTTTCTTCTGGGACTGATCAGAATTCCCAAAGGATCTTCTGTTCTCTTCCTGGAGTGTATAAGGCTAGCTGCAAGCTTTCATGAGACAAATGGTAGAAAGAAGCTTAGATCTCAACATGTAGTATGTAAACTTTCACTTGATGCCCTTTTAGACAATATTCTTCTTCATTTGTGCCTGGTGTTTCCTATCTCAAGGACTCTATCTCAAGGACTCTTGTTTTAAATTTTCCATACAACATTTATTGGAATGGGGAAAGTGAAATTGGAGCTAATTTTGTCTTAAATGGATATTCAGTCATTCTCCTTCTTCTTCTTCTTCTTTTTTTTTAAAGATCTTATTTATTTGTCAGAGAGGGAGAGGGAGAGAGAGCGAGCACAGGCAGGTAGAACGGCAGGCAGAGACAGAGGGAGAAGCAGGCTCCCTGCCGAGCAAGGAGCCTGATGTGGGACTTGATCCCAGGACACTGGGATCATGACCTGAGCCGAAGGCAGCTGCTTAACCAACTGAGCCACCCAGGCGTCCCCATTCTCCTTCTTCTTAAGCCCACATTTTCCCCCCACTTCTTGAGGTCTTCAATATTGCCAAGTCCTGAACCTTTGGGGAGTCTGCTTTTACCTTTCCTCATTGCTGATTTAGGACTTGGCTTTTTCTCAGATCTAATATCATTTATCACTTTTACTTTGCAGTTTCCAAAACGTTACTGCCATCAACTCATCTTTTCTTCTTTGTCCTTATAGGTTTTATGCCTTTAAAAACCCTTTACTGTCATGGTGATGAGGTTTCAGGGAAGCGTAGAAGTAACTGCTTAAGTTTAGACCATTATCTTTAATTAAAAGTCCCCCTTTCTTTAAGAAAGAAAAACTTACCTTGTGCAAAAGATCTTTTATGATCCCAGCTTCTGTCTTTCCAGCTTCACTTTTTATTCTGCTACAGTCCATCTCCAGCCTAAGCTCCAGTCACATGCATCTTCTTAAGAGATTGCCAAACAAGCCATGTTGCTTCATGCCTTTCAGTTCTGCACATGCTATTTTGTCAATGTGCTATTTGTCCTTTAAGTCTCTGCTCAGTGAAGCTTTGCTGATTCACATGACTGCCCCTCTATTGGAGTGTTTATTGTATTACTGCAATTATTTATTTCTTAAAAAGTCTCATCCTAAAGGTTTTTTAATCTGGGGGTGCAGCTGGAAGGGATGCCCATGGATTAATGGCAGGAAATCTCAGAATACCCTGAAATTATTTGCAAATTTTCATGTTTGGGCGTATTTTTGGAAAATTCTCTAAGGCAGATTTTCTTCTAAGAGTGTACATCAGAAATGCTGTGGAGCTTTTTAAAAATATAATTGCTTTGGGCTTCACTCCAGAGCCCTGCTGAGGTATAAGTTAGGGGCCAGAGGATATATTTTCTAAAAGCTTCCCAAGCGATTCTTTGGAAGAGCATCTCTGGTCTGTCATCTTCATTATTCTGGGGCTTGGCATATAGTGAATGCTCAGTAAACATTTTAAAAAGGAATGAGGGAGGAACTTGTGTTCAGGTCATGTCCTGAAATAAATTTCCTGTGTGAAACTTGAATCCAAGTGGGGGAATCACTAATTTATTGTTATATAAAGGAAGTAATAGTATCTATTTTCCCTTCTTTGAGATAATTGAACGAATGGGAAATGGTGAATTGTTTTTTCAAAGGTAGAGGAAAGCTTTGGAGACCTTACTGCAAGAATGAAAGAAAAATTTAAGGATCAGGCATAAAACTAGTCAGATATATTTAGTTTGATTTTTGTTCACCTGCTGCTTATAGTTGTATTTTTTTAAGATTTTATTTATTTATTTTACAGACAGAGATCACAAGTAGGCAGAGAGGCAGGCAGAGAGAGAGGGGGAAACAGGCTCCCTGCCAAGCAGATAGCCTGACTGGAGCTGAAGGCAGAGGCTTTAACCCACTGAGCCACCCAGGCACCCTGCTATAGTTGTATTTGAATCAGTGATTTGATTCTAAAACTAGGCTTCTATACATTTGGGTGTCATTGATATATACTATTTATACCTGACTTCATAACCTCTAAATTTAAATTTAATATATGGCCAGTGACATAGATAATGGGGAGATTGACATGTTGCATTGGCAAAAAATACCTCATATTATTTTTAACTGATTGCAAATAAGGAATGCGAACAGGAGCCTAATTTTCTGCAATGCCCGGCCTTGTGTTTCCTCTGTTTAAGGTTTTAAAACATGTATAAATTAAAACTATGTTCTCTGCTTTACTCATAAACCTCTTTTACATAGTGTTGTATTTTTGTCTGTTAATGATCAGGCTCTTTTGCATTTTGTACTTTCCATTTCTTATTTTTGTTTTGCTGTTTAGGTATTTAAGAGATTATGGCATCTGAAGCCCACAATGTTAAAAAACGAGGCTTTTGTAATAATATTGAGGATCATTCCACTGATCTTCCTAGAAAAAGGATCTCTAATTTTACTAATAAGAACATGAAGGAGGTAAGTGCATGGCTTCTAGGTAATGGATAAGACAGTATCTTAATCTTTTCATGCTACAGCAGAATACGATAGACTGGGTGACTTACAAACAAAAGAAATTTGTTTCTCACAGTTCTGGAGGCTGGGCAGAAGTACAAGATAAAAGCTCTAACCAGTTTGGTTATCTGGTTAGAGCCTCTTTCCTGGCTTATAGTTGGCTGTCTTGTATGCTGTGTCCTCACATGGTAGAAGGGGCAAAGAGCTCCCTGGGGGCTCATTTATGAGGGCATCATCCTCATGACCTAATCCCCTCTTAATATCATTCATTTTGGGCATTAGGATTTCAGTGTGAATTTTGAGGAGACATTGGTCATTCAGTACATCATAGATAGTTTAAACTGTTAAGTCTGTAGATAGTTTTGGTTGAATTATTTAAATAGTAGGAAGATGATAATTTGCTTAATCTCCCAGAATTAAGTAGAATTAATGAAATATTGAAAACTTTATATTCCAAAAACTCTAAAGACTTTATGGACAGTATGCTGTTTTAATATGATACCATTTGAATATTGTAGTTTAATTCTGAAGAGGACTCTCAGAGGTGCTTTTGTTCACCTTTGCAAGGCTCATTCATGCTGATATTTCTTTTAAACGATATTAAAAGTCAAAACACTTATTAAGTACCATGTAAGTAAAATATATGACTAGTGGCATGGAAAATAGGAAGATGGTTATGTTGGTTTGTCAAATATACCTATGCACAGTGGTGTTTACAGACTGAAACTGCTGCTTTAATCTGAAAAATTTAACTATGGAATTTCAGATTTGTTGATATCAGTCACAGAATTTACATAGCTTCACAGAAGAACCTAAATATGCTGTTAACTATCTAGTTTTATTTTTCAGGTTAAGAAATCTCCAAAACAGTTGGCTGCTTACATAAATAGGTAAGACTTCTTTTTTTTTTAATTTTTAATTTTTTATAAACATATATTTTTATCCCCAGGGGTACAGGTCTGTGAATCGCCAGGTTTACACACTTCACAGCACTCACCAAAGCACATACCCTCCCCAATGTCCATAACCCCACCCCCCTTCTCCCAACCCTCTCTAGGTAAGGCTTCTTTAAAGTTTGTGGGAAGCAGAAGTATTGAAAGTTAGGTAAGAATGAAAAAGAGTGGGAAAAAATAAGTCTTCTCTTTTATTATAAGTAACTTATTGTCAAATAATTCCATTGTGCCAGTCACAGTGGAAAACACATCAGTATTTCTCTAATCCTTACAACAATCCTAGTAGAAAGGTATCATTGTCCCTAATAGTTGATGAGAAAAACTAAAGATTTGTGATTTGTTCAGGGTCATACAGCTAGATAGTGGTAAAAATGGCATTCAATCCCAGATCTTTTAAACTCTAAAAGCACTTTCTACTAAACTACTTGTTCTTAAAATGGATCGGAGACAGTGGGGTTCCCTTTCAGGTAGTTAGGAGGTCAAGACAATATTCATAACAATAACATTAATTCACTTTCCTCATTTGCACTCTTACAAATAGAGTTTTCCAGGGGCTACATGATATTTGTTAGTGGATTGAATGCAGAAGCAGATATGAGAATCAAGCTGTCTTAATTAAATATTAGAGATTTTGTACAAATGTAAAAAACGGTGCCATTCTTCTTACTATATTTTATTTTGGAAAACAGGGTTTTTTTGGCAAAATATTCTATGTTATTATGTAATAAGGTTATTATTTCTTAAAAGAATCAGTAAGTTTCTTGAGTGATACAGTAAATATCAGTAGATATTGCCCACATAAAAATATTCTTTTGAAACCTCAATTTTTAAGAGTTACAAGGTATCCTGAGGCCAAAACATTTGAGAATCACCATATGAAACTGTGAGGTTTGCTCTGTTGTGTTTTATCTTCTGTAAACAAATTAAATATACTTAAGTTTAATCAAAATAAGTATTCTTGGGACACCTGGGTGGCTCAGTCAAGCATTTGCCTTGGGCTCAGGCATGATCCTGGGGTCCTGGGATCAAGCCTGCAGCAGGCTTAGTGGTGAATCTGCTTCTTCCTCTCCCTCAAGCCTTCCCTCTACTCATGCTCTTGCTCCCTCTCTTTTTCTCTTTCAAATGAAAAAACAAAAAAATCTCTAAAACATATATGTATACTCATATTTGCACAATTCAAATATATTTCATTTTTTAAAAAACTTAGTGGTGAATCTGCTTCTTCCTCTCCCTCAAGCCTTCCCTCTACTCATGCTCTTGCTCCCTCTCTTTTTCTCTTTCAAATGAAAAAACAAAAAAATCTCTAAAACATATATGTATACTCATATTTGCACAATTCAAATATATTTCATTTTTTAAAAAACCTAGTTATTATGCTTCTTGGTTTAGTTTAGTACAAAGTATCCAGATGATTTGTAATTTTTTCCTTTTTATTTTCCTCTATGATCTAAGAGTTAACATTTTTAAAATTTAATTTACTTCTAATTTTAATGGATTGTGATCACAAAATGTGGCCTATTAAATCTTTCTGCTTAAAAAGTTGTAAAGGTTTTCATGTAGTTCTTTTTCATTTAAGCAAATCAATTCTTCTTACAGAACAGTTGGACAAGCTGTGAAAAGCCCAGATAAACTACGTAAGGTGATCTATCGCAGAAAGAAAGTGCATCATCCTTTTCCAAATCCTTGTTACAGAAAAAAACAGTCCCCTAGAAGTGGGGGCTGTGACATGGCAAATAAAGAAAATGAACTGGCTTGTGCAGGTCACCTGCCTGAAAAATTACGCCATGATAGTCGAACATATTTGATTAACTCCAGTGATTCTGGTTCTTCACAGACAGAAAGCCCATCATCAAAATATAGTGGGTTTTTTTCTGAGGTAAGTAATTTAAATGAACTTAATTTTAATCCTGTTATACTACTCGCTTTTTTGTCATATTCTGCTAGCAGAGTCATTCATTTCCTGTTGAATTCAGAGTAAGTGATTCTAATTCCCTGAGACAGTTTTCTAGATTAACCAAATTTGAATCAGTAGTTACTCCATTTCACTGAGTTAGTGATATCTGAGATGGAATGAAATGGTTGACAAGCTGCTATAAATATTCAGAATGGCAAGTTGGCCAGCAGAAATTTAAAGGAAAGGAAAATAAGAAATCTGCACTAAAAAGTAGACCACCAAAGCCAGTTATCCAGGAACAAACGATTTTCTTGGCTCTTGGAATTGCCATTGGAAACTTTGTTCAGGCAAACCTGCTAAGGTTTGCTGCTCTTCTAGCTCAGGTGAAATTAGTTGTTCGAACAGGCTCAAGGGAATTTGGGGGGTGGGCAGGTTTGAAAGAAATACTCTAAAACTGGATTGTAATGATGGTTGTATAATTCTGTAAATTTATTAGAAATCGTATTACATACTTTCAGTTGGAGTTTATGATATAAAACCTCAAAATTTTTTTAAAAAATGATCATTTGAAGGAATAGTTTAGAAACATGAGTTTATAATAATTATTATTACAGATTTATTATATATGTTGTAGAAAATGAACCCAAAGGAAAAAATTATTCATAATCTCAGCATTTGGAAATAACAGTATTAAAACTTTGACATATCTTTTCTCTTCATATTGTACATGTTACTTGATTACTTGATTTTTATGTTTAATAAATTTGGATTTTTTCCATGTAATTAAATAATCCTTCTACAATTTTTTGATGGATACATAATGTTAATTTCTTTTACTATGATTTGCTGAACCTAGTATTGTTTCTATCTGGCATGACAGCTTGAAAAACATTTTCTATGGCATACAAGCAGAAAAATATTTTTTTAAAGATTTATTTATTAAGAGAGTGCACATGTACAAATGAGGGAGGGACGAAGGGAGAGGAAGAGAGAGAATCTCAGGTGGATTCCTGGCTGAGTGCCGAGCCCCACACAGGGCTCCATGTCATGAACTGAGATCATGACCTGAGCAGAAAACAAGAGTCTAAAGCTTAATCAACTTGAGCCGCCCAGGCACCCCAGGGGAAAAAAATACACTTTTTAAAAGATTTTATTTATTTATTTTTCAGAAAGAGACACAGTGAAAGAGGGAACTCAAGCAGGGGGAGTGGGAGAAGGAGAAGCAGGCTTCCTGCCAAGCAGGGAGCCTCTTGTGGCACTTGATCTCAGGACCCTGGGATCATGACCTGAGCTGAAGGCAAATGCTTAACAACTGAGCCACCCAGGCACACCCCCCTCCCCACTGCAAATTGGTTTTAATTAAAATGTTCATAGTGCATAGGTGAATGAAAGTGAGCATCACGTTTAGGATAATGATTATGAGTAAGATGAAAGAAAGATGGAAATTTAAATGTTATTAAGTAAAACCATAATAAAATGATGCAAAAAAAAAAGTTGTATTTGCCAGTGAATATGTTCTTACTTGTAAAAATAATATCCTGGAGTAATAGGAAGTAATTCCAGGGGAAGTGAAGGAAATGCATATAGAATCTGTGAGAAGAAGGGAAGTAGGGGGGCACTGGGTGGCTCAGTCACTTAAGTGTCTGGCTTTTTGTTTCCACTCAGGTCGCGATCTCAGGGTCATAAGATTGAGTCGTGGGTAGGGCTGCAGGCTCAGGGTGGAGTCCGCTTGGGATTCTCTTCCCGTTTCCTCTCCTTCCCCCTTCTTCCCTTCCCCCCTTCCCTTTGTGTATGTGTATGCTTGCTCTCTCTCTCTAAAGTAAATAAATAAAATTAAAAAAAAAAAAAAGGAACCAGGGACTATTTGATTTAATAGTGAATTAACATGGACCCTAGAGAATAGGATGGTAACCAGACTTAGTGTTAAAGAGAATCACTGTCATGCTTATTCATTCACAAATACATTTTGAGGGCTCCCAACTCTGTAATGCATTCTGCATGCTCTGAGGAATTACATTGGTAGATGTAAAACAGGCAGTGCTCCTACTTTAATGTAGTTAGAGAAGTGACAAGGCCCAACACTAATCAAATAATCAAAGAAACTACATACCCCGAAGAAAAAGAACATACGATTATATAACCCAGAAATCTGGCCTAGATTGGGACCTAAGTTGGTTTTTCAGTTGAATTGAGGGAATAAACATTCTGAGTGCAAATACCTTTAAAACAAACAAAAAAAGCCTCAGCTGTACATTTGAATTAGTGCCATGGTGAGTCATTTTTTTCAGGGTCCCCTTTTTACTTGCTCTCATTTTACTTTGCACTTGCACAAACCTTCCCTAACAAGGCAATTAATAAGTTTATTGATTTTTTTTTTTTTTAAGATTTGTGTATTTTGAGAGAGAGGGCTCATGTGCGTGCAGTGGGAAGAACAGAGGGAGAGAGAGTCTTAAGCAGACTCTGTGCTGTGTAGCCCAACACAGGGCTTGATCTCACAATCCCGATATCGTAACTTGAGCCAAAACCAAGAGTTGGTTGCTTAACCAACTGTGCCACCCAGGAGCTCCTTATCTTTTGTTATTTCATACCTTTTTTACTGACTCAGTTTCTGCTCTAAAAACCTAAATCTAAAAATGGTAACATTATCTTGTCAAAATTCAAATACTCATAACCTTTTGACCCAACAGTTCTATGCCTATGTATATATATACCCAAGAGAAGTGAAAACATATGTCCACACAAACACTTATAAACAGATGTTCATAACATTCATAATAGCCCAAAGTGGAAACATTCCAAATGTCCTTCATCTGATATATGGATAAATAAAATGTCATATATTCATACAGTGGAATATTATTTGGGCATTATAAAGGAGTACAATACCAGTATATGCTACACTATGTATAAACCTTGAAAACATTATGCTGTATGAAAGAAGCCACATCAAAAAAGCCACATATTGGATAATTCAGTTTATATGAACTGTCCAGACTAGGTAAATTCATAGAGACAAAAAGTAGATTAATGGTTGCCAGGGGCTGGAAAGAAGGGAGAATGGAGTTCAGGGTTTCTCTTAAGGGTGATGAAAATGTTGATTTTAAAATTGATTGTGGTGATGGTTGTACAATCCACAGATACACTAAAAACTACCAAATTATACATTTTAAGTGGTTAAGTTTTATGGTATGTGAATTATACCTTAGTCTCTTATTTTTAAAAATGGATCTAGTTGTTCTGGTGCTAAAATTAATCTTACCAAAATGTATGTATAAGTGTACATATTTACATACATAATGATGTTCACTGATGCATAGTTTTAGTAGGGAAAAAACACAATAATATAAATAAATTTTAGTATATAACAACTGGAGACTATATAATTATTTTTTTAATTATGAGGTTGATCTATGCTTTGACATTAAAGTCTTTATAATATATAAGTGAAAAATAAGGTTTTAAAAAACACAGCTATTATAATATTTTAATTTTGTATCTATAATTTATCTGTCTAGGAGTAATTTGGAAGGATGCATACCAGTCTGTTAACTTTTATTACTTCTGAGAAGTATTACTAGATTTTATCTGGGCAGATAGAGATTATTCACTTTTTCTTTGATACAGTTCTGTGCTATTTGAGCTTTTTAGAATAGGAACATATTACCTTATTATATTAAAAAATGACTGAATGAATTTAAATACTGGTCAAAGAACTGAATTTTTGTGGTTCCCTTCCCATGTTATTCAGTATATATTTACCTTTGCCTTTAATCCAGAAAATAAATTAAATCCTAGGTTTGTAGGTGAGTTACAAATAATTTATTTTACAAATTATTGAGATTTTAAAAGAAAATGGTAACAAATAAAAAGTACTGATAAAAAAATAAACAAGGACCTGGGTGGCTCGTTGGTTAAGCATCTGCCTTCTGCGCAGGTCATGATCCCGAGGTCTTGGGATAGAGTCCCACATTGGGCTCTCTGCTCAGCGGGAAGCCTGCTTCTCCCTCTCCCACTCCCCCTGCTTGTGTTCCTGCTCTTGTTGTCTCTCTCTCCCTGTCAGATAAATAAATAATCTTTAAACAAACAAACAAAGTAAACAAGTCCTGGGTGCCTGGGTGGCTCAGTCTTTAAACGTCTGCCTTCAGCTCAGGTCATGATCCCAGAGTTGTGGGACTGAACCCTACATGAGGCTCCCTGCCCATCGGGAAGCCTGTTTTCCCTCTCCCACTACCCTGTTTGTGTTCCTGCTCTTGCTATTTCTCTCCGTCAAATAAATAAATAAAATATTTTTTAAAATAAATAAATAAACATGTCCTAAAATTTATTCAGATCATTTGTTTACTATGTTCAGCTGCAACATTCCTTTTTTGGGGTCAGTAAAAGGAGTCACCTCTGCATAATTTTAAAACATGTCTATCAGAATAATTTAATTGGAAAAAAATGGTTTCATGTCATGTTTCAGTGTGTTTTTTAACAAAGTAGATTACTGCCTTTCAGGTTTCTCAGGACCATGAAACAATGGCACAGGTTTTGTTCAGCAGGAATTTGAGATTGAATGTAGCTTTAACATTCTGGAGAAAGAGAAGTATAAGTGAACTTGTAGCTTATTTGGTGAGGTAAGTGTGACCTTTTATGCTTTTGTTCAGTTAAGTAATTTCCATGTTTTATGTTGAAGTGCCTCTTCTTTTTTGTGTACCAGCTAAAATTCTAAACTTCCTTCATTTAGCTTAAATAGCAACAATATAGTTTGTTTGTTTGTTTGTTTTGCAACAATATAGTTTAAAATACATTTATCACCAGTCTATGAACAAAGCTATTACCTTCTCTAGGATCCTTATAAGTAAAACTAAGAGATACCAGTTTGGGAGAAATAACCTTTTAAAAATCCCCTTTGAGTCAAAATTTTAAGCATGGCTTTCCTCAGTATATTCAGGTCTCTTCTCAAACATCATCTCTTTTTCTCCCCCTTGAGAGAGAGGGCAGGTGGGGCGCATGGGGAGTGGAGGTGGCAAGCAGGCAGAGGGGCAGGGAAAGAGTCTTTGAGCATGCTCTTTGCTCAGAGCCCCACACGCGGCTAGATCTCATGTTCCTGAAATCATGATCTGAGCCAAAATCTAGAGTCAGATGCTTAACCTGAGCCAACCAGGCATCCCAGTTTTCTAATATTACCTTAATGAGGCCTTCCCTGACCACCTTGTTTAAAAATACTTATTTCTTCACTCCCTGTCTCTCCTGTTTTATTTTTTTCCATACCACTTACCATCAACTTGCTCTGTATATTTTACTTGTTATCTGTCTCTGCCTTCTTCCACACCAGATCCCCACATACACTCTGAAATACAAGTACTGTCTCTTTGTTTACTGCTGCATCCCCAGCACCTGGCTCATCGTAGAGACTCAGATTATTTGCTGAATGAGTAAATTTCTCAAAAGCAGTGTGAAGGTTATAAATAAGGAAATCAGCACTCTAAGCAGTTTTGTACCCACAGGATAGAAGACCTTGGAGTTGTTGTGGATTGCCTTCCTGTGCTCACCAATAGGTAAAAATATTTTCAGAAAAAAAAGTAAGTTTAAAGAAGGAACATGACTTGTTCTTATTTTTACAACTTAGTTTTTATTTTAGTTTACAGGAAGAAAAACAATACATCTCACTTGGCTGCTGTGTAGATTTGTTGCCTCTAGTAAAGTCCCTACTTAAAAGCAAGTTTGAAGAGTAAGTGCTAATGTGGCTCTCAATTCATTTTACTCTTTCAACGTCCTTGATTTTGTTGCTTGTGAGTGCCTGTCACGAGACATGCATGGTTTCTGTTTCCTAGGAGCATATAGCCCAATTAAGAAAAGGAGATGAACTGATTAAAGAGTAATTACAAAAGCATCTATAAACAACTTAAATAAACTACAGCTTTTTAAAGTACCAAAATGGGAAAAATCAGTGTGAATATGTGCTTTTTGAGGTGGGGGCAGAGTGTGTCTTTTTTGTAATGGCTTTTGGGTAAAAACACTTGAATAACAAAATGTCATTTCAGATATATAATAGTTGGTTTAAACTGGCTTCAAGCAGTCATAAAAAGGTGGTGGTCTGAACTGTCATCCAAAACAGAAATTATAAATGATGGGTGAGTATATCTTTAAAAATAAACTCAGTCTAATAAAATATTTTTTTCAGGAAAGTGGTTTGATTAAGCTAGGTTATAATTCTGTTCCATGATCATCATTAAATAAAAATTTATTTTCTTCATTTTCAGAGAAATATTAAATTGAAATAGTGTTCACATATGAAAATTACATATGGAATTTTAATTTCAGAGTCCAGTAACCCCCTCTATCTCTTTTTCTGGCAGAATCTTATACTTCGTTTTAGGACGAAAAAGCACAACAGTGGTTTAACCCTCGTACCTGTTATAATGAGTAAGGGAAAAAAAAAAAAGAGATGGCTTTTGGGGGGTTAAGTATTGAGGCACAGGGATGGAAGCATCCTGTATCCTATAGGTCTTTTGACTACGTAAACCTTAACCTGAGAATCCAATGTGGATGATCATAATTCTAAAAATTATACTATAATCATCATACTTTGAATATTGCCTTGATGTGAAAATATGTGGGTATTCTACCAGATGAATCAGATTATCATGAAGCTTCAAAAAAATATCTCCCAGGGTCTTAAAAATTTTCTCTCTAGGCTCTCAAAAATTTCCCACTTCATACCCAAGACCAGGTTGTCCAACTGCTGCTCCAAATGCCTAGTTTTCTTGCCTACTTTAACAAATATGTAATCTTTAATTTCCGTGATTGACAAGTAGTATTTTAAAGAGTTGCTTCATTTCAAATGATACAATTTCTCCTGATAAATACTTGAAAATTTAAAACTGTGTTCATTAAGTGCTATTTACAAAGTCCATGTTCTTATATTTGCATTCTTTTTTCTTTTCTCATAGAAATATTCAGATTTTAAAACAACAATTAAGTGGATTATGGGAACAAGAAAACCATCTTACTTTGGTTCCGGGATATACTGGTAATATAGCCAAGGTAAAAAGTTAACTTAAAAAGTAATGCTTAAAATATCTATTTAAGCTTAATTGAATATTAGAAATAATATATTAGTATTATGCATTTATACATGAAGTCTTTCAAATGTCCAATACAGTACTATTCTAATAAAACCTAAAATCAGTTTCATATTTACAAATGTTTAAGGTCCTCTGGATATGAATATGATTTTGGCAAGGAACACAGGAATTAGCCATTGAATGTGTTTCAGATGCAACTGTGGAAGTGATGTGCTAGAGGGAATTTAATGAACTAGCTCCAATTAGAGATAAGGTTAAGAAGGCATCCAAAAAGAGTGACACTCGGAAAGCAAGGGGTGAGGAATGTAACAAATGCTTTCAGGATATTATTTTTCACTTGGCTTTTGCTAATGTCATGCTTTTGGGACAGTAAATATTCAGATCACAGTATGAATTTGACATTGTTCTTTATTAATTTTCTTAGCTCTTCAAGGAAAAGATATATTGCTAGTTTGGATTTTAATATTTAAACTCCAGAAAACATTGGTAGTTTAAATATAATTGCAGAGGGAAAAAATCACTATTAAAAATATTTACACCCTTTTACTGGGCATACTGCTATCATAAATGGTCATTAATCAGAAATACACAAGCATTCTTTAGTTTAAAATATACAGTATTCTAAGTAAGAGGTATTGTATTGTGGACTTAGTTGTGAAATTCTCCTTGGATACCTTCAAGAAAAGAAGCAAAAATGATGTATCAAACAAGTATGTGACCACTTACATAATTTTACTCTGTAGAATTCTTAATGATTAAAATCTTATAAACAAATATCAATTTCCCAGTTTTTTGTTGTCGTTTTAGTTGTTCTTTCAATAATGAGGGGGAAATGAAGTAAAAGTTGATAGAAAATGAATATAGAGTATGTATTATATATCACCTTGTTCTGGAGGTACCATGCATTCTTGTTAGTAGTATTGAAAATACATTGTCTCCTTAGAAATTTGCTTTCAATTATAATATTTTATAAAGAGAAACTTTATTTTGATTATGACTCTAGATGCCATATTTATTATTGAAGATGGTATTGAGTGATTTTAAAAGTTCTGGGAAGTTTCTTAAATTATGATTAAACCTCTTTTATACTGTTAAGCCCTCAATTGCAATTTTTCCAGGGTAGAAATCAGAAAGGCTGTCCTCAGGCTGGGCTAGAGTGTATATAGCACTGAAGGAATTGCTGGGAATGATTTAATGATTTTTCTTAGCTATAAAAGCAGAGTTGTTTGATCACAGGAACCAGAACATTCACTCAGCACCTAACAAACATTTATTGAGCATGTGCCATCTGCTAGACACCGTGCTAAACACAGCTAAAAAAGTTTAGTACGAGGGGCACCTGGGTGGCTCAGTGGGTTAAGCCTCTGCCTTCAGCTCGGGTCGTGATCCCGGGGTCCTGGGATCGAGCCCCACATCGGGCTCTCTGCGCTGCAGGGAGCCTGCTTCCTCCTCTCTCTCTGCTGCCTCTCTGCCTACTTGTGATCTCTGTCAGATAAATAAAGAAAAAATCTTTAAAAAAAAAAAGTTTAGTACGACACATTTTTTACTCTCAGAAGATCATAAGGAAGCTAAAGCAAATTAAGTGATAAAAAGGGAGAAGAAAATGGAGTGTGCATGTATGTATTTACTGTACCAGCTAATGAAGTGTTTTTTGTCTTGTTTTCTAAGGATGTAGATGCTTATTTATTACAGTTGCATTGAGAGACTTCATCTACTAAAGAGCATTTGATTACTCAAAACGTCCCCAGATTTCCAAAAAAAAAAAAAAAAAGAAAGAAAGTCTCACCTGAGAACTGTGAACTGTGGAAGAGATCAAAACGTTTTTTGTTTTTTGTTTTTTTTAAAAAGCCACATACGAAACCACTAATGAAACCCTAGCAATCTACTTCACATTGAAGTGGAAAAATATCCAAAAGGAGCAGCTTCAACTTCAAAGAGGTGAAAATGCATTATGAAGATTGTTCGTCTTTGCTGCATTTGGGATTTATATGGTTATTTGGTAACATTGTTTAAGAACCACTGGGTCTCAATGCAGTCCTGCATAAGAATATAATTTATACTATGTCAGAAAGAAGACAGGACTTATTACTAGGAATCACAAAAACCAATCATCGTGACTTTTGTGAAGATTGTGTTTTATAAGAAAACACTTAAATGTGTGCAGCTATTTTCTTATTTTGAAAAGACTTTGCAAGTTTAAAATGTCATAGCAAATAATCAATACTAAATATTTGTCCACACTAAGATACTGTGTATACAAAATGCCTTAATTATTAATAAGCCAATGCATATGATACCAATATCTGTTTAAGAAAAATTAAAACCAACCATGCTTCTGGCATGATAAGATCATGGAATTAAATCAGGGGTTTCCACTCATGTAAAATGTTGTTGTTAAAACTATTCCATACCATTTTTAAAACTTGAGAATATTTTTAGTATCTCTGATTTTTCTTTTTGCCAGAATCATTCTGTCATGTATGTATGTGTTATCACTATAGAAAAGAAAAAGGTGAATATGTATTCCTATGAATGCTTAACTAGAAATGTCCATGGAGTTGGCTAATTTATATTCACTTTTTATTGTATATGGAATCCTAATATTTTCAGTTCTGTATCATTTAAGCTTTCTTCATTTGAGTAAATTCACTAAATATTTCTATTTTTTGCTTTTTAAAATTCTGCTTTTGTATCAGTTCTAATTCTTTTTCATTACTTATGTTTTAAAGAATTACATACAATGCTTTAGAACTGTTTACAGTTAGTGCTGACCTTGTGTTCTAAATTCCAACACTTTACATTACTACCTCCTCCAATGGTTGATATGAAATGCCAGCAGACTGTCTGAGGTCTTTTTTTTTAATACCATTCTTAGTGTCAATGAACCCACTTCTGGAATGTCTTAACAGCTGCATATCTTACCTTAAAAGTGATAGAGATTCAAAATACCACTGTTGAGGGTTTGTGCATCATCTCATCTTTATAACTCTGAGAGGCATCTGAGTAAAGATTTTTAGTAATTGAATTTGTTTCCAGAAATCTTACAAGCACTTGAATGTAAATCTTTATTTTAGCATGTATCCAGTTAGCCACTACTGATGTGAATCACAAGCAACTTTTTTGCTTTAAAAATGTTATCTTTCACTGAGTTCTGTTTTTTTGTGTAGCTATATTTTATATAGCTATGTATTCCTCACAGCGAACATCAATTTTAATCATTGGTTCTTAAGTCTTTAGAATAATTTAAGATTACTGCATTTCTGTGATTTGAGAGTTATTTAAGAAGTTGTTTTTCAGAAGGTGGGAATTTGAATAGTAAACCTGCGTCATCTCTGTGAAACCTTAAGGTGATGAAATAGAACCTTTCTTTGTTCCTATTTCTTTAGTTATCACTGTCTTATCTAACACTTTGAACCAGTTAACTCAGTTGGAGCATGGTGCTAATGCGGCTAAGGATGGGAGTTAAATCCTTTTATAGGTCCCTTAACTTTACACACTTACACAGAACTCTTCATAGCTACAGATTGCCACTTCTTGTAGGTATATATCTCGCAATTCAGCTCTTAGTCACAGGGTAGGTGAGGAGTATAGCTTAGCATAAGCTTTTCATCTCAAATGGAAAGACAGCTTAAATGATTGGTATATGTGATACTATAGACTTTTAATCTAATACTTAAATTAAGCATAATAATGTAATATCTAAAATATGTGTCACTATAATTTTCTCTGGGTAAGACCATTTTCTAAATAGTATCTTTTAAAAATTAAATTTCAATAAATTAAGTTTCAGTAAAAATTAGGTACACATACAAATAAAACATAGTACGAAAAGGTGAAATCCTGTTAACACTGAGTTCTTGTGCCTAAGTTTGGGTTTATTAAAGGAAAGTATACTTGGTGCTATACAAGGCAGCAGAGTCTTCAGTTCACATATACTATTCAGTATCACACAACTCCTAATTTCTGTTCTTGGCCTTTGCAGTTTATGTTAGTACCAGTTCATGTTAGTAGTTTCTCAGTTATGAGTTATGATTAGTATTATTTTTAGTACAATTTTTTGGTAAAAGATGTTAGATAAGTAAATATTGTTAAACACTTCAGTTGCTCTTAAGCTCCTCGCATGCTATTTAATCAGAACAGTGTTGATTTGATCTCCAGAAAGAACCAAAGAGAGTTTACAAAGTATTTTGGCTGTTGTACTGACCTAGATTAGGATAGTTGCTGTCTGTCATTGCTCATTTGATATTGCGCTGCTAAGCATTATCCAGAACTGAGGGACTACCCAACATCTCTATGCCTTTTTACCTCTTCTACCATCTTAGGTATTCTGTACTTGACTTTGCTAACTTTGCAGGTCTAGGGATGAGAAGTTTATTGAGGTAATAGAGGGTTATAATCAAGTAATCAAGTAATTTGCTTCTGCTAGAGATAAAGTGAATGGATTTTGTAATGAGTGGTCATGATCAGAATAAAGGTTAAAAGGAAGCAAGCATTATCAGATGGTTTTTAAAACTAATCTTTTGGCAGTAATTTCAAAAGTAATTGACACAGATTATTTACTTGAATCCTGAGATGTGAGGATTTGGATCTAAATCCTGTATCCACTTTGGGGAATCATTAATATCAGGACTAAACTCTAAGGACTATTGAGGAATTAAATCTTAATGACCTTGAACATTCTTGATACATGTTATGTCCTAATCTAAAAATGGTCATTTAGATTCAGAGCTACATTTGTGGCCTTTGAAATAGGCCAACTTAGAACATTTCTGTATTTGGCAAGTTGTGGATATAATTAATATTAATGGATGATTTGAGAAATGGTTATTAACTATTAAATGCTGATAATAGGAATAACATTTAGATAGTTACTTAAATTACTTAAATTAATCAAGGAACTTGAAAAAGCAAAAATTAAGTTAGTATTTTAGCAATCATTCTCAGTTATCTTTCTTCTTAAGAGCAAGATGGTAATGTCAGTTACCTTTGTTGATTTAAAGAAGGAAAAAAAAAAAGAATCACAAGCAACTGACTTAACTGGAGTGATCCATTTGGAAGCACTACTTATCTTTCAATATGAACTTTTATTTTCTGGATTTACTTCAAATGGAAATAATATTGCTGGACATTGTTGGTAGGTATTTATTCACTCCTATTCATTCTCCCTTAATTTCTAACTCTAACTATGAAAATTGTCATAAAACTTTCCCCACTATTCCTGTTCCTTTTTTATTCTGTAACAAGAATATAGAATAAAATATTCATCCCTAAACACTATATGCTTCTAATTTGTAAGATAGCTTGATTAATTCAGTAACAGCATCAAGTATAACAATAAGAATACTACATATTGTATACCTAGTATAACAAGTATATTTTCCAGTATTGTACTTAAAATAACATTTAAAATATTGTAGTCAGTGTAATGTTCTGTGGATCAGCCCCCAAATACACTTGAACTAGTATTGATTTTTTTCCACATATATGCCCATTATTATACAAGGTATACCTCAAAACAAGTGTAACATAGGTCAAAAATTTTAAAGTATTGTTTATAATATAACAAATATCACCCACCTTAAATAAAGTACCACAGATACAATTGAAACCCCATGTGTACCTTCCCCTGTCCCATTATTTCCTTCCTGCAAGGTAACTTGCTCTTCTAAATACATCCCTTGTCATGCCCCTATGCGTTTTACAATTTTCATGTAAATAGGGTCCCACTACACATTCTTCTGTAATTTGCTGGGTTTTGCTTTGTATTATATTATATTATATTAATATTATATTTTTAAGATTCATATCTGTCAATACACATGGCTCTAGTTCATTTGCTTCCAGGATGATACGATATTCTGTTGTGAAAATATACCCTCATATATTTGTCCATTTTGTTGGTGATCTAAGTATTTGAACTACTATTGATTCTTATCCTTTATAGTATTCTGTATTTTCATTTGGATTTAAACCAGGATTTTTTATTTTATTTATTTATTTTTTTTACAATGTCTTGGACCTGGCCAAGACTGTTGTGACACTATGAATTTATACCAAAGCCAAGAAGAGTTGATCTAAGTATTTTCTAGGGTAAGAAAAAGTTGTGGTAGTCCTGGAATACAGTGAATTGCCAGAATTACTGGCTTCTAGAATTAACTATGTTGCATTTATCAACCAAATCTGCAACATGGAGCGGATTACAATTAGATGTCACCTTCCTGAAGTCAGGAGGAAAATTTTTAGCATTCGTTTACTTTTCTACTTTAATTTAAAAAGAAAGAGAAAAAAAAAAAAACTTCATTTGCCCTTTGTATAAATTTAGTTAAATAGGTGAGGGCCTAATTCACCCCTCACTTGCCCTGCAGTCCACTCACCAGTTCCTTTCTGTAAAACTGTAGTTTAGCCTCAACAACAACAGGAAAAATGAAGGTTGATACTTTTAGGCAGATTTTAAAGCTTCAAAAAGCTTTAGAAGAGCCCTGTCTTTCCCTTTACCCATCCAGATTCCATTTCCTCTACTACGAATAGATTGGAAATCAGTAAAGGGGATACCCAACTCACTTTTCAGTCTCTTCTTTTTTTTTTTTTTTTAAAGATTTTTTATTTATTTATCAGAGAGAGAGAAGGGGAGAGAGCGAGCACAGGCAGACAGAGTGGCAGGCAGAGGGAGAAGCAGGCTCCCTGCTGAGCAAGGAGCCCGATACGGGACTCAATCCCAGGACACTGGGATCATGACCCGAGCCAAAGGCAGCTGCCCAACCAACTGAGCCACCCAGGCGTCCCTTCAGTCTCTTCTTTTGAAGGCTTCTCTGCCTGTCCCTTAGATGTTGGTGTTCAAGGTTTTATTTTAAGGTCTCTTCTCACTATCAGTTCCCTGAAAAATGTTTATTCCTGTGACTTTCTTTATTATCTACATTAATTGTTCTCATTTTGGGGATGGACAGGAGGAGGTCACTTCTTGGCAGATCAAATGGAAGTGGATTTTTTTAAAGGTTGTGAAAACACTGAACTGTACATTTATCATTCTGAAATAGAAATCTTGCCCTAAATCTCTTAGCTCATAAATTATATATGCAATTGCCTACGGGAACGTCCAACGGGACATCTAATAGACATACTAAATTCGGTATATCCAGAATTCACTTCATTATCCACCTCCACTCCCCTCCATCAACACTACTCACCCCTCACTCCTACCCCCACCCCAACCCTCCAGGGACAGGAGGTATTCTGCTTAGGTCCTGGGCTTCCATTCTCACTGAATAGCCCTAATATCAGCAATTATCAAGTTGCAGAACTTTGAATCATCCTTTGAATCATCAAATCCTTGGTGCGACTTCCTCAATTTCTCTCATCTTTCTGTATCTCTCTACCTCTCCTGCCATTATCTTAGTCTGCATTAATTTCAGCAGCCCCCAGACTGGTCTCGCACTGGTCCTGCGTCTCTATATGCTCTCCTTCACACATGCTGCCCCAGAATGGTCTATAAAGCACAAATTTTCTCTTAAAGCCTCTTAAAGTGAACAGTATGATTTACAATCATACTGTGTGTTGACCACACTTGTTCCCTTCTTCCAATATTTCAGCTAGAATGAACTTGTTTTAGTTTCTGGGAAAACTGCAAATGCTGAAAACATTCTTTGCAAATGGTTTTGTTTGCCTGAACATTCTTCCCCAAGTTCTCATTTATCATTTTCTTAATGTTCAGGTCTCAGCTTAAACACAGTTTAAACACCTCTTAAAACCGTTAGAGGTGTTTGCTGCACACTCTTATCTTAACCCTGTTCTCCTAACACTACCGATATATGTGTTTTCTAATTGTTCATCTCTCTTTCCAGATAGATTGGTAACTTCATGGGGCCAGAGACTATGTTCTCTGTCACATATCCAGTACCAAGCACAAAGCCTGGCAGGCAGTAGGCATTGATTCTTACAAATTAATGCAAGGATGTGACATCTTTGGGCATACATCAAGGAAGTAATTGAATAATCCAAAGCTGTTTGTGATAGCAGCTAAAATGTGTAATTTTAGAATAAAAACACCCAGTTTTCTTATCTCATTTTTTTTTTGTTTTAGGAAGTTGGTTTGTAAATGTTCATGGTACAACAGATAAAACCTGTTTGATTCTTAAAGGTTGTTACGTTTGCTTTTCTATTGTATAGTTTCTGCATTTCACACAAGATCCATGTAAGAGAGGACCATCTATAAAGTGCAAAGTGAAGGTGTTTTCATGTAATGTGTAAAACACATGCATTTGCTTGAAATTTAGAGCATCTCTTTGATGTCTTGTGTTTCTCTTCTTTTATCTTAAAATAATTGAGAATCATGTGAGGTACAGTGGGATTTCCCCACCATAGGTTTCTTTTTTAAATTACAAAAGTAGTTTATACTTATTTTTGAAAATAGAATAATAAAAAGAAAATTATCCATTATCTTACCTACCTGGAAGAGCCAATGTGTTTCTCTCCTTCCAGATTTTCTTCCAGGTATATGGATATTTTTAATGTAAATGGATTCAAACTCTAATATTGATATTGGGTATATTGTTTCCTACTTTCCATATACTGGAAAAGCTTGAAGGTGACTGAAAAACTTTTTGCCTATTAAAGCTATGTATTCTGAGAAGTTATTAATTTCTTTGGTGAAATTGGAAGTAGCCAAAAAAAAAAAAAGTGAGAATTACTTTTGAAGCATTTTTACTATAGGATTCTGTTTTCTTTGGCAATTGCTACTTATTACCTAATTTTTTTTAAATGCTAGCAAGAGGGCATATGAGGAAAAGCAGTTTTTCTGTTTTGAAAAAGAAACATGTAGATGTGTTTAAATGATCTTAAGTAATTAGGAACAAAATTTCAACTTATGTTCTGGTGTATTCTAGCCGTCAAACCTAATTTTCTAATTAGGTCAGCCTTTATTTCTGAAACTGATAATGTTAAGCAATACTCTGAATATCAAGTCAGTATAAAACTAAGATTTGATTTTTAGGGTTCAACCCTATCTGAATAAATGAATTCCTAATAACCTGTCAGTATATTTTCTACAGAAAGTCTATCTAGTATATGCGCTGCTGAGGCGAGCACCAGAAACTCCATCTATTGAAGTGCTTCTAACTGAATAATTTTCTCTTCTGCCTAAATAAATTTCCTTAGATTCTTTTTTTTTTTTTAAGATTTTATTTATTTGAGGAAGAGATAGAGAACAAGTGATGGGGAGAGCGGAGGGAGAGGGACAAGCAGACTTCCTGCGGAGCAGAGAGCCTGGCTCAGCTCTATCCCAGGATCCCAGGATCATGTCCCAGCCAAAGGTAGATGCCTAACCAACTGAGCCACCCAGTGACCCAGATTCTGTATTCTTAACTAAAAAGTAATCATTGCATTCTGTCCTGAAGGAAAGTTATGTAATGCTAGAAATGGAGAAAAATTAATTAATGGTGAATAAGAGGAACAGAGATAGGTAAAACAAGTAATTCTATACACACACATTGAGGTGTATAAAAAATGTGAATATTCTCTTATACCTAGAATCAACCTATTCAATCCTAGAATAGGATTATGCTGTAATCATAAAGATGATTATATCTTCATATGGAATAAAGAGAGGAGGATTTTCCTTTTTTTTAAAGATTTATTTATTTATTTGAGAGAGAGAGAGTGTGTGTGTGTGTGTGCGTGCGCGCGCAAGCGCGTGCTTGTCAGCATGTGGGAGGGCAGAGAGAGAGGGAGAGCGAGAATCTCAAGCTGACTACCGGCTGACTGCTGGAGCCCAACACCAGAGCTCAGTCTCTGTGAGATCATGACCTGAACTAAAACCAAGAGTCCAACAACTCAACTGACTGAACCACCCAGGAGCCCCAGGGAAGAGGCTTTTCTTATAAATGGATGCACTAATGACTTTTACTCAATTCTCCTATAGCTTCTTAGTGTTTTTATACCACCTACCAGGTAAAATTCCTTAGTCTTTGTCAACTCTAAGGTCACACTTTACATTGGCTTGCTTTCACATCTATTTAAAGGTTTGTTTTAAAGAAGAGCAATAAAATTTTATTCTCCATATTATTTGTGAAGTTATTAGTGATCTAGCCAGGTACAGTTTTGTTTCCTTTGAACTTATTAAGACAATTAACAGTAAAACAGATCAACAGAAAATTGTTAGTACCCTTCTATTAATAATTTTAAAATATTCAAATATTTTGTGTTTGTTTTGTTACTCATAAACTTTAAAGATAAATTAATTAAAGATAACTATATAGCAATTGAAACAAAACAGACCTAACATTTTAGGCTTTTAAGAATGATGGTATTGATCCAGGGCCATGTTATTGTTACCTTAGTGTAATAATTTAATGTATAATTTAATATACATTATATTTAATATACATATAATTTATATTTATATGTATATTATTATGTGTATATTAAATATGTGTGTTTAATTTACATATAGTTTATATAATTTAATATACATATAATTTAATAGTTAATGTATATAATGACTTTGTTCTACAAATCTTCAAAATATGAAATAGCAAAAGTTTGCTTGAAAAGTTTTTGATGATAATTAATTCATACTTTGGTAAAATTATTCATCTGAAGTAATTTTCTATAATTATTTAAATGCTGACCTAAGTTTTGAATTAAATAATGAAAGCTATAGTGATTCTGATCATTGATGTGTGTTTGGTATAGTCTTCAAAACCATAGCTGATGTTTTAGGATCGTATTACACTGTTTATCTTTTTAAGGATTTCTTGGACTAAGTTTCCTTGATATACTTTTGTAATTTGAACTAAATGAAAACAACTTGACTTTCTTTTTATGTTATCTTTATTAGGTAGTGGGGCCTAATAATTCTTTGAAAATATAAGTTGACATGGAAGGACTCAGTTACAAGTTTTGTGTTTAAATGACAAAACTTAGTTCTTCTAAATGTTAATTCAGCTGTTGACTAGTGTGATATTTGAGGAACTGCATTATATCCTTGAAATCAAATACTTCAATTAAAAGATATTTATAAAATATACACTGCCTCCGTGAGCTGCTTGTAGCAGCTGGTACACTCCATTTGTCGTATTGTGGTGTGAGTTTCATGTCTGCTACTTTTATCTCTTGATCAGCCTTTTCAGAGAAAAAGTGACAGCTGACTATACAAGGAAAAGCTTCCTCAAGAACATCCTAGTAGGATTTATTAGCAATGATCTGAGTAAATTCTAACACTGATAGTTTAGAAATATATGTATATAGCCAAGTGTTTACAGATACCAAAGAAACACTAGGTTTAACATTTAACAATTAAGTCATTAATATGAGTTTCATTTAAAAAACAGCCTCAAAATTAAAGTTTAATCTATGGATTTTTTTTTCCTTTTTCAAATTAGGCTAATCGAAATTTCTCCTGTTAGTCTAATTATGCAGCTCTCTAAAAGTCACATTTCAAGTTAAGTTTCCCAAAACTTATTTGAAAATTAAGGAGGTGGTTTAAGTCCCAATGAATGCTAACAGGTATGATTGAGGCAATGCCTAAAGTTCTCTATGTACTGCAGGTCAAGGTTTCCTGCAAAACAGAGGCATAAGCTACCAGATTCCCAGTAGGTAATAATATGTCAACTGGTTAAGGTAGCGAAGCTGTCCATAATCAATAGATACTTGCTATATGCTTATTGATCTTAAGCACAAAGGTTAGGTACAGTTGCTGTCAGAGAGTTGTTATAAACTACTAAATGTACTAAAATTCTAAAACCACACTATTGGCAAAGACTTTGAAAACTTTAGTTCTCAATTTATACTTTTAGGAAGAGTGAGATTTAAGCAGTTTCACAAGTGCCCAAGGTACTATACTAAACATTTAAAAATTTTTTTCTTTACGTAGTCCATGTTACTATTTACTAGATGACTGACTGACTGTGGAAGAGGGAAGCTATTTGTCCTGCTGTTGGTAAGTCCCTCCAACCTTTATAATCAAAATTTAAGTAATAAGTTTAGTAGGGAGTTTTGTATACCCTGTTTATTTTTAATTTAGATACATGAGATTCACACTTCTGTATTAGCTTATCACCCACACCACTGTTTTTTTAGAATGGTGGCATCAGGGGGTTAAGGTACAACTTTCAAGGACATTTTCTCTTTCCACCTTGTCCCTGCATATTATGACTTGTATAACAGGTAACTGCTGGGAAGTTTTCCTTACAAGAACTTAGCCCAAAAGAATTCTGATTACACAATTTCTAGATCATCTTAAGCTTGCTTTAATTTTTTTTTACAGCTTTACTGAGGTATAAATGATAAAAACTGTACATATTTAATGCACACAATTAGATGGGTTTCAACATATACACAGATGTTTATCTGTGATACCATGACACCATGACCACAATTAAAGCAATAAACAGATCCATCATCTCCAAAGTTTCCTTGCGTCCTTTTTTGTGTATGTGTTAAGAACTTACCACAAGATCTACGCTCATCAAAATTGTAGTTTAATACATCATTATTCACAATAACCAAGACAAAGCAACCCAAATGTCCACTGACAGACTAATGGATTTTTTTTGTAAGTGTTATTAGTCAGGGGGGGGGGCGGTGAGAAATCTTACCATTTGTGCCAACATGGATGGAGGAAGACATGCTAAGTGAAATAAATCACAGGACAGATACTACATGATTCCACTTACATGAGGTATCTCAGTTTATAGAAACAGGTAATAGAATGGTGGTTGTCAGGAGATTTGAGGAGAGAGAAATTGGGGTTCAATGAATATCAAGTTACATTTGTGCAAGATGAGTGAGTTCTAGAGATCTGCTGTACAACATAATGCCTGTATTTAATGTCGATCTTGTTTAGGCATTAATCCCTTTAGAAGCAGAGGTGAATGCTCCATTAAAGAAACCAATTTAAATTTTTACTAATAGTGAAGTTGTTTTTCACCTTCCTTTATGATGCCTCTGTGTTTTCTTCTATGTGCCACCATGTGCCGGGTATATCCTTGTTTGTATTGAATTTAGATTTTAAGTCTGCTAGACAGCATGTGCCCTCAGGACTTGTGTCCTGCCCTATACTGAATAAATGGCTGGTAAATTCTAAGTGTCCATTTTTCACTTTTTCTTTCTTGAATTGTTACAGCAACATTCTAAATTGCTATTTTAGCTTTTCAGGGAAAGGTTTCAGTTTAACTATAAATTCTATGCAAAAGCAAAATGGAAGATCTCCTTTGGGTTTGTAATGCCATTATCTTTTATAGAAAAAAAGGTATAAATTATGTAAAATCATAGCCTTTAAATATCCCTCCTCCCCGAGATACCATTTTTAGCTAAAATACCACGGTCTATGGAACTGGCATTGTATGGCGGTTATGTAATGACTGCAGATTACATTCCTAACACAGAGAGAAAACCACACGCCAAAAACATGACCTCTGAAGGGGTGTGGTTAGCCTAAAATAAATATAGTTCCTAAACTTTCTCAAATGAAATTGCTGAACATCTAATTCCAAAGTGGCTTATGTTCTGGTCATCAGAGTTTTTTCTTTCAAGAATTCAGAAGGAAGCTGTCCCCGAGCACATGCTGAGTCACAGGCAGTGTGACAGGGGAAGAGCACAGGACTAGAACCAGAGCACCCTGAGTCCGAAATGCCTCAAAACAAGCTCAGGGAGGTTATTGGGTGAAGTAGGTTTTATTTATGTGGATTAGGAGAACTGAGTCTGACTTCAGCTCAATACCCCACAATCATGATTAACTTCAGTCCGTGATAACAACTCCTCAGCATACTATCTCACCTGTGATTGGACCCCACAGAGGAGGAGCATCATGATAAAGCCATGTCAAGTTTGGCATGGAAAGAAAAATAGGTTACATCAGCTGAGACATTTTTATATTTATGAAGGCTAGGCCAGGAGCTGAGCTAAATCCTTAATCCTTAATAAGCTTACCTCCTTCTCCATAGTCTGACCTGCCCATTTTTTTGTGTACTTAGGATATTAAAGAGCTCTATAAACATACAACTAGCTGGTTATAAGCTTTGAGTTTCTGTAATCATAGAAACACTATACTTTATTTGAAAAGCATTCAGTAAATTAATTGCCTTCAAATAGCATTTGCTGAGTCACTTGATTCAGTTCGTGATTTCTGCACTATTTTTAGGGAACTAAACATTTCTATGAAGCACCAGCGAAGCTGTAATCATATCCCACCAGCACATTTTTGATTCCTACATTCAAATCTTGATACCCACTCATGAGCTCTTCCAACATGTCATACCAATTTACCCAAGACTATTTGTCCAAGTGAGAGCTTTATGAAAAGCAGGTGATTTCTTTTTTCTCCTCCCTGCTCCCTACATTTTTCTCTCAAGAGTTGTTATAGACTTTGCTAATAAACATTTTTCTAATCCTTTGACTTCTTGTTGACATTGAACATATCTGCATGTTACTGAAGATCAAAGATAATGTTAACACAAGTATTTCACTCTTTAGAAGCCCTTGCTGGCTTTGAAGATCCTCAGAAGAAACAGTTTCTAAAGATCATGATGATAACTAATGCTGAATACTAATTGTGCACTAAGCAGTGATCTGGGTGCAACACATGTATTAACTTTTTGTTCTCAGTGGCATGGTAGGTACCCTCACAGTTCTTAGGAGGAAATGGAAGTACAAAGAATTTAACCGACTTGCCCAAGGATACACAGTTCATTAAGTGGCAAAGCAGGCACCCTGACTCTATCTGTGCTTTTAACCTTTAAGCTATATTCCTCTCCCAGAACAGTAGAAGTTAAGGAGGTGGGAAGGAAGGGTAAAGGTAGGGAGGTTTGAGTAAAATTTGACCTTTGAATATGGCATTAAGTTAAATCGGTACTACTACCCTCCATAAAAATATGTGAATTTTGTAATTCTCCAAAGAATATTTCACTCTCTTGAGATATGCATCTGATGTTTTTTCTTTTGTATGATACATATTAAATCTTTTTTTGGTGAAATACTAATTTATTATTTTCCCAAGTGTTAGTAGTGAAAAAACTGAGTGAGGGTTGATTGATAGGACATTTAAACATCATCTTACCAGTGAGTACTGAAGATTAAAAAATGTCACAACTGTATATTTAAAAGCATTTAAAATTAGCACTAAACATAACTGGAGTAATAGGGAGTAATAGAGAATACTTTTTCTATGCTGTATATTAAATGCAGAAACTCCAAAGATAATTACCATGGCATTTAATAGGCTTTATTGGTGAATAAAGGTAAGTGATTGAGAAATGAGAAAAAAAAAAAAAGCAAAATTCACCTCTGGCAGTCAGAATTTTTTCAAAAAAATGAAAAAGTATGACAATTTTTTTTCTTTTTAAGGTTTTTATTCAAATTCCAGTTAATATACAGTGTAATTTTAGTTTCAGGTGTACAATGTAGTGATTCAACTCTTTCATACAATACCCAGTGCTTATCACAAGTGTACTCCTCAAACGCCATCACCTGTTTCACCCATCCCCTCACCCACCTCCCCTGTGGTAACCATCAGTTTGTTCCCTATACTTTAGAATCTGTTCCTTGGAGCGCCTGGGTGGTTCAGTGCATTAAGCATCTGCCTTCCACTCAAGTCATAATCCCAGGGTCCTGGGAATCAAGGTGTCTCAAATCAGCAGGGAGTCTGCTTCTCTCACTCCCTCTATCCCTCCCTCTGCCCCCTCTCTGTCCCTCTCTTTGCTCATCCTCTCTCTTGCTGTCTCTCTCAAATAAATAAATAAAATTTTTAAAAACAAAAAGATTGTTTCTTGTTAGGTTCTGCACAGAAAAGAATAGAACTAAAAGGCAACCTATGCAATGGAAGAAGATATTTGCAACTGATATATCTGGTAAAGAGTTATCCATAATGGGGCACCTGCGTGGCTCAGTGGGTTGAAGCCTCTGCCTTCAGCTCAGGTCATGATCCCAGGGGCCAGAATCAGCCCCCGCATCATCGGGCTCTCTGCTCGGTGGGGAGCCTGATTCCCTTCCTTTCTCTCTGTCTGCCTCTCTACCTACTTGTGACTTCTGTCTGTCAAATAAATAAATAAAATCTTCAAAAAAAATTTATCCATAATATATAAAGAACTTACAAAACCCAGCACCCCAAAAATGAATAATTCAATTTAAAAATAAAGATATGAATAGACATTTTTCCAAAGAAGACATACAGATGGCTAACAGGCACATGAAAAGATGCTCAACATCATTCATCATCAGAGAAATACAAATCAAAACTACAATGAGATACTATGTCACACCTGTCAGAATGGCTAAAATCAACAATACAAGATGGCAAGAATGTGAAGAAAGGGAAACCCTCTTGCACTGTTGGTAGGAATGCAAACTGGTATAGCCACTTTGGAAAACAGTATGGGAGTTTCTCAGGAAGTTCAAAATAGAACTACCCTGGTATCCAGCAATTGCACTACTAAGTATTTACCTAAAGAATACAAAAATCCTGTTTCAAAGGGGTACATGCTCCCCGGTGTTTATAGCAGCACTCCCTATAAGGGAACTAAGCCAAATTATGGAAACAACCCAAAGTCTATCGACTGATGAATGAATAAGGAAGATGTTGTGTATCTATATATGACTCTCTCTATATATATATATATAATGGAATATTAGCCATTAAAAAGAATGAAGTCCTGCCATTTGCAATGACATGAATGGATCTAGAGAGTATAATAAGTGAAATAAGTCAGAGAAAGACAAATACCATATGATTTCACTCATGTGGAATTTAAGAAACAAAAATTAACAAAGGGGGGAAAAGGCAAACCAAGAAACAGTCTCAATTATAGAGAACATAATAAATCTTATTAATGGATGTTTTGATTAGTTTCTACTGTCTCAGTTATTCTCAGTAGTAATCATTTCTCTATAATAAGGTCTAGAATATATCTTGTGTGTTCATATTTGTTAGATTCATACTTTTAACCATGTATCTTTGTTACCACAGCACCACACAAAATAATCCCATGGTGCTGTGCCTTTCCAGTTAAAGGTAGAGCAAGAAAGTAAAATTTCTGTCTAAAATTTCTTTTACTAAATATAACCAAGAAACAGACTCCACTATAGGGAACAAATTGATGGTTCCCAGATGGAAGGTAGGGGTGAGGGGAATGGGATAAATAGGTGATAGGGATTAAGGAGGGCAATTGTGATGAGCCTTGGGATATGTATAGAAGTATTTTACTATCTTGTACACCTGAAACTAGTATTATATTGTATGTTAACTGGAATTTAAATAAAAACTTTAAGAATGTATTTTGTTAAATACAGTAAGAAATCAAGGTGTTTCTGCTTTTATTTTTCCTTAACTGTGGATATTTTTAGTAGATATCAAAACCTCCTTTGCATCAAAATTGGCAAGATCAGGTTTAATCTGTGACTATATTATAATCCATCGATACCCTATAAAAGGCAAAACTATTTAAGAAAACTGATGCTAAATTACTCTTCTGTCTCCCTGCACAGCAATGACTCCTTACCACCTTGTGTAGAGAAGTTTCATCTTATGTACCTGAAGCTGAAAATGGTTGATGCTCACTCTTCTAGCTTCCCTTGCGGCAGGGATGTGGTCTGTTGCAGACAAACCTGCCCGGGTATGAGGCCAGGTCCTTCCAACCCTATCACTCAGCTACACTAAGGCTGCATGCCTCATGATTACAATTGTATGATACAATGTGAACAAATACTGCAAAAAGAAGGTGGTCTTGTATGTTGAGTTATTGATTTCCTAACGGTTAAAATAAGCCAAGTTAACAGAGCAGAATGCAGCTAAGATATAAACATAGTTCTGTTTCAAAGAGATAATTGCATACCCATGTTCATACAACATTATTCGGTATAGCCAAGAGATGGAAACAAAACAAAATGTGACGTGTATATAATGAAACATTATTCAGTCTTAAAAAGGAAGAAAATTCCGGGGCACCTGGGTGGCTCTGTGGGTTAAAGCCTCTGCCTTCAGCTCAGGTCATAATCCCAGGGTCCTGGGATCGAGCCCTGCATCAGGCTCTCTGCTCCGCAGGGAGCTTGCTCCCCCCCCCCCTCCGCCTGTGTCTCTGCCTACTTGTGATCTCTGTCTGTCAAATAAATAAATAACATCTTAAAAAGGGAGTGGAGAAAATTCTGACACATGCCACAACATGTGTGAAACTTGAGGACATTATGCTAAGTGAAATAAGCCAGTCACAAAAAGACATATTGTATGATTCCACTCATACGAGTAGACTACCCTAGATAAGTCTACTACTTATCAAGATACTTCTCTGGATAAGTCAAATTCATAGAAACAGAAAGTAAAATGGCAGTTTCCTGGAGCTGGATAGGGAGGGAGAAATAGGGAGTTGGTTAATAGGTGTAGAGCTTCAATTTTTAATTTTGCAAGATGAAAACATTCTGGAAATTTGTTGCACATAATGTGAATACACTTGACGTTACTGAACTGTACACTTAAGTGGTTAAGATGGGGAGCACCTGGGTTGCTCAGTTGTTTAAGCATTAGACTCTTGATCTTTGTTCAGGTCTTGATCTCAATGTTGTGAGTTCAAGCCCCATTTTGGGCTCCCATGCTGGGTGTGTGGCCTCCTTAAAAAAAAAAAAAAAACTGGTTAAGATGGTAAATTTTGTTATGTGTTTTTTACCACAGTTAAAGTAAAATAAGTGTATGATGTTTATGAGCAAGGAAAAAGAAAGAAAAATTTGATGCTAAAATAGTTAATAAGCCTGTGCCTTAAGTTATGGCAGAGAAAAGAAACAATTATGCTGCTATTATATCAAAAGTAGTTTGTTTTAAAAGGCAACCTACTGGGGGCACCTAGGTGGCTCAGTCTGTTAAATGACTTTTGATTTCGGCTTAGGTCATGATCTCAGGTCGCAACACTGAGCCCCACTTCAGGCTCTATGCTCAGCAGGAGGTCTACTTGAGATCCTCTCTCTCACTCTGCCTCTCCCCTACTGACACACATACACACACACACACACACTCTCTCTCTCTCAAGATAAAAAAATAAGTAAAATCTTTTTAAAAAATGAAATGAAATAAAGAAAACTCTTCCGTTTACAATAGCACAAAAGAATAAAATACTTAAAAATAAGTATAACCTAAGAAATTTTATACTCTGAAAATTATGAAACATTGTAGAAAGAAATTAAAGAAGTCCCACAGAAATGTAAAGATGTTAATAGTTTGGAATACGTATTGTTAAGACAGCCATACTCCTGAACTTGATCTACAGACTCAATGCAATCACTATCAGATTCTCAGCTGACTCTGCAGAAACTGATAAGAGGATCCTAAAATTCATATAGGATTGCAAGAGAACTATGGGGGGTTTGGGGAGGTGGGGAAGGAAAAAAACAAGATGGAATCGGGAGGGAGACAAACCATAAGAGACGCTTTTTTTTTTTTAATTTATTTTTTTATTAATTAATTTATTTTCAGAAAAACAGTATTCATTATTTTTTCACTACACCCAGTGCTCCATGCAATCCGTGCCCTCTATAATACCCACCACCTGGTACCCCAACCTCTGACCACCCCGCCACTTCAAACCCCTCAGATTGTTTTTCAGAGTCCATAGTCTCTCATGATTCACCTCCCCTTCCAACTTACCCCAACTCCTTCTCCTCTCTAACACCCCTTGTCCTCCATGATATTTGTTATGCTCCACAAATAAGTGAAACCATATGATAATTGACTCTCTCTGCTTGACTTATTTCACTCAGCATAATCTCTTCCAGTCCCGTCCATGTTGCTACAAAAGTTGGGTATTCATGCTTTCTGATGGAGGCATAATACTCCATAGTGTATAAGGACCACATCTTCCTTATCCATTCGTCTGTTGAAGGGCATCTTGGTTCTTTCCATAGTTTGGCGACCATGGCCATTGCTGCTATAAATATTGGGATACAGATGGCCCTTCTTTTCACGACATCTGTATCAGGTAGGGAGAGGGTGGTTGGGTTATGGACATTGGGGAGGGTATGTTGCTACGGTGAGTGCTGTGAAGTGTGTAAGCCTGATGATTCACAGACCTGTACCCCTGGGGCTAATAATACATGTTAATTTAAAAAAAAAAAGAATTGCAAGGGAACTAGAAAAGCCAAAACAGGGGGGCCTGGGTGGCTCAGTGAGTTAAGCCTCTGCCTTCGGCTTGGGTCATGATCTCAGGGTCCTGGGATAGAGCCCCACATCAGGCTCTCCGCTCAGCGGGGAGCCTGCTTCCCCCCACTTCCTGCCTCTCTGCGTACTTATGATCTGTCTGTCAAATAAATAAACAAAATCTTTAAAAAAAAAAAAAAGAAAGAAGAGCCAAAACAATCTTGAGAAGGAAGAATAAAATTAGAGTACTCACACTGTGTGATTTCAGAACTTAGCTCAAAGCTACAATAACCAAGACAGGTAGTGCTGGCATAAGAATAGACATATGGATCAATAAAATGGAGTGGAGATAGGAAGAACACCCTCACATTCACAGTCAGTTGATTTTTCCACAAGGGTGCCAAAACAAATGGGCAAAGAACAATCTTTTCAATTAATGTCGCTTGGACAATCAGATACTACACGCAAAGGAGTAAGTTTGGACCCTTCATATCACCCACAAGAAATTAACTTAAAATGAATCAAAGACCTAAATATCAGACCAAAACCTATGAAACTCTTGAAAGAAAACATAGGCATAAGTCACTGGCCTTGGATTAGTAAACAGTTTCTTAGCTATTAGCACAAGCAACAAAATTTTAAAATCAGATAAATTAGGCTCTATCAAACCCAAAACTTGTGCTTCAAGGAACACTAGTAAAACAGTGAGAAAACAACCCACCAAATGAGAGAAATTTTTTACAAATCAGATATCTGTAGGGGACTCGTATCTAGAATATGTAAAGAACTATTACAACTCAATAATAAAAATACTATCCAATTAAAATATGGGCAAAGGATCTGAATAGACAGTTCTCCAAAGAAGATATACATGGGAAACCAGCACAAGAAAAGTTGCTCAAATCATTAACCACCAGGGGAATGCAAATCGAATTCACAATGGGATATCACCTCATATCCACTGTGACGGCTACAATAGAAGACACAGATTACAGCAAGAGCTGGTAAAGATGTAGGGAAATTGAAGCCTTTGTACACTTCTCATGGGAATGTAAAGTGCTGCAGCCACTTTGGAACACAGTGTGATAGTTGTTCAAACAGTTAAAGATACCATAGAATAGGGGTCATGGGTTTTCCATGTGACCATCACCATATGACTCTAAGGGAAACTGAAAGGAAACCAGGAAAGACTGCTTTTCTTGCTGCCTCAATTCTGGCTAGGACCTACACCCTCACCTTCCACACGCCTTGTATTTCAGATAATGTATGTCCTTCATGTAAAGGTCGAGAAGTTAATGATTTCTTTGTGGAGTCTTCCAATCCAATAGATGCCCTCTAAGGAGCCACCTGGCAAGGTAATCATGCAGGTTTTCCAGACCACTGACACCAAAACCTCCTGGTTCCAGGGCATATTTAACTTATAGAGGACATCTCAACACTTGTCTTGGTACTGACAAGTTCCTGAATGTCTTGAGAAGACATATACACCAGACCACAGTCCTCAATAAAAATCCCAGATCTCAAGAAAGGGGACAATCACTCTCATTTCCTTTCCAAATCTCCCAAATATCCTGGCTGTATCTGCACTCCCTCCAGGTCTTCAACAAACTCCGCTCACTTCCTTGCCACTTGAATTTGACTTCTATCCTTTGTGAAGACAAGAATGCTCTTGGCTGGTCCTTCAGGACCCCTCTAGGTCCTTGGGCCCAGCCAGCCCGTATCAACCCACTACTTCAGAAACGTAAAGGTCGGGAGTACCACAGAGCACCATTTAAGGATAACAATCATAATTTCAAATATTTAAATTTAAATGTAGAGTTTTTGCAATAGGAGGGACATATGAAATCTGCACAGCTGAGGTCCCTTTGGCAACCCTCTTGCCCATGTTGGGAATCTTTTGGGCTGATCTGTGTAGAAGTCTCCACTACTTTATTTTTTTGCTTTACTTTTCCCGTCCGATTCAACACCAAAGTTTGGGAGAGCATGAGCTCTCAATTAAGTCTTCAAGTGTGTTGTGACCAACAGATTGCTATACAAACAAACACACAGATTTAAAAACATATCATCATTTCAAAAAGACCTGTTATATGTACCTGCTGTGTACAAGGTTTCATAGGCTCTATAAGGAAACACGCTAGAGTAAAATTGAAATAAATAGCATAAAGCATGTAGAAGGAGGGGTATGGTTGTGTTATTGTTTTTGTTTATATTTTCCTTTTTGGTGGCTGTGGTTGGCTGGAGATCAATTAGCCTAAGGACTTCTGGAAAACATGGTCTCTGCCCTCAAATTAGCAATTTCAGGCAATATATACCAAATACCTAATTTGTTCAAATACCATATAAGCTTATGGTAGATAGAATTTCTTTATCTTTGTCTTCTAATCAGAATAGTTTTATTACTGATATAAACCAAAGTAATATGTTCTTCAATTTTATGGTTAGTTGGGATTAGATAGGTTTTAGAAAGATAAGGAGAGAAAGCACCAACACATACAGCAAATACCAAAAAAAAGCCGAGCCCTCTTTATCTTATTTTTAAAAATATGTCTAGCTATGATTATTTACTCAGGCATAATGTCTATCACATATGAGTTGTTACAATAAGCTAGTCACTGACTCAATGTTAAATGGTAGATCCAATTCTGCTGCTGACCACATTCCCTTTATTTTTTTTAATTGTGTTCAGTTAGCCAGTATATAGTACATCCTAAGTTTTTGATGTAGTGTTCAACAATTCATTAGTTGCATATAACACCCAGTGTCCATCCTAACACAAGCCCTTCTTAATGCTCATCACCTGGTTACCCCATCCCTCCACCCCCCCTTCTGTAACCCTCAGTCTGGCTCCTGGACTCCAGAGTCTGTCATGGTTCATCTTCCTCTCTGATTTCCCCCCGTTCAGTTTTCCCTCCCTTCCCCTATGGTCCTCTGTGCTATTCCTTATATTCCATATGAGAGAAACCATGTCATAACTGTCTTTCTCTGCTTGTCTTATTTCACTTAACATAGTCCCCACCAGTTCCATCCTTGTCAATGCAAATGGTGGGTATTCATCCTTTCTGATGGCTGAGTAATATTCCATTATATATATATATGAACCACATCTTCTTTATCCATTCATCTGTTGAAGGGCATCTTGGCTCCTTCCACAGTTTGGTCGAGCCCTCTTTAATTTGGCTCAGAATCTGCTTAGCGTTCATCACTTTACCTCACGGCTGCTGGTGACCCAGCTGGACCTTCCTGGCAACCTTAGTATGGTTTTCGTAAATTTAGAAAATACCACAGGCTCCTGTTTGGGATGATAAAACTTCATGAACCTATTTGGCAGGTTGTCTTTGAGGTAGGAGTTGAGAAAATGACTAAGTCTTCTCTCTTCTCTTTTGGACAACAGATGGATCTCTCCAACTTGGAACCATTCGTTTCCTGATTTGAAATTTCTCAGTGGTTGTTTGTTGTTTCAGGCTGAAGTGCTTTGGCTTCCTCCACCCTTGGACCCTTCGGGTTCCTCTCCAGCCTCATCTCATCTTGACGTCACATGCATGCACGCATGCCGCTGGGAGCTAGCATGTGCTTCAGCCGGTAGGTCTGACCGCCCTGCGATTTCCCAATTCCAAACTTTCAAACTTTCTCTTCCCTCTGCCAAGAACTCGCCTCCCTCCCTCTCTGCCTCTTCCCTCCAACCATCCTCCCCACCTTCTCTTAATTTTCCCATGAACCTGTGAGTCTTAGTTTTTTCTGCGCTTCTAATTTTGGTGTACGCCAGGTGTCTGTGCTCTGAGGGGATGCTGCACTTCCCTCTCGTGGGACAGGGTATAATTGAGTTACCGCATTTTTATCTATTTACTTGTCAGCAGCTTCTCAGGCAGGATCAGTCTGTTTAACTCACCATTTTATCCCCAACTCCCAGCTTGGTGTGTCCTAAAGAAGAAATGTTCTGTGCAAATTTGTCGAATAAATGAGTAAACAGAGGAGCCAAGGGCTGCTGGGTGTTCTTACTCAACTAGAATATTCAGATAAGGCCCAGGTGCCTGTACTTATCAGTCATCCATTCTTGGCTGTAGCTACCAGCGAGCACCTCTTTTTCTATCAAGGGACGATTCACTCAGTAATAGAACTCCCGTAACAGGACCCCACCGTGCTGTCTGGGAGTACATCTGCAAACCCTCTGTTATTACCATTGGGATTTGCTGCTTTACACTTGGATCATTGATTGTGAGACTTGCCTATTTTGTTGCAGATTTAATGTCAGGTGCTTGCTCAATAAGGTACCCAACACCATACCTTTTAGAGTTTCATTGTTTGATAGATGTGTGCAGATCCTTATGATAAAACCCAGAGGACTGGGAGCAGCTCATCAGGATCAGGCTTGAAGGTTTTTGCTCACCACATTGGTCAATCCTCTGACCTGTTCCCAAGAGGAATGTGAATAGGGCGCTTAGCAACTCTGTTGTTCAGCACTCTCCGCCTCTGTTCAGGAACCTCACCGTGAGCCTTTTTCTGGCCTTACCTCTCCTTCGCCCCTCCTCATACAAAATCCTAGTATCTGGGAAATGAAAAGTTGTCCTTTTTTCCTTTTTAAGATTTTATTTTTTTATTTGACAGAGATCACAAGTAGGCAGAGAGGCAGACAGTGAGAGAGGGGAGGAAGCAGGCTCCCCACCAAGCAGGGAGCCTGATGTGGGGCTCCATCCCACGACCCTGAGATCATGACCTGAGCCCAAGGCGGAGGCTTAACCCACTGAGCCACTTAGGTGCCCCATGAAAAGTTGTTCTTATAGAAAAAGATTAGGGATTTTTGAGAACCAGAGTTGGGTAAATCTGGGATAGGGGGATTGAACTGCCTTATTGGAAATACAGTTGTTGATTATTTATCTAATAACTGTTCATATTCATTTTATTTTTTCAAGATTTTATTTATTTGGCAGAGGGAGAGAGAGCACAAGCTGGGGGAGCGGGAGAGGGAGAAGCAGACTCCCTGCTCAGCAGGGAGCCTGTCATAGGGCTTGGTTCCAGGACTCTGGGATCATGACTTGAGGCACACTTAACCCACTGAGCCACCCAGGCATCCCTGTTCATATTCATTTTAATTTAATGGGTTAGAGCACTCCAGCAAAAAGAGCAGTGGTTAATGTTAGCTGATTACTCATCACTTTTCTGTCTGGTGTCAGGACAAATGCTTGTCACCACTAAAAGACTGATTTCTTTTTTTGTTTTAGAAAACACATTCCAGCTTGGAGGGAGCACTTCCAAATCTCAGGTTTCCATAGCTTATGTCTGCTGTGTGGTCTGGAATATGACACAGGCATCCTGTTCAGGGCATTACATTTTTTCTGTAAAATCATATCCCTGTGATAATGGGAAAGTTTATGTCTAAGTGATAAAAACAAAAGAGGAATGGAAAGGACTAGATAAAATGATTTTTAAAATAGATAAAATATTGATTTAAGTGTATGTAATGGATATACACATATGTTTTACCCTCCCCTGGAACAAATGGTCACAGGAAGCTCATTAAATCGATCCTGTTTCAAATCCTGCATTAATCACAGCAGGGTCACACTGAAATCATCTAGTGATTGGTCATCATAATGATAGTATTTCCATTTATTGAGTGCTTTCCACATACTTGGAGCTGTGCTAGGTTCCCCACTTATATTAGCTCATTTAAATTTCATAACAACCCTGTAGAATAAGTACTCTAATTCCTGTTTTTTTCTACCTGAGGAAATTGAGGCATGACAAAATGAAGCCACTTGGCCAAGGTCTCCCTGTTAGTAATTGAAGCAACCAATTGCTGCTTCAACCCCACAGCTGGTTTATGCATACTTAACCCCTACACTTTTAAGAGTTGAGTTGGAGCTAAAGAGAAATTCATTAGTAAACTAATGAACTAATGAACATAATAATTCCTGCTTCTGGGAATTTGCTAACAATAGCCATGCAGGAAGCATTCTGTTTAAAAACAAAGGTCAGCATTTATATTATACTTTGTTTTCTAAGAGTTTACTGGACTGCTTGTTTAATGCAAATGTTTTCTGTTGAGCTAGGTCAGCAGCTTTCAAATTTGGGGTGCATCAGAGTCACCTGGGGAGATTATAAACCTGGAAATACCCAGGGCCCCATCCCAGACCCACTGAGTCAGGATCTCCGTGGGTGGAGACAGGGCACCTGGTGTTTAATAGGCTTCCCAGGTGATTCTGACACATAGAAGATTTTGAATCACTGAGGTCTGTGAATAGTAGGAGGGCTCTTTTCAGGAATGATAATCCTCAGGTTTGTAGATTTACTGAGGGCCTCATAGGAAGCTTAGGGATGGCTAAATTATAACTCATGAATTTCAAACCATCATCCTGTCTAAATTTATAGAAAAATTATCAATTGGCAACGTCTGTGGTATGATCTCTCCTAATGGAACTGATTGTCAGCTCATTTTTCCTTTTCCCTGTTAAAAGATTGTTAATGATAATAGCACTCCGTTTTGTGTGTGTTCAAGTCTTTCTTATTCTGCATGTGAGCAATGGTAGTTGTATTTCTTGTAACCACTATTAATAAAAATCTCAAGCAGTTTAACACAACAACTATTCCAACTCCAAATAATCACAAAAAATCCCAAGACTAAAGTCATCATGTGTAGCTGTATGTTACTTGATTCTTTTTCACAGCATCTCTACGAAATGATGAAGTGGCCGGTTCCTGTGAGATGGCGGCCACTTCCTGGAAACAGTCTATTCTGTCTGACTTAAAAATTCGCCCCTTTAACAAGATGAAACCTATTTCTCTAGAGCTTTCGTACACTGGTCCTAGTTCTGACTCCTCTATCAGAATGTCTTACCCACATCAGCCAAAACCTCGACTCAAGAAAGTCACTCCCTGATTGCTGTTTTCTGGGAAGTTTGCAGGATGCCTTACTATTTGACGGAATCTATTTGTCCCATGACAGGGCATCCACCAGGCTACTTTCTGACAGAGGCACTTAGAATGACAGGACTTCGACTAAATTCATGATTCATATTTTTGAAAAAATACATTTTAACAATTCTATAGAGAGAGACTTATTTGGGGATATTTAAATAGAGAGGTCCAATTGGCAGAAAAAAGAATGTGATCTTACGTTTTCTCAAAGCATTCTGAGTGTTCTATTTTATGTTAATATCATTAGCATGCTGTGTTAGATGTTGCCACCCGATTGAAGGTTGAAGGTGTTGTTTACTTTCTCTGTGAGATGTTCAGGACCTTCTAAAGACCTGGTGGTTGTCAGCAAGTCTCTTCTAAATGAGAAATATAGTGCATACTGGCTTCCTGTGATTGATTTGCTACTTTGAAGCTCAAAGGAAAAAGCACATTTATGTCTTCACTGTCCAAGAACTTCTGACTCTAACAGTCCTTCTTCCAGGGACCCATTTCATTTTTACTATTCTTTCTACGAACCAGAATATGACACAGTCCCTTTCCCAATATCCTTTTCCTGGGGCCAGAATGAGAAGCCATCACTCTCCTCTGTCTCCTCTGATACTTGCAGCCGGTTGTCCTTGTATCATGGATCTTCTTTCCTGAAATTACTCTGATCTCTCTTTGCTGCTCTTAGCCAACTGATTCAAGATATTTTTCCACCTCCTCTTTTGCAGCTGGACACCTACCATCACTGATGACCTCTTCAACAGTCAGGTTGATTCTTCATTTTTAAAAAATAATTTTATTTATTTATTTATTTATTTATTTTAGGGAGGGAGAAGGAAGGATAAGCGGAGGTAGAGAGAGAGAGAGAGAATCTTAAGCAGGCTCCACACCCAGCGCAGAGCCCAACAAAGAGCTCCATCTCATGATCTGTGCCAAAATCAAGAGTTGGACACTTAGGGCTCCTGAGTGGCTCAGTAGTTAAGTGTCTGCCTTCAGCTCAGGTCATGATCCCAGGGTCCTGGGAAGGAGATCCATATCAGGCTCCCTACTCAGCAGGAAACCTGCTTCTCCCTCTCTCATCCTCCCTTTGTCAAATAAATAAATAATCTTAAAAAAAAAAGAGAGAGAGTTGGATGCTTAATTGACTGAGCCACCCAGGCGGCCCTCAAGTTCATTCTTCAGATGTAAAACAAAGAACAATAGTAACAAAACCCCATTTGTGAGTCATTTGTATTTACTTTATAAGAGAATAATATGAACATATAGACATGCTCTGACAATTGAAAATTATACCATGGGAAATTCTATATCTGCTTTAGCAAAAGGGACTGAATTGTTGACATTTAGAACTACAATAATACATGTATATCTTCAAGTCTAATTTTTGGAAAAATACATTGATTTTTATCACTAAACTTTCTAGGATTAACTTCCATGCAAACTAACAGATAAGGTGCATTAATTGTGATTTATAATTAAAAAGCAAGAAGAGCAGCAATTAAAAATTGTGACCAACTCACAACACTGCTGATGCAGTGTTTCAGACAGCATCCTGTCTGAAAATTGTAGGAATTCTAACTATCTGACTGCTCATTAATTGTGGGAGCTCAGTAGCCTGCCAAGTATTGTATGACTGCCAGCATTCCTCATGGAACTCTGATTTAGCTTTGGCAAACCAGTGCCGACTTATGTATTAAGAACCATTGACACAATGCCTAGGGCCCAGGAGACTTTTAGGGAGCCCACAAAAATATCTTAATTTCTTTTAAAATAAGAAGAAAATAAATAAAACAATAATAAATCTGCCTGAATTACATTTGTCTTTATACCAGTGCAGTCACAAAATAGAATTTTAATTTTTTTTAATGGAAGAAGAGGTTAACAAAGGCAAAAGTGCCTAGAACCTCCCCAAATCATAAGGCTCTGTGGTAAACTCTAATACTCTGCTAATGTAGCCCATGGATGCCAAATTGCAATCACTCTTAATAACTTACAAAGCATATCATTTAGTGTTATATGAAGTTCTATGGAACTGTTTTTCATGTGATCATAAGGAAGAACTTGAATTTTAGCATCTGGACTGGAGGATACTTATATCCTACTCGTGAATGGAGGACAATTTTTATTGATTACAGCTTTCCCAACAACATCCCTACTCAAAATATAGTCCATGGTCTAGCAGCATAAAGGAGTTTATCAGAAATGCAGAACCATAGGCCCTATCCAGAGCTTCCTAATAATGTGTTTTCGGGTTTGTTTTTTGTTTTGTTTTGGTTTGGTTTTTACAAAATACTCAGGTAATATGTATGCATGAGAAAATTGAAAGGCACTGTCAGTTTTAGAAGAACCTATACCTAGGAACTATTCTGCATTCTAATAGGGAAGAATTCTCCAAAAGTGACATGACTGAGGGGGGGGGAGAGAAATCCTTGGTCAACACCACCTCTACCCATCAAAAAATGAGTAGTTCATTCTTAAGAAGCAGAGGAATCTTCTAACAAATGTGGAAGAGGCGGTCGTAAAAAGACAATAAAGAAACTACAAAACTTAGAAGAAAATGCAGGAGAAAAGCCTCATGACATTAGATTAGGCAATAATTGCTTAGATATGACACCAAAAGCAGAGGCAACACAAGTAAAAATAGACAAATTGTACTACATCAAGAATTTTAAAAAAGATTTTATTTATCTATTTGGCAGACAGAGATCACAAGTAGGCAGAGAGGTGGGCAGGGAGAAAGGGGGAAGCAGGAGAGAGGGGGAATCAGGCTCCTTGCTGAGCAGAGAGCCAATGTGGAGCTTGATCCCAGGACCCTGAGACCATGACCTGAGCTGAAGGCAGAGGCTTAACCCACTGAGCCACCCAGGCGCCTCCAAAATTTTTTAACAGCTTTATTGAGATATGTCATATTCCACATAATTCATCCATTTAAAACTTTTAGTGTATTCACAGAGCTGTGCAATTCTCACTACAATCAATTTCAAAAACATTTTTGCCACCTCGAAATAAAACCTCGTATGCATTAGCAATCAATGTTCTCACTTCCCCCCAGATCCCGGCATTAGCCTGCTTTCTCTTTATGAATTTACCTACTGTGGACATTTTATATAAGTGAAATCATATAATCTGTGGTCCTTTTAGGCTGTCTTCTTTCTCTTAGAATATTATTTTTAAAGTTCATTCTTACTATTAGAGCATATATCAGTACTTCATTCCTTTTTTTTTAAAGATTTTATTTATTTATTTGACAGAGATCACAAGTAGGCAGAGCGGCAGAGGGTGGGGGTAGGAAGCAGGCTCCCTGCTGAGCAGAGAGCCCCATGTGGGACTCGATTCCAGGACCTTTGGAATCATGACCTGAGCCGAAGGCAGAGGCTTTAACCCACTGAGCCACCCAGGTGCCCCAGTACTTCATTCCTTTTTATAGCCAAATAATATTTCATTGTATGGATATACCACATTTGTTTAGCTACTTGTCAGTATATGGGCTTTGGGTTATTCCCACTTTTTGACTATTATAAATTATGGTGCTATGGATACTCATGCCCTGGTTTTTGTGTAGACATAGGTTCTTGTACATTTTGGGTACATACTTAGGGTAGAATTGCTGGGTCATATGGCAACTCTGTTTAACATTTCAAGGAACTGGCAGGCTATTTTCAAAGTGGCCACTCTATATTCCTATCAGCAATAAAGACTTCAACTTCTCTACATTCTTAGCAATGCTTGTTATTATCTGACTTTTTGATTATAGTTGTCCTGGTGTTTGTGTATATCACATTGAGATTTTGATTTGCATTTCCCTGATGGGTACTGACACTGAGCGTCTTTTCATGTGCTTATTGACTATGTGTATTTCTTCTTTGGAGAAATGTTTATTTAGAGCCTTTGCCCATTTTTAAATTGGATTATTTGTCTTTTTATTGTTAATTGTAAGACTTTTTAATATATTCTAGCTACAAGTCCCTTATCATATGTGTAATTTCAAAATGTTTCTCCCATTATTTGGATTATCTCTCTACTTTCTTGTTGGTGTCCTTTGAAACACAAAAATTTTTAATTTTTATGATATCCATGTAATCTATTTTTTTCTTTGGCTGTTTGTGCTTTTGGTGTCATATCTAAGAAGCCATCGCCTAACCCAAAGTCTTGAAGATTTATGTCTATGTTTTCTTCTAAGATTTTTATAGTTTTATTTCCTATCTTTAAGTCTTTGATCCATTTTGAGTTCATTTTCCCAATGACATATGGTAGGGGTCCAATTTCATTCTTTGGTATGTGGATATCCAGTTGTCCCAGGACCATTTGTTTAAAGGGCTATTCTTTCCCCCCATTGAATTATCTTGGTACCCTTATCAAAAATAATTTGAATGTGGGGCGCCTGGGTGGCTCAGTGGGTTAAGCCGCTGCCTTCGGCTCAGGTCATGATCTCAGGGTCCTGGGATCGAGTCCCGCATCGGGCTCTCTGCTCGACAGGGAGCCTGCTTCCTTCTCTCTCTCTCTGCCTGCCTCTCAGTGTACTTGTGATTTCTCTCTGTCAAATAAATAAATAAAATCTTTAAAAAAAAAAAAAAAAATTTGAATGTAAATGTCAGGGTTTGCTTCTGTACTCTCAATTCTATTCCATGTATATATGTCTGTACTACATTTTTTAAAAAAAACCTTTTATACATCAAAGGACACTATCAACAGAGTGAAAAAGACAACCCACACAGTAGGAGAAAATATTTGTAAATCAGATATCCAAAAAAGGAGTTAATATTCAGAATGTATGAAAAGTCCTATAACTCAACAACAGCCACCACCACCAAAACAACAAACAACTATCTTGAAAAAATGGGCAAAGGACTTGAATAGACTTTTCTCCAAAGAAGAAATGCAAATGGCTGATAAGCACATGGAAAGATGCTCAACATCAATAGTCTTAGTCCATTTGGGCTGCTATTAACAAAATACCACAGCCTGGGTAGCCTATACTCAACAGAAGTTTCTTACAATTCTGGAGACTAGGAAGTCCAAGATGAAGGCACCAGCATGGTCTCATTGCTTCCTGATTTGTAGATGGCCATCTCCTTGTTGTGTCCTGGCATAGTAGAAGGTGCTAGAGATCTCTGTGGTGTCTCTTATAAGTACACTAAACTCATTCATGAAGGCTGTCCCCTTATGACCTAACCACTTCTTAATACCACCACCTTTAAGAGTTAGGATTTTAACCTCTGAATTTTGAGGGAACACAAATATTTGACCATAGCACTAGTTATTAGGGAAATGCAAATCAAAATCACAATGAGATACAGCTTCTCATCTATTAGGATGGCTATTATAAACAACAACAAAACAACAACTTAACAAATGTGAGCATGTAGAGAAACTGGAACCCTTGTGCATTGCTAGAGGTAATGAAAAATGGTGCAACTGCTGTGGAAGACAGTATGGAGACTGCTCAAAAAAATTAAACAGAGAAATACCATATGAGGGGCGCCTGGGTGGCTCAGTGGGTTAAAGCCTCTGCCTTCGGCTCAGGTATGATCCCAGGGTCCTGGGAATTAGCCCCGCATCTGGCTCTCTGCTCAGCTGGGAGCCTGCTTCCTCCTCTCTCTCTGCCTGCCTCTCTGCCTACTTGTGATCTCTGTCTGTTAAATAAACAAAATCTTTAAAAAAAAAAGAAAGTAAGAAAGAAAGGAAGGAAGGAAGGAAGAAAGAAAGAAAAAAGAAAAGAAATACTGTATGACCCAGCAATCTCACTTCTGGGTACATACTCAAAAGAAGTGAAAGTAGAGATTTGAACAGGTATTTGTATACCCATGCACTATTAGCAGCACTAGTCACAATAACCAAAAGGTAGAAGCAACCCACATGTCCATCAATGGGTGAATGGATTTAAAAAGTAGTATAAACATACAATGGGATATTATTCAGTCTTAAAAAGGAAGAAAATTGTGACATGGTAACACATGGTACAACAGGGGTAAACTCTGAGGACATTATACTAAGTAAAATAAGCCAGCTACAGGATATATACTGTACAATTCCACTTACATGAGCTATCTAAACAAATGCATAGAAACTGAAAGTAGAATGGTGGTTCCCAGGGGCTGAGGCAGAGGAAATAGTTTGTTTAATGAATATAGACCTCTGTTTTGCAGGATGGAAAAGTTCTGGAGGTTGGATGGGCAAGACTTAACACTACTTAAGTGGGCATTTAATGGTATATTTCATATTATGTATATTGCACTACAATTTTTTAAAAAACATGATAAGACACAAACCAAGAAGAAAAGCCAAGAAGTTTTAACACATGTTATGCACAGATGTAAACAGAGGGTTAATGCATTATGAAGGCTGGCATATAAAGCAGACAAAACAGGGATGTTGCAAAGAGTGCTTAGAGATGTCTTGTGTGAAACTGGGGTTCAATGATTGTACTTCACGGATTGTGTGACTGGTTTTGGAGCCAGTCCTTTAGCCTGGGTCCTGTGGTGCATGGAACATTGCTATCCTGCAGCTACAGGCCTGTGAGAAGCTGGGTTCCTCAGGAGGAAAGAGCCCAAATGCACAGAGGGTAGTATTACATAACTCTTCATTTTAACACTTTAATTTCTTATTCACTAGTGTTCCAACACAATAACTAACAATATTTATATCAGCGTTTACAAAGCACTTTCTCTAGAATTTCCCGGGATGTTGAAAATTTTGCCTTTTTGCTTAATATTAAAAATAATTGTTTCCCCCTCATGTTTAAATTTTTTAGTGCATCTTCACACTATCCCAATTCATTTTACTTAAGATTTTCCGATAACCTGGTGGAAGGGATTAGAACTTAAGAGTAAAATGAAAAGTGAAATATCTCTCATTTATTTCTGCAGGACATTAAGTCAAATTAGATGCCTTTTCAGCCCTCTCTGAGAACATCCCATTTCAGAGGACTCCACAGGGAACTTCAGAAAGCCAAACTTGGAGTACTAGTGGATGATGGGCATTTTTAAATATTAAGGAAATTGGCTCCAGATTATTTGAGTGAAAAAGATTAGCTAATCTACTTGAAGTAAATGAGGTTTGAGAACTCAGAGTGCAAAAATCACTTAAAGCAAATAGCAGGGTGTTTGGGTATTGACTCAGCTGAAGTTTCTAAAGCTAATATTATTCTGCGAATATTATTCTATTTTTTAAACACAAACCCACTGATTTAAATATAAGAGACGTAGAGAAGGGTATAATCCTCATTATTTTGTAGTCACACCTTAAAATCTGCTACCCCTTCTGTAACAGCCAATGTACGAAGAATTGTTTAAAAAGCTCCTTAACACTGAAAGATGCTGACAAGCAAATTACTGAAGGGAGGAAAAGACCAAAATCATCATCAAAGGTGCCACTTTAAGTGATCATGGAAAAATCCAGATAAGGATGACAACCGTTTTTTGGCTTATTCAAATTATAAGATGTCAGGGTAAATTCAATTATTTATTTTTAGTAATGTTAGCCTCTGTTTTTATTTTTAAAATAGCTTTATATTTTTGCAATTTATATTGATAAAACATTTATATTATAAAAAATTGCAAAAAATCAGAAACGTTAACACCTTTTTAAAACATTAAATAAATACTACCTGTAAAATCCAGACTCAACCTCTGTTGGTACAATCCAACATTTATAAAAATGCCTTGTGTGGTTTTTGAATGTTGTCTCTGTCCCTATCCTTGTTCACCCCCTTGTGGCCATGATATGAAGAAGCCAAGAGCCAGGCCTCAAGAAAGAGAAAAATTAAAGGGCTTGGATAATAAACTGATCATCTCTCATTTTAACAGTATTTCCCACAATTAAGGTAAGTAGGTCTGCTTGAAATCTATACGGGTCAAAATCTTGGCAGGAAATAGTTGGAAGCCTTGAGGGGGTTATTGTAAATTATCCCTTCATTAAACTTCCTTGCAATTATTGGCAGAAGTGAGAAAAACTGAATGAGGTGTCCTGCATATACCTCCTAATGGCTGAACCCAATTACAACCACCCAGAGGTCAAAGGAACCAAGTTTTTGCAATCCTTCAAGATCCAGTCTTCTAAGACACAAAGCAGAGTGAAGGGTAGAGAATGAATCTGGCTGGGCAAACAGAGCAAGTCTAGTATACAGTCCTTCTAAAATATTTCATTATAATTATAGTTTCTTTTATAAGGCATGAGTCCAAGAGATACATTATGGAATAATTCTTGCATAATTTAAAGTTGAATACCTATGCAGTTCCTAGAAAACACCAGAGATAATAGTATTTCACACTGTTAGAAAACATTACTGGGACTTCTCTACTCCATCTATGCCGGCGGAGGTATAAGCTGGCATTTGAGGGGTTCAGATCATTAGTTTTTTTTTGTATTAGAGTGACAGTAAGGTAGGGGAACAAAGAGAAAGGCAGAAATGGGGATGCAGAGTTCAGTTGCTGTTTGCTGCTGGTGTTCTTCCACTCTGCCCACTATAAAAAGCAACCCCCCCAGCTCCCACATACAGTATTAAGATCAACACTGATTACCTACTAATTAAATTGAACATGTGTCTAAGACACCAACAAAGCAGGGTCACCAAGAATATGTAAAAGAATATCAGAAAATTTAGGGATGAAGCTATTTTTATGTCAGCATATTGGTAAATTTTGTAACACTTTAAAAAAGTGAAATTTTCGGGGCGCCTGGGTGGCTCAGTGGGTTAAACCGCTGCCTTCGGCTCAGGTCATGATCTCAGGGTCCTGGAATCGAGTCCCGCGTCGGGCTCTCTGCTCAGCGGGGAGCCTGCTTCCTCCTCTCTCTCTCTCTCTCTCTGACTGCCTTTCCATCTACTTGTGATTTCTCTCTGTCAAACAAACAAACAAACAAATAAATAAATAAATAAAAAGAAAAGTGAAATTTTCTTTCATAGTTTAGTGTAGTTGTACTACACTAGCGTAGTGTAGTTTAGTGTAGGGTTGTAGCACCTGATAATCTTTTTACCGTAGCTTTGCATCTTCCAAAGACCAACTGTGAAGCAATGGCTACCTTCAGAGGGAAAGTACCCCTAACCCACAGTCGCTGATGCTCAGGAGAATATAGAGTATGGTGTGGCCCCAGGGGCTGCATCTCTACCCCCTGCCAGCGGCTCAGAGGACTTGGTTCTCGTATCCTTTTCCCCAATTTTTGTTATTTTTCTTTGGGACGCTAAGTCTAGGAGTTCACAAGGCAAAAAAAAAAAAAAAAAAAAAAAAAAGGCGTTTCCCTCGATAATCTTCAATATAGATTTGTACCCAGAGATTTGTATTCGAAAGGACAACGTTGATAGCTAACAGAAACCTTGGGCACGTTCCTTCCCTTTCTATCATCAAGAAAATGAAAAGATTGAAGATGATCCCTGAAATCTTGACTTAATCCCCGGGATCAGTACTGGCAGGTCGCCCCATCCCTAACGTTGTGTTTACGGTAAAGCGTTCAAAATCGAACGAATGGTGTAGTACCAGACTAAATGTCCCTCAACTCTTTCCTTTTTCGCCAGAGGCAACCCTTAGTAAATCGTTGTGTATCTTTTCCAGCTATTTTCTATGCCGATACACGATCGCCTTTAAACACTCAAATGGGAACATTTTCATCTCACACGCCTTGGGGAATCTCTAGAACTTTTCTGAAAGCTCTCTTCGGAACCCGTTTCCCCGAAAGCCGGAGCCTCATTCGCAGACACAACTGAGAGCGTCGCGGCTCTCAGTCTCACAGTCTTTTACTCTGAGGCGGGGCCGGCTGCCACAGCAACACACACCTCCCCACTTTGGCTTTGTGGGCGGCCCCCCTCAGAGGCAGCTGACACTTTCCTCGGACCGCCTTCCAATCCCGAGCGCCGGGAGTTCGCGGCGGTGCTTTGCCTCATTTCCGCCTCGCAAGGCGATTGGCTCAAGAGTCCTTCCTTCGGGTTTGAGCCCTCAGCTCGCGCCAGGACCCCGCGCACTGTGATGACGACATCGGCCGGCGGCGGCGCCGACGACACCTGGGAGGCTGGGAGGGCTTCCGGGGCTGCCGGCCTGGCCGCTGAGAGCTGCTGTCATGGCGGCCGCTGTTTGGGGCTTCTTTTCCGTCCTTCTTCTGTTGCTCTCAGGGGATGCCCAGAGCTCGGAGCTGCCTGGGGCTACTGCCGATGGATCAGGCGGGACTGGGGTCGGCACAGGAGATCGCTTCAAGATTGAGGGACGTGCGGTTGTTCCAGGAGTGAAGCCCCAGGACTGGATCTCGGCCGCCCGAGTGCTAGTAGACGGAGAAGAGCATGTCGGATTCCTTAAGTGAGCATCCTATGGGCAGCGGGAAAGCGGTTGGCGTGGAAGCCGGAAGGGAATTCCTTCTAGGAGAGCCAAGTGTCAAGAACTGACGACGTCGCTGTCGGAGGGTGAAAGGGTGGGCGTCAATAGCATTCTGTGCCTGGAGACCTTGGGAAGCAACTCGACGCTTTCCCCTATTTTCCCCATCACCCCATTCCGTGTATCTCAGAAATAAGGGTGGCAGGTGCTTGCCCCAGGGCCGGAGCAGTGGGATCCGTTATCTTCAACTCCATTTTTGCCTTGTAGGGGTCGACCCCTCCTGGGCCCTGGCGATAGGTGGACCCCTTATTTGTTTTGTGCTGAATTCTTTCCTTTGCATCTCATTTGGTCTCTTTAGAATCTGGCCACTTTTTGCATTCATTTCAGTCTTTTAGCAGTTTGATGTTGTGTAGAAAGATGCTAAACAAGTGGGAATTCTCAAAACCCAAAGGACTTCTATGATGGCATAGACTGGGAGGCTAATGTTGCTGCTTCTCAAATTAATGGGCCCTGAAGTCCCTAATCAAAGCACCTTTTTTTTTTATGCCTGGTGGTGGGATTGTTGTTCTTTTTTACAGTTGAATTCATCGAGGGATTTGAAACATCACACTTGGTTGCATTTATGTGAGACTGGGGTTTCTCCACATTTGCTTACATGCTTCTTTCTTTTCTAGTTATTAGCAAAAATGGGATTTCAGCCTATATTAAGGAACGTAGTGAATTTATTAGCATTCCAGTTTTGCAGTCGCCTGCTTTTCAGATGTTTAGGCACAAATGTGATGTTTTAAGCCTTTCAATCACTGCTTGGGAGGTGAAACTGTGAACTGAAAGAAAATATTTAGGAAAGGAAGTGTTTCTCTGATAGGTTTGTATACCAGCAAGTGGTATTTGCAACCCATACATCTTAAATTTGGACGTTTACTTCTAAATCTGATTTGCAAATATTCAGATTATCCAGGTGCTGTTGAATGAGATTTGAATCTCAGATTAATAGATAATGATGAAAAGTTAGTCTTTTAATACTATTTGTATTTACAAATCTGGCATTAGGGCATTCTTTAGGGTTTGTCCCAAGTAATGATGTTTTAATGAAAAAACTCAATTAAACCTTGGTTTAGTTAGTGTAAATTGATAATGTAAATAGTGTAAATTAATAGTGTAAATTGATGTTTTGGCTTCTCTTTTCTGCAGTATTCAATTCTTTTAAAAAGCATTTATTAGTTTAGTTTTTTGAAGATTTAATTTAATTAATTTATTTATTTAACAGACATACACTGAGAGAGGGAACATAAGCAGAGGGAGTGGGTGAGGGAGAAGTGGGCTCCCCGCAGGGAGGCCGATGTCGGTCTTGTTTCTAGGACTCTGGGATCATAACCTGAGCTGAAGGCAGACGTTTAACGACTGAGCCACTTAGCTGCCCCTATTATTTTTATTTTAAAGTAATGTATAAGCAATATGTTTATTGAAGAAAACATAAACAAATTAGGGATAACAAGACTTAACATTTTATTGTATCTTTTCCAATGAATTTTTAATAGTAAAATACAATATGTAGTACTTTGTTATCTGTTTTTTTTTTTTAATCCCCCAGTTAATATTTTGGGAGCAGTTACTTACACTATTTCATGTTCTTCTGTTTGTAGAAAGGCTAAGAATTAATATGAGGTGCTTATGGTGGGAAACTTCTTGGAATAGGGATAGTAATTGTTTTGTACTTGTTATGCATAATTAGCTTGTAGTTTTGACTTACAGTTAGGCTTGTTGGAGGTGACTTGGGCCTTGTCTAATAGAAATGAGGGGAGTTTTGACAGAGGGTGCTTCATGCCACTTATTGCCCCCATTCACTGTGTATATAAAGCATGACTTATTTAAGCAGTCTTCTGTTTGGGGACATTTAGGTAGTTTTCAGTTTTTTGATGTAGTAGATTTTATGCACTATACTTTTGGGGGGGGAACTTTTTGTTACGGAAAATTGCAGACATACACTAAAATAAATGATAATTTCATGAATGTTTAGGTACCCATCACAATCTACTGTTCCGTTTCATGTCTCCTCTGTACCACATTTTTTTTTTCTGGAATATTTAAATATCACCCTAAATATAATCTCCCTTGAAAAAGCATTATTATGTGTCTCTAAAAGGTAAGGGCTTAAACGCTCACAATACCATTATTGACTTAATAAAATAAGTAATAATGCTACAGATTCATCTAATACCCAGTTCGTTTATCTCAAAAATGCTCCATGTAATTCTCTCAAGTCAGGATCCAACAAAGCTTACATATTGCAGAATACATTTTTAAAACCAAGTTTTAAAATTACATTATAAAATTTATATGTTATCTTTCGCAAATACTTGTCTTACGGTGAAAAATAGATTTGCTTTTTCCTTTGGGTAGTTAGATCTGCTGTTGTGTTTCTCAATCATTAGTTTAATTCTTTTCTGGATCTAGAAAAATATTTTGAAGATGGTTCATTGAGGGTCCGATAAAGAAGCAGAAGACACCCAAATTAGAATAATTCAAGGAAAGCTAATGAAGGGATTAAACACTGTAGTCATGGTATAGGGAAACAACCAGATTGTGCAGTACTCTAGAGGCTACTATTACCTCTAAGCCTGAAGGAATTTGGGGAGGTAAAGTTTACTGGGACCTAGCGGGGAAGAAAGGACTGCCTTCAGAGGAGCACTGTCCCTTGACACAGCAAGTCAGAGGTGGCCTCTCAGGGAGAGAGCTGGGGAAAAATATGCTAAGCTCATTTTCTTTCCTTCCTTCAGTCTACAAAGAGTTGAAGGGTAGTGAGTGGGTGCAAAGGCCCAGCAATGGTATCTAGCCCAGGAACAAGTTAACTTGATGTTTACATTTCAGTTCTGTTTTAGTTCAGTCTGTACTTTGAAATAGCAAGGAATGTCTTTTCCTTTTACTTTTAGTAAATATTGTGGGTGTGGCAGAATAAATTAGTCCTTCAGCTGTGAAACAGCCTAAGGATTTTTTTTTTTAAAGACTTTATTTATTTATTTATTTATTTGGGGGAGAGAGAGAGCGCGCGAGTGAGCAAGCACAGAGGGAGAGTGAGAGGGACAAGCAGACTCCGCACTGAGCAGAGAGCCTGATTTGGGACTCAATGGCAGGACCCTGAGATCATGACCTGAGCTGAAGGGAAACACTTAACCGACTGAGCCACCCAGTTGCCCCGAAAGAGCCCAATGATTTAAGAAGCATTATGTAATGTATTATGATCCAGGGACTTCTCTGATAAAGCAGTTCCTTTTAGGATCATTTGTTTTTTCCTGAAACAGAAACTTCGTTTTCCTCAGAATGTCAGTTTCCCAATATTAAAACAAATTGATTTTGATCTGTGAATCTGAAATTATCAGCCCTTGGATGGGGTGGTTTTCTAAGTCTAGAAGGTTTTGAAAAAAATCAGTATGGAAAAGGCAGATAGTTTTAACTACATAAACCTGTTAAACTTCTGTATATCCAAACAAAAGTAACCAGAGTAAATGGGAACTATTTGTAACAAGTGGAACAAATTGTACTTGATGGCCTTCTTGTTAGAAAGAAAGACAACAAAATGCAAACAAAAACTAGGGGGGGGGGAGCCATTTATTTTTAATTAAGGAGTTGTTGCAGGCAAAATTGGAACCTTAATGTAGTAATGATGCATATTGATAATTTCTCCTGAATGAAGACATGGCTTCAGAATTGAAACTGTGCCGCTGTTATCAACTATCCCCCAGAAGGAACTAGAAGTACTTTCTATGTCAGGATTCTCTGCTCCTGTGGAGTGCTGTGGTGTATTTTCCAGAACCCTTACTGTGTGATTATGGAAGCTGAAGCATGGGGACAATTCTTGCCAGTTTGGGGACTTTTTTTGTTGTTGTCAATTTCTGTGTCATTTGATGGGGGGGTTGATTTGGGAGTTAACAGGTGATTTAGAACATAAGAAAAAAGCAAGCTGTTGATCAGAAGTATCTAAATATGATTTTCATTTTTCTAGGACAGATGGGAGTTTTGTGGTTCATGATATACCTTCTGGATCTTATGTAGTGGAAGTTATATCTCCAGCTTACAGGTTTGATCCTGTCCGAGTAGATATCACTTCAAAAGGAAAAATGAGGTAAGGGCACCTGATTTAGTTTTTACAAAAGGCAAGGCTGCTGAGTACCTCCTATATTCCTTTTAGAATTTATAGTTAGGGCTGAAAAGTTTCTCATTTAAACTAGGTATTCCATAAAAATATCCTTATATTGTCTTTAATTTTAAATTTTTTTCCTCTCTGCCCCAACCTCCCAATATCCTTACATTGTTTTAATTGAGCATTGGTAATACTGCAAAGTTGAACTTCCTCCTGCTCTGGCTTAAATTTATTTTACTCCTAATATTATAATAGAGAAGAGGCACTTCTTCATTCATTACCTACTGAAGAATGAAGAGGCACTTCATTCTTCATTACCTACTATGAGAGCAAAAGCCCTGTGAAAGTTATAATTGAAATAATGATTGTCAGTTAGTTAAGCTTCTGTCTTCGACTAAGGTATGGTTCCAGGACCCTGAGAGTCCCACATCTCATCCTTGCTCAGCAGGGAGGCTGCTTCTCCCTCTGCCTGCTGCTCCCCTGCTTGTGCGCTCTCTCTCTCTTTCTCTCTGACAAATAAATAAATCTTAAAAAAAAAAAAAGGAAATATGATTATTTAAAGTGGGAAATTATTTAACTTTTCTAAATTAGAAATAGTATATGCCACCTGTTTTTCACTGGGATATTTTGACAGTACCTCTTAATATCTACTTAATAGTTGTATTGATCTGGAAATTTCTTTAGTTCTTCCTTTCTGAAATATTTAGTGTGCAGTGGAAATTTAGTATTTTGGGGGCAAACAGTGGATTACATTGTATAGTTTATCTCAAAGTGAGGATCATGATGAGAAAAGAAAAAAGCACAGTATAATTTCTAAGTAGATGAGCATATGCTTTGAAGTTGAGGTGAAAAGAATGTGGGAATAATTCAGGCCGTGAGTATAGAATACCACAAATCCATTTGAAGTTAGAATCTGTTGTGTAGATGTCCACAGTTATTCCTTCTGTTATTCAGCATTTAATTTATTTATTTATTATTGTCCCATACTAGTAGTATTCTCTTTGGTCTAAACTGACCAATAAATAAATAAATAAATATTTTTTTTATTTATTTGTTTTTTCTAGCTTTATTGAGGTATGGTGACAAATATGAAAGAATTTTGAGTGGTAATGTCTCTTTGAGCTATCACAAAATGACTCCATGTTACAGTAATAAAGCGTAAGTCTTGGAAAGGCAAAAATAATTTGGGGGTTCTGTTTTATTGCTGACCTTTTTGGTATGTGCCGAGAATATTTGGGTTGATTTGTAGCGACCCCAGATTGAGCTGAATGATAGAGATATGTTCAGTTGATACCATAATATTTACATTTGAGATAGTGTTTACACCTAAAATGTTTTTCTTCTTTCTTCACCTTATGTTTTGCTTTGTTTTGTTTTGGGACACTGAATGTCATAAAAGTATATTATAATTCACGTAGAGTGAGTCTCACGTAGAGCTGTCTCATCCTTTATATTAGCTACAGAGTAGTCCATTGATGCCTGTGCCTATTGATGGGTAGGTAGGGTTTTCTTTCTCCTCCTTTTTTTTTTTTTTTTTTTTTTTAATTTTTTTAAGGATTTTATTTATTTACTTGAGAGAGAGACAGTGAGAGAGAGCATGAACGAGGAGAAGGTCAGAGAGAGAAGCAGACTCCCCATGGAGCTGGGAGCCCGATGCGGGACTCGATCCCGGGACTCCAGGATCATGACCTGAGCCGAAGGCAGTCGTCCAACCAACTGAGCCACCCAGGCGTCCCTCCTTTTTTTTTTCTTTTTTTTTTTTTAAGATTTTATTTATTTATGAGAGAGAGCTATAACAAGAGAGAGCAGAAGCACCCGAGAGCTAGAGAGGGAGAAGCAGGCTCCCCACTGAGCAGGGAGCCCAGTGGATCCCAGAATCCCAGGATCCTGGGATCATGACCTGAGCTGAAGGCAGACACCCAATGACTGAGCCACCCAGGTGCCCATTCTTTCTCCTTTGTTAACATGTGTAATGAACAGAGACAATTACAACTTACATTCTTGATATTATCATGAAACTAATATAATGATGCCACCAAAAATGATGTCACTTAGAAACGAATTACCCCCCTGATTTTTGAAGTTAAAATTGTTGTCTTAGAATAGTCTAGTTTGTCCAAGTTCTTTTTTTTTTTTTAAGGTTTTATTTATTTATTTAGCAGACAGAGATTACAAGTAGGCAGAGAGGCAGGCAGAGAGAGGGGGGAAGCAGGCTCCCTGCCGAGCAGAGAGCCCAACGAGGGGCTCGATCCTAGGACCCTGGGATCATGACCTGAGCTGAAGGCAGAGGCTTAACCCACTGAGCCACCCAGGCGCCCCTAGTTTCTCCAAATTCTAATCATATTTCTTGCTGTTGGCTGTTTAGAGCAAGGGTAAAGCTTGAATTGAAGGTAATCTCTTGTAAATATGTTTATAAATATTTGATTAGAATAAGTGGATTTTTTTTAAAGTAGTTGAAGCACATTAGGTATCAAATTTCTCACTTCTTTTTTTAGAGGCATGAAGATTTGTAAGAAAATATATAGGTAAAATCTTAGTATGTTAAATTTAAACTTTAAAGGACTTACCATGGGACGCCTGGATGTCTCAGTCATTAAGTGTCTGCCTTCAGCTCAGGTCATGATCCCAGAATCCTGGGATTGAGTCCCGCATTGGGCTCCCTGCTCAGAGGGAGGGAAGCCTGCTTCTCTTTCTCCAACTCCCCCTGCTTGTTTTCCCTCTCTCGCTGTCTCTCTTTCTGTCAAATAAAGAAAATCTTAAAAAAAAAAAAAAAAAAAAAACCTTTAAAAAAAACAACAGACTTATCATGACTTTTTATATATTTTAAAATTGTAAGTTTAGAGATGGGTGGGTATGTAGATTACACTGTACATTATGTATACATTTCACAGGTTTTTAAAGAAATATCAAAAACACTAAATACTGGGGGAAATGAGAGTTGTTAAAAGGGGATGCTTGGAGATGCCTAGGTGGCTCAGTCAGTTAAGCTGCTGCCTTCAGTTCAGGTGTGATCCCAGAGTCCTGGGATCGAGTCCTGCATCTGGCTCCTTGCTCAGCCGGGAGCCTGCTTCTCTCTCTGCTTCTGCCTGCCACTCTGCCTGCTTGTGCGTGCACGCTCTCTCTCTCTGATAAATAAATAAAAATCTTTTAAAAAGGGGGGGGCATGCTTGTCTATTAGAAACTATAATTTAGGGCGCCTGGGTGGCTCAGTGGGTTAGGCCGCTGCCTTCGGCTCAGGTCATGATCTCAGGGTCCTGGGATCGAGTCCCGCATCGGGCTCTCTGCTCAGCAGGGAGTCTGCTTCCTTCTCTCTCTCTCTGCCTGCCTCTCTGCCTACTTGTGATCTCTCTCTGTCAAATAAATAAATAAAATCTTTAAAAAAAAAAAAAAAGAAACTATAATTTATATTTATGTATTTTTGCTCTGAATTTTGAATAAAGTAAGCAAGTGGAAATATTTTTCTATATATAAAGGTTTTTGCTTTGGGTAAAGAGTACTTCCTTCTTTAGCATTTAAGGACTGATTGCAGCAGTGGGATTCATATTCTCAGTTCCATTCCTGATGATTGGATGCCTGAAGCATATTAAAAACAAGGCCTTTATCATTTTAATAATTGTGAATGGGACAGAATAGAGAAAGAGGGGGATTTAAATAAGATCCTAATATTCTTGGCCAGTATTTTGTAAGCATGCTTGGTATATGATAAACATCTCCTTTTAAATGTATAAGGAAAGTCCTGGGGGACAAATCATAAGCCACTTTCATTCCTGGGGGTTTGATGTTCTAACCAAAACACTCAGATTTGGGGCATCTGGGTGGCTTAGTTGGCTAAACATCCAACTCTTAATCTTAGCTCAGGTCTTGATCTCAGCCCATGGAGCCTACTTTAAAAAAAAAAAAAGAAAAAGAAAAAGAAGAAGCTTAGATTTTATTAGCAGTATGTAGGTAAGAGGTAAGTCTTAGGCTTTCTTTGAGCCAGAATTAGATCTAGGACTTGATTTTCCCTTTGACCCTTGGCACTAAAATCCAAAAAGACCAGGCTCCCAATCTGGGCCTGGACTTTTGGAGGGAAAAATCTCTCCTGAAATTTAATAGTCACCATCCTACCCTCATTGAAATTTAGTGTGTGAATTTATTACTTCCCACATAATCCAGAAACTTTCAGGACATGCAATTAACAAGATCATTCCTGGTCACATTCCTGGACTTGTGATAGAGACAAATGCATAACCTCTTTGCAAGGAGATACTCTCTGTCCAGGCCCGTATGTAAAAAAAAGCACATAACTTATCAAATACCCAAGAAAACAATGTACATTGAGTCAGCAGATGAATTAGACCTCTGAGAACCTTAGACAATAGAATTACTGGATATGAACTATGAAATAGTTTATATTTAAAATGCTAAACCAAATAAAAGACTTATTGCCATAAGAGTAAGATACTACAAAAATAGATCATAGATATTTGAAAAAAGAACAAAATAGAACTTCTCCAATAAATACAGGCTTTGGAATACAAAACTCAATGCATGTGTTAAGCAATTGAACAGAGGTTTGAGGAACTATAAGATGGATCAGAAAAAACTTACCCAGAATCTAGTACACATAAAGGAATGGACACTGTGAAAGAATTTAGTTAAGATGCCTAGTAGAGAATGAAAAGGTTGAACAGGTGTGAAATAGAAGTTCTGAAAGCAAACGAGTGAGCAGCGGGGAGGCAGTTTTCAAAGAGTAAGCTGGAACATGTGTGAAAGTGGGTTAGAGTTTTGATTAAAGTTAGTGCATCTCAGGTGAAAATGTAGTGTTACCTATAGCACTGTTGCAGGACTTTCTTGAATCATAAATTTTTCTTGCAAAATAGACTTGAAAATTAGGTATGTTTATTAATTCATCTCAGACAACCAAAGAGATATGCAGCAATTTTGTATATTTATAGCAAAATTAATTTATTATTAAATATAATCAAAGAGCATTAGAGCTAGAAGAATTTCTAAAAGAGCTTTTGATATAAACAGAGAACTTGTCTAATCCCATAGGCCTATATAATGACAGAGCTACAGCTCAAAATTAGGTCTCCCGATTTCAAGTTTAGTGTTCTTTCTCTACATTTTGCTAAATGCTTTAGAAATATAGATAAGATTTTTAAGATCAAGAGTTTAGATGCCAAAGCATTTTGGAAAAAGCGAAAGGTATTGCTAAAAACTATGAGTAGTTCTTTTAACTAGTAATGTTTTTGAATAAACTACTGATGCTTTTCTCATGTGGCTTTATCAGAGCAAGATATGTGAATTACATCAAAACATCAGAAGTGGTCAGACTGCCCTATCCTCTCCAAATGAAATCTTCAGGCCCACCTTCTTACTTTATTAAAAGGGAATCATGGGGCTGGACAGACTTTCTAATGAACCCGATGGTATGTATCATGCTACAATTAAGTATCTTAACTACTCTCTAATTTGATTCTAGGTAGTCAAAAATGTCTAATCCTGGTGAGGAAGAAAAGACGTCAGATTGTTAGATGAATGGTTAATGGTGAATAGGTTATTGATTTATTGATTTCAGGAAAATAGTAGCTTTGGAAATAATAATGGAAATAATGTAGTGAGAATTGCATGGTTGCTTTGACACTGAAATGTGCAACAGAAATGGGATAAATACTTATGATGAAATGTTTTAAAATGCGAATGGAATAAGAGTATGTGGTTAGTCAAATGTGGAGTTAGCAGTCTCATCCTTCGTTCTACCTGCCTATTAGTTCACTGATGAATGTGCCATCATTTATTGAACAGCTACTATTGGTGGCTTGAGTAAGCATTTTTCTCCTTTTTTCACATGTGTAGTAAACAGAGAAGATATTCTGTGATAATTTAAATACTTGGTATGAAACTGATGTTATGGTATCCAGTAATAATAAAACACTAATAGGATACATTCTTTAGAAACAAATTAAGTTTTTTTTTTCTGCTTCTGGAAGTTGAATTATTATCTTGAAATATTCTAAATGGTGATCATATTCCTTGCTGATAGCTATTTAAATCACAAACAGGAATATTTGGGGAATGTACATTTTTTGAGAGAAATAAATAGTAAAATAAATAAAATAAATAAATAGTCTGATCTGCTATCAGACATAAAGAACCAGGAGGGTAGAGTGCATAGGAGAAATCAGCAATAAAACTCCAAACCTTATTAAGAAATATCTTCCATATTCTCATTTCTGAAATTCCGCAGAAACATACCTAGTGCTAGAAGCGTGGCAGGCATTTTTCAAAACTGATCTGTTGTAGTAGTCACCTGGTACTATGTTGCAGTCTTGAGAAGATGTATATTAATTAGAGAGTCAATATAATATTTTCTGCAAGAACCACAGAGTCATCTGGAAAGATCCCAATTGGCCATCAGGATCCTTGTTCCTAATGCCAGACTGCAGATTAAGGAAATGTTAAATAAAATTGTAAACTCTGCAAAATGATAGGTAGCTCATAAACGAAGTGAGGTGTCTGTAAGGTCCAAACCTACATGAATTAGGCTCTTAATACTCTACAGTAGTCAAACAATGAGGAGAACCTTATATCAGCAGGGCTGGGTCAATAGAATTGAGGTGGTGCTGGTAGTTTTATTCTATATATAACATTTGAATCTTTAATTTCATCATGGATTGTTAAGTGTAGATTTTATTCTTCTGTCAAGTGGGGAAAACACTTTCTGGATTTTTTTTCCTCCATAGGTTATGATGATGGTTCTTCCATTATTGATATTTGTGCTTCTGCCCAAAGTGGTCAATACAAGTGATCCTGACATGAGACGGGTAAGATGTTTGCCCCCTTTGTGGATTTTTGAACCATATTCTGATGCCTGAACCAGCTGTTGTGGCCAAATGGCTTGCGTTTTTTCAGCTTTATCTTAATTCCCAAGCCAAATTCATTCAGAGGCTGTGTTAGCACAGTATCATGTTCCTCTCATTTAATTACTTATTTCCACTGGACCAGATAAATTCAGTTGGTTCTGCCTGATAAAAGCCTGGGTCTCTTCATATAGCTTAAACACTCTGCTTAGTACGACTTTGTGTCTTTGTGCCTCTTTTGTTAAATAGTTCAAATGGTACCCCAATTCATATAGTTTGCAAAATGATGGCTTTTTATGATTTACCTTTATTTTATAAAACTCTTGAGAGTATATATTTAGCTTTTGTAGTCAGATACACACACACACACACACACACGCACAAATTCAGTTAACTAAGGGAGAAAAATAGAATAGTGGCTTCTAGACTTTTCACCACAATATCATACTGGTTTTGCAATGGGCGGGGAGTTGCCAGGTAAGATGCTTCAAATTTAGTGCCACTGCTTTGTCTCTTTTAAATACTTGCTTCCATAAAATCTTCAGAATTCTTTTTAAAGATTTTATTCATTTTATTGACAGACAGAGATTGCAAGTAGGCAGAGAGGAAGGCAGAAAGAGAGGAAGGGAAGTAGGCTCCCAGCTGAGCAGAGAGCCTGATGCAGGACTTGATCCCAGGACCCTGGGATCATGACCTGAGTCGAAGGTAGAGGCTTCAACCCACTGAGCCACCCAGGCACCCCCCAGAATTCTTTTTAAACCCTTATTTTTCTTCTGTCTGGAAACCATCAACAAGCTCATTTCCTCAGTTCCAGGTTTTTCCATTGTATGTAATATATGAATGTATTGACACTTTATTCATTGCTGAATGAACATTTTTTAGTTGATATCTATGTTATAGATACTAGGGATACAAAAATGAGTTGTATATCATCCCTGTTGTCAACAGACTCAGAATCCAGTTAAATGTAGGAAATAGAATGGATTTATAAACACTCTTCTTGCCATCAGAGGATTGTGGGTATATGTGTGAGAGAGTTTTAAATGGGAAAATAAGATACACATCAAATAAATTAAAATGTCTGCTGAGGTAGTAGATGATTAAGTTCTGTAGAAGGCAAGGCATTTATTCCAAGCTGGAATAGCAGAAAAAGTTTCATGATCAAAGAATGCTTTATGATACTTCAGAATGTCTTACTGCCAAATTTGACATTTTTGCTTCAGTGTTGGTCAGAAAGTGTACATCCTATGTCATCCTTGTTAACCAGTTAACCCTGTGGTATCAATAGAAGAAAACATTGGAGGTCACATTGGATCAAAAGTTCATTCCTTGCAGAGTGCTTTGCACATAGTAAGCAGTGTAAAAAGGTCTTTATTCAAGAGCTTCAGAATTGAGGAGATTCAGAAATAGAGTTGGTGATACATTTTTGCAGGGTCTCAAGACCTCTTACGATATACATTTAATTTTTTATGATTAGAGCTTGTTTAACATTTCTGATTTATGCTTAAAATGTTTCTTTTCCTGGATATATCTGTAAGTGCACTTCCTCCTTGAAAACCTGTGTATAAATTCTACCTTTGGGGAGAAAGCCTAAGCTAATATCCAAGTGGTGTTCAACTTTAAATGATAGGTAATACAGTTTTTGCTGGTTTTTTTTTTTTTCATGTGTAAACTAATACAAGTTTAAGTTCACTTTGGAATTTAATGTAAAATTCAAGTGTGACATACATTACATAAATATTGTTGAAGGTGGAGCAGTACTTTATAGATTGTTGGCTTATTAGAGAGAGGACAAAACCTCAAAATAAAAGTGCCAGATCCTTATGAGGTCCTGCCGGTAATTTGTTTGTAGCATTTCTGTTTCTTGCTCTAGATGCTGTGATTGAGATCCCTCAGGCCTTAATAGCATTCACAGATTTACTACTAAGGGCCTTAGGAATGAAGTGTTGGAAATATGTATTTATTGTCCAAACATTTCTGATAACTTTGTATATAGTTAAAGACTGATACTCTTTTTTATATGCATCTAAAGAAAGCACGAGTTTAAAAAAACATTAAAACAGTAAGAGCATTTTAACCAGAAAACAAAATAAGGTGGCAAGAATATGATCACATATAATCATGGGAAATACTCTTTATGAAAACATAAGCTGAATCACACCAACATAAGATTTATTGGACATTAATTAAGGGCCACAATGCTTAGTAGTATAAAGGAGGTATGAAACATGGTTTCTGAAGGGCTGTGGGGTAAAACATTGCTGAGGACCAGTAGCTGCTCTTTGTTCTCTTTCTCTCCTTTAATGGAAGTGTTAGTTGTTAGATGACTTGAAGGATCTTAATGCCTTTCCTTTTACTGTGCTTTGTCCTCTTGCAGGAGATGGAACAGTCGATGAATATGCTGAATTCCAACCATGAATTGCCTGATGTTTCTGAGTTCATGACAAGACTCTTCTCTTCAAAATCTTCTGGCAAGTCTAGCAGCGGCAGCAGTAAAACAGGCAAAAGTGGGGCTGGCAAAAGGAGGTAGTTGGACAGTTGGAGATAGCATTTGCACAAATACGGATCACTGAGTGGCATCCAAGTCTTGAGGGGAAACCATGTGAAGCAACTACTGTAAACTTGAGTCATCTTTAAAGTTGATCTCTTACACCTGTCGTGTGTGGTAACTCTTTAGCACATGTTTTGTACTTGGTACACAAGAAAATCCCGCTTTCATCTTTTGTCTGTATGAGGTCAATATTGATGTCACTGAATTAATTACAGTGTCCTATAGAAAATGACATTAATAAATTATATGAAGTACTATACATTATGTATATTAAAATGTCTTAATCCAGAGATAAAAATGACCTTGTCATTTCTTCTTCACTTAATGTTTCTTTTATTCCAGACAGTTTTCTTCTTTCATTATATGAGGCTTGCAATTGACCTTTCGTATTTAAAAAGAAGTGGTTGATATTTTAGAGCTGCATGCATCATGATTTTTTGTGTAGCCAGACCTTTCACAGTGGTCAGCCCTGCCCTGCACTTAACATTCCCTGGTGTTTGAGATGGAAGCCTATGTTCCTGATGTAGTTTTAATTTTTGTTAGTACAGTTAGTTTTATTAGAGTATGGATATATGAATGAGAGTTGTTGTTACCAGTTCTTAAATTTTGGTTACCATCTATGGGATTCATTACTGAGTGCCAGTAATGTGCTGTGCTTCAAAGTAGGATTCAGAGATGGATAATGTCCAGTGTCTGTCCTTCATAGAGCTTATTATATAGGGAGGAAGCACAATAATAAGAGGGAATGAATGGTCAGGGGAAGGAAGTGCAGCATAGGAGAGCCTTCTGGAGACTAAGGATGGAAAATCAACCTTGGAGCTCCATGCTGTAATGTTGGTAGTACAGCACAGGGAGCTTTTAAATCTCCTCATCTTTCCCATCATTCTCAGACTTGTTGGAATATAGATTACATTACTTTCCAGTCTGGATTATCTAAAAAACTTTTTATTTCAATAAGTTATAAAAATTTCATACCTTTTATTTTGGTTTATTTTAATTAAAAATGAACTCTGAAACTATACTATTACTTCTCTAGTAAAGGTCTCTTACCCTCTTCTTTGTTAAAGAACTCCCCTACTGCTTTCTTAAGGGTATTAAACCAGCCAGAAATAACAAAAGAAGTGATTCCAGATTCTTATTTTCTCTTTTGTGTAAGTACCATTGTCCATTTTTGAAGTGAAGCTTGTAAGTTTTCTTTAAAGATGTAAGTTCTGATACAGGACATTTTATTAACTATATCTCTGTTAATTATATGCTGAGGTTACCAAACTGGTTGAGCTATAATTGACTAAGATAGGTAAATTGGTTAATGGTAGAACTAGGTAGGTCTTTGAAAATAGAGTCATTTATTGAAAATAAAATATTAAAATACTAGTTGAATGAAAAGTTGCAATTTAAAAGAAACAATATAGTGAGAGTTGTAGTTGTATGACTGGAAATCACCTTGAAAAATTTCAAAATTGTCAAAATTTGCACATATAATACCTAAGGACCAAAAAAATTAGAAAGTACTTCCAAGGAAGTTATCATTTCATGTGCTAATAAAGAAACTTTGTGGTTATTTTATATAGATTCTAAAACCATCTGAATATAAAATCTAGACATCTCTTATATTATAGAATGTTACTATTATCAGTTGTATATGAAAATCTTATCTTTGCATAGAACCTTCATCAAAGGCTTAGTGTGCTTACAGATGCAGAAATGATTGTATTAGGCAATATTGGGTTTAGTGCAAAGAGCCCATTTAGCTGCTAACTGCTTTGTGACTTTGGGCAAGTCACTTTCCCTCTTTAAACCATGTCTTTTCTTGTCATTGTTGTATTTCCAGCGTTGAGCATGTAGGCACACAATAAATGTTTGTTAAATGAATAAATAAATGGGCCTCAAGTTTCCTCATCTGTAAATTGAGGGATTTGGATTAGACCCATAAATTCTTTTTCAGATCTAAAATTATTCCACTAGAATTTTAATCCAGTCCTATTATTTCCTGCCTGTAGGAAGGATATATCACTGCCAAGTTTTTCTTTCTTTTCTACTAATTTGGATTCTTTCTGGTGTTCCCCATTTAGAGGTAAAGTGTTGTTTTGCTCTTTAGGGCCTTTCTTAGATTCATATATATGTATATGTATATACATATATATATATATCTCCTTCTTAATATAAGCCTTGTGTTTTAAAATTTTTCACATCTACTAATTTAAACCTGAGTAGTGATTTTGTGCAAACTAAATCTTTGTTTCCCATTCTTGCCAGGAAGTCCTAAGTAGCTTCCTGGAAGGGTCCATAGCTCCAAAGTTTTTAAGCACTTTTTTAGGAGCGAAAACTTCAGGACTCACCCTGAGTCTGATTAACATTTTGAAAAGATTCAGGATATTACCTAGCCTCTCCAGAGTACTAAAGTATCTTATTTTTCCTCTTACGTTTCCTCTGGCAGGAGGGAAGAGGCAACTATTCAACACACTTTTCAGTATTAGAAAGGTTTCAAGGTCCCCATGAGGAATGTCAATAATGATACAGGAGAGATTTTTCATTTAAATAGTTGCTTAAACTGTCAGGAAGTGCTCACATTAAAAAGAATTTTTTATTAAATATCTTAAAAAATTAAACCAAGTATTTTCATCTGTTTATTCCTGTCCAGGTTATATATTGCCTTATTTTTGCATGTTTACAATTATTTATGTGCCTTCTTAAAATTTAAACCCAACAAAAATAATGCTAAGTAGTAATCTCAGGAAATATATTAGAAACTACTGAACTAGTTTGAATTGAACTAGTTTTGAATTGAACTTTAGCTCAGTTCAAGGAATATGTTGAGATAAGAGCTAGTTGTATTGTGCTCTTTGAGCATTTAGGTGTGATTATTGTCATCATTTAGAGTCCGTTATTTTTTAATTTGTAAGGTATGTGCGAATATTTCAGTTGGTAAAAGTTTGAATTCGGAGAACTTGAAGGTGGATTTCGCAAAATTCAGATGTTGCCTATAAGTTATTAACAATTTTAATATTCTTGAGACAAAGATGGAATATTAAAAGAGCTATTTTAGAAAAAAAAAAAAAAAAAAGAAATTCCCCCTCCAGTAGCACCAAACATTAACTTATCTCTTTTCCCTTTGTAATATGACTTTATTATGGGAGTGTAGGGGAACTGACGCTATTCTTTCTTTTTTTTTTTTTTTTTTTTTTTTTTTTTTTTTAAGATTTTATTTATTCATTTGACACACAGAGATCACAAGTAGGCCGAGAGGCAGGCAGAGAGAGGAGGAAGGCGGCTCCCTGCTGAGCAGAGAGCCCGATGTGGGGCTCGGGATCCCAGGACCCTGGGATCATGACCTGAGCCTAAGGCAGAGGCTTTAACCCACTGAGTCACCCGGATGCCCCAGAACTGACGCCATTCTTTTTTTTTTTTTAATTTTTTATTTCTTTTCAGCGTAACAGTATTCATTGTTTTTGCACCACACCCAGTGCTCCATGCAATCTGTACCCTCTCTAATACCCACCACCTGGTTCCTCCAACCTCCCACCCCCCCCTTCAAAACCTTCAGATTGTTTTTCAGAGTTCATAGTCTCTTATGGTTCATCTCCCCTTCCAATTTCCCTCAACTCCCTTCTCCTCTCTATCTCCCCTTGTCCTCCATGCTATTTGTTATGCTCCACAAATAAGTGAATGGCTACGGTCTTCTGGGATTGAGCCAGCCAGGCAAGCAAGTCCAAGAACAAGGAAGAGTAAATTAAGAGAGTCAAGTAGTAAAGAAGACGAATGGGTAGAGCCATAAAAAACTAGCTGTGCATAGCATTTCCAACAGAAAACTTTTGACAGGGCATTTAATTCCACTAAGATTTAATAAACTAGAAATTGAAGATTCATATGTATACCTTCTTAGACACCAAGTTTTCCATATATATGAAGGTAAGCAATTTATTCCACTCACTTTTAATGAGCTCCTACTACATATATTAGAGTAGCTTATTTTATTTTTTAGAAGATTTATTATTCAAGATAGAGCGTGTGTGCAAGCTGTGGAGGACAGAGGAAGTGGGAGAAAACCTCCTTAAGCAACCTTTAGCTGAGTGAGCCCAACATAGGGCTCAATCCTAGGACCCTGAGATGATGGCCTGAGCTGTAATCAAGAGTCAGCCACTTAATCCAGTCACCTAGGCGCCCCTGTATCTGAGCATTTTAAGACATATTTCTAAATAACTCTAGAAAGTTAGAAAATATTTAGAATTAATTGTGAAAATTTGGCATGCAGAGTAAGAAATGGAATCATCCAGGGGCGCCCGGGTGCTACCGGATCAGAGAAGGCAGTATGTCAACCCTGAGCCACAGGCAAGCACAATCAACAGTGGAATCTACAAACCCAAGGAGACCAGCCCCAAAGAATATAGCAAATGCTCTTGTTAGAGACCATGGTGACCCCAAAGAGTGATGGATAGAGTGGCTGCCAGATAACCTTTCAGGTCCATAGAGGCTCTCTTGCTCTTCTTGCAGTGGATTCTGTGAAGGCCTCTTGAATCCCTTCCCTCACTGTCTGCACCCTAACCTCTTACTTATCATCTGTCCTGACTAGGTGAAGTCCTGCGTCCAGTTTTATCCTAGGACACTCAGAGAAGTTTGAGAAAAAAGCTGCCAGTGAGTAATACTCATGTTTGTCTATCCAAATGGTTCTACTAACCTCATGCTTATTTTAATTAGATCTAATTAAGGAAGATTGAAGGGTCTGTAATTTTTGCAGTTTGGTAAAGAGAATGCTGAGGAGTTTTCAAATGCCTGTTAATCCCTTTAAAGCCAATTCTGATCAGCTTTATACCCCTCCATGGAAGTCTGAAAAAGGAGATGGACTTAAATAGTAGTAGAAGGAATTCATTTGTGAAGAATTTCTTGGCATAGTAAACAAAATTGTGAAATGCTGGTAACTATGAGGTTTACTTTTCTTGGAGTTCTTAAAAAATTGGCCAAAAAGTCATCTCTGAGAATAGCTGTATCTACACATATCTGCTAGTCTCCTCTCCCAAAAAGTGAATTATGTTATTCCCAGAATGTGAAGAACGGTAAAATCAATATTTTCAGGGGGCATTTGGGTGGCTCAGTCAGTTAAGCATCTGCCTCCAGCTCAGCTTATGATCCCAGGTCCTGGGATCTGAGCCTCTCCTTCAGCTTCCTGCTCAGCGGGGAGCCTCCTTCTTTCTCTCTCTCTGCCTCTCTCCCTGCTTGTGCATGCTCACTCTCTCTCTCTGTCAAAATAATAAATAAATCTTAAAAAAAAAAAAGGAAAGAAAATGATCAATATTTTATGGAGAAGGAAATGAGACATCAATAATACTGGGCTGTGGAGAAGGGAGAGGAAAAACTAAACTCTGACAATAAGCTATTTCTTTAATGTGCATCTTAACTGTTCAGTTGTCATCCAGTTTGCTCCTTGTGATTGGTTCTCCCCTGCGGAGTGGGTATACCCCACAGGAGTGTTCTCCCAGCAACTGTGTTCATGGCAGGTGGCCCTGGTCTTATGGGCATGGCTATTTTTCCAGGAAGGGCATCTCACCCAGATTAGGCTGACAGCTGTTCCTTGGAAGTTAGAAATTTAAACTGAGGGACTAGAGGAGAAATGGCAACACACAAACTTGCAAGGTGTTCATGGCTATATATTCTATCATGCAAACCACAAAAAAAAGAGGAAACAAGTTCCAAAGAGAAAATCTGGGAAGGAGCAGATACACAGAGAGGAGCTGAAATGGAAGATGAATTTTGAGAACTGTACCTTTGTTCAAACCCTTTGCTGAGATGCCTGCATTCTTGCCCTCGGGTTCCATAGAGCACTGTTCTGTCTTAAAATGTAGTGTTTGTGTTCTACTGAAGCTAATTCTAGTAGGTTCTGTCACTGGAACCCAAGTTTCCTCATTTACACACTTTTGAGGTGTCTGAGTGGCTCCTTGGTTAAGTGTCTGATGGTTGATTTTGGCTTGGGTCATGATCTCAGGGTCATGAGACAGAGCCCTGAGTCCGACTTTACACTGGGCATGGAGCCTGCTTGAAAATCTCACCCTCCCTCTGCCCCTCTTCCCCCCACCATCACCTGTCCCTGCTGGCACATGCTTTCCCTCTCCTTAAAAAAAAAAAAAAGTACCTAATTTACATACTTTTCCAGAAGTGACCAAAATGATCTCCATCTTGCTGAAAGTTCCTCCTTTTCCCACAGTCAGTACAAAATTGGCTATGTTGCCTCCACATCTATCTTGAGTGAATGGATCTAATTAACTAATTATATGACCTTGGAACAGTTACTTAACCTTTCTGAACTTCAATTTATCGTGTGTAAAATAGATCAAAAGCTTCAACTGTAAAGTGGGGAGAGATATCTACTTCATGAGTAGCACTTTCCCATGTATTATCTCATTTAATATTCACATTAACCCTATGCATAAGTCCTCAATAAAAGTTTGTAATTATTGGGCACTGGGTGGCTCGGTTGAGAGTATGACTTCAGGTAAACCCCCTGGCCACATTACCTCCAGACTCACCTCTTATAATTCCTTCCCAGCATAGATCTTGAGTTTTTCTGCAGTTCTCTGGATGCTTTTTTTATGCACTCCCATGTCTATCTGGGCCTTTTCTTTTTTTCACTTTTTTTCTTTCTTCGTTCTTTCTTTTTTTTGTTGTTTTTTTGTTTGTTACTAGGCTCCAGGCCCAACCTAGGGCTTGAACTCAACCCTGAGATAGAGAGCTGCATGCTTTACTGACGGTGAGCCAGCCAGGTGCCCCCAGTCTGGGTTTCAATGATTAATTCCAACTCTGCCTCACCTCTGTCTCTTTCCTTTGTCTACCTCTCTCATACCTTCTTCAGGACTTAGTGTGGAAATTGCCTTTGTCAGAAATCTTCCAGATGTCCCCAGGGCTTAGATAAGAGCCTCTCTTCTGTCCTTTTCCTGCCTGTGCTTAAGCAGGCACTTCATTTTATTGGATTACTTTTTATTTCTCTGAATTCCCTCTTTGGATCCTAAGTGCTTAGACTCTAAGACATTGGTCACATAACAGTCCTATCCTCAAGGAAGGGTAGAAGGAATCTTCTACAGTAGTTCTGGGGTGGCTGCCACATATAGCTTCAGCAAATATTGTTGGGATCCCAGGGCAAATCATTAGATGAAGATAGAGATCAGAGACCCATGGTGAATGAAGCGCCTCCTAAGGAACCACAAAGATACTAGTCATGCCAGAAGAAACTCCCCACAAAACCCAGGAATCCAACAGCCTTGCAACTGTTTCCCATGTCAGGGTGTACACATACTTATTTGGTAAAGAATGCATGTGAAGCATCTATACTATTTCATCAGGATTATTAGGGCCATGATCATGAGCAAAATAGCATGAACTCTGGTTTCAGAGCTTAGAGTTTAGCGGGAGAAATAGATATCAATCAAGACCCAGGTGTGTAATGAAAACCTTGATAAGTACTCCAAGGAAGATCCAAGGTGCTATAAAGGCTTATATCATGGGCACCTAGATGGGAGAGTAGAGGGCAAAGGTCGGGCCACTTCCTTGAGAAAGTGAGGTAAGATGAAAGACTATATGGGAATTAATGAGGCTGAGCTGAGGCTGAGAAGTGGGGTATGAGTGAGGAGCTTCCCAGCCTGAGCTGACATGAGAGGGAGGTGAGCTTATGAAGGCACTGAAAGAACAGTGTAGTAAAGCACTTCCAGAAAAGGTCTGAGCCCCTGGAAAGATAGACAAAGGCTGCCTGGAGGTGTTGCAGGCCCGAATTTGCCTTATTTTCCCACAGACACATTTGCACCTCTCAGGACAAATCATAAGGGAGAGTTCTATGTGCGGAGTTCCATGGGGACCTGGCTGTGACTTATTACACTGACAATCAGTCTCTGAGCAAACTGTGGTCTATGAAAATCATTGCCTCAAAGCCCAGAATCTTTAGTAAAAATGTTGGAGTCCCCAGAATATTGAGCTAATGTTAATTGGAAAAAAAACAAGCCTCACCTTCTCTTCTGCCTTACTCCCCACCCCTCTTTGGCCCTATCACAAATCTTTAAGTGATGCGATCCAGCTGAGGTCTGTTAAAGATGGCTTCTCTTGCCCTTCATCTTTTCAGAGCTGATAAGGGATAGGTAAGGAAGGAGGTTCCTGCTCTTTTCAAGGTCTCCCAGAGGGCTCTTAGCTCCCTGTAGGTTCTCAGCTCTCTCATTCTGAATTAACTGCCCCCACCTTGAAATTGAGGCACTTTTTTGTCCACACTACAAGTTGTATGTTTGTAGATATGTATGTGATTATACATATTTGATTTTGAAATTGTCCTTGTAGGATCCTGCTGACAACTCTAATTCATTCCTACCTGACCTCTACCCTTCAGTAGGGGTTGGATTATGGAATAGGGGGATTAGGCTCTATCTAGGCCAGGAAAGACTCCTTTCTAGAAGGAATATAATCTTGGCATGTACCCCACGAACTGGGAATCAAATTGGAAAAAAAGGCGAGAAGGACCATCCTCCTGTGAGCTTCTAAGTGGGAATGTGGGATATAATCCACATTCATCTTGTCATTCTTCACTTACCTTCTTCTTTAAGTCATATAAAGGGCAACCCTGTGCAGTTCAGATGCTAGTTTCGCCTTTTGCACAACAGAAAAAGAACAAAGAAGCCTGGGGAAGGGAAACTTTCATGCTTGGGAAGAAGAGCCCTCAGCCATCTCTGGACCGATTGATTCTCTGTACTAGAGTTGTTCTGTCCCTCATTCTGTTAATCTGTGTTCTTGGGGAGCAGGGACAGTATCTTAGTCTCATCTGTGTCCCAAGGTTCCCATGTAGGTTAGTAATTATTTGCTGAACAGATGGGTAATCAAACAAAGGAGAAATCAAATTGCCTATATCCTGGTTCTTGGATCTAAGAAGATGGTGAAGGAAAGAGGGTACAAAGGTTTGGGGCATTTGGAGAAGGTGCCTACAGTGAAAAGTAGAGTAACCAAAAAAAAAAAAAAGTGATTATGAGTAAAAATGAAACAAAGGTTTCTGATTTTGAGTAGAACCTATTCACTCTAGAGATAAAACCCCAAGTGCTTTCAGGGACACTTGAAAGAAATTGGTGAGGATTGACTTAGTGGCATTCATCCTGATTATAGGCAATAAGTAGCCCAAGGTCTTTATTTTGTCCTATTCTGAGACTTAAATCCTCTGGTCTTCCAGAGAGGTTATGCTAGGAATTTAGAAAGGAAGCTTTCCTTTGAATAATTTTTAAGTTGGAGTTTCAAAGAGTATATCCTTAACTAGGCTCAAAGATGTGAGGGCTTAAAGCCTCCAAGGGGGTCCTTGCACACAGAAAAGGAGCTTTAAAAATCCAGTTTCATTTCTTTAGTTTCATGTACTTTTCAGGCCAAGAAAGCAGAGGCAAACATATATTTATGTATATATTATTATATATAAAGACTTATTTTATTTGAGAGAGAGTAGGGGCAAGGGGAGAGGAAGAGGTAGACTCCTCACTGAGTGCAGAGCCTGATGAGGGGCTCCGATCTCACAAACTTGAGATCGTGACCTGAATGGAAACAGAGAGTCCGATGCTTAATCGACTGAGCCACCCAACACCTAGTATTTTTTAAATATATGTTTGCCTCTGCTCTCCTAGCATAACCTCTCTGGAAGTTCGTGAGTTTCAAAACCTGTATGTCTGTACGTAGAAAAGAAGACTACCAGATAAATGCTGAGAAATTTAGCAGAGGTTTTAGAATTACTGGTATTTTTTTGTGATTTGCCTATTTATTTCCCAAGCAAATATGTGTTATTTTATTCATCACTATATTATTAAATATAGTGACTATAAAACAAAACTTTGTATCATTTTTTGTTTCAGATTCTCCTGCCTAGGTCCTACTTCTGGGTATAAAGGACCTGTCCAAAGATGTTTCTTAGGTTTGTTTTCCACTGCAGTCTATGGTAGCCTACAACTAGGAGGACTCGGCTGTAGTTAGCATATCATGATCAGTAGCTTCATGGATTTTGATTGAAAGTGGCTGGACTACAAACCTATCTTTGGGTATATGTAGGACTGCTAAAATTAAGCACCAACTCCCAGCTACTGATATGAGGATTAAGTGGGTTGAGTATGAGTTTCCCTTTGTTGAAGGTAAGTGTGCCCATTCCTTTACTAGGAAACCACTGCAGATGCGTTTATGCAAGATAACTCCCTCTAGAAAAATCATTGTCAAGGACTGGGAATAAAACGTTGGAGAACTGCTCTTAATAGGAGCAGAAGGACATCCTAGGGACATCTGGTGGTAGAGGCTTGTTCAAAAGCCATATAAAATAAGATTAGGACTTTTGGGAGAAATAGATTGCCGTAAAGCACACTAATGTAGACAATTCTGGGTGATGGTCAAGCCCAGTGAACAGATGTAGGCCTTGGCTTGCTTTGCCTAATCACAATAAACTTAAGGTTGTAACCCCTTCCTGTTCCCCTCCCCCATTAAATCATCAAAGGGGATGGGGACAATACAGCTCATTGGGAGGATAATTTACCCTCTTTTGTTTTAGTATGAATATTTAGGCGTCAGTCCTTGCATGTGATTGCTTAATGTCTCCAGAGTTGTTGAACTTGTTCTACTTGGTCTCAGCTCTTTGCCTGCAGATACTCAAACAATGTGTATTCTTCTCTAGGATCTACGTCCTTGCTATTACCGAGTACTCAAAAAGCGATCACTTCCTCCCTGTACCCGTATATGCACAGCTTTGTAAAGAGAATGCTGGAGAAATTGATGTTTGGGAATTAGCCAATAGGATGAAGAGTCCAATCTTAATTTTTCAAGGTAGAAAGTCAGCAGATATTTTCTTTTTTTCTTTCATTATAAAAACCTGGGGAAATTTATTTATATAATCATATGTATAGTTTGGTACACTATTTCTTCTTCTTTTTTCTTTTTTTCTTTTTTTTTTTAGTTTCAGTGGTAGAATTTAGTGATACATCAATCTTATATAATACCCAGTGCCCATTACATCACGTGCCCTTAGTACCCATCATCCAGTTACTCTATCCCCTCACCTACTTCCTCTCCAGCAACCCTCAGTTTGCTTCCTAGAATTCAGCATCTTTTATGGTTTGCCTTCCTCTCAATTTTCATCTTATTTTATTTTTTTTCCCTTCCCTTAAGTTTATCTATTTTGTTTCTTATATTCTACATATGAGTGAAATCATCTGGTATTTGTCTTTTTTTGACTGACCTATTTCTTTTAGCATAATACCCTGTAGTTCCATCCAGATTGTTATAAATGGCAAGATTTCGTTATTTTTGATGGCTGAGTAATATTTGTGTGTGTGTGTGTGTGTGTGTGTGTGTGTGTGTGTGTGTGTACACAACATCTTTTTTATCCATTCATCTGTCTGTGGACATCAGGGCTCTTTCCATAGTTTAGCTATTGTGGACATTGCTGCAATAAACGTTGGGGTACAGGTGCCCCTTCGAATCACTATGTTTGTTTCCTTTGGAAAAATACCTACTAGTGCAATTGCTGGGTCATAGGGTAGCTCTATTTTCAACTTTTTGAGGAACCTCCATACTGTTTTCCAGAGTGGCTGTACCAGCTTGCATTCCCACCAACAGTATGGAAGGGTTCCCCTTTCTCCACATCCTCACCAGCATCTGTCATTTCCTGACTTGTTGATTTTAGCCATTCTCACTGGTGTGAGGTGGTATCTCATTGTGCTTTTGATTTATATTTGTATTTGTATTTTATTTGTATTTCCCTGATGCTAAGTGATGTTGAGCATTTTTTTATGTGTCTGTTCCCCATTTGTGTATCTTCTGAGCATTTCTTGACTGGATTTTTTCTTTTATAGGAGTTGAGTTTGATAAGTTCTTTATACATTTTGGATACTAGCCCTTTATCTGATAAAACATTTGCAAGTAAGTCAGTAGATATTTTCTTAAACAAAAAATATAAAAATGAAAGTATATGTATGATATTTTAAAATATGGATGCAAATACTTGAAGAAATGGCTAAAAGAGTTTGTTTTTTAAAAAGTGAAGCAATTAAAAATATATGTTTATAAAAAATAAAAAATTAATAAATTAAAAAAAAATCTAAAAAAGTGAAGCAATAATTCAGAGAACTTGTTACCTATGGGAGGGGGTAGGAATGGGATGAAAAGAGTAGGGAATGGAGTGACATTTCTCTGAGTACATCTTTTTGTATAGTATTGATTTTTACAACCATGTTAACGTTTTACTTGTCCAAAAAAAAATAAATAAGAATGTAAAACTCTTAAGCTGAATACAAACAGAATCAAATCCAACTGATTTCAAATGAAAAAAAGAAAAAAAAGATTAACACAAGCAATTATCGAACCATAGTAACTTTACTATCTACCTTTTACCTTTAGGTGGAAGAACTGTAAACAAATCTTGGAATTTTGCTAAAAGATTGGTTTTTCACAGTGATATGGGTGCTACAATTCTGAAGCTATTGAAGGATGGAACAAATTGGGCAAATGAGTAAATGATGATTCTCACTGTGATGAGGGAGCAGAAGCCTGGCTGAGGACAAAGCTGGCACCTTACACCCCCTCTCCCCCCACCTCTGTGACATGTGTGACATCCCTCAGGCACTTCTACTGCTCTAAAAAGAAAAACGAATAGTTAACTTGCAGAGATCACAATCCTGCAAGACGGGAGTCTCCCTTGGTTTACAAATGTCCTAGTGATTTACAACACTAGGACATTTACAACACTAGCCCAACTTCCAGAGATAAGCAACTCAGTTCCTAAAGCCCTAACATCGGCCTCCCCTCCATAAAACTGAAAGAGGCTGAGGCCGAAGGAAATGTAAATAAAGTTAAATTTCTTCTAAACCTAAAGATCATTGACAAGGATGTGGGATAGGAGGAATGTGACATTGCACCAGGAAACTCCCAACTGTCTTCATGTTATTGCCTCATTAGAGGGAAAAACAGCTTTGGCTTGACAATAACCAGGCCTTCAGTATCTTGACAGTCTTCTTTACCGTGACAGCCCTTCTGAACAACCCCTTTGTCCTCACCTACCCAACTCCTGTGTATATAATCAGCCACTCCTCAGGATATCAGGGCAGCAGCTCTTCTTGCCCACGGGTCCTGTCCCCGTGCTTTAATAAACCACCATTTTACACCAAAGATGTCTCAAGAATTCTTTGTTGGTCATTGGCTCTGGACCTCACCTCACCAAACCTCACCTAGATTCTAGAACTTCATCAGCTGTTGGAGACAGGAGATACAAATATGGAGTGGGAGGAATACTGTGCTATCTGATTGGAATCGCAGATGTCCATATAAACTCATTTTTAGTAAGTGTACATTTTTCTAAGTTCTGAAAGAGCTCAATAGCAATGAATATATCTTAAGTCCAGACCTGAGTCAGGTACTATTGTCTACTTAATAAAACAGCACTCCTTTTTTTCTTTTTTTAAATTTAAGTAGGCTCCATACCCAGTGTGGGGCTTGAACTCATGACCCTGAGATCAAGAGTTACGTGCTCTACCAACTGAGCCAGCCAGGTCCCCCTAAAACAAGCACTCCTTGGGAAATGGCTGATTCCTGGTCTGGGATAGGGATTGAAAAGATGAGCCTGGAACATCTTGCTGTACCAAAAAGTAAAGGAGTTGTCAGAAATATTCAGGATATGCCAAAGGGGTCACAGGGTTCATCTTGAATGGGCTCTCACTGCTTAACTTTGTGACAATTTGAGCATCAAAATAATGGTAGTAATGGATTTTAACCAATTACTAATATAAGAGCTCAGGAGTCTGGGGCACTTGGGAGGTTCAGTCAGTTAAGCATCCACCTCTTCATTTCAGCTCAGGTCATGATCTCAGGGTCCTGAGCTTGAGCCCTGCCCTGGGTCAGGCTCTGCACTCACTCGGCAGGGAGAGTGACTTGAGATTCTCTCTTGCTCTGCCTCTGCCTCTCCCCACAGCCACCCCTGCCCCACTCTCTCTCAGGTAAATAAATAAATCTTTAAAAAAAAAAAAAAAGAAGAAGAAGAGTTCTGGAGTCTGTAATGATAATAAGGAAGGAACAAAGGAAAGAAGAAAAGAGAGAAATAGAGAGGAAGGGAGGAAGGGAGAAAGAAAGATTTTTCCTGACAGTAGAAGGCCAACCATTTGGCTATTATTATAGTAATAACTTCTTTGAGTAAGGATAAATAAATAGATGCTGCAATTACTGGGTGAAAACTTGATGAACCACAGAAAATGTACATAGAATCAAAGTCTCGGGCACCTGGGTGGCTCAGTGGGTTGGGCCTCTGCCTTCGGCTCGGGTCATGGTCCTCGGGGTCCTGGGATCGAGTCCCACATCAGGCTCTCTGCTTGGCGGGAGGCCTGCTTCCTCCTCTCTCTCTCTGCCTGCCTCTCTGCCTACTTGTGATCTCGCTCTGTCAAATAAATAAAATCTTAAAAAAAAAAAAAGAATTGAAGTCTCTTCCTTAAAATTATTAATTACAGGGGGGAAATAGGAAATTTATAGTGGAGAAAACTGGGCATAGCTCTGTGGGGGAACACTGTAATCAAATAATGAACGTTAAAGTTGCCACTAATGGGATAAAACATCACGTCCTCCTGCTGTAATGCTCTGAGAAGACAAGAGCACATTTGTAATGTCCTTGCCCAAACCAAAGCAAGCAAATAAATGAAACTGAATCTAATAAGGAAACACCAGACAACCCCAAACAGATGGAAATTATTTTTTTAGAAATTGGATGGAATATACTTTTTAAAATGACCATGTCATGAAAGACAACAGAAAGCTGAGGACCATTTTAAAGAGACATGAGAACTAACTGTCATGTGTGATCTTGAACTGGAAAAGAAATTCTTATAAAGGACATTATTTTGGACAACAGGCAAAATTTGAGTATGGAATGTATCACAGTTATGTAATTAAGTACTACATAATAATATTGTAGCAATGATACATTTCCTGATTTTTCAAATATTTATATTGTGGTTACATAAAATAAGCTTCTTGTTCTTAAGAAATACCCCCTGAAATATTTAGAGGTCAATGGACAGGATGGACTGAGGGAAAAAATATATGTGTACGCACACACACACACAGCACAAATGTGGCAACATGTTAACAATTGGGAAATGTGGATGAAGGATAAGGAGTTTTTTTATACTATTCTTACAGCTTTTCTTTATGTTTAAAATTATTTTTTTAAAAAGTTCTGTGTGTGTGTATGTTTTCCTTCTGGCTCCTTTTCTGATACTTAAACTTATTTCCCACTCCCACTCTTAATCTGGATTCCTTATTGGGCAGGAGGGCGCATAATCTCAGACTTCCCTATGAAATGGTGTCGGTGAGGTGGAGATTAGTATCATTTACAATGGGAAACAATGACTGGGGCTCCAGCTCAGAGCAGTCCTGGAGGGAGAGGGAAGCCTTTTAGTTGAAGAATCTTTTCATCATTATTTCATCTTAATCTGGTTATTGGTAACTGAAAAAGAGAAATCACACAGGTAGTGAGAGGCTCCTGTATCCACACTGTGTATCAATACCTCCCTTCTTAAAAGATCAGAATATGCAAAACTGTGTGTAGGATCTCTCATATAGGTGGCTCTATCAAGTGAACAAGAGACATTTTCTTAAAAAAAAAACAAAAAAAACAAAAACAACTTCTTTTTTATCTATTTATTTTAGAAATCTCTACACCCAACATGGGCATCCAACTGAAGACCCTAGGATCAAGGGTTGCATGCTCTTCCAACTGAGCAAGGGACCCCGACCATTTTCTTATGAATGTGTGTGCATGTCTGAGTATATGTGAGTGTGTATTTTTTAATTTTTTTAATAATCTCTACACCCAAGGTGGGGCTTGAACCCATGACTCCAAGATCAAGAGCTGCATGCTCTTCTGACTGAGCCAGCCAGGCACCACGCATTTTCTTACTTAAATGCTTTGGATTGGACTACTGTATGGTTAAATTTCTTTAATAGCCAGAATAATACTATTACGATACAGAAAAGCAGCCTCGTCCCACATCCTTTGTTGTAATTCCAGTATTTACAGTAGACAGCTGGATATTCCAATCCAGAGATTAGGTACAGATTTCACAATTACAAAGAGGCGAACATATCAGCATTGCTCTTAAAGGATATTCTCCTAAAGGAGCACAGCAGAGCCCGGGAATATTTAACAAAAATTGTACAGAAAACTGATTACTTGACAAGCCGTCAAATTCACAGTCAAGGAGAAACAAACCACAACATTAGCAACATAGCAGCATCCAGTAGGCAATGAGTCAAAGCTGTATGTAGGTTACCATACACGGAGCCTGGGAGACTGGGGGCATAGAAGGCCTAAGATCGGAAGTCAGCCCATGCCACACCAACCCATCCACCCACCCACCCGCCAGGTCCCCGTAGTTTACAGTCGGATCTGTTCATACTGAGGACCCCACAACAGGCCCTATTCTAAAGAAGTCTAGTTTCTCCTAGATTTTTTTTTTTTTTAATCTATACCAAGGGGCATAGGTAACACATAAAACAGGCTGCCTCCCAAAGCCAGTGATAAAAAAGGAAGTATAGTCCTCTCAGTTAATTTCACAAAAGATAAACAGAGAAGGCTAAGTCCTAGGCAATTGTGGGGTATGAAAAATGTGCCCCCGCAGCCCCCCCTCCCTCCCCACCAGTTTTGCATTCTTTTGTCTGAATTAGCTTGTGTCTCTCTCTACTGTGAACAGTGAATGCCCAGTGTAGGCTCAGAGTGCTCTTGGAGGGATTTTCATTTCTGTCAGGAATCAAAGTCTTAACCTAAAAAAAAGCAACTGTTTATCTAGAGCTGGTAGAGCAGGTTTGCCTATGAAGTCACACCCTGTTGGCATCACCCAGGCCTCAGAGCATCTCTCCCAGTCAACTGAGCCAATTAAGTAATACACTCTATGAAATTCTTGGCGGGTGTCAGCCTGCCCTTCACAAAGGCTCAGTAGCTACACTGCTTCTAGAATGTTCCAGCTCCACATCATCAAGTCCCCACAAGGCTTGGGGAGAGACTGGGGTACACCTGTTCTATCCTGTCTTCAAGCCTTCTTGGGACTTGATGTAATAGGCGGACTCCCTCTTCAGTGGTCGATGGAAGCTCAAGGACATGTGTCATTCCCAGGACCACTCAAGTGACTCTGTCATATCCCCACCACAAACGAGGCTGCAGACAACTGGCCTACATTAAGTGAACTGAAGTCTGGAGATGATAAAATGCAATCGCAGATGTAATCAGCCAAGGTTCTGTCTGACAGGAGGGCCTTGTCTTTAAAACCCTCATATGTACTATACTGCTTGCTTTCTTTGTGGGTCTTTTATTCTTTGTGTGTGCTTTTACAGTTTATTTCTTGAATATGGGTGTATTCTCAGAATTAAAAAAAAAAAAAAAAACCCACCTTGGATTCAGTTTGTTTATATACACAGAAATTTCACTTAAATAGAGTTTTTTTTTTATCATTTTGATACTCTAATGCATGTTATATTGATATGTTTTATTTTGATATATTACTGTGATCTGTATTTTGTTTTCCAAGATGAGGCCTTCATTTTTAATGACTATAGCCAGCTCTACTGGCCCTCAGCTGTGCTTTTCCGAGCTTCTCATCTTTGCCAGTGAATTAGGAGAGGAATGACTAAGTCATTTCTGAGCCGTGATCCGAAGGACCTATTTTTTAAAAAAAGAAGAAGAAAAAGAAAAGAAAAGAAAAAAAAAAAGAAAGCCTTTCCCCTGCTGTCCCTCCAAACAGCATTTCTGGCTGGAGACAGCACAGTGACCTGATTGTGCCTAGTTGTGACCTATGTCTGGATGAGGGAAATAGGAGCAGGCAAAAGAGTTCTGGAAGAATTTCGGAAGAATGGAGTAAAACCAAATTTGTTTTCTGCATTTTGACTCAGGTTGGCCTTGGGTAGAGATTAGAAAGTAAGCCCTCTGAAAACAAAGAAATTGTGATTAAATAGCCCAGAGAAGATCTTTATGCAGTGAAGAAGTCTTCCTTAGAACAGAGAATAAATAATTAGACCCACATGGGCACAAAATAGAATACACAGTATTTGTTTAGATAAAATGAAAAAAAAATCCCACTGGTAAAATTCCCACTGGACCATCTTAATGAGCAGAGTAGAGGCCCCTCTATAGGACCAGGTGGGATCAGGTTTCAGTATCCTTCCAGACCCAGAATTCTGAGAGAAAGGGTGGTAACATAGGGACCAGCATGGTTTCAGTGGGTACCTGGAATTGGCATGGGTTGTGAAAGGAAAGAGTAGAGCCTCACTCAGATGTAGGGACAGAAAAACATACCACAGCACAGAACACCTAATAGCTGCATAATACTGATCAGTTTATAAACAAATAAGAGTCTTAGAAGCCGACTGAACATCACTCTTGGTAACAGGTGACAGTCTCCCAGTTCTCACTGATAGGAGACAACTTCATAGACACATATATATTGCCCCAAACCTCAATACACTTTACCACAGGGAAGATTTCTACCCAGTCCCTGCTGCTCCCAAAGGACAGGGAGCAAAAGTTCCCTACATCACTGTTCACTGTGACCCGGCATTCCTCCTCCTGTGAAGGGACACACGTCTGTCTCTTCACTTCAGCAGCAAACTCCAGTGGCATCAGGTGACCTTGGTCATAGGCAAGAATCATTCAATATGGCCGTACTTGTGGCAGCTCTGACTCCTTTCTTTTGGTGACAGATTTCAAGCCTTTACGAAATCCTTGGGTGCCCAAAATGACAGATGTCTTTTTTTGAAAATAAATACACCTGAATGAGCTCACCCATCCTCAGAAGAAATTGGCTGCGGTTACTCTTTTGAGGGGAGTCATTAACTCTTCAGGGGAACTTGCTATTCCCTTGCCAGTACAACTTCTCCTCTGCTTTTTTCTTTTTCCACCGACAGAGGAGCAGCATCTTAAAGGTCTTCCTGAAGGTTCTGTTGCAGAGGGCATAGCAAATGGGGTTGACGGTACTGTTGACATAGCACAACCAGTAGCCCAAGTGCCACAGGGTGACCGGGACACACTTGTCACAGAAGGTGGAAACCAGGACCATGATGTTGTAAGGGGTCCAGGTGATGATGAAGGCCAGGAGAATGGCACTCAAGGTCTGGGCTGCTTTCCTCTCCTTGACGAGGACCATTCTCTTTCGTTTGGTCATTTGATGGCTGAGGCTGGGATCCAGGCCTTTCGTCGAAGGGTCCTTGGACACTGGGAAGGAGCAGGGCATGATTTTCACTTTGTGACAGCCGTTGTTGGTCTCCTGGGTCCCATCAGCTTTCACCACCAGCCGGAACTTATAGGCCACACATTTCTGACTCTTGGGTCTATGAGCAGCACCGGGGGACAAGAAGTATTTTTGGGTGTCATAGTCATTTTTTTCAGCTTGAGCTTTCACAAACGTCTCCTTGGTCTCTTCGGCACTGAATTCTTCCCTCGGGCTTTCCTTGGCCTGACTCTTGTAGACTACTTGGAAGACAGGGTCTGTGGCAGGCTTGTCCTCATCCTCCGAGGAAGGGTAGCTGCTACAGGTAGTGAGCTGCTCGGCTTGGGCCCACTCGGTGCTTGGGCCCGTGGTTTGGGACGGCTTCCCAGGTGTGGAGGTGCTCCTGCGGGAGGATGACCAGGAGGCTTGGTTCCTTTCCCTCTGGGCCAGGGTGGGTTGAGGGCAGCTAAAGCAGGATGTCAGCAGAGACTTATGAGCCGGCTTTCTTGGCTCTGCTTCCGCCATGGAGTCAGAGCCCTGGAGGTCAGCCAGGTCCTTGGTCCGTTTCTCTGTCTCCCTGTAGATTCGGCAGTAGAGGATCGTCATGACAGAAACGGGGATGTAGAAGGCAGCAATGGCAGTGCCGAAGGTGATGGTGGGCTCGGACAGAAACTGGATCTGGCACTCATCTGGTGGTACCGTCCGCTCTCCAACCAGGTACTGCCAGCAGATGATCGCTGGGGCCCAAAGGATGAAGGAGATCAGCCAGGCCAAGCCAATCATGATGGCAGCCCTTTTTGGGGTACGTTTGGCCCGATATGTCAGAGGTCTGGTGATAGAAAAGTAACGGTCAAAACTGATCACCAGAAGGTTCATGACGGAAGCGTTGCTAGCCACGTAGTCCAGGGCGAGCCAGAGGTCACAAGCCAGACTGCCAAGCGCCCAGCGTCCCATGAGGATGTAGGTGGTGTAGAGGTTCATGGAGAAGATCCCAATGATGAGATCTGCACAGGCTAAGCTGAGCAGGTAATAGTTGTTCACAGTCTTCAGCTGACTATTGACTTTGAAGGAGATCATGACTAAGACGTTGCCCACAATCGTGATCAGGCTTACCACAGCAGTCACAGCCGCAATAGTGATGACTTCCCACAACCTATGGCGTTCCAAAGGCTGGTGACTTACCGGGGTGCCATTGACAGTGGTTGTATTGTGGTAAGATTCCCCTTCCATCCTTAATTAGAATGAAGTCTTGGGTTCTAAACCATCTCTTTTCTATCTCACCTCTTCTTGGTCAGCATCTGGAAGAGAGGGAAACACATTAGCTCCACTCACCAGCATGGATCTTTTTTCCATTCATTGTATATCATTTACAATAGAATAGCAAATGTGGTCACACACATATTCAGAGTGAGATGCTGAAATCTCTAAAAGTTTTGATGACATTTTTTAGCAGCCTCATGCCTTCGCTTTTTGGAAGTCCCAGTGCCTGAGAGCCTTTCTTGTCCTAGAGGCTGCTGCCCTCTTGTGGTTCCAATAGGCAATTAAAGAGAACTGTGAAGACGAAGGGGAAGGAAAAGGCTATTGGATAACTGGGGAGAAATAAAGAGAAGAAAGCCCATGATGTGAAGTTACTTTTGATTGCAACGGCCTTAGGGGCAGAAATTCTGTTTTTTAAGTTCACAGTGATAACTACCTAGTCTATCATGCACTGGGGAAAGAGACGAGTTGTATCTATTCTATAATCCCATTTCTAATCATTACTGAGTTTAATTATAGATTCAGTTATAAAGCATTTTTGAAGCACTGTTTTGAGGCAAAACTGTCTTACGACACTTCTCCCTGGCTTATGTGAGAACTCCCCTTGTGCGTGGAGGGGTTGGAATTTTCCCCAGCTGCTGAAGACGGTAACCTCCCCCCACTTTTGAGCCATGTGTGAGGTCATAGAAATGTTTTAGATTATTTTTAGATTTTTATTTTTATTTTTAGATTATTTTATTTTCTGTTATTATAAAGTAATATTTCCTTGCAAAAGTTCAAGCAATGTCAAAATGTGTATCTTAAAACAAGCTTCCTCTGACTCAGTCATACAGAAGTAATCAGTGCTTTCCCCTATGCACATACTAACAAATACATAAATACAATTATTTTTAAATGGGTGACTTTTTAATGTTTACACACTGAATTTTGTTTTTCATTTAACAAATTATCATGGACACACTTTTTCTTTCTTTTAAAAAAATTTTTTTAAGTAATGTCTACACACAACATGGGGTTCAAACTTGGGATCCCAAGATCAAGAGCTGCATGCTCCATCCACTGAGCCAGCCAGGCGCCCCAATAGGCACATTTTGTATCAGCATGTCTTTTGGATCAGAGCTCCTTTTTCATTTTAATGACTGTACATTATCCCACTTAATGGGTATAATATAATTTAGTTAATACCACTGACAAATTCCAACTTTTAAAAATAAATTTTCCTTTTCTAGATTAAACATCTGTGTACACGATAAAAAGCTTCAGTGGCTATAAAAGTGTAAATGGTATAAAGAGAGGTCTCCCTCCCACCTCTGACCTGGAAGCTCAATCTCCCTTTTCTGCAGGTAACCACCATTACCACCATTTCTTATTTTTCCTTTCAGAGATATAATATATGCATGCAATATTTATTTGGTGATCTATTAAAAATTTTTTATTTAGTAATCTCTATGCCTAACATGAGGCTTGAACTCATGACTCTGAGATTAAGAGTTGCCATGTTCCACTGAGTCAGGCACGCACTCCTGAAAAATACTATTTTAATTACAAAATTCCAGGCCCCATGATATGATGATAGGTAGGGAAGGGAGAATCTTTTTAATGACCCTCAAAGCTTGCCATGTGAGCAATTACTGCTCTGCCTACTGACTGGTCCTGACATGTCTCTGATAACAGTATTGATATAAAGATGACAAATTTGTGAAGGGCTATGGATTTTCTTTCCTTGTTCTGTATTTCCAACTCCACTGTTAGATGTTTTTCTAATGCCTCAAATTCAATATGGAATTGAATTGATGATATTGTCTTATACTAGGAAACAGATTCTTCTGACTTTCTGATCTTGCACTCTCTTCCTTCTGATCCCAACTAAGACAGTACAATTTACCCATGAAATATCCCTCTTATTGGTCCCTTTCCTTTCCTGCATCTATCACCCTGATTAGCCTTGTGCTGCCTTATACTGATTACCCCTTGGTGTTATCAATGTTCCAAAGACAGCAAAGCATGACTCCTAAGCACCTGGAAAGCCAGAGTTGCTCTGCACCCTGAAATTCTCTGGGCGTTTTCCATCCCAGACTGTCTCTATGTGACAGGTCTAAGTCTCATAGTGCAAGAAAGATCCCACAGAAATTCCTTCCTTTTTCCTTCATTCCTTCTTTCTTTCTTCTCCCAATCAATATGTATTGGATGTTTTTTATGTGACGGACTCTAATGGCAGGGAGACCAGGGAACAAAACATTGGTGGGGGTATAGATAAAGAAGCAGGTAATAAATGGCAGGGGTCTCGTCTGGCACTGCAAGTGCTAGGGCACATAGAAGGGCGTGTAAGCCAGACCCATGGAAAGGGGAAGAACTTCTTGAGGAAAAGGTTATCTAAGCTGAGGCTTGAAACGTGCATGGGCTTTATCTAGGCAAAGCGGGTGTGTATGGGTAGGCTGGGGAAAAGAGTGTTGCAGCCTCAGAGGGGAAGAACTTACTTGCAAGCCCAGAGGCAAAAGGAGGCATCGGGTCAACATCACTGATCATCAGGAAAATGCAAACCAGAACTAGAAGGAGATATCAACTCACACCTGTCTGAATGACTAAAATCAACAGCACAAGAAACAACAGGTGTTGGTAAGGATGTAGAGAAAGGGAAATCCTCTTGCCCTGTTGGTAGGAATGCAAACTGGAATAGCGGCTCTGGAAGACAGTATGGAGATTCCTCAGAAAGTTAAAAATAGAGCTACCTTACAATCCAGCAATTGCACTACCAAGTATTTGCCCAATCAATACAAAAATCCTAATTCAAAGGGATACACTTACCCTGATGTTTACAGCAGCATTATCTACAATAGCCAAATTATGGAAGCAGTCCAAGGGTCCCTCGATTGATGAGTGGATAAAGAAGATGTAATATACATACATATATACAATGGAATTAATCAGCCATAAAAGAGAATGAAATCTTGCCATTTGCAAGATAGGGCTAAAGAGTGTGATTCTAGGTGAAATAAGTCAGTTGGAGAAAAACAAATATCAGATGATTTCACTTATGTGTGGAATTTAAGAAACAAAACAAATGAGCAAAGGGCAAAAAGAGAGAGAGGCAAACCAAGAAACAGACTCTTAACTATAGAGAACCAGCTGATGGTTACCAGAGGGGAGGTGCGTGCAGGGTTATAAATAGGTGATGGGGGTTAAGGAGGGCACTTTCTGTGATTCTGTGAGCACCAGGTGATGTATGGAAGTGTCAAAGCCTATATGGCACACTTGAAACTAATATGACCCTGTGTGTTAACTAACTGGAATTTAAATAAAAATGTTAAAAAAAAGAGGTATCGGGTTGGAGATACTGAGACACGGAGGAGAGGTGACACTAGAGAGGTTGAGGGGGTGGGGTAGGCAGGACAGGAGTGGACTTGAGATAAAAGAAGTCCACCTTCTGGGAGGACTGTGTCAGCTATTTCTAGACTCTGCCTCTGCTCTGAAGGTCGTCCTGACACTGAGGGCGTTGGGGGCAAGAGTCGGGAGAGAAGTAATAAAATGAACTGACTGCTGAGTTTTTCTAATCAGGTCTTCAATCTAGAAATAAACGGTGTTTCAGAAGGATTTAATTTTTCCACTTAATTTTATTAGAAGGTAGCAAGCAACTCCTGAAGGGTTCTGGCCTGTGAGCACATGTGTATAGCCAGGGGCTTACCCTCTCTGAGTTGTTTCCTCGTTTGTAGAAATCAGGAAATTGGACTATAGGATGCAGATACATACATTTTAATGATTTTTGTATATCACACAGTGTGATGATGGTTGGTTTTATGTGTCCTCTATGGTTGCCAGGTTTTTGGTCAAACTTCCTAGTCTAGATATGGCTGTGAGGGTATTTTTTTAGATGTGACTAATACTTCAGTCAGTAGGCATTGAGTAAAGACGATTATCCTCCATTATGTAGGTGGGGCTGAGCTAATCGGCTAAAGGCTTTAGAGGAAAAGGCAGAATTCCTTCTGTCTCCAGACTACCTGTGGATATAAGGCTACAACACTGATTTCTGCTGGAATTTCCAGTCTTCTAGCCTGCCCCCACACATTTCAGATTTGCTAAACCTCACAATTCCTAAAAATTAAAAAAAAAAAAAAAGCTCTTTCTCTGTGATAAAAGGATTAAATACTTTGATGAATGGAAAATGTCATCTATAGTGACAACAGGGTCTCTGAGTCGTACAACTGAATCCGGCATTGGGCAGCTGTCAGTTTGAAAACCTAGCCCCAGGGCTGCCTGGCTGGCTCAGCTGGTGCCCTGCGCAACTCCTGATCTCAGGGTTGTGAGTTTGAGCCCCACGTTGAGTATAGAGATTACTTAAAAAAAAAAATCTTTAAAAACCAAAAGCCAAAAAACCCCTTAGTTATGTTGTTTACTGTCTGACTTTGGACATGTCACCTGACCTCTTTTAAACCTCGGATGTTTAAGCTTAAAAGTGGGGACACGGAAAGTCTACCTCATTTGGTTGTTTTCAGGATTAAACGAGGTAATCCTCATTTAGTGTTTCACACAGCGTCTGTGGCAGGGGAATGTTCGTTACAAAGTAGCCATCGGGCTGAAGGACATGAAAATGGCTTTTCCTATGGTGGGATGGGTCCAAGGTGCGGTCTATAAAGGGACAAGGAGGAATACAATGATGAGGCAATACTCTCACAACCTTGAACTGGCTGTTTTAGTGATACTTTTCCCTTTAGTTCTGGTAATTTATGCTCACCTTCAGGGGCATAACAAATTGTTTCCAACTACTAAAGCAGAATAACTGTGATGAGAGCCAAGGTTAACAGTCTTCCCCAAAGTCTGCTCATTAGAATAGGACTACCTCAAGATACTTGATTAAAAAATAACATGGCCCCACAGTCAAAGAAGTTGAGAAGATACCATCTATTATTTAAAGCTCTCAGAGATCCTGAAGGCAAATGAGCCCAGGGAAGGCTGAGAGGCCTCAAGGTCAAGGATACTATTTAATTTGGTTTAGCACAGCGGAGGCTTAGCATATAAGCTTTTTCAGGGGAATGTCTGCTGGTATCCTGTGGCATCTGTCAGTCACACTCGGGAAATGCAGTTCCGTGGGAAACATACTGAACCAGGAGTATGGAGATCTGAGTTCACATTTCAGCTAAAATCTTGTGATTTGACACATATCTGGGTCTCAGTTTCCCCACATACAAAATTAAGAGATTGCAACTGTAAGGGCCTACTTAGCTGGAGCAGCCCCACCTTGGTAGGACAGCCATTTTGTTGTTTATGCAGTGAACTTAGATTGACCCTGCCTTCCAGAGGAACTCACTTAGAAACAGGTCTGGGAAACCGGTAAAATATGGCGGAGGAACCCCTGTTAAAAGAGCCCATATACCAGGACGTGTCAGGTCAGGGAGAGATAACAGAGCCCAGAATGCAAGGATGAGTCAGGCCAGGTGGAGACATCCAACCAGTAAAGCGCACACACTATCTCCCTGACTACCAAAGAATGTGGGCCCCAACTTTTGGGTGCCAATTCTGACCAAGGTGATAGGGTAGTTCAAATAGCTACTATAGGGGAATTGTAATTCAAGTGGCCACCCGTGTGTGACCTAGCATGACTGTGCAGCTTTCTCTGTGTGTCACAATCTCATTGGCCACCTGTGTGTGGCCAGGCTCAACCACATGGCCTTTGCTCTATAAAAGTTACTCTGTGAGGCAGGGAGGGGTCGCCTTCTCTGTAAGAGGCGGCCCAGGCCCGTTGGTTTGGTTCTCAGTGCTTGGCATGAAGTAAAGCTTTGCTTTGTATTGGTCTCGTCCTTTTGTCCACGGACCGTTCAGCAACCAATGATTTACCCTACAAAACGCTTTCAAGTTTTACCTATAGACTTACAATGGCAAATACTGGACATTGTCTGAATTTCAGACCTCAACTTCTCTCTATCCTCAACCAGAGAAATAGCCATGAGTTGGCTTGCTCAGGCAGTTCATGTAATGGAAGTAGCTATCAGCCAATTTTGAACCCTTGATTTCCTCAGCTGTTAAGCAAATATAACAATATCTGCTCTCCTCACCTTACAGATACGTTTTGAGGACTTCCAGGTGAGGTAATGTAGGGAAACTACCAAGTCCTATTCTGGTGTCAGTTTGGAGTTTTAATTATCATAAAATGAAAGGTTAGGGGCGCCTGGGTGGCTCAGTGGGTTAAGCCTCTGCCTTCAGCTCAGGTCATGATCTCAGGGTCCTGGGATGGAGCCCAACATCAGGCTCTCTTCTCAGCAGGGAGCCTGCTTCTCCCTCTCTCTCTGCCTGCCTCTCTGCCTACTTCTGCCCACTTGTGATTTCTCTCTCTCTGTCAAATAAATAAATAAATAATCTTTAAAAAAAAAAGAAGAGTTAGTCTTGGTAAGTGGGTCTTGTCACAGGCAGCTCATTAAAACTATCCGGGAGCTTTTGAAAAATACTGTTGTCTGGGTCCCCCCACCCTGGGTGTTAACAAGAGTCTATGTGGGAGAGACTTGGGCATCACCGGGTTTTGAAGTTCCTGAGGTAATTCTCCCCTGCAGCCAGGATTGGAGAACACTGACCTCTCTAGCTCCTCAAAACTCAAGGTGTCGTCCATAGAGGGCCAGTTTTGGCATTGCCTGGGAGCACGTTGGAAATGAAGAAATCCCTGGAACTTGAATTAGTGCTTCTCAAAATGTAGCATGCTTAGTATGAATTAACTGGCGGACTTAGCGAAGCTACGGAAGGGTGGAGTTCGCAATCCCACATTTCTCAAAAACTCCTGAGGACTCTGCTGACCCATGGACTGTATTTAAACAGCAAGACTGAGGATATTCTGAATTCCCAGGAAAGGGGAACTGTATCTTATAAATGGTGCTGTTAAAATTGGAATTCTCTGACTGAAATGTGTGATAACGTTTGGATTCCTCTCTGCTCCAAGGACTTTTGGGTTATTTTTATTTCTCCTGTTCAAACTTAATACATACTTCCTTTCTAGGTTTGCTTCTATTTGTTCCATTTTTTCCCCTGCCTCATGTTTGAGAGGGTGATTTTTCCTGATTCTTAAACTGGTGGGAATGGACCAATCTTGTCACAGTCAAAATGGCATATGGGGCATGAGGTAGGTTCCATGACTGAAGTTTTGATTTTTTTGTGTGTGGATGATAGTTGAGTGTGAAAACTGAGTTTCAGGTGCAATAGTCTTCCAAAATAAACTTTTGAATCACTAAAAGTTTTTTGAGTAACAGATTATGTTTATGGAGGAGTGACTTTTTTTTTTGGATTGATTGATTTTATTCTATTTTTTAAAATATTTTATTTATTTACTTGAGAGAGAGAGAGAGCATGAACGGTGGGGAGGGGAGGAGGGAGAGGTAGAAGCAGGCTCCACACTGAGCAGGGAGCCCCATACATGGCTCAATCCAGGACCCTGAGCTGAAGTAAACACTTTACCTACCGAGCCACACAAGTGCCCCTGGAAAATGGGAACTTTTAAAGTTTGAGTAACTAAACAAGAACTCGTGAATTCTCACTCCCGAGGCAACCATTTATATTTCGTTTCCCCCACAGCCCAAAACATCAGTAGGTGTTACTCCTTGAAACGTCTTGGTGGCTCAGTGAGTTTAGTGTCTTACTCTTGATTTCAACTCAGGTCATGATCTCCTAGTTGTGAGAGGGACCCCTGCACTGGGCTCCCCACTTGGTGAAGAGTTTTCTTGAGATTTTGTCTTCCAAGACCCCTCCCCACTTGTGCATGCTCTCTCTTTCTCTCTCAAATAAATAAGTAAAATCTTTAAAACCAAAGTTTCCATTTTCCACACTTTGCAGAGAGTATGTTTATTTCTAGGGTACCAACATCAGCAGAGAGGAAATAATTACCCCTGGTTTATTTTCCAGCACCAAACAGAAGACGAAGAATCCCAGAACAGTAAAATTGTCCTTGTTCCCAACTCTGGCAGATTGCTTCTTGCTTCTTTGCTGTCAATAAATTATACAAAGGAAACAAACCAATGCAAAAACAAAAAAAAAAAAAGGTAACATTGTGTATCAAATTAATTCTTTTCCTGTGGAGTGGCCTTGATGACTTCTGAGGTTTTGCAGGAGATGAGCTTAGATCTTGAATTTCTGAAATACCTTTTCTCTGAGAGGCTTTTTGCTTGAACCAGGCTTCACTGTTTCTATAGCAACCGTAATGGAAATTTTAATAGTGTCTACAGTCCAGTGATACCAGGACATCATCATAACCAGCTGTTGTTATGAATAACATGAGTTATTCATAGTTGTGAATAGAGTATTCATAAGCTGCTCTTCCTCCTCCCCCTTCCTTTTCAAGGATAAATCAGGAGAAAGTAAACTTAAACACACATGGTGGCATTGGGTTAGATATCAGGAAGAACTTCCAGTGACAGAATGTGTGAGTAAAAGAAGTTTGGAATTTGCCTTTTTGTTTGTATTTTAAAGTAGGTCTAACTTCTTTTGATTGCTAGAATGCTGTCCAAAGATACATGGTTATTGAGAAATGACTTCTTAATGTCACTGAAGCAATAATATCTGGATCAGAATTTTAAGGTAATGCGTGCTGTTTTTAAATTTCTAACATGTATTTATTATTTTTTACTGATGTATAGGGGACATACCATATTATACTGGTTTCGAGTACACAACATAGTGATCTGACAGTTCTATACTTTCTGAAATGCTCACCATGGTAAGTGTAGTTCCTATCTATCACCATATAAAGCTATTACAATATTATTGATAACACAAGTTTTTATTTATTTATTTATTTGGCAGAGATCACAAGTAGGCAGAGAGGCAGGCAGGGAGAGAGAGGAGGAAGCAGGCTCCCTGCTAAGCAGAGAGCCCGATGCGGGGCTCGATCCCAGGACCCTGGGATCATGACTGGAGCCAAAGGCAGAGGCATTAACCCACTGAGCCACCCAGGTGCCCCGATAACACAAGTTTTTAAAAACATATTCTGTGTTCAGGGACGCCTGGGTGGCTCAGTTGGTTAAGCAGCTGCCTTCGGCTCAGGTCATGATCCCAGCGTCCTGGGATCGAGCCCCGCATTGGGCTCCTTGCTCGGCAGGGAGCCTGCTTCTCCCTCTGCCTGCCATTCTGTCTGCCTGTGCTCGCTCTCTCTCCCTCTCTGATAAATAAATAAAATCTTTTAAAAAAAAAACATATTCTGTGTTCACTACTGTGCTAGATTTCATGGGGTGTATAAAAGAGAGCTTTATAATAGCAGGGCACAGCAGGGCAGAGGGGCACTGACATAGGCTGTGAGTAATGGCCGTGGTGGAGATTCTATGCCAATTGCTTCCCTTTCTCTGTGAAATAGAAAGCAAGGTCAGCAGCTGAGAGTGGGGATGGAGGGAGAGCGGCCAAGCCATGAGTTCTCCATGTCTGGAGTTTGACGCATTCATTTTCGGTGGTTTCCTGACTCTGGTTCTAGGGCCCAAGGACCTACTGTGTGTGAGCTGGCAGGCAGTTCACTGCCCTGTCCTCCTCACCAGTTAAAGGCCAGGGATTCTGGCCTGAAAGGAGAGCTCCTTCCAAAGGCCCTCCCCCTACAACCCTGAGCACCTCTCCACAGTGGCTGCAGCTGTTCAAAAACACCTATGAAATACAAAGACCTCTTTTGAGAGACCTTATCAATGTTTTCCAATTTGCACACTTTATTACTAAGCATCAGAAATTCAACAAAACTGTAGAAGATCTGCCCGTAGAAGATGAAAAGAAGAATCAGGAAGATGCATTTGTTCCATGAAAATTTATTTGCAAAGGGAAGATGCATTTTAATTAAATCTTTAATTTAATTAAAGATGATATGGATGTTATGATAGGACAAAAAATGGTCCTCATCCACCTTCATGAAACAATAAGAGCTTCTGAGCGCTATGGTATCAGGCTAGGAATTATGTGGTTTCCTGCAATTATGATGTTTGAAGGCTCAAATATCACCTTGATAGCGGTTCTCAAATTTGAGGGTGCATCCGAACCACATAATGGGGGCAGTGATTGCTGGGTCTCTTCCCCAGTTTCTGATTTGGGGTGAGGCCTGAGAATGTGCATTGTTAACAAGTTCCCAGGTTATGCTATGCTGCTGGTCCACATTTTGAGAACTATCTCCTTAAGGAATTAGCTGCCTCTTGTTTTTCTTTTTTAAATATATCAAGTCACATATCTTTAAAAATATGCAAAAAGTCCATTTATTTTTGAAAGGAGCCCCTTATGTAATCGAGCACTTTCTTTTTGATATCTCACGAATACTACCTAAGGGAAACTCAATTTTTTATTCATGCAGCGGCATATGTTTAAAATCAGGTGCATCAAGTCAAAGCAATAGCAGAAAATCTTCCTTCCCTTTGTTATTTATAAAATCAAAGGCCTCTGGTTCCTTGCAGTGCAAGAATGCCATTTTTATCCTTGATGATAGATCACTTTCCATGTGAATCAAAACCAGAGAGGAAAGCATACTCAACATCTTGATTAAAAGAACTTCAGCTAGAGGTGTTCCTCTAGTTAAGAAGGTTAGCAGGGGGATCTCAAAATTCACCATATCTAAACTCTGCTGACTGAATTGAAAAAAATCTTAGATGGACAGATGGTGAAGGGAAGAGGACATCTGGTAGCATCTGCTGCATAGACTTAAGAACACAGACTCTGGGGGCACCTGGGTGGCTCAGTGGGTTAAAGCCTCTGCCTTCAGCTCAGGTCATGATCCCGGGGTCCTGGGTTAGGGTCAGGGGTCCTGGGATCAAGCCCCGCATCAGGCTCTCTGCTCAGCAGGGAGCCTGCTTCCCTCTCTCTCTCTGCCTGCCTCTCAGCCTACTTGTGATCTCTGTCAAATAAATAATCTTAAAAAAACACACACACGCGCGCGCGCACACACACACACACACAGACTCTGAAACCAGACTGAGTGGGTATGAATCCCACTCTGTCACTTATTAGTTGGAGCAAATTATTTAACCCCTTTGTGACTCAGTTTTCTTATCTGTAGAATAGGAATAATAATAGTGTTTACCTGACTGGAATAGTCTAAAGATTCAAAGTTAGTACATTTAAAGTGCTTGGAACGGTGAGAGGCACAAAGTAAGTGTTAAATAAATGTTAGCTCTTCTTGTCCACAAAAAAGTCCACCTTTTCTATCGTAATTTTGGAGACTTTTTGTGGGATGGTTATATAGTTACATCAATTTTTTGCTGGTGGTTCTCACCTGGGATGATTTTTCCCATCACTCCAGAAAAACTGGAGACATCTTTGGTTGTACAACTAGGGGGAAGAGTTGTTGCTGGAGGGTAGCAACTAGTGGGTAGAGGCCAGAGATGTGGTTAAACATTCTATAATACACAACAAAAGCCACCACCACAAAGATCGTCCAGCCCTAAATGGGCCAAGATTGAAACCTTGATTTATGCTGTCTGGTTTGAGATTAATATGTGGATTCGTCATCATGGTGAGAGCCCAAACTGGTGGTGTGTTGGTAAATTTTTTTTTTTTTTTAAGATTTATTTGACAGACAGCAAGAGCAGGAACACAAGCAGGGGGAGTGGGAGAAGCAGGCTCCCCACTGAGCAGGGAGTCTGATGTGGGGCTTGATCGCAGGACCCTGGGATCTTGATGTGAGCCGAAGGCAGACACTTAACAACTGAGCCATCCAGGCGTCCCTGTGCTGGTAATATTTAACAGCTGGTTCCACCCCCACCTCCAACAAAGCCCCGATTTGCAAATATCTGACAATTTCTGTGGTGTAAAAATTCTTACTGTAACCCATTTCAAGTACCAACTTTATATCACTGAATGTAGAATTAGGAAGAGATAATGTACCAAAACATTATAGTTTGTGGCCACACAGGGCTTGGGGGTCCAGCTTGTCCAATGCAGTCTTTTTTTTTTTTTTTAAAGATTTTATTTGAGACAGTGCGAGATGGGGAGGGGCAATGTGCACAAGCAGGGGGAGGGGTAGAGGGAGAAGCAGATTCCTCAATGAGTAGGGAGCTCAGGACTCCATCCTAGGACCCTGGGATTGTGACCTGAGCTAAAGGCAGAGGCTTAACTGACTGAGCCATGCACCTGTCCAGTGCATTTTTTTTTTTTTTAAGGCTTTGTTTATTTGTCAGAGAGAGTATAAGCAGGTTGAGTGGCAGGCAGAGGCAAAGAGAGAAGCAGTCTTCCCACTGAGCAAGGAGTCCGGTAAGGGACTCTACCCCAAGACCCTGGGATCATGACCTGAGCAGAAGGCAGCAGCTTAATCGATTGAGCCACCCCGGCTTCCCTGTTCAGTGCATTCTTAAAAATGCCTTTCCTTAAAATATATATATATATATATATATGCCTTTCCTATCTGTCTATATCTCCTCTTAGCTCCTTTATGGTGCACAGGGAAAAGGATACCTTTGTTGGTACTATTTTTGTCTTCCTGTTTAGTGTTTATCTAGAGGTAGGATTGTTGACTTTCAGAGTTAAGCATGGGGATGAATAACTTAATTCTGGGTGCCACTGCCAGTCTTAATTTGACAAGTAGAGATATGGAAAAAAAATGAGGAAAATAGAGTGTGTAGGAATAAAACAAAGGGAAAGGCTGGGGATCAGTGGAGATGGAAAAGAAAAATTTGATGTACTGTGTGAGAATTAATAGTGTCCATTGACAAATATGTTCATCATTAAGACAATGAAATAACACAGAACAATATACAATGTTAAAAAATACTGTGAAGGGGCGCCTGGGTGGCTCAGTTATTAAGCCTCTGCCTCCGGTTCAGGTCATGATCCCAGGGTTCTGGGATGAATCCCCATGTCAGGCTCCCTGCTCAGCAGGAAGCCTGCTTCTCCCTCTCCCACTCCCCCTGCTTGTGTTCCCTCTCTTGCTGTGTCTCTGTCAAATAAATAAAATCTTAAAAAGATAAAATACTGTTCATCTGACAACTTTCCCTGACACATCTCCAACTTGTATTTTCTCTGTTGACTAGTGGCATCATTAACTACCACCAAGCAAGAAACCTGGGCTTGACCTCTAACTTCTCACCCCTTTCCCACCCCATTTACAACTAACTGGTGATGAGGTCCTATCCATTTTCCCATTGTTTGCCTCCTTGGCTTTCAACTTCATTGAGGCCCTAATCATTTGTGGCAGGAACTATGCCAGTAGTTTCCTAATGGCTCTGCCTAGGATTCTAATTTTCCTCTACAGAATGATTTTCTTGGTGGTTAACAGCATAGACTCTGAAGCCAGACTGCCCAAAGTTCCAATCTAAGCTGTGTGATTGTGGAAGTTTCTTTATTAGATCCGTCATCTGTAAAACAGGACTGACACTAGTATAACCTCATAGGCTGCTGAGAGGTTTAAATGAAGTGTTATATAGGAGGTACTCAGAACCACACTGTGTCACTATGTTTAAAGTTGTTCCTCTCCAGTTCCTAATCCTTCATCGGTTCCCTCCATCTAGAAATCTCCCATATCGCACTTATCAACCAGGCAAATTCCTGCTTACCCATTAGGCCTTGGCTCAAGGGTCTATTTCTCATGAGGCCTTAAGCTACTCATTTAGGCATTTTTTTTTTCTTCCTTTGGGCCTTCACCTTGAACTTTTCACTGCACTCAGCACACTAGTGCAGTCATCTGTTTACAAGATTATCCTCCTTAGGGAAAGTGGAAAGTGAGCTACATAAAGGCAGGGACAGCAGCTACTTTTTCATTTTCTTTCTTCTTTTTTTAAATCTCCAGGACCAAGCAGTGTGCCTGGCCTAAAGTAGACAATTAGAAGCAATGAATAGTGTTGAGTATATACGGATATCAGAAAAGACTGGGAAGGGGATAAAAAAGGCACTTGTTTTGCTATGCTGATTGGATGATGGGAGTTTTAGCCCTTTTTATTTTAGGTGGTTTCTGTAATGCAAACTTAAAAATGGTTCCCCTGTATCCATATAACCAATTGCCCTTCTTCCCCCTGGTTAAAAGAACAGACTGGACCAAAAAAAAAAAAAAAAAAAAAAAAAAAGAAAAAGAAAAAAGGATTACTACATAGCAACAAAAAAAAGAATATAATTATTAAATCATGGATGAATCTCAAAATTTTCGACTAAATAAGTGACACACACACAAGAATAGACTGGAGTGAGCCCGCTTGAGTTAAAATGCCAGGTCCACCACTTAAGGCAAGTTGTTTAACTTCTAGGGCTGCTTCTCATTTGCAAAGTAAGGATCACAGGATTAAACACTCATGCGCTCAGCAATGTGAGCTAAAGTAGACATTTCTGCAAGTTCTCCCAAAGACTTGGGAGCCCTCCCATCCATTACCAGTTTTGCACGGTGCACAGCAAGCACAGTTGCTTGCTGTAGACCACACCGCTCACTTGAGACCCACCCACCTTTTCCTCCACACCTCCTCTGATCCCTGAATTCAGAATTATTTTAATAATTACACACATTCATTCTTGAAAATCTGGAGATTAAACGGGGAAAAAAGGAAAAATTAACTCACTGGGAGCCTCACCATACGGTTAGGTTAACCTCTGATTACATTTTGGTACTATACGTTTCAGATTAAAAAAAAATGCAAATACATTCATATTCGTATTCTCCTTCCTTTTAACAAAAACGAGTTCCTATTATACAAACGCTTTAACCCATCCTTAAGCCAAGGGCGCTCCTCCAGCCCGACCGTCTCCCCACTTCCCCGTCCCACGTCGGGCCTTTTCCTCTGAATCCCCAGCCTTCCCCGGGCCCCGGTTCCGGCCCCACCTGCCAGGCCTCGGGCCGCCCCGCCCCCGCCGCGGCCGGTTTCCATCCCCGGCCCCGCACCCCGCGCTCGCCGCCACCGGGGGCCCGTCGCTCCCGGCTCTTTCGAGCAACCCGTTTCCGGTGGGGCCAGGGCGTCTCCGCGGCGGCCCGGCTCCCGCGCGCTCAGCACCGCCGGCGGCGGCCAGATGCAGGCGGAGCGAGGAGCTCGGGGCGGCCGCGGCCGTCGGCCCGGCCGTGACCGGCCAGGCGGGGATCGCGACCGGGCGGGGGCCGCAGCCGCAGTGGCAAGAGGCGGCGGCGGCGGGGACAGTGGCGGCCGCCGGGGTCGCGGCCGTGGTTTCCGAGGCGGCCGCGGCGGCCGAGGAGGAGGCGCCCCGCGAGGAGGCCGCCGGGAGCCAGGAGGCCGGGGCGCCGGGGCCAGACCGCCGGTAAGAGGCTTCGGATGGTGGGATCTGGGCTGATAGGGGCTGGCCGCGAGGCAGGAGCCGCTACCCGCTTGCGGGGCGCAATGCTAGTCGGGCGGCCGCGGCGCCTGCGCTTGCGCCTGCGCGGGACGGGCGGAGGGCGGCGGGAGCGCGCGCCGGGTGTGCACGTGGCGCGTCTAGGGGCGAGCACCCCGGCTACCTCCCCACGGCTTTGGGGTGGGAGAGGCGGCCGTCGGGGCGTCCCCAGATGCGGGAGGGGTCCAGACCCAGAATAGCTAAGAACCCAGGGTGTGTCAGGGCTGCAAAGCTAGCGCGCCCGTGGGATTCCGGTGGGGTGTCCATGTGATTGACCCTTATGGGGTGGGGGTGCGGCCAGGACTTGGTCTGGAGGAGCTATTGGGCAGCCTTACAGAACCGGCAGACATTCCTGTTATTAGGAGGGAAGGTGTTTTTTTTTTTCGGGGGGGGGGCGGGTTGTTTTGTTCACTGTGCAAGGCCTAGCACATGGTAGGATAATAAAGGTTTACTCAATGAAACTCAATGAAAGAATGCTCCCGGTGGACTGGACTCCATAGTATTTTGGGGCGGGATCAGATGCATAGTTCTCTCTTCTGACGGCATAGTTCTTTTTTTTACTACATACGTCTAGGAACAAGGGGTCACTGGCCTTCGTGTTTTTTTAAACAATTTTCAACCTGAAAATAGATGTTTCAGCAGTCAGGTCTGAATTTTAATAGCAGTGTGATCGACCTTATTTACACATTCATAGACACTTCGTATAGCTTGAGTAGGGAATGATAGGCAAACTCTTACTCCACTGATAGTGGCCAAAGGGGTTTCAGTACAATCTCTTTATGAGCTGTTCTGTTATTTTAACATGTCTACTACCAAAGTGTCGTATATTTGAATTCTCATGTGCATAGATTAAAAAAAATTTTTCATTAAGGAAAAATTTCCAGCTACTGAAATGTGTGGAGTGTCTTATGCTCCCAGTAGGTAAGATGTCCCTAAAAATAGTACTTGTATACAGAAATATAGAGCTTGAAAAAAATTAGAAAAGTTAAAATTGTAACATATTTAACCTGGTTAGGATTAAGGTAAGTAATAAGTAAAATTTGATAAATTCTTAGGTTCAGGTTAGCAGGAATGAAGGAAACTCAGATCAATTTAGTGCTCACTATATAACACATTTTGTCCTTATAACAACTTTATACAGTTGGTTCTTGAACAAGATGGGTTTGCAGGTCCACTTATATGGGGATTTTTTTGGGATCCTGTTAATGTATTTTCTCTTCATGATTTTCTTAATGTTTTCATAATCTAGCTTACTTTATTGTAAATACAGTCTGTAATACAACATACAGAATATGTCTTAATCGACTGTTTATGTTATTGGTAAGGTTTCTGGTCAGCAGTAGGTTATTAGTAGTTAAATTTTTAGGGAATCAAAGTTATATATAGATTTTTCTATGGCGCTCCTATCCTGGGAGGTATGCAAGGCTCAATTGTATATATTGCATATATATGTATATATAACTTGATTACAAATTTACTTCTTAAACTACGTAAGTTTGTTTAAACTTTATAATTATGTCATTTTATATCTATTTTATATATAAAATCTTCATTTTTAAAAAATTGTTTAATTAGCCAACATACAGTACATCATTAGTTTTTGATGTAGTGTTCAAGGATTCAGTAGTTGCATGTAACACCCAGTTCTCATCACAACATGTGCCCTCCTTAATACTCATCACTCAGTTACTCCATTCTCCCAACCCCTCCCTTCTGTAACTCTCTGTTTGGTTCCTGGAGTCCAGGGTCTCTCTTGGTTTATCTCAGTTAATTGACTTGCCTCAGCTTTTATAGCTGGTATCAGAGCTGGGGTTTATACACCAAGATACTTTTGACTCAACTCTTTCCTATGTCTTGCATTTCTATGAACCAGTCGCCACTTTACTGAGAACAAGGTAGACACTCTGGCTGCCGGGGTCACATCTTCACAGAAACTGTAGTAACAGTATCTTTGGTACTGACTGAAATGTCTGGCACATAGGCCTTTAATAGCAAGTGTCATTAACTTCTTGTATTGAGTGAATGAAGGTGCTTCTATCTTACTCATCTCTGTGGAACTAAATTGAGTAAAATGGTGGTATATCGTGTAGAGGGGAAATAATATGTTTTTTGATTTATGCCAATATTGTAACCAATTCTGTTAACCTTTTAGGCTTTTATCTCTTTTTGGGATAGCCTTAAAAAAAACCCTATCTTATATTTTCTTCTGGGATTTTTTCACTGCTTAGTTTCGTGGTTCGGTGTGTCAGTGGGTGTGAATGTGTGGCCCTGCCCTTGGGTCATCACTGAGAGCCTTGGCCTCCACTGCTTCCACCTCTGTTACCCCCACCCTCATCTTGTCAAAGCTGTACTAAGAGACGTTGGAAGGGATTTGTCCTTCATTTTGGTTTGGTTTATGACCTCTTAGTTCCTTCCACTTCTTAGATTCTGAAGTATCAGTCATCGTTAGGCTTGCTAAGAGTACTGTTCTTGGTGCCTAACGATTAAATGCGTCAAGATTGATGGCCCTGCCTGAGGCCTCCTTGTTCTCATGTACTGTGTTGCATTTGTGCCCCAAACGGAGAGTAATTGAAATGATCAGAAAGAAAAAAATTCGTAACAGAGGTTTAGCCAGGTAAGGACCAGCTAGTTATGTAACTCCAGAATTTAATATGATTTACGCCTTTTGCTTTCTACTTTGGACCACTACACACACATGACTGGTAAATGCAAATCAAGACGAAATAAAACTGAACAACTTTTGAGACAAGTCATACACCGAGGGAACTTTGCTGAGCACATTGTGTCTGCTAGTCTCTTGCCCTTAAATTATTCCCTCTGTAGGTGGATTGGAAGTTTGTGGAGTTTGGGTAAGCATATCATATCACTCCCTAAGTTTGTAGAGTTTGGGAAAGCATATCATAAGGCTAATTATCTTCATTGACTATCCACTAGAAGCCTGGTATTGCCCTGGATATAGTCATTAACTTAAAAAAATACTGGATTTGTTAGTATTAGACTTTTCTTTTTGATGAGCTACTAGCAGAGAGGGAGTTCACAGCCTATTGGCAGTCCTTGGAATTTCCTTTCCTTTTTTCCTCCTTGTAGTAATCCTAGTACCTCACATTTATTGAGCACTTAGTGTGAGGTGAGAAAACTGAGGCACAGTCAGAAAACTCACATTTAGGAGAGCTTAAGTAACATACATGATCACACAATCAGAAAATCGCAGAGCCGGCATTCAACCCAGGCATTTTGATTCCCGAACTGTTTTTTCAGCTGCTTCCCTAAACTGCCCTGGAGTGACTTGAGAGTTGGAAAGGGACGTATGGTGGACTGTTTTATGAACATTTCACACACTTGTTTTCCTCATGTCACAGAATAGTAATGAAGATAATACTGATTTTGTATTCACTTATTGTGGGTGACAGCAGATCTTTGCTTTCTTGCTCCACATTCCTATGGCAGCGCTTTTAATCATTTCTGAATTATATATGTCTAGGAAAAGATAAGGCAGCCGTTTATAGCCACATTAAGGAGGGTAAGAACTTGGAGGTGATTTTTGTTTCCGTCCAAACTTTTGCTTTGCAAACAATGGTGTAAGTCCATTGCTTGAATAATAATTAATCCTAGAGGCCCTTGGCATTTCCATTGCTACTATTTCAGTAAAAGGGAACTCTCTGACTTTGATGGTTAAGTTTACTATGGACCTGGAAGAAGAAATATGTCAAATCTAAGTTGCTGGCAGATTTCTAAAGCACTTGCTCCCTCCTGGTCACTGAAAGGGGTCATCCTCATTGTGTCAGCCAGACAGAGATTGAGGGCCTATTAAAGTTCACACTTGACAGCCTATATTTCCCCCTTTTCAGAAAGCCTGAAGTAAATTTGGTTAGAAACAGAACGTGCTTAAGTGTCCTAAAAGAAAATTGCTTTAAGATTGACTCTTGGTAAGGGGCGCCTGGCGGGCTCAGTCAACAGAGCGTGCAGCTCTTGATCCTGGGGTTGTAAATATGAGTCCCGAGTCCCACGTTGGGGGTAGAGATTACTTAAAAATAAAGTCTTTAAAAGAAAAAAAAAAAAGATTAGTTCTTGATACTGGAATTGGCCCTTTTCCCTGCTGCTGCAGACCACTCCTCAAACATTATTTTGGCATCTTCATCCTTGCTAATGTTTACTGTTTTGAGATCTGCTTTTCTCACTGACCATCATATCACTTACATATTTTTGTTATTGATGCTTTTTGATAGTATTCTGCTTAAAATTTTTTTAATAAATTATGTACTTATACTTGAATATTACAGCTAACTTTTTTGATCAATGGTTCAGATGGTTTCAGAACATAAAATTTCCAGCATATTGTATACTTGACATTTTAATTAATTAATTAAGTATATATGTGACTTAAAAAAAAAAAAGATGTTATTTATTTATTTCAGAGAGAAAGAGAGTATGAGTAAGGAGGAGAGGGAGAAGCAGACTCCCTGCTAAACCAAGAGCTTGATGTGGGGCTCAGTTGCAGGACACTGGGATCATGACCTGAGCTGAAGTCAGACACTTAACCAACTGAGCCACCCAGGTGCCCCTATATTTGACATTTTAAATATAACTGTCATATCATTCTTATACCTGAATGGAGTCCAATTACAATAGTGATTTGATATTCATCATCACCCACTAAAGAATGGCATTAATAAACTCTTCAGCAGTGAGAAGATTTATATTATTTCTTCTTTTTATTTCATGTTTTAATTCCACATCTTCTGTAGAATTTTATCCAATGTAACATATTTTCAAACCTGAAAACTTTTTAGTAATCACTTGCTTCCCTATAACAAATTTTTATTTTTTATTTTATTTTTTTTTAAAAGATTTTATTTATTTATTTGACAGACAGAGATCACAAGTAGGCAGGGAGGCAGGCAGAGAGAGAGGAGGAAGCAGAGTCTTCCTGGAGCAGAGAGCCCGATGCGGGGCTCAATCCCAGGATTCTGGGATCATGACCTGAGCTGAAGGCAGAGGCTTTAACCCACTGAGCCACCCAGATGCCCCATTTTGATTTTTTAAAAAAATCTTGTAACCTTAGGGCCTGGATGTAAAATTTTTTTCATAATAAAATTAAGATTATATTGATTAATATACAATTTATTTTGATTAGCAATTGTTATACATAAAGGTAAAATTTTATTGTAAATGGATCTCATTTTCCCTAATGAATTTATGCAGGTATCCATGGATGAATATTGCTTATTCCCGAATGAGATAGGATTCAGAATAAATTCTCTTCCTAATTTTTATTTTTATAAGTGTAAGGACTGAGAAACATTAGTAGATGGTAATGGCTGGACTTTAATCATATGTGTCACTCAACTCTTGTAATACCTTTCCAATTATATACCAAAATCATTTTTACAAATTTTTTTTTTTTAATGATCTATCAGCAGGCAACTGGATTAGGTCTTCCTTAAATTCTGTTGAAAGTTAAGATTTGGAAACTTCATGACTTGCAAAAGAACTTGTTACTTGGTCTTTGAATTATACCTTCTCAAAATCCACACCTATATTTAAAATTATCCCTTTTCTTGCTCAGGGAATTCACCACAGTCAGAGTGAGAATGGCTGAGAAGGGGTTGCCAGTCCTCAAGTACTTTCTAGGACAGCTTTTGGGAAAGAGTTTGGACACTGATTATCTGAAACTTAAAAATCCTTTTCATATATTTTTGAGAAATGTTCATGAATCCCCAGGTACATGTATACTCCATTTTTGGGGCTATTGACTAAGGTCACATTACTTTCATTTTTTTTTTCCTTTTTTAAAGGAAGATAGTTTATTACATGTATTTACCCAGAGAATTGGCTTTGTTCTATTTATTTATTAATTTTTGGTGTGGGGGCTATGCACCCCTTACAGAATATGGTTTCCAGTTGTTCTTAACAGTGTCACCATTGTTGTTTTAACTGATGCTAAAATGAGAAATGGTAAGCTCATAATTCTAGACCACCAGGTCTGTTTTCTGTTTCAGAAAACAGAGTTTTCTGGCATAGTTACAGAGTTTTTAGCATAGTTACTATGCTATTGGGCTTCTGTTTTCTGTAGGAACATTAGTGATTGTTTTCCACCGTACTGGGCAAGTGAACTTTAGAGAGGCCATATAGATCATTTGGTCCTACCCACAACACTGCATGACTTTCTAGATAGATGTTTTTGTTTTGTTTTACTTTTTTTTTTTTTTAAAGTAAATTCTACCTACAACATGTGGTTTGAACTCACAACCCCAAAATCAAGAGTTGAGCGCTCTGCCAGCTGAGCCAGCCAGGCACCCCTTTAGACTCTTTAATAAAGTAAGTGCCATGCCCAGCGTAGAGCCCAGTTCGGGGCTCAAACTCATGACTGAGATCAAGACCTGAGCCGAGATCAAGAGGTGGACACTTAAATTGACTGAGCCACCTGGGCACTCCCCTCTAGACTTTTATAGAAAAGAAATTAAGTGGTTGAAAATGTGTTTTCTTTTCAGATATCACGATTTCCTGATGCACTTCGAAATATCGAAGGGAGAAATAAAGACCATACTGACACATAGTCATTTCTTTTTTATGGATACTACTGATGAGCTTATTGGGACATTGGATTCATTCTTTTTGAAATTTCATTTTCTTTCATTAGAAGCCATTTGTGTATGTGTGTGTGCACGTGTGTGTGTGCGCGTGTGTGGGTGTGTTGCAGTACCAAGAGCAAATGGTTTAATACTGTTAATTTTTTTTTTCTTTTGGATGGAAATCTCAACAATTTTGTTGGTTTGAAACTTTTCTATAAAGGTGTCATGGAGCTGTGCATGGGTGATTGATATAGATAATATTTCACTTTTGAAACAAAGTGAGGGTTGCTGGAGGGGAGGTGGGAGGGATGGGGTAACTGGGTGATGGGCAGTAAGGAAGGTACATGATCTGATGAGCACTAGGTGTTATATGTTATATGTAAATATATGTAAATATATGTTATATGTTATATGTAAATCATTGAACACTACATCTGAAACTAATGATGTGCTATATGTTGGCTAATTGAATTTAAATAGAAAGTTAAAAGAAAAGATAATATTTCACTTTTGAATGGATGCCAAATGACGTTGACAAGATACAAAATCGATGTGCTTAATTTTATCTTGATGTTGCTAGGATGTTGTTTTAGAATCTGACCAACCAATTTGTCCATCAGCCTTAAATTATTAAAAGACAATTTCTGTAAAAACAGCCCTCTCAGGGATACTGTTCCCTACAGTCCATGTCATGTCTTTGATATGTGCAAATAGCAGTGAAATTAAAAAAAATATGTAGGAGAGTAATAGAATGGATTCCCTGTTGTATATACTTAATCCTCCCTTTGTGTCCTCCTACTATTAAGGACTGATACAAATATGTCTGATCAATGCTTCTTTTTTGTTTCTTAAGATTTTATTTATTTATTTGAGTGAGAGAGAGAGGGAGAGAGAGAGCATGAGCGCGCAGAGGGGCCGAGGAGCAGAGACCCTCCTGAGCAGGGAGGACAAGCGTTCAGGGCTCTATCCCAGGATCCTGGGATAGTGACCTGAGCTGAAGGCAGATGCTTTAACCAACTGAGCCACCCAGGTGTCCCTCAATATTTTTTTAGTTGAGAGATAGCAAACACATTTTATTATTAACCTAAGCAAAGCATAATTGAAATGGCAGGACTGTTATCAAAAATTCATGTATATTCTTGGGTTATCAGTACTGTGATTCCTCCCTATCTGTATTTAGCTGTGGGAAGATTTTGCTAATGCATGCGTATTCTGTGAAATAATTAGTCACCCTGTTTAGGTTTCTATAATCTCTGGCTTGAAAAGATCATTAACAGCTACATTCTGGGAAAATTTAAAGTATTTAGTGAGTATTCATTCTCAAAGTCTAATGCAGCGTGGGTTTCATTTAAATAGTGGACTTGTAATCTGTGGTTCTATTGTTAATCGAAAGGTCGTGTCTCAGGAGCTGGCTTCATGATATTGAGGACTGAGATACTTCACCCTCATTTTTTCCTTTTACTACAAGACTGATAATAAAATAACATGTCTTTGTTTGATATTTGGGCTAATTAAAGCTTAGTCTTACTGAAAAAGGATTAATCCCTTATAGATATATAAGTCCTTCCAAGGAAGCTATGAGTTTTCTGGAAGTAAAGCTTGATGACAAATAAATATTTCTCAAAGGACCAAGCTTGGCTTCCTATTTTCCCTTACTAATCTTCACATCACTTCCAAGTTGTGTTTTGGTTTGCTGCTTCTTTATTATGCTGATATGAATTTGTAGAAACAATTCCTGTTAATTAAAAAAAAATGTTTCTCCTCTTTACAGCTAAGAGAATCATTGAATTAAGAGGTGACTAGAGAATCTTCTATTAAGAGCACGTATTTTACATTCACTGGAAGGAGAAATTAGACAAGTTGATTTTTCATTTTACAAGATGGAAGTGGACTAAAAAGAGATGGTTTTTATACACAGTTGGCGGGCAGGGGGGCTCACGTTTGTGCCCCATCTGTTCTCCGGTTGACTTCCTGACAGGCAGGGAGGGGAGAGGAAAGTGCTGCTAAAGCTTGAGGCTTAGTGTCTCTGGTAGATGGCACCCCAGTGATTTTATGCAGAACAGGACCTCGGAAAGCTGAAGTATTAGAGTTGAAGAATTACACACAGATAGTAATTATTTTTTCAAGTTTACAGACAATGGATAAGTAGGGTATACCTCCTCAAAGACTGCTAAGAATTCTACTTTTTTGCTTCTCTTCCTTTTTTTTGTTCCTTATCTTTACCCCCTACTAGAGCTGTTTTTTTTTTTTTTAAAGATTTTTATTTATTTATTTGACAGAGAGAGATCACAAGTAGGCAGAGAGGCAAGCAGAGAGAGAGGAAGGGAAGCAGGCTCCCTGCTGAGCAGAGAGCCCAATGAAGGGCTCGATTTCAGGACCCCAGGATCATGAACTGAGCCAAAGGCAGAGGCTTAACCCACTGAGCCACCCAGGCGCCCCTAGAGCTGTTGTTTTTTAAGCTTTCTTTCAGGGGGAGAAATCCCATGGTGGTCAGTCATGGGTGTTTTGGAGTCTAACAGAAACTGGTTAGAATCCTACCTTCCAACTCACCAGTTACTTGTTATAAAGTATCTGAGAATTTGCTCAAGCTTCTGAAAATTTCAGTTTCCTCACCTGTAGAGGTGTTGTAAAGATTCAATTAGATGAGCATTATGTAATTTCAATTCCAAACTCATCTCAAGTATGGCCTCTCTCAAAATACCTTCCTATTTTGTAAAAATTAATCTGTTGGGGTGTCTGAGTGGCTCAGTTGGTTAATTGTCTGACTCTTGATTCTGGCTCAGGTCATAGTCTCAGGCTGTCGGATTGAGCCCTGCATTAGGCTCACACACTGGGGTGAAGCCTGTTTGGGATTCTCTCTCTCTCCCTCCACCTCCCCACCCCACCAAAAAGAATTAATCTGTTTCCTTTCCTTCCCTTTTGTATGCAGTACAAATATCTCCTAAATCTGTAAATTTTACCTATAATGACAGAAAAATACCAAGAAAAAAAAATTACTTATAAAATGACCACCCAGAAATAATCACTGTTCCCATTTTCAAGTACATTTTTTTCTATACAAAACTGGAAAGATTGGAAGGGGAGGTGAACCATGAGAGAGTATGGACTCTGAAAAACAATCTGAGGGTTTTGAAGGGGCAGGGGTGGGGGTGGGAGGTTGGGGGAACCAGGTGGTGAGTATTAGAGAGGGCACGGATTGTGTGGAGCACTGGGTGTGCTGCAAAAACAATGAATACTGTTACGCTGAAAAGAAATAAAAAACAAAACAAAAACAAACAAACAAACAAACAAACCTGGAAAGATATCATGATAAGACTTTTAAGGTAAAAAAAAAAAATAATATTATGCTTATGTAAAAATTATAAGATACATGCTTGCATTAGAATCCTAAAAGAATAAAAATATATGCCAAACTATTAACTGTGTTTGGAATGGGGAAAATATAGGGATTATGTGGAACTTTGCCTTTTTTAAATTCAAATTTTTAAATGTGTGTATGATCAGAAACATAAATATTTTCTACTTTGAAAAGGGGTGTCAGATTCTTAACCTACTGGGCCACCTAGGGCCCCTTAAAGATTTTTTTAGTCTTTAAGAGTAAACGGTAGACATAATGCCCTTTTACCCCTAAACATTCCAGTGCATATTTCCTAAAAGCAAGGAAGTTTCATAGAGCACAATGGTTGCAGTCAGGAAATTAACATGGAGAGAATACTATTATCGAACCTTACTGAGATTTTGTCAGTTCACTTATTCATGTCCTTTATCAGGCTTTGAATCCCCCCGCCCACCCCCAGGCTTTGAGTCTTGAGGCAATAACATATAGATGTGGGGCAACTGGAGATTATTTACTATGGCAGTTACCGTGGCATCCTATCTGGTCTATTTGTTATATTACTGTATTTGAGTTCTCAACAGCCTGTTTCCTGACTTTGACTTCCTTCAGCCTCTAGATTTCTCATCAATTTTAGGAGCTGCTTTAGAATTAGGAAATTCTTTTAGTAAATTCCTTTTCAGCCTAGATTAGCCAGAATTCTATAGTTTGTAACCCACATTCTGCTGTTATATTTTTCGAAATCATATTCCTCCTCTATTGAATGCTCAGTTCAAACGCCACCTTTCTCTGTGAAGCTTCTGGTTTTCCTCAATTAGTATTGTTGTACTTCGGAAATGTAGTGCTTACTTTCATCCCTCATTTTATTACTATTAATTATTTACTTCTTATATGTCTGTTTCAGTAATTAAAAGCCACCTAAGGGTCTGTACATGACACAGCACTGTGATTTTCAGAAAGAGTTCCATAAATATTTGTTGAATGATTAATAGCTCTAGAAGATAATTTAGAAGGTAAATGGTGCAAGCTAGAGAGAGTATGTTTTTAGATAGTGTCATTTTGGGAGTTCAAGTCAGGAGAACCCTTTATGTTTCATTTGCATTTATCACACTAAATGAAGTGCTCTTCTTTCCGTGGTTGAAAGCTCGGTGGCTAAAGAGAGATTGCTCTCCCAAGGGACAGATTCATACACGAACACTAATTCACATTGGATTTTATAATCTTCTAGTTCTAAGTCTGTTGAACTTGATAATTCAATGCAAACAACAGGTATTTTAAACTGTGAGACTAAAACAGGAATTATAGCATCCAGAGTTTTTTTTTTTTTTTTTTTTTTTTTTTTTTTTTTAATGTAATCTCTACACCCACTGTGGGGCTTGAACTCATGGCTTGAACTCAAGGAGTTCAAGAGCCAGCCAGGCACTTTGAGAGATCTTTTATATAGAAAATCCCTTCTCACTATTTTGTTCTCTTTTTATCTGGTTAAACTTAATATATGTTAATCAAGCTTTATTCTTATCTTGTTTATACTTTGGATTCCTTGCCACTTCTATCTTTGCCATTTTGGGGGGGGTCAATTATTAAATAAAAAGGATTTTTTAAAGCTGATTATATAATTCTGTATTTTTTATTATGATATTTGAAATGTTAGATTCCATAAGAAATTTTAGTATTTATGTTATTTTCCTTAACTATTTATTAAACTGCTAGCATTGACTTGGAAAGAGAACATATTTGTTAAATTTAAACTAGAATTTATTTGCAAAAGTGTGCTGTGTTTATTTTATGTAGAAAAGAATGGGATTAGAGACATCTTTTTTTTAACCTAGCAGGGAAGAATGAAAGCACACCAGCATTTTGTTAATGTTTCTTTATGCTGTAAAGTTAGGTCAAGACCTAACCCAGGCCTGGGGTTCTTGTGGCTCAATTTTTGTTTTCTTGTGCATAATTTTTAAATTGTTACACACATCATTCTAGGTAAAAGATACTAGCATTATAGCAACACTTTTAAAACCCTGGGGGAACATAGCCCAGTATCCATAGAGACATTTACATTTTTAGCGTAATGGTACAATTTTAGGGTGATAACTGTAATGATACAATGGCCCTTCATTTTGAGGATGGCTGACTATATTGTGACAACCAGTACTCTCTTTTCTAGAAAATTTGTGCCTGAATTTAAAAATTATTATTAATTTTGTTTATTTTGATAAATGGAAATTGTGGGTTTTTATTTGCTTCAAAGAAATGGTAGACACATAAGTTAGATTGCTTACAAATATTTAAAAATCCATGTTAATTTCCTTGTAGATAAACTTCCTAATGAAACTACATTATAGAATGGGCCTTTAAAACTATGTGGGTTGTTTTTTGTTCTTGTTTTTTAAGATTCATTTATTTGAGAGAGAGAGAGAGTATGTGAGCAAGGGGGGTGGGAAAGGAAGAAGGAGAGAGAATCTCAAGCAGACTCCGCACTGAGTGAGGAGCCCAATGCGGAGTCCTGAGATCATCAACTGAACTGAAACCAAGAGTTGGACACTTAACTGAAGGCACTACCCAAGCACTCCTAAAACTGTTTTTAAATAAATAAATAAATAAATAAAGTGTTGACTGGGGCACCTGGGTGGCTCAGTGGGTTAAAGCCTCTGCTTTCGGCTCAGGTCATGATCTCAGGGTCCTGGGATCGAGCCCCACATTGGGCTCTCTGCTCAGTGGGGAGCCTGCTTTCGCACCCGCCCCTGCCCCGCCTGCCTCTCTGCCTACTTGTGATCTCTGTCTAATAAATAAATACATAAATCTTTTTTTTTTTTTAAAAAGTGTTGACCATATTCAGTATTGACTGATACTCTTCATTTGATGGAAATTGATACAACCTATAGATGAGGCAGTTTGACCTCAAAACTTAGCCTGTGGCCCCTAAGTTTTGTATTTAGCAATTTATTTTGCAGGTATGTCTGAACAAGTTAGCAAATGTAAGTAGGTGATTATTCACTGCAAATTGTTTAAATTAAGGAAAGGCTGGAAACAACTTCCAAATCTCGATGAAGGAGGACTGGTTAAATAAATGATGGCATGTTTGTGGAGGAATGCCATGTGGCTGTTAAAGACTGGGATGGATACGTAAAATGCCCTCTACTGAGGGAAACAGTTACTTAAGGAAAGTCAGTGGAGTGTCTTTCCATTTGTGGAAAAGGAAGATATTCATCCGTATGCAGAGAGTATTTCTGGAAGGCTGTATGGGAAATCTGTAGTGGTTACCTGTAGGGAATGAGACTAGGAGATAAAGAGGATGAGGAAAATTTTCCTTTTTTCTTTATATCTTTCTGAACTATTTTAATTTTTGTTTTGTTTTGTTGCCATGAGCATGCATTACTAATAGGAATAAGGAAATAAAAAAAATAATAATAAAATTTAAACGAACCAAAACTGCTTCTTCAGAATAGCCCCTAAAAGAAATCCTTAGATTTAAATAATTGTCAGAATCTCCCTGTGAAAGAGGTAGGCAGTATTAAATGTAGTTTTACAGGTGAAGAAACAGTAATTGGGTAGAGTTAGGCCTTTTTAAGGATACAGCCAAGGAGTTGATGGTGAGATTAATATTTGAACTTGAGGCTTCTGACTTCTAGGAGGAGATTTAATAGTTTGTTATGAGTGATCAAAACAATGAGTTGTTAATTTTTTCCCCCTAGAACAATTAAGTACTTTTCATGTTTTCTCATTAAACATAAATGTCTTTTCTTTTTAATATAGCAAACAGTTAGGCTATATTGAATTGTAGTTCATCCTTTTGATCTACTGACTTAAGCCTTTCTAGTTTGTTTAATATATATCTCATTACTCTTTGAGATACCAAAAGGTGGAATAGTAAAATATGGAGAAGGAAATTCAAGGTTTTCCACCAAGTGACTTAGAAATTGAGATTTTCACAGAGAACAGATTGGTAGCTGGCTGAGGAGAGGGGCATGGGGAGTGGGCAAAATGGGGAAGGGGAGTGGGAGTTGCAGGCTTCCAGTTATGAAATGGATAAGTCATGGGGATGAAGGGTGCTGAATAGGGAGTATGGCCAATGATACTGTAATAATGTTATATGGTGATAGATGGTAGCTACACTTGGGGGGAACACAGCCTAACATACAGACTTACTGAATTATTATGTCGTACACCTGAAATTACTGTAATGCTGGATGTCAACTATACCTCAATTAAAAAAAAAAAAGAAACTAGGGCGCCTGCGTGGCTCAATCGGTTAGGCATCTGCCTTCGGCTCAGGTCATGATTTCAGGGTCCTGGGATTGAGCTCCGCCCTGGCTCCCTGCTTAGTAGGGAGCCTGCTTCTTCCTCTGCCTCTCCCTGCTGCTCCCCCTGCTTTTGCTCTCTCTCTGTTAAATAAATGAATAAAATCTTAAAAAAAAAAAGAAATTGAGGTTTTTGCCCAGTACCCCAAAGGCTAGGCATGTGACTTCAACACACTATACCCCCCAAGCTGTTATAACCATACTCCCATTCCCAAATTCTAGTTCCTTAAATCTAGGAGGTTCCTAGTGGGCTGCTATGATATGTGATATTAAAAAGACTGGGAAAGTTTTGCACCCATTTGCTATCTCAATTTTTCGGTTTCTTTTTCTTTTTTCTAAATGCGGGACATCTATAGCAAACAAGTATTAATTCATTCTCATTCCCCCTGTCTCAGTTATAAACCATTTAATGAAAAGTCTTTAAGAGAACGCTCGATTTTGGAGTTCCGTCATTCTAGTTTGTAATCAATTAAATCACCCTGTAGAGGAAACAAAAATAAGCATTAGCTTCCCAGTGCTCTGTAAGGACCCCTTCTGGAAGGGCAGATTGCTTAGAAGTGACCGAAATGCGGATGCCTCATTCCTCTTTGCAAAAAGTTGTGATTAAAGGATTTTTAACCATAAGAAGTGAATAACAGCAAACATGTAAATGCTTTTTGGCCTAATCCAATAAAGGACAATCAAGCCCATCTGTCAGATGAAGGTTGAACTAGATGTATTAACTCCAGTGCCCTTGTCCAGGTTCCAAACAATGAAAAGAAAATTTCCGGCCACTCTGAGGCCTCAGGTGCAGCACAGAGCCTGTGTTTGCTTGCGGCTGAAATGAAACCAGGGAGCAAATCACAGTTTTACCAGTGAACAGCAGGTGGGGTAAGCAGTCCAACATTTTTCCAGTGGGAGTAACACTTATTCTCTGCTTTAGTCATTGCTCAAATGATCACGTTTGCTAAGCCCTTGCTAAGCTGATCAAAACCACAGCAACAGGGGCACCTGGGTGGCCCAGTCCTTAAGCGCCTGCTTCGGCTTGGGTCCTGATCCTAGGGTCCTGGAATGGAGCCCTACATCGGGCTCCCTGCTCTGTGGGGAGCCTGCTTCTCCCTCTCCCCCTACTTGTGTTCCCTCTCTTGCTGGCTCTCTGTCAAATAAATAAATAAAATCTTAAAAAAAAAATCCACAGCAACAGCAGCAAAATCTTGGTACTGATGATAATTCTTTACTCCTCAATTTTGACGGCCTTCTAGATTGTTCATTTACTTCAAACCAGCCTGGAAACTCTGAGACACACTCCTCATTCTCTCTCGTGCCCCTCTTCCCCTTGTTCTGTTGGAAAAGTACAGGCTTACCCACAGAGGGAAAAGGAGTGGGAAGCAGAGAAATGAGTTACAGAAGGACACTTTTTAGTGATGAGGTTTCTTACCATTTAAAGGTGTGGTCATTATCCCTGACTGACCATCACTGTGTCTGTCATGGGCAAGTGTAATTCAGGCAGGGATAATTAGCAAACCCGTGAGTTTAATATGCTCTTCAATATTTTATCTCTGATACAGGTATTTCTAGATGAAACTGGTGACGGAAACTGACTGGTATAAACGCCAGATCTGGTTATGTATGACCATATTTGTGAAATTTCAATATAGTTTCATTTTTTTACTGAGCCATTTTTAATGGCTTAGAGTCAAGGGAAAACTGTATCTATGGAATAAATTTTGTGGAATAAATAACAAACTTTGGGAGTTCTTTTCTCTTTTGGGTTATTAGCCTCTTTTGTATATTGACTTTTGTTTACACTGTTTTCTTAATTTTTTGGATTGTAGAATCTGAGTTTATAGTTACAATTTATGTATAGAGAGACGTGTTGGTACCATAACCATCTGTATCTCCCCTCTTCTGAAGCTGGTATGTTTTTAAATGCACATTTATTTTAAGAGAACAAATTGAAAAGGCATCTTTTTTTAGTGCAGGAGCTGACTGAATACATTGTATAAACACAGACAGTTGGCCCACGTCCCTCTCTATATCTACATGTATACTAATATATTAATGAACATATAAGTTGTATATAGATATGCTATTTGGAAGCACTTTATATTCCCAGCTTTTCCTTCTTGCTTATGATAATTTATATGACTCGATAGTTTTCTTTAATGAATATTCTCTGGGCAAGATGGCTTTCCTTCTTTTGTTTTTTAACCTAAATAATGATCACTCATGGTGTCATGGACTGCATGTTTGTGTCCTCCCCAAATTCATATGTTGAAGCCCTAACCCCTCAGGTGCTGGTATTTGGGAGGTGATAAAGGTTAAATGAAGTTATGAGGGTGGGGCCTTTTGCTAATGGAGTCGGGGCTCTCTTTCTCCTCAGTCGTGTGAAGGGTACATTGGGAAGGTGGCTGTGTACAGGCCAGAAGCAGTCCTCACTACACACCGAATCTGCCTGCACCTTGGTCTTGGAGTTTCCAGCCTTCAGAATTGTAAGCAATAAATTTCTGTTGCTTAAGCTCCCCGTCTGTGGTATTTTGTCGAGGTAGCTTGAGGTGACTAATACAGAGAGCTAACTCTGTAACCACAAATAAGTAGTTTTTTTTTTTTTTTTACAGTGGTGAATGTGAGGATTTCAGATGAAGTAAAATAAGAAACTGACGAATTGTAATGTAAAGGCCACCTATTACTGAAATGAATAGCCTGGCCTGGTTTTTGCTGTAGCTTACATGTATCAGTTCTTTGATTCCTGATCTTTTGATTCTCTTCTTATCTGTGATTATTTACTTCACACATATAAATAAGATTTTTTTCCCTTTTCCTTTAATTAGCATGTGGTAGAACTGCCACCTGATACTGGGTTAAAAGCACTGTCCTGCTCAAAGCAGGAGAGTTCTTTCTGCAGGCGGTGTGTTTGTTTTTACTGTTGCCGTCGTGTATTGTTGCATACTTAGTGGCTTAAAGCAATACAAACTTAATATTTTCTAGTTCCGGGGTCCCTATCTGGGTCTCTTTCACTGGGCTAACCTCAAGATGTTGGTAGGACTGTGGTTTTTTTCTGGAGGCTCAAGGGGGAATGTGTTTCCTTTTCCTTTCCTTTCCGTCTTCTAGAAACTGCCCATATTCCTTACCAGCGAGCTCCTTGAAATTTAAAGCCAGCAACCTTGCCTGTCTCTGACTTGCGTAGTCACACCTCTTTCCCTTTTCTCTTTTTCTGCCTCCCTCTTCCACTTTTAAGGACACCTCTGATTGGTATCCATGGTAATCTCCATATTTTAAGGTCAGCTGGTTAGCCACTTTAATTCCCATCTGCAACCTTAATTCCCCTTTTCTGGTTTCAGAGGATCAGGACATGGACAGGGTTGGAGGAAGCCATTATTCTGCCTATCAGAGGCAGGCAGTATGATCTACTTACGACGATATAAGGAAACTTTGTTTTAAAGGTTTTCGGAGTTCTTACCCTTCATCTTTTTTCTGGAGGAATCCTGCTCTGTGTTTCTCCACTCTTTAAACCCATGCCCTCTTTTGAAAAACCAAAATCTTGTATATCCTATGGTCAATAATAAACATTAGTTTTTTCCCCCCTAAGATTCCCGTAACCAAACTGCCATCCCTGCAGCCACCCCATCCTGAGATCTAAATATGGTTTATCACACCTGTACTTAGCCTACATCTGGGCCATTGTTTCTGACTTCTGGATTATTTTAGGCTGTGAGATACAGTGTTCACACTTTTATTCAGACTTAAAATCTGTGTCTTGTTTGCTTTATTCTTATCACCAGCTCCATTTCCTGCATAATAGTAATTATTTGATACTGCTATTGTAAACTAGAGAGGCCTAACAAATACTTTCTGAATGTGTCTCTATACTTAAATAGCAGGTAGAGTGCAGGTAGTACTTGTTCAGCGAAAGTAAAAAACCTACAATCTCAGTGGCTCAGTTGATTAGAAGTTACTTTTCAGTCTCATTCTATCAGCTGAAACAACCTAAAGCAGGACAAAGTGGTTGCTTTTGCTGCCATGTGGTCTCAGAGCACATATCCTGCAGAGATATACATACGGAGATGTGTGTGTTTGTGTGTGTATGTGTATGTGTACATGTGGTTTAAAATAAGACTTCATGGACTTTTTAGGACAGTTTTAGATTTACAGAGAAATTGAAAGAAAAGTATAGAGAGTTTCCATATATCCCACACTTAGTTTCCCCTATGATTAACATCTTACATTATTAGGTACATGCATTACAATTAATGAAGTTAACTATCTTGCAATTCCAATAGAAGGGTGCTCCTCTATTGGAATTTGTCTGATGTTTCTTTCATGGTTAGACTGAGGTTATGGGTTTTGGCAGATCAAGTACCACTGTCCTAACATATCAAGTGTACCTACTGTCATTATTGTTGATGCTGACCTTGATCATCTAGCTGAGGTGGAAGCTGTCAGGTTTCTTTACTGTAAACTTATTCCCATTCATCTTCTATACTGTATTTTCTGGAAGGAAGTCACTCTGTGCAGTCTTTGAAGGTGGAGAAGCTATGTAAATTCTTTGGCTTGGGAGATGGGTCTTCCCATTTATTTATGTACTTATTTATGCTAGTGAGGACTCAGTGGGTATTTTTTATACTGTGGGCTATAATCTAATATTACTTTATTTTGTTGTTCCATCTGCTCAGCTTGGACCATTAGGAGGTCTTTCAGTTGGCTCCAGTGCTCCTGTGACCTGCCTTCATCAAGGGTGTCTGTGTGTCCGTGTGTGTCTGGCGCCTCTACCTTCTGGTGCTACTAGATACTAGAAGCTCTAGGTTCATTGTGTATATTTTCTGCCCAGTCCTTGAATCTGTCATTTTTCTAAGGATATAGGACTAGATTATTTATTGGATCCTGTGTCTTGATGATCTGACCCATAAATAGTTTGACCAGTTGATTGTGTCTACCACTGCAAATGTGGAAAGTAGCACTGACTTGATGCTTATATGTAGTGATATGTGAGCATGTGTGCAAATCCTCATTTAAAAGCTGAATAGTAAATAAAAACAAAATAACAAAAGCCCTCACATGAATCTCTGTAACAGGTATGGCTCACTCAAACAGAGAAGAATTATTTCAGTAACTCTAAAGTGGTATATTGTCTGTGTATCCCTAGTTGGATAAATCCAAAGAACAAATATACTTAAGAGAACTTTTAAAGTGCATTCAGTATTCTTAGTAGTGATATTGGTATCCTTATGTTGAAAATATTAAATATATATTGCAGGTAAAGGAAATAGGTAGTTATATTAATGTTGTTAGTAAGCTAAAACTAAAGTTTTAGCAACTAAGATCTTCAGAGTAAGAGAGAAGAAAAACCCATCTAAAAATTGCAGCAATTAAGTAAAAAAATATGTGCTCTTAAACTTGAAGTATCTGTATGAACTTAGACTTTATCTTTTTAAGTATGTGTTTTCTACTGAAAAAACATGGAAACAAAGACAACCCAGTTACAGTGAACACTCTTAGCACTCAGATTATAGTTCCTAAATAGCATTTCCCACTTTAAAAAAACCAGGCATATTTGAGAAAAGGCTGATTCCAGGTGTGGGGCAGAAAGCAAGAATGCTATCAAAGGTTCCTGGATCTTCCACTGAATAGGACTGTTTGAGGATCAATAACGAATAAGAAATGCAGTAGATTGAATGGCAGCAAATAGGACTTTTTAATGACATTAACCACCCTCCCCATTGGTTATCTTTGGAGGCTGCTAGGTAACAGTGCACAATTCTGAACATTGATAAAGGAAGGAAAAAGATTTAGCAATTATCCTTTCCTGAATGAATTTAGGATAACCAAATAGTTGATGATGAAAGTTTTTTTTTTTTTTTGAAAAAACACATATTGCACCTAATGCTAAAGAAATGATAGAATTAGAAAGTTGCCACTTTTCCCCACTTAGTGAACTAATCTAAACAGTAACCACTAATGGGTGTTAAATGGCCTGTAACCAGGTCACTAAATAGAGTTGCTAGTTTGTAGAAATAAGTGGGATAGAACAAGTTAAAGTACAACATACAAAAGCAACTGTCAAGTTCAAAACGTGGGAAATTCTGCAGGACAAATCTAGGTTAAAGGAGATTTACAGAGGCATACTAGCCGTGTATAGTATGTTGGCCTTGTTTGGATCCTTGTTCTTACAAACCAAATACAAAAGGAAAGATTTGAGCAGTTAGGAGGAAATTTGAGCATGGACCAGGACACATTAAGGGATTATTGTTTCTTTTGTTGGGTATGGCAAAGGCGTTGTGTTTATATTTAAGGTTAATATGAGAAACCTAATGAAATATTATGGGTGAAATGATAGATGTGAGAGATCTGTTTAAAAATATTCCAGGAAAAAAATACACTAAAAAGTGTGGTGTGTGTGTGTGTGTTTGAGTGTTTGAGGAAGCAGAGGGTGATAGATAAAAACAAGACTGGAAAATTATTCATAATTGTGGAAGCTGAGTTATGGGTACCTGGGGATTCATTGTACTGTGTTGGAAGATTTTTATATTAAAAATATAAGTTCAAAAGCTAAATGTAATCTTTCAATTTTTTTTTCTCTAGTAGAAAGGGATAATTTGGCATTTGAGGGTATTTATGATATGTGTAAGTATTGTTTTGGGGGTGGATTAAGGAATGAATGAATGATTAATGAATGCTTAATTCATTTTAATTTTTTTTTTTTTAATTTAACACTGAGAGAGAGCACAAGCAGGCAGAATAGCAGGTAGAGGGAGAGGGAGAAGCAGGCTCCCTGCCAAGCAAGAAGCCTGACGTGGGGCTCCATCCCAGGACCCTGGGGTTATGACCTGAGTCAAAAGCAGTTGCTCAACCAACGGAGCCACATTGGTCGAGCAACTGCAACCAATCATTGCACCCCCTCATTCATCTTCAAAGTCATTATTTGACTTTGTATTGACTTCATGAGCTGTTAAGACTGAGTATGAAGTGGATTGGAATATTTATGTTTAGCTCTGAATCTGAAAGTAATTTTTGTGGTTGAGATGGAGAGTGAGAAAGATGGTTAGACCAAACCTTGCGTTTTTCATGTCTCTACAGGTCTGCTTTCCTTTTCCATCTAGGATAAGACCCACATTTATCATGCCATGTATAGCCCTTCATGGTCTGATGCCTGTTGCTTCTTCTGCCTCATTATTCTCTCTCTTCCAAGTTCCATCCAGTGTAGCCAGTATAATGGCACTGGCCATTGTTTCTGACACATTGAATGTGGCAGGATTGTTCTCTCCTGAGGGCCTATGCACCAGCAGCCTGGAATATTCTGCCTTTCTATCCTCAAGTCTTTGCATGGTTTATTCCCTTATCCTCTCAGGTTCTCTCTGAAGAGATTTTCCTGACTGTTCTATACCAAATCCTGCCCTCACCGTCCTCCAGCCCCTACCCTACTTTACCTTATAGTATTAGTCACAACCTGAAAAAACTGTGTTTTATGGATCTGTATAACATCATATATTCATTCATTTGATTGTTGTTTGACGGCTCCATGAGGGCAGGATTCTGTCTTGCCTAATCCTGTATTCCATGAGCATGAAACAGTGCCCAGCAGAGTAGAGGCTCTTTGTAGATATGTTGTATGACCAAATAGTGGATTTTGTGTTTAAGATGACCTCATTTCCAATTTTCTTGAAATCTTCACATTCCTTTTCTGTTAGCAGGTTTATGCTTTTCCTATTACAACTTGAGGCAGTGAAGGGAGGGCAGGTTTGCCCATACATCTGAAACTAAATCCATGCTCTGGGCTCCTGTCTGGATGCAGTCATCAATGAGAAGAGCCAGAATGGGTTTAAATGTCTGCTAAAGAAAGAAGCCTCTAGGGGCACCTGGGTGGCTCAGTGGGTTGGGCCTCTGCCTTCAGCTCGGGTCATGATCTCAGGGTCCTGAGATCGAGCCCCACATTGGGCTCTCTGCTCAGCGGGGAGCCTGCCCCCTCTCTCTCTGCCTGCCTCTCTGCCTACTTATGATTACATTCTCTATGTCAAATAAATAAATAAAATCTTAAAAAAAAAAAAAAGAGAAAGAAGCCTCTAACACACACTTGCTTCCTTTGATGCCCTTAACAGCCTGAACACGTGTAGGTTCGTTTTTCTTAGTCACTTGCAACATGCCTAACGAGCAGCTGCTTGCAGTGAACAGTTAACCACCCACCCGGCCTCGGGGACTGAGTCGCCTGGTGCGACAGGGAGGGAAGGCGGGAGACTGGGGCTTTTGGAGCGTGGGGACTAGAACAGGACCGTGTGCCAGAGGTTAGGTCATTTTTTTTTTTTCCCCCTCGGTCTTTCTTAAGGGTGTGCCATCAATAGTGACAGCTAAGATGAGCTTAAAATGTGCACTCAACATCCCGGCTTTAGGAGAAGCCAGGATGGGTTTTCTCCAAGTTGGCAATACCCTCAAGTGGAAGTTGAGAGAGGTGGGCTAGCGCCTCAGCTCAGCCGTGGAAGCTGCTGGAAGGTGAAGTGGGAGGAGGGGTGCTGCCTCAGCACGTAACAGGAAAATCACCAGAGGACGTGACCAAGATGAAGTCAGGCCCCCAGAGCCCGTTTCTCCCGTGGATTGCAATGACAGACTGAGCAGATGGATGACCCAAGGACTCAGAAAAGTCAAGACGGCAATTGGGAAGCGAGTGCAAGTCTGGAGAAGCCACCTGTGTCGCAGACCCATGGTGTATATTCCTCCTTGTTTTTCTTTTTTTTTTTTTCTGGCTGTGAGCCAACGCAGGCTCTCAGAGCTGCAGCTCTGGTGCAGAGGGAGCTAAAATCCAAGAAAAATCCCGTCTTTCTGCCCAGAAGAATGGGAAGACGCAGGCTGGACAGTGTGTTGGGGGTTTCCCTCCTTTTGAATCACGGAGTCAGACCCCCTTGGAGAGCTAGAGTGGCTGGTGGTGCTGGCAGCTCAAATGCCCTTTGAAATCCTGTTTTTCTGGGTAGGGGTACAGGCAAAGGGGCCCTTGCAGGCCAAAAAGTGTGAGAGGATGCCTGTTTTAACTTCCTGTTTCTACTCTCTCTGCTTTACCCCATGAGGGGCACATGCCAGCTAGTCACATGACTGCTGGAACTCCCAAGAGAAATTCTACCTTCGGGCCAGTAGATTGGGGGACTCCTAGAGAGGAAAGAGCTGGAATGGGGTCCTGTGTATATGCACTGGCCTGAGGCTAGGACTCCCCCTGAGCTGCACGTGGAGGGAGATGGACCCAAAGCAGTGTAGCAAAAGCCTTGAGAACTGGAGTGCTCATGGAACCATGGCCCACAGAAGAGGAGGGAGAACTTGCTGTCTGAACCTCACCAGATTGATTAAAAGGAACAAACAATATCCTAATTGCTCTCAAGAGGATTTGTAACAGGACCCAGAGTCGACACAGCTTCATTATTTATGATGTTATTCTGCATTTAACATTTCACAATATTACAGGAAAATGTGACCAGTTCTTGAGACAGCACAGTCAACAAATGCCAACTCTAGGATGATCTAGACAGTGAGATTATCAGACTTTAAAGCAGTTATGATAACTGCTCCATCAGCTAAACTGTCTTGAAATGAATGGAAGGGTAGCTGTTCTTTTAGGAGACCACATGGGAGAAAGTATTTGTGATCTTGGGTTAGGCAAAAGTCTCTTAGATATAACACCAAAAGCATGATCTGAAAAAGAAAAGTCCAACATATCAATTTTTTTTTCCCCATGAAACGATAAGCCACAGTGGGTATGTATAGGTGATCTCTGCACTTTCTGCTTAGTTTTTCTGTGAACCTCAAACTACTCTAAGGAGTAAATTCTACTAAATAAAAATCACGGGCTGGGAGAAATATTTTCAAGTCACATATCCAACAAAGGACTTGTCTCCAGAAAATATGTAACACTCTCGAAATCCAGTAAGAAACAATCCATTAAAAAAATGGGGAAAAGATTTAAACAGACAATTCACCTAGAAGATAAATTGATGGCCAATGCAACAACATGCTCAGCAACGTTGGTTCTTAGGGAAATGCAAACTAAGACCACAAGAAAAATTGCTGTCTGACTAGTAGAATGGTGTACAAAAATGACAGTAGCAAATCCCAACAGCTTCTTGTCAAGTTAAACATACCCTTATCATGTGATGTGGCAATTCCACTCTTGGGTATTATTTGCTCAAACGAAATGAAAACTTACATTTGTCAGTGCTTATTGTGGGTTTTTTTCTTCTTTTTTTTTTAAATCCTTGATAAAAGCAACAGCCCCAGTTCTGTAATTGGTGAATGGTGAATGGATACTCTCATGGGATACTCCTGTGGTACGTCCATACAAGGCACCACTGTTGTTCAAAACAACAAAGATGGATTTACAATGAATGTACTTGAAGTGAAAGAAGCCTTGGAGAGGTAGCATGATGGGAAATTTGCGGCTGATGGGACTGTTCTGTATCTTGACAATGGTGGTGCTTATGTGATTACATTTGTCTAAACTCCTAGAACTTTGTATTTTACCCTGTGTAAATGGGGAAAAAAAGGGAATAATTATTGGAGAGCCATCTGATTATAATTTTCATCGGATCCTGAAAGGGCACGTTTTCCAGACCGAAAGGACTATCATTTATTACTGGAAATACTGTCAGTGAGGATGTTAGGTTCTCAGCCCTCCTTGGTGGTGAAAGAAAAGAACTTGTCTGTTAGGCAGTTGTAAATCTGTGATTGCTTTTTTTCAAGAAAGATGTGCCCTGAGCTCACAGAATCTACTGCTGTGGCTCAGACTCTGTTCTTGTAGAATCTTGCTCTTGCTTTGTGAGTGGCTTTGGGACCATTAGATAGAAAAATAAAATGAGTTTCCCTTCCACTCTCTCTCTCTCTCTCTTTTTTTTTTTACCCCTTAATATACCGAATTGCTGGGCGAAAGCCTGAAGTCTGGTCTTGGGGTTGTGTAGAAGGAAGCAAGGTTTATCTGGCTGGTGACTGACGTTTTCTTCAGGACAGACCCTCTGTTTCCCAAGGTCCTCTTCCTGTCCCTTTTATTCTTTGGGATTGTCTCTGAGACCTCGCCCCTTCAGAACTATCTTAATGATCTCTCACGCTCCAGACAGTTTCTTTTCTTCTCTCCTTGTCAAAATTGTGGTAATGACACTGTCTTACTCTCAGGAAAGGGCTCTGAATTTCAAATTACTTCACTCTAGTCAATGTTGCCTCCGCAGAAATCCCACTGGGGGTGCTCTTTGGAGGCAGATGTGCTAAGTGTGTCACAGAAATATACAGCATTTTTATTCTGCCACAGCTAGAGCTTGTGTCCTAATGGGCTTTAGCTTTTTCACGTTTATTCCTGTTGAGGGTTTTGATTATGATTTCCAATCTGCAGGCCTCCTTGTTGGAAGAAAGCAATACCTGATTTTAATTTGTGCCTCTTTCATAAAAGAGTACTTAGACGTTGTTGTTGGGGATCTTGAGAAGGTGGAATGAAGTGTTGCTTTAAGTTTCTATGAAGAGCGGTAAATGGTTTAACGCTTGGACAAAAGATAAGGCACGGGTGATGTTAGTATTGCCAAACCCAGGGGAATTCTCCCAACCTGTGGTTATTTAGGTACACTGCATTGTCGTCCAGCTTCAAGGCCCTTAGCTTGTGTGTTCGATATAATCCATCAATCCTGGGATTTGCATTTTGTCCTCTCGAATGGGAGCTTTGAGAAAATCCACCTTTCTCTAATGCAAGGTAAAAAGCTTTCTCCCTTGCTTAGGCGTCTTTGCTGCCCTTTCTTTTAATTAAAATTTTGGCCTCCCCAATGTTGGAAGAGCTTCCTAAAGGTCACACTTGAAAAGAGCTGCAGAAGGGAAATGCAGATTATAGTATTCTGTCCTTTCATAGGGGAAATTGTCTGTCGAATCTGTCTGCCTCTGAAAAGTGCATTTTCTTTTTCTTGTTTCTCCTTATTGGCTAAAGTAGTGGGGATCAGAGGGAAGGGGTTTTTGCTAGCGTGTAGCTAAGAATGTCATTCAGCCGATGCCTGAGGAATGAGAGAACACAGTTTAGCCAGGAAAGAAGTGCACGCCAGCCAAGCGCCTTTCACATGTCAGGCGTGGTGTGGCAGAGGTAGTTGTTTTGTTTTTTTTTTTTAAATATTTTTATTTATTTATTTGGCAGAGATCACAAGTAGGCAGAGAGGCGGACAGAGAGAGAGGAGGAAGCAGGCTCCCCGCTGAGCAGAGAGCCCTGGGAGCTTGATCCCAGCACTCCGGGGCCATGACCTGAGCCGAAGGCAGAGGCTTTAACCCACTGAGCCACCCAGGCGCCCCAGCAGAAGTAGGTTTTAAGTGTCATACGTGCACTCCTCTTCATCGTAAACAGTGCCACCTTATTCCTTCTACAAAATATTTGCTCATGAAGTCTCTAAATACAATTTTTGCAGGAGCTGTCATTGATTGCTATTGGCTTCAGTTGAAGGGAGTCGGTGGCACGAGCGCTGCAAGTGCATCCGTCCTTTTCTCTTCGTGTTCATGTTGTCCTGTGCAGGTGCTCTTGAAGATAAAGCAAATATTTCAACACCCAGAAAAATTCAGCCAGCCCACAGAAGAGGAATGTTAGGCATTGCATACAACTCTATTCACCAGGGAGGAGCTGAAGAGGAGGATAAGTTCCAGAGAGGCATGTCGACTGGTAGAAGGCTAGGGAAGGGGGAAGCACAGGACCTGTTTCAGGGGTGTCCGGTAAACCAGGTGCACAGAGAAAGACTTGACAGATGGTTGGTCTAGCGGAGTCCTTCCTTGTCATGTTCTGTGTCCGTGGGCTGTTCCTCATGAGGTAGGTGCTTAGAAGGGAGAAAGTTCTGGTAGGTCCATTGTTCTCTAGTGTGAACTGGCAAATCAAACAGCTTGTACTCGTTGGGCCTTGAGTTTGGCCCCTGACTAAAGACAGGACAACGAAAAAGTTGTGTGGAGAGTAGGTCTTGCATCTCCTGAAATTTGACCTGGTTAGTTAATCTTGCTTTTCCTCACAAGGAGAGAGAAGACCAATATTCAGCCGAGGGACCTGAATAATGCACATGTGGAGCTTTCCTGAAGGCATGCAGATTTCGAGCTGCATGTCTGTAGCTTCGATCCATCAGGAATGAAGGTGCAGTGAGGTTGGCAGTCCATTTGACTGAATTGTGAGGTGGTGGGAGAAGGGTTTTCTGCCAGATGATGGCATTGATCTTTTAATTAAGCATAGATTTAGATCACACCTGTTTTGTACAGTTCCTTTTTTTTTCTTTTACATTTTACCAGTTTGTCACCCGTTGACATCATCTTCTGTTTTCATCTTGTTCTGAAGTACTTTCTGCACTTTTTGGAAAAGCTTAAGTCTTTTCAAATTGTGTATCTTTTCTCTATTGTTACTGATTATGTGTGGCCCTCTCCTCCCCATCTCTGGTCGTATTTATTGCTTTTAACATAAGTGACTTCTTACTACTGAGCCCTTTCTTCACACTGTGAACCTTGCTGTTTTAAATGACCAAATGGTTTGAAGTTGAATAGGCTTTTGTGTCAGATTTGCTCTCTTGTGTAGATGCTAAGTGTTTGGAGTGGGTATGTGACCTATTTCAACAGTATTTCATCTTTGTATATATAATTATGTGTAAGATCCTAACCTATCTTCCAGGACTTCCTTGAAATTAAATAAGGTCTTTGAACAAGAATGACTTTTGAAAGATCAAGATAGTGTCATTGATGTAAGGAAAGTGGCTTCACACATCAAAGGATGATTTTTGAATCCTCAGTCTGGCTTGCTATACTTCTTTTGCCATTTAAAAAGTGTCATTTTTTTCTGCTGGTGGTCAGGAGTTTTGAATAGAACCTTCATAAAGACTTTAGAAATGAAGAGCCTTAACACGTTAGAGAGAATGACTTGTTTTACTAAGATTTTGCTCTGTCAAGAGACATGTTGGCAAAAGCACCGGGTTGCATTCTAGGCAGGTTGTCATTCTGCTTCTGCTGTGAAGTGAGACCTTGGGCAAGTCCTTTTCTGAACCTCATCTCATCTCTAAAGCTTTGGGGCTTAAACCAAATGATTGTTTTAACCAAATTTTCAATTTGCCTCCACGGGTTGGTATCGTAGAGCAAGCTTGCAAAGGTGTCAGTAAGAAGTTCTATTCTAAAGGTAGAAGAGCATATTGTCTACTGGAAAAGCCTATTTTGAGGCTTGGAGAAGGCTAGATGATTTCATTAAAAAAAAAAAAATCAAGACTCTATTGACCCTAGGGACACTAGCTGGTTCAGTCCGAAGAACAGTCCTTTTAGAATTTCTGAATAAGGCTTACTGAAATCACTTATCTTGATGATGACATCTTATTAAAATTGGTAACTACATGGCAACAGAAACTTTGCAGGAAAAAATCTTAAGCGAAAAATGTCCCAAAATAGCTGGTGAGAAAGGACTTTTTTTGGGGGTGGTATTTATTTATTTATTTGAGAGAGAGAGAGAAAGCAAGTTGTTGAGTGGGGGGAGGGGCAGACAGAGGGCATCTTCCAAGCAAACTCCATGCTGAGCGTGGAGGCATCTGAGGAGCTGGGAATGGACAGAAGAGTGGTTCTGGCCCAGGTCCGTGATTCTGCTAACCAATGGGAATGACTTTCTCACGCCTCTTGTTTTTATCAAACTCTCTGAAACAAAACCACATCGGTGAGGACAAGATAGGAACCTGGAGAAGGAAAAGGATGGAGCCAGGAGCCCTGTGGGTCGTTACTGAAAAACGATACTAGACTCTGTTCCGCTAGCTTTGGATTCTACCCGCGGTGATTTCTCTTCAGAGTGGAGCTGGATCCTGCGAGAAGCTTTGCCAGTTGTTGCCGAGAGCTCATGGGGCCCAGACTGACTTGCCCTCTTCAGGCTTTTCTGTGAACTTTCTTGTACCCCACAGCTATCAGTGTGCCTAAGACCCGACATTGCCGGCTGCTGTTGTCAGTGGGTCTGCACACTTCCTCATGAGTGCCTGTTTGTTTGGGGGTGCTCAGGTCTGTCAGACGTCCCCCTGACTCCCCGTGACTCCCCCTGCTTCCTCTCTCAGGCACAGGTACCATGCAGGACTTGTGGCTGTTGACTTGCTCCTTCCAGCCCATGCTTGGGGCTTTGCGGAGAGAGCTTACTACCAGGTTCGAATGGAAGTGTTCCATGGAGTTTTGATCATGCTATCCTACTGGCTCTGTGTGGTTTCTGTGGGGCATTAGGCTAAAAAACCATGCCGCTACTGTTACATTTTCCCATTGACCTCCCTGGGTTTTGTTTTGAACAGCTGTTATCCCTTGGTTACAAGCATCTTCTTTGCTAAATCTCTTGGAACCTGGGAACTGCTTTCCAGCGGGAGATAGCAGGTGCTGATTTCATTGGATTCCTCTCAGGCCACATGCCCATAGCTAAATTCAGCTGGAGCTGAATTATATGGTTCCCTCAACCTGAAATGCCTTCCTCCTTATTTTCTCTGGCTCACAAGGCTAGGCCTGAAGCTCTCTTCCATCTCTCTTTCCTCCATTGCTGGTGCTATTTCGGTGTTCCTATAACATCTTAGGAATGCACATGCACACATATGGCGCTTCTTTAAGTATATGTTTGCTTCTCTCATTTCTTCATAGGACTCTGTGTTCTTGAGGCACAAGACCTTATCTGATTTTTCTACTCTCTGTGCCTGAACTGGTGACTGTCACCCCTTAACTACTTAAATAGTTGTTGAGGGATGCCTGGGTGGCTCAGCTATTTAAACATCTGCTTTAGTTCCGGTCATGATCTCAGGGTTCTGGGATGGAGTCCCAAGTTAGGCTCCCTGCTCAGCGGGGAGTCTGCTTTTCCTTCTGCCTGCACGCCTCCTGTTTACACTCTCCCTCTTTCTTTCTCTCTCTGTCAAATACATAAATGAAAAAAATCTTTAAAAAAATTAGTTGTTGGAGGAATGTTGGCAGTAGTGTTGGAATGTTTGCAAGGAACAAAAGCAGCCCTATTCAGATATACTGTAGGACAGACAGATGGAAGATAAGTGTCATTTGAAGTTATATTTAAAGAAAGGAATGTGTCCGGAGAAGGAACTAAAAATACAGGTGCTTTTTAATCTTAATTTTATTTTCAGAATTTGTGGTGCAGAGGCAGCGGCAATGGCTTCGTCACTCCTCATGAGTTCATTTTAATTATAACAACTCAAAGAGGTTGTGGGGCATTTAAGAAATGTAGAACAGAGAGTAATGTTTAAGGAATTGGAAGTCTGTTCTTTTTTTTAAAAATTTTTAAAAAATTTTTAAAGATTTTATTTATTTATTTGACAGAGAGAAATTACAAGTACACTGAGAGGCAGGCAGAGAGAGAGAGAGAAGGAAGCAGGCTCCCTGCTGAGCAGAGAGCCCGATGGGGGACTCGATCCCAGGACCCTGAGATCATGACCTGAGCCAAAGGCAGCGGCTTAACCCACTGAGCCACCCAGGCGCCCCGTGGAAGTCTATTCTTAGGAAGGATGTGATATGGTTAATTTGGGTAGGAGACCTCATCCCAGCTTCAGCCATAGGGTCGACTGGCCCCTCTATTTCCACATGACCTCACCTGAGGGCAGAGTGTTCCTTCTAGTTCAGTAATTGTTTCCCTGTTAATTAACTTCTCTCCTGCTGTTGACTTGAGAGTTGGGGGAGTGTCTTAAAGTTGGCTAGATTAAAACAAACAAACAAACAAACAAACAAAAAAAACCCCAGCTATTTCATGGTCTGTGAGTTTTCTGGAAAGTGGAAGGTGATGATATTAAAACCTCAGTAACCAAGGAAACCAGTCCTGTGCTGGTGGATAAAAGGAGTGGAAATTTAACTGTGGCCGTGAAAGGAAATCTGGCCGCTAAGGCCATGCATGGCAACCCTAGGGAAGAGGAAGTAAAGGCACGAGCACATGACCCATCACCTGCCTCCTTAGGAGAAAGTGACCTGTTGGCAGCTGTGGTCAAGGTGAGTGAGGGGTGTATACTGAGCTCGCCCAGGAATATGCTCAGTATCTACATGCAGCCCTCCTATTAAGGTTGATATTTTTGAATATATAAAATCTTTAATTAAATGATGAGCTAAGAAAAGTTTTTGCTTGCAGTCCTTATTGTGTGTGTCTCTATTGTGTGTGTCAGTGGATTCACAAAGCAAAATGCTGACTTTTTCTACATCAGAACCAAGAACCAAGAAGCAGATGGTCTTTATAGTTCCACTTAGTGCCTTTACTAGAAAAATTGTTGATGTTAACCTAATTCATAGAATTTTCCCTGGAGGTTGGGACTTGCAAATTTGATTAATTTGGTAGTTTTTAAAAAAATATTTTATTTATTTATTTGACAGAGAGAGGGAGGTAGGGAGGGAGAGAGAGCAAGTGTACAGGCAGAGGGAGCAGCAGGAGAGGGAGAAGCAGGCTCCCTGCTGAGTAGGGAGCCCAGTGCCTCGCTTGATCCGATCCCAGGACCCTGAGATCATGACCTGATCTGAAAGCAGAGGCTTAACTGACTGAGCCACCCAGGCGGCCCTAATTTAGTAGTTTTTAAAAACTTTTTTTAGTCTGGGGGTGCCTGGGAGGCTCTTGGACTCTTGGTTTCAGCTTAGGTCATGATCTCAGGGTTGTCTGATCAACCCTGTGTTGGGCTCAGTGGGGAGTCTGCTGGGATTTTTCTCTGTCTACCTCTCCCCCTCCACACCTCATATAAATAAATAAATCTTAAACACACACACACACAACCTTTTTTAGCCTGAATTCTTACATGAAGTTCACGTTGTAAAGCAGATAAAATGAGACTGATTCTATGGCCACTTACCCCTCTTTTGCACAAGGACCTCCTAAAAGGAGTTCCACAAAGTGTAGTGTGAAATCATCATTTAGTCCTATGAAATTACTAAAGTCTGATTTCCAAGCTACCCTTAATTATGGAAGCATAAACTCTTAAGATGTAATAATTCTTAAGGTCTTTACAATAAGATATCTCATACGCTAGTTCCTGTATAGACTGCTAGCCAATGGTAATTACCTTTCAGTGCCTTCTCTTTTTAGCCAACTCTCAATAACAAAATAACACAGATGAGAAAGATAAAAGGACTTGGAGAAAGAAAGATAAGGACTGGAGGGGCTCCTGGCTGGTTCAATTGGTAGAGCATGTGATTCTTGATCTTGGGTCCTGAGTTCAAGCCTCATGTTTGATGTAGAGTATTAAATAAACTAAAAAAAAAAAAAAAGAAAGAAAGATGAGGACTGGGAATGAGTGAAGAGCTCTGGCAGAAGTGTCATTGAGCAGCCACTTTGAGGACTGGGGTACCATTTTCTCTGTCCCCTCTTTCCTATATACTGATCAGAAGGAGGGACAAGAAAAGAAGATGTAGATAATTCTCTTCTAGAGAAACATCTGAATTTGAGGATAATTTGGACCACTTTCTTCCCATTCCTGCTGGCTAAAGTATTTTGCAGCTCAAATACTGTGTACATTGTTCTGGGCTCAGTAGATAATGTAGCTATATATGCCATGTATTGCATTTCAAAGGTGCTTATCTTCTAATGTATATTTTACTTAATACACAATGGCAAATGGAAACCTCCTTATTAGTTGACCTGTACACTAGGTATATAGTGTATATGTAAATATTTTCATTCAATTCTTTTTAAAATTTATTTGACAGAGATCACAAGCAGGCAGAGAGGCAGGCAGAGAGAGAGGGGAAAGCAGACTCCCCACTGAGCAGAGAGCCTGATGTCGGGCTTGATCCCCGGACCCTGGGATCATGACCTGAGCCGAAGGCAGAGGCTTGGGTTAAAGCCTCTTTAACCTGAGCCACCCAGGTACCCCTTCATTCAATTTTTAATAGAAATTTAGCTTCTTGAAATGCTGCATAAAAATTATTTTTGCTAGCATACTTTTTTTTAAAATTATAATGTATTACTGGTTTCAGAGGTATGGGTCTGTGATTCATCAGTCTTATTAAGCCCCAGTGCTCATTACATCACATGCCCTCCTTAGTGTCCATCACTGTTACCCCATCCCTCCACCGTCTCCTGTTGAACAACCCTCGGTTTGTTTCCCATGATTAAGTCTCTTACGGTTTGTTTCCCCCTCTGGTTTCATCTTGTTTTATTTTTTCCTCTTTTTCTCTGTGATCCTCTGCCTTGCTTCTTAAATTCCACATATCAGCGAGATCATACGACAATTGTCTTTCTTCGACTGACTTATTTCACTTAGCATAATACCCTCTAGTTCTATCCATGTCATTGCAAATGCCAAAATTTCATTTTTTGGATGGCTGTATAATATTCCATTTTATATATATACCACATCTTCTTTATCCATTCACTTGTCACCTGTTGATGGACATCTGGACTCTTTCCATAGTTTGGCTATTGTTGGCTTTGCTGCTAGAAACATTGGGGTGCAGGGCTAGCACACTTTTCTAATACCAAAAGCTGTCATTGAACTCTTTAATTATGATGGTTTAGAATTTTTTCTATAATTAAAAATTTTTTTAAAGTAGTGCATTGTCAGCTGCTACTAATAAAAATCCTGATTAGGGTTACAAATATAAAAGTTGACAATTAGACTGTTAAGTAAGGATCTATCTTAAAGCTTGTTAACAAAGAAAAATAAATAAAAAATTTAAAAAAATATTAAGGTGAAGGTGAATTAATATAATTTTCCAATTTCACACATTTTAACACTTTGTGTTGGATAATATTTGACATTATTACCTAATTACTGAAATTAGTTCCCAGTGACTTTCTGTTGGAAGATTTCCTTAAATGCGTCCTCTTGCCTATATTTCTATCCCACCTGTCCCATTTATGGTGCAACTACATTTTGTGAGGAACACAGGAGGTTGTTGAAATATGTGAGATTGACTGTTTTCCGACCTCCCTGTTAGTTAGGTTCAAAGCCGGAAGACCCATGTCCACGTCCCTCTACTCCAGCAGAAAGTAAACAAGGACCTTGAAAAGTTAGGTTTTTGAGTATTAAAGGCTTTACATAGGCTCTTATTTAGTTGTTAGGTGCTACTAGTAACTTCCCAAGTTTTATTGGCTTATCTGAGGGCTCTTCAGGATAAAGATAATCTTTAAATACTCTCTTGGCAGATGGTTGCTCTTTTGAAAGAAAAGGTAAGAGGAGGTTTAAAAAACACTGTTGCCCAAATATACTGTTCATAGACTGGCCAGTTAAATTAAGCGGTTTGTAATTTCATGTAAATTACTATTGTAGATTAAATAGCAGTATGGCTGTGGTGAGCAAATCTTTTTATTGGTTCTGTGGTGCCTGTGGTAGCTGTTGTCTAGTTGGTCTCCATCACTGAAGGCGTGGTGCTGACACACCATCTACTACTGTTGAACAATCCCCCCCTTCAGTTAGGTCAGTGTTTGCTGCATATATTGTGGGACTTGATTATTGGAAAGCGTACGTTGTAGTCGTCACATCTTCATGCTAAACCGACCCTTTTATCACTGTGTAATGTCCTTCTTTGTTTCATAATAATTTTTGCTTTGAAGGTCATTTTGTCTGATACTTGCCTAGGCACTCTGGCTCTTTTTTACGAACTCTTTACATACAGTGTCTTTTGCCTTTCAGGACTTTATTATATTTTTCTTTGAATGTGTCTCCTATAGACTGTATATAGTTGGATCTAAAAACCTCCATTTTGCTAGTCTCTGCCTTTTGACTGGATTGTTGAATCTATTCACATATAATGTTGCCATTGACACGGTTGGATATTTATGTCTGGGCCTTATTTTTTGTTTCCCGTATGTCTCATGTAGATTCAGTTCCTCTGTTCCTCCTTTGCGGTTTCTTTTGCATACATATTTTTAATGTAACATTTAAATTCCTTTAATTGTTTTGTTTTTGTTTTTTTTTAGTCATTTCCTTAGTGCTTGCTCTGGGGTCCTACTATATACATTTTAACTTAGCAGAATCTGCTTCAGATCTGTGCTAGCTTAGTGAGGTACAGGGACATTGCTCATAGCTCTATTCCCCATGCCCCTCTTTGTGGTATTGTCGTTACACAGGTTACATCTAGAGGTTACAAGAGCCAATAATACAGGGTTACCATTATTACCTTATATAATTTTATCTTTCAAAGAATGAGAGAGGAAAGAAGAATAAACATATGTTTATTGCTTTTATTATCCTAGCCTTCTTATTTCCTATTCCTAGTTTTGTTTGTGTGTTTGTGTTTGAGTTCCTGTACTGAGTCCTTCCCTTAGTGCAGGGCAGTTCAGTGCACACCCACCTCCTTTGTGCTGTTATTGGCAAATGTTTTGCTGGGCCCATAACATATGAAAATAGAATTATGCACATATTGTTTTTTTTTTTTTTTTTAAAGATTTTATTTATTTATTTGTCAGAGAGAGAGCGAGCGAGAGCGAGCACAGGCAGAGTGGAAGGCAGAGTCAGAGGGAGAAGCAGGCTCCCTGCGGAGCAAGGAGCCAGATGTGGGACTCGATCCCAGGACGCTGGGATCATGACCTGAGCCGAAGGCAGCTGCTTAACCAACTGAGCCACCCAGGCGTCCCGCACATATTGTTTTAAATTGCTTTTTAAAATCCATTATGGGAAGAGGGGCTGTATCAGATATGATTTGCTAATATGATTTTGCTAATATTTTCTCCTAGAAGTTGCCTTTTCATTTTTAAAAATTAACTTTTTTATTTTAATTCCAGTATGGTTAACATACTGTTATATTAGTTTCAGGTGTGCAGTACAGTGATTCAACAGTTCTGTACATGACTCAGGACCTGTAGTCTCACTGGTTTATTATTTTTGTTTCATTGCCTTTGCTTTGCTGTCAAATCCAAAAAATTGCCAAGGCTAATGTCAAGGAGCTTACCCCCTACGTTTTTCCACTAGAATTTTTATGGTTTCAGGTATTACACTCAAGTATTTAATCCATTTTGAGTTAATTTTTGTGTATGTTGTGAGATAGTGGTCTAGTTTCATTCTTTTCCAAGTGGCTGTCCAGTTTCCTAGTGCCACTTATTGAAAAGACTGTCCTCTCCCCATGGTGTACCCTTTGTCCTAATTGAACCTAAATGTGTGGGTTTATTTCAGGGCTGTCTGTTCTGTTGCATTGATGTGTCTATTTTTATGCCATTGCCATACAGTTTTGATTACTATAGCTTTGTAATATAATTTGCTGTCAGGAGGCATGGTACTTCTAGCTTTATTGTTCTTTCTTAAGCTTGCTTTGGCTTTGCAGGGTCTTTTGTGGCTCCATACAAATTTTTAAGTTGGTTTTTTTCCCTGTGGAAAATGCCATTGGAATTTTGGTAGGGATTGCATTGAATTTGTAGATTGCTTTGAGGTTATAGGTTTTTAAAAAATATTTTACTTACGAGAGAGTACACACACAAGCATTTGCATGAGTGGGGAAAGGGGGAGGCACAGAGGGAGATGGAGAAGCAGGCTTCGTGTGGGGCTCTGCCCCAGGATCATGACCTGTACCAAGGCAGACACTTAACCAACCGAGCCCCTAGTTGTAGATATTTTAACAATATATATATTTTTGGAGAGAGATAGAGTGAGAGGGAGAAAAAACACGAATGGGAGGGAGAGTAATCTTAAGCAGGTTCCAGGTTAGAACAGAACCTGATGCAGGGATCGATCTCATGACCCTGAGGTCATGATCTGAGCTGAAATCAAGAGTCGGTTGGTTAATTGACTCAGCCACGCAGGCGCCCTTTAACAACATTCTTTTAATCTGTGAGTGCAGCTGTCTTTGCGTTTGTATCTTCTTCAACTTCTTCCATCAGTGTATTATATTTTTCAGTATGCAAAATTAGCATACTAATATTTTAATGATGTTGTTAACATAATAGTGATGCCTTTGTGGTTTTCACATAGCTTTCTTTAATATTTACCTCATTTGTTCTATTCTTTCTATTTGGGGATTTTGCGCATTTTTTCCCAGATCTTTGCAAAATGAGCCACATGTAAAATCTCCAGGAGTTTTTAAGACCCCCCCTTTCTCTAATTTACATCAAGTGTCTTCTACACTTGATTATTTTTTTTTTAAAGATTTATTTATTTATTTATTTGACAGAGAGAGAGATCACAAGTAGACAGAGAGGCAGGCAGAGAGAGAGAGAGGGAAGCAGGCTCCCTGCCGAGCAGAGAGCCCGATGTGGGACTCAATCCCAGGACCCTGAGATCATGACCCGAGCCGAAGGCAGCGGCTTAACCCACTGAGCCACCCAGGCGCCCTACACTTGATTATTTTTTACACCCTCTTGTTAGAGGGGCTCATGGCCGCTCTTCTCATCTCTGCAGTTGTGTGGGGGTAATGAGATCATCTTTCAGTGATTCTTCTAGGTTGGGGATTAGTGGGTCATTCAGTGGTGTGAGGCCCAGCCCATCATGAACACTTAGTAAATATTACATGATGGTGAGGGCAGGGCCATCCATTCTTCCCAGGTCCACTTCCTCCTATGTTGGTGCTTGTTTCACTGTTAGTAGCTCCTCAGGTGTTTCAGACCATCATCCTTTTCCACATCAAGCTGATCACTCTGCCCAGGCCACATTTTTACCAGGTGTTACAACAATGTTAAGAAATTTTGTGCTAACTGGAGAAGTCTCTGAACTGTGTTTACCCAGTGGGCCAACAAAGGAATATTGAATTTTCTCAGATTGAACACTGCTAGGATTTTCAGCTCTACTTCTGTCCCCCCAGTTCCACATCAGTTAGGAAGCTATTTTCTTCAGAATGTTGTGGGTATTTATTATTTAAACAACAGATCATGTATGAAGTCACAAAGATAAAAAAAATTATCTTTTATAATTTTTCACCTTCTCAACCAATATTTTTTAGCCAAAAAATATTTAACTTGACTCCATTGGGCATTCAGATTTTTAGATATATATATTTTTTAATCCACTATTTCTTATGAATAAGCACCACCAGGAAGCAGCCAGACAGAAGATGGATCCTTCTGCACTCTACCTGTACTGATCTCTTCAGTAAATCAATGTCCTAAAAATAGAGACTGTGCTAGGTTCAAAGGGACTTAGGGACAAACAGTGAACTACAGGGCATGGCCTTGAATAGAATACTGGCTTGGATAAAACCAGCTCTAAAGGAAATTTTTGGGGCCAGGCAAATTTGGAAATAGTCCAGATAGTTATACGAAATGCCATTAACTGAGATGGAGAGATGCAGAATTTTGATGAAAAAATTCTTGTTATAAAAAAAGTCTATGTAAATATAGAGATAGTGCATATACTAGCAGATCTCTTTCTAAGACGTTAATGGTGGTGCTCCTACTCTCAAGGGATGGGAATGTGGGGTTTTTATTTCTTTACTTGTCCTCTCAATTTCTCAAATGCACATGTCCCATTTTTGTGGTAATAGAAACTTTTTTTTTTTTTGTAAAGTCTAGACTAACATGTCCTTTTATAGATGGGTTGTTGTATATTTCACAAGTTTTTCTCTTTTTATTTTTTTAATTTTAATTTAAAATTTTTTAAAAAGATTTTGTTTATTTATTTGGCACAGAGAGAGAGATTACAAGTAGGCAGAGAGGCAGGTAGAGAGAGAGGGAGAAGGAAGCTCCCTGCCGAGCAGAGAGCCTGATGTGGGCTCGATCCCAGGACCCTGAGATCATGACCTGAGCTGAAGGCAGAGGCTTAACCCACTGAGCCACCCAAGCGTCCCAAGTTTTTCTCTTGATAAAGATTTTATAATCTTTAAGATACTTCTTTGAACCATTTCTTTAGATTCTACATGCATCTTCCTTTTTGAGATTTAATTTTTTATTATGGAAATTTTCAAATACATAGAAAAGTAAATAGAATAATATGATTATCAATTATGCTTGGTTTATTTCCTCTCCACCCACTATTTTGAAGGAAATCCCACATGTTCTATCTTTTCATTCATAAGTGGTTTGGTATTTATTCCAAAAAAATAAGAAGATTTAAAAAAATCATGATATAGTATCACACCAAACAATAAACATGTGAAATAATAGTATTTCTTCAATATAATCAAATATCCAGTCATTCACCTTTCTCTGATTATCTCATAAGTGATTTTTATCTGTAGTTATATTGTCTGAATTCGATTTCAGGCAAGTCGCTGACATTACAAATGGTTATGTAACCAGTAAGGTCTTTCAATCTATAGGTTTCTCTCTTCTCCCCCAGTGGTTTTTCTTCTTGCAAATTATTTATTGAGGAAACTAGACCCTTTATCTTTTATAATTTTTCACCTTCTGCATTTTTCTGCATGCTTTTTTTTAATACCCAAGATTGGAAGCTGTGCTCTTGAATGCATCTGAGCAGAGTTCTATTTAAAACTTAAAAGACTTACCGTGTTTATAAAATCTGTAAATTGAAATGGTTGATTTCTTTTTTTAAACTTTCAAAATTCTTACTTTTAAAAACTAATCCTTAAAATTGAAAAAAATTAGCTGTATAGCAAATTTTTGTGCAACATCTAGAAATGATTTATTTCCAGTGACTTTATTTTTTGGAATGTATCAAATCAATATTTAGCCTATTGTCTTCCAGAAATGAAATATGAGGATTGAACTTCCATAACTGTTCTCTCTTCTCTCCCACCTCTTCCTCCTTATAATATTTTATGTATTTTTATTTGCTTATTTATCTTTAATTACTTTAAATAATATACTTATGCCTCAGTTTCTTATGTAGCAGTTCAGTTTTCTCAAGCCACATTCTTGGGCATAAAAAGGATTAACTTCAGGGGTGCCTGGGTGGCTCAGTGGGTTAAAGCCTCTGCCTTTAGCTCAGGTCATGATCTTAGGGTCCTGGGATTGAGCCACATCAGGCTCTCAGCAGGGAGCCTGCTTCTTCTCTCTCTCTGCTTGCCTCTCTGCCTACTTGTGATTTCTGTCAAATAAATAAATAAAATATTTTTTTAAAAAAAGGATTAACTTCTTTTCCATAACTAAAAGATCCCATTGCACCAGCTGGCAAAACCCTTAATCATTACCAATTCCAAGCAACCGTGGTCATTTTACATGTAAACTTATATAGGTCAGATAGTGCAGGTTGTTTCTGAGGTATTTATGTGGTGCCAATTTCTGGGAGTAGATAGGCTTTGAAATGGTTGATTTTTTTTTTCTTTTTTTCAAGATTTTATTAGAGAGTGAGAGAGAGAGCATGAATGGTGGGGAGGAAAGCAAACTCCCCGCTGAGTAGGGAGTTGGATGTGGGGCTCCATCCCAGGACCCTGAGATCATGACCTGAGCTGAAGACAGATGCTCAACTGACTGGGCTACCCAAGTGCCCCTGAAAATCGTTGATTTGTATCCTAAAGTCCTCTAAGTTTAAGATTCATATAGCCTTGATTGTTTCAATGAGCTGAAACAGCTATTGAAAAAGCGTACTATGCATGTTAGCCCTATCAGTTACACAGATTTTTTGGCAGGAACTTGCCAAATTTCCTCAGCAAAGCTAAAGGAAAAGCTTGTCCTGAAAGTACATTCTGATATAATGGGGTCCTTTTGAAATACTATTTATTATCCTCAGAGAGCTTGGTCTACCAATGTGCTCTTCATCGTGATACCAGTGTACTATTTTTTTGTTGTTGTTGTTTGGTTTTACTTTACTGCTAAGGCTGCTGAGGTCGAAATTTCCACTGCTTGTGTATTGATTTGTCTCTAATGATTGCAGGTTGAAGATGACAGTGATGCAGAGACCTATGGAGAAGAGAATGAGGAACAGGGAAATTATTCTAAAAGAAAGATAGTCTCTAACTGGGATCGATATCAAGATATTGAAAAAGAGGTCAATAATGAAAGCGGAGAATCACAGAGGGGGACGGACTTCAGCGTTCTTCTCAGCTCAGCAGGTATGAATCCCATTCGCATGCATATGCTTTAGTGCTCCGAGAGTCCCGCAGACCTTTTATTTATGTTCCTTTTAAAACTGTGTTGTAATACCTAGCAGTTCATTTTGTCCTTTGGATTTTAAATTTGAGTAAAGGACAGCGTATCTAATGGCTTGTAAGGAAGAAAGATGTTTCTTTAAGTGAAAGCTAGGGATTCCACGTACCGACGTAGAAGGACTTAAGTCCTGGTTGAAATGGATGAAAGTCTTTACAGAAGTGAAAAATGCTGCACTATGCCCCTCTGACTTGGGTAGTCTGAAAAGAGAAGTCTTTTCCTTGATTTCATAGGAATCAATACTTATGTTTATACAAAGCTTTATGAAGCTTCTAGAATATGTGTTCTTTCCTCTTTTATGGCCAGGACTATGCATATTAGTGGATATGCACATAGAAGAGACCTGTGTATCTGAACGTGAAAACCCTTCTGTTTTGCTTTTGGACGGTTTTCTCTAGCAGTAAGGTGCCACACCCTTTCCTTCTCTGGCCAGCTCTTTTTGAAGACAGAATCCACCCTGAGTGTGCAGCTGTGTGAGGCTGGAGAGTAGGAGTATAGTGAGAGGAGAATGGAACAGGGCTGGTTGTACAGATGGCTACTGTCTACTAGGGTGTGGCACGAGGGTTGAAAGAATGAATGGCAGATGGATTAGTGGTTTTCAGGGGTTAGGGATGGGTTTGGTGGATGCGGTTATAAGAAGGTAACATGAGGTGTCCTTCTAGTGCTGATACTGATCATTTTCTCGATTGTGGTGGTAGATACACAAACCTACCCAAGTGATAAAATTGTCTAGAACTTAAGACACACACACACACAAGTGAGTACAAATAAGGCTGGAAAAATCTGAACAACATTGGTGGGTTATATCAATATCAATATGTCAATATTCTGGTTGTGATATTATACTGTAGTTTTGCACAGTGTTATCATTAGGGAAACTGGGTCAAGTGTGGGAGATCTCTCTGTGTTGTTACTACAAGTATTATGAGAGTCCATGATGACCTCAACAACAAAATATTACCAGGTCAAAAAAATTTTAAAGGATGAGGCGGTAAGAAGCAGAGAAATAAAATGAAGATTTTCAGACAGTTTGCTTTAAATTCCCTCTTCCTCCTGACTTCTATGTTGCTGTTGAGTTCAACTTGTCTTTTTTCTCCTCTGCCTATATTTTTGAATGCCTGTACCAGACTAAGCATCCTAAAGTGATGAATTCTCTTCTGACTTAATTAAACCCTTTGAGGAGAAAGAGAGTTGTAAGTGGAGAGAGTATGTGAGTGTGAGTCAGAAGAGCAAGGTTCAGCCTGGTGTCATTACATTCTATGCCCCCCACTCCACCACGCAGTAACCCTCTTAGAAGAGGTGTTTGCTGAGGGCCTCAAACTCACGGACTGTTCAGGGACTGGTGACTCATCTTCTTGCCGGTCAGATGAGTACTACCCTCTGACCTGAATTTTGGCCAATTACACTTTTCTTCAAGGTGGGAGAAAGGTAAAAGGTAGGCTGCTTATTTTTTCTTTCTCTGGCGGTTCTGTGAAAGGACGTAGGGAAAACTTGAAGTAGGCGCAATGTGGTTCATTAAACAATTATTTGAGTATCCGCTACTTCCATGAACTACCTGGTTTTAGTTGAACCAAATGTATAGTCCATTACTAGGACTGTGTCTGGCCTGTGAGAGATCCTGCATGAATGTTTGAAGGCAATGCAAAATTCAAGTCTGACCTAGCACTTATGCCCAGTGGTGTACTATTTTGGTTACTTATGTTAGCATTTTATTTACAGTTTAAAACCCAACATGATTTGGGTCTCACATGTCTTTCCTGTAGTCTGTCTTTGCTTGCTGATTTCTTCCCAGGTGACTTATCTGTGATTTGGTTTTTTGGGTGATCACAATTGTGACAATTGTGATCATCTTCTGACAGGTGCTTTGATTTTTTCCCCCCATTCTGCTGGTGATTGGTCATTTTCTTTTCACCATGCCCTATGCCTGAGAAGAGCCACCATGTTCTCTTCATTGTAGGAGCAGGACTGTATTAATTTGCTTTTGAGGGATGGACTTCCTTCTCTGATCCTAAAATATTAATATTCTCCAGCTAGTCTGACTATACTCCTTGGAGTCACGGACTTCTAGTATACCATATTCATCTGTATAAATAGATACATAGCCCAGAAAAGTACATTGCTAGTTTATTAGATGTGCACATCATCAACTTTTCTAGATCTAGCCGAATTGCTCTCCAAAGTGGAGATGAGCTAGGATTCCTAGTGTTCGCTGTCTTTGGCCATATGTAGTACTGTTAGACTTTTTAACTATTGCCCTCTGACTGAATGGTGTCTGGTTGTGGTTCATTAAACAATTATTTGAGTATCCGCTACTTCCAGGTACCATTTTAGAGATTGAGCATATGGCAAAGAACAGAGCAGACCAAAACATGCGCCTCCTGGAGTGGACCTTCTAAAGCGTGGAGACACATTAAAGAAAATCAAGTATGTAAGATGCTAAGTGGTGATAATTCCTTGAGATCGAGATGAAGTGGGGGAGAGGCTATTATAATTTTAGAAAGAGTGGCCAGAGAAAGTCTTATTGAGATGATGACATTTGCATAAAGGCCTGAGGAAGGTGAGTGAGGAAGCATTGAAGATATCTGTGGGAGGAGTGTTGTAGGCCAAGGGCATAACAAGTTCAAAGGCTTGGTGACAGGAGTATAGAGAATAGCAAGCGAGGCCAGCATGACTGGAACAAAGTGACCAAGTAGGTGATAAGGTCAGAGAGGCATATGGGGCCAGATCACGGGGGGGCTTGTAGATTATTATTAAAGATGTTGGCTTTTACTCTGAGATGAGCAGCTATGAGAGGGTTTTGAAGAGAAGAGTGGCATGGCTTAACTTAACAGAACCTCTCTGGTTGCTGTGTTGGTAAACCAGCTGGGAGGCTATTGCAACAACCCAAACAAGTAGGGATGGTGGCCGTGGCCAGGGTGGTGGCTATGGAGCCGGTGAGATATGGCTGGGTTCTGTGTCTATTTTGAGGGAAGAGCATACAGGGCTTGAGGATGTGGGGTATGAGGTAAAAGATGTATGAGTATGATGCCAGGTTCTTGGCCTGAGAACTACAGGAAGGAAGCTGCCATTGATTGAGATAGGTAAGACCATGGGAGGTGCTCAGTTTTGCATGTGTTATCATTGAGCTGCCAGTTGGACATCTGTGTTAGTCAGAGTTCTTGGAGGACCTAGATGGCACCCTCAATATTATTAGAAGGAATTTTTTTTTAAGGTTTTATTTATTTATTTATTTGACAGACAGAGATCACAAGTAGACAGAGAGGCAGGCAGAGAGAGAGAGAGGGAGAAGCAGGCTCCCCGCCTAGCAGAGAGCCGATGCAGGGCTCCATCCCTTGTCCCTGGGATCATGACCTGAGCTGAAGGCAGAGGCTCAACCCACTGAGCCACTCAGGCACCGCAGAAGGAACTTTTAACAAAGGCATCATTTACACAAGTATGGGCGGGATGTGGGGAGAGCACATAGATTGTAGAGCATTGGGAGGAATGGCAACAGCAGAGATGTTACTATCCCTCCTCACTGAAACTCTGGGGGAGAGATTCTTATAGGGCAGTTGACCTTGAGAGGATGAATCAATCACCTTTGCTCCAGAGATCTAGCCAGTGAAGGTGACTCTCCAGGGAGGGAGAAGGTGAATACTCTGGTCTTATACTGCCCCCCCACCTTTATTCTCCTGCCAGGACTTCCCAGAATCCTAACCTACTAGCAGCCAGAAGGCAAACAGAGCCTGTTGCTGTCATCCATATAGATCAGCCTCTTAGGGCAGAACAGGGAGGAGGAAGAAGGAGGGTGAATCTGGAGGTACAAATGTAAGAGCTCCAGTGTAGCATCCGATAGGAAATACCTCGCAGGTAGCTGGATGAAGACCTCTGGGGTGCGGGATCCGGGTCTGGCCTGGAGATACACATCTGGGGGCTGGCAGCCTGTAGGTGATACTCAGAGTCACGAGACTGTGTGAGATGACCAGGGAGTTATTAGTAGAAAAGTTCTGAGCACTGGGCAGCATAGTGTTTAGAGCTTATGGAGATGAGAAGGAACCAGCAAAAGGAGACTGAGTGTGAGCAGCTGGAGGAAAAAGATACCAGGAAACTGTTATCTTTAAATGTTTCCTGGAAGGAGGGATCTGTGTCAAATGCACTTGATGACATCTAGAAATTGACACTTGCCTTTAACAACATGGGGTTACTAGTGATCTTGGCAAGAGTAGTTTTATTTATTTATTTTTTAAAGATTTTATTTATTTATTTACAGACAGAGATCACAAGTAGGCAGAGAGGCAGGCAGAGAGAGGAAGGGAAGCAGGCTCCCTGCTGAGCAGAGAGCCTGATATGGGACTCCATCCCAGGGCCCTGGGATCATGACCTGAGCTGAAGGCAGAGGCTTTAACCCACTGAGCCACCCAGGTGCCCCAGTAAGAGTAGTTTTGTTTGGTGGGATAAATTCATTCTTGAATTCAAAAAGAATAGGGGAGGAGAGACATTGGAGACAGCAAGCATAAATACCTCCTAATTTTAAGGAGTCTTATTATTATCAGAAGGAGGAGCGATGGACTGGTGGGGGAAGTGGGTCAATACCTGTTTTTAATTTTAATTTTAGTTAATTAATTTTTTTCAAGACCTGTTTTTTAAAGATGGGAGAAATAACTGCACATTTATTTGTTGATAGAACAGTCTGGAAGAGAGGGCAAAAAATAATGTAGGAAGAGGTGAGAATGACTTGATTTATGTTCTTTGGTCCACATGTGGTGATGGAAACTCTATTGGACAGATGGTGGGAGTGCCCATGGCTCGGGGCTCAGACAGTTGTTGAACTGTAATCAGAGGAAAGGCCAGAACATAGAGGCATGGATACAGGTAGGGGGGTTGATGCGATAGGGCCTTCTAATTGCTTCTGTTTTCTTAGTGAAAGAAGAATGCTCTGAGTGAGGGTCACCAAGGGGTCCTAGAAGTGTGAGAGGGTAGAAGATAAGAATGGTTGTCTACATGGTGGGAGAGTGAACGAAATAGGAAACTGTGGCTGGGTTGCTGGGTGGTACTAGAGGCCCACTAGAGTTGGTGTTTATGAACATGAGGTAAGAAGGGTGTTGTTCCCTCTTTCGTCTGCTGTTTTGTGTGCAAGTAAAGAGGGGTAGAGAGTAGGATTTATTCATGGTTACAGCTTAGCTAAACAAATGTACTGAAGGGAGACAGAAGACAGAGGGTGACTAGACTTTAAGCATTATTTTATATTCTAGGATCAGCTGTGTGGTGTGTATACCTCCGGTCCAATTCTCAAATGCCATTTTGAGGATGGACCTTTTGGTAAGAATACATCTAGCTTAATGTTTTGTTACTTTCCTTGTAGGATTTACATTGTAATTAATTCAAAGAGGGAGTTTCTACTGCACACACAGCTGGTGTGTATGTATGTTGGCATATATGTACATATGTGTATGTATTCGCTTAGGAAGATCGTACTGTCATTTTTTAGTAAATTCGAAGGTTCATCTCTTGGACCCTTGGGAGACACTCTAGAAAGCTCTAGGACACCTGTCCCAGGAGACGAGTGTGAGTGTGTGTAGTGATGCTGGTCAGAAGAACCACATGTGAAAGTCACTGAGATGTCCATTCATAGTGGAATGAGTACATTAAAACGAGGTTGAGTCTCTCAAACATACTGTAAAGTAAAAGGAGCATTACATAGCCACAAAATACCTCTGTATTCTTCTACTTGAAGTTCACACACAAGAAAACAGTAAGCTGAGTTATTTAGGCAGCCGTATTTGTAATGGTAAAATGGAAACCAAGGAAATGATTATGGTAAAATTCAGGATTGTTGTCCCCTCTAGGGGAGAGGTGAGGGCTAATGATTGGGGAGGGGTGTATAGCAGGTGTCAGGGTTGGGGGACTTCTGTGATATTCTGTGATATTGTGATATTGACCTATCTGTTTCTTGACCTGGATGATGTTTATTTATGTTTGTTGAATATTCTTTGGACGTCTAGGTGGCTCTGTTGGTTGGGCATCTGCCTTTGGCTTGGGTCATGATCTCGGGGTCATGGGACTGATTCCCACATCAGGATCCTTGCTTGGCAGGGAGCCTGCTTCTCCCTCTGCCTGAGTCTCCCTCTGCTTTTGCTCCCCCCACCTTTGACAAATAAGTAAAATAAAATAAAAAAATTAACTTAAATTTTATCTTACCTATTCTTTTATGTGTCTCTCTAGACAAGGAAAGCCTGAGAATGGATTTCTCATGATAGGATTTCAGTTACCCTCATAGACCATGGGGAACACTTTGGAAGAGGCATTCCTTTTTGGCACCCTGAGGCCTTCATCATGTTGTTTTGGTCTCTGGTCGTGGGTAGTGGCATCTTATTTTTCCAAGTGGAGGATAAAGGAAGAGGGGACTAGTTTGTTTGAAGTCATACTTTTGCTGGTAGGATTGAGAGTCCTCAGACGAGATCTTTTTAGGACTCTTTCTGTAAGGCTCTGAAGCAGTTGCGCCCACAGCTTTTCTTTCTGAACAGTGTTGTTGCAGTTCTAACTTCTGTTTCACCAGCTTTGAGAATGGTACTGTACTCTCACTTAGGTTCAGGCATAAGATGTTAGTTCTTTAAGCAAGTTTTCTGCCCCTCCCCTCCCCACCCACTCCCCCCCCCCCCCAGTGGTGAGTCATTGAATTCATGCCACATGCTCTATGTATTCCTTTCAAGAAGTCACAGACAACCAGAGTTAGAAAAAATGTTGACAGTGTGAGCAGAATGCACTGGAGCAATATTGAAGATAAACATGTGAAAAAAACTTTTATGTGCAAGTCTGTAAGCTCTGTTTATTTTCAGTGGAACAAATACAAACAAAACGATTAGCTTGCAGTTTGGTCAGCATAGTTGTGCATGTGTATTTTCATTTCAAGTTATTATATCTTTTCTACAGTGTAATTTTATGAAAAGCTGATTTTGGTGGGGGTAGATTTTAATTATAATGGTATTTGATCCCCCCCGCCCCACCCCTTCGGACTGAACAAGAAAAGAAAACCTCTCGCTCTAGCGGCCCATGAAGCAGCAAAATGGCTGAATTTGTCCTGGTGGACTCAGTTCATTTTTTTTTTTTCTGTTTCTATGGTATGCATTTTATCAGTTTTTACTAATATATTCTTATCACAAAGACCGTTTAGTAGATGAACCTTCCCTTTGGTATTTGAATCATTTGAAATAACAGAAACAGAACAATGTATGCACTAAAAAAAAAAATCTTCATTTGAGAACGACAAAAATGTAAAACCACAAAAAAAATATTTCCTTTCTTATAGGCAGACATGGAAGTGGGTTTAATTTGATTTTCTTTTTTTAAACCTCCAAAGATAAAAAGCAACTGAATACCTGGAAATGGGTTTGCCAGATTCCTGGTCTCTGTGCCACTGCGTGTTTCTGGTGGTTTCCTTGCAGGTTCTCCTTTGTCTGCTCTTACTGGCCCAGTGGCGTCCTTTTCATCCTGTGCCTCTCCCCCATGCGCATTCACTTTCTTGCCAAGAAACTGTACCTTCCCTGATGGCTTTAATTCCTCTCCGTCTTCCTTCAGATCTGTGACCTTTCCAGTTCCATTTGTTTAGGGATTCTTGTTGATCCTCCATGACTTCTTTTGGCGCTGTTCCCCCCCCCCCCCACCTCTCCTCAGTACCTCCCCACCTCACTTCTTTGTTCCATAAATTGAAAGTTACCAGTCTTGGCTTACTTGGCCAGTCTAGTGCTTCTTAGCTTTTTCTTTAAATAGAATTACTCCTCTCCATTTTACATCTCCATGATTTGAGAAACGGAAGTGTGGGTCTTTTCTAGGTCCGATCATCTAAGTCCTCCCAAAGTTTCAGCATTCAACTTTCCAGAGATTTCATTTTAGTGTCTGTAGCACTTCTTTCTTCTTGTTTAGTTTCTTAATTTAACTCACACCGTATTTTCTTTCTTCATTCTCTTTCTTTCTTTCTTTCTTTCTTTCTTTTTTGCACAGTTTCCTCCTTAAAAAGTCTTAGAAGGTCTTTATGCTTTTGGCTGGTGTCTCTATAAACTTTTTAGCAAATTCAGTACTATCAGACCCTGCAAATATTGATCCCTTCATGCTTTGTGTAATGTTGTTTTCATTTGAATATTTTGTGCTTGACCTTTATCTTCTAATCCTTTATGTCACCATGGATTGCATCAGCTGGCAAACCTTTCATACACAAGGATCTGTTTTTACATCATTTTGAATACTCATCAGTCACTGGAGAGACATTTCATACTCATTAGAGAGCCGTTTGTGTAGAGAGCTGCTGGTGTTAGCTCTATTTTTATTTCCACAGGTTTTGTCTTTCATTTGCTCAGTGCTTCCATTATATGAAAATCTGTTGTCAGGGAGTTCCCCTGTTGGATTTTAGTATCTCCAGGGGAACCCACCTTTTACCCAGTGTGACCGGTCCCCTTTAAAAACTTGTCTCGTGGCAAATTGAAGTCACTGAAATAATACTTGATTTAATGACAGATTTTGGTCCCAGAGAAGCCATTTTGTCACAGTCCCCACTTTCGGCGGTTGCGGCCACCTTTCTGGTCCTCCTGCTGCCGAGCTGGGCCACTGGATCACTAGCAGTGATCATTTTTAAGAACTGAATGTTTAGGTTATTAGGTAATTTAGGTTATTCTTACTAGAAATATAGAGAGGATACTAGTGAATCTTTTTCGGTTGGACTTGTGTTCCTGATACTGTTTTGGGTGTGGATCGTCTAACTAGCTGCATCCTCAAAGCAATGTGCTCCCACGTCTAACAACATCTAGCACGTTCCTCTCCACCGCTGCTGTCTCCTCCCTGTTTATCCTAAGGCTTCCTTGTAAAAAAGCAACATCATCCTTTAAAGGGGGGTTTGGGGAAGCAGAGCCGATAAAGGCTCATGATCAACGTCCTGTTTAGGTGGAAGTTGATAAGGGTCTAAAGAGAGCGAACACCTTCCTCATTCTCCTGACTATAATTGATATTATAATAATATTACACTGAGATTACTTGATGGTGAAATTTGATCTAAAACTGGCATGTAAGGTTTCCTCTTGTCAAGAAGGGTATGCCTGATTGTTAATGGAATACTTTGTGTAAAGTACTTAAAAGTAGAATGGGGAATGTCCAAGTTATATAATAAAGGCTACTGTAATAATAGTACTAAAAAAAAGAGGGGTATCTGAGTGGTTCAGTTGAGTGTCTGGCTCTTGGTTTCAGGTCAGGTGGTGATCTTATGGGTCCTGGGATGGACTCCTGCATCAGGTTCTGCATGAAGTGGGTGTCTGCTTGAGATTCTGTCCCTCTGCCCCTACCCCTGCTTGCATGTTCTCTCTCTCTCTCTCTCTTTTTCTCTCTCTCTCTAACTCTCTAACATAAATACATCTTTAATAATAATAAAAGTTATTTTAAAGCCTTTAATGAGGTCAGTATAGAGCCTCTTATAATATAAAAAGTGTGAAACAGATAAATTCAGAGGCTCTGAATTGGGATTAAGATTAATAATCCTTAATATTGTGAAAGTAAAGGGTTGCCTGGGTGGCTCAGTCCTTAAGTGTTTGCCTTCAGCTCAGGTCATGATCCCAAGGTGCTGGGATCGAACCCCGGCATCGGGCTCCCTGCTCAGTGGGAAGCCTGCTTCTCCCTCTTCCACTCCCCCTGCTTGTTCTTTCTCTTTCTCACTCTCTCTCTCTCTCTGACAAGTAAGTAAATAAAGTCTTAAAAAAAAAAAAAAGATATTGAAAGTAAAGTCAGTGTAGTGTAACTGCAGTGTAGGAAATGTATTCTGGTAGTAGAGAATAGCACTTGACTGATGGCTGTCAGCTGATCTGGGTCTTGGTTCTGGCTGTCACTTATTAGGTACACGTTCTTAAAGGAGTGAAACTCTTGAAACCTTTAAAAATTTTTTTTCATTTAAAAGCTGTGAATTAGAAATAATACCAGCCTTGCTTTTTAGTCCAGGGTGGTTGTGAGGGTCATGGAGAATTATTTGAAGAATTGTAAAGTGCTATACCAAAGTCAATTATTTTACAGGCGAAGAAAGGCAAACTGTTGGGGTAGAATATGCTATGTAAGTGTGACGGGGGAGAAAAGCTAATCATCCTAGGGTCTATTCCATCCAACATTGTTGAAGCAAGAGAAAAGCCAATGTCATAAATGAATTGGATATTTTAGATGAAAAAAAAACTTTAAATGTACCTTTTCTGAGCAAAAGGTAGTATCCTCAAAAGATTAAACACCTATAGGATACTCCATCATGTGTTCCCAGTGTGTCGTCGTACCTGAAATGGAATGGAAAGGATGCCTTCGCAGGACTTGTTATGAAGATACTCTATTGGTCTCCGAATTCTTAGCTGTCTAAGAGTAGAATTGATGTAAATGAAATATCAGCATGTCCTGCTGATGTCGTGACTGAGTGTGCCGTATGTTTCCGATGGAACAGTGAGGGTGTCCACATACTGCTCTGTGGTGAGCATTCTTCTGAAGATTAAACCTGCCTCTCAGAGGTTTACTTGGCACTTGTGAAAAAAACTTGGTAGGGAGCCTCTGCGTCACTACTGTCCCTTGAATGTTGCCTCTGGTCTTTTAAAATCATGAAGTTTTAGAAAGCTTAATTGTTTTCTTCATCTCTTCATTTACTACTCGCTAGCTAGGTAGATAACTTATGTGGTTTTAGTATCTACCTTTCAAATTCTGTGGTTATAGAAAGAATTCTGCCTTCTGGGTTTTTTGTTTTTGTTTTTGTTTTCTTTTAAAGATTTGTTAGAGTGAGAGAGCATCAGTGAGTGGAGGGACAGAGGGGCAAGCAGACTCCCTGCTCACTGGGTAACCCAGTGGGTCTCAATCCCAGGACCTTATGACCTAAGCCAAATCCAGATGCTTAATTTCCTGAGCCACCCAGGTGCCCCATTGCTTTCTATTTATAAAGAGTTTAATCTTTATAAAAATTTATAGTGCTATTTGAGGTTATCATGAATGACTGTGAATAACCAAAATTAATAGAATGCTAAGTTTGTTATCATGAGTTTCTGCCTCCACAGTGGCAGAAACGTGAGTCACATCTGTCAGACAATTAGGCCCCTGGGCTTTTGGGCGTTCTGCTGTTTGGAGAATGGTATGTCTGTTGAGGGTAGATCTTTTTATCCTTAGCATATGGCATAGCACACAGTTCACAGATATAAAGCTTGCAGAATGGATGAGTAAGCTGTTGTGTGCGGTTTTTGGTGTGATGTGGTGCATCTGCTCTTAGAGTTGTCTCCTTTTTAAGTCCTGAAGTCTTAAGAAGATGGTCCTCAGTGAAAAGCACCTCATTTTGTAGCCTGACCTGAATCTGTTCCAACAAGTAAGAAAGGTGGTCAAGTTGCAGAATATCTTGTAAATGGATTCATTTACTACTAAGTGACATTAAGGACCAATTATTTATTTTTTGAGCATTTTCTTTTTTTCTTTCTTTCTTTCTTTCTTTCTTTTTTTTAAAAATTCTATTTATTCATTTGACAGAGAGAGTGAGAGACACAAGCAGGCAGAGCAGCAGAGGGAAGGGGAGAAGCAGGCTCCCCACTGAGCAAGGAGCCCAATGTGGGGCTCGATCCCAGGAGCCTGGGATCATGACCTGAGCCGAAGGCAGTTGCTTAACTGACTGAGCCACCCAGGTGCCCTGAACATTTTATTTTCTAATACTTCTTAGATTTTAGAGAAGAATTGCAAAGATAGTGCAGTGTTCCATATACTCTTCATCTAGCTTCTCTTAATGTTATTATGTTATGTAACCATAGTATATCTATCAAAAATAAGAAATTAACATTGTTATATTATATATTATGGACTTTGAATTTTTTCAGTTACCCCCTCCCCAACTGGTGTTCTTTTTCTGTTCCAACTTTGGATACCACACTGCATTTATTTAACTGATTAGTTTCTGCTAATTTGTAAGTTTCTCAGTCTTACCTGGACTTGACACTTTGAGGAATAGTGCTTAGGTATTTCGTAGGATGTCCCTCAATTTGGGTCCTTCTGATATTGTCTCATGGTTTGGTGGCGCAAGTTACAGATTTTGGGGGCTGATGATGATGGGCCTTTCTTGTTGGGTCACATCAGTGGACATGTGATATAAACATGACTTCTTACTAACAATATTAACTTCGATCATTTGATTATGATGATATCTGCCAAGTTTCGCCAGTTGTAGTTAGTTGCCATTCTCTTCACTGGAAGGGAGTGACTTGCTCCTACTCATACGCAAGGGGGTGGGGATTAAGCTTTACCTACTAGAGGGAGGAATGTCAAGGAATTTTGTATAAATTAAGGCAATGACAGTAAATAATAAATATTTTGGGGGAAATATTTTGAGGCTATGCAAATACCTTGTTTCTCTCTAAAGGTTTGGGGGAGCCAGCTCTCTAAGAATAAGGCCAAGAATTGCCTGAGACAAGAGGTCAAGCTGTAATGACCATACACTTACTTGACCTTTTTCATTTATGGTTTCTTGCAGAGCTATAAATGTGTATATAAGTGAAAATGATAAATGATGTTATTTCTGTGTCATTGACTCTTATGTTCATTTTTTTGAAGAATAAATGTATTTGTATTAAACAAATAGGGTTAATGAAGTTACATTTGTGAAACAAGGTAAAGCATCAGTTATTGACTTTAATTTCTTCCTCATTAATCAGTTACAAAATGCTTATTTTATCGTATAGTGTTTGTTGGCTACTGAGTAAGAAGGTGCCTGTGTGAGTGTGTGTGTGTGTGTGTGTGTGTGTATGTGTATGATTAGTTACATTCCAAGTGACTTCTATGGCAGTGATTTAATAGTCAAATTGCATTTCACCTTTGGAACTGAGATTTGGCTTTTTAACTATATTATTGTTTTGCTCCAGAACAGATTTAATAATGAGCTGTTCTCAGAAATACTTTAATTTCCTCCTTTTTCTCCTGCCTCCCTCCCCCAGGGACAGAATTTCTAATTCTTGGGGTCATCAGAGTGGAGGGGGTTGGTTGGGTGGGGCCCAAATGGAGAGGGAGTGATATGGTAGTAGTTTGCAATGGAGAAGGCAACATTGTTGGGAAATAAATCAGGGCCAACTTTTGTATTAGGCTGAATAACAGTAACTATCTTAATTTGGGGAGTAGGGGTTGATGAGGTATAGGCACAAACAAATGTGTTATAGTTGTTCTTATTTATAGAGCCCCAACTGGGTATTTGCTACTTTAAGTATAACATTTTAATTTCAAAGTAACCTTGCAAGGTCAGTATTAGACAATTTTTTTAAAGAACTATTTTTATTTATTTATTTGACAGACAGAGATCACAAGCACGTGGAGAGGCAGGCAGAGAGAGAAGGAAGGGAAGCAGGCTCTCTGCCGAGCAGAGACCCCGATGCGGGGCTCAATCCCAGGACCCTGGGATCATGACCCGAGCCTAAGGCAGAGGCTTTAACTCACTGAGTCACCCAGGCGCCCCAGTATTAGACAATTTTATAGAGGAGGCAAATTAAACTCAAGGAAGTTAGATAGCTTGCCTGATGTCACATAATTAATATATGATGGAATTGTACTCTGAATTTCTATCAGTCTGATTCCAAAACCCATTATTACTCTTTATGCTGAACTCTTGCTTCCTGCCCACAGTTGGCTGTGTTCTACTGGTAGATTGTGTAGAAAATGAGTTGTTTCATAGTTTGGGAATAATTATTTCCCCCTGCCCTCACTTTGTAGTAAAACAAAGAACAAAACACACAACACATAGACACACCCCTTTGGCTACTTTTAAAAAATTATCTTTGTTGGATAGTTTGACACCTTTTGGTCTGGTTATGACAATGGAAACATTACCCTTGTCACTAGCTGCGTGTGTCATTTAAACTGAAAAATCTGGAAAACAAAATATGGATTCATTTCATCTCTCTGACTTGTATTATGACAGAGGTACTCAGGAGCTCTAATATAGAAGTGAGTTTTCCTTGACTGGTAATTATTAGCTCAAGCAAAAAAGATACTTTGTGTTAAACTCTATATGCTGTGTAAGTGTAAATGAAATTCATCTGCTTTATATGCGGAAACATGACAAGGCATCACTAGTGTTAATATTTTTCACATTACCTATTGGATTTCTTATTTAGATATCTTCTCCCCATAATTCTGAGAAAAAAAAAAAAAAAACAAGAGGGATTGATGCCAGGGCTTGGAGATGCCATAGAAGTTGTGATGTATAGGCATACATAAACCCAGTTGAATCTCAGTCGCCCACTGAGCATTTTTGCTATTTAATGATTCTGATAGTAATGTAGAGAGTACTTAACTTGCAAAGTGTTTCTGAATCCCAGGTTAGTCTTTTTATTTTATGAGTTTTGATTGAAGGCTCTAGTGATAACTAATTTTTTAGGGTTGGCTAGATTTAACTGTAGGAGATAAATGTATCAATGATATTGCAAGTTAGTAGTTTTTATACTATCCTTGAAGATTTAACTGGCATTTGGTATAAATGCGATTTGGGAACGAGCTAAGGAAATTACCCGCACCTTGACTTAGAGCAGGAAGTAGTTTGGGGCTCTCTGTACAGAGGTGATGAGAAATGGGCCAGGTTGTGGAGCAAGTTTTATCTTTAGACCTCTGCTTCTTTATTCTCTATTCTTTCCCATTTAGGCACTTGACCAAGTACTGTAATGCCCGAGGCTTTTATGTACTAATTTCTGCTTTGCCTGCTCTCCTGGTACTGCTCCCAGGAAACCTATTCTTGTACATTTAGTATTCGTACCTTGTGCTCATGTCATGTATGGCCACGAGGCCACAGCAGGAGAGCTTGGCGGGAATGTTGTTTGGGAGGGAGTCCATTGGGGTGTTCGTGTTTAGGACTGTATACCAGGGCACCCTTATAGAAGTAAAGCGACAGGCAAAGTGAAATCATTTTTAGAACAGGCTACTTGGTAAGATCTTGTCAATTTACAGCATTCCCAGTGCACGGGTACTTGAAGGTTATGCTGCTAACAGAAAGATATTATTAAATCCACTCCATGTAGGAGTGTGCCTGTCTGTTAACCATACAGTATAATTTCCAAATAAGAATTTGCTGCTCCTGATGTAACTATAAAATCCTGTATCTTTAGCTCTACGTGTTTGATATCCTGGTACCTCCTCTCCTTTGTGCCTGGTTGCTGTGAGCCATGCTAGTTTACTACAGTGTTGTTTAAAAAAAGTACTAATTCAGCTAGAATATCTTGTATTTTCTTCCCTGTTATCTTTAAGCTTTTTTCCCCCCCAATACGCAAAATCATAGTGAAAAAGTGAGTTGTTTCTTGTTTTGAAAGCCAGAGAATTAAAAGCAAAACCTACAAAAAACCCAGAGAATCAACTATCATCACATAATGAATTCCTAGCTAGAGCAAGTTAGTGTTCATCTGAATGGTTTCTTCTAATTCCAGTTTACAATTTCTTGGATTGTCCTGCTCTACTGACCAGCAGTTTTCATAAGGAAAATATACAGCCACATGAAATTGCTTTTTTTCCTGATCACTAAGGTCCCTGTTGTCCTCTGTGTGTGCCTTTTAAGATTCCTTAGCATGCCAAATTAACTGCTGTTAGTTGATTGAAGTTGGTGAGTTCTGAATCTTGGGTGTCTTTTTCTCCTCAGTCCTCAAAAGGCAGCATAGAATGCACTCTCTGAAAACAATCTTATATAGCATTTGGTCCAAGTCTTTTCACTTTTCAGATGGGAACAGTAAAAATCCTATAGGTTGGGTTTTAACAAAGCTGCAGCTCCTTGGAGGTGAGTGGCTCAGATAAGTCTCTTTTCTCTATGTTCATGGACAGTGTGGTATTTGGGTCATAGCAGTAGACGCCTCCAATGCGTTCAATTTTTATTTTGGAGGAGAATTTGAGAGTCAATTCCCTTAGTGTTGTGTCCTTTGGGGTAAACTATAGTCAGATTGTTATGCAGAGAGGAAGTAGAGATGACTTTTTCAGAGTTAAAAAAAAATGTGGATATTCTCAAGTATATAGACCTTCCTAAACAGGCTCATGTAGGATGAAAAAGCAACCTGGAGGGCTGTATAAGCCAAAAGGTCTGCCCTATCATGTGCTCTTTGGTCCACCTTGTTCTGCTACTCCTACTCCCTACTCTGACCCGACATGGACTCTTACCTCTTTCTTCTATCTTTTTTTCACATTTGCTCTTGTTAGAATGGGGGCTTCAGGGTGAAAGTATTACTCCACTGTCTTCATGTTTGTGAGTTCTAGCCTTCTAATGTTCCTTGGGTGTAGGAACCATGGGAAAGGAGTAGACAGGCTGATGTCTGTTTTTCTCAGACTCTTTAGAGACCAATCTGTATAATTTAATTTTTATTTCAATATTTGCTTCCAATTTTTAGCAATAATCGCACCTCGGATAAAAAAATATGGAACGCTTCACAAATTTGCGTGTCATCCTTGCGCAGGGGCCATGCTAATCTTCTCTGTATCGTTCCAATTTTAATATATGTGCTGCTGAAGCGAGCACTGCTTCCAATTTTTAAATAGTCTGGTACCACAACACGTTCAGGGGTGCTCAGGAAATACCAGTCCAATCTGTCTGGAATGCCGGTTTGTGCTGGGTCTCTGCCTGTGGAACAATTTCCTTCTCCTTCATACTGTCCTTGAGGGAGAGCGAACATGGGAATTGTGCTCCTTGAGGTCACTGGGTTGGGGTCCATCAGCCGGACTCTCGGTATGTGTTCATAGCCTCCTTCTGAAAGAATGTGAACCTATGAAATTGGAAACTACCATGATATGCAGTGGTTTATGTGCTTATGAATGAAGATGAGGGGAGGTTTATTGGAATCTGTCTCCAGCATTTGTTGGCTGTCCATCAGATGACCTTTCTGTGATGGAGTGTCTGAGAAACCCTATCTTTTAAGGTGACCATATTGGAGTTCATTCTCCACTCTTACTCTGAAGGCACACTTTCCTGTCTCACTGTAAAGAGTCCAGCCTCTGGGTTCCCTTTATATATAGTTATTGTTGTGATTTTTGTTGATTTTGTTTCTAAAAAGGAGAGTGGGTGATTTTTTCTGGCTGCCCTCACAGTGAGGTCATGCACATTTTTAACTTTCCTAGCTCTTGGGTACCAACTTGAACCCAAAATACATATTTATTTATTTATTTTACAAGATGTTAACCTTGCTGTAATGTTTGTACCTTTGTAACCATGAGTTTAGGTATGTCTTTGCTACATGAGAAATCACTGGTGAGAATTGGTTTTCTTCTCAAGGGACCCTGTAATATTGATTATTTTACTTCCATGTAGGATGTCAGTTCGCCACAGGAAGTTGGCACAGAGAGGGAGTAGAGATGATGTGGGAAAAGAAATTAGCCTGTCATTCTATTGTCTAGGACATTTGTTTCAAAAGTTTGGCTGGGCATCTGACATAGGAAGGGTACATATTTTTAAAAAATGTCTTTGTCTTGGTATTTATGCTAACATAAAATATTTGTAATGAAGACAGTTGTATAATTATAACCACAAAATTTCCCTCTCCTGACTTACAAATCTTAGTAAAGATATGTACATTATAATTGGCTCCTGACCTAGTAATCTCAAGGAATAAAGTTGTAAAGTTGTTTTTCCTCCCAGACCTGTTTATGGAGGGGTCATAAAAAAAAAAGATGAAAAAGTGGCAAAAATTGATCCTTGTTGAAACTAGGTGGTGAGTACATGGGTGTTGGTCATTTGTTTGAAAAATTCCTAGTAAAAAAATTCCTAAGTAAATAAGGAATAGTGCTGGAGATGCTCAATGAGTAGAAACAAATTACATAATCAGTAGGTCACCATAACTGCATGTGTTGGGGGGATAGAAAATATTTCCTCTTAACAAAGAAAAAATTGCTTTATCAATATATCCTGTTAGATATAACATTTAGTGGTGTATAGTTCCTAATACTTGAGCTCTGTCTCACTCTCAAAGTCAAGTAAATTATAAGAGTCCACAAATCTGGGGCACCTGGGTGGCTCAGTGGGTTAAAGCCTCTGCCTTTGGCTCGGGTCATTATCCTAGGGTCCTGGGATCGAGTCCCACATCGGACTCTCTGCTCGGTGGGGAGCCTGCTTCCTCCTCTCTCTCTGCCTGCCTCTCTGCCTACTTGTGACCTCTCTGTCAAATAAATAAATAAATAAATAAAAAAAATCTTAGGGGGGGAAAAAAGAGTCCACAAACCTATAATCAACTAAAAGCAACTAAAATGTTTGGCATAATATTATAGGTGAAAGAATATTATGAAGAGGGGAGACCCTCTTGGTATTTCCAGCAGTAAAATTCTGTTGATTTCGCACACTGAGTTGTGACTTCTATTTTGACAAATTTGTGTTTCATTTCCATGCCTTACTTCTTGACTGCATATGTTATGATTTAACTGTCTTTAATAGTCTAACTCAAACTATACATGTTTATTTTTTATTATTTTAAGGAATAGGAGAATGAATTTATTTTATTCATTTTATTTATTTTTTTTAAGTAAACTCTACATGCAGTTGAGGGGTTCAAACTCACAACCCAGAGTTCAAGAGTCACATGCTCTACTGACTGAGCCAGCCAGGCGCCCCAGATTACAGATGTTTAATCCTTGTTTATGTACTTGTAATTTATTTGAATTCTAGGTCTTGGTTGCTTGGTCATTGTTGAGACAACAGAATAATGGAGTAGCATTCTGCATGTCTGAGCAGCCGTGTTTGGCAGCCTGTGCCCACTTGGGCCAGAAAAAGCTATTGCTTGACATAACTCAGACCGGTGTTAGACTACTTGGCAATGTCTGTATAGAATCAAATACATGTGTTAAAATAGAGAATACCTTTGTAGATCCTCTAGGTGGCAGAACAATTACAACAAATAAGCTTTAGGAGCTGTTCCAAGACGTATAGAGAGGGGAGAGTACAGGAGAGAAGGCATGAAAAGGGGTCTTCTAGCTAGTGGGGTTCTGTGCTTTCTATCTGGACCCAACCGGGTTTTATGTGCTCTTTGTCTTGCTTTTATGTATTTTATGTTTTGACATTTTACCTAAGATCTTGTCTGAAACAATGTAATACTGCTAAAAAAAAAAAAAATAGGATGTCGAAGCTCAAAAAATCTTGAGCTGTGTACATCAAAACAGCCTCAATAAAGGCGTTCGTCCATGTGTCCTGAGCATTTCTAGGGAGTGTAGCTGACTCTACCCCCAATCCACATGTTGATGAATTCTAGAGCAATGCTGGCCTGCTTGAATACCTTCTTACCTTGAATTCTATCATAAAGGAAAATGTGCAGCATAGGCTTTAGCCTTTATTCCTGCTTTGAAAGAGATCACCATTGTTGACACAGATTTAACAGATAAGTCTGATGATACTGTGGCTTTCAAACTCAAAGGAAATTTGACTTAGATACTTGCATAGATTTATTCCTCACATAGAACACAGAATAAATGTAAAATATTTAAGTATGGCACTTCCTCCACTCTTATCTTTGAATGAATCAGAAAGCTGGCTGTAGTTAGTATCCTTTCAATTTCTCTTGCAAAATGCTTGTCCACATCCTTCTGTAATCACTTTTCAAAAGCAAGGCCTATTTAGATCCTTTTGGACAATTGAAGTTCTGCATCACAAGATGGTTTGGCAAATGTGACTTCCATGTATCAAATGCATCAAAAGTCTAAGGGAGCAAATTTCCTATCCCATATTTGTATCCTCATGATATCCTATGGTATACTTGACTGGGCTGGTCTATTTATAGCTGTTAGTTCAGCATTACTCCTCCAAAAAGTTCCCCTCCTTGAGACTTTCCCATATTTGTCCCATTTTCTCATTACCAATGAAGCTGGGGTATATTCTAGAATCCCCATTCTTCCACCTTTTTGATGAGCTTGTACCTGAGAATGTCTTAAGAGACATTTTCACATTCATTTTAACACAACTATGGATAACTAGTCCCGTGCTTGGAAATAAAGCATGAGCGAGATGCGGTCCTCATTTTTGAGGCTCTCACCCACAAGGATGAAGACTTTAATAGGCAAGATAGGTACATAAATGGGTTTTCAATACAATTAAACAGAATGTTAAAAAAAAAAAAAAGAGGTATTATTAGGGGCACCTGGGTGGCTCAGTCAGTTAAGCATCCGACTTTTGATTTAAGATCAGGTCATGATCTCAGGGTCATGAGGTTGGCTCCATGCTGGGCATGGAGACTGCTTAAGTTTCTCCCATTCTTTCTGCCCCTCCCCCCTTAAAACAAAAGTGGGACCAGAAGTGCTGTGAAAGTTCCTAGACAGCTCTTCTATACGTATCACCACAGGTTACCCCCAATTACTGCATGCAGAGGAGTGCGTCCCTGCAACACATAGGAAGGCATGCAGTTGGTGAAGAATTAGAGTGGAACCACGTCATGTACTAAGCCTGATAGATTTAGGTTATGCACCAACCAGCAAATTTAAGCTATTGTACCAAGAAAGTTCTAGAAACAGCTAAAGATTTTTTTTGGGATAATTGAACTGGGAATAGATTTTGCTACTCAAAGTTGTGATTCGATGCAACATCAATATACTGATAAGCAGTAAATCGGAAGGCGTATATATTCTGACGACAGCAGTGTAACCTCAAGCCTTAGGTCTATAAAAGTGGTAATGTTTTCTGACTGATCTGGATTCTTGCGTTATTTCACGAATGCCTCCAATGCCATGTGAAACATGGGGGATGGCAGGATCTCCAAACAACTGTTGACAATCAACTGGGAGTCATTAACCAGTACACAGGACTGGGGAAATGCTTTAGTCATTCTTGAATACACCATTTTTGAAGCAGACTGCAACTGTAGACAACAAATGTCCATTTGGCTTGTAATTATTCGTGGAGTTATGTAAAAAATATCTTTACATGGGCTCTGAGTCTAGGAGACTAAGACAAATGACTGCTGTTTTGTATCAGGGCTATTGCACCTCATCAAGGAATAAACGACAAGTGTTCAGTGCAGAAGGACTGGTGGTTTTGCTTTGTCCTTTGCAGCCAGAGTGGCGTAAGAAGTAGAGGAGAGATGGTCTATGTATGTGCCGTGTTAAGAGGAGCTCTCATGCTGTCTTCTTTGTTGAGCTCTAAGTCCCAACTTCTTTTTATTTTTGCAAATTTTTGAAGAGTTTGATAGAACACAGTGATTCTGCTTATTAAAGAGATACTCTTTTTATTTTATGAGTTGTTTTTCTTAAAAGGATGCTCACCAACCCCTCCCTGCCCCCATGTTATCATACTAGTTTATATGCTATACACTAATTAATTTATGTCATGGGATCACTGTATAACTTAGGAGTCCCTTCTCATTTGGAGCACTTCATTTCCATTTTAAGAGTAGTAGCAGTATTTCTCTGGAGACCAGGGTGAAATTTTGCATAGATTCCTCTGTTCTCTTACGTTCCTTTTCCATTATTGTCTGGTTGCTTACTGGTACTTTCCTTCCTTCCATTTTATCTGTGAGTTTTATTAACACGATGTTTACTCTCTTTTAAATTATTAATGCAGTAAGCTGTGAAATGGCACTTTTATCTTTAATAGTTGATGCTGTGAAAGTGACAGATGCAATGAGAGCATCCTTCTCTAATTCGGCTCCTGTCGTGCATCCCTTTAGTGTCTCTGTGACTTGACTTGAAATGACAGTGCTCGTGTCTCTTTTGTAGCTGGTTCACACTGAAAGGATATAATCATCTGTTTGATATCACAGCCACTTCCCCAGCTACAGACTGTGATGTCACAAACCAAAGATTATTCTCTCTCAGCAGGAAGAAGCTGGAGAGGAGATGAATCTCCATGATGAACCATCATCCGTATTCAAATCTGATCATTTCATAAAGAAAATTAACCATGATGAGGAAGAAATGTACTGGCTAGTTGAAATACCCTTTTGACTTAGCTTGAAAAACTTTACCATTATACTGGAACAAGAGAAATTCTTTCAAAAATTCTAAGTCAAAATTTGAGAGTTATAATAATGCAAGTATCAGTACTTTTTAAAAAAACTGAGTTAAAAATATTATGTCATGCCAGTCTCTTTAAGTTAAATGTTACACTGAAAAAATGAATTTTAGGTCTATTTCTAACTTCATATGCAAAATTATGTTGCTTGTTATTTCAGACAAAGATGACATGCTGGTCTGAAAAAGGTCAACAAAGACACTAAATGAATATACTTTATTTTGACCTGTATAACTACTTTTATTTTCTCATGGCTTAAGCCAAAAGTTTATAACTTTTGGATGATTTGAAGTGAGCAGAATCTATGGATAGAGTCACAGATACCATTGTAAGACCATTGTAGCGATGATATTTGCTCCATCTCTATGACAAGAATCCAATATTACACAATTATGTTACTTTAAAGTATACTTTCATAAAATATGTAGACATGAAATACATGTTGAATTACAGAAGTAATTAGGCAATCACTGGATAATTCCCAAGAATGTTCAAAATCTCTTTAATTGTTCAGTCTATCAACACAAGGAAAGAACTCCTATAAATCAACCAAATCTTCAGGTGTAAGCATAAAATTCCTTATCCATGTGTACTCATGAGATGCTGATTTTGAAACAATTTTCAGCATTTCAGCACATCATTAACAAATGATTTGTTAAAAAGTAGTTAATTTTTTTTCACTAAAATGAAGAGGAAAATGTAGGTTATTCCAGATTGATAGAATGTGTGTGTGTTTTACTTTTTTAGAAAGCTGTTATTTAAACCTCAGTAATTATTATTCCAAATGCAATATTATAGAGAAAATATCTTGATTTAATAGAAAAGAAAAACTGGGACAGATACTGACACAGGCCTCAGGGGAGGAGGTGTAGTGTCCGTCCGTCATTGTCCTCAGAAGTCATAGAAGCAGAGTCCTCAAACTGGTGTACATTCCAGTGAGTAAATAAAACCTGGAAGACTTCATGAGTATAATTTTATGCCCCCTTCAGTTCTACTTATTGGAAGCAAATTGTTTGAGCATACTATTGTGAATCTCATTTTCTGCCCAAGTTAATTAAAAAAAAAAAAAGACTCCTTCATTATTGAGTTGAAACAGTGACATTTTCACTTATAAGCCCATTTTCAAAGCATGTCTGTTTATCAAATATGATATCATAATAAAAAAAAGATGAAAAGAATCCTTAAGATTTCAGGTAAGTCCAGATGTAGGTAAGAAAACAATACTGCTAACTTAGGGCTGGTATACAAAGAAAGTATTTTGAAATTTTGAGATAAAGATTTTTCTCTGAGGCAAATGGGTACATTATACCATCATTGCTTGCATGTAAGTTGCTGCTTTGGTACAGGAAAATGATAAGTAAACGTCTGTAATGAATTCAGATGCAGAAGATGATACTTAAGGTTCTTTATGGACTGTTTTGAAAAGTCAAAGGATCATGTAATTCACTTTATTAATTAGGCTTTGAAAAAAGGAAAGAATTTAGTGAAATGGAAGAGAAGAATTTTAAACTGCTTTTTTTTAGATAGGTACTGAATAATTACTTCTGATAACTTTCCTTGTATTATCAGATGATCTCTATTGTTAAGTGTGATTTGGAATCACACTTTTATTGTTTCCTTTATCTCTTGTCTTCTAAGTTATTAGAAATGTATTATTTATTTTAGAGCTTCTTTGTGAACAGATTAAGCTTTGAACTTTTCCTATTGAATTTATATGCAAACTAATACAGTTGAATTTTGGATAAAAATTTATGTTAGGGAATGAAAATTCAATCTTTTCTGCTTTTTCTTTTTAATATGTAAGACAGTCTCTCTAGAAGTCTCATTATGGGGTGATTTCTAGGGAATTTCTAAAAGGCACTTGTACTCTTTACAATTCTTTGATGGCCCCAGTAGTTCTTTACATTTTGCTCTTTGGACCATTGATCTGAGTTAAAGCTTTTGAGGTATTAAGATACCAGATATCTTTTTGTTCTGTTGTTAAATCAGAAAAATGTCCTTATTTAATCCAGTACAACAATGTGCCCAGTACCATTAGGGTAAATTAACCCCATTCTACTGTTATACCAGACCTTAGTTTGCCAGAGATTGTTTTTCTTTAGTGTGAATGAGAGTGACATCACCACTTTTCTTGTTTGGTAATGATAAAAATCAGTTACTGAGCTTTATTCTCTTGCATTGATAGACATATTAAAAATGCATTAATATTTCTTTGTTTTACCAAGTGCCCCGGGAAACAAATCGCGTCTGAATGTTTGGTATATAACATCTGTGAATGGCTCTTGTGCCCTGCTCACGGCTCTCTTCACGCATTTATTTTTTTTTGCCCAAGCTACTCAATAAAAAAAAAAAAAAATTGGGATCTTAAGAATGAAGACAAAGATGGGACATACCCAGTGAAAAATGAGTGAGACTCTGGGGCTGTTTTTATCTAGTTATGAATGAGTGGTTTACGCAGCATAAGTAAAAACAAGTGTTTACCTCAGAAGGCTGAAATCTGCATAGAGCTTAAGGGAGGCTCGAGTGAAATTCAAATCTGCTGGCTCCTTCACAGCAGCACCAGGTTTAGTTTCGGTAGTCAGGGTATAAAGTAATGTTATAAAATTAAATCTTACCTGGCAGTGGAGTGTTTGAAGCTCAGTAATCTAATTCTGGCTGGAAATAGTAAGCTCCGGTACCTGAAATGCCTTCTCTACTTCGCTCGCGTGTGTTCGTTCACCACTGTGCTGGATTTCTTGCAGCGTCTCTCTATCTGTATTCCTGGTAATCCTGTAGCATTAGTTAAGACAGCACGCCATAGACGAAGATTCCCTTTGGATAGAATTCTGGAGACAGAGGATGAATTTTGCCTGTCTTTATCCGATCACAGCAGTTGATCTGACTACAAACAACTTGAGTGTTCAGAACTTATTAAAAATTCATTGAATGTTTCAGCAATGAGGAATCCGCACCCTGTGCATAGATGGTTTTACCTTCCGGAAAAGTTCTGCTGTCCATATTTCAGAATGACACATGCCCCCGAATCAAGTTGCTTTAAAGAATTATTCCGACCAGGAATCAGACTCTTCTCTTGCACACTCTTGCTTTCCTGGTGCTCCCCTTTACCAACTTTTCAGTCCTTTGGATGCCTTTTCGTTGAGGACGAGGGGGTTTCTTCTGTCTTCCCTGTGTGTCTGCAACACATAGTGCCGGTACACCGGGTTGTGATTAGTGAGAGAAAAGCCCAAAGGAGGTACGACTTTAGCGTCTCTACGGACAGGGAGCAGCATCCTTGGTATGAATGAAGAGCTGATATGAGCTATTCAAACCAGACAGCCAACTGATGGGATGACGCTTTCATACATAATCAGCCCATTAATTACTTCTCCTGATGGACAGCAGTATGCCCTGAAAGGAAAAAAGGAAGGAGCAGATGATCACATTCAGCCGGATAGGTGCTCTCTGAGCAGCTTGTGATTGGGAAGAGAATCCAGGAAAAGCTGCCGCTTTGGAATGTGATCAGGTAGAATGGGCAAGAGTTGTTTTGACAGTCAAGTGACGATTTTGGGAGTGGGGGGAGAAAAAGAGAGCTGAGCAAAGAGGAAGCTGGAATAAGCTTCCAAAACGCTCTTGAAAATGTTCATTTTTCCACCCCGCGTTCGTCCTTTTGGCTGGGAGAAAGCACCTTTGCATTATTTGCAGAAATTCTGCTGAGCTGGTTTCTCATAGCTTTCTCTGAAGAAGGGAAAATTTTTAAAAAGCCTTTGAGATAGAAAAATATATTGTGAGTTTTTATTAAAAATTTGTAGCAGGGAAAAGACTGCTTTTTGTGAAAGGCACACCTGTTTTTACATGTCTTTTGGGCCCATAACATTTTGTTGCTTTGGAAGAGAACATTATGAGTCATCATTTAGTATAAAATTTGAGCAGAGTCTTTATTAAAAATATTAGATGGAATTTTGTGTAGCTGTATAAAATAGATCTAGAAATGTCAATTTTATAATTTTTGTACTTAATTTTTTCAGTAATGCAAGATTTTTTTTTTTCTTGTCTTTTCACAGAATCCTTTTAGAGGTATTTCTGGACAATAAATGCTTGTTAAATGTTCTTAAAAATTATGAAAAGATTCAAACTTATACAAAACTGTGAAAAACTAATGCATGAACTTCCATAAACCTGTTACCAGTTTTGATAATTATCAAGACTCTTGCCACATTTGCTTCATTCAACTTTTTTTTCTTAGCTGAGATATTTAGAGCAATTCTTATTCTACCCCTGCATATGTTAGCATGTGTGGATGCCTTCTCCCATGACCACGGTGCCATGATCGCACCTAATGATAATTATAATGAACAGTAGTTAATTTGGGGGTTGTTAATCATCCTATGTTATCCAGCCTGTTTCAGGCTTCTCATCCTTCAGAAATAGTCTCTTGACCTAGGTTTTTTTGAATTAGAATCTAGGCAAAGTCCATATATTTCATTTAGTTATTAGGCATTGAAATTTCAAGCACTAACTTAGAGGATCACAGGTGATGAAGTAAAATTCAGTTTAGAGTAGTCATCTATACACACTTATTATATGAATATCTGCATAAGAGAACATATCTCTAGAATATTTTCTTGAACTTTTCCCCACTTAACATTATGCATGATAATAACTGAAAAAGAACATAAGTTTATGTGGTTACGATTGGCTAGGTTCATTGTCCTGTGCAGGTTTTTCATGACTTGTCCTGGACTTTGTAGTTCAAAATTCTGTCCCCAGGCTATTGAGGCTACATTTTGGGCTGGGCACATTCAAATACATTCCAGGGTCCATTCTACTTTATTGCTGAAAAAGACCCTCTTGCTTATTTATCTTCTCAAAAACAATAGAGCATTATTAAAATAAATACTCCAAGTTTCAAAGCATTGATGACTAAGCCATGCTTCGACATGTGAATGTGACTTAGAGTTCTGTGAAGATCGAAGGATAGAGAAGTAAAAATCAAATGGGGCCAGGGACTGCAATATTATATAATTACATGCAATTATAGAAATTATTTTATAATTTTTCCATTAGTACCAGGTTTTTCCTTTCCTGTGAATTTTTATTTTCCTATAAGACCAGAACTCTCAGTTCCTTCCTGAAAAAGCAGAGCATTTGGCTATCTACTTGACTTTTCCAGGAATGTAGGAATAGAAGGGCCTGGAATAACTGTGTGCTGCGCTGTCCCCCACTGAAACTGATTGTCATTCAGATTCTTGTTTCTCTCTGATCCTACTCCTTCTTTTTCCCTCTCCATCTTTTAAGTTGGCTAGATGAATGCCAGTGGGGAAGGTGGAGTATAGGAAACCACTGAAAAGGCGTAGATGGACATTATACCTAGGTTCAAGGGCACTGCTGAGAACCATAATCCCAGTTCTATGGAGGGCTTTAGAATACTGCTCGCCAAAGGTGTTTGTAGAAGGTACACCCTTGGCTCTGTCTCCTGCTGTATGTCATGTTATCACACGATTGTTTGGTAGCTTTGTGTAGCACTTTCTTATGTTCTCAAATCATCCCTTTATTTTTACTTTTGTAAAGGTTTTATTTATTAGAGAGAGCAAAGTGAGCGCGAGAGAGAGTGCAGTGAGCGGGGGGAGGGGCAGAGGGAGAAGTAGGCTCTCCACCAAGCTGGAGAGATGCTAGCCTGGATCCTGGGACTCTGGGATAATGACCTGAGCCTAAGGCAGACACTTAACTGACAGAGCCACCCAGGCGTCCCTCAGTCATCCCTTTAAACGCCTGTCCTTTCTTAAATCTTGCTGAACAAAGTTAAATGGGTTTTATTACCTACAGATGTGCTTTACTCAAAGTTTGGTAAAGAGTTCCTGACTATGACCATCATTTACAGGTACACTGAATGGAAAAAGGCTTCTTTTTTCCTTTGTTAGTTATCTCTGTGATTTTTCCCCCTTGATATTTTATAATGCAACATCAACATTGGGTGGGCATTTTGCAAATGTGCAGTTTCTATTATAGAACATCATATAGTTGGTGACAGAGTGACTATAGAAGGAACTAGACTAATAGGTTATAAGTGTATTTTGGGTATAAGCCCTAGTTTTATTTCCAATCATTATCTCCCAGCACTAGTTATAAACTGAATTAACAGAAAAACATTGACTCAAGCAGTGACCCTGTAGAGTGCCAAACCAGAGAGATAGGTGCACTTCAGCCATTGTGTGAATTATTTTTCTCCCAAAGTGTGGAGTCGTCCCTGTGAATAATATTAATTGATCAAATAGCTGGATGGGCAGATGGCTTGCCCCTCCACCCCCCGGCCTCTGCCATATGAGGGAAAGGAGTGAGTGTCTCAGGGAAATGGACTTTTTATTTTCTCTGATGCATATAATAAAGCAGTTTGCCTTTGTTGAGATGTCTCAACTCTCATCTCCCATTTTTGCAACTGCCTTTATTTTTACATTTGATCTGAACTCCCATGTCCATTATAAAGTTGACTAAACAACTTAGAAGTTTTCTAGGCCTCATAGATTTTTTAAAGGACTTTATGTATAATAAGATGAATGATTACCCCCCACCAAAGTTCATCCTTGCACGAATGTTTGGTCCACACCTAGAAGTATGCTCACAGTTGTTTTTGAGGGTTTGCAAAAATTATAACAGTTTTTGTAAAGAAAAATAGAAAACAGTCCTCTCTTTGTGTTCTCTAGGTCTTAAGTGAGTAGGATTTGTGGTTAAAGATTTCTTCTGTAGCAACTACCTATCTCTAGGGCAGATTAAATATTCATAACCTCAACTGAGTGTGATGATTTTCAGTTAATAAGACAAGAAAAAAAGTTGCACTTGAAGAAAATATTGTAGAATCACGCAAGCTCTTTCTAAAATCGATTTTCTTGTTGCCTTTGTTAACGACCTCGAATCTTTGTTGGCTTTACTTGGGTCATTCTAGGTCATTTTTTAGCCTTTTAATTGGTATATCTAACAAATACGTCCTGATTCCTTACTAGGTATGTGGCATTACTAGGTTCTTGGAATGTACAGTTCATCTACTTTCACAGCTTTGATGAGACTATTCTGTTTTATAAAGGAGGGGACAGATGTGGAGAGCTTAAGTAACTTAGGCTTACTTAATTAGTAAAGTATTGATCTGTGATAGGAATCCAGGCAATGTGGTTCCAGAGCCCAGAATCCAGAGAGAGTCCTTACTGAGAAAAAAGATACAGATTTTCCCTTCCAGTGTGAGACTCCCAGGAGAAGTTTGAGCGAGTGGTACCTCTCTGGCATCACCAACATTCTACTGAAATGAGGTCTGCAGTTTCAGAGATAGCAGATGACGGGTTCGACCCTCTGCGTTCCCGGTCTTTGAATAGTCCTACTGTTCATTCAGTTCTATACTGCATATAGAATAGAATGAATGCTTCCTTCTTCTCTTCCATGCAAAGAGTTTATAAAGGGGTGATTTTTTTTCTCTCCAAAATTATTCCAATTTATTCTCTCATAGTCTGTCAAACAGCAAATCTGCTTTAGAATACTAGTCATTGATATTTAGCTAAAACCGAAAACTTCGTGGGATGCTGAGGAGATACAAACCAGGTTTCCTGGTAGTCTAGGATAAAATGGATGATTAGGAAACCATTGCTTTCTTCAGATGTGTCTCCTCCAGACAAACCGATGGCATTTTAATCTTATTTGGACTTTTAAAAATGTCTCCTTTTAAAATTTCTTTAGCTTTTTACTCTATCACAGGCTGCACACCCTTGTCTCACTCAGCTCAGGACTTACCCTGTGTCTTAGAGTTTGGCCCTTTTCACTCTGTCCTCCAGTTTGACTTCTGGTAACAGTAGACAACCACTAGAGGTCTCCAGACCTCACTTTAGAAAGCTCTGACTTCACAGATACACCCCAGTAAGTGGAATAAATATGTTCCGGGAAGATGAGTTACTGATAGTTCCCCTTAAATATTTATGAAGTGCTTCTTGTGCCTCGGGTCCTAGACTATGCTATGCCCTGAGGGTAGATTAAAAAAGACGTTAAAGTCCCTGAGAACCCTGCAGTCTAGTAGGGACACTGAAGTGTGACCGCGTGGCCGCAAGACTACACATTAGGCTTGGCCACATTCTGTACTTTTAGATCCCTCTTACCAGGGCCCTTCAGATTTCCAGGTCTATCAGAGTGCTGCTAATGCTCTTGAACTTTCTGTCGCTGTTCATTTCTGCGGATATCATGCCTGGTTTCTTGATGGGGTCTGATGCTGTGTCTTCATCAGTCTGGCAAGGAGCCATTCCCTGGGCCAACAGGACTAGTTGCGTGGGTTCTAGCTTTTGTTTTTTTAAGATTTTATTTATTTATTTGACAGAGAGATAACAAAAGCAAGCAGAGTGGCAGGCAGAGGTAGAGGGGGAAGCAGGCTCTCTGCTGAGCAGGGAGCCCAATGTGGGACTCGATCCCAGGACCCTGGGATCAGGACCCAAGCTGAAGGTAGCCGCTCAACCAACTGAGCCACCCAGGCGCCCCTCTAGTTTTTGTTTTGATGCCCTTCTCAGCAGCTCTAGGCATCCGGTCTTTAGGGAACAACTGTGTTCGGGAGTCAACTTCTCCCAATTTCAGGGAATAAAGCAAGTCCCATAACTTAGGGCCTTCCATATCTGTTCTCCTTTATACCAGAGACATTTTCTAGAAAGAGTCTGTGTCCCATTTATGTCCCTTGTATATCAGGGGAGTTAAAATAGAGAAGTGTCTCATGGTAACATGCTTCTAGTCCTACTGTTCATGATCTGTGGAAAGGCCCTAGCACAGTCCCTGGGACACTGAGGGCCAGTGCTCAACAAATGTCAGCAGTTGTCATTATTGTTATGGAACTTAATTTTAGTGCTGGAAGGGACTTCAGAGATAATGTAGTCCAACCACCCATTTTACACAAGTTTTACTGCTATTTTTCTTTTTCATGCAAAACTGCCCATCTTGAACTCGAGTTGGAAGAGGTGAGTCCGGTCGCAAGAATGGAGGTAAAACTGCTGCCTGGTCACCCCCAGCCCGACTCCGGCCATCGCCGCTGCTGTGGGGGGAAGGAGGGCCACGATCCAAAGGAATCAGAGCAGTTGAGATAACTGTTTACTGGTGGTTTGAGCTTTGAAGATACAGATGATAGTTTAAGAGAACATTTTGAAAAATAGGGTATACTTACAGATTGTGTGGTGATGAGGGACCCCCAAACAAAACATTCCAGGGGTTTTGGTTTTGTGACTTACTCTTGTGTTGAAGAGGTGAATGCAGCAATGTGTGCCCGACCACCCAAGGCTGATCGGCATGTCGTGGAACCAAAGAGCCATTTCTAGAGAGGTTTCTGTAAAGCCTGGTGCCCATCTAACAGGAAGAAAGTTTTTGTTGGTGGTATTAAAGAAGATACAGAAGAATATAATTTGAGAGACTACTTTGAAAAGTACGGCAAGATTGAAACCATAGAAGTCATAGAAGACAGGCAGAGTGGAAAAAAGAGAGGATTTGCCTTTTTAACTTTTGATGACCATGAAACAGTTGATAAAGTTGTTATTCAGAAATACTACACTATTAATGGGCATAATTGTGAAGTGAAAAAGGCTCTTTCTAAATAAGAAATACAGTTTGCTGCATCACAAAGAGGTTGTGGAGGTGGGTCTGGCAACTTCATGGGTTGTGGAGGAAACTTTGGAGGTGGTGGTAACTTTGGCCATGGTGGAAACTTTGGTGGAAGAGGAGGCCATGGTGGTGGAGGTGGTGGCAGCAGAGGTAGTTATGGGGGAGGTGATGGTGGACATAATGGATTTGGAGGTGATGGTGGCAACTATGGTGGTGGTCCTGGTTACAGTAGTAGAGGAGGCTATGGTGGTGGTGGACCAGGATATGGAAGCCAAGGAGGTGGATATGGAGGTGGTGGTGGAGGATATGATGGTCACAATGAAGAGGAAATTTTGGAAGTAACTATGGTGGTGGTGGGAACTATAATGATTTTGGAAATTATAGAGGACAACAGCAATCAAATTATGGACCCATGAAGGGAGGCAGTTTAGATGGAAGGAGCTCGGGCAGTCCCTATGGTGGTGGTTATGGATCTGGTGGTGGAAGTGGTGGATATGGTAGCTGCAGAGTCTAAAAAAATTTTCAGAAGAAAGGCGCTACAGTTCTTAGCAGGAGAGAGAGTGAGGAGTTGTTAGGAATGCTGCAGGTTACTTTGAGACCATTGTCCCAAATGCATTAGAGGAACTGTAAAAATCTGCCACAGGAGGAACGATGATCCATAGTCAGAAAAGTTACTGCAGCTTAAACAGGAAACCCTCTTGTTCAGGACTGTCATAGCCACAGTTTGCAAAAAGTGCAGCTGCTGATTAATGCAATGTAGTGTCAATTAGATGTATATTCCTGAGGTCTTTTATCTGTTGTAGCTTTGTCTTTTTCTTTTCATTACATCAGGTATATTGCCCTGTAAATTGTGATAGTGGTACCAGGAATAAAAAATTAAGGAATTTTTAACTTTTCAAAACAAAAACAAAAACTGTATAACTGTTTGGGGTGGTTGCCTCTTTCTCTCTCTCTTTTAAAATTAACATATAATGTCTTATTTGCCCCAGGGGTATGGGTTTGTGAATCATCAGGCTTACACATTTCACAGCACTCACCATAGCACATACCCTCCCCAGTGTCCATAACCCGGCCACCCTATCTCCCCACCCCCCAGCAACCCTCAGTTTGTTTCGTGAGATTAAGAGTCTCTTTTGGTTTGTCATTGGGATTTCATCAAGATCAAAATCTTTTGCACAGGGAAAAGAAAGGATACAGTCAGTAAAACCAAAGGAAAGAGTCAACTGTTGCAAAGGAAACTGTCAACAAAACCAAAAGACAATTCACATAATGGGAGAAGATACTCGCAAATGACATATCAGATAAAGGGCTAGTATCTAAAATCTACAAAGAACTTAGCAAACTCAACACCCAAAGAACAAATAATGCAATCAAGAAATGGGGTGGTTCTCTCTTTAGTGCTCTTTGTTTCCTATTAGGGAGACCCAAATTTTGATTCAGTCATTATCAGCTTCTCGGTTAAACTATTTCATAAGAATTTTTATGTGGGTCGTTTGGACTAAATAGCAATTGTGACTTTTAAAAAAAGTTAAGGATGAAATTGGAGACGCACTAAACAAAATAAAAGCCTGGCAATTTGTTAGCCTTTTATCTGTAAGGAAAGTTCCAGAGGGACTTCTGAACATTTGAGATTAGTGATGGCAGATCTGGATGGCAGATCTATTTTCTAAAAGTGTGGGATACTTGGCTACTTAGGTGAACAACTACTGAAGAAAAGGTAGCATGGTTTTAGAAATAAATAACTATATGGGTGACTAGAAACAAATGGAGGGTGCATTTTATTTTTAAAAAGATTTTATTTATTTATTTGACAGATCACAAGTAGGCATAGAGGCAGGCAGAATGAGAGAGAGAGAGAGGCAAGCAGGCTCCCTGCTGAGCAGAGAGACCGATGTGGGGCTCGATGTGGGTCTTGATCCCAAGACCCCGAGATCATGACCTGAGCTGAAGGCAGAGGCCCAACCCACTGAGCCACCCAGGCGTCCCTGGAGGTTGTATTTTAGATTTTAAAATATATTTTGACAAGGTTTGTACCTGAAATTCTAGTTTAAAAGCCTTAATAAATAGCTAAATATGTAAATACTCTTGGGGACATTTATGTGAGTAGGTCTTTTGTTTGAGCCAGCAAGAAAATGATGGGAATAGATGGCAGTTCTTGGAATGGAGAACCTTGGGCATACTCCAGGAGTTGAGACCAATTTCATTTAATGTTTTTGTAAATTATTTGAAAGACAGAGGTGTAAAAGAAGGGCCCCAGGATTGGGTAGTAATATATGGAGCTTCTTGGGATAAAGTCTAGGGTAGAGCACTATGAGTAAGAAATGGTAGATGCATTCTTGTGGGGACATGAATAAGTGTCAGTAATCTCAATCAGAACTATGTGATTGACATGCAGAAAGATAAGGAAAAACTTAAAGGTTTTAAAAAGCAGGAGCATGCCATGATTTGCTGTGTTTTTAGAAGATCTGTCTTGAGTCCTGTATCGCCTCGTAAGAAATGAAGAAATTCGTAGAGCAGTAAGGAGATTATTGTAACGGGCAAAATGTGATGGTTCCTATCTTAGCCTGTGATACCATAGACTATATGGCTTAATCAATGGCCTTTGTTCCTCCTAGTCCTGGAGGCTGGAAAGTCTGAGATTGGGGTGCCAGCATGACCAGAGTCTAGTGAGGACTCTCTTCCTTGCTTGCAGACAGCTGCCTTCTTTTCATGTCCTCACATAGCAGAGAGAGGCTGCTCACATGTCTTCTGGGGGCTCCACTGCTGTGACCTCATCTGAGCCTAATTACAACCAGGCCTTACCTTCTAATGTCATCACACTGGGAGTTAGAGATTCAACATATGAATTTTGGCGGCACATGTTCAGTCCCTAACCTTAGACTAAGGTACTAACAGTAGAGAAGGAGAGTAGTGGATGGAGGGGAGGAGTATTTTGGAGGTATAAAAGGTAGAGCTTGCCGATGAGCTGGGTATCTGGGTATGATGGAAAGTGAAGGGTTGAAATGACTCTCAAAAGTCTGGTTTGGGTAGTAAGTGGACGGAGATGCCATTTGCTGAAATTGGGGAAGCTGGTTAAGGAGCAGCTTTGGGAAGGGGAAGTTTGAGAGAGAGGGTGTTGCAGAAGGTAATCTGGTAATTCTTACCCTCTCAAAAACTTAAGGCATATGAGTGTATAGTCTTTATATGTGAGACTCAATATGCGTTTAAGTGTTATCTTTGTGAAGAGATCTTTTTCTGTGTTTCACATGATGGTTTTTAACCTCACTTTGTTGTTTATTTATTTATTTATTTATTTAGTCTCTACTACTTACGTGCAACACATATTCATCATAAAGTCTTGGGACTCTTGGGTGGCTCAGTCGGTTGGGTGCCTGCGTTTGTCTCGGGTCATGATCCCAGGGTCCTTGGATCGAGTCCCACATTGGGCTCCTTGGTTAGTGGGAAGCCTGTTTCTCCCTCTCCCTCTGCCTGCTGCTTCTCTGCTTATGCTTTCTCTCTCTGACAAATAAATAAATAAAATCTTAAAAATAAATAAATTCTCTCCTAGCCGATATTCTAGGGAGGTAGGAGAGAAACTGATACATTGATCTCCCTGTGTGTGGTGTGGTTGAAAAAACCCTCTCTAGGAATGAGTATTGTGTACTCCTCCACCTCTTCCCCAAACCTGGTTAAGCAACATTTCCTTAAAAGCTTCCGTGAATGGGTTTTGACGTGTTCAAATTTCTTTAAAGCTTTAAAAAAATGTATTGGTTATGCTGGTTCAGAGGCAGGAGGGGCTCTTGGATGGTCTGGCTCCCGTCCCCTAGGTGAGAATGCTGAGCATCGAAGACGATGGTATTTACCCAGGGATGCAGATCTTGTGACTGGTTAGCAGGAGGCATGCGGAACAGTAGAGCCCCTGGAATCTGAATCCCAGCCTCTGGTTCTTTCCATGACACATGCCATTGAATTCTCAGTTTCTCTCCTAGGAGAAATTCTTATGAATAACAAGAAAAATGAAATATGTTTTACAAGAAATACATTTGCTAAAGTTAAAAATAATTGTATCATTCCTGCAGAGAGATTTCCTATCTATAATTTGATAGGGTTGACTCTTTGGTCTTCAGCTGAACAATTTAACACCTAAAATATCCGCATTGTTCTAGGCACTGGATGTATAAAGGTAACTAAAGATAAATTCTGTTCCCAAGCAGCTGACATGGAGTGAAGGAGACAAGCATATAAATGAACAGTGTTGCCCTTAGTGTGATAGGTATTAAAGCTGTTATAGAAGAAGAGGTAAAATGGGGCTTTCATGTGGGAGGAAGTTGCTAATTTCACTGGGAAACAGCACGATGATTTTCTTAGAGGAGATATGTTAAGCTGAGCTGGGGGTAGACATTGGCTAGATGCTCATTGACCTCTTCCCTCCCCTGAGCCAATCTTACAAAGCTCCGTTTATTTTTCTTGTTTATCCCGAAACATTAACCAGAAGCTTGTTGTGTGCTAAGTGAAGAACATAGTTTGAGATAATATGTAAAACATTAAAAATATTTCTAAAGGGAGTGGTAAGAAAATCTGCCATGCACACACAGCCTCTCTCTTCCTCTTTTTAACCCAAGTATTCTAGTTGCCATAACAACCTGATTATGGTTGTGCATTTGCTACGGTGGAGGTTGTATCAACGGTTCCATTATGAGCTGCTGTTTTCTGGACTTGAAAACTCAACGTCTTATTCACTATTGTGACATATAAAATTCCATCTACTGATTGATTTTGCTTACCCTTGTCATTGAATAAGTCACTCTCCTAGCTGGTCATGTTGAAAAAGTCCATGTATTTGTTCCGTGCCTGGGATTCTGCTTTTGTCTGGGAATATTTTCCTGCTAAAGGAAACCTCCCTATCTGACCAAGTTCTCTCATCCTATAATTAGGAAATTGAGGCTTTGAAGGGTTAAAGGACTTCCCTAAGGACACCTAATTCAGCAGGAATTTAGCAGTTGGTACTCTGTAGCTCTGATGGAGCTGGAGTTCAGCAACATCTTGTTGTGAGTGATCTCCTTGAGCTTTGGTTAAATTTCACAACTCCTCCTAATCTGTGTCTCTGTGGATTCAACGTGTGTCCTGTCTCGTCTAGTACACCCTTTGTCACATGCTGAGTTGTAGAAACTGGTTTGTATGTCTGTCCAGGCGCCACTAAACTGAGAGGCTCAGACACTGCCCTGTACTCCTTGTGACTGCTCCAGCATTTGCTGAGAAGGACCAGCCCCACTTCTTCCTCTTGCTCTGATGCCTCTTTACCTGGCTTCTGAGCTCTTTGTTGTCTACTCCTATTTCTTCCACCTAATGACTGGTTACTGACTATTGTACTCTGACTCTAGCACTCAATTTCATGGGAAAGCCTAGGAGGAGGTGATGAGGAAAGGGGAAGTGGTGACAGGGAGTAGAGGGGAGGATGGTTTAGGCAGAGGGAGAAACACAGGGAGACTCTGGGAACTCAGGAGAGCCTGATGCATTGAGGATTGTCGGCTTTGACTTAAATTCAGGGAGAAGTGGGAGAGAGGTCAGAGCTATCCAGGGTGCTGAACATACACATGTACTGAACTTCCTGCTAAGGAATTTAAACTTCATCTGGTAGGTAATAAGGACCTATTAAAAGGTGGTAAGTGGGGAGTATATGATATGAAGAGATTACCTAAAAATTCGTAGAGACTTACGAATTTCACGTGGAAAAAAAAAAGAGAGGCATATGTAGATATACATTCTTCGAAGTAGGAAAAATGTAAGCATGGAGAAGGGAGCAATTATTTCTGCCTGGGTGTGATGACAGAGAACTTCCACAAAAGAGTTGATATTGCAGCTGGGTTTTGGGGGGTGGCTAGGATTATGCTCGGAGGGGAAGTGGGAGAACTGGTATCTGAAAGGTGAGAAGCAGCTTGAACAAAGGCCTAGGGGCAAGAACACATTTGGTGTGTTCGCGGTATCCTGACTGCCGCTGCCAATGTTGGGGCAGTGTAAGGTCCCAGGGGCTTGAGACCAGATTGGACGTGTTGGGCTGAGAGGAGGTTGCCAGAGGTTTTTGATGCCCTGCTAGGGAGTGTAGACTTCATGCCTGAGACAGATAGAAGGGAGCTGTGGTCTTTTAAAAAGCAGCAGGAAGGGGCACCTGGGTGGCCCAGCTGTTGTGTGTGTCTGCCTTCGGCTCTGGTCATGATCCCAGGGTCCTGAGATAGAGCCCTGCATTGGGCTCCTTGCTCAGCAAGAGGCCTGCTTCTCCCTCTCCCACTGCCCTGCTTATATCCCTCTCTCGCTGTCCTCTGTCTGTGTCAAATAAATAAATCTTTAAAAAAAGAGGCAGCAAGAAGACACGGAGCTGATAGAAATAGAGTTGGACAAGGAGGGGATTGAACTGCATGGAGCAAAAGAGGGGAAGGAATGGAAGAGGGAGTTTCCCATTCAAGCTCCTCACTGGATTATTTTGTCATTTATCAAGGTTGGGAAAACAGGAGGAGGAGACTCCTTAGGGTTAAGGGTAATATTTATTATTAATCCATTTTATTTTGGGGGTAATTAAAGATAATATTGGATTATATCTGAATTGAAAAAAATGGAGGTATAATTGCCATCCAAAATGCTTAGCTCCTGAGCCAACATATTGATGAGCTTTGACAGGTGTATGTACCTTTGTAGCCCCACCACAAACAAACAGAACAGTGGAGCACGGGTCAGGAACAGCAGGCTGGCTCAGGACGCATAGGAAGTTGTACCTGCCCCCAGAATTTCAGGTTCAGTGGGTCTGGGGCTGGAACTTGAGAATTGACGTTTGTAACAGTGCCCAGATGCTGCTGGTTCAGGGCAACACCTGGAAGAGAGTGGCTGTAAAACATTCCCATGGCTCCAGAAAGGCCTCTTCTCGTCTTTCCCCACTTCCCCAGGGAACCATGGTTTGATTTCTGTCATCATGATTAGTTTGCCTGTTCTTGAAAAGCCTACAAGTGGGATTATGTGTTATGTATTCTCTTATGTCTGACTTTCCCCACACAATGTAATGGTTTTGAGATTTACCCATGTTGTTACAGGTAGCTTATTCCTTTTTACTGCTGATGAGTTTGTTTTGTTTGTTTGTTTGTTTGTTTATCATACGAATATAGCACAATTTGTTCCTCAGCTCTCTGGTCCAGAGATACTAGTTCAGTTCTTATTTGGGGCTATTATGAATAAAACTTCTATGGACACTTAAGTACAAGTCTTTTTGTGGCCATGTGTTTTCATTTCTCTTGGGTAAATACCTAGGAATGGAAATGCTGGGTCATAGGGTAGATATATGTTCAGTTGTCTGAGAAACTGCCAAGTTCTTTTCCATACTGGTTGTAATGTAACTGGGTGAATTGTGATTAAATGTTCATCGACTCTAGTGAGGTTGCTCGCCACTGACTTGACTGAAGGACTTGTGTTGAAGAAAGGGCTTGGGTGAACAGGGAAGTCTTGGGACATACACAGAGGTAACCGACAGTGATGCAACTCTTTTTGTAGTTTTAAGTGAACTTTAATCTATGCTTGATTTTTAACAATGTGGGTTAGTATTCATTCAAAGAACATTCTTAAGCACTTACTGTTGGCTAGTCACATAAGTCCAATACTGGCCCTGAGGAGCTTACAGAGAAAGTAAATTTTGGTCCTTTCAGAAGATGTAAAGCAATGCCTTAAGTCTCAACCACTCTAACTCTGGTTTATCTGAATGTTGTCATAATACAAATCCTAAGCATCATGACATAAGCAGAAAGCTCTAAAACATTTCAGATCATTGGGAGAAAGATGGATTTGCTCATCAGTGATGTTAGCACAAGTGAAGTCACTATCTGGGAAAAAAGTGGGATTCAAACCTAACACTGCATAGCAGAATAGCGTCTAAATGAGTCAAATTTTAGTGTAAAATTAAAAAACCCATAAAAGTATTAGGACAAATCACTCCAGATTGTTTTCTAACATCAGAAGGGGGAAGATCTTTCTAAATATTTCACAAAACCCAGGAACCATAAAAGAAAAGACTGTTAAACTTGATTACATAAAAATTAAGAATTTTTACCTGGCAGACACTGTAACCAAAGACAAAAGACTGTGCACATGGAGTGGGGGTTGGTGGAGAGGACTAGAACTCCTATTATAGAGAACTAATTGCCAGTATGTATAATGAGTTTTAACAACCTTATTGAAAATGGGCCAAGGCTAGGAGCAGACTGTTCACAGAAAACGAAATGCAAATGGCTCCTAAGCTTGTGAGAAGATGCTCAACCCACTCATGATAAGAAAATGCAAATGAAACCGAAAGGCGTTATTTTCAGCTATCAGCCTGACAGATCAGAAAGTTCGGTGAGATAACCATGTTGGCAAAGGGGAGACTGTGTGGCATTGGAGAAGGGTGTTTGAGTGAAGGGGATACTGGGAGCTGGAAGGGGAGCCTGAAAAGGTTGGCGAGTTCGAAGAGGGCAGGGAAAAAGCAGGGCCAGCAAGTCTGTAGAGGATGGTGAGGGGCGATGGCAGCAACCCAGTGCCAGGGAACTAGACACATTGATGCAATAACTGGAAGTGCGCATTACTGTGGAGGCAAGCAGCCCCCCCACCCCCAGGTATCCGTCCCCTAGAATGCCACTTTATAACAATTGACCAGGGTCCTCAGAAAAAGTTGCATTGTGCCCAACATGAAAATAGCATTTTATTTTTTAAATTTTATTTATTTTTTTAAAATATATATATATTTTTTAAATTTGACAGAGATCACAAGTAGGCAGAGAGGCAGGCAGAGAGAGAGAGGAGGAAGCAGGCTCCCTGCTGAGCAGAGAGCCTGATGCGGGACTCGATCCCAGGACCCTGGGATCATGACCCGAGCCGAAGGCAGAGGCTTAACCCACTGAGCCACCCAGGTGCCCCGAAAATTGCATTTTAAATTAAATGTAGCATACTCAATAAATGATAATTTCAAGATAGGTTATTCTTCAGTTATCTCAAATTGAATTTTAATTTTAATTTTTTAAAGATTTTATTAGAGCGCCAGCATGAGTGGGGGGGAGGGGCAGAAGGAGAGGGAGAGGGAGAAGCAGATCCCCTGCTGAGTGGGGAGCCCGACAGGGGGATTGAACCCACCACCCCAACATCATCAGAGCAGAAGACAGAAGCTTAACCAACTGAGCTGCCCAGGCACCCCTCAAATTTAATTTTTAGAGAATACTTTGTATTTGAAGATGCTGAGTAAATGAAGTACATCTCTTACTATTTTGGTTGCCATTCTTTGATTCTCTTATGAGTTCCGTTACGCCCTTGAACATTACATCCTTCCTTGAACGTTTAGGACAGTAGTGGCGGGTGACGCCCCTGTCTTTCTTTGGATGCCAAGGAGTGACTAACATAGTCCCTGTTTGGGAGACAGATGAACTACAAGTGCTTGACTTTGAAAAAGCAGGTAATGTGTGTTATTGAATAGAATGGTGCTTTTATTTTTAATTTCCATTCTCTTCCCTCCCCTCATATTTCTTATCCTTCTTTTATCACTCCTGCCCACTTGACTCTGAGAAAACTAGAATTCATGATGCTCTTGAAAATGATGTTGCTATCACTTCTCCTGATGATTTTAGTATTGGAGGCAGAAGGTTAGCTCAGATAGCTATTGGAGATACCTTCTGGTCTGGGGTGTTATCATTCTCTGCAGCACTCCACGGTTTTAAGCATCGTACATTGTGGATTATGCCTTCGGATTTGATAAGTATTAGGGGCAAATAGGGCACCAAATATTTAATGAGATTCTTGTCTGCTTACATTCCTAGTAAAGAATGTCATTATATGCTCAAACCAAAAAGTTACCTTCATTTACATTTTCCTTTTCACAATTTGATTGCTATCTAGAATTTAAAAAAAAACTAATCCTATGCCAAATTCTACTTCAATAGTCCCTTTCAGTCACTAAGTCACACTAACAAAGCAAAAAGGTAAACTAACAGAGTAATTCTAATGCTGATCATCATAGATCCTAGAGGATTTTTCTGACAGGCGAGACTGAAGGTACTGTTTAAGAATAAAATTACCTTAGGGGGCACCTGGGTTGCTCAGTCGGCTGAGCATGGTTGAGTGTCTGCCTTTGGTTCGGTCTTAGAAACAGTATTAACTTTTCTCAAAAAGAAGAGTCTTAGAGTCCTGGGATCAAGTCCTGCATCAGGCTCTCAGGGGGGGATCTGCTTCTCCTTCTGCCTCTCTCTTGCTCTTTCTCTCTCAAATAAATAAGTAAAATCTTTTAAAAAATACTGAAATAAGTATCTTCTTTGGTATCTGAAAATTAAAGATATCATTTTATATTAGATTCTTGGACAGGTAGTCACTGTCCAGTAGAAAACCCAATGACTGAGCAATGTTGTTGCTGATAATTCAGGTGTCCTTCGTTTCCAGAATTGAGTGGGTGAGGCTAAAAGTACATGGAGAAGTCTTGCTTACTAATAAGTGGGAAGCAATTTGTGTCCTTGAAGTGCTTTGTTTCCTTTTTTAGCTCCATGTGGACAAGGGGCATGTCAAACTTGGTGTTCTTTTGTGTGCAGCTTTCTTCCTAAAGTGCCATGTTAGGCACTCAGATGTAGTTGTTGGGTGATTGACAGATTTTTGTCTGTGCTGTTTTCCTTGGTGGGACAGTGTCATTTCCACATTTAGTTCAACCATCTCAGAAAATTAGATAAGGTTCAGTTGTTTTACCAAAACCTAATGCATGTTTAACCTCAATTTTTCCATTTATGCTGTTTTAGAGCCTTTTTTTTTTTTGAGAAGAGTTAATACTGTTTCATCATTTATGCAATTTCATATCTCTTCAGAGATTCATTATAATTTTTTGCCATTGAATGTGTCGATGACTCAGGGAACACTGATATTGCGGTGAATGGGACTTAATTTCAAATTTCTCTCTAATCAGCAAGTACTGCAGGGGCTGCCAATTACAGGTGAGCATCTATAGAGAGGAGACATTGGATACATTTAGGAGTCTTCCTCTAATAGGTCAGATAGGTTGCAAGATATATTGTGTCTTCTTCATGCTTTGCGTTTTTCCAACTCCCTGTATTCCCTGAAACCTGGAGCAAACTTTTTAAAAATATTTTATTTATTTACTTATTTGAGAGAGAGAGAGCGAGAGAGCAAGTATGCCAGCAATCCAGCAAGTCAGCACAAGCATGAATGAAGGGAGGGGCAAAAGGGGAGGGGGACAATCCCAAGCTCACTCTTTGTCAAGTGCAGCCCGAAGCCAAGCTCCATCTCATACCCGGAGATCATGACCTGAGCCAAAACCAAGAGTCAGAGGCTTAACCTACTGAGGCACCCAGGTGCCCCAAATTTTTCATTTTTCTGATGTGGAAAACAACTGACTTACTTTTCTCAATGAAGATAATATTGATCTTTCTGCCCCCCCCTCACCCCCATTCATGAGCCACTGTCATCTCTGTAACCACCTTGATACAGACTCTTAATTCAAAAGCTGTGTGAGAGGGCGCCTGGGTGGCTCAGTGGGATAAGCCGCTGCCTTCGGTTCAGGTCATGATCTCAGGGTCCTGGGATGGAGTCCCACATCGGGCTCTCTGCTCAGCAGGGAGTCTGCTTCCTCCTCTCTCTCTGCCTGCGTCTCTGCCTACTTGTGATCTCTCTCTGTCAAATAAATAAATAAAATCTTTAAAAAAAAAAAGCTGTGTGAAATGGAGAGAATTTGGTTCTAACATACATCTTTTGTTACTATGGGCACATAAATCCTGGGTAATCTATGGATCTTGCAGTTGAAATTGAATGGGTTTTTGAGCTCCAGAGCTCTGCTTACTTGAATGAAGGATAATGAATTATGTGTGGCAGGTATTCAGGAAATTACCATTTGGTATTGATTTTATCCAGCTCTATAGACTGAGTTGAGAGAGATTTTGCTGAAGGATAGAAGCATCCTTCAGTGAAGATGTATTTCTTTTTTTTTTTAAGATGCATCTTCTTGGCGATTCATAGACCTGTACCCCTGGGGCTAATAATACTTTATATGTTAATAAAAATTGAAAAAAATTGAAAAAATTTAAAAATGCATCTTTTTTTTTTTAACACTTTGGAGTCTATCAGACTATCCTCTTGTGCCATCATGATATTTCCTAAATAATTTCTTCTCATAATGATCTTATATTCATTGAATATGTGATCCTTTACTAACAGACATGGTCCTAAGACTCAGGAAGTAACCCTCATCTTCATTTCTTTCTACCTTATTTGCTTGCTTGTTTTTTTCCTGGGGTGACCCTAACTGGGTAGGTAGGTAGAGAGGTACTTTTCCCCTCTCATCTGGGAGCAGCCAAATAATAAAATTTTCTTTATTCCCATTATGGAGGTTAGAGATGCTTGTCATACAGCATGAAGTGGATTTAGCTTTTAAGGTCACCCTGGCTCCTTTAGCTAAAGGAGCACCTTGTGATTTTTTTATAGTTTTAGAGACTAGTTGAACTGGATGCTGTAAGGGTAACTGCGATAAACTAAGGAAGCTATAATTTTTATTATTTGGTCAAATATGTAAACTAAATTTCATTTGTAGGAAATATACACAGAATTAATACCACATGCGTATATATTTGTAATACAGTTAATTTATAGTAACTTTTGGTTACTGATTTGTTCATTCTGGAAACATCTATTGGACAACCCTGGGTGTTGGGGAGCTGTGCTAAGAGCGAGGGGTGGTTGGTGGGGGTACCAAGAAGAAAAAGACTTAGTTCCTGCCTTTGAGGAGTTTTTGGGCTAAGTGGAGTGGATGGATATGCACATACGTGACCAACACCTGATAGAGGTATCTAGAAAGCAGGGGAGACCTAAAGAAGTAGTGAGCATTCTGCTCGGGGAAACCTGTCCAAAAAGGTACTCCTAGGAGTTAGAATTGAAGGGATGTGCAGAGAGGTTGTTGGGGGGTGGGAGGAGTGGAGACATGAAACCAGTTTGCAGTGGAAGGGGAAGAGGCAAAGGTTTAAAGGAGGAAGTGATCAGCGCGTAGAAGGATGATTGTGAAGTACCAGTGGCTTTGGCACAGGAGCCACCGGTGGTGAGGGTGGTTCCAGTGGAGCCAAGAGTGCAGAATCCGAGGGCAGGGGTTTGAAGAATGAGCAGGGAGAAAATGGAGAGAGTGTAAGGCAGCTTGTTTTAAGAAGTTTGTTGGACAGGGGTACCATGGTGGGGCTCTGTTGGTTGAGCATCTGACTCTTGGTTTCAGCTCAGGCAGTGCCCTTGGGGTTGTGGGATTGAGCCCTGTGTTGGGCTCTGTGCTCAGCACACCCTCTCCTTCTGCTCCTCGCCCTGCTCTTTCTCTTTCTCTCAAATAAATAAAATCTTAAAAAAAAAGTTTGTTGGAGAAGAGGCAGAGTTTGAGGGAGGGGCAAGTCCATGGAAAGGGCATGCATGGATTGTGGGATGTAAAGATATTTAAAACTCCTTAAGGAGCCCCTGGGTGGCTCCGGCAGTTAAGCGTCTGCCTTCGGTTCAGGTCATGATCCCATGACATGGGATTGAGCCCTGCATTGGGCTCTCCGCTCACCGGGAGTCTGCTTCTCCGTCTCCCTCTACCCTCCTCTCATGTGTTCTCTCTCTACCTCAAATAAATAAGTTTTATTTTTTAAAAAGATTCTATTTATTAAAGTGGAGGAGACGAGCTTGGTGGGTTGAGAAGGAATTACAAAACACAAGATTGAAATGAAAGAAGAAAAGGGTTGTAATAGTCTGTAGGTCTGAGTCTGAGTAGAAGTAGTAGAGGATATAGAATATAAAAATGCTGTAGGTTGTTGTGTTTTGTTTGTATCTCCACTCTTCGTTTTTGTGGAACCCTAGAGAACAATGTTATGCTCACCACAAACTGGAGACTGTGGTTATTCCAGTAGATTGGGAAGGAAATTTGTTCCTAGATATGGAGCCATTTGGGCAAAATGGCTACTGCCTTCAAGGAGACAGGTGTGCTAGAATGGAAGAGGACAGGCTCCTGAATAGTGAGAGGAGAGACCCTTGGAGGGGGAAAGGGGAACTAATGAAGGGATTTGAAGGCTTGCTTAGACTTTATTTAATTTTTGGTTCAGAGAATAATGGCTGCGAAGTATTAAGTTGACATGGTCAAAATATTAATTTGTTAAATTGTTTGTGGTATGCTGTGGAACAAGGGGAACCCGGGAGGCTAAATCGTATTTGTCTCCCTCCAGCCTGGAGGCCTTCAGAACGTTTTAGGGGCGGTAGACAGGAATGCCACACAGGACTTGTCCAGATCTGGCGTTGGCTAAAGTCTCCTGCCTTCTCCGTCCCAAGTTCACCCACATTTTTAAAAACTCACTTATTTATTAAAGATTTATTTATTTATTTATTTGAGAGAGAGAAAGAGCACAAGTAGGCAGAGTGGCAGGCAGAGGGAGAGGGAGAAGCAGGCTCTCCACGGAGCAGGGAGCCAGATGCTGAGCTCCATCCCAGGATTCTGGGATCATGACCTGAGCCAAAGGCAAACACTTAACTGACTGAGCCACCCAGGCACCCTTTACCCTGCTTTTAATGATAGCAAACTACTTAAACTTTTTGGAACAGACCATGTTCGCTACCCTTTCACCAGTTGTTTTATCTTATTATTCCCCTCATCAACTTTCCCTTTTCCTTAAAAACTCACTAATCCTTTTCTGAAACTTTCCCAGAGGCCCCAGTGCGGTTGGTCCTTCCTTTGTGCTGTCTCTCTACCTTGGGCCTGTGTTCTCACAATGGTTGTCATGGCTGGTTTGGGTGTCTGTCTCCCTCACAACTTTTGAGTTCCTTGAGGACAGAAGCAGAGCCTTTCCTCTTTGAGGTCCAGCACCTCGCAGGAGACGTGGCACATAGTAGGACATCAAAAATGTTTGTTGAAATGAATTGAGTTGAATTGTCATATTTAAACAGTCTCCCAAAAACTGTATCTTTGTTTTAGATGTGTTCTTGGGGTCTCAGACTCCTACCATTGTGTCCATGAGTACAGTGATGGCCTTTTTTCCCTTGCATTTTTAATATCTTTAGATATTTATTGAGTTGGGAAAGTGTTACTTGAAAGTATTGTTTCTTTATTTATAATAATTTATAAAATATTAGTGCTGGATTCTTTTTTTTAAAAATATTTTATTGATTTATTTGACAGAGAGAGAGATCACAAGTAGGCAGAGAGGCAGACAGAGAGAGGGGGAAAGCAGGCTGCCTGCTGAGCAGAGAGCTTTGGTGCGGGCTCGATCCCAGGACCCTGAAATCATGACCTGAGAGGAAGGCAGAGGCTTAACCCACTGAGCCACCCAGGCACCCCCCAGGGCTTGATTCTTTATATCAGTTTGCACAACCACTAAGACAGCTGATAGATGCGATTAGGAGACATTATTTGATATTCTCATAAGCATACTGGATATGTTCAGAATTAGCATGTGGTCTCTTATGGTAATATCCAATTGTGTATATACTTGAGCATATTTACACATAAGGTTGCAAAAGATTTTTTTGTCATTCTTGAAAATGAAAAACATTTAATGGATGGAATTGTTCATGGATTTTCTACCTAGTAGAAACTAATTGCAATATTTACCATCTATCACAGACCTAACATAGCTCTCATTTTTGTTCCGAATGATTATTTCCAAGGGAGTCTAAGTGATTATACTTAATGGTTAAATTACTTACTTAATTTCACAGTCCCCAAATGGATCTACATACTCCAAATATTTCTATTTTCCTTGTCTTTTTCTCTCAACCTTTCATAATGGTTTTTTACTTTTCCTGTCGCTTAGTTGGGGTATACCTCTCAGTTTTCAAGAAATTAAAGCTCTTGGAGCACCCCAGCTGCTAGGCTTTCCCCGCCTCACACTGGGGCATTTGCTTTTTGCCCATTCCAGTCTCCAGCGGATGCACGTGCATCTGACTGCCAGTATTTTTGGTCTGTGGTTTCTTGGTGTTTGATGGAAAGAGATACGGATGGTTTGGGTGTCTGGATCTTAAGTTTGTCACCTTTTACTTACTCTTCCTGTTTTCAGTGGAGCCCCTCCACTTCGTTCCCCAGCTATGTCTAGCACTCCTGGCTCCAGAGTTCTTCCAGGTCCATAAGTTGTAACCTTATCTGCACATGAGGACCATCTTCAGAGATTTCAAAACTGTTCACAGCCAACCACACCCCATCCCAGTGAAAATTCAGATCAGAAACTCAGGGGGGACTCCTAGGAGTTTGGTTGGTTGGTTTGTTTTTTAAAAGCTCTCCAGGTAATTGCAGTGCGTGGTCAGTAGGTAGGGGAATTGTTGCTTTGATGGTTCCTTCTATTCATCTGGTTCCTTGCTGCATCTTGGACTCCCCCACCCCCTTCATCTGCCTCACTACCTCAGCTACTGTGCTGTTCATGCTTGGAGTTTGCTTCCACCCTAAGATCTGTGCACCCACCTCTGTCAGTCTGGAATGTTCTTGCCCTGGATGTCCTCATGGCTTCCTTCCTTCCTTCCTTCTTCCTTCTCTTCTCTCCCTCCGTTTCTCCCTCCCTCCCTCTCAGATTTCTGCCCTGTAGCAAGAACCACACTGCATTCCCATCCTCTGCCCTTGCTACGTGCCAGTAACCACATCTGATCTGTCACCAATCTCTTGCTTATCCTGTCTCCCCTACCCCATTAGAATGATGGTTCCATGGCGGCAGGCCTTAGCTTTTTCCCCCCAGATTTTTGGGACTCTAGGGACTGAGCCTAGCATGGAATTGAATTAATTTCTTTGGCAAAGTCTTTTTGCTGGTGTTGGAGGGAGGGTTCATTATGTGAGAGTATCGCGTTGGGCCATAGATCTGGAGGGTCTGAGATTTGTTTAACATCCTTCCTTTTTGCAGGAGTCTCTGTACCCCCTCCTCAGAGATTCCTGTTCCTCATTCCTGTGCCTTTCTTGGCTGTCCCTCTAAGGCTCATAATCCTGGGGCTGCTGGGTCAGTCACCATCACCCCCTGCCAGTTTGGCTGCTGTTATCTCTTCTCTTTGTCCGTACGGATTTATGCTTTAAAAATGTCTTCAACAGGGCACCTGGGTGGCTCAGTGGGTTAAGCCGCTGCCTTCCGCTCAGGTCATGATCTCAGGGTCCTGGGATCGAGTCCCACATCGGGCTCTGTGCTCAGCAGGGAACCTGCTTCCTTCTGTCTCTCTCTGCCTGCCTCTCTGCCTACTTGTGATCTCTTTCTGTCAAATAAATAAATAAAATCTTGAAAAAAAAATGTCTTCAACAGTTATTTTAGGGAGCGTTCAGGAGGGAGCAGAGGCAACATTTGCATTCAACCCACTTTGTTTAACCAGGAAGTGGGCCCTTCATTAATTCCTACAAATTCACTTACAGGTTAATTTCTTTCACAAGTTTATTGAGTATCATCTCTGTGCCCCGCATAGATGAATAAAGTATCCAGTTCCTGCTCTGAATGAGGTTGTGTCCTAGGGTTAGGAAGTGGAGAATGTGGATGAAAAGGGTAAGGAGTTCTTTTTACTGTTCTTGTAACATTTCTAAAAGTTTGAAATTATTTGAAAATGAAGATTTTTGGAAAATATGTCCTCCAGGGACTAAATTGTAAAGAGCCTCCAATGCCTTATCAGAGATCCCGAAGACTTTGGGAGCCACGGAAGGTTTTGTGCAGGGGAGTGTTGTGGTAAGTTTTGGAATTTAGAAAGATTAATTCTGAGTGCCAACTAGGATGGAAGGGTGTGAGGCGGGCAAGACTGGAGGAAGGGAGAGCGGGCCAGAGGCTTTGCGGTAATCCAGAAATGATGAAGGCCTAGGAAGACACACCGAGGATGGAGAAAAGCAGCTTTTCCCATAATTCCCACTTTATCAGTTTCTCTTGGAGTTAAAGCTGTTTCTGTGGTAACGTAACCACCAATATGCCATTATTAAGGAAAGTAAGCTTGTTCTTGTAGACTAAGTGTCTCTTGTGGTCGTACCCAGAGGCGAAATACTAGGATTTATGCAAAATTGACGCTGCAGTATACAAAAAGACCTACCATAAAGTAACACGAATTATTGTTGTTGAGGGGGCGACTCCGTGTGCTCTCATTCTGAGACATTGCACAGAATGGAATGCAACCAGTCTGGTGGATTAAGTGTTAGAATTTGTACTAATAAATTTCTTTTTAGTTACCTCAGCCATAAATTTCCTATCTTACTGGGTTGCACATTTTTTATTTCACTGGACAGCTTTGGCTCACTCCTGTTGCCATGGAGAGTCTATTCCTGCTATGTTAATAAGCACCTTAAAGATTATCTATATATTTGCTTTAGGGGAAGCATATTTCTACCATTTTTACTTTAAGTTTTTTTCTCTTTTAACGAAAGGACCTTTGGCTAATTGAATTTTTTTAAATTTACATGGACTTCTGTCCCTCATGTGGGTATTGTTCTCTGTGCTTACTCTTGTGGGAACTCTGTTCAGAGAAACTGCAGTCTAGAGAAATCCCCACTTTCTTCCTACACCTTATCAGGTAATTGAGGAGAACTGCACAAAGGGTCAGTTCACTGCATGGGTAATGGATTCCCAGCACTGAGCTAAGTGCAGCAGTTTCTCTGATCTGCTCAGGGGGCAGGGATCATGGCTTGATTAATCCTGATATTCCCTTGCAGTTACCACAGTGTAGTTGCTCGGTAACTGTTGAACTGAGCAGGGGACGTGTGCGAAGTTAGGTTTTGTTCTGGGAGCCGCATTCAGAGCTGCATGGGACTTTGAGGCAACTTAATTGTGTCTGTGTGTGTGAGTAAATACGGTAGCACCAATTATTTACTTGCAGATTTGAGACAAATCAAGTGATTACAAATTTTTTTTTAAGTGTGCTGAAAACACATAACACAGAAGTTACCATCTGAGGGGCGCCTGGGTGGCTCAGATAATTTGGACGTCTGCTTTCGGCTCAGGTCATGATCTCAGGGAACAGGGATCGAGCTCCCCATTGGACTCACACCTCAGTGGGGAGCCTGCTTCTCTGCCTCTTCCCCTGCTGGTGCTCTCTCTCTGTCTCTCCCTCTCTCAAATGAATAAATAAGTTTTTTAAAAAGTTACCATTTTAATCATTTTTAAGTGTATAGTTGAGTAGCGTTAAGCATTTATATTGTGATAAAACAGATGTCTAGAACTTTTTCATCTCGCCCATCTGAAACTTCATACTTGTTAAAACACACTCTCCTTTCCCCCTTTTTCCAGCCCCTGGTAACCACGATTCTTCCTTCTGTTTCTTTTTTTTTTTTCCTTAAGATTTTAATTTATTTGACAGAGAGAGGGATCACAAGTAGGCAGAGAGGCCGGCAGAGAGATAAGGGGAAGCAGTCTCCCCGCTGAGCAGAGAGCCCGATGCGGGGCTCCATCCCAGGACCCTGAGATCATGACCTGAGCCGAAGGCAGCGGCTTAACCCACTGAGCCACCCAGGCACCCCTCTTCCTTCTGTTTCTATGAACTTGACTACTTTGATACCTCGTGTAAACAGGATCATACAGTATTTGTCTTTTGGGGGCTGGCTTATTTCCCTTCCTCACAGTTCATCCACACAGCATGTGACAGATCTCCTTCCTTCTTAAGAAGAACTAATATTCCACTATGTGTATTCCTCACATTTTACTTATCCATTTTAACAAGTATGAAGTTTCAGATGGGCGAGATGAAAAAGTTCTAGACATCTGTTTTATCACAATATAAATGCTTAACGCTACTCAACTATACACTTAAAAATGATTAAAATGGTAACTTTTTAAAAAACTTATTTATTCATTTGAGAGAGGGAGAGACAGAGAGAGAGCACCAGCAGGGGAAGAGGCAGAGAAGCAGGCTCCCCACTGAGGTGTGAGTCCAATGGGGAGCTCGATCCCTGTTCCCTGAGATCATGACCTGAGCTGAAAGCAGACGTCCAAATTATCTGAGCCACCCAGGCATGAACATGGGCATGCAGATACTTCTTCAAGATTCTGCTTTCAATTCTTTTGCATATACACCCAGAAGTAGGATTGCTGGATCAGATGGTGGTTCTATTTTTAATTTTTTGAGGAACCTCTATACCGTTTTCCATAGCAGTCAAAATATTTTACAATCCCACCAACAGAGCACAGGGGTTCCAATTTTTCCACATCCTCGCCAACACTAAATGTTTTTATGTTAAAAACAAATGCACTACCATGTTTAATCTTACATCTTGAGTGAATTTTAAAGGGCAAACAGAAGACTTCAAGTAAATTTTGATTTTGTGGTAGATCCTCTGACAAAGGGAGTAATTCTGTGGAAGCGTTTGAGAAGCCCTGAATTATAAAAGGAGTCCTCAGGATGATGTAGTTGAGAAGAATTCATGCATATACAGGAAGATGAAGACCATCTTCCCAAAGCAGCATGTTACAAAGTGTACAACTTTGTTTATTTGAGAGTGAGTGTGTGAGAGAGAGAGCGCACAAGTGGGAGTGGGTACAGGGGAAGAAGGAGAAGCAGGCTTCCTGCTGAGCAGAGAGCCTGATTGGGGTGGGAGGGAGGTGGCTTCATCCCAGGGTCCTGGGGTTGTGACCTGAGCTGAAGGCGGATGCTTAATGGACTAAGCCACCCAGGCCTTCCTACAATTTGATCTTGAGACACTTAGTACCATAGGCATTTAGGAGGGGAGTGAAGACTTCTTGAAAGTGATAAGTTTTGGGGGCACCTGGTGGCTCAGTGGGTTAAAGCTTCTGCCTTCGGCTCAGGTCATGATCCCAGGGGCCTGGGATCAAGCCCCACATTGGGCTCTCTGCTCAGCGGGAAGCCTGCTTCCCCCCCCCCCCCTCTGCCCGCCTCTCTGCCTACTTGTGACCTTTCTCTCTGTCAAATAAATAAATAAAATCTTTAAAGAAGTGATACATTTTGAACGGGAGCTTGAAGGAGAATGGTAAATGTGAATTTGACAACAAGAAGAATATACATTAATGTAAAGAAAAATGTGATCTCATAATTAATCATGGAACTTGATTTTGGGAGCTAATAAAGAGTGCATCCCTGCACTCCCCAGTATCTAGTGATTGCTGTAAGTGGATGTAATAACTGAGTTTATTTCATGAGGGCAGGTTCAGTATTTTTATTGTGATTTTTCTCATGATCTGGCAGTAAGTCTTCAAATGCCGTTATCATTTGTGTCTCAGAATTGCTAGAATGGATTTGAAAGATTCCTTGAAAAGGTACCGTTTTTTGGGGCACCTGGGTGGCTCAGTGGGTTAAAGCCTCTGCCTTCGGCTCAGGTCATGATCCCAGGGTCCTGGGATCGAGCCCCACATTGGGCTCTCTGCTTAGCAGGGAGCCTGCTTCCTCTCTCTCTGCCTGTCTCTCTACCTACTTGTGATCTCTGTCTGTCAAATAAATAAATGAATAAATAAAAAAATCTTAAAATAATACTTTTTTTTTTTTTTAGCTGTCTTCTAGGACCAAGTGTTTTCGATGGTGCTGATTTAGGGTCAGCTGTTTGTTTTCTTATGACACAGCTAGAAGCAAGAACACTTAATGTCTAGAAGCAATGTTGAAAAACTGAAGAGTATAGATGGTTAACAAAATTGTTTACTTTTTGCAAATATTGCCCCATTTTGTGTGAATCGAAGTCAATCCTAATTCAAAGGATGATTTATATTTTCAGTAAGAATGCCCAGGAAAGCCTTATGTTGTTGTTTTTTAATGGGTTTGGATTTTCTTACTTGTATGGAGTATCTTAAGGCTTGTCCATTTTCAGTTTTTAAATCTACCTTCAGGTGGTTTAAATTATTCTCACTTTGGCTGTACTTTAATTACCTTTTGCTTGAAAGTTTTTTTTTTTTTAAACAAACTGTGCAGTGACCAAAACTAAAACTAAAACAACAGACAGGAATGGTTGTAAGCTACATTCTGACAGGGTAATAGTGATTTATGTACTTGGAGTGGAGAGCTAGTGATGGTTTCTGTCTCACTGGACCATATTATTTGATTGCTAGGTTTCAGTTGCCTGTATCAGAGGGATAGCCTTACTGTTTGTTTAATTTTGAACAACTGGATGTTGGAAAATTAGTTTAGTATTTAGAACTTAGTAAATGATTCTCTGGGCGATCAAGAACGTCAGAGGCAAAAAACAAAGCAAACAACAAAACTTGGTTTCAGTTCAGTAGTATGTGAATTAAATATTATGTTTAAGCAAGCACATTCCAGAGTGGCTTCCTTGGAGCGTGAGTTTTACAGAGTATTAGTACATATTTTGTGAAGAGTGAGTTTTGTAGCTACTTGGGATGAGAAACCCTAGAATAAACAATATCAATCAGATTTCTGTAGGGCTTCTTAAAGCCTTTAATATTTATAGACACAACTAATGAATCGTTGAACACTACATCAAAAACTAATGATGTACTACATGTTGGCTAACTGAACATAATAAAAAAAATAGACACTTCCTAAAATCACAGAAAAAATTATTTGCATGTTCATTGTGAATTGTTGAGGAATGAAGTACAACAGGCAGCATTTCTGAAACATTTGTGGTATTCTTTTTTCTTAGAGAGCACCTTGCAGGGCTAATATTCCATAGAACAAATTGTAGAAAGACTGGCTGTGACATCTGTCACCCTACTGATCGCCAGGGTTGATTGGCTGATCTGGCTGGCTGGGTGTCCCCTTCCTCCCTCACTGCTCCTTGTGCATCCCTTCCAGACTGAAGTTTACCCTGGGGACACTGAGCACTGGGGATGAGCTGTCCTATTAATCCCTGACTTATAGCATTATATTTGCAGGTCAGAACATAGGGAGGAACTGAAGGGCTGATTGATAAGAGGAAAAACAAGACGAAGTTGTTTTGTTGAAATACACAGTATTACTTGATTTTTGAAGAGGTCATGAGTGCCTTAATTTTTTTTTTTTCTTTTTTAGCTTGTTAAAAGGAAACCAAGGTGCTGCTTTGTATTACCTGTTTAGTCCAAATTATTTCCAGTTCAATGTGCCACATTTTTCCCATCTGTAGAAAAGGGTTTATACATTGAATTTTAAAACTTCCAGAACTTTTTTTTTTAAATAAGATTTTTTTTTAGTAAGATTTTATTTATTTATTTGACAGAGTGAGAGAGAGCACAAGCAGGGAGAGTGACAGGCAGAAGTAGAGGGAGAAGCAGGCTCTCCGCCTAGCAGGGAGCCTGACGCCGGGGTGGGCAGACGCTTAACCAGCTGAGCTACCCAGGTGCCCCTAGAGCTTCCAGAACTTTGAACAATCATTTCATCCTATTTTTAAGGATGAGAAAGCTAAAGATTGGGGTATTATGTTATTCAGTGAACAGCTAGTTAATGGCAGGGTTTACATTGGAATTCAGGTTCCCTGATTGCTATTTAAAAATTCTTTCCAATGCAGCGTGTACCTTTCCCATGTGGCCGTGATCTGTTTCTCTCTATATTGTGGCTTTAGAGTTTACTTCTCTAGGGGATTTTGTCTTTAGCATAGCTTATTCAGCTGTACATGTTACTCCATAGAGGACACTGATTTCAATTCTAGCCTGTGATCACGCCCCCTAAAATGATGGCGTTTTAAACTCTGACAGTACATGAATAATAATTATTAAAATTTGACCAAATTCTGGTGACCACATTGTAAATCCAGTGATACTTCAGTGGAGAAGAAGGAAGAGTGGAAGACGGCTGGGATGTTTGAGGTTTCAGTGGCTGACCAGTGACGGTGTGGTTACAAGAAGCAGCTATACGTAGTGCTGTGGGTTTGATGGGAAACGTGATGTTTGTGGTTAGACATCAGAGCTTGTTTTAAGTTATGACTTTATTGCTTATTCTGCTGATGTAATTCACACATTCTCAACTGTAAAAGACTGAACAGTATGGCATGTTGATTTGTAAACTGTTGCATAGAGGTTCAGTATAAATATCTTTCAAGTAATTTTGTAAGAGTTCTTTGTAGAATTCTAGAACCAGATGTTACTTTTTTTTTTTTTTTTAATATATGCTCTAGGTCCAATGTGGGGCTTAAACTCACAGCCTTGAGATCGAGTTGCCCCCTGACTGAGCCAGCCAGGCACCCTCAGAACTAGGTGTTAATTTTTTGTTGGTTACATGTGTGAAAATATCTTCTCCCTTAAAATGACCTATTTAAAAGACATTTTTTTAAACCTTGTGCGATGTAATAAAATCAAGCAAACATGGATCATAGACTTGAAAGTAAGAGCTACAGCTGTAACACTTCTGGGTAAAACCAGAGAAAACCTTTGAGATCCTGAATTGTTTCATGGATAGGACTCAAAAAAAAGAAAAAACAATAAAAGGAAAAAGAAGTTTGTCCTCATCGGCCGTAGTCTAGTCCGGCTGCTATAGCAAAGCAGGTGGGCAGCTTGGAGCAACAGCACTTTGTTTCTCCCAGTTCTGGAGGCTGTCTTGGCTAATGCTGGCTGTTTTTCCATCATGTGAATTTTAGGAAGAGTTTGTTAAATAATACACACACACTAAAAAATAACTCTAAACTTAAGGATTTCATTTGGATTTGAATTAAATTTACAAATGAATTGGGGAGAACTGACTTCTATATGATACTAAGTTTTTCTGTCCATGATGATGGTACATCATTCCATTTATTCAGCTTTTTTGTATTCCTGAATAAGAAGTCTCAAGATTGTTTGTTTGTTTGTTTGTTTTCCCACAAGAGGCTTTGACATATCTTAATCTTAACTGATTTATAGTTCTGTTGATATGGTTCATAGGATTGTTTGTCAGTTATATTTTCTGGTTATCAGTGGAACACGTTGGATTCAGGAACCTCAGTGAACTCTCATTAATTCTTACAGTTCACAGATACTTTTGCATTTTCCATGTAGTCAGCCATGCTGTCCTTATACAAGGCCAATCAATCTTACCTGCTATCTACTTCTTGAACCATTGGCTTCTTTTTCTTACCACACTGGCTTTTGCACGATATTGAATAGAGTAGGGCTGGAGGGCATCCTTGTTTGTTTTTTATATTAGTGGGAATGATTCTAAAGTTTCTCCATTATGTATAATGTTTCCTGTAGATTTTTGAGAACATGCTCATTTAAGAAAGTTCTAATTTTTTTAAACTGTGCAGGTGCTTCATTTTATGATTCTATTTTCAGGGAATTAAATGATCTTTTAACTTTACATTTTACTCTTCAACACATTTCTAGTTACTCTTTAACACATTTCTATCTCGTATTACAAAATTAAATGTGTGAACATGTGATTCAGTGAGAATAGTTTTTAAAAAAAAAAAAAGTGAAATAATGGGGGCGCCTGGCTCAGTCATTAAGCATCTGCCTTTGGCTCAGGTCATGGTCCTAGGGTGTTGGGATCGAACCCCACATCGGGTTCCCTGTTCCGTCGGAAGCCGCTTCTCCCTCTCCAACTCTCCCTGCTTGTGTTCCCTCTCTTGCTGTGTCTCTGTGTCAAATAAATAAATAAAATATTTTAAAAAATGATATAATGGAGTAATGAAATAATAAAGGAGTCATAGTCTTAAACAGTTATGGTACATTATAGAAAATTTGGGAAATACTCAAATACATTAAAGGAAATAAAAATTATCCATTAGCATATTCTATTTAAAAACTTTTCTCTTGTCATATTTTATGAAGTAAGCAGGCATTCCTCTATCTGTGCTTCCTGCTTGATAAATACCGAACTGATTTGAATATATCGTTCCTGTCTTTTTTTTCTCAGCAGACAGAAAGTAGACCAATCATGTATATAGGCACATATACAACCTTCAAAAAATGTAGCTTTGCTAATGCAGCAATATTTAATGAAAATTCCTAGATCATATGGTAGGTCTGCTTAGAATGCCCTTTTATGAATGATACCATAATTCAAGCATTCCCCTATGACGGAGGTTCTTTCCAGTTTTTGACTATCAGAGTATCAACTGTGAACATGTGTGCATACACGCTCACCTACTTGTGTGAGCATTTTTGTGTGATAAATTCCTAGGAAAAGACTGCTATCCCTTAGACTTTCCTTGTCTTGAAAATTATTTTAATGATTATTATTATTATTTAGAGAAAGAGTAGGAGAGGAGTGGGGGGAGGGGCAACAGGAGGGGAAAAATCTTAAGTAGACTCAGCATCCCTGGGCGTGGAGCTCTATGTGGGGCTTAGTCTCGCGACCCTGGGATCATGACCTGAGCCGAAATCAAGGGTTGAATGCTAAACCAACTGAGCCATCTCGGCACCCCTCTCGAAAAGTATTTTATGGAAACTTCTGACAAGTGCTTTTTTCATGTTAAGTGTTTCAGAACTTTCAGTTTGTAAATTTGTGGCTCAAAATAGAAAATGTAGTCATCAGAATATAATAATCAGGTCTGTACATCATTACCATGGAATCCTAGCACTTCAGTGGGTCACATTGCTTCTGAAAGTGGCCTTAGTGACCTCTGCTTCAGTTCCCTCTCTTCCAGTGAACAAGTTGAAAATCAGAACTCCTGGGATTTGAGATAAGCATGATTATTTCCAAAGTATATAATATTTGAGACCAGTAATGGGCCAGGTAGCGTGCTATCTGCTTTATATATGTGATTTTATTTCTTACCTAGTCCTATTAAGTAGGCATTCCCATTTACCCTTTACAGCTAAGGAAACTGAGGTTTAGGGTTTAGGTGGGTAATGTCCAGAGTTCCATAATCAGAAAGTGGTAGAACTCGAGTCTGGAACCTCATCTTTCTGATACCACAGCCCATGTCCTTTACACAGATTTACTTCCTTTCTGTAGTCAAGTGCTCTACCACTGAGCTATACCCCCGTTACTTCCTTTCTGAACTGTGTAACCAAGATGCTGGGTAAATACATCATATTCAGATCGTTTCTCTAGTGTATTGATTTCACAATGCAAAGAGTTAAATATAGCCATCATTTACCAGTTGGTCTTCCTCGTTAGTGCGGACGTTAATATGCTGCCGAGAGTCTACTTACCAAAGAGGTTGCAGTGAAGGGAACCAACTGATACGTAGTGTTGCTCTGAATGGCTGTCCAAAGTTACTTTGAGACTGATCAATCCAAAAATACAAAACCAAACGAATCTGGAAATAGTGACACCCCCCACCTCCCACCACGTCCCCCTGCAAGTTCTTTTCCATTCTTTGGGTTTCTTAAAGAATTGCTTGAAATATAGCTCCTGGAGATCTTTTTAATGTGTTATGTTAATGTCACTAGGTGTTTTTGCTCAGTAATAGATTGAGCTGCAGCCATGAGAAAAGAGGTATTTCTTTAGTAATGAAAATTCCTTTTCTTAAACCCATCTTTTATCATTATGGATTTGTCCTCTCTTTTTTGCGAACACTGATTTTTAAGTATAAACATGTTTCATAACTGGGATCTAAGCGGTTGATCTGTCTTAATAATTTGTGATCCAAGTCTTCATTGAAAGTGGGAATCGCTTATTAGCTGACTTGGTGGTGTTTGCTTTTTCTTTTCTTTTTTTTTTTTTTTTTTTTACTCAAATAGCATTTTCAATGAGATTTCACTGCTTTCTTTTTTGAATACTTTTAGACTCTTTTCGGCATTGTGAGGGAATTTGAAGTTAAGAGTTAGATTTAAAGTTCTGTGTGGCCATGAAAGTGTGTTTGCAATATACATCTCATAGGATTGTACACTTACTGCATTTGTTCTACATTTTTGTTTTTGTTTTTTTTTTTTTTTTAAGAAAAGAAAAATCATCTAAGTATCTTAGCAAGTTTTGATCTTTGAGGTTATTTTGGAGATGGAGCTATTTGATTCCCCAAGAGTAAAGATTTCCCCTTTCTTAGATGCCTTAACTCTAAAAGATACAGTGTTTTGATTACATAATTTAGTTGTAGTGAACTTCTTTTTGATTTCTTTTAGCTTTTCAAAAAGGACAGTTTCTTATGGAGACCTTCATTGCAGCCAGTGTCCATGCAGGACATGGTCATGCTAGAAAGTGATTACATTGGAGGCCACGTCTCATCAGTGTTGATAACTGGAGAATGAGATGAATCTGTGCGGGGGGTGGGGGGAGGGAGCAGTTATTTTAACAGATAACCTTACAATTGAGAAGAAAGATTGTTTTTTTTTTTTTTTAATTCTACATTTTAGACTTGCCAGGTTTATAGCCATTTGATAGAATATGGACAGGATGTTCTTTTCTGTTCTAGTGATAACTGACTTCCTCTATTGTATTTCCACCTTGTCATGATTATTCAAGTATGGAAGGCTTTGACATTGGCCACTGTAGAGTTGTCATGTGATGGCCCAAGGTTTCTCTGCATCCCCACACAAAGCTGGACGCATCACTCGGGTCTAACCATGTTCTTTCAGAGCTTTCCAACCTTGTTGCTGCCTCTGAAAGACCATTATACTCCAACAGTGTGTAGAACAGAGAGAGACAAGGGCTGTCTTGGGAATATGTTCCACAACTCCCCAAAGACATAGAGTGGTTGTATGATATTGTGATTCATAATAAGAAATGTATGTATTTGATCTTTGTACCCATTTCCAGTATAGAACTCCTAAAAGCTTTGAAATTTTCTAAGTGCTAAGAACTGGAAAAGTATCTTTTATTATGTTAATAAGATAGATGACTTTTGGTCCACACTTCAGGATAGGGGCTTGTTGTCAGCAGAACCTACGTGATGAGAGGTTTCGGACTGACCTCTGGGGAGGGGAGAAGGCCTGAAGGTTGAATTGATTGCCAGTGGCCAATCATTTAATCAATCATGCCTATATAGTGAAGCCTTCATAAAAACTGGAAAGGACAGGGTTTGGAGGGCTTCTTGGTTGGTGAACAGGTGGAGATTGGGGAAAGATGTGTGTTCAGAGAGCACAAAAGTTCTGTGCCCTTTCCATACCTTGCCCTATGCATCTCTTTTATCTTGCTGTCCCTGTGTTATATGCTTTGCAATAAGCTGTTGACCTAGAGAAAATGGTTTACTGGTTCTGTGAGCTGTTCTAGTGAATTAATCTAACCTGAGTGGCAGGAGTGAGAGTGTGTCCTGGGACCTCAAATTTATAGCCAGTCAGCCAGAAACACAGGTGACAAGCAGACTTGTGATTGACATCTGAAGTGGAGGACAGTGTTGTGGGACTGAGCCCTTAACCTACGGAATCTGATGCCATCTCTGGGTAGATAGTGTCAGAGGTCAGTTGAATTGTAGGACTCCCAGCTGGCATTAGAAAATTGCTTGGTGCTATGAGAAAAAAAACCCATGTTAAAACTGGATGTCAGAATGATAGGTTGGAACTTGCTTAAGAGTAGCCTCTGTGATTCTGGAGCTGCCAGGCTATGAGAAGGAACATGATTAAGAATCATGTACATATTTTCCTTCATCTCAACCGCTGATTACTCATGTTCTGTCTTGAAAAGGTAACGTTTGAGGTGGCGGCTTTCAAACTTTTATAACATGATCCAAGTAAAAAATAGTTTATTTAGCTACCCTTCCCCACACACACCAGAAGTGTGTTATTCATGAAATAAAAACCCTTGTGCTCATTATATGCAGTGTCTTTGATATATCTTATTATTTATTTCATTTGAAAACACTGATATCCATTAAACTGATTTAACATGCCACTAATGTGTCAGGAGCTGCAATTTAAAAATAATTCTGGATCAAGGAGACTATTATTTTTCTTCATAATTGTATATTATTCCTTTTACAGTTTAACTTCCTCATAAAAGAGATCTTCTAGAAATGTGTACATTGTAATGTCAGTATGTATCAAGCCGGCCCAGGAGCTATGTTTGTCTTCTGTGCCCACACATGTAACTGACAAGATTACTTTGTGACTTCTTAACATGTGCACCCACTGGTAGAAATGGAGACTCCCAAACTATCTTGTTGATTTGGAAATACAATTAAAAGCTTGCCAAATTGTGTATATCTTACTAAGTAGTGTATATTACCAAAAGGATGAAATGGTCTCAAAACTTGTTTTTACTCCTCTGATTTCCACTCATAGTATCAGCAGATGTAGCTTGTTTATAACATCTAATGCTACTCTAATTTTAGTATATGTGCTGCGGAAGCGAGTGCTCTAATGCCACTCTAAATGGTCTGCATCTTGACCTAGGAAGATGTGCTTAACCCACTGGGCAATTTTCTAGTTTTTACATGCTGGGATTATATTTAAAATAACTTTATAGGGCTGGATAATGCTTCTCACTGTGATTGATTTCCCTGGAGATCAATGCTACCCCAGAATCAATCCTATCCAAGTGAATATGAAGACTCTCTTTGGTTAGAAGGATTATTTTATCTATGATGAGCTATTTTCTCTGTTGCAAATTAGCTATACTTCTAACTGTGAGAGAGGGATCATCTAACCTATTGGATTTTGTAATTTGCTTACTACATGAATTCCAGTGACCAAGCTCTTTTTATTTATTTATTTATTTATTTATTTAAAGATTATTTATTTATTTATTTGTTTGTTTGGCAGATAAAGATCACAAATAGGCAGAGAAAGGAGGAAGCAGGCTCCCTGTCGTGCAGAGAGCCCGATGCGGGGCTCCATCCCAGGACCCTGGGATCCTGACCTGAGCTGAAGGCAGAGGCTTTAAACCACTGAGCCACCCAGGCACTCTCTCTCTCTCTCTTTCTCTCTCTCTCTTTTTAAAGATTTGTTTATTTTAGAGAGAAAGAGTACAACCTGGGGTGGGGGGAGGGGCAAAGGGAGAGGAAAGAAGCAGACTCCCCACTGCTTGCAGAGCCGGAAGCAGGGCTCCATCCATCTCAGGACTCTGAGATCAGGACCTGAGCTGAAACCAAGGATCTGCTGCTTAACCAGGTGAGACACCCAGGTGTCCCAGTCAAGTACTTTATTAACAAAAGGAAGATGAAATTGAACATACTTGAAATGAAATACTTAGTTTGGCTGTAACACTGTTTATTTTAATGAATTTAGTGAAAAAGCTCAGCATAGTTCATTTTTGCAAATAAATAAAATTTGATGGCTATGTGCTGACTGAAATAACTTCAAAATAAGCCCACACAGATGATCTTATATATGGAATTCATATTTAAATTTTTGAAAGTTTTAGAAAATGCCTCTCTTTAAGTGAAGAGGGATAATGATTTATGATTCAGACTATAGATAATGTACTCATTGTTTACACCATACCTGTCACTGGTAGTCATTCTGAAAGAAAAGCGCCTATGGGAAGTTCAACTTCTTTTTATTCCTAAGGAGTAGGTGATGTATGCACCTAACCCACAGGATTTGCCAGAGAAGAAAAGAGGATGTTTAAAAATCATGAAACCATGGCTCTCATGATTATCATGAAATCAGTCCTCAGTATTTCTTAAATTATAACAGATTACTTTTCATTAGAATTTCATATTTAATGTGATAATCTTAATTTTGTGTCCATAAGTGATTATTCTGTAGCATTACAGTTAGCAAGAATATATTTATAGGCTGTTTCATTTGAGAGGAAGAGGGAATATTTTGCTCATAGTCTTTGAGTAAAGATTTATAGATTGCAATTTATGCATATTTTATTCATGCTAACATTCTCTTGTAGAAATTCTCTTTATGTTAGGACCCAACATTTACTTTGGCTTAATTAGATTGGGCTTCAAATTAGTTTTCAGTTGATTGGCTGTCTTTAAGAATTACTAGAGGTTGGGAGGAGCGGTGCCTGGGTGGCTCAATCAGTTAAGCATCTGCCTTCAGCTCAGGTCATGATCCCGGGATCCTGGGGTTGAGTCCCTTGTGGGGCTCCTTACTCAGTGGAGAGCCTGCTACTCCCCTTGCTCGTGCTCGTGCTCTCTCTCTCTCTCTATCTGAAAATTAATAAATAAAAATGTTTAAAAAAGAACTCCTAAAGTGGTTCTTTGTTGGATGGACCCAAAATAGTACTATTGTCCTGCTGTACTTCCTTGTCTCAAATGGCTGAGTGTCAAGATGCTATCCTGACTCAGATCTTTATTCCCCTAATAAAATCTTCTCGACTTTGGAGCTTGGGTCTGCTCACTCTGAAAAGATGAGGAAACCACAGACAGAAGGATTGAGAAAGCTAGCAGAAGCGTATTTGTAAAATGGTGGAAGGTGTTCATTCATTTTCTTCTATTGTCTTGAGGACTTCCTGTCCTATTAAGATAATTTTCTAATCTGTGCCTCAAGATGCTGGTGCATATATAGGGCTCCTTTGGTGGGTCTCAAGCAGATGACTCATTTGCACACACTTGGGGGGAAGGGACTGGATGGATCATTGTTTCTTTAGCAGCAGTCCTGTCAGTCATAATGGAGCATATTTGTATTCATCAGTCTGTTATCATATACTTTTTATTCACTTCCCTAATGGTTTAATGCCTTATGTTCCTATTTGTTCTGAATAAATTTCCCTTCTTAGTTATGTGAAGATTAAACTGATCTGCTTCGCTCTGTATTTAGGGACACTGTGTTTCCCATTCATCACCTGCTGCTAATCTTTAGCAGTAAAATTAAATTGACATTTGTTAAAGGGTGTTTTGATCTATCTTTGAAAAGGGTGGTAAAGAGTAATTAGTCACAGTAATGGAGGCCCCCCCCCCATTTTGTGTGCAAATTTAGGTTGCTGAAACAGATTCTAATTTTGTAATGGTGGTAGATAATTCCTTCTTTAGTTTCATGGTTTGTTTAACAATTAAGAATCTGATGAATCCTTGAAGCATTTGGAAATTTAGCAGTCTTGAAAACTAGCCTCCTTTCCATTGGTAGCTCCCAAGGCTGGCCCCAGCTCCAGTCCTAGATGGTGCGTTTCTGTTTTCCCTTTGACCCGGAGGTCAGCCTCATTCCTATCAGTAGACAGAGTGTCTGTAGCTCTGAAGTTTGGGCTGTGCACTTGAACTCATCACTCACCATACCAAAGTCAGAACATTGGCAGTATGACTTTAGGCTCCCTGGGTGACCAGAATTAACGTTTCTGTGCCTCAGTGACTAATAGTCAAGGTAAAGACCTGAGAGGGAATAAAATGTGTGCGGGAAGCAAAATGCATCAAAGGACAAGTTAGACTCAGGGTGCTAAGCTGATAAAACAGGCACATTTCTATGCTGATCATAAGAGATTATTCTGAGTCAGGCATCCGGTTCTCCACCTCCGAGGTTCGAAAACCCTGGTGAGAGCAAGCTTTCTCTCCTCCCAAGCCAGATACTTCTTGGAGAGCACTCTGCCTGCTTTACGGTTCCCCATCATTCAGCCTTGAACTCCTGGACTGTTCACTATAGGCACTCTTTAACCTAGATCTGCTGGCCACAGTAGTCTGTGCCTTGGAGTCTCTCAGGCCTACCTTCCCTGCCGGCCGGACAGTCCTGCCTTCCTCAGCTTGATCTCCCCCTTGACCCTTGCCCTCTGTGCTTCTGTTGTCAAACTTATGAACATCGCTCAGGTTTCTTTCATAATAGGAGCCATGAGACTTAAGGGCTTTCACATTTTCTTCTGTAGAGGCTCATCTTTGAATTCACAGCAATACAAACTAGTTTGTTCTTGTTGTAGTGGTAGTGGCTTATTGTGAGTTGGAATATTCTTTTATAGTGGTACTGCGGCGTTATTAAACAGAACTTTTCTTTTGACTATGTGTTGGAGAGAACGGAATCTGGAGCCTGCAGTTTTACTTGTTTGATGGTTGGAAGCATTTTGCATGGATTCGCTTCTGCCTTTCTACATTTTAGACCTTGTTTCTTCTCCACTACCCAAAAGCGTCATCACCAGGTCTGGGAGGACACACGATGAGAGCTGCAGCCCTGTGGGTTTGTGTCCTGATGCTGAGCGAGTTGGCCCAATAGTATTCCCGAAAGTTTTTCCTATACCGTAACAGCTGGCATGGCAGAAGTGATTGTAAACCTGGGGCCCACCAGAGCTATCTCATAGAAGGGAAAGTGTAAAGTCCAAGTGGAAAGATTGTGCTTAACTGATTGCAGTTAAAATATCTTTTGCAAGTTCTACGAAACCATATGCTGTGTGAATATATCACTAGGTCTTCCAGGACCTTGCAAAAAGGTTGGGCAAGAGAGGAGACCTGAGGGGCGCTTGGGTGGCTCAGTGGGTTAAAGCCTCTGCCTTCGGGTTGGGTCATGATACCCGGATCCTGGGATTGTGCCCCACATTGGGCTCTCTGCTCGCTGGGGAGCCTGCTTCCCCCTCTCTCTCTGCCTGCCTCTCTGCCTACTTGTGATTTCTCTCTGTCAAATAAATAAATCTTAAACAAAAACAAAAACAAAAACAAAACAAAAAAAGGAGACCTGAGTATAAGCTTCATTTGCTTCATAAACCGTCTCGGATTATTTCTTACCTTCTGTGGTAGAAAAAGATCTCTGTGTCCTGTCTGAATATGATTAGGAAAAGTGCCTGAAAGGAACCTTTCCAGTACACTCAGTATGTATGTCTTTTGTTTTTCCTGTTGCAGGAAAGCTGTGAAAAAGAAAAAGATTCATAGAAGAGAAGCTAAAATGAAAGGATAATAAATAGGGTCCGAAGAAAACACAGTTCAGACTGGTTGGCCAGGGAGAGAACCGGTGTTGAAAACCACTTAATTTTCCTGGGTTTTCTAGATTCCGGGAAGTACTTTTCACATCTGAAACATTTTTGACCAATATGTACCTTACAGTTGTATATAAGTGATGTTGTAGTGTTTCCCTTTCTCCCATCTGAAAAGTTATTTTTTTGGTTTTAAAAAACTGTTGATACCAGGCCCCTGTGTGGCTCAGTCGGTCGAGGGTCTGACTTGATGTCAGCTCAGGTCACGGGCCCAGGGTCATAGGTTTGAGCCCTGAGTCAGGCTCTGTGCTCTGTGGGGAGTCCTGCTTGAGGCGGTTCCCTCTGCCCCTCCCCCGGGCACATGGGCTCTTTTTCTAAATAAATTTTTAAAAAATGAATGGTACAGATGAAAATGGTGTCTGGCACCGTAAGACTTCAAGAAGGCTATTGCCCATTATCTTCATTTTCTAAGAAAGGAATAATTAAGAGAAAATGGGTTAGATAGTACAGGGGAGTTTGAGACCTGAAGAATGCTTTCTTAACGATTGTATTAGAACAGTGCACCAAAAGAAGGTGTAGAATTTCAGTCTCTGAAGCTGTATAAAATGTGATTAAGAGATTTTCATTTCAAATAAGTTAGGAATTGAATTCTAGTCATGGTTTGGAATTCTTCCTTTCACTTAAGAAAGACCCAGCATGTAAATGAACTTCGCTATAGTTCTATACCTCACTTCACTGCAGTCTTACTAGTTCCCATTATTCAGCCCTCACCCAGTGCATATGCATGGACAGTACTTTTAAGTATCTTGACCAATTAACCCAAGTTAACCTCCACGTCTATGTTCAAAGCACTGCCTTCTGATATCATGGCCCTAGAACTAGTACAGCACTGACCCTGCAATGACTGGACCACTGGGCAAATTAACGACAGTGGAACAGTCCCATTCTTCTACGACAGTGTCCTATGTGGGCATCAAACACTTCATTGTGTTGGGATCGGGTGAACAGCCCTGGGTTTTTCTTAAGGAAAGCAAGAGATCAGATGGGCCATTTGGGGCAGACACTGCCAGTACCAATGAATCATTTGTCCTTCCAAGACTTTGCAGAAATGATATTGCTAGGATAAGATGAAGTGGTATTTTTGAGGGGAACACCAGGAGGAAGGTCTAGGAAGCATGTGTGAAGACATCATTGAGTTGCTTTATAAATGAGAAGATAAGTAAAAGTTAACATAGTTGACACAGAATTTAATAAAGAATGAGTTTCAATTCTAATTTTGACTTGAATAATTATTTTTTTTTAAATTTAAAAAATTTTTTAAAGATTTTATTTATTTATTTGACAGAGATCACAAGTAGGCAGAGAAGCAGGCAGAGAGAGAGGAGGAAGCAGGCTCCCTGCTGAGCAGACAGCCTGATGCCCGGGTGTGTGTGTGTGTGTGTGTGTGTGTGCGGGGTTGAGGGGGATGCGGGGCTCTATCCCAGGACCCTGAAATCATGACCTGAGCTGAAGGCAATGGCTCAACCCACTGAGCCACCCAGGCGCCCCTTGAATAATTATTTTTTATTTTTTATTTTTTTATTTTTATTATTTTTATTTTTATTATTTTTTTTTAAAGATTTTTTTTAATTTGTTTATTTGACAGAGATCACAAGTAGGCAGAGAGGCCGGCAGAGAGAGAGAGAGGAGGAAGCAGGCTCCCTGTCGTGCAGAGAACCCGATGCGGGACCCGATCCCAGGACCCTGAGATCATGACCTGAGCTGAAGGCAGAGGCTTTAACCCACTGAGCCAGCCAGGTGCCCCTATTTTTTATTTGTTTAAAGATTTTATTTATTTTTTTGACAGAGAGAGATCACAAGTAGGCAGAGAAGCAGGCAGGGGTGGGGGAAGCAGGCTCCCTGCTGAGCAGAGAGCCCGTTGTGGGGCTCGATCCCAGGACCCTGGGATCATGACCCGAGTTGAAGGTAGAGGCTTTAACCCACTGAGCCACCCAGGCGCCCCAAATAATTATTTTTTAAAACAAAGTTTTTAACCATATAAGGATGTTTGTAGGTAAGGCAAAAGAATTTTAAGAATACATTTAACTACAATCAGTTACATAAGGTATGTTGCAAATATTATATTGGTTTAAAAAATAGACTTAAATGCTTTTTCTATTTAATTCGGAGTAGGAACCAAATTTTTTCAATTTTTCCCTACTTCTTTCTTCAAATAATGCCAATAATCATGGATCCATAACAGTGGAATATTCTATAAGAGAAGCAAGACTGTGTTCTTTATACTGTACAACTTTAGTGTTTCAAAATGCTTTGAGAAATTCCAGGAGCATACAAGACAGAGCAAAGCATTTACAATGATGTACTATGAAAAGCATAATTTGAGATACAATTGAATGTAAGTGGGCATGTACAAATACCCTTTGTTTGGGTATTGAAAGACTCAAGGAATTCCCTAAACTCTGCAGACTTAATTCTAGAGAGTGAGATGTGAGGCATTTCCAGCATGCAGCAGGTTATGCAACAACGTGCCGCTCTTATGAGTTATGTCACATCTGACGGCCTCCTCCGGACTACCTAATGATCACGTGCAGGTCTCTAGGGTTTGAAAATTATCCTGTTCCTGTCTGTGGAGCTGACTTTCCAACCCAAATTCCCACACTGGTCTTGCATTCCTTGCAAACTTGGTGTCATATGTTCATGATCACTTTAAAACTTCTCAGTATTTTCACTCAGCTCTTTCCCCTACTTGGAAGTAACCCTCTTTCCATCTGTGAACCCTCTTTTCATCTGGCTAAATTGTTGCTCATTTCAACATATTTATGCTAAGTATTTGCTGCTTTATGTTATCAAGCAGCTTTTTGTTACTTCCTGGAGAACAGGGACCAGACGGATCTCTGGTTCCCTAAATACACTTTAAGCGTTCAGTAAATGATTAGTGGACATGGGCATGGTCTGCTTCACACGTGGACAGATTACCACTTGAGGGCCAAACCTGGCCCATTGCCTGCTTTTGTAAATAAATTTTTATTGGAACACAGCCACACCCATTTATTTACTTATTGCCTATGAGTACGTTTGCACTATAATAGTGAGTTGAGAAGTGGCAGCAGAGACAAGATAACCCACAAAGCCTAAAATATTTACTGGTCAGCCCTTTACCAGAAGAGATTTGCCTATCTCTGCTCTACGTTTGTAACATTGCAGGCTCTCACAATCACATATCTTAGAATTTGGAAGTCACAGAAAAAAAATCAATTAATATGCCTAGGTGAAGTAACTGTGATTACTTTTCATTAATGCATCTGCTTGACTATTATTGTAAGGTTACATATAATTATCATTAACATTATGGAAGTTAAACACATGTTTCAGGGCTAGAATAAATTTCCAAGTACTCATTCCTTCAATTGGTAAAACAGTGTTTGACTAAATTTTCCATAACTAATTCTTTTTTTCTGCCTAATAAGGTTGTTTCATTGAAATGGAACAAAGCATGGTAATTACCAAGCTTACATTCCTTTCTTTTTAGCTTATCTCTCTTTAATGTATTTGCCTTAATCTTGTAGAAACATTCTAATTATATTATAAAGTTCACCTCCTTATGTGTTCTTAGGTTAACTCAGAGAGCATCAGATTTATTTAAATTAATATTTATTAAGCGTATATGATACTGATTAGCATACCTAGAAAGCAGATATAAATTCAACATTCATTCATTCCTAACAAACCTTTGAGGTTTTTTTTTTTTTTTTAATAGAGAATTGTGTCTTAAAGGATCTAGTCACAAAACAACAGTACCTAAATAAAGTATTGGAAGTAAAGCAGAAAAGACATTTCATGAAATAAGCGGTTCAGAAGAGGTCTCTGAGATAATAGAGAATAAAAACTGTTAAATCAGATACGCAAGAATCCAGTCTTATGCCACATCAGCCTTTACAGTAAGGTTCAAGGACACAAAATGGTTCTGAGACACCACAAAATGTGGTGAGGGGGCACCTGGGTGACTCAGTGGGTTAAAGCCTCTGCCGTTGGCTTGAATTGGGATCCCAGGGTCCTGGGTGGAGCCCCGCATCGGGCTCTCTGCTCGGCAGGGAGCCTGCTCCCTCCTCTCTCTCTGCCTGCTTGTGATCTCTATCTGTCAAATAAAAAATAAAATCTTTTTTTTTTTCTTAAAGATTCTATTTATTTATTTGACAACAGAGATCACAAGTAGGCAGAGAGGCAGGCAGAGAGAGAGGAAGGGAAGCAGGCTCCCCACTGAGCAGAAAGCCCAATGTGGGACTTGATCCCAGGACCCTGGGATCATGACCTGAGCTGAAGGCAGAGGCTTTAACCCGCTGAGCCACCCAGGTACCCCAAATAAATAAAATCTTAAAAAAACAAAACATGTGAGGACAGGACGGTGGTCCCGCTCCCCAGGTTGTCTCTAGGGGCATTAGGATGCTCTGGCCCAGGCTAAGGTACAAGGTCTTTAAGCAGTGCCTGTGGGATATTAGGATACTGTTTCCATCCGGAAGCTATTTCCATTTTGTATCTTGAGGGCTAACCACAATTAATGTGACCTATTTTCCAAGGTGCCACACTCCATAAAGTCAAAGATTCCAGATTTGTTAACCATTAGTAATTTGAAATAGATTTGGTACATCCTGCTAAAATGATTCCATGGATAAGGAGTCTCCTGCTAATAAATACCTTCAGGTTTTTTTGTCAAGAGATTTGATATTGGTTGTTTACAAGGAGCTTGACCAGTTTAATTGACCTTTTTCTTTCCCAGGAGCATCTCCCCACATAAACTCTTCTGCTGTGGAAGGCACGAGAGACCTGAGAGAGAGAGAGAGAGAGAGAGAATACGACCATGTCAGTTGGCGTGTGCCCCGGGTTTTTCTTTTGTTCTTTTCCCCTGCCATTTATTGAGATTTGTGGATGTGCTTAAATCGAGTGGGAGTCTTGTACTTATATTTCAGAATAGGGAGAGAAGTGTCCGAGTGAATCTCTCAGTCCTCAGCCCGTCATTGCTTTGTCAGTCCATGGGATGTAGTTTCAATATCTTATTTCTTCATTTCAAGGCAATGCACAGTTTGGTCCCAACTTATCTTTCCACCTCCCTTGATTGCCATTTTCCTAAAGAACCCTTCTTGCCAACCAGGCGGAACCACGTCTGCCTCCAACAGGTCTGTTGCTCCTCTACCTTTTGGTGACCTCCTCCTTGCTTGTTCTTCTCCCCCAACCTACCTGAATGCAACTCCTCTCCCACCTCCAAATGAAATCTCACCTCTTCTGCCACCATCCGTTCATAGCAGGTTCTTTTAAAAGTATTTCTGTGTATGATTGACACCCAGTGTTACGTTAGTGTCAGATGTACAACATAGTGATGCGACAGCTCTGTTATGCTGTGCTCACCCTGAGCGTGGTTCCCGTCTGTCACTGTGCGATGCTATTACAAGATCGTTGACTACATTCTCTGTGCTGTACCTTTTCATCCCTGCGACTTATTTATTCCATAACTGGAAGCCTACTAGACTCTTCTCTGAATTACTAGTGGTTAGTGTTTGTGTCTGTCATCTGGAACTTGCTTGTCTCTCTCTCCAGTTAGATTGTGAGCTTCTAAAGGATGGCCACTATCTGAGGTATGGTACTGTCAGTTGAGTCTGCCTCTGCCGGGAGTCGAACCCTGTGTAGAGAGTGTACTCGAATACTTAATAATAATAATAATAATGATGGCAGGGCCATATTTTTCAGGTTGGTGAGATTCTTGTTTACCAGGCTTAGACGTATCTAACCTTCAGCAAGTCACGTGATCTGTTCCTCAGTTGCCTCATCTCTAAAGTGGAGTAATAATCATGTTTACTGCGTGTGGTGAAATACGTAGAACAGTGTCTGGCACATTGTAGAGCTGCTGCTGCTTTTTGCTATTATTGCCATTGTTGAGGCAAGAAAAGTAAAAGCCAATGGTTTTTCTTTAAATGTCCTGAAGTAAAAGTCGATCTGAAAGAAGTCATTAGTTGCTTGGGGAAGTTAGCAATGTCCTCAAGAGATGTTGACTATTTGCGGATGAATTCTGATGTCAGAGGAACTTGTGCTCCCTAAACATGGGAAATCTTCGGGTACACTGATTTCCAAATCAGCCGCATTTTCTCTAACGGAGAGCCTGACTAGGACAAGTTTTCCCTCCTGTCAAGCTATCCGCCGAGAGGTGGTAATGAAGGAAATTGCTGATGTTAGAATAGCTCTTGAAATAATGATGAGCAACATCAAAAGAAGAAGTATAAGTACAAAGTGAGATGCTCTGGGCTTTTTCTCTTTTTTTTTTAACCTGTAAAAAGACCTGGTGTAGAGAGTGATAAACAGAGGAAGGAAAGAGACAGGTAGATAGTGGATCCATATTCACTTAGGTAAGGAGATTTGGTAAGGGAAGTGACTGTCTCAGAGCTGAAAAAAGGTAGTTACCTTTCTGTAAACTTCTCAGAGAACTCCATGGCAATCACTTCTCAAATGTGGAACATGGTAAGGAGAACGAAAGACAAGGATAGGTGCTACCAGGTCAATTAATTCAATGGAATTTTTCTGATTAGTTCTTTAAGAGCCAGATTTTTAAACCGATTGTTAGGAATAGAAATCCCTATTAACTAGTGAGACTGAGTGTTATTTTCATGTACTTATCAAAGGAACACAGATTAAAATGGTTAGAAGTAAAATACCATTTTCCTATTAAATCGACAAATAGAGATGAGAAGATAATGTTCAATACTGAAGGCGGTACAGTGTGAGGGGCACTCTGAAGTGGGTAATGGCGATATAAATTGATAGAACCTTTAGTGAAAGAATTTAGCAGTATGTTTTTCCATATAAAAAAATTGTTCTCCCTTCTGACAAATTTACCATTCTAAATCTACCAAAGAAATAGAGGATCATCACACTTGTCAGAATGGCTATGATAAAAAACACGAGATACTGCAAGTGTTGGTAAGGGTGTGGAGAAAAGGAATGCTCATTCACTGTTGGTGGGAATCCCATCTGACCCAGCCACCATGGGAAACAGCATGGAGTTTCCTCAACAAAAACTAAAAGTAGAACCACCCTATGATTCAGTAATCACATTACTATATATTTACCCAAAGAATACAAAACGCTAATTTGAAAAGCTGTATGCACCCCTACATTTATTGCAGCACTATTTACAATAGCCAAACTCTAGAAGTAGTCCATGTCCATCGATTGGTGAATGGATAAAGAAGCTGTAGTGTGTGTGTGTATACACACACACACACACACACACACACACAATGGAATATTACTGAGCCATAAAAAGAATGAAATCTTGCCATTTGCAAAGAGCTAAAGAGTATAAGGCTAAGTGAAATAAGTCAGAGAAGAAAAATATCATATGATGTCACTCATGTGTCGAATCTAAGAAACAAATCAAGCAAGCAAAGGAAAGAAAGATAAACCCAGAAATAGACTTTTAACTGTAGAGGACAAACTGATGGTTACCAGAGGGGAGGTGGGCGGGGTATGGGTGAAAAAGATGAAGGGGGTTAAAGAATGCAGTTACCACAGTGAACACTGAGTAATGTTCAGAATTGTTGAATCACTATATTGTGGACCTAAAACTAATATAACACTATGTTTACTATACTGGAGTTAATATAAGAAACTTAATAAAATTAAAAAAAAAAGGATTGGATAAAGATTTATGCACAAGAAAGTTAATTGAGTCATCATTTATAATGAAAAAATGGGGAGCCATCTAAATTTCTACCAATATTAGAATAATTAAATTGTATGATGACCATAAAAGGGACTATTATACAACTGTTAAATTTGGGTTGTCAAATAAGTTTGGACACACTGGTGATTTAATATTGATTTTTATTTATTTATTTAAAGATTTTATTTACATGACAGACAGAGATCATGAGTAGGCAGAGAGGCAGGCAGAGAGAGATTGAGGAGGAAGCAGGCTCCCCTCTGTGCAGAGAGCCTAATGCAGGGCTCGATCTCAGGACCCTGAGATCATGACCTGAGCCCAAGTCAGAGGCTTAACCCACTGAGCCACCAAGGCGCCCCTAACATTGATTTTTTTTTTTAAAGATTTTATTTATTTATTTAACAGAGCAATAGTGAGAGAGAGCATGAGAGGGGAGAAGGTCAGAGGAGAAGCAGACTCCCCACGGACCTGGGAGCCGGATGCGGGACTTGATCCTTAGACTCTGGGATCATGAGCTGAAGGCAGTCGCCTAACCAACTGAGCCACCCAGGCACCCCCTATCATTGATTTTTAAATGGTATACTTACAATGTATTTATAGTTCATATAAAATCATAAACATAGACCGTGACCGGGTGAAAATACAATGAGGGTTACTTCAATATGGTTGAATAATGGATAATTTTAGGTTTCTACATATACACTATTGAATTTTTTAAAACTGTTTTACTTTTGTAAGTAGAAAAAAAGGTCATTGGAAAATTAGCAGCTGTTTTCTCCTGTCACTTGAGCCTCCCATGGTAGGGCTTTCTAATGGCCCAATGCCGATGTAATGTGACAAAGGCAATGCCAGCCCTAAGTCTAGCCTAGCATGAGCTAGGTGTTCTATAAATGTTCCTTGATTTGGAATTAATCTCTAGGAAGGTTGGGCCTAATTACTTTGCCCCTCTTTGTTAGTAACCAAAACAGAATAAGAATTTGTAATGTAGAGAGTGTCACTTTTTTTTTTTTCTTAAACTAAAATTCAGTGGGAGGACTTATGGTCACAATAAGTGGCTGAAGCCAGACTCTGTAGAAAGCATTAAAAAATGATCAAGGGAAATATGAATTTAGCTGTTGAAAATTTTAAAACAAGGAAGTGTATTTAGAAAACTAATCATCAAACATTTTTTGAGTGTCTTTTATGTACTTGCCACTGCGCTAGAGATCCAAAGAGGAGTCTGATGTGGCCTGTGCCCTCAAGCTGACAGGCTAGTGGTAGGAGAGATGCAAGTGCGTCCTTAGGAGACCATGTGGTAAGTTCAGTAGCAGAGGGGTGCCCAGGCTGTCATGTTGATCAGAAGAGGGACACTAACTGAGGCTGGAGTGGGCAAAAGAAAATTTTTCTGGAAGGAGATAATGAAGAGATGATTGTTAATTTTTCTTAATTATTAAATTTTTTTTTTTTTTAATTTGAGAGAGAGGCAGTGAGAGAGAACATGAGCAAGGAGGTGGTCAGAGAGAGAAGCAGACTCCCGGTGGAGCTGGGAGCCCGATGCGGGACTCGATCCCAGGACTCCAGGATCATGACCTGAGCCGAAGGCAGTCGTCCAACCAACTGAGCCACCCAGGCGTCCCTAAAAATATTTTTTAAGTAAACTCTACCCCTCAATGTGGGGCTTGAACACACAACCCTGGGAGCAAGAAATTGCATGCACTACTAACTGAGCCAGCCAGGCATCCCTGGGTAAAGGCAATACGAGCAGCCAGTTAATGGCTGTTGCAAGAGCTGACCTAAAAGATGAGGGGAAAATGACAGGGAGATGGACAAAGACCGATAGTAGGACTGATAAAAGTAGGAAAGAAAATGCGGTATGTTTGAATACCATGTTAAAAGGAATTTTTTTTTCCTGCATTAGATACAGGCACATAGAACATAATGACGGTAGGACCTTGTGAAGACTCTAGTTTCATTAATGTTAACAGTGGTTCTTTTTAGGTAGTAGAAATTCAGGAACCAATGCCTTTTTTTTTTTCTTCATGTTTGTGCTTTGAATGTGGATTACTTTTATAATCAGAAAAAGAGCATGTCCCTTTAAGAACAATAAGAGAAAGATAAAAGTACCGGGGTTAAGATAAGTCAGGGTTAAGGAGAAGACTGCTGTAACAAGGAATACCAGAAAGTATTGATAAAAGATAATAGGGCCAAGTGAAATAAGGCGATCACAGAGAACAATACTGTATGATTCCACTCATACAAGATATCGAGAGTAACCAAACTCACAGAGTCATAAGATGGTGCTTACCAGGGCTGAGGACCAAGGGAGGTGGTGAGCTGTTTAATGCATACAGAGTTTCAGTTTTGTAAGATGGAAAAGTTCTGGTTGCACAATAATAGGCATATACTTAATGCTTCTGAACTGTTTTTTTTTTAAAACATCTTAATTTAATTTTTTTCACGTTCCAAGATTCATTGCTTATGCACCACACCCAGTGCTCCATGCAATATGTCCCCTCCTTAATACGCACCACCAGGCTCACCCATCTCCCCACCCCGTCCCCTCCAAAATCCTCATTTGTTTCTCAGAGTCCACAGTCTCTCATCTTTAGTCTCCCCCTCCAATTTCCCCCAGGTCACTTCTCCTTTCCTTCTCTAGAGTAACGTCCTCCATGTTATTCCTTGTGTTCCACAAGTAAGTGAAACCAACCAACCGTATGATAACTGACTCTCTGTGCTTGACTTACTTCACTCAGCAAAATCTCCTCCTGTCCCGTCTATGTTGATACAAAAGTTGGGTATTCATCCTTTCTGATGGAGGCATAATACTCCATCATATATATGAACCACATCTTCTTTATCCATTCATCTGTTGAAGGGCATCTCAGTTCTTTCCACAGTTTGGCGACTGAACTGTACTTTTAAAAATGGTTAAGATGGGGATGCCTGGGTGGCTCATTTGGTTAAGCGTCTGACTCCTGATTTCAGTTCAGGGCATGATCTGAGGGAATCCAGCCTTTGGAGGGTCTCCGAGCTGGGCATGGAACCTACTTAAGATTCTCTCTTTCCCTCTGCCCTCCCTGCCCCATCTCTTTCTCTCTCTCCTCAAACAACAAAAAAGATGGTTAATTTATGTTATGTGTATTTTACCATAATTTAAAAAAAATGTGGGACAGATCTGCATTTCATGGATATCTCTGGAACCCTGCTGCATATAGAGGCAGAGATCATGAATCCAGGGTCAGGGTTTTGCTGGCTAGTGTAGAAGGTAGCGGGGGATGCTTGTAAGAGTAATTCACATGGTCCATTAGTTCTGGAATAGGGGCTGGATGGGGAAGAAATAAGAGGTTAGAAGGGGCTCCGGAGGAGCAGGTATGTTGGGAAGAGGCTGAAGACACAGGAGATTGTAATCAGAGAATAGGAAGTGGAAGTTTACATGTGTTCTGTGGGAGTGATACTTAGCTACATTCATTCTAACTCCAACTCTCGTGTTAGAAAGGAAGCTCTTCAGAGCTGGTTGGAATTATTCTTATTTGTACTTTGTAATAGTGGAGGCAATGAGACTAAATACCTAAATATGCCCAGTAAAATTCCCTATCAGCTGAAGAATGTGTGTATATTGAGTCTCACATATTTGGAAGTTGCATCCCACACATCGAAAATGCTTTTTGCTTGCCCATGTTTTCCTTCTGCAGTCTTACTCTGAGCCACAGATTGCCGAGGTGTTTGCCAAGTAGGCTCGGAATTCATATGGTCCGTTCCCATCCCTTCTTGTTTTCTGTCTCGGAGGAATTTAGTATTCCACTGAGGTTTAGGGAAAATATTATAGATGTTGACAGCACCTGTAGATTCCGACTGAATTAATTGCTTTTGGGTAGGACTTGGTCGGGGGGGGGGTTCTATTTTAAGCAGGCTCCCAGGGTGATTTCTGATCTATACAAAAGTTGCACACCTATGACTTGAGAAATACCAGTTTTGTCTTTCTGAGGTTAGCATTCCCTTACTGTATTTGCCTTTGCTATATAATGGTACCATTGCCCAGTTTTGCTAGATATTATTAAAGTTTGGAGGAGAGTCTAAAGGCTAGAATTTGTTTTCCTCTTTTGCCAGGAAAATTTATGTCCGCAGGATACTGACATGGATTGTTTTCTCAAAAGCACAAACAAAAGCAGAGGTTATGTGCTGTTCGTGTGTTAGTTAAATGAGAAGTCAACAGCATCAATCTCCCTTTAAGAAGGTAAATTAATTTCCGCCACGCTGAAGAAATTCTTAGTCATTTGAAACCATATAATTTATAAGAAAAAGTTTAATTATAAAAAGGAGGTTGTAATTTAAAAGACTGCAAAGACATAACATGCTTCATTAAATTTTGTAAAATGCTGTTTTTCTTTTCCACGAATTGTAGCAATGCTCAGCTTGTGCTGTCTAAATTATTTAATAAACAAGATGTAGAAAAAGGTTTCTAGATTTATATAATCACTTTGATTTTAAAAGTACAGAGTAGGAGCCAAATGAGCTTCAATTAAATCTTATGGTCCTTTAAAATAAACTTCAAGAAGTTTTTAAAAGTTGATTAATGTTTTTCAGTCCTGCCAATAGCATTTGCTTTTATTTTTTTTAAATGTGTGTAGAAATCTGCTTTTGTGTCAGGAAGCTTAAAATATCTTTTTCTTTTTTTTGTTGCATGATTTTATTGTCAAATAAAATACAGTTACAGAAAACCACACACACAAAATTTATAGCACAAGGAAAACAAATGCCCTTGAAATCACCACCTGGGTCAAGAAATAAAATGTTATATACCCCCCAGGTCCTTCTTTATATCATCTCTGTTAATCACTGTCCTGAGCTTATAGTAATTACTTCCTGTGTTTTAAAAAATAGTTTTATCATGAAACGTAGCTCTAGACACTATAGGTTAGCTCATTAAAAAAAAAAAAAAAGCTGATCTGTTTTTAAAATCTTATAATCTATAGCAGCACTGTTCAATAATGTGGGCCACATATGCAATTCCAAATTTCCTAGTAGCTATGTTATAGAAAGAAACAAGTGCAAATAAATATTTTATTTAACTAAATATATCAAAAATATTATCATTTCAACATGTAATCCATATAAAAATTGTTGAGATAGTTTACATTCTGATTTTTGGGAGGGGTACTAAATGTTTGAAATCTGGCGTGTATTTTATACTTAGCTCATATCTCAAAGTATCCTGGATTTAGCCAGTTGGAAGCCCCTTTTAGCTAGGTTCTAGATACCTGTGACACATGCCACTTTTTTTTTTTTTTTTGGATACTTCCTTACTTTCTAACATTCATGATCTTCCAAACTCCTCTTGTACCTGACCTGTCCCAATGTTGGAATCGGCCATTTTTCTCAGGAGCCCTGGTCCCTTTTATTTTATTTTTAAGATTTTATTTATTTTTTTTGACAGAGATCACAAGTAGGCAGAGAGGCAGGCAGAGAGAGAGGAGGAAGCAGGTTTCCTGCTGAGCAGAAAGCCTGGTGCAGGGCTTGATCCCAGGACCTTGGGATCATGACCTGAGCTGAAGGCAGTGGCTTTAACCCACTGAGCTACCCAGGTGCCCCCCTCACCCCCATCCCGGTCCCTTTTAAAGTGAGTGGTTTTACAAACTAAGATTTGGGTGGTGAGCATGTGCATTGCTCCTGGGTTGTGTTTGCTATGTGGTCAAAGCTAGGGAATACATGTATATACATATATCTATAAGCTTACACACCGTTGCTTGCATGTATCTCTACATACCACACACACACACACACACACACACGGGCCAGATAGACTGGAATTGGAAGTATTGGTGTGAACACATGATTACTACAGTGTTCACATCAGTACTTCCAATTCCAGTGTATCCCCACAGGTTTCTTTCTTGCCTTCCCCTCTTCCTTTTTTCCATGTTCCTTCTTTCCCAGCAAGAGCCCTAGAGCTCAGCAGTGTAATTCATCTAGTGTAGTTTCCAAACTGCTTCTCCCATTTACCACTGCAAAAAACAAACCTCCTAGAAAGAGTTGAGGATTTGTTTGCTGTTTTCCCCCACAATTCAGAGTATACAGTCACATATGGTGTTTATAAATTTCTGACTTAGTTCTTCCTCCCTCCCACCACCTTTACTGTGGTGACTGTGTTCACTTGAAATACAGAGGACCGTATTTGTTTATTTTCAGTTTTAGGTACTTCCTCCCCTTCCCACCCTTCCTGATTTAACTGTGTGTGCAACATTGCCTTCTCCCAAGGTTAAAGCTATGTAAGAGGCACCCAGAGACGTGTCACTCTGTCCTGGATCTCTCCGCCCACCCTCTCCCACCCCTTGTAGGTAACCCCCTAACGGCTTCCTGACTTATCCTTTATACATTTCATGTTGTCACAGTGGGCATATATATGCCTTCTTATTTTCCCTTCCTTCTCACAGACTATATCAAAACAGGCTTCTGTAGAGACAGAAGCACATATGTGGTTGCCTGGGGTGGGGAGATTGGGGGCAAATGATCAGTGGCTGCTGATGGATACAGAGGTTCTTTCTGGGGTGATGTAAGTGTTCTAAAACTGTGGTGATGTGGCAAACTCTAAAGGTACTAAAAGCCATTGAATTGTGAACTTTACATGGGTGTGTAGGGCATGTGAATTATATCTCAATAAAGATGTTATTTTTTTTTTAAGGTGCATGTATGTAGTCTTTTTTGCACTTTGCTTATTTTATCCTCGACCGTATCTCTTAGAAATCACCTCACATCAGTTTAGAGAAATGTTTGCTCTTTTTGGCGCCTGGGTGGCTCAGTTGGTTGAGCGACTTGCCTTTGGCTTGGGTCATGATCCTGGAGTCCGAGGATCGAGTCCCACATTAGGCTCCCAGCTCAGTGGGGAGTGTGCTTCTCCCTCTGACCCTCCTCCCTTTCATGCTCTCTCTCTCATTCTCACTCTCTCTCTCAAATAAATAAAACCTGAAAGAAAAAAATAAATGTTTGCTATTTTTAATAGCTACTTAGTACTCTATTGTGTGTTCATAAAGTAGTTTATTCAACTATATCCTCTTTTTGGACAGTTAGGTGGCTTTTGGTCTTTTTCAATTATAAATGGTATTGCAATGAAGAACCACACATGCATAATCAGAGCACACCCCTAGAAGTGGGTTCAAAGGGAATGGTTACTAAATAATGCCAGTTGTCCGCTGAGCCTGCCCCTTTTGCATGCCCAGCAGCAGTGAATGAATGTGTCTCTCCAGAACCCTGTGAACAGAGTTGATTATCAAGCTTTTCAATTTTTACCAATATGATGGCTGGAAAATTGGCTAGGTGATGGCTAGTATCTCATTGTGGTTCAAATTTGCATTTTTCTTGTAGGTCAAGTTGAATATCTTTCCATATTTTAAGGTCTGTCTTTATATCTTTTTGTGAATTGTCTTTTCATGGGTTGGTTTTTTTTTTTTTTTTTTGCCTCTTTTTCTCTGGCATTTTTATTTATTCATTTTATTTTTTATTTTTTAAAGATTTTATTTATTTGACAGAGCTCACAAGTGGCAGAGAGGCACATGGGGTGGGGGGAGGGAAGCAAGCTCCCTGCTGAGCAGAGACCCCCAATGCAGGGCTTGATCCTAGGACCCCAAGATCATGACCTGAGCTGAAGGCAGAGGCTCAACCCACTGAGCCACCCAGGCACCCCATCTTATTCTTCATTTTAAAAACCTCTTTGCATATTCAGAGGTATAACCCTTTATTTCTGTTTTTTCTACTTTGTATATGTAGAAGTTTTAATTTTATCTATTTATCCATCTAAATCCCCTTTGTTTATTTCACCTGTCTTCCTACCCATCTTCCCACCCATCTCTTCTCTGGCAACTATCAGTTCATTCTCTGTTTAAGACTGTGTTTTTGTTTGTACCTTTTTTTTTTCTTTCTCATTTCTTATGTTTCTTAAGTTCCACATATGAGTGAGATCATATGGTATTTGTCTTTCTCTGTCTGACTTACTTCACTTGGCATTATACCCTATAGGTCCATCCATTTTGTTGCAAAGGCAAGAGCTCCTTCCTTTTTCATGGCTGAATAATATTCCATTGTGTAGATATACTACATCTTCTTTGTCTATTCATCTATTGGTAGACACTTGGGCTTCTTCAGTATGTTGGCTGTTGTAAGTAATGCTGCAGGGAACATTGGGATGCATGTATCTTTTGAAGTAGTTTTTTCATTTTCTTTGGGCAAATACCCAGTAGTGTAATTACTGTATCATATAGTATTTCTATTTTTAACTTTTTGAGGGACTTCCATACTGTTCTCCACAATGGCCATACCAGTTTGCATTCCCACCATCAGTGCATGAGGGTTCCCTTTTCTCTACATCCTCATGAAAACTTTTTATTTCTTGTGCTTTTTATTTTAGCCATTCTGACTGGTGTGAGGTGGCATCTCATAGTAGTTTTGATTTGCAGTCCCCTGATGATGAGTGATATTGAGCATCTTTTCATGTCTGTTGGCTATGTGTATGTCTTCTTTGGAAAAAAATGTCTATTCAGGTTGTCTGTCCATTTTTTAATTAGATTATTCGGGAAGGTTTTTGGTGTTGAGTTGTGGAAGTTCTTTGTATATTTTGGATATTAACCTCTTACCAGATGTATCATTTGCAAATATTTTCTCCCCATTCAGTACATTGCCTTTTTGTTTTTTTAATGGTTTCCTTCACTGTGTAAAAGCTTATTTTGGTAGTCCCAAAAGTTGAATTTTGCTATTGTTTCCCTTGCCTTAGGAGACATACTTAGAAAAATGTTTCCCAAAAAAGGTTTTATTTTTACATAGCCAAATTATCAATTTATTTTTTTTTAGCATGTAGATTTTAAATCATAGCTGGGAAGGCTTTCTCTGTACTCTTGCTAAAGAGGAATTCACCTACATTTTCCCTTAGTACTCATTTTATATTTTACATTTAGATATCTGATGCTTTGGAATTTATTTTCTGATATAGTTTGCGGAATGGATCTAATCTTATTCCAAATAACTCTCCAGTTGTACCAACCCTATTTATTAAGAAAACTGTCTTTGCCTCAGTGGTTTGAGGTATATCGCTCTCACATGCTAGATAGGGGTCTATTTCTGGACTCCGCATTCCCCTGGCATCTCTGTCTGCATGTGCTAGGAGTTGTTTCAGTCAAAGAGTCATTTAAATGTGTTGTAGTACCTCTCATGGCTCTTTTCATGATCTCAGCTATCCTTTTGTGTTTATTTTTACATTTAAACTTTTTAAAGAACGACTCTATGATTATTAAAGAGCTCAATCCTATCTTGGGGGGTGGGATTTCGTTAAATGCATACGTTAACTTCGGGAGGACAGACACTGCACTCTTCCTGCCCCTCACATGTCAGTGTAATTCTCTTCCCTTCCTTCCCGCTCTTTGTGTTAATGTTTAGTTTACTTCTACCTACACTAATGCAGCCTGCCTTCCAGTGTTACTAATTTTGCCTTAAATATCAGTTGTCTTTTCAGGAAAGAAGAGAAGATTATAGCTACTTGTGTCATCACCATTTCTAGTGTTCTTTACTGACTTCTGTAGATCCGGGTGTCTGTCTGCTACCCTGGGTTGATTTTGACATGCCTTTACAAAGAGCAAGGGCTATTCTTTATATTCCTCCAAGTCTGCTCTTGTGTTTTAGAAGTGGTGGGAGAGGACATTCTTGGCTTGTTTCTGATCTTAGGGGGAAAGCCCTCAAGAGACTGAGACTCCTGTTATTTGGGGTCATGTTTTTATGACTCAGTGGGCTGATTTTCAATTTTCAAGCCCACAAGAAGGGTGTAAACTTTAATGACGTAAGGTAATTTGTATATGAGGGAGTTACCAAATTAGATCGCATCACAGGATCACCATGCTTGCCACTTAGTGTATTGCTAGTCACCCCACCACAGAGCTTCTGAGATACTGCAAGATCATTTTAATGTTAGATTAAGCAAAACATAATTAGGAATGTAAATCTGCTCAAAGCCCCTTATGTTCGGTAACGTGCTGTTAAGTCCCCAAGTAATGATGTTTGGTTGTCTCTATTATCTTATTCATTAATAGAAAATTGTAGTGTTGATGCCTTGAGAATTAGTATTATTTGGGGCCTGCATGTATATTTCTACTCTTTTTAAAGCCAATCTGTTTAAAAGTTTAATATTTGGTTTCAACCTTTAAAATGGTCATGGCTGCAGTGTCCAAGTTAAAACCTCTTTATTATTTTCTCGTATGTCATTTATATGATAGTCTCTAAACAATAGATCCAGTCAGCTTATAACTAGGTGCTAGATAAATTTATACAACTATATTATAGAAAGTTCTCGCCAAATACAGAATTTAGTCACCAGCCTATAGGGACTCGGTTTTATCCTTTTGCCATCAGTGGGAGTGCGGTACTCATGAGTGTTATATGTCACTAGTCTGGTTTTGAGGATTGATTTGTTCAATTAGCAGTGAAAGACAAGCTTATCCCTTGAAAGAGATGAGGGAGCTAATATTAGAACAGCTACACATTTCAAATGGGTAGAACTTCAACTAAGGTGCCCTCTTGGAGAGAGATTAGGTTACGTGTTGATGGAACTACATGCTTGACAATGTTTTGTATTGTACTTTTGCTCTTTTGCCAAGATGTGCCCTTAGTGTTATAGATAATAATTTTGTGAAGAATCTCATTGAGATGCCCATACTTAACTTGTTCTGTGAATATTTCACATTTCTCCAGCTTTTAAAAACTTTTTGTAAACCTAATTTTAGTAATTACTGTTCCATAACTGATAATTTTTTAGTATCAAGCAAGAATTACTGTGTTAAATAGGACACCATCTAATTGTGGCCACTTCTCTTTTAAGTGGTGAACAGGGAGTGTGTGTGGGGAGCACTGACATTGATTGTCTCTTATAAAAGATGTCCACGTGTTCCTTCACTCAAACTTAACAATAGGTATGTGAAATAGATGTATAGATAGTATAAAATAGTATAAAATCTTGTTTTACAAATGAGGAAGTTAAGAGGGGCTAATTAACTTTTCTAAGGTCACAGAGCATCTGGCTGTGGAGCTGAGTTTGAAACCTACGTTTTTTGATTTCTGTTACCTCATGCTTCTTCCAAAGATCCACAGACAAATTTTTTTATTAATTATTTTTATCAACATATAATGTATTATTTGCCCCAGGGGTACAGGTCTGTGAATCGTCAGGCTTACACATTTCACAGCACTCACCATAGCACATACCCTCCCTAATGTCCATAACTCAACCACACTCTCCCTCCCCCCTCCCCCCAGCAACCCTCAGTTTGTTTCATGAGATTAAGAGTGTCTTATGGTTTGTCTCCCTCCCGATCCCATTTTGTTTCATTTTTTCCTTCCCCATCCCCCAAGACCCCCGCCCTGCTTCTCAAATTCCTCATATCAGAGAGATCATACGATAATTGTCTTTCCCTGATTGACTTATTTCGCTCAGCATAATACCCTCTAGTTCCATCCACCTCATCGAAAATGGCAAGATTTAATTCCTTTTGATTGCTGCATAGTATTCCATTGTATATATCTCCCACACCTTCTTCATCCATTCATCTGTTGATGGACGTCTGGGCTCTTTCCATAGTTTGGCTATTGTGGACATTGCTGCTATCTACACTAGGGTGCACGTGCCCTTTTGAAGATCCACAGACAACTGATGTAATTCAGGGAACGTACAGGTGGCAAAAATCTTTCTGGAAGCTTGGTTTCTTCCCCTTCCCCTCATCAAATACAGTTATTAGAAGATCCAACATAAGAATAGTGAACTAACTCCCATTTCATCTCTCATCTTTCTCTTGTGTCTGTCTGTCTCTCTGTATACATAACTCAGAAGCAAAGGAATCCTGTAAGTCACTAGCTAGTTGTCAACCTTAAGTTACAAGAAGTTTGCTAAGATGATACTTAATTGCTCTTCCAATCTTCTGTGTGATTTATGACAGATTAGATTTCCATCTTTTCATATTGCTGATTAGATGAATACATAATGACTTTCCAATGTTTAAATAATACATGCCTTTATTTTCAGAGCTCTATATTATCAACTATTGTGTTTAGCTCCTTAACTGTCTCATTTATGGCTCAGAAATTCTTCTTTTAAAACTCTTGCCCTGAGAGTGCCTTAGATCTCATATGCAATTTATGCTTTTAACAAAGCTGTTACTGTCCCATGGGGTCTTGGTGTACTGAATAAAATGTATATCTCTTCCCCAGGCGTTGCATGATTTCTAAGTCACTCTGAATGAATGGTGTAACGTGCTGTGTGAAAGGCTATGTAAAATATTTGCCCATTTAAATGTATCTCCTCAAAAAGGAAGTCTCAAGCACAGACAAAAACAGCAAGGGACGCTATTGGTTCTGTTGTGCAGGTTGCGCTGTCCTCCCTGGTTTCTCAAGAGTCATCGGCTCTGGCTTTGGTCCGCAGTGCATGCTTTAACCACGTGTTGTGTCTCCCCCTAACACGGCAGGGGTACAGGAGTGGTTTTGAGGCTGGGACTGGAGTTTGTCCCGAGGAGAATAAGGAACCTTTATTTTCATGTCTCCAAGTATCTTTGAGGGAAGATCTTCATGAATCCGATTCAGAGCAGATTAGGTTTTGGAACTGTTCTCACTGTTTGAGCTTCTCCCCCAGCTCAGGGTTGAGTCATAATGATTCATTGATTTAAAACTGCTTTTCTTCCCCCAAAGCTCCAAACACTTTAACAGGGGATGTCTGCTGTCAGTATCTGCCGAGAGGTGGGCCAGTGGAGAGCTGAGGTGATGACCAGCAGGTAGGGCAGTGGAAGTAGTGGCTCTCCTCCTGCTTGGTTAGGGCTGTTGTTACTGTTGGTTAGACGTCAGAGAGCTAGATCTTTCCAGATCTGTCCTCTGAGGAAGTAAGGCCTTGGCCCCTCTGCAGAATGTTCTTGTTATTCCAACGTCCCCCGTGTGGCACAGTGGGTAAGGCTCCTTGAGGGAGCCGGGCATTTTCGAAGGTACATTCTCTCTCCGCTGTTACTTTGTAAGGTCCTAGGGCAGAAGTTCCTGCCTGTGCTCTCCCTGAGAGAGGAATGCTGTGCTCTGCATCACACTGGCCATGGGATAAGTGAACATGCACGAGTGATGGAATTATCTTCAGTTCCCTGTTACTTTGGCCCCCTTTCTGCCTCTGTGGCCAGTGTTCTTACAGCACAGATCATGGGTATGGAGTGAAGGTGTTTGCTCTGTACTATTTTGATTTCTCTTTTGTTCTTTCCTGCTGGTAATTTCTAGATAGACACTTTAATAGTGGTCCAGCAAAGTGCAGAGCCACCTCACAGCTCCCCTCCTTGTCTGTTTTTTGTTTTTTTTTAAAGATTTTATTTATTTATTTGACAGACAGAGATCACAAGTAGGCAGAGAGGCAGACAGAGAGAGAGAGGGGGAAGCAGGCTCCCTGCTGAGCAGAGAGCCTGATGTGGGGCTCGATCCCAGAACCCTGAGATCATGACCTGAGCTGAAGGCAGAGGCTTTAACCCACTGAGGCACCCAGGAGCCCCTCCTTGTCTGTTTTAACACCCACTCTAGCTCCCTACTGACAGATTAGAGAAAGGAATCTGGGCCTTCCTCAGATACCAAGGGGACCCCTCAAAGAGACTCCTTTTAACAGCAGACTTTAATGCTTTAAAGAAAGTCCTAGATGAATGTGGTTTATAAATTTATTATAACTTATTTATAAATTTATTAAATTTATAATTTTGCATACCTGATAAGATTGTAGTAATTTTAATCATTCTAAAATTGTTTTCAGTTGAAAGATGAAATACTTAGATGATCTTTCTGTGGATTGATGGGGGTAGGAATATAGCTGACACTTTTATCCTCTAACCCAGTTTCTTTTATTTCTAAAGCTAAATTGCTAATTTCAAGGAACAGCGTGCTGGTAGTGCCTGCAATTAAAAAGCTCTCACGTTTGTATATGACAATTTTGTATCTTAGAGCAAGCATTATTGTTAGCGAGAAGAAAAGATTCCTGCTTTCTCGTGCAGACCTTGAACTCATAACATACCAGTATTTATCCATGCTACTGCTAGTGCATTAGAAGCATGCGTGGTATAAAATCATTTTGTAATCACAGAGGGGTAAGTTTCACAGGAGAGCATTGTGTGTGGTTTTGTTTTCCCCTGCACATTCTGCTTTTGTCTTTCTCCTTGAATTGCCAGCCTGTTACCTAGCTTTCTTCTTCTCTCTATGGCAGTAAGCACAAAATGCCTTCTTTTGTTCTCGGGTGTTGGAAGTAAAGATGTTTCTGCTGTATGCCTTCCCAAGGAATCTGGGATTCTGTAAAACTGCACACTAAAATAGCAGGGGGAAAAATAGGGGTGGGAGCAGCCATCCAGAACTGATGCCGCTTTGTAACCAGATCCCTCACAAACTCAAGCACCAAGGAAATAACTAGTACTTGGGGAGACACTCTGGGGGACAGCCCAAGCAGTTCCTCAGAACGGCAGAAGGGTGCTAAAGGGATATTAAAAGTGTCCAGAACACTTTGGTCTCTGAAGCAGATGCAGAATTCAGCAAGAATTATGTGAGGGAAGCTGGCGGTGCTTCAGATCTCCAGCCTTGTCACCCCAGACCCACAGCCTGCTTCAGTCTGTGCCGGCTTCTCTTTTCCCCGCCGGCAGTCCCCGGGGTGAACCAAGACGTGGACCTCCTGGGTTTGGCCACTAACTGGATTATTTGTCTTTTTAAAGAAAACGATCTGTACAGTATAGGCAAAAGATGGAGACTCCCTAAAAATCATTCATCCATGGATGAATGGTTAAACAGCATGTGGTATAGACTAATACAATGGAATATTATTCAGCCTTTAAAAGGAAGGAAATCCTGACCCCTGCAACAATAAGGATGAAGCTCGAAAGGCTTTATGGTACATGACGTAAGCCAGTCACAAAAAAGTACAAATACCATATAATTCCACATTATGAGGTCCATTGGGTAGTCAGACTCCGGGAGGCAGAAAGTAGAAAGGGGGCTGCTGTTTAATGGGTTTAGCGTCTTGGTGTGGGAAGGTAAAAGTTCTGGAGATGGATTGATGGTTGCATAACACGGTGAATATTCTTCATACCATCGAACTGCACGCTTAAAAATGATTGAAAAGGTACATTTTCCGTATATTTTATCCGTATATTTTAAAATCGATTTGTAAAGTGTACATTGTAATAGGTGGAGGAGTCTTTTATCTGCTGTGTTGCACATATTTCTCCCACACTGTCATTTGTCTTTTGACTCCACAGTTTTCGGTGTGACAGAGATTTTATATTTTATGGAATCATATGGCATTTTGTGGAACTTTAGGAAGTTATTTCATACCTCTGTGGTTGTAAAATATAAGATTTACCCATGTTTTATTCTAGCATTTTCACTTTTTTCCCCTCAATGTTTAAGTCTTTGCTACATATGGAGTTTATTTTGGTTTGGGGAGTGTTGTGGTTTAGGACAGCTCAGCAGGGGTATTACTGGGTTTTATTATTTTTAAGGATTATTAGGTTTGGGAAAACGACCTTTGCTCTCTTGAGTATTATGAACTGCTGGATTTTAACTTGTGGACAGTTGTTGGAATGGAGAAGTGAGGGGATGAAAGACATGAAATCTGTGCTACTTACTGAATTATGCGGACTTTTACAACATGCGGGCATAATGCAAGGTCACATTTCCTTCCTTTCTGACTTAGCAATTTTTTGTTTGTTTGTTTTGTTTTTTAATATGAAAAACATGGAGCAGAGAGAGGGTTGACAAAGTCCCTTTAAAAAAAAATCTTATTTCAGGGCTCCTGGGTGGCTCAGTTGTTAAGTGTCTGCCTTTGGCTCAGGTCATGATTCCAGGGTCCTGGGATCCAGCCTGCATCAGGCTCCCTGCTCAGCGGGAAGCCTGCTTCTCCTTATCCCACTCCCCCTGCTTGTGTTCCCTCTCTTGCTGCTTCTCTCTCTTTCTCTGTCAAATAAGTAAATAAAATCTTTTTGAAAAAATCTTATTTCGGGACGCCTGGGTGGCTCAGTGGGTTAAGCCTCTGCCTTCAGCTCAGGTCATGGTCTCAGGGGCCTGGGATCGAGTCCCACATCGGGCTCTCTGCTCAGCAGGGAACCTGCTTCCCCCCCCCCCCCCCACGTCAGCTGCTCTGCCTACTTGTGATCTCTCCGTGTCAAATAAATAAATAAAATCTTTAAAAAAAAATCTTATTTCAAAAACCGAATTCATGGGGCACCTGGGTGGCTCCGTTGGTTGAGCATCTGATTCCTGGTTTTGGCTCAGGTCTTAGCTTAGGTCTTACGGTGTCATGAGACTGAGCCCAGAGTTGGGCTCCATGCTCAGCAGGGAGTCTGCTTGAGATTCTCTCCCCTCCTCTCCTTTTCCGTCTGCTCCTTCCCCTTGCTCACGCATGCTCACTCATACTCTCAGATAAATAAATTAAAATCTTCAAAAAAAAATTATGCCTCATTGGGATCAAGCCCTGCATCCAGCTCCCTGCTCAGTGGGGAGTCTGCTTCCCTCTGTCCTGCTAACCCTGCTTGTTCTGTCTCTCTCTGTCAAATAAATAAATAAAATCTTAAATTAAAAAAAAATTTATTTGAGAGTGAGCAAGAGAACATGGGTGGGGGGTGAGGTGGAAGGAGAAGCAGACTCCGCACTGAGCAGGGAGCCAGATGCAGGGCTTGAGGCATGACCCTAACACCCCAAGATCATGACCTGAGCCAAAGGCAGGTGCTTAACCAACTGAGCCATCCAAGTGCCCCTGAAAATATACAGTCTTAATATTATATATATATTTCTCAAATGTGTCTCACATAGGATCCCATTGACATTTAAGAATTTTATGTATTTGAGAGAGAGTGAGGGAGAAGGAGAGCACCAGTTGGGGGAGAGGCTTCACATCAGGGAGCCTGATGTGGGGCTCAACCTCATGACCCCACAATCATGACCTGAGCGAAGGCAGACACTTAACCAACTGAGCCACCCAGGTGCCCCAGAGGAAATTTATATTTATATTTATATTTATATTTATATTTCTACAATGCCCTAAATATGTGCAGTTGAGTGGATCAAGAGACTATATCAATCAGGGTCTTAGCTATAAACAACAGAAACTGACCTAAGCTAATTTTTAAAAAAAATTTTTATTTATGTATTTGACAGAGAGAGAGAAAGAAAGAGAGAGAGAGATCACAAGTAGGCAGAGGGGGAGGGGGAAGCAGGCTCCTTGCTGAGCAGAGAGCCCGATACAGGGCTCAATTCCAGGACCCTGAGACCATGACCCAAGCCGAAGGCAGAGGCTTAACCCACTGAGCCACCCAGGTGCCCCAAGACTTAAGCTAATTTAAGCAGAAAAGGAATGTATGAGGAACATTTGGGTTGCTCACAGCCTCTCAGGAAGTGCCTGAGAACCGGGTTCAGGCTAGAGGGCCTGAAGGCCTGAAGGCCTCCAGGAGAAGGCCCTCAGTAATGCTGCAGAGCTGAACCAGGAAGGGCTTGCTGCTAGTGCACAGAGCACGGCAGTCTGTACTGTCCACACAGTGTTACCAACTGTGGACACGGCTTCTGTCCTTTTAGAGGTTGGCTATAGTTGCTACTACCCAACGCTAACAATGGAATCTGCGTGCTTCCTTATTCATTAGTCATTAGTCATTAGTTTTTGACTCAAACACTAGGGAAGAGTATTCATGATCAATATGGCTTTAAAAAAAAAAAAAAGATTTTATTTATTTATTTGACAGGGATCACAAGTAGAAAGGCAGGCAGAGAGAAAGAGGAGTAAACAGGCTCCTTGCTGAGCAGAGATCCCAATGCGGGACTCAATCCCAGGACCCTGAGATCATGACCTGAGCCAAAGGCAGAGGCTAACCCACTGAGCCACCTAGGCATCCTGCCCTCCCCTGGCCCCATGTCCTAGAGCAAGAGAATGGAGAAGGGAATATCTGGCATTTTTCTCTTTGGTAGTAGGAAGAGGACTCTGTTTCATAAGGAAGAGAATTCAGATCTGGTGGCCAAGAGCATGATAAATGACTCCAGTAGGTGATGGCTGCTTTAGCAATTCTGGAGGGATGTAGGGGGCAAAGTGATCATCAAACCATAGGAGAGAATGCTAAAGATAAACACAGAGGGCAAAGGCAGAAATTATTTTACCTAAAGTATAAAAGCAAACACAATTTGGGTTTAAGGAAAGTAAAATGGGGATGCCTGCCATGGACTCATTGATTTTTGGCTCAGGTCATGATCTCAGGGCTCTGGGATTGAGTCCGGGGTTGGGCTGTGTGCTCAGTGGGGAGCCTCTGACCCTCCCCCTGCTTGTGTGCTTATGGGCTCTCTCTCAGAAATCTTTAATAAAATGATATTGATGAATGGACAAATAAAATGTTATTAATATATCCATACAATGAAATATCTAGCAGTAAAACGTGAAGTACTGATATGTATTACAACACGGATGAACCTTGAAAACATTATGCTACATTATTTGAGTTTACTTATAGGAAATCTCCAGACGAGGTAAATCCAAAAGGACAAAAAAAGTAGATTAGTGGTTGTGTAGGGCTCAGTGTTAGGGAGGAAATAGACTGCTGATGAGTGCAGGTTTTCTTCTGGGATGGTAAAATGTTCCAGAATTGATCGTGGTGATGGGTTGCACAACTGTGTGAGTGTACTAAAAACCATTGAGATGTCCAGTTGAAGTGAGTGAATTGTATAGCACGTGAATTATATCTCCATAAAGCTGTCATTAAAGAAATAAAGTGAAGCAAGAAAATTTAGGGACTTAAAAAAAACCCTAAAAAAAAGAAAAAAGAAAATTTAGGGACCAAGCCTCTCAATTGAGGTCAGCAGGGGCATCAAAAATATAAATCATGGCTTACCTTATATGGTCGCTATTGAATTTTGAAGTACAGATTGAGGGACAGAACTCAAATTCCTTCTAGCCCCAACCCTGGGAATCTGTGTGGGGAAGGGAGGAGGGACGTCTCATGATTCCTGCTGATGGGGAAACGATAGGCTTGTCACTGGTCATTAATAGTTAGCTAGGGTTGCCGTTTATGAAACCAAACAATTAGGAGTTAGAATTTGATTTAAAGTTGTTAACTGTAGGGGCCCCTGGGTGGCTCAGGGGGTTAAGCCTCTGCCTTCAGCTCTGGTCATGATCCCAGGGTCCTGGGATCCAGCCCAGAGTCAGGCTCTCTGCTCGGCCGGGAGCCTGCTTCCCTCTCCCCCTCTGCCTGCCTCTCTGCCTACTTGTGATCTCTCTCTCTCTCTCTCTCTCTCTCTCTCTCTCGGTGTCAAATTTAAAAAAAAAAAAAAGTCTTTAAAAAAATAAAAAATAAAAAAAAGTTGTTAACTCTAGCTGAATGTCAACTTTTAGACCTTGAGGAAATTATACTACAATTGAAAGAAATAGGACACCAAAGTGATATTTTAATTAACTTATCTGTCTATGTAGTCAGATTTTTCTTGTATTTAAAATTTTTAAAAAAATTGTTTTCCAGAAATTCTATCCACTTTTCCACACTACAATTACTGTAATTTCAGAAGGTTGAGAACATTTAGACACAATGTAGCTTTGTGGGAGAGGTAACCTTCTGGATCCCAAAGGGTTTCAAGGACTCATTTTCATAGAGCAATCAAAATTGCGTAGTCCTAGAAAAGGGCTTAGAAGAAAGAGGGGTGGTGGGGGTGAGGGAAATGTTCTTAAATACAGATGCAGACGGAAGGCAAGAATCCATGCAATAACTGTGACCTTGGCATTCTCGCTGTGAATTTCAGAGGAGTTGCTGTCAATTACATTCTCTATTCTGTGTACTTGTTTGCACATGACTTTGACTTTCTTCTCCTATGTGAAGTGTAGTTTGAGGATCTTCGGCATTGTAACCTAAAAGAAATGAGTTGGTTTGCATTCTGGGCATACTTTTTTTGGAAAGAGGAATTGCCTGAAAGAATAGTTTCTCTACAAATTAGAAATCATACTAAATTTTGTATGCCAGCTTGCAAGTTAACAACAGACTAGGCTTTTACTAAAGCAAATAAATATGAGCACTTTGAATTAATGTTGCATTTTCCAGAGGGAACTACATTTCAGCACATGAATGAAATAGATTAAACACAGGAGCAAGATGTTTGGGTCCCTCCAGCTGTTTCTAGTTTTGATATTATATGTTTCCGGATCAGTAGGGAAAAGTCCGTTTGGGCATCAATAATCGCTACCCAGGTGATGTGAACAGTCCAGAGAATCACATTGGAAAGGCCCCCTGTTGGGGCACTTGTGTGGCTCAGTCCATTGATGGGTTTAAGCATCCAGCTCTTGATTTCAGGTGAGGTCACCATCTCAGAGTCATGAGATGGAGCACTGTGTGGGGCTCTGTGCTCAGTGGGGAGTCTGCTTGAGATTCTCTCCCTCTGCCCCCCCCCAACTTTCTTTCTCTCCTCCACCCTCTCTCAAATAAATCTTTTTAAAAAAAAGAGAAAAGAAAAAGTCCCTTGCCATATTGTTGCAGGATCACAGGGTTCTAGTCTCAAGGAGTCCAAGAATGAATCTTGTGGACTTGAAAGGGTGAAGGGAAATTTTATTAAGTGGCGGCAAGAGCAGGAAGGAAAGAAGCAGCTCTCTAGAGTGAGCCGGGTCCCGAATGGGTTGCCACTGAGGGCTTTTGGCAGCAGTCTTCTATTGAAAACTTGACCAGGGAGCTTGTGGCCTTGAGATTTTTGCGCTGTCTTGGTTTGAGTGAGGACTGTTGATAACACACTTAATGACTGACTTCTTTGAGGTTTGGTCATTTTCTGTGATTACAGCACAACCGCCAAAGAAAAATACTCCCTAACATCTGGGACCAAGTGGTTTGATCTGTTCCCTTATCTCTTGATCTCTCTGGCTTAGCCTTTTACCTGATGGGAATAGTTTCAGAGCCTAGTCAGGGGGCCCCCTACCTCTCCCTGCCTATACCTTAACCCTTTTCTTACCCTGGAGCATGTGAACCTCTTCACTGTGTTATCTGAACAGGGCTGACAGAAGAGGGCTATTTTTGCCACTTCCCCACCCCTCCCCTGGCCCGAAGCCATCTACTGAATGAAGTACAGTTCCCTTATTTAGGCATTTGCCCACCTGCTCCCTGGTTCCCACCTGCATTTCCAGTGTATCCACATCGAGCTAACGGGCTTTCACCAAATTGGATTCCTTCCTGATTATCCTTTCCTGCCTGTCTTATAACCCTGTAGCATTGCTTCCCTGGGATTAGGATGCCCTAATCTTCTCCTTCATGTCTCCTGACCTAAATCATACCCTTCAATCCAGGACCATTTCAAATACTACTTTTTAAATTGCATGAAGTCCCTCTCTTAAGTCCCCTAGAGCTTCAGAATCACAGCACTTTCTACTTCATTTTGTGCTGTCATATTTTTGCCTTGTTTCACAGCCGTTTGTGTATGTTGCATGATTGAATTATGTCCCCTCCAAAGATTCAAGTTCTTAATTGCCACTACTTGTGAATAAGACTTTGTTTCAAAATTAGGTCTTTGCAAATGTAATTAAATTAAGATGAGATCCTACTGGATTAGGGTGGGCCCTAATCCCGTGAACGGTGTCCTTAAAAGAAGAGGGAAATTTGCATAAAGACCCAGAGGAAAGAGACAGAGGAGGAAGAAGTCCATGTGACAGGGGCAGAGATGGGAGCGATGCATCTATCAGGTAAGGAACACCCAGGATTGTCAGGGATACCAGAAGCTAGGAAGAGGCAAGGAAGGATCCTCTCCTGGAGCCTTCAAAGACAGTGTGGCCCGGCAACACCATTATATTGAACTTGTCAGCTCGGGATTTGTGAGAGAGTAAATTGTTATTGTTTTAACCACCCAGAGTGTGTTACTTTGTAAGGCAGCTCTTGGTATATGTGCTGCGGAAGCGAGCACAGTAAGGCCGCTCTCGCTCTCGGAAACTGAGCCAATGAGTTTATCTAACCTGTACCTCTGCAGCACCTCTCGCCCCTCCCCCCACCTCCCTAGCCCATTAGGCTGTAAATTGGTGAAAAGTGTGGGATGTAATTTGCTCTTCATTATCTCCTCAACACTGATAGATTCATTCCATTATGTTTTTTTAAAAAAATAAATCATTGTTTTTGAGATATAATTTATGTACAGTAAAATTCAACCTTTTTAGTCATATACAGTTTTTTTAACTGTTTTTCTTTTTTAACTTAATTTTATTTTTTTAGTGTTCCAAGGTTCAGTGTTTCATACAGTTTTCACAAATGTGTACAGTCTGTGGCCACGACCACAATATCAAGATACAGAACACTGCCACCAACCCAAAGAGTTCCTTTGTGTCCCACCGCAGTCCCCTCTGTCTCCTCCCAGACCCTGGCAACCACGGATCTATGGGGTTTTGTCATTTTCAGGAAGTCACATAAATGGAAACTTACAGCATGCAGCCTTTTGTGTGTTTCACAGTGCATAATGCATTTGAGATTCATCTATGCTCTTGAATGTATCAGTATGCTCCTTTTTACCGCTCATTCAGCTAATTTTTATTGAGTGTTCTTATGTGCTAGCTGTTGTGCCAGTGCTTTGCAGATACAGTAATGACTAAGGTGGGCGCCATAGCCATCCTTTTGGGGTTTAGGGATCAGACAAGTACAAAAAGAGAGAATATCTTTGGTGCCTTACTGGTGAAAGTGTAGTGTATCACGGGAATACAGAGGAGGAATATTTAACTTACATTTGAAGGATCATGGAAGCATCCCAGGGGAACTGATGCTGAACTTGAGAGCTGAGGATGAATGATTAGGCTGCAAGCAGGTGATGGAAGGGATGAATGCACGCATGTACCAGCTCATGAGAGTTGTTAGTTAAAAATTCAGGAACTTTGCAAGCTGGTTGAGGAACCATTGATAGCTTGAAATTGGTCATGGTGGGAGTATGTACACTGCTGATACTGCTAAACACATCAAATTGGGAATTTTTTTTCTTTAGACAGTTTCCTTGCACTCTGCACTGGATGGACCCAGTCGTACAGCCAGGGGAGATAGTTAACAGTGAAAGCAAGCAAGAGCAGGTGTTTCTGAAGAACTGAAATAAATTCAGCAGAGCAGAAGTGTAGACTGTTGAGGGGAGACTTGAAGGCTGGAGAGTTAGTTGGAGGTCAGATTGTATTGGGGACATAAGCCATGTTAATAGGCTGTGATGTCATTTTCTTATTTTAATATGTATGTCAGTTCTGACTTGGTTTCAGTTGATTGATTATTCTCCTCATTAGGGAGAATTATCTTCCTGCTTCTTTGCATGCAAGATAGTTCTTGATTACCTGTCAGAAACTGCAAGTTTTACCTTGCTCGGTGTTTCATAATTTTGTATTCCTATAAATCTTAGGTAGTTTTGTTCGGGGGTACAGGTGGGTTTTACCTGAAAACAGTTGGATTATTTTGGTGATGCATTTAAGATTCTTTACGTGGGACCAGAGCAATGCTTAGTGTGGAATTAATTACTACTGTTGGAGCCAAGACCCTTTGAATTCTCTACTAAATGCACCATGAATTATTAAATTTTCCCGCCTGACTGGTGGGAACAAGGCGCTGTTCCTTGGCCCTGTTGGAGTACCAGCTAGTACCTTGATTCTTTCGGCTCGTTCTTTTCTTGGCCTTGAGCAGTAGTTCCTCACACTTTTGCAGTGATCATTCTTCTTTTCATTTTTTAAAAACGATTTTATTTATTTGACAGAGAGAGACACAGTGTGAGGGAACATAAACAGTGGAAGTGAGAGAGGGAGGAGCAGGCTTCCCACTGAGCAGGGAGCCCAATGTGGGGCTCAAACCAGGACCCTAGGACCACAACCCAAGCCAAAAGCAGATGCCCCCAATGTAAGCACCCTCCTCCCTGGAATTCTCTCCTGGAGACTCTGTTTACCTTATTTCCCTGGATTCTTAGTTCCTTGTCCCATCTTAGGGAGGCTACTGGACTCTGACTAGTTCCTCCCCACAATCCCCACCAGATTTTCTGGTTATTTCCGGGAGAGGAAAAGTTGGGTTCCTGCTACTCCATCTTGGCTGGATAGCAACATTAAACTTCATCTAATATCAGTGGAGGGCAATTGAAGAGAGGTTTAGATGGGGGCTGCCAGGATCAGATTTTCATTTTTAAAAGATCAGTTTGAATGTAATATAGAAATGGATTGTTCTGTTTCCCTGGTGGAGTTGCTGGGGACCCGAGAAAACCATTTTGGGGTTCGGTAAAGCAGCAGACCTACTGCCATAGTGGTATTGCAGTAAGGCAGTTAGGAGATCGTGGGAACTGATTCCAGGGAATCTCCGATAGGGGTTGAAAACAATGTGTACATGTCAGAGATGCCTGTGATGTAATGAATAGGAACCAAAGAGGAACCATAACAATGGAAAACCAGTAGCTTCAGGTTCAAAGACAACAAATCTATTAAAACCCAGGTCTAGGGATGCCTGTGTGGCTCAGTGGGTTAAGCCTCTGCCTTCGGCTCAGGTCATGATCTCAGGGTCCTGGGATCGAGTCCCACATCAGGCTCTCTGCTCAGCGGGGAGCCTGCTTCCACCTCTCTCTCTTCCTCTCTGCCTACTTGTGATCTCTCTCTCTGTCAAATAAATACATAAATAAATAAATAAAATAAATCTTTGAATAAACCTAGCACTTTAAAAAAAAAAAACCCCAGGTCTAATTAATAAAAGGTATTGCCATATGACAGAGGCAGGAAAGGACTGAATTCAAAGGGGATTGCCCACCAGAGGTTGAATCTGAACACCTCCGCATAGATCTGAAAGAGCAGTGACACTGAGCCCTTCTGGAAAGGTAGGAGAAAAAATGCTTTCAAGATAGGAACATTGTTGGGCACCTGGGTGGCTCAGTGGGTTAAGCCTCTGCCTTTGGTTCAGGTCACAGTCTCAGGCAGGGTCTTGGGATCGAGGCCCGCATTGGGCTCTCTGCTCAGTAGGGAGCCTGATTACCCCTCTCTTTCTGCCTGCCTCTCTGCCTACTTGTGATCTCTCTCTCTATCAAATAAATAAATAAAATCTTAAAAAAAAAAAAAAAGATAGGAACATTCTCAGCTGTCCTGTGCGGTAGAGCTGGGGTATCCAAAATGTGACCTGAAGATTAGTTCCCAGATACCACTTTTTAATCACATCAATTGGCATCTAAGGAAATATCAGGTAGGAAAAATTATGTGGAAAATGGATAGCTTTATAATCAACTAAATGTAAATTAAATACCACTATGCTGTTTTAGTATGCAAGAAAACTTATACCTTCACATACTTAATAACTATGCTTAATAAGAAATCTTATTATGATGTGAACATAAATGTAACAGTTATTGATAGGACTTGGGGAAATAAATGAATTTAATGTATTTTGCCCTTTAGTAGGCCTATCAGCAGTAGAATATAAACTCCAAGAGAGCAGGGAGTTTGTTTAATCTTCTGTAATCTTCAGTTTCTTGTCTGGCACAATAGTAGGTACTTAATAAACACATGTGTAAAAGTGGGCGAACACATTGTAAGTGGATTTAAAATTATATTCTGTAGTTCAGTAGAGCAACATACAAAAATCACATCAATGTGTATGTTATCCTTGGGCCCCATAATTCCAGTTTCCAACAATGTATGTCAAGAATTAAAAATGCCATAATCTAGGTGCCTCGTTAGTGTAGTAGGTAGTGCGTCAGTCTCAAAAATGCCATAATCTTATCATTGTGCTGAAGAGTTAGCTATAGGATAGAATATGCATTTGACAGATTTTTTTTAAAAGATTTTATTTATTTATTTGATAGAGATCACAAGTAGGCAGAGAGGCAGGCAGAGAGAGAGGGGAAACAGGCTCTCTGCTCAGCAGGACTTGATCCCAGAACCCTGAGATCATGACCTAAGCCGAAGGCAGAGGCTTAACCTACTGAGCCACCCAGGTGTCCCCCCGCCCCCAGATTCTTTTTTTAAGGGGGATAAACCCCATCACTCCAACTATGCGTATTATTTAGCTTTTAGTTAGGTTTTTTGGTATTAGCTGTCAGTGGAAAGAAAGCAGTTCAGTTGCTTTCTTGCAGTCTTTCCTGAGTGGAAATTCTTACCAGGAAAGAGAGATGAGATCCTGAGCCAGGCCTGTCAGGGCCTTCATGTTCTGTGAACTCTTTCTCCAGAGTGGGCTCCTGCTGGACTCCCCATTTTTAGGAGCTGGTGAAGAGCTATTTAAGAATCTTGGCTTCAGGGTTGTTCCTTTTTCTTACCCTTTTCTGTTTGACAAACCTTGAGAAGGAGCTTGCTATCACCGATGGATACTGTGATCATACTCTCTTCCCACTGCTTCGCTGACCTCACACACATCTGGCGTGAGCTGGAAGTAGCTGATCAGAGGCACTACTTAAAGAAAGGAGCAGGGGCGTACACGCTTTTTCCTGCTGCTGTTCCAAGACCTCCCAGGCCATTTCTGTTTTCCTAGTAGTAGTGACCAGAATTCCTATTCAGGAAAGATAAAGCACAAAAAAAACACAAAAATTTCTAAAGAACTTATATTAAGTCTTCATATGTTGGAAAAAAATAGTTTAAAGGCAGAAAATTTCTCAGGGAAATACTGCTTTCTAATACAGGCAAGGCTGCTTTGTAGCAATCCCTTCCAGTATATTAGATTTACCCTGGGGATCGATTTCTAAAACTTGCTCACTCATAACAAAAGGAGTATTTTATTTTATTTTATATATATATTTTTAAAGATTTTATTTGTTTATTTGACAGAGAGAGAGATCACAAGTAGGCAGAGAGAGAGGAAGAAGCACGCTCCCTGCTGAGCAGAGAGCCCAATGTGGGGCTCGATCCCAGGACCCTGGGATCATGACCTGAGCCAAAGGCAGAGGCTTTTACCCACTGAGCCACCCAAATGCCCCAAGAGGAGTATTTTAAAGCCACATTTTTTAGCAAATCTTTTAGGACACTTTTCCTTTTATTTTATATTATTTTTTCCCCAGCTTATTGGGAAATAATTAACTATATATATATATATATAATATGTTATTATATATGTTACATATATACATATATTTATATGTAAAGTATAGAATGCAGTGGTTGGATACACATATACATTGTGGAATGATTTGTTTGTTGTGAAAATGCTTAAGATCTGCTCTCAGCAACTTTCAAGTATACAACAAAAATTTATTTCCTCAGAGTTCTGGAGGCTTAAAGTCTAGGTCAAGATGCTGCCAAGTATGGTTTCTGGTGAGACCTTCGTGACTTGCGGGTAGCTGCTGGCCTTCTCACGGTGTCCTCACACAGCCTTTCCTTTCTTGTGCTCCTGGTGCCTCTCCCTCTGCCCCCACTGTGGGGTGAGCTCAAGAGTCCATGCTTCACTGACTGAGCCAGCCAGGTGCCCCTCTGTCCCTCTTCGTCTAGACACAGCAGTCTTATTAGGACCCCACCCTTGTGACCTCATTTAATCTTAATTTTCTCTTTAAAGGCCCTCTCTCCAAATACCATCTCATGGAAGTTAGGGTTTCAATATATGGATGTTGGGGAAGGGAAACACTATTCAGAACACAAGGACTTTAAAAAAGAAAACAAAACATAAACACCACAATACCATTATCACACCTAAAAAATAGTAACAATAATTTCTTATTCTCAAATATTTAGTCAAAGCTCAACTTTTCCCACTGGTCTTTCAATTTTTTATAATAGCCTCAAAGTTTTATCTTGTTGGCAGTCTGTGGGAGAATGTCTTGTTTTAATTGAAATGTGCATTTATTAACTGTGTTCTCAGCATTGTTCTAAGTGCAATGAGGAGCTAAGTGCCCATGTCAGGAAACTGAGGTGAACTTCAGTATGTCCAGTGAATGACCACATGACACAATTTCCTTCACCTCACAGACTGGCTGACTTCTAGACACAGTACCGTGGTATTAACTATAGCTACTGTGCTATGCATTAGATCCTCAGAATTTATTCTTTTGTATATTGAAAGTTTGTATCTTTTCACCTTCATCTCCCCATTTCTTCTTTCCCTAGCTCCTGAACCCATTCCACTTTCTGCTTCTATTGAGTTTCCTATTTTAGATTCCACATAGAAGTGAGATTGTAAAGTATTTCTATTTCTCTGTCTGGCTTATTTCACTTAGTATAATGCCCTCCACATTCACCCATATTGTTGCAAGTAGCAGGATTTTCTTCTTTTTTATGGCTGAATATTCCACTACACACACACACAAATATATATATGTGTGTGTGTATGTATATACATATATACATATATACATATGTGTGTATATATATGTATATATGTGTATATATATACATACACACACATATATAGAGAAAAGAGAATGCTTATCTACTGTATATATATATATATATATATATATATATATACATACACACATATATATATGTGTGTATATATATATGTGTATACATACACACATTCATCTTTATACATTCATCCGTTTAAGGACTTTTGGGTTGTTTCTGTAGCTTGACTATTGTGAATAAAGCTGTAGTGGATGTGGGTGTGCAGATATGTCTTTGAAATCCTGATTTCATTTCCTTAGGCTATATATCCAGCAATGGGATTGCTGGATCAAATGGTAGCTCTATTTTTAATTTTCTGAGGAAGCACGATACTCTTTTCCATAGTGGCTGAACCAATTTATACTCCCACCAACAGTAGATAAGCGTTCCCTTTTCTCTACATCCCACCAACATTTGTTATCTGTCTTTGATGGTAGTCACTGTGACAGGTGTGAGGTGATAGCTCGCTGTGGTTTTGATTTGCATTTCCCTGATGATTAGTGATGTTGAACACTTTTGTATGCCTAATGATCACTTGTCTGTCTTCTTTGGAAGATGTGTATTTAGGTTCTTTGCCCATTTTAAATTGAATTATTTGCTTTTTAGCTATTGAGTTGTATAGGGTTTTTAAAAGTAATTTTAGTTATTAACCCCTTATCAAGGATACAGTTTACAAATACATTCTCACAATTGAAAAGTTGCCTTTTCAATTTGTTGATTGTTCCCTTTGCTGTGCGGAAGCTCTTTTTTTTGATGTAGTCCCACTTGCTTTTATTGCCTGTGTTTTTAGTATTTTATAAAAAAAAAATCTTTGCCAAGACCAATGTCAAAGAGCGTTTTCCCTTTGTTTCCTTCTAGGAATGTTATGGTTTCTGGTCTTACATTTCAATCTCATTTCGTGAGTGGTATAAGATAAGGGTCCAGTTTCTTTCTATACTTCTCTCCTTTTTTCCCTTCTTTCCTTACTTCTCTCCTTCCTCCCTTCCATCCTTTCATCCCCGCTTCCTCCCTGACCTCACCAGAGTAAACACCGGTCCTGCCCCTTCCTTCCGGCCCCCGCTGTTCTCACCTGCTTTGTTCTTCACAGCACCGACCACGACTTGACACCTGACATACACATCTTGTGTGGGTAGAACGCCAGCTCCAAGAGGGCAGGGACTTGGTGTTATTCACCACTCTGTCACCTGCATCTCGGACTCCAGAATAGGTGGCCAATAAATGTTGAGCCGGTGTATGAGAGAATGAATGAATTTGATAGCTGAGAAAATGAGGTTATCTAAGATTGGTTGTCCCAACTTTAAATATATCTTCTTCCCATTTTACGGTTTGTTTTTACTCGTTGGGGTCATATAGAAAATGAGTTAACACAGCAGACTTGAGACTGCTTATCTGAAGAAAGGTCTGCTTGCAAGGCTGGCCCTTGGCTGGTGTCTTGGAACTTGGAATTTAGGAGAATTCTCACCGTTTCCAGAGCCTTGACTGTTTCATGGACAGTACCGTTTAGGTTGGACACCTGCTTTCCTTTTGGCTATCTGGAACTTCAGAACGGGCTAGGTGGAGCGTGCTTATGTGGTCAGTCTCCAGTAAGAACCCTGGTATCGAGTCTTTAGTGAGCCTTCCCTGCTGGATCATATTTTACATGCATTGTTGTATCTCATTGCTAGAGGAATTGAGCACATCCGGTGGCTCTACTGGGAAAGGACCCTTGGGAACTAATGGCTCTGGATTTTGCTCTATGCACCTTTTCCCTAGCCTGATTTTGCTTTGTGCTTTTTTGCTGTCATAAATCATAGCCACAAGAGCAGCAACATGTTGAGTCGGGCAGATGAATCAAGAGCTGACAGATCCTCCCCCTACCCACAGTTGGGCTTTTGATTTGAATTGCTTTGAATACATATATTCACTTAGGGAGAATTGACATCGCTACAGATGTAAGATTTCATCCAGGACTATTCTGTTTTTCCATTTATGCCTTTTCCAATCTTTCATGACTCCGTTCTCAAACTGCATGCTCTAGTAACATGAAACTGCATGCAGGTACCCACAATACTGGCATTTTCTCACTTTCTGATTTGGGCTCTGACTTGAATGACAGTCTCCTGCCTTTTTGCCTGGCCAGCTCTTTGTTATCCTTCAGGTGAGGCATCACCTTTTCTAGGATCCTTCACCTGACACTGCCCAGCCTGAATTAGTGACACCCCCCAGCCCCCCAAACTCATACACACCATGTTCCCCTAAGACATCGTGTCCATCATTGTGTGTTCTGTAATTGCTTATTTAAATAACCGTGAACTAATCAAGGGCACCACCGTCCTCTGTTATACTTTTGGCGCTTAATACAATCTGGTTCTTAGTATGTTTTTGTTAAATGAACAAACAAGAATCCTTCTTTAGAGTTTCACAATTTTCTTCATGTAGGTATTGACATTTGTGGGGAAAGTTACTGATTTTTCCCCCCTCATTTATCTTGTCATCAGTCTTCTACTGAATTTCTCTAGTTTTTCAGGTGGATTCCCTTACCTGATTTAAATTTCTTGACATTATAACTTGGAAAGTGGTTGCTAGAAATGAACAGAAATAAATTTTTAAAAAATTATTCTTATTTATTTATTTAGTTAGTTCAATTAGCCAGCCTATAGTACATCCTTAGCTTCTGTTGTAGTGTTCAGTGATTCATTAGTTGTGTGTAACAGCCAGTGCTCATCACCACACATGCCCTCCTTTATACCCATCACCCTGCTACCCCCTCCCTTCTGTAACCCTCAGTTTGGTTCCCAGAGTCCAGAGTCTCTCATGGTTTGTCTCCCTCTCTGATTTCTTCCCATTCAGTTTTCCCTCTCTTCCCCTGTGGTCCTCTGCACCATTCCTTATGGTCCACATATAAGTGAAACCATATAATTGTCTTTCTCTCCTTGACTTATTTCACTTAGCATAATCCCCTCCAGTTCCATTTATGTCGCTGTAAATGTTGGGTATTTATTCTTTCTGATGGTTGAGTGATATTCCATTGTATATATGAACCACATCTTCTTTTAATTAATTAATTAATTGATTCATTCATTTTTTTGAACCACATCTTCTTTATCCATTCATCTGTTGAAGGGCATCTCAGCTCTTTCCATAGTTTGACTATTGTGGACATTGCTGCTATGAACATTGGGGTGCAATTGCCCCTCTTTTCACTACATCTGTATCTTTGGGGTGAATACGTAGTAATGCAATTGCTGAGTAGGGTAGCTCTATTTTTAATGACTTGAGGAATCTCCATACTATTTTCCAGAGTGACTGCACCCACTTGCATTCCCACCAACAGTATAAGAGGGTTCCCCCTTTTCCACATCCTCTCCAACACTTACTGTTAACTGTTAATTTTTTTTTTTTTTTTTTGGTAAAAATTTTTTTTCCCCCCATTCTGACTGGTGTGAGGTGGTATCTCATTGTGGCTTTGATTTTTATTTTCCTGATGCCAAGTGATGTTGAACATTTTTTTTTAAATGTTTGTTAGCCATTTTTATGTCATCTTTGGAGAAGTGTCTGTATCTTCTGCCCATTTATTGACTGGATTATCTGTTTTTGGGGTGTTGAGTTTGAGGAGTTCTTTATAGATCTTGGATAGCAGCCCTTTATCTGTAATGTCATTTGCAAATATCTTCTCCCATTCTGAATTATTCTCTACTTTAAAAAATACTTTCTTATTGAAGGAAGATTAGATGTTATTTCAGAAGATATTTTAGTTTTCTTATGTATCAAATCAATGGACTATTATCTAAGTAAGAAGTAAACTAAGCTCAGATTTAGTTACCTTTTACTATGTGGATTTTCCCTTCCAGCAAATCAGAGCCAAATGATTAAGTACCATGAAAAAATACACAGTTGTGAGGCAGATTTGGTTATATTAATATTAATGAGTTATAGAGATGAACAAGGTGAACATGAGGTTGATTTGGTTGTTGGAACCATCCTGATACATTAATGGGTGAATTTTGAGATTAGTATTTTACCTCTTACTCCAAATAATTGTTTGTGATGATGATAAAATATATATGGATATTTGGCATAGAGATATTTTTAATTTAATATTTGGTATTTATGTTTTTATGGTAAAAGAACAATTGATAATGTGATTTTTAAAAAAGATTTTATTTATTTATTTGAGAGAGAGAGAGAATGAGAGAGAGAGCGTGAGAGGAGAGAGGACAGTGGGAGAAACAGACTCTCTGGCTATCAGAGAGCCTCATGAGGGACTCAATCCCAGACTCCAGGATCATAACCCGAGCAGAGGGCAGTTGCCCAACCAACTGAGCCACCCAGGAGCCCCTATAATGTGATTGTTTTAACATCAAACTCTGAAAAGTACTTAAAATACTTAAAATAAAATATTTTATTTAGTTATTTGACACAGAGAGAGAGAGAGAGAGTATAAGCAGGGGGAGCAGCAGAGGGAGAGGGAGAAGCAGGCTGCTTGTTGAGCAAGGAGCCTGATGTGGGGCTTGATTTCAGGACCCCAGGATCATGACTTGAGCCGAAGGCAGACGGTTCATCAACTGACCCACCCAGGGCCCATGAAAAGTACTCTAAAGGCTTTAGAATAATGTCAGTTCTTTCTATAGTCCTTGTAATTTAGGCTCAGCATTTGATGATTGGCAATAGAATTAATTAATCAGGTAGAATTTCTAACGTTAATTTTTTTGTTCACTCATTCAACATTATAGTAAAAATTTATTATAGTAGAAAGCAAATGTGAGCTTTCAAACAGTCAGTCACAATACTTGGCAATCACCTTTTCAGTTTCATTTAACTCCTGTGGTCCTATGGCAAATTATCTTCCCCAAATTGGTTCAGGGAGCTCAACCTGTGTTCTAGATGAATTAAGTGACATTTTTGGGAGAGCCTTGGCATGATATATCTTTTGGGGGCACAGAATATGGGTGGAGTAGCATCATAACTTCTATTTACTATTTGGTGAATAGATTTACAATAAATATCACTAAGCATTTGCTACCTGCCAGTGACTATGTTAAAACAGTGCATGTGCACAGCTTGTTTACACCTTACAACCCTGCGAAGCTAGTAACTATTATTCTCCCCATTTGACAGAAAGGAAGTGGAGGCATAGAAAGTTCAAGCCACTTTTTTAAAGACCAACAGCCTCTAAATAGTGGGGCCAGGATTCAAACACAGATAGTCTGACTTCAGAGCCTGATGGTTTAACTACAAGCACAGTGTGTTATACTTAGATTTACCAAAATAAATCTCCCAAATTAAAACCCCCAGTTTTGTTCCAGTGGCTCACTGTACTTCTTTCCTCATGCTCTCTCTCTCTCTCTGAGGATCTGACCTGGTATATCCTCCAGGCTGATCTCAATTTTTCCTTGGCACCTTCAGTCACATTTGAGAAAACCCCTGTTCACCTTTAAAAGTGCCATTAACTATTCACTTACCTAGAATCATGTCCTTGACTCTGTCGGGCAACCCTTTGTTGTTTCCTTAAAACTTTGTAAAATAAAAAATGGATCTTGAAGTCTCAAATGTATACTAGATGAATTTTCTTTTATTGCCATGATGTCTAGTTACCTTTACCCTTGTCACCAGGGTGGGGCATCATATGATCATTGGATCTGACATTCTTGAGCCAGATAGAGTTTTCTACATGTAACCAGTTAGCTGGTGCTAGCTAATTGCTAGATAATGAAAGCACTTTCCCGGGCTGACTGTCTGCTCTGACCCCTGGGGAGTCTTGCTTGGGCACTGGGTGGTAGGAGCGGTTGAGAGTGAGCTCTGGGCTTTGGTTCACCATCTTGGGTCTTACTATGATCATGTGGCTTTTTGTGCCACACACCTGTTGCGTTTCACTGTCCTTGAGAAGTGGGGCTGCTCTGAGAACTTTAGAAAATCTAAATGAGAGTGCTCTCCTTTTACACTGATGACCCTCTGCATAATGCTGATCTCTGCCATTTTATTCTGGAATCCGTTTCCTCCACATAGGTGATAAGTATATCTTTTGGTATAGTTCATGATTATTTATTGCCCCCCCCCTTTTTTTTTAAAGATTATTTATTTATTTATTTGACAGACAAGTAGGCAGAGAGGCAGGCAGAAAGAGAAGAGGAGGCAGGCTCGCCGCTGAGCAGAGATCCCAGGACCCTGGGATCATGACCTGAGCTGAGGGCAGAGACATTAACCCACTGAACCATCCAGGTGCCCCTGATTATTCGTTGCTTAAGTGTCACACTGCGAAGCCGATCTTTTATGGTCTTTGTGCCTTTAGGGGATCAGAGCCCCAGCAACCAGACCAAGAAGAGGGAAAAGTTAACCATGTATTATACAAGTTATCAAAAAAAATTTTAAGTTTCAAAAAATAATATAAACTATATAATCCAAGCTTTCTGTAGAGACCTTGAAAGACTACATCTATAAATAGGATTATCAGCTTTTAAATGTCACATATAACTGTTTTAAAAAATCTACTTCTCATTTGGCAGCAGGATGGACCTCTCCCAAAAGAAACCAAAGGAAAGCAATGCCAGCATTTATTACATTTGAACAGCTTTAAATATATAATGGGCTTAGAAACATTGACATTTCAAATAGCTATTTTTTTCTCATTCACCACTAGAAAAGAGAAAATCTTAACATCTTCTCCTGAAAAGGGGTGATAAAAATTGAAATTTTATTTTGTAACAAAATACCACCTCACAATTCAATTACAATTCTGACATAAAGACCATTTTAATAATATTACATATATATATAACATATATATAAAGCTGTAATAGAACAATATTACATCTTCACAGTGAGAGGTATAAAAAATGAGCCTAATATATATCATTCACTAAAATTTAACTTGAGAACACAAGTACAGTTTATTGGACATGGGCTTGTGGGGCCGCAGAAGAGAGTTTAGGTTCCTTTCCCTTAGTGCTGGATGCCCAGCATTAGTGAGAAGAAAGACTTTGCCATAGTCATCAGAGGAAATGAATGGACCAAGGCTGTAGACTTTGGGCTGATGTTTGTACTGGGGTTGGGACCCACGTGTAGTAGATGCATGAACCCTTTCTTTTCCTTCAACATGTGAACTCTGCAGGGACAAGGGTCATTCCATAAGCCCACAAAGCAGCCAGCCCAGAGCATTGTAATTCCCCCTTTAGAAATCTCTAATTATGCACTGCTTTTTGAAATTTCCTAGAACAGAATTCTGGATTTACCTTGGGCATAAATCTGCTTCTCTGTGTTCCATCTCAAAATCACAGAGATGGGAAAGTGGCATGGAAAGTGACTTCTTTTACTTGATACTCTTTTTCTCTTTTTCCTCAGAAAACAAAATGGGTTCAAATTTGGACATAAGTAGGGATGCCTGGGTGGCTCAGTTGGTTAAGCATCTGCCTTTAGCTCAGGTCATGATCCCAGGATCCTGCGATGGAACCCTGGGTCAGGCTCCCTGCTCAATGGGGAGCCTGCCTCTCCCTCTCCCTCTGACCCTCCCCACCACTTGTTCTATCTCTCCCTCTCAAAAAATGAAAAAAAATTAAAAAAACAAAACAAAACTGGATACAAGTATACAATCATTTCATTCAGTGATCATGATCTAACCTGTTCTCATCTGAATAAAATTTGTCAGTTAACATCTTGGATTTTATATGATGTAATTTTTTTTTAAAGATTTTATTTATTTATTTGACAGACAGAGATCACAAGTAGGCAGAGAAGCAGGCAGAGAGAGAGGAGGAAGCAGGCTCCCTGCTGAGCAGAAAGCCCGATGCAGGCCTCGATCCAAGGCCCTGGGATCATGACCTGAGCCGAAGGCAGAGGCTTTAACCCACTGAGCCACCCAGGTGCCCCATATATGATGTAATTTTTGATGACAGTACAGGTTGTATATTATCAGTCATTAAAAAAAAAAAAAACTTTCTTCTGTTATAACTCGTTTATTTTAATTTCACTACCAAATCATGTTACTGATGAGCAATTTTAGGATCTGCTTATTTCCTAAAAATTTCAGGCAAAAAGTAGGTCTGGGATACTTTCCTCCTGTCCAGATAACCAGAAGAACCAACATTACACATTTATCCAAAATTGGATTCTGTCCTTTTAAATTTCAATTGATTTTTCTGGGGCCCTGAGTGGCTCAATCAATTAAACATCTGCCTTCAGCTCAAGTCATGATCCCAGCGTCCTGGGATCGAGCCCATGCATCAGGCTCCCTGCTTAGTGGGAAATCTTCTTATCCCTCTCCGTCTGCCCCCCCAAACCTGGCTCTGCTCTCTCTCAAATAAATAAATAAAATACTTAAAAATTTTAAACAAATTTCAATTAAGTTCCTGATGTTTAAAAAGCCCTGCATCAGGCCCCTGCTCAATGGGGAGTCTGCTTACCCCTCTTAAAATCTTAAAAAAAATTAAAATAAGTTTCAATTTTCTGATGTTAAAAGTATCCTTCCAAATAAATGGATTTCAATCTGGTCAAGCCTCTAGTTCTAACTACCAATTTATAGGAAATATAAAGAATAAAAGAACAAATTAGATAACATGAGAGTACAAATTAGTAAACTACAGGAAGTTAAAAAAAAAAACAACAAAACCTGACAGGTCCAATGATCTGGTTTCCTCAACAAATAAATTATGAATGCTAAAGATCTTTAAGAGACATTGTGGGAATTTATTTAGATTATGATTTGAATACACTGGTACATCAACTATAAAAGATAATCTTGCTGCTTCCCCCCTGTTCCACATCACCAGAGAAATCCAACCATTTTCTGGAGATATTTAAACATTATCTGCATATTTGATAGTATTAATTTATTATTTAATTACTGCCATTTTACATACGGCAATGCTATTATTGTTAACAAGAGACCTTATACTTTAGAGTAGATACAAAGAAAGAAAAAGGCGTGTTATCTGGTTAATACCAGGAAAACTCCAGATGGGGCTAAATTTGCATATGTGAGTGTTTAAAATAAACGAGACCCTTAACTTGCTGAATTCTGCCCAGTGGCATCTCCTGGAAACATAGTAAACATGAAACGGAACAAAGCTGCTTAATTATGTCAAAATGATTGCCAAAATTTATCAATATGGAATCTGGCAAACAGATTCCATTGGTATCTTCCTTGCTTGGCCAAAGTTTCTCATATAGTTATAGTAAAAAATGTAGAAGATAATTCTTTAAGAAAGCAAAAACATACTCCATGTTTATTACCCTCATTCTCCTCCTAAAACATGAGAGAGATACTGATGATTTAGAGATACTCTTCTGATAGTTCACTTGTATAAATTCTACCCTGAGCTTGGAAACTTTGAAAAACTGTTGCTACTTTTGCTAATACCCGTGAAAAGCAAAATGTTTGAGTATACAGTACGACACAAACTGTCCTCAAACTGGAAATACTGGAGAGTCAGCATCCAAGCCACAGATGTTTCATTATAGATAACCTGATGTTCCTACCGTTTAACAATAGATTCTGAAAAGCCTTAAGTCAAACTTTTAGAAATTCAGTCACATTTTAAGTATGTCAGGGGATCTCAGTACAGGTTTCCCCCGCTATCCGAACGTGGACTGTTCTATGAAAAGTCTCTCAAGCCAAAATGACTTACACTGAAGAGTATCTCTGCTTTCTTGAGGTTTGCTTTATGCTGTTTCACTTCTCTGAATGACCTACATTTGTACCTGTTTTCCTTAACAGAAAGAAGTCAGAAGAGAATTTTTGCCTTTACAAAAAAAAAAAAAAAAAAAAAAGTGGTTGCCATACTAACCTAGGTCTTTTGCAAATGTGCAGTGGCATAGTGTGAACTTTTGGGAGGTGGAAAATACCTGTGTTTATGTGAACTCTTGAATCCTTATTCAACTTAGTAAGTTAACATGTCTTATGATTTTGTGGTTTTGTATGTCAGATTTTTAAAACTTTTATTTATTTGAGAGGGTACAGAGAAAGAGCATTAGCATGGGGCAGTCTGCAGGGTGGGTGGGAGAAGATGGAGAGGGAATGGTAGACTCCCCACTGAGCAGGGAGCCCAATGCGGGACTTGATCCCAGGACCCTTGGATCATGACCTGAGCCAAAGACAGATGCTTAACTGACTGAGCCACCCAGGTGCCCCCAGATTTTTTTTTTTTTTAACTCAACACTCTGTCATCTTAATGTAGAATGAAAACTTTAAAAATCCAAGTACAGGGGCGCCTGAGTGGATCATTGGGTTAAGCCGCTGCCTTTGGCTCAGGTCATGATCTCAGGGTCCTGGGATTGAGTCCCGTATCGGGCTCTCTGCTCAGCAGGGAGCCTGCTTTCTCCTCTCTCTCTCTGCCTGCCTCTCTGCCTACTTCTGATCTCTCTCTGTCAAATAAATAAATAAAATCTTTAAAAAAAAATCCAAGTACACTGTAAGACAGCTGTAAATAATGAGAATCAACATCCTCACTACCAACAGCCTTAAAACAGATCTACCAAATACAAGACAACTTGTGGCTTTCCAATAAAAGCAATATATATCATTTTACAAATAATACTAGGGCCCAAAAAGTGCCCATTAAGACGTGTTCAGTAATAGCAAACATTAAGTCTTCTGAATGCAGTGTTTGCATATTTCTGCTTTCTTGTGCTGCATTTAAGTGTTGAATGCTCCTAAGCTATCATCAAAATACATATGAACGGGGGTGGCTGGGTCACTCAGTTGGTGAAGCATCTGACTCTCGGCATCCTGGGTTCAAGCCCTGGGTCAGGCTCCACGCTCAGTGTGGAGTCTGCTTGAGGTTCTCTCCCTTTCCTTCTGTCCCTCCCCCCCACTCACACATGCTCTCTCTCTCTCTTTCTCTCTCTCACTGTCAAATAAATAAATACATCTGTAAAAAAAGAAAATAAATACTAACATTTCTGTGAAGAAAAAAACAGTCATGAAAAGGATACCAAAATAAAATGGCAGGCCTGGAAGTACCATAAGTTAAACGTGGTCCAAACATAGGCCAAGGTTCATATTTAGGGATTACTTCCAGAAAGGTGCTGTTCAAAATAACTGTGGTCTTAAATATCTAAAGTCTGGGAGGCAGGGTTCATTACAGTGCCAGCTACCAGAGTTAGAATCTGTGGGCAACTGAGTTAGAACAGAGAACCAAGAGGCTGAGCAAATCTAGAACGGATTCACTGTTAGTGGGCAAAGGGTATACTTTTGTTGTTGTTTTGTTTTGCTTAGATTTATTATAATTTTTTATTACTTCACCCCAGGTTGATTCTATCTCACTGTTTCTTCTCCTTCTGTCACTGACTATTTGAAGTTCTGTCACTCTCCAGATTGGAGATTTGGTGTATTAATTAGAAACACGTGGCACATTTGTAGGTATGGGGATTCGTCTGTGTTCAGACATTTTGTAAAGGCCCCACAGAATTTTTCTCTGAGCTAATTACTAGTCAGGGTAGCTTCCCCAATTCCTCAACTTCATGTTTGGGTTCTAGGTTCTCAAGAATGGCTTGGAAAGATGTCCTGTAGCCATGGCAGAGTTCATTAGAATGAGCTCTTACCCTGTGTGGACAGAGAGAACTTTTGTACCTTCTACCCTCTGTGTTTGGAAGGTGACAATTTGACCCTACTATTTCTAAAAATATTTTTCATTCTTTTGTGTTGTCACAGTCTGTAAAAAGTTTAAGGCTATCCATCACTTGAGAGCCAGTGTGTGTTTGCATACTCATGTAAAATGTGTTTTACAGGTAAGTAGGACTAATTGAGTTCCACTAAGCCTGGTTATTATTGTGGAATACAGTGTTGAGCAGTGGAACTTGGTAATTGGTTGAAAATATTGTCACATGAAGAATATGACCCAACTTCTCTTCAGTCACGTCTTGCCTCTTCACTGCTCACCATACATCAGCCATACTGGCCTGCCTTCTGCTCTTTGAATGACCAAACTCCCTTGTGTCTTGAGGCCTCTGCTTGTGTTGCTTCTCTGGGGACATGTTGCCCTACAAGACTCATTCTAGATGTTCCCCAAAACCAGAATTAAGAAAGTTTAAAAAAGAAAACCAAGAGGAAGGTGAAGTGAAAACTAACATTCATAGATTCTTTGTTGCCTGCACGAGTTCACCTCAGTAAAAGTGGTTGGCTCCAGATTTCTTCTCTTGAACTTGGGTATTACTAGTGCTTGCAAGAGCTGCTTAGTTGGAGATTTTTATGGAGAATATTGCATTTATGAGAAATGAATTCTGTTAAGAAAATCCTTATGTAAGAGGCTCTATAGAATTTTATGAATGAGAGTAGAAGCTGGAAGGAGAGCTAAAGGTATCAATTTAGATTTTATACAGAGATATGAATTCGTTCCAGAGAGATGGCATGAGAAAGCCAAGTACACTGTCAAACAGCTATAAATAATGGGAGTTAACAGCTTCACTACTGACAGCCTCACTGAACTGAGGTGCAGTGAGAAAATAATCAGACAAATCAAAGGTCAGACCTTTTAACTCTTACCTTATGGGACTCTGGAATACATTTAGCAGGTAAACAACAAATTGAAAGCAACCTCTTATTCTTGACAGAAAGGGCTTCAGACATTTTCTCCAGAAAACCCCATAATAGCCTCTGAGGGGATGCGTTGGGCCTTCTGTTTCATTGGGGGATGATGGCAGTGTTTGGGGATGTTAATTATTTAACATTAACCTTGATGGAAAACTTTTAATTGCAAGAAGAAAAATTGGGCAGATTAAGGTAGAAAATACCAGGTTTGAGAGACATTTGTAATAATAAGGTAGATTGACTTTCAAAAAAATAAAGCCCTCATTGTAGACAAGAAAATGAAATAATGTGCAATGGATGACAGGCAAAGTCTGGCCCTGCCATGAGACCACATTACTGAGTTTCAAAGGAGAGTATCATTGTTCTAGTGGGATTGTGCATCTCTCTGTATTACTGTACTAGTGTGGGTGTGTGCACATGTGTGTGTCAGTCTGAGCATCATTCTACAGATGTCAGGGTGTTTTCTAGATCGTTTCCTCCCTCTGGAAGTGAATTACGTGTCATTGTGAGATTGCTGATGGCGTTAGAGGACCGTCTACTCAGATATTAGACCTGGAAACTTTGGTGGTTTGTGTGACGGTTTTCACCAGCGTTTGGATGTCAGGCTACAAATAAAATATAAATAAGCTGTTAGGTGAACTCTTTTTTAAAAAATTAATTTATTTATTTGATAGAGAAATCACAAGTGGGCAGAGAGGCAGGCAGAGGGCAGAGGGGAAGCAGGCTCCCTGCTGAGCAGAGAGCCCGATGCAGGCCTCCATCCCAGGACCCTGGGATCATGACCTGAGCCAAAGGCAGAGGCTTAACCCACTGAGCCACCCAGGCACCCGAACTGACTCTTTTTTAAGTAAGTCAACACCATGAGCATACCACAGATGTATATACACACAAAACAAGAAAGGGAGAGAGCAAACCCTTCTAAAGGTGTGGGGAGGGAATTTAAATTTCCTTTAAATTTTATGTTTTTCTGTTTCTTGTAGTCCCCTCTTGATTTGTTCAACTCGGAATCTGAGAGCAAGGATAACAGGGAGTGTGTCTTATCTCTTTATAGTATTAGCACTCAGTAGTGTTTGGCACATAGTTGTGCTGAAAATGTATGAAAGAATGAAAAAATAATCACTAAATAAATGAATTGTTACTCTTGAAGTTATTGTTTAACTTCACATATGCCCATTTTCCCTGAGAAAGGTAGTAGACAGTAAGTATGTATGTATTTATTAACAATATTTGTTTTGAAAAGTTCTTGCATTATGCTGGAAACTAGAAATTTATCCCACACTTGCCTCCTCTCAGGATTGGAGAAACAAATTGAAAGGCAGGTATTTTCTAAAGTTAATTTTAACTACAATTAGAGAAGTTTGGATATTACACGTATTGCATTGAAACAATTGGAGACAACTTACACCTCAGTGAGCACAATCACTACACTAGAAACTGACCCTTTATTAACTAACTACCCCTTGAGCAGAACCTTCTGGTAATTTGTCAGGGAGAGTACCGTTGACCTTTGAGCAACTCAGGGTTAGGAGTGCCAACCCCCACTCAGTTGACGATGCCTGTGTAACTTTCCATTTCCCCCCAAGTTAAACTACTAATAGGTTACTGTTGACTGGAAACCTTACTGATGACAGAAACTGGTGATTAATACATATTTTGTATGTTCTGTGTGTTATATACTGTATACTAACAGTACAGTAAGCTAGAGAAAAGAAAATATTAAGAAAATCCCAAGAGAAAATACAGTTATGGTATTATATTTATCAAAAACAATCTGTATATAAGTGAACCTGTACAGTTCAAAACCATGTTTTTGGGGGGTCGACAGTCCTTGCTTCCCCACCCCGTATTCTCTTTCCTTTCAGACCCCTGATTCTTATCAAGGCACATGGCCACCTGGGAGGAAATTAATTATATCACATTCCTTGTAAAGCAAAATGATACCGTTATGGGCCAAAGAGAAATAAGTGGAAAAGTTCTGTGGTGGTTTCTGAGAAAACGTAGCAGAAAGAGGATGCATGCCTTTTGCCCCTTCAAGTCTTCTTCCATCTTGCTGTCTGGGATTTTGCTTTGGTCATCACCCTGAAGCATGACAAAAAGGGTCTTCATAGGAATGGCAGAGCAATGAACTGGAAAGAGCCCCCAGACCAGCCTTTGACCCCCCCAAGTCTCAACTCCATTTGGTTGGTGGAGATATAATCTCTTCTCTTGTTGAAGCCATAAATTCTCGTGTCTTCATTACATGCAGCCAGACCTGATCATAACGGGCACACTATTTTACTACAGGTCAGTTTTAACATCTCACGATTCCGTGGCCCACCTGAGGATTGGTCTTTCTATTCTCTTGTTTATTTTGCCGTGTCTAATCATTTACTCTCATCATGGCATTCTGTGTCAGGGCTTTGATGTTGGCATTGTTCCAGAAAATAATTGATCTGAGCGGTTTTACTAGATAATCTACAGTGGTACAGGGTTAACAGAATTTTCACCACCCATCTGGGGGGAAAGCAGCTAGATTCTAAATTCTAGAATGGCAGCATCGTCCTTGTCTCATAAAGCGTAGAACCCTCTTATGGTACTTGAGTGTATTTGGCTTTTCCTTCAACACAACCAATGCAGATGGGGAAGCCACTTTTTAGGGGCATTGGAAAGATAGGCACATCTTATTATGTAGTGCTCAATGTGGATATTTGATGCTCAGGGGCTTTGGGGGCCCCACATCTGGTGAGAAAGCTAATTATAGGTCACTGTTGAGCAGGAGGAGCGATTTTTCTCATCTCTTATTCTTTTGGCTCAACCTGACTTTTTTATTAATCACTATAGTGGCTTGTATAACCTTCCTCCCAAAGACAAAGTGTTGGCTGTTGCTTTGTTTTAGGGGAAATATCAAAGTGCTTGATATCAACATCTAGAAATGTTCATCCATGGAAGCTAAAAATTGGGTAACAGATTCTTTATGTCAGCTGAACTACGGGTTGTCTTTGGTTTGATCTATGTCAGCCTATGGACCTAGGATCCAGCTTGATCTTCCAAATATGTCCTCTCTCATAGATGAGAACAGAGAAATTCAGAGAGAGAAAAGGTACATTTCATTTTCTATAGCAGCCGTTGTGGTGACTGTTGGGACATACTTTCTGTGAAGATTGTGAACTTGTCAGCCTATGAAGTTCATTTATGATTTCCCAGAGACTAAGTGCTATGGGACAAATAAAGAAGAGCCAGGAAAATTGAGCTTAAAATGAAGTATTCATCCAGAACTAGTGATCCACTCCTCTTGCTTTCTAGAGTTGGTTTTCTTGAAAGGACACACCACAGAGGTCTGGGCCAGTTTTTAAGAGAAAAAGCTCCAAATACCTAGGACAGATGTCACTGATGGGAATTGCCACTACTGAATTATTAGAAGGAGTATTATTAGGCTTGGGCACATTTTCTTTCTCTTACACTCACTGTTCATGTACACCTGATGCGTATTGTTCACTCTTTTTTGCTGGTGCGCTAGAAGGGTAAGCTTCAAATTCAAAGCTGTGTTATCTAAAAGTAGATGGTAAGTTTTTGAAAGCATATTGTACTGTAGAATCCTAACAAGTGTAGTGTTAGTTTCCAGGACCTGCGTGAGACCGATCTGAGGAGTCAGGCAGAGTGAGAATCCTGGGTATTATAAATACAATGACAAAGTTGGTGTGTCACCTTTATTTCTCCAACGCCTTCATTAACAGAGTACTTAGAGTTCTATAAAACTCAGTTGTTGTTGTTTTTTAAGAAGCCATATAGTAGTTATTCAAAGGAACCCCTGAAGTAATTGCTTTCCTAAAGTGAAGAATTCTTTGAGTTCGGACTTTCGCGTCTTCAAACATGTCAGTGTATCAAACATTAGTATATCAGATGTCATCAATATTTGTTATTTGTTTTTGTTTTGTTAGGGAACTCAGATAGCCAAGAAGCCTAGTGGAAATAACTTCATTAATTACAGGTATAATAATAAATGATAGGAGCCAAGAGGTCTTGGTGTCCAGCCATTCACTGGCCATGTGGCCTTGGTCAGGCCACTGAGCATCTCTAGACCCAAGGGTCTCTATGTTCTATCAGGTGAGGGGTAGAATACTTCTCGTTCCAGCCTATGAGATCTATGCATGTTTTGTCTTAAAGGTCCTTGCCCTCAAGAAATTTCAGGTTTTTTTCTGAATTTCCTTACTTCTTTTTGGCTTGGCTCCAAAAGTAACATGCACTTGTTGTTTATGAAGGATAATTCAACTAGAAAATGTATTATGCAGAAAGGAAGTCTCCTTCAATTCCACCCTCTGAGAGAGAATCATTCTTAGAATAGGTATATAATGGTCTTGGTTTATTTCTATGCGTATATTAGTATTCTTGTGACAGATACACACATATATGTATGTGTATATATAGTACATGTATTTATGTGTATGCACATATCTGTATATCTTATTTATACTGCACTAAAACTTAGTATTTCCAACATGTAACAGTTGAGATAATCTTTCCATGTCAGTATGTCTAAAGCTACCTTATTTTTTTAAATTGAGGTATAATTGACATATCACACCATATTAATTTCAGGTGTACAACATAATGACTCAATATTTGTAAATATTATAAAACGATCCCCACAAGTCTACTTAACATCTGTTATCATACATAGTTACACTTTTTTTTCTTGTGATGAGAACTTTTAAGATCTCTTAGCAACTTTGAATTGTGCAATATGGTATTAGAAATTATAGTCACGATGCTGTACATTACATAAGCTACCTTATTTCTAAATGCCTCGTAGAACATCACTGATTGAATATTGGAGGCATACTAAGTATACATTTTGGCCAAATGGTCAAGTGTTTGGTCCTATTTAGCTGAAACTAAAAGGAAGTATCAGTCATAGAATGGATGTCTGGAATACAAAAAAATTTTTAAAATTTCAATAGAACTTGAAATTTTTTAACAAAAGCTTTTAGTAGTCAGCTTTAATTTTGACAGCATATAGGCCTTTTTCTTTCACCCTCCTGCCTGCTGTTAGATTGATCCTGTGCTCACTGTACTCTACTAGTAGAGTCTGGTACTGCTGATAGTAAGCTGTCCCTTGGCAATTAACCTTGCCCTCTCCAATAATAACTAGGTAAAGACTAGGTTAAGAATAGGTAAAGATCTCTCTCCACATTAACCACTGGCCTTGGAGATTTGCGTGATGATCATGAGTTTGACTGAAGGAATCCCAGAAATGGAAGCATTGAGTGCTGCTTGAAGCATCCTTTCTAAATATTTTCAGAAGCATGCTGAAGATTGCTGCCAATGCATATATCTAACTTTCTAACATTTTTGCTGCCTCACACAATTAGTCGATTGAAAAAAATTCTCTTTTACTTTTGGGTCTAAAACAGTGGCAGCCATGCCACTGACTTTCAAGATGTAACAGAATTGTTTCAGTTCCACTTGTGTCTTCGCTTTCATTCGTGCACACCAACTTCAGCACTGTTTCCGGAATAGAAGGATAGGAGACTTTTTATAGGTAAGAAAAACGTGAATGCTCAAAGTCTTACCAGCTTTGTTTAAATTTGCCTCCCCTTATTTAGCAAATTTTAGTGAATAAATTACATTCTTAATAAGCAATCATTGGATTTAGCTGGTCTGCTCTTTTGGTATGCTTATCTGCAAAGTAGACTATCCTGGGATTTTTGTTGCTGTTGCTGTTCAAGCGGCCTGTATAGCAGGAACTAGCTCCTCCTCCATCTTGTTTGAGGGTATCGTGTGAGTATACAGGGCAGTTCCACAATGTCTTGTAACTCATGAAATTAGTCTTTGAAGAAGGAAGAAAGAACAGTACTCCTTTTATGGTTTCTCGTTCTGTTTGTTACACTGCCCCATAATTACCTTGTGAACACAGAGCTGGTGAGTGTGACTCCTAAGACACCCTTCCCATGTTTGTCCCATTGTGTACCACAGTTGCCAGTCACTGTTCCCTGGTTTCCACTCTGTACTTCATGTGGATTCATCATGTTTGTGTGAGAGACTGGGAGCTCTTGAGCGAGAGAGTAAAGCAGGAGCAGGATTGCATGCACTGTTAATGTACTGTGCCGTTGTATTTAAAGGAGGTCTGCATGTTCAAATGTCTGACACACAGGATAGAGGCGGAGCACCATTGTTTTTGTGCATGTTTCAGTATAATTCAGAAAGAATTCTGGTAACTTATTTCGCAGAAGCACTCTTGATGCCAGGACTCATCATTTGGACATGTCTGAATACTCTTTTCATCTTCAGTAACAGGATTAGAGACATTGGCATTCTGTAGCCATCTAAAATTTTAACAAGCTTATTTTTCCAAGTTAGCCTCTATATGATTTATTTATTAGAATTTTAAAACTATTTTGAAGTTTGGTTACTATAAACAAAATGTGTTTTCGGTATCTCATTTTCCTCAATCTTTTTCTTCTTTGTATTGTTTATGTATATATTTTGTATGAATCAAAGAGAACTTCATGGATGTCATTGTGATTTTATAGATTTTCCTATTCTTGAAATTTTTACATTGCCCAATTGCAAAAGCCATGTCTGATAACTCTACTATCTTAATCTCTGTGGATCTTTTTAGGTTTTTTTTTTTCCTCCCCTTCCCTTAGTTTTCTGTTACAACCTTGGTCTCATCTCCTGATGATTTTTAATAAATTTTGGACACTGGTTATAAAAAATAGTAGAGATAATTTTAGGCTACTGATAATGTCCTTTCCCTCCAAAAAGGGTATACTTTTGCTTCTCATTGGCAGAATCCGAGGTTAAAATGATTTACAGCTTTGCCTCAGGCTGTGTGGGGGCTGGCTTTGTCCTACTTGGTCCCCACTTCAAAGACGGAGTCAAAAGGGGTCCCACCTGAAAGCCTCGATTTTCCACGACTCTTCCTCATCCTTGGGCTCTGACCAGCAATTTTTGTCCGCTCTGTGCCATAAAACTAGCAGAGGCTTCTGTATCTTCACAACCTCCTCAGTTCTTACTTTGTACTCAGATTTTCAGTTTCTCAATAGCGCCTTTGGGAATGAACAAATGCCTTGGAGGGAAGAAGCAGTTTTAAATATTGTTAGCATCTCTTCTTTCTGGGACCTTTCTCACTCATGTTCTCACCTGGTAACTCTTTTCAGCCTTGTGTCCCTAAGTTGTTCCTCAGCAAGAGGATTGGTTGGCAACAAGCTATTTAGCCATCGTTGGAATCTTACCTATATTTGAAAGTGAATATTCAAATATTAAAAATAAATACATGTAGCATCCCTTGTTTGCATTACTGTTAATCTTGTGCTGATTATATATTATAGTGGCCTATGCAGTCATAGCACCATTTATAATCTAGAAGTTCAGGAATGCCATGGGGCGCCTGTGTGGCTCAATAGGGTAAGCATCCAACTCTTGATCTCAACTCAGATCTTGTTGTCAAGGTCATGAGTTCAAGTCCTGTATTGGGGCCAAAAGAAAGTTCAGGGATGCTAAAAATAACACTGAATAAGGTGTTCAGATATTTGGCCAAGTTTTAAAAATCTACCAGTTTGATTTCTAATTTATTCATTTATTACTTATTTCGTATATAGATATTAGCAAATGGTATTTCTTATTTTCAGTCCTTTTCCTCTTTTTCTATTGGGTGGTTTTATTCTGGTTGATTTGCAGAAGCTTTTTGTACTTAGGAGATATTAACCCTTTGCTTATTAGTGGTATAAATGTTTATCATCAGCAAATATGGCTTGTATGACTGCTACATTTTAGGATTGAGTTTTTTTCCTGTGGCCTTTTTATAGCTCTTTTAAAAAACAAATATTGTGGGGCATCTAGTAGGCACAGATTGTTAAGTTTCTGCCTTTGGCTCAGGTCATGATCCCACTGTCCTGGGATCGAACCCCGCATCGGGCTCCTTGGAGGGGAGCCTGCTTTTCCCGCTCCCTCTGCCTGCTGCTCTCCCTGCTTGTGCTCTCTTGCTCTGTCAAATAAATAAGTAAAATCTGAAAAAAGAAGAAAAGGAAAAACGAATATCGCAAGATATTTATAAAGAAATACAGTTATAATCACGATACATACATGCACGTATATACTTCTGTATTCCGTGCACATATAAGGCCTTATTAATTATTCAGATCCTTTATGTCATAATTTTTGAAGGGATCAAATTGATTCACCAATGACTAAGAGTGTTAATTTTACCCCTATTCCTGATAGTACTGTTCTTGGTCCCTTTTGCCTTGAATTTGATCTTGCCAAATGTTGGGGGGGTGGTATAGATTCTAATTTTATCTTTGTCTCTTGAAATTTGAATTCTTCACGTCTTTGTCCCTCTCTTAATTTAGAAGAATGGATTCTATGGTTAAATCCCCTCAGAGATATCACAAAGGAGGAAATGTCCCTGAACCGAGTCTTGGAGCATAACTACAGTAAGAAATGGGTAGACGAGTGTGGGTCTTCCGGACAAGCGAGAAGGACTGAAGAGAGGAGAGGCTAGGATGGAATAGGAAGTATGTTTGGAATGTGATAGAAGGCTGGCTCAGGCAGAAGGTCGGAAGAAATAGGAATTAAACTAGGGTTATTAAGGTTGGGACCATATTTGGGGAATCCTGAAGCTAGGCAGAGAAATAATTCTTTATCAATTAGGTGTTCTTAAGACAAATAACCAAGTAAGTATGCATTTACTAAATGAGCCTTGGTTCAAAGCTTGCTGTCCAGGGTCGTCTTTCATGATTGTTTATGCTGATCTTACAGGTTCGTTTTCCTTTATTCCAAGAGCTCAGTACCGTGATTCACCTGAACTAATCTCATGCATATTCTTTGAGTTTTATTTTGCATTTGACATTCTAACCAGGAGACTTTGGGGGTGATGTTTGAGGCTGATCATCTCACTTCAAAGAGATAGTTTAAGCCTGTTCTAATGTGGGTCAGCCTAGACCTTCTTTCCGTCTGTTCTTCTGCCTTTTCAGCTGTGCCCACTCCCCACATCATAAATATCTGTTTCCTTGCATACACTAAGCAGATGGGATGAAAATGTACTAAATACGAGTAGATGGCCATGTCTACAAGCCTCTTGAGTCATCTCTCCAGAAGCATGTAGATGGTGGCTTACAGAGAATCGTGTGAATTTTCAGGTGCCCACCAGGCCCAGATTGCTGTGTAAAGAAGCGGAAGCCAGGAACTTCTGTTAAATGCTACCACTGAATTTGGGGCTTTGCTTCTCAGAAATGGCACTTTTATTCCCAAGCAGAAATTTAGAGAACTGAGTGTTTTTCTTTGGCTTTTGTGTAAAATTATTATTATTTTTTCCTATCCCTAGGGGACTCCTTCTCACAGTTCCGGTTTGTTGAGGAGAAAGAGTGGGATGGTGAAGCTTCATGTCCAAAACAGGTAAGATGGTTTGTCTTGACTGTGGATTGGCTCTTCTCAAGGCTGAAGACAAATGCCTTTATGTTACTGTTGAGATGAAGTCTTGGGGTAGAAAAGAGTAGTGATTCATGTACAGTTTAGCCTCAGTCACCTCAATTGTTAAGACCATTTTCAGGGAGCTTAAATTATACAGGTCCTTGGAGCTAGAATTCACCTGTGTAACTGGCCGCCTGTGTGAATTACTCATAGTGTATCGTCATGGTTTTGAGTGGGCTACTTTGCCGTTTGGCCTGCCTTCCTTTTTCCTTTCTGTGAAGAGTTTCCCTTAGGGTTGAAAATTTATCCCCCCCCCCACACTCTGTTTTTGGTATTAGGTGAAAAAAAATCCTTAATTTTATACCTTTAAATAACTCTTCCTCTATAGTTAGGAGAATAAAGCGAGAAAGTAAGAACAAATGCCACAGAAGTCTTTCAGTGACGCCATAAAGCCCAGCTACCTCATTTGCTTTTTGTTCATGCCATATTTTTTCCCCAAGGGTTTTCGATTATTTTCCAACTGTGATTTGATGGATTCTTTCCATAGGGGAGATGACAGGTATTCTAACCCTTTTAAAAAGCACTGAGAATCAGTGGTGGCTTGTCATCTGCTCCCCAGCTCCATGGCTAGCGCCTGCTGTCTCATACAATAATCTGACAATCTGTCCACAGTTTCAGACACGTGACCGAGTAGCAGACCTGAAGGCCAAAGGTAGGGCATCCTCTTCCCCATTCTGCTACCTGCTCAGTACACACACACCTTAAGTGGGTCCTTTTCTCTCTGGGGTGGTCTTCTATGTACTCGTTTGGGATGGACATTGGCTTACCATACAGACCAAGGGGGTGGGAAATTACTTGTGAAATGACTACCTGTCACTTTGCGTAGAGTGTGTATTACAACATGGGAAAAATAGGGCATTAAAAATACTTGTCTTTGCTTCAGTCTGTGTGGGCATACGCCTGAGGTACAGTTTAGAATTCCAAGACAAATTACAAGCAAACAGAAGTCATCAAGGAATACAGCAAAAGCCAGACAACTCACATTTCAACTTCTTTTGAACCACATTGACTATTAGAGAATATTTCAGTTATCCTGAGAATTTCAGATAATTCTAAGGTTCTTCATGCATCAGAATACGGAGAACTTATTTACTAGGTATTTTATTAGTTGGAACTTATTCAAAGGTGGATAAGACAGAGACTGTGCTTGTTCATTGCCCTTCGCATGGCCACTGACATATAGTAGGTGACCAGTAAATATTTACATAATAAATGAAAAAGAGTGTGACATAAAATAAGTGGTGTCATAAATGAATTAAGATACTACTGTGGGGGCCACTTTGGGCTGGAAGGGATTGAGATCAGTACCACGGGAAAGAGAGAGAGTCTGAATGGGCCTTGGTGGGTCAGTGTGATGCTGGAGGTCCTGTTGAGTGAGGAGAGCTGATAGAACAGGCATGCTCGGAGTCAGAATATAGCTGGATTGCAGTGTTCCCAGAGAAGGAGGCTTCAGGGGTAAGTCTGGGCTGGATAATACCAGCAGTCTGATCTTCTTCTAGGGGGAGATTTAGCATGTGGGTGAGAGCATAGATCTTGGAGAGACAAGCCTGACTGTGAATCTGAGTTCTGTGACTTGGGTGAACTTCTTTCCTTTTTTTGTGTTCTCATCTGTAAAATGGAACTAATAATAAAATATAACTTGGGCTTATAATGAGGATTACATTAAATACAAAATAAAAGCTCCTTTGTGCAGTTCCTGACACATATGAAACACTCAGAAGTAGCTCTTATTCCTACTCTTATTTTTTTCATTAAAGTTTTATTTGGCCAGAAAATGGAAATGGCTAGATTTGACCTGAGCAGCACTGGAAAAGAGAGATTGAAGAGGGAAGAGGCAGGAGGCAGGGAAACCAGTCAGGAGGGTATGATTTTGGGTGAATGACGGGATGAGGAGCATGGGGAAGTGGGAGTGGAGGAGGGCTCACTGATAGATGGATTTCAGCAGAGGACGAACTAGACTGTGTCACATGTGAGACGTGCGGACAAGAAAGGTGTGTGGTGGCGCAAAGCTTTCTAGCTTGATGATTAGGCAGGTGGTGATGCCATTGATGGGCTACAGAGAGGGCAAGTTTACTCTGAATATTTTGAGTTGATGTGTGGGTAGGACCCATCCAAAACTAAAATTCATCACTTGCCCATCAAAACCTGTTCATGTCCCACTTAACTCCTCACTAGGTTCTGGTTTTGCTTACTTGAGAGAGAGAAAGGTGATAAAAATTTTGGAAGGTATAATGGTCTGATCAAAGGCTATTTTTTCTTCAGCAGCTGAGTGGACTTTCTAGCAGGTTCTTTGTCTGACACAGACACTGAGATTCAGAGTCTAGTAAGTAGTAAGGTTCCTGGACAGAGGGGACAGGTTTTCACTACCCACAGTTCTGTGCACACTGACCTCAGAGAATGGGGTGGGACTTTGTTCTAACAGTCAAGGCTGGCTTCCTGCAGCCAGCGTGAGTATGCAGGCGGAAGGCATCAGGGTCAGGCTATGAGCTCCAACTGTGAGTGACCGTCAGAGTTGGCCTGGTAGATATGGGGACTAGCCTCTCCAGGCAAAAAACAAAATAACCTCTCCATTATTTTAAGACACAGCAAAAAGCTAATTTGTGGTTATTATTCCAATGAAGCCTATTTTAAAATTCACACTTGACTATTACAAGCATTTCACCTCCACTCCTTTTATGTTAGACCTTAGCTTTAGCCCTTTGTGGGAAAGACTGGTGCTGAGAAAAGGAGTTTTCTTCCAAAGTGGCATTTGGTGGCAGGTTCTAGGCTCCAGGACTCCTGCACCTCCCCTGCTGGTTTGAAGTGTCTCTACAGCATCGTGGAGGCCCGTGCAGTGTCTGCAGGGCCTGGGATGGTGGGCGGGAATTAGAAAGGTGGGGGAAGGAGACCTTCCAGGAGCAGACGCCGCTAGATGTCCATCATCCGGCACGTGGCTCAGAAGCACAGCGCGGCCAGTCCCTTTTTATTTGATAGAAAGAGAGAGAGCGAGAGAACACACAAGTAGGCAGAGCGGCAGGCAGAGGGAGAGGGAGAAGCAGGCTCCCTGCCAAGCAGAGAGCCTGCTAGGGGCCTCCATCCCAGGACCCCGGGATCACAACCTGAGCTGAAGGCAGACACTTAACCAACTGAACCCCCGCCCCGGCACCCCTACTTTTCATTGTTGTGGCTATACCATGTAGTCATGTTGCACATGGTGCTAAAGAGGGCAGAGGAAGCGTGGCCACTTTTAGCCAGACCCCCTGTACACCTCCATGGTCCTCCTGTCTGGGGTGCTAAGAGAGCAGCCGGTGAATGGTGGGCACGCATGGCAGGGGTGAAGTTCCTGCTCTTTCTTCGCTGAAAGGAGGGGGTCTGCTTGTGTGCAGCTCTATGGGCGTTGGGGAGGGTGAGATTTCTAGTGTGTGATGTGCCAACATACCCACGAGCTAAGCATTTGGGATCACACTTTCTACCCGCTGGAGAGTGTTTCTTCAAACTTGAAAATGAAGACTTGACCACACTGATCTGGCCACAGCCCTTAAGGTGCTAATAAGTGCAGGGCTGAGGAAAGGCCTGGAATGCACACTGAATTTCTGGTTTTCTTGTCAGGGCTTTACCAGCCTCTATCCTGCTCCCTAAATACACTGTGTGTTTTAGAAGGGAGTTCCTTTTTTCCAAAACCAGGGCCTATCTGGTGCTGCCAACATGGTGTAGCTAAGAGCCAGCCATCTTGGGACTGTTTCTGAAGGGCAGGTGAACAGCCACACCATCTCTCGCAGCCCGCTCAATGACACAGCAGTGGCTGCTGTGGGCATCAGGGGTTACAGTGGGTCCAGATTAGGGTCAGGCTCTTCTTGAGCTCACCGCCCCCCGCCCCCACAGTGAACCCATTACCCAGGATGTCCCAGACACTGCTGCGGTGGAATCCAGACCGGCTAGGTGGGCCCTGACTTCTCTTCTAACTTGAAGCCAGGGACAGTGCAGTAAGCTGGGTTTCCAGCTGGACCTGGGAGGGCTCTGGTAGATGAGGTGGTTAGCAGTATCTGCCTCTTTGGGTTATTTGTTCTCTTGGGTGGCCTGGGCCCCAGAAAGTAGCCATCAGACTGTTGTCAAGCCATGAAATAATTGGGAATGTTTCCTCAGCTGCTGTCAATTTGGGAGGTCATTGCCAGGATAGGTCTCGACTTCCATGAACGGGAGAGGAGTCAAGGGAAGCTTTCGGTGTTGTTCACACAGAGTGGCCCTAGCTAGCGGGCAAGTCTGCCTCCTGCTTTCTGGTTAGAACAGAAGCCTAGGGGACGCCTGGGTGGCTCAGGCTGCTCAGGTCATGATCCCCGTATGAGTCCCCCGTCTCCGCAGGGAGCCTGCTGCTTAGACTCGGCCTTCCCTCTGTCTGCCTGTCCGCTCCTGAAGCTCTCTCTGGCTGTCTCTTTAAAAATTAGAGGGAAAAAAAAAAAAAAAAAAAAAAAAAAAAAAAAGAACAGAAGCCTAGACCACAGGCTGAGCCTATGAGCCCCGTCTCCCTGCTTAGTCGGCCCTTCTCTCCGCTCCTGAAGGCTGGCTGTCTGAATTAGAGGGAGGGGTCCACTTTGATCCCCTTAAATGCTTATTTTTCAATTTGCCAGTAATTCTAGAAGCATCTGTAGTTTCCAGGTTATTGTGAAGTCTCAGTGTGGGGGTTATCACTGCCCTGTTCTGCTCTCACAGTGTGAACTGTCACCCCAGAACATAGCTTCGGTTTTGCTCATCTTAACGCGATGATAGAAAGTAGCAACCATATCAAGTGGGACCTAGGATAGGACTTACTCTCCACTGAATGTAATGTCAGTGGATGGTTTATTTCTTCCGTCATCTGCTGCTGTTTTATCTCTGAATGGTCCTTTGTACTTGTCACCTGACAATGCATATAATTTTTTGTTAATAGAATTCAGCATTTTATGTGGACTGTGAGTCACTGGTTCGAGCCCTTCAAGAGCTGCCTCTCTCACTCCGACTCAATGTTGCTGCCGAATTGGTCCAGGTAAAAATCCCGACAGCATCGTGGGTGCGGGTTAGAGCATATGAAGAAGAGTGAAAACTGTCACTGTGCGGGATGGCTCACAACACCCCTTCCTTCCCCAAAGCTGAGGCTTTTGTATCAGTGTAGCATTTTCAGAGTTTTAAGGAGGAAATGAAATAATTTTTAGTCTTTTTTTTTTTTTTTTTTTTTTTACATTTTACATGTGAAACATTTTGAAGGATTGAATGAAATGTGAAAGAATAAAGTCTGGCTGGTTTTTTGCTCAAAAATTGATGTGCCAGGCTCTGCATTAGCACTAAGTAGTCAGTGGTGATCAGACATTGTTTTTGATCTCCCAGAGCTTAATCTACTGGGAAATAGGAGTATTGATCAAGTTCTCCAATTGCGGCAAGTTCCATGAAGGAGTGTACTGTGCTATTAGAATCTATAATAATGAACCTGATCTATTCTGGTGTGATTAGGAATGGCTTTCCTGAAGGACTGTCAGATGAGCCGAGATCCAGAGTATAAAAGCACGTGAATGAGAATTTAGAGAAGAGTGACACAATCAGCTCTGCCTTAACACTACTGCTTGTGATGATGATACCCAGGACCGGTCTGGCTGCAGAATGGAGTTGGCAGAATGTGTGTTGGCAAATGTACACAGGCGTGTGTGTACACGCCAGTGGAGAGCGGGTCAGGGCGAGCAAACTAGGAGGCTGCTGCCACAGGCCAGGGTGATGGTGTTGGTGGGACTGGGGTGGAGATGGCAGAGTGGACTGGACTTGGACTTGACCAAGATGTACTTCAAAAGGAAACTAAGCAGGGCTTGGGAAATACTGGAAATGGAGAGCGACAAGTAAAGAATTGTTCTCGGCCTTGCAGCTTGTGCAACTCAGCGAGGGGGGGTATCAGGAAAGATGGGTCTGTGCCTCTGAGATATCAAAGTGGAAGTAGTACTTGGATATGGAAATCTATAGATGAGAAGGAAGGGCTAGAAGCATAAATGTAGGAGATCCCAGTGTAAGATAGCAACTGATGAATGAGCAGAGAGGGGGAGGCCCAGCAGACCATATGACAGGCAACTCACAATGTAGTTGTGGCTTGACTGCATTTTTAAAAAAGTGAAACCCTGAGCCGTACTAATTGTAAAGAGAATCCCAGCAACTGAAGCGGTCAGCTTCGTTCTGCAACTGAATGTGTCACAACACTTGAGCAGTCACATGAATTGGTTACCTACCCAGCTCTTGTTTCGGTGGCCCTGACTGACCTCCGGTTTAGGGCAGCAAGCAGAATTCAGGGCTGGGGTTAATGGCAGGGCAGGGAAGTAGAGAGGATGGCATTTCTCTCTGATTGAGTCACCACGGAGCTCCAGGCATATTTGGGCTGTTTGGGATTTTATTAGTGATTGGGAGAGCGCTGCTGTCCCTGCTGGGTGGCCAGGACACGTGCGGCTGTGGTGCATTCCCCACAGAATGGGGCTGGGTTAGCCCAGTACAGCACAATGAAGGTGATGGGGCCTCAGGGAGAAAAGTGAGGATGTCCTGTCAATGGTAGGCCTGAGAGTAAAAGTACAGATTAATTTTAGTAACTTTGAAAACCTGGCTAGTTTTAAACCACCTCCTTCCCCTCGTTTTACTCAAATGTTACTATGGGTCATTCTAGATGACCTTTATTATCAGTGCATTTAAGTACAGTGAACGATCTGATTTGCTAATAACTTCTGGGTGCCTTTTATAGATATTCATCTCCTCACAGATGTAAACCTGTGTACATTCAAATAGACCTGGGGTACTGCCAGTTCCCACGGCAGTTCCCGAAAGACGTGCCCTTGTGGTGTCTACTCCGCCATTGTGCAGAGAGGCGGGGGTGGGCAGAGGGGGAGGCACAGTCCCGGGGTGTTTCAGTGAGGTCTTCCCCATTTACCCCAGCTCAATAAGGAAGGGTTCTAGGGCAGGGCCTGAACTGGGGGACCCTTTGTGACCTTCCTGTCTGAACTGAATTTCCTCTTCCACCAAGTTTGGCTTCCATCATTTTTGTTTCTGTGTAAGCAAATAGGGCAAAACTCAGATTTTTACCTGCATTATGATGCTTCTCTTTCAGACCACCCTTCCTTTAGAACTTCCTCAGGTGAAACCAAAGAGAAATGATGAAGGCAAGGGACTGGGGATGCAGTTAAAAGGGCCCTTGGGGCCCGGAGGAAAGGGCTCCACCTCCGAGCTGAAATCTGCCGCTGCTGGCTGCCCCATGTACCTGGGTAAAGATGGCCCCAGCCCGGCTCCCTCCACGGGACCTCAGAAACCCACCGCCCCCCTGCAGGCGGCAGCAGACCACTTGGAGGAAGAATTAGATCTGCTGCTTAGTTTAGATGCACGTGTAAGAGAGGGAGAGAACACTGCACCAGTCGAGACCGTGCAGGCCCAAGAATCTGAGAAGGATGGGGAGGTGGCCCAAGAAGAACAAGGTATGGCTTTCATTTTATTCCCTATCCATCTTCTCACCTTTTCTGCCAACAGCCCCACTGGCATCCCGTCCCTACCCCTCTCCAGCAGCTTCTGTCATCGATCTGGTGTTGTCTGCCGACATCTATTTCTGGGCTCACATGGCCGCTTCCCCCTGAGCTGACCTTTCGGACAGCATTCCTCACTCAATACAGCAGGCTCGCAGGGTGCTCCCTGCCCGACTGCGATATTAAACCCAGGGCGGCAGATGGACCCGGCGCTGGAGAGAGGCATGCAGATCCTCGTTGCCCTCAGCTGTGCTGTAGCAGACCTTTTAATCGACTGTCTAAGCAGGACCGTTAACCAGCTCTCCAGACTTGTGGCTTGCTATTTCCGTCTTATTTTTGTACAAAAGAGCACTTCGCCCTTTGTGCGTGCTCTGTGAGACCATGGGCCACCTGCTATGGAGAGGCCAAGGCCAAGGCGGATGTGTGCCCCGTCCACAGCTGCATTTGAGAACCTGTGAAGACTTTCCAGGAGTGCTACAATAGTAAAAAGAAAACTAATCTGTTGGTCTTTTTAGGAAACTTAGTGAACTGGAACATTCAACTTCAGAATAAACAGAGGATCAAGTCTCCCCCCCAATTATTAATTTGTTTAGCTATTACTGTATCTTCTTGAAGAGTTGAAGCCGTAATAGAATGTTTCCTGTTATGTAATCAGAGCTGAATTCCATCACAGAACAAACCCCAAGGAAGCCTTCCCCTCAGTTTTGGGACTAATGTAAAGTCGCTAACACTGCTTTTATCTCCCCAGGTCCTGCCGAGCTATCTGTGTTGGGAGAAAAGAACGTGCGGTCTGAGCAACCAAATACATCGAAAACTGTTACTGAGGAGGAGCTTGAAGACTGGTTGGACAGCATGATTTCCTAACCTAAAAGGAAAAGAAAAAAGAAAAAAGAAAAAGAAAATGAGAAAAAAAAAAGTGCCTGACGCAAATTTTGGTTGCCTTGTCAGTAAGGGTGGGCCCCCAGCTGTCCTTCCAGAACAGCTGGTTGCGGAGCACCCCCGAGCCAGTGTGTTCCATCACCCTTGCCGCAGGGAACGCCTACCTCTATGTTCCACGGCGCCTGGGACTACCCATCTATGAGGCTCGCTGCATCCGCTCTCTGGCTTAGCAATCTCCAGAGTACTTGAGGGCAGGGGATGTTATGGCTCTTGTTTCCAACCTCCTTCCTTTCAGTGTTTACAGCAGAGCAGGTGCTGCTGATAGATAGCAACAAGGCATTCATTTGGCCAAAATAAACGAACGCTGCTCTATGGCATTCCTTTCTTTCTTGGGGGGCGGGGGGTAAGGCTCTTTGTCCCATGCCCCTTTTCCAGTAATTACAGGACAGCCATGGAATCATCCAGAAGAGGTACATCACCAGAGGCCGACACCACAGATTGGTACGTGGTACTTTATTGCAGTGGGCACTTCCTTTGACGTAAGGAGATTCACCTAAACACAGCAGCTCCACTACTTACAAGGGAACCATAAAGCAGTACTCAATTTGGCATAAGAATGACATTTTTCTGAATTTTCAATACAGTACTTCTAATAACAGCAGTTGACAAGCTGTTACTGAAAAAAAAAAAAAAAACAATAGGAATAACCTTCAAGTGCAGTTTCATAAAGACAGAAGATCAACACAACCCATTAATGGAACTGTCCATCTGAAACAGAAACATAAAAAATTTGCATAGCTATATCTAAAGAGATTTTAAGGCACTTAATCGATAGTTCAGTGTCGACAAAGGGTTGGTTGGTTGGTTTTTTTTTTTTTTTCCTATTTTAACTGCTTAAAGCTTTTCAAGCTGATTCTGAATACATTCACTAGCAAGTACCATGGGAGAAATTTGCAGTTAAAATGATTTTTTTTTTTTGTAATTCAGACCATGAGTCACTAGTGGATACTGTCATGTGACATTCAAGTGTGTAAAATTTCAGGTATTGTGCGTTGAAGACTTCATACTTCTAGTTCTTTCCTCAATGACACCATTTTCCATTACAGCTGAAAACTTGAAGGTATTCTCAACTACAGTTTCCTTGATTCTTTGCCATCTTTTAACATTTTGATAAGGACTACGTCCATTAGGCACAAAAAGCCAAATCAATTCATAAACATCACATATTTGTAACACTTTCTTGTAAGGGAGGCATTTAGAATATGTCACATTTCAAATATTTTGCAGAGCTATAAAAAGGATTTATTTCGCTGGAAGTAGACCATCTAGAATTGTGGAGTTTCTTTCATTCTGATTTACCCAAGCTGATCTTCATATTGTTTCCGAAAGCAGTCACCAGCCGGGAAGAAATCCCAACATCTTTCTTGGTACATCTTCCAGACGTAAGATTCCTGAAATAAAGGAAACAAAGGGTACTACTTTTTAAACCACAGTAAGCTAAAACCCAGGTGGTGTTTACTTAGTAGGTCTCCCTTGGAGAATGGTGGCGGGGCCCAACCTCGTACCTTCTTCCTTGCTCTGCTCCCAGCCCAAGCTAGTTTAGGAGCAAAAAGTCATTCCCCACCCCCACTCCAATTCCCTCCCCCCAAAACTCAAAACACTGAACAAATGCAATGATTGTGAGTAAAAATGCTGAAAGATCTAGCAGGAGGCTGTTTCTATGCCATTTGTGATGGGTAGAATGCAGAACACACAATGAAGAGATAGTGAGTGCTAGTCGGGGCAGATGCCTGGAGATCTAGAACCAGTTGCCTCTCAAGTGTCTGAGCTGTGAAGTTTTCCTACAAATCTGATAATGTTTGAGTATTAGATAACCTACCTTTTCTTCCCTTTGTTCTCTTGTCTTGGCATTTGTTTCTCATACTTAGTCACAGAATCCCTTTTGACACATACTTTCACTCATACTACCCACACCTCCACGGTCCCTATGTCACCCACACATGAGGTGGTTATCTTTCTCCGGCTGTCTCTCACGCCATTTTACTCTCTTTGTTAGAGCCACCCACTCAGCTCCTCCTTGTCTTTTTGTCTGTAATGTTCTCCCCACCTCCAGCTATTCTACTGAAGCAGTAACCGTAAGGGTTTAGAAGATGTCAGCGTTGTTGGGACGGATAAGCAAAGTCTTTAGGAAGAGACTAGAGGTGCCTGAGGATATTGGCTTCTTAGGTCACAAAGGGATGGCAGAATTCTGCAGAGGAAGAATGTACACTGGAAATGCATGAAGTCATCTATCTACTTCAGACATCCTATGTTCTGTTGAGTCTGAAGACTTCTAAAAGGGGTACAAGTCTTAAGATATTTTCTCACCTGACCCGTGTGTTCTGTCTCATCTTTATTAATCAGGTACATCAGGAAGAACCTGGAAAAAGATTTAAGTGAGAAAAAGACAATATTACTTTGGTTAATCTTTTTGTGAGGAGAAATTTTACTATTACTTGTGAGAAGAATTTTGGCTGCCTTTTTAAAAAATCCTAACTGGGGGCACCTGGGTGGCTCAGTCAGTTGAATGTCTGACTTGTTTTGGGTTCAAGTCATGATCTCAGCGACCTGGGATCAACCCCATGTGGGGCTTGGCACTGGGCACAGAGCCAATTTAACACCCCCTGCCTATCTGCCTTATCCCCCACCTTCTGCCCTATCCCCCACCAACATGTGCTCTTTCTCTCTCCAAAAAAATAAAAATCCTAAACAATGAAAGGTAACCAAAACTCTTACCATATGATTTTTAGTGGCTTAACGTAGAACTAAAATTGTGTGTTTCTCAAGGATAGGTCATGGAAAAGGTAGAAAGCATGTAACCTCGTTAAGCTGTTCTCCTCTAGAAAGAGTTTTTTTATTGTAGACCTCTGAGAAATGCCAGTGTAGTGTCACTTGTGCTAATGGTGGTGTGGCTAGGGTTCGAGTCTGTTCATCCAATTCACCCAAGTATCCACGGAAGCTGGGGCAGGTCTTTGAGCTCACACCGTAGGATCTCAGAGACCACTTTCAAAGGAGCCTGTCTTGTGCCCTCAAAGACAGGACTGGGGATGGGGAGAGCCTGAGCTCCAGACTTCAAATTCTCTCAGGGTCTCCTTAGATCTGCAGCTTTAGCAACGATAAAAAGATTTCATTCCTTCCTTCCTAGTCCTTTTAGCAGACTAAGAGGGCCGCACGGCAAATAGTTTTATCATGTTCAAGACTCGGGGATGGAAGACTTTAGTTCCTGGCACATTTATTTGACAAAGCACCACTTTTAGGGGGAGTTTCAAATATGAACAAGATGGGTTCTCTCTCCTCCAGCATGCTGCTAGCAGTGCAGAGAGCCAGAAAGGAGATTATAATATGTAGTGCCAAGGGAGGATGTCAAAGGGGGACGGCATCACAACACCCTTTCACATTTTTCTACTCACGGGTCCTGATAGAGGGCCAGGTGCTCACCTTTTCTAGAAGGACATCCATTCGCATCGCCTCCATTAAGATGGAAACTCTCTTCATGAGAGTTAACAGTGATGAATACTCATGACTTGAGGAAGGATATATTAAAGTTTATTTTTTTTAATTTGTGTTTTTGTCTTCTAGTATATAAGGTATTCTAGCAAAATGATAGGTCTTTGGTACTTCTTTTTGACAATAATACCTTTCCCAATGGCTAGGCCTGTTCTATCCTAAAGATTGGTTTTTCCTGAATAATAAAATGTAGACCCAGAAGGGAAGACATGAGCCGGGGAGCAGCTTTTTCCCCTCTCCTTGAAAATGATCAGTTACAGAGAATATAGATTACCTGCCCATTCAGAGTCTCTTTAATATAGAAGCTTCATAGGGTACAAAATGGGCTCTGAATAACTTGTTTCTGAGTGACGGCTTGACCTCAGAAAAAGTGAAATGCTTATTAGCACCTTCTGGGGGCCAAGGACTTCTACCGCGTGTGCTAGGATACAGCAGTATGAAACGCCCGCGTCCCACAACTATCCCGCTCTCCTGGAGCTCGTATGTTCCCAGGAGAGGACAGTCGGGGTGAGGCCTGCAAACTGACCACAGCACCCAGCAACAGGCAGCTCATGGACCACCTCAGTAGGAGCAAGTGTGACGTGGTGGGGAGGGGCCTGACTGGGGTGGGTTCAAAGGAGAATGGGAAGAGAAGATTTGAAGACAGTAAGCACAGACACTTTACGTTTTTTTACTGGAAGGGAAAGAAAAGAGGGCAAGAGCTGGCGGTAGAAATGGGGTGGCAGACTCTTCTTTGTTTAGGATAAAAAAAAATAACACTTGTGTGGTGACGGGATAAATCTGGTAAAGAAAGAAATTGCTGTAGTTATAGGACGAGAGGAAGGCATGGGGTGTCATCGCAGGTGCATGGGCTGACCTTTGTGAGGTGCAGGGAAAACCCATAGCACACGTCGGTCAAAGCCCGGAAAGGCAGGGAATATGGACAAAGAGGCAAGCTCATCGAGACTCTTTGAAGTTTTTTCCTAACTGCCTCTACTTTTTCAGAGAAACAGGCAGAAATGGCATGTACAGGGGGGAACCCTATGACATAACTGTGTATTTTACTCTGCAGCCACTGTCACCTCTGTTGACCACGGATACTCACAAATAGTTGGCTAAGTTGTGCTCCTGTAAGGTATGTGTTTCAAAGCCATGAGGAGTCGTGTCAAAATAGTCATTGCCAATCCCACAGATGAAACATTTAGTCTAAGATGAATAAGAGAAGCAGTAAAGGCATTGGTACACATGACATTAATGGCAGGAGGGAAAGGGCTACTGATCTCTGAATGGACAGATGGAAAATATGTCTCTCTCTCATGCTTTTGGCTATTAATCCTCTCCACAGTGTCCCATCGTCAACTCCTAGCTAGCAGAGCACGGTGGAGGCAGCAGGGTGGCAGGCGGGGAAGCGGAGAGGTGCTGGGCAGGGAGGGTGAGGCAGAAGCAGAGCCCGGAGCTGGCAGACAGGCACAGAGGACAGGCACGGCAAGCAAACTTTGTCGGTCATTTGGCTAAGACTGGCCCTACATAATAGCAGACCCGATTACTTAAACCCATTTTCCGTAAGATACAGAAATAAGCATTGGAGCAAATGAAACATTACCTCCATATCTTCTCGCACTTGTTCCTGCTGGTCTCTTAGCTCTCCAAAAGCATCAATAATAAGACCTGGTATTTTAAATACAAAGACAGATAAAGGGTTTAAAGTAATCTGTTCAGAGGCTTGGGGTAGAGGTTCACTGGTAGAAGCTACGTTTGTTTTGTAAACAAAACAAAACAAAACAAAACAAAAAAAACCCTAAAAAAACCTAGGAAGCAGAGTGAGAAGGAGATAACCAGTTCAGAGTGGGGGATAAAAGGAGGTGAGGGGTGGTCCTCCATTCCAATTCTTAGGGTTCTTGTGTCAGTGTCTGGATATATCTCTGGCTTTATGCCTAGACACGTGCATGCATAGTAGATGCTCAAATTGTTAACTAGTAAGTGAATGTATAAACCTCTCTATGTAATGTCATAGATCGAGAAAGATAGTTCTTTATCTTTCTCTATGACATTATATAGAGGTAGGTACAAGGCCCAGTCATACTTAACCTAACTGGCCACCCTACCTTGAATGATGGCCAGCAAGATGACAATGACGAAGAAGAAGAAGGTAATGTCAAAGACAATGCGGTACATCTCATAAGGGTCACCAGCAGGGTCTTCAATTTCGTCGCCAATGCCCCCTCCAGCTCTCACTCCCACATACATGTGGAACAGGTAACACTAGAGAAGAAAAATAATGGCAGTTCAGGTCAAAATCACAGAATTTTGTGTTGAGCACGAGGGTTGTTAGCTCTTTCACACAGCCGGGTCCCAGCATGACGGCGCTCCCCGGTGATGTCCGTCCTTGCGCTGCTAGCTGCTGGCCTCGATGCCCACTGGTCAGCATGGGATCTCGGAATGTGGCAAGACTTGTTACATTTAGTCTTTAAAAGATATTCTTCGCTCATTAAAAAAGAGAATTCAGGTAGGGCATGTATAAGTTAAACCAACTCTGGGCCCAGAGGAACATGCGTTCACCAGACAGTAGTTTGCCTTACTGAAAGTGTCACCTCTGGAAAAGGCCTCCTCTACTTCTGCATCCTCTATGCACCCGGGAGGACAGGGATTCCTGCCGTGTCCATGAGGAGACTATCTCCTCTGGGGCTACCTATGAGAACCAGTGCAGGCAGCCCAGGAGCTGGCTCCCAGAGCAGTGCGCCATCCTACTCAGAGGGGCATCCTACTTGGAGGGGCGAGGTGCAAAGGGAAAGGCAGTGATCGTGGAAAGCCAGGAGTAGTGTGGAATGCATGCTGGTTCGCACTGGTCCTCTCCCAGCTCACCTGGAGCTCTGCCCTTTTTGCCCACGAGCGAGCAGCTGGCTGGACAGCAAGACCTCCTCCCCTCCCCGCCAGCCTGCTGCTCTGACGTATTTTTCAGATGATAGTAGTTCTTCTGAAAGAACCCCATCAGGCCTGTTGGAATAAACTGAGCACCAGTTTCTTGGGAATAGATCTCTTTCAGATTTCAGAGAACCCAAGTTGGACTTCCAAGAAATTTAGCTTCAGGTCCATTTGCGTTCAGATAAAGGTAACTGGCATCTTTAACACAAGGACAGACAGATGAGAACAGCCCTCCCCCCACCCCTGCAGTGTGGTCTTTCCACCTGGGCTTCTGCAACCTGGCTCCTTCCCTCTCTCGGGGACACTTCCCCCTTTTGGAGGAGATCTGTATTCTGCTCTAATCTCTGTTGGTGATTGGCTCTCACCGTCATCATGTCATCACACTTCATATCGGGCTCATCGTCATCTTCACTTTTGTTGTAGAACTTGCGGAAGAAGTTGAAGGCCACCACGGTGTAGAGGTAAACCACCACGGCCAGGAGACCGACAGTCAGAACCAGCTGGGGGCAGGAGGGAGACAGGAGAAAAGGAGGTGGGGTCTCCAGTCTCAGGAGACTCCAAGGCAACAAGAAAAGTGAGGTGGAAAGGGGACACAGGAGGGAGTGGCAGCGAAGGCTGTCCTACTGCAGGTGGACAAAACGGGCTCTGGGGAGAAGACTAATTTTGGACTAAATTCTATCTCCCCCATATTCATAAGCTCTAGCATCTCAGAATGTGAGTAGATTTGGAGATCGGGCCTTTAAGGAGGTAAATTGGAATGATGGCTTTAGAATGGGCCCTGCTCTGGTCTACCTGGAGTTCTTCCAAGAGGAGATTAGGACACAAAGAGACGCCGGGAGCTGCAGGCACTGAGGGAAGATCAAGTGAAAAAGCAAGAGGGTGGCCAGGTCTAAACCAAGGAGGGAGGCCTCTGAAGGAAACCAGGTCTACCCCCACCCTGATCTTAGACTCCCAGCCTCCAGAACTGAGAGGAAATAAATGTCTGTTGTTTACACCACCAGCCTGGTATTCTGTGACAGCAGCCCTAGCAGACACATGCCAGGGGCCTGGGCTGGGCCTCAGCAATGTAAAGAGGGATTTAAGGACTGAGCAGTGACAGAGCTAGGAGGAGAGTACCCTTGCTTTTCTGCAGAGATGGCCACAGTGGAGGCTTCACAATATGGCTTCCACTCTAACGCTGCTTCTAAAGAAAGTTTCTTTGGACTGGTGGGTGTCCCTACATTACATGTTTTCATAAATAACCATGAATGGATAATTGTCATAGCTTTGAAACTGCCATAAGAATTATTTATGATGGTTCAGTGAAGTGATATTTTTCATAAACAAGAAATCTACCTAGAACCTTTGCAGGGGTCATAGGGCAAGCTTGTTTCTTGGCTGGAGGAAGTACTCTAAATAGCATGATGTGGGATCTGCTCAATGGCCTATCGGAGGTATTGGGGCTGAGCTGGAGAGGTGGAGATCGCAGTCATTACGGAGATAAGAGCTTTGCTCTCGAGTTTTGAGTTGCTACACCAAAGGGGTAGGCATGAGAACTGAGATAAATACCAGAAGAAAAATATTCAAAGGCTTCTTTGATGAATAATAACTTACCAAACCTCAGAGAGCGGACCTCAGAGAATGCAGTTGGTTTTAGAAACCAAGAACCTGGGCTTTGCACCAAGGAAGAAATGGGCTAGTTCTGTCACTTAGCGGCTGTGTGGTCTTGGGTGAGACACTTAGCCTCTCTGAGCTTCAGTTCTCTTATCTGTCAAGTGAGCATAACGTCTACCTTACAAAGTAAGTTGTGCCTGTCACAGTACCTGGCCCATGGCAAAAACTGGGCACAGTTGCTAGTATTGTTTTGTTTTTCACAATCTTGCCAGAGTTTATTTAGCAAGCCCATATAAGAAATTCATTGTTTAAGCTTTCCATTTAAGGTACAGTTTTGTGTAATGCCATTAAGCCAAATCAATAAAAACTGAAGTTTCAATATCTGAGTAAAGGGAAAGGAAATCTAAAAGACTGAACCGTAGAACTGGTATTCCACAGATCACACTTTGGGAAACACTGCCTTTATAGGATCAAAGTTCCCAAGACACACATGTAAAAATACACAAGGGCCTTTCTCCCAGGAACCTGTAAGGAAGCATTTAACACTCTAGGCAAACATCTAGATCACGGGTTCTGTTATTACCTCCCTAGACTTGAGCGGCTTGTATGTGGCAGCAAATCTCTATTTCCGGCTTTTCTCCATTCTTTTTATCATCAACCAAACAAGAAACAATGACTATGGCTACTACCAGAAACCTAGAGGAAATAAACCACCCTTTTATCTTTTAGAAATTCTAGTACAGTGGACAATGTTATGTTAGTTCCAGGTGCTCAATGTGGTGATTCAGCATCTCTGTACGTTACACTGTGCTCAGCAGAGGTGCGGTTCCTGTCTGTCACCACACACAACGCTACCACAGTACCAAGGACTATCTTCCCTGCACTGAGCCTTGTATTACCATGGCTTATTCATCCCCTCACTGGCAGCCTCTGCCTCCCACTCCCTTCCCCCATTCTGCCCAATCCATCAACCCCCTTCCCTCTGGCAACTATCGGTTCTCTGTATTTACAGATCCGATTCTGACACATTTCATTTTAGAACAATTAAAGGTCAATTTTGACTTTTTTTCTAGTTGGAATCCCTATTTTTTAAGGTGTACAAAGTAATGATTTAATATATGTATACATTGTCAAATGGTGCCACAATCAAGGTAATTAACATATCTGTCACCTTACACAGTTACTGGGGGGCGGGGGGTGCTGCTGTGAGAACACCAGATCTACTGTCTTAGCAAATTTCAAGTACACGAAACAGTATTTTTAACTACAAGTACCCTGCTTTACATTAGATCCCCAGAATTTATTCATCTCATAGCTAAAAGTTTGTATTCTCTGACTGACGTGCCCCCATTCCTCTATCCCCTGGCAACCATCATTTTACTCTTTGATTCTAGTTCAATTTCTCTAGATTCCACATATAAGTGAGATCATACAGTATTTGTATTTCTCTGTCTAGCCTATCTCCCTTAACATTAATGGTTCCTCTATGTTGCTGTGAATCCCAGGATTTCCATTTTTTATGGCTAATTAATATTCCATTGTATGTGCATATGACATTTTCTTCCATTCATCCATTGATGGACACTTAGGTTTTTTCCATATCTTGACTATTATGAATAATGCTTCACTGAACATGGGAATGCAGGTATCTCTTTGATATAGTGATCTCATTGGCTTTGGACATATACACATAAATGGGACTGCTAGATCATGTGGCAGTCCTAGATTTAATTTTTAGAGGAACTTCCATACGGTTTTCCATAATGGCTGTACAAAGCTGGGCCCTTATTAACTTCTTTATTTTCCCCCTCTCCTACAAGAAGGTTTACAGATGGGAGGGAACTCATGTATTATTTACGAAGTTGCGCTTAATGAGGAATGAAATGCTAAGGAGTTTGAATTTGTTGACCAAAGGAGCCATCAGAGGATTTTAACCAAGGGATTGCCCCTGACAACACTGCAGAAAGCAGACTGGGTATTGATGAGGCTGGACAGAGCCATGTCTACGTAGACAGATAGAGGTACAGATGTGTGTGTGTGTGTCTAAGTGACTGCTTCTTAATCAGAACCATGCATCAGAGCACCCGAGGGGCTTCCAAATTGCATAGCCTGCTTACCAACCCCCAGGGAATGTATCAGATTCGTGGAAAAAAGAGTAAACCAGAAAAAGTCTCCAGAGCAATTCTGATATGTCCATCACCTCCTTCCCCCCCCCTTCCTCCCGGCTGATCTAAGTGCTGAGGGTTTCTACACCAAGGTCTTACATCTCTTCAGTGATGGCTGTAGTTCTGCTGTAACAATCTACTAGTTCACGTGTTTGGTCAAGAAGCGTGGACCACACACCATGACACACACCTTCCTGGCATACACCAGTGTACCACCTGCTGTTGACTTCCTTTCCCCCGACCCACATCTAGGCTTCTCCTGTTCTGCCCAGTATAGACCCCAGTACCTGCTTGCCATTGTGAGTTACAGATGACAGAATAGTCCTCAGCGTCTTGAAGCCCATCGCGATGTCCAGCAGATGAGCAGCAAAGAAGAAGTTGTTGTAGTGGCCCAGGACTGACATGGTGGTATACCAGGCCAGGTAGAGAAAGGACTGTGCAGAAAGGACCGAGAGGCAATTGAGCAACCTTTCAAGCATTTGTGACTCCTGATGGGCCCATGAAACCATTTTTGTTCCTAGATACTGAAAGGCTGAGGGGCTGTGACTGGCCGGAGAACTGCCCAGGGAAAGCCCACCTGCCTTCCACACTACTGTTCCCCCAGCACGGGGAAGGGCATCCACCTTTGACAAGCAAGCGCTGAGTCTTCTTGGCACCCACCCTAGTGTGTGGCCCTACAGCAACCCGTGACACCCCTGACCCCACGGCGCAGGATCTGTTTTTTCCGGGAGCCGTACTCACGTTGTCGGTAAAAACAACTCCCAGCTTCCAGACGTGGTACTTCATGTCGATGGAACTCAGCCTGAAGGGGAACAAAAGCCTTTTAAAACTTATAAATGTCAGACTTTAGTTAAGTGTTTAATAAGGGGAAAAATTAAGTTTTTTTCTCTTGGGTTTAATAATCTAAACACAGCTCTGAGCTTTATCAGGTTGTATGTGGTGTTCCCCAGGAGACCGAGAAGGGCTGAATCATGCATCTTGAAATTTTAATTAGTCTTTCTCTTTCAGCTCGAACAGGCATAAAAGCTGGGAGGTCTTTAAGATTTTTGAGGCCGCTTTCTCCCAGGATGTCAGAACCTAGAAGAAAACACCTAAGCCAGAGAAGAGCCTGAGCACCCACGGGCGTGCTGTAGTCCCTCCCTCTGGCACTCAGAGGAGAACTGGAAAAACAAAGGATCCCCTTGGGCCAGACTTGGGATTTGAACTCCTAAGCTCTGTACCATGACACCAGAGAGGCCGCCTCTGCTTTGCTCTCTTCCACTGGGCTGAAATCCAGGGCATTTTTGTCCAAACCCAGGAGTTCCGCAATGCGTTCTGCTCCATAGAGGTCGCCGTACTTGTTGATCACCTGGAGAAAGAGGGCGACAGGGCAGCCCGGGCTGCACATCACCGGGCTGTTGCCAGCCCCGAGGCTTCAGAGCTTCCCCATGCTCCAGGCTCTTTCAGGGGTTGATGAAGACAGGACTCAAAATGCAACAGGAAAATGAGGAGGAAAAAAATAACCCCAGGAGAAAACAGGAATGAAAGAGACCAAGTGAAAACCACTCTTCAAGCTGAGATCTATTTGGAGGGGAGAAGAAAGTAGTACACAGAAAGTAGTGATTGTGTTAAGCAGTTTAGGGCAGGGAGTATAAGAACGGAGCCAAAACCTACATATGTTCATACAAAAAAACCTTCTGTGACTTACTCTGTTCAAGATACCATCCTAAAAGCAACAGCAAATTTATTCATGTTTGTGTATGTATAACTTAAAAAAAAAATCTCCCATTTCTTTGGTGGCCATGGAAACCAGCCCCCACCAACGGACAAGGCATACCTTTCTCTTAACAAACTTGTCCCAGTAGTTATTAGGAAAAGATCTGAAAAAGAAAATGAAAAGGGAAGGTTCTTAACATCAAGGCAAACATCAAGGAGCTGTGAGATCTGTGTCTGGATCTAGGATCTCCTTGGGTTTTGTCCTGCTCGTTCAAGAATTCAGACTAATTGAAGCTCAGAGTCACCGCAGTTCTAATTGATCTATGGTTTTGCTTCTTTGTATTAACTTCTGAAACACCTGGAGAACCACTCTGCATTTTCTGCCTCAGAAATAGGATAAAGAGCCAGGATTTGTGATGGCAGACTAGACAGAAGCAAGGAGATGTTTCTTGATCCCAGTATAACTAGAAACAAAACCCTATAGGGAAACACATGCATTCGGGCTTCATTCATGGAGTACTTCACTTTACGTTGGTCCCTGGGGTAGGTGATAGGGATACAGTGGTGGTAAGTGCAGACAAGGTTCCTAACTTGATGTTTCTGGTATGGGAATCCCTTTAGTTCATGTATGTGTGGTTTTTCTTAACCACAGTGCTCTTCCACTCTGTTCTCCATCTCCATATAACCCCTGTGGGGTCTGCTTTTCTCAGGGAATTAGATCCCTCTATCTTTCGGAGGGATCTATAGTTCCCTTTACCATACCATCCCTAACTCCCCAGAGGAATGTCTTTCTTCAGCCTAGTAACTTATACCAGCTCACTGGTTTGCAAAGGGTTTGTAATTGTTAAAGTCCAGGAGGAACTGTCACATTCAGGTATGTTGGCAAAAACCATTTAAGATATTTTTTTCCTGGGGCACCTGGGTGGCTCAGTCGGGTAAGCACCTGACTCTTGATTTCAGATCAGGTCATGATCTCAGGGTCATGACATGGAGGCCCAAATGGGGCTCTATGCTCAGCGGGGAGCCTGCTTGGGATTCTCTCTCTCCCTCTGCCGCTCCCCACCTTGCATGCTTCCTTCCTTCCTTTCTTTTCTTTCTTTCTTTTTTTTTTTTAAGATTGTATTTATTTATTTGACTGACAGAGATCATAAGTAGGCAGAGAGGTAGGCAGAGAGAGATGGGGGGAAGCAGGCTCCCTGCTGAGCAGAGAGCCCGATGCGGGTCTTGATCCCAGGACCCTGAGATCATGACCTGAGCGAAAGGCAGAGGCATTAGCCCACTGAGCCACCCAGGTGCCCCAACTTCCTTTCTAATTAAAAAAAATTTTTTTTCTCCGTTCCACAATGATTGATCTTCCCTGGGAGAGATCCTTATGAGTCCAGACTGTAGCCAAGGAACCTCTGGCCATTGATGCATGCATTTTTAGTTGTTTTCCTTAAATTGAGTCCATTCTTCCTGATTCTGAAACACAGTAGTCTCCTGTTCTATAAAGACCACCCAAGATGGTGATAAGGAAGTGAGAACCTCCCTCTGCTCATGGACCCCTCAGAAGAATAACCGTCAGCAAATGTCACTCCCCTCCTCCCCACCAACACTCTGACAATCTTTAAAAAAATTTTCTTGCAGGGACGGGGGAGGGGGTAAGCTAAAGCAATTTCTTTGTTTCAAACATCCAAATGTCACTTCAAAGCAAAAACAAGTGCTGAGTTTACAGAGTAAAATGGTAATAGATTTTATCTCCGGAGGCATGGAAGGATTGTTTTGATTTTCTTCTTTGTACATTTTTCTACTTGATTTTTTTCATGTATTACAGTTAGAACCTAAAATAAACAAAGCAAATAATAATAAAAAAAAAATTCCAGGCTTCCTCTGTCCTCACTAAAATCTCCTTTTTCTTAAATCCCTTATACAAATGATCTATAATGTACAACTCAGCTTTGGTTACATTTTGTCCTAAGTGGACAGTTCCATAAGTGATACCACAGGGCCACTTACTGAAGGTTCCAGGAAAAACCATTTCACAGGCATGATCTCACCTTGGTCTGAATATTCTTGTCCCCTGACTAGGTATGTAAGTTCCTTGAAGGTAGAAAACATAATTTTACTTGATAATAATCCTTAAAGTGTGAGGTAGACAACAGAACCTCCAGAATGGAAATGTATCAATAAGCAATACTTCTATATATCTAAGCTCAACCTCTTTAAAAATGAAGGAGAGGCACAGTGAGATGCTATTACACACCCACCAAATTAGAACAATTATCTGAGTATCCTAACAAGTGTAGCAAAGAGGCAAAGGAGCAGGAACTCTCACAGAGGGATGGCTGGAATGTAAATCAAGACAAACATTTGTATCTCCTCCTATTAAACAAATTCCTTTCCTGGTCTCTATTCTAGAGAAACTCTTTTACTGGAGCCTTAGGTATAAAAGTGTTCATTGTCCCACTGTTTCTAAGAGCCAGAAAGTAGAAACAGTTGAGATATCCATTGTCAGGAAAATGAATAAATACAGGACATATATATGATAAATACTCATATAATGAAAAATGCCACAGTTTTGAGAATGACCAAACTATGGCCATACACATCAACATGGGTGAGTTCCCAGATGCAGTGTTGAACAAAAGTAATGCATATAGCGTAATTCCCTTTACACAAAGTTCAAAAACAGTCAAAGTGAAAGAACGCTTCAAGGGACACATACCTAAGCGGTAAACTATATACTAAAGGAAAAGAATGAATATCACTAAAGCCAGGAGAGTAGTTAAGTGGGGGTTTGGGAGGTTATGATCAGTGAGAGATCAGGGAGAACGTTTGGGACTTGGAAACTATGAGCAAAGTTCCGTTTTTAAAACTTAGTAGTTCTTATTGTACTTTAAGATATATATTTTATATTTTCTTAATATGTGTATTTAACAAAAAGAAAAGACAGCTCTTTTTGATACGTAGTTAGCTATAAAAAGTAGGTTACTGGGAAGGACTACATGTGCTATGATGCCATTATTGTGGGAAAAAAAGATCCATCTATGTAAAAATTTTAAAACCTATTTATGCATTTCTCTATTCATAGACATTTAAACCACTTCAAATAAAAAAATCGCAAATATCCTTTTTGGAATGTTTTAGTGTACTTATCTCATTAACTTCTTAGATACTTATATTTCTAGATACTAAACTACCTTTTTACTGGGACTTCTAGGCCATATCACCTGTATCACATATATAAGCATTACTGATGATTGCAGAAAGCTGATCAAAGAATCACATTACTTAATAGTATCCAAAATTTCTGTGATATGATGACCAAGTATCAGAAACCCTGCTTAGCAGTTTTCCTTATGTGAGGGGATTGGTGAGGACCTGCAGCGGCAGACAGGCTTTTGATCTGCAAGCTCACCGCCCCACCCTGCCATCTTCCTGTTCTAGAGACTATTTTATTTTATTTATTTATTTTTAGAGACTATTTTAAAGAGCTCCATTGTGACTTTATAGAGCTGCCTCCCTCCTGACCTGCCTGCCTATCTCTGGATCAGGAGCAATTTTCTTCCCCCAGGGGTCAGGGTGGTTGTTTGCTGACATGCACAGTTTAATTGGCGCAGCTAAGAGTTTCAACATAGTCACCTCTGTTTACGTATCTAGCCCTGTATCTCTTCTCTTTCAGCACACTGATCTACCTCGAAACTCTCACTCTCCCAGGTGTGAACACACAAGTGCTCCCTTTGCTAATGATGATGGCCAATTTTTGAACAGGTAGACAAAGGGAATGACAAACAGCCGGGTGCCTACCACGTACCAGGCACCGTACCAGGCATGTAACATACATTCATTGGTCCTCCCAGACTTCAGGAGGTGGTGTTCTCACGCCTCTATTAATGAGAAGGAACTCAAGGCTCAGTAGGCTTCATTACCTTGCCCCTTTCACAGACAACTAAGTGACAGAGCTGACCTCTATCTGGGGGATGAGTGCTCTTTCCCACCACAGTACTAATTACAACAAAGCAGGCTTCGTGCCGGAGGTAGTAGCATCCCTCCCCACCCCGCCCCATTCCGATGGCCCTATTTTAAGTGCCCAAGGGACTGCCTACCAAGTGATAATGGCAGGGGTTCTATTACCAACCAGGCCACTTGTCTGAGAAGACTTCAGTGGTGGTGCTGTCCTCGAACTGCTGTGCCATATGGGAACTCTGGGAGAAGCCGAGCAGATGATCTCAGAACCCCCGGGCCAGGGAAATATTCTGTATGACTTGAACATGGAAAACTAAATCATACTGTCCTGGACCATCTGGTCTTAATTAAATATGCTCAGCACTCCCTGATCACATCCTCTTTCCCTCATTAAATGCATAGAGACATACACAAGGGTTTGAGGGGGAATAGGCTATTTTACTAGGAAGGCAGTGGAGAAAATAAGTCCTAGAACCCCCCTCCCCCAAATAAAAACTTTCTATCAATCAGTCTCCAAGGCTGGTTAAGAACATGTCATTCTATTTACAGTACAGAGCCTTTTCCTTTTCAGGTTGGAGGGGAGGGAGAAACTTACGGTGTGTTGATTACCAGGCGGTCCCACTGCCCCTTGATGTCATCTTCAGATGGCTGTTCAGTGATATATAGGCCATCAAACTCCAGCTTCCTGGCGATTTCTTTTTCCCTTTTGAATACCACCAGAGGGACCTAAGAGTGGGAAGACACTGGTTACTAGAGAAGGCTTTCAGATGACAGCACCCTCTCCTAAGAATTCCCCACAAATTAGCCTTTCCAACTTCAGGGTGGTAATCTCTCTTTCTCTTACCTTCTCTCTCTTAAGTTTATATTTTTTAGTTAGTAATCTCTATGCCCAACCTGGGGCTTGAACTCATGATGCTGAGATCAGGAGCCACATGCTCCTCTGACAGAGCCAGCCAGGTGCACCTGAGGCAGTAATTTCTTCGCAGTGGGATTCTTTGGGTGCCTTGTCAAATAAATCTCTTCTCACTCCTTTGGCTAATATGCCTCCCTCTCCAAAAAGCTGTTTCATTTGGGCCACCCTTCAATGTTTGTATTAAATAGCTGATAGTAATACAAACCAGACTCCTTGACCCATCCTGGGGAGAAGGCCATATTTAGACCAGTCCCCAGGCCAAATGAGTTAGGTCCCCTAGGATTCCTAGACTGGAGTTGAACCAAGATTTAGAAAGAAAATGAACTGTTCTAGAGTTAATTGGTCAGCCACAGAAATACCATGGCATATTCCAGCCCCCTTCAGTGGCTATGGTCATATTCATGTCATGGTACTGATGTTTGGTTGATGAAACATGGTTTGCTAGCTAGGAGGAGAGGATTCACTGGGCTCTGTATGCTCTTTCGGTATTGAAGTCTTCTTCCTGAGAGCAGCACATTTACTGGTTCCTGACTATCACTCCCCATTCTCTTCCAGTTGTCACTGTCATTTTAGCCACCACCATTTTAGAGATGGTGGCATGGCTCTGATGACCTAACACTAAAAAGGTACACAGAGAAGAAGGGGAAAGTAATCTCCTTGCTCCAACCATCACCAAACACACATGCTTCAAACAAGGGACAAAGTTAGTGAGGTCAGAGGAGACTACTGAAATCCCAGGAAGTGAGTAGCCAGCACTCCTCTAGCCTGGAGAGCTCAATGGCAGACAGAGCCGGGGCCAGTCACGCGGCCGGTCACGCGGCCGTAAATCCACTGGGTACATGGCAACATCCCTCAGGGTTGGGTCTCCAGTTTCTTCCAGTAACTCTTTCTCAAAGCTCATGATATCCATATGCCCCACACTATTTCTTAATTTCCAAGGAAAAAAGGACAAAATCTAGATAGTCATTTGTGAAGTTACTTCTTGCCCTTTTTTCTTTAAAATGACAAACACCACCAAGAAGATAAAAGACTAATGACAGGAAGATGGCAAAGGCTAATAATAGGCATTTGCACACTGTGAGGAATCAATGATTGCTACTCACTAATAGATGATGTAGGAGGGAAAGCAAAGGTAAAGCCACTCTGACTAAGGTCTGCTGTATTCAGAGAAGATTCTGAATAATAATAATAGTAATAATACTACCAAGGACTGGAGCAGTACTCATCTCTGGGATTCGAAGCATTCCCCCTTCAATCTTCTAAGGGTTTATACACTCTTGTAAGGAGGACCTCCATATCTTTATTCCCAAGGCAGTGTTTACCTTCTGTTTTCTCTAGATAGCCAGTGTATCTGTACTGAAGCCAACAAGCCAATAAGCCAACAAGTCCAGGATGCCAGACTAAGGAAAACCACCAACATGATCTCGTGGTTACTATGTTTGGGGTTCTGAGTCCCGTTACACACAGTAATTCATTTAACACTTCCAGCAACTTTTAGGAGTTGGTGTTATGATTATAACACTCACTTTTACAGATGAGGAATCAGAGGAATGGGGAAGTTAGTGGCAGAGCTGGGAGTCCCACCCAGGCAGCTTTGCTCTGGACTCTGTGCTTTCATCATTACAAAGGAGTCCTTAGCATAGGTCAGGGCAAGTGGTCTCCCCAGTGGGGTAGCTAGACTTCCCGCAGGATACTCTAGTTCACCGGGGGAAGTGACGGCCACAAGGATAGGAATACATGTTGTGGACTCTTCCCAGGGAGAAGATGGCACGATGTATGGCCAAGGAGACTTCCAATCAAGAGAAGAAAAAAAACGTAATGAGAAAAAAGATGTGGTCTAGTAGCAGTAGAACTGGACTTAGAACACCAAAAATAGAATAGAGGGCTTCATATGAATATATGAAGATTCCTAAAACTGAAGTAGTTTGTGAAGACGGCCCCAGTGAACTAAGTCTCCTAAGATCCATGCCCTTGTGTGCCGCCCCCCTCCACGCCTCCTTTGCAGCAACGAGTCTGGGCTGCCCCTGTGACTCAGAGATGCGGAGTCTTCACAGAGAACCCTGGCTGAGCCCAGCCTTCCAGCTGTTTGTTCCCTTGCCAACATTCCAGGCACGAGAGCGTGCCGTCCTGGACAGTCCAGCCCAGCTGAACTGACAGATGGTGGCTGACACGGCTGCCTTCACGCAGAGCGGAGGGACTGCTCAGATGTGCCCAGTCAAGCCAGAGAATGAAAATGATTGTCGTTTTAAGCCACTAAGTTTTGGGGGGCAATCTGTTACAGAGCACTAGGTAACTGAAATGGTAATTCATCAGTAAGTTTTCATCTGCTATCTTGAGTAGTTGAAACCTAACACACTTCAAAAGGTGAAAAGCATTTCTGTAAAAATTCTAACTGAAGTTCACAGATCAGAAGCAGCTCTCATTACTAGCTCCACGTGTGACTTAGCCTGGTGATTCTAGTCCCACGAAACTCAATAGGAAGTCCCTGAAAAGGGACTCCCAGAGCAAGGCTTCTCAAATGGGTGTGAACACAGATCCCCCAGGAGGCATGCTGAGTTGCAGATTCTAAAAGTCTCCAGGTGTGGCCAGGGTTTGCAGTTCTCAGCCACTCCATGAGCCCCAGCCCACCAGCACAGTCCTGGAGAACAAAGGCCTGGCTGCGTTTGAAATGATGTGTCTTCCCCAAGGAGTCTGGCTAGATTCAGAGTGGCCTATGACTCACCTTCAGGCAGTAATAGCCCACCACACAGACCAAAGAGATGACGGTGTGGATAATGGCCAAGGCCCGCAATGCGGGTGCCATGTACCCAGTGCTCTCCTGCAGGACAAAGAACACCATCGCTTCTTCTTCTTCCTCATCGGTAAAGGAATTCCACAGATTTGCAACGTCTTCTGTCTCTTCTTCTGCAGGTTCCTCGGTGACCTGGCCCAAGACACACATTCTCTTATCAACATCAGAGAGGGCCTCTGCCACTGGCTCTCCCCCATTGTTTAGCATGCTAGCACCTGCTGCACAGACTAGGGACGCAGCATTACCTGCTGAGAGAATGAGCTTTAATGGAACTTCTTCCTAGGAATCTCCAGTATTTCTCTTAACTACGAACAAAATTTTTAAGAGACAAAGACGATCTTTCCAAAAAAAGAAAAAAAAATTCAAAGTAAGGAATGCTGTACTACCTATGCTAGGATCCCTAGACCATGGGAGGTAATTTCTGAAATACCATGGCCTGGGGAGGAGGCTGAGACACCAACACACACGCACACACACACACACACACACACTCGACATCTTCCAATCTTTTTTAGACACCTTTGACATTCGTGGCTTCATCAGCCATCCAGACACAGGTGATGCCCAGATTTATGCCTATGAGGCTCTCCCCCTATGAGGCTCTTGCCCTGTGGTTCCACCTCCCATGGGCTCTCTGTGCCTGGATCACTGTTTGCGATCCCTTCAACCTCAGTAAGGGGAAAGCCAAGCTTTGCCACACCCCCCTGTGGACTTCTAGTTCTCCTCTCCAGGCAACAGAACGCCATTACTGTTCAACCTAGGGGAAGGCTGGTGTATGTAAAAGTTGGCTTTAAAAAAGTTAGATTGATGGTTTTAGATAGAAAGGGAGAGAAGGAAAAGTTAGAACAGCCAGTTAAAGACAATGTCAAGAATCCAGGACCTATCATTCATTAATTCATTCCACTGACATTTATTATGTGCCTGTGGTCTACAAGACCCATTTACCAATGTTCAAAATCTTTATTTATCCTGATTAGTTCCTCTTTTCTCATATCCAAAAACCATTTGTGGTTAATTCTTCCCTCATAATGGTTCTAACCTATAGGCCAATGATAATGGCTTTCTGTTACCTTATCCTTTACTCATTTTGAGATACATCACATTGTAGGGTCCAGTACATATGAAGTACCCAATACACATTTGAAGAGTTTATGACATAATGACTAGGATAAGCCTGAACTCTGGAAACAGTGCCGGAACTGGATTCCCAGGCAAGTGGTGTCGCCATTCTCTGTGCTGCTAAAAACCATATCCCTTTAGAAGCCAGTGTCTTAGAAATTTCCTTAGATATTAGCATTTTTCTTTTAATTAAGAGCACACATTCTATTAGGATTTAACAAAAAAGAATACCATCTATTTAGTAAATCATCCCTGAATGTGGTATCACCTTATAAAAGAGTAGGATGAAGTTGATCGCGAAGGCTACGAACAGAGCGAGGAACCTCAGGTTGTAGAAATTCCTGGCCAGGTAATGCTGGAAAGGAAAGGACAGGCAGGAGTAGAAGAGTTTTGGAAGGGAAAGAGAACTTCCTTCCCTCAAACAGAAGACCTTGTCTGGTTAGAAATGTAGACAGAACAAGTCCTATTCATTGGTAACCCTGGACTTATGATGTATTTGGGGAGGAACCAGGGACATTGATTAAAAAAAAAATTGCTGAGAATGATGCTCAAGGGAATCCCGCTCTGGGTTACCCCTCAGGGAACCAAATGTCTAAACATGCCACCCCAAAGAATTAAAATGCTGCTGTGAAGGTGTGTGCGTGTGTGTGTGTGCGCATTCCATGCAGAAATTACGAGTATTCGAAGCCCACTGTAGGCCCAGCCAGGAGGTGGCCAGTCTGTGGCCTAGAGTCCTTGTCCGTTTGTAAGTCACAGAGCCTCTGCCTTTGTGTTCTCAAGGGGCAGTATTCCCACTGCCATCTTCCCCAGAAAATCCAGCCCTTGTGGACAGGAATGGTAAAAGCTCTCAGGCTCTCTGTGGAGGGGGTGCTCCCCTTGGTGATGTCCTGGCCATCAGCAACTATCCCTCACTGGGCAATGTGTCAGAGAAAGGACATAACGAGCTATGCTGAGAGCTGACTACATGTGGAATAACTTTTGAGGAGTAACAGGAGAACCCAATATGACCATATTCTTTGTGCATCCAAGATGACCCAACTACTTCTGAACTTGGGACTACGATCCTCCACGTCTGCACATGACACAGGAAGAATCTTCTAGAAGGAGGTATCTGCATCCTGTTGTGGATAGCACAGGGCATTCCAGGCTAGGTGGGGGGGCTAGAGCACTTGGCTTTGCCCAAGTTACCCTCTTCTCCTTTTCCTCCCCCACACAAAGACAGATGAAGGAGAAGAGGAAGGAAGAGCAATGAGAAAGAGGAAGAAGCATTATGGACACGAACAATGACATAGAATGCGGCCCCTCGGCTGAGGTCTGAGCCAGGAGCAGGGCAGGGCGTGAGCGCTTACCAGTAACTTGGTCTGATAGATTTCCAGCCCTTTGAAGAAATTAGCCATGAAGGCTTCAGGCTTCTCGACTTTCTGGCCCCGCCGTCGCTTCTTCTTCTTTGTCACATCTGCCCACAGGGCCTCGGCCTGCTCTTCCTCTTTGGCCGTATCCTCCTTCTCCCCGTCTTCTAGGCTGCAGGAACGAGAGCCCCATCAGCACAGAAGGGCAGCGGGAGGCCTGGCCCAGAGAGGGGGACTAAATTAAAAAGAAATCTTGTCATTATTCCTGGAGGGTATCACCCCACGGTGGCTGGACGCCAGCTCCACCCTTAATGAGCGATGCGGCTCTGAGGAGCTGTGGTCGTCGGGGGCCATCCGTTGTAAATGTGCTTGTAATCCTCTTCTGATAGGGGGATAAACAATTTTTTTTTCCCCTTCAGAAAAGTTGATTTTTAAAGACTGCTGGAAATAGTAATAGTACCTATTCTTCTAAGCTTGTGGTCAGACTTAAAAGTGAGCCACCCAGGTGGCTCAGTCTGTTAAGCGGTCGACTCCTGATTTCAGCTTAGGTCATGATCTCAGGCTTGTGAGATGGGGCCGCACATCATGCTCCACGCCCAGTGGGGAGTCTGCTTGAGATTCTTTCCCTTTCCCTTTGCCCTCCCCCCCGATTTGTGCTCTCTAAAAACAAACCAAAAAAGACCTTAGCATAGACCGCAGTGTGTAATATGCATTCACTATACTAGAAAACACCACCACCACCATTATATGAAGTTGCTAAGTGTGGATGTTCAATCATTTGTTTGGCCAGATTGGGAAGTTCTGCTCTTCTAGTGCCATGACAAAGTTAACATGAGTAATGGAGTATGCTTACTGGATAGCTGGGGTAAAAAGAAGTATGGCCAGGGCCTGCACAGTACCTGTTCCTTGTAGTAACAGAGATCAAGATTTCTAGTTAGCACAGCAATACAACAGGAGATGTCATCTAGAACGACCTGCTTAGGGTTGGAAGTAGCCAAAGCTACCAAGAACTTACTCTGTCTTCTCAGGCTCCACTTTCCCTTCGGCTTCATGTGCTGCTTTCATCTCAGCTGCCTGGACAAAAATAACAATCAGTCAAATTTTCCTCAACTTGAAGAGATCACGGTCTCTTCATATACAGCACTGGCCGTTTTCATCTCCTTGTCACACATCCCCTTGGCTTTCTCTCTTCAGAATGGCTCTGCTTTCCTCAGGATCACGGATGTAAGTGGATCAGCCACAAAAATGGTTTGCAATCCATTTCTCCAGAGAAATGCCAATGCAAAGATTGCAAACTTAAAAAGTCAGTTGCCCTGCTATTATTCAACTCCCAGAGAAAACTTGGGCTAGGACCCCACGGCACTGTCCCAACAGCCCACGGGGTCAGGGAGGGATGGGTCACAGATCACACCAGGTCCTATCCACAGCCTGCTTCCACCAGACAAAATTCCTTCCTTGTCTTCAATTTTCTTACCTACTATGCCAATCCCTCTGACTGATGACCACTGTAATTAGAATAAAATTCAAGGTCCTCAGTGAGGTCTACAAGGCCTATGTGATCAGGGCCTTTTTCTCCATCCTTGTCTTATACCACTTGACTTGTTACCTCATTTTCTTCCCTGGCATATTCCAAATCCTTCCCAGCACCAAGATCTTTGCACAAGCCACTCTTCTCCCTGGAGTATGACTGCCCTGGTCCTTCCTGTGCCTGACATACTTCAGGACTTGGTTCAGGTGACACCTTTTCAGAAGCCTCCTGAACTATCCTATTCATAGTAGAGCCCATACTCACTTTGTAACACGTGGCCTTGTTCATTTCTTTCAGCACGTGTCACAAATGGTTATTATCTTATTAATTTGATCACTTCTTCCACTAGAAGCTGAGATCTAGTAAAGCAAAAGCATGTCTCTCTTGTTGACCAATGTATTTCCGTGGATCCTAGGAATACAGCAAGGTATGTAATAGGCCTTGAATTAATCCCTATTATGTATCAAACTCTGTCTGGCACCTGGAGCTACATCAGGGAGCAAAACAGAGTAAATAAGTTCATATCACAAGAAGGCCTATGGTTCTGATGCTTCCATCCCAGACTCTCCAAAATTAGGTACGTGTTCTCTCCTCTGCATTTCCTTTACCTGGCATTTTTCCTTCTTAACATTCTCATGCTTGTATGAACTTCTGCAATGTCTATTTTTCTTCCACTAAATTACAGGGACAATGCACTTCTCACTTAACATTATCTTCTCAGAGCCCCAAACAGTGGGACACACATATTAACTATTCAATAAATATTAATGAAATTAATGAATAAAATTTGTCTTTGGCCTCTGATGTCTTTACATTCCTCTCCATATTCTCTTTGATGCTAGAATGATGCTATGAGTTAGATGCTTCCGTGGAGGGGAACACCCAGAACTTTCCATGACCAAGGGGTTCTGGATTACTGTTATTTCCTTAATCTAGTGAACTGACTCAAAGCCCAAATTGGATAGTGAGTACATCTCAAGAAGAAAATGTTCCAAGCATGATGCTGGGCAAAATGATATCATCTGGACCACTTGGGACACTGGAGAAGTATGGTCTCAAAGGAAAGGTCTCAGCATATGCTTTCTAGGTTTCTCCCACTCTCTGAAAGTCTGCTTCATGCCACTTCGCTTTTCTTATGAAAGCCCTCCATCAGGACCTGTCCATGCTAACTGTAAGAAATCCAGAGAGGATTTTTACCTTTATGAAATGATAGATGCTTCTTTGTTTTATGCCATTTTGGCTGACGAAAGGTTTGATAGGAACACTCTCATTTGGATAGTGAAGAAAACCTTGCCCTGGTGTTCTGTGCTTTCTGTTCGCTCACCTAACCCACGCATCACAAGAACTAACCTTCTGGTGAAGTCTTGGAAGACCATCAGATTTGGCCTTCACAATGTAACCTGAAGATCACTCAGCAGCTAGACTCTGTGACAACCATCTGAGTGTTGCTCTTTCCCAGACATGGCAGAGAGTTGCAAGATCAGGGAGAGAAGAGCTGGTAACTAATACAGTGTTGGCGCCTAGGGAGCCAGCATCAGAAGTGACTGCAAGTCTATTTCTGGGCATAGAGAAAAGATGACAGAAACGACTTGTGCTTACCTGTGCTTTCCTTTTCTTCCGGACAGTACTCTCTAGTGTAGGGGGTTCATCCTTGCCAATAATCTCAGAAAGGTCACCCAAACCCACTTCAGGCCCATGCTTTAAGCCACCTTCTTTCTTCGGGTGTAATCCAAAGAGATCTGACATAATATCTGTATCTCCCTTCTCACCCTTCACGAAGTGAATTAGTTCGGGTGGAACCCCTGGCTCAGTCACCTCTGCCCGCTCAGCATCCAGAGCATCGTCATGGATACCAAACTGGGTGGGGTCAGGCATGTCACCCAGGATCTTGGTCACTCTGATGTTCTTTGCCCCTTCCACGAGGCCGCCTCCAAACACTGTGTTCCAGAGGATCTGGAAGATTCCTCCCAATATGGTGAAGAACAACCGGAAGAGCCCCACAAACAACATCCAGAAGAAAGAGAAGAACACTTTTACCAGCTCCTTCACAGTCATCTTTTTCACCTTCCTGTACTGTTTCCGGAGGTTCTTCAGGGTTGCCTTCTTCAGAAAGTTGGCAATGTTTCTCTTCACTGAGGCACAGGCCATGGCAAATGCAGAGGCTGACTCGAAAGACTTGTCGTCTTCCTCTTCACCCTCAATTTCTAACACATAAGATGAATCTTCATCTTCTTCCTCCTCCTCGTCGGGCCTCTCAGCTGAGTCAGATTCGGAGATCTGAGAGGCTAACTGCATTTCAAAGATGGTATCCTCACAGAAGTTCACAAACAGTTCCATCTTTTCTTGCTCTCCCCCTTCATTGACCACATCAAAGATGAACTGCCGCTTTGACTCCTTCACTTGGGGCTTCTCCCACTGAGTTCGACTGGATTCACTGATCTCGAAATAAACACGCTCAATTTTCTTGGCCCCACCCATGATCTCAATTCGTCCCAGGTACGGTTCAAAGTAATTTAGTACACTTCCTGCTGGGTCCAACAGACACTTAAGGCGAGAATCATTTGGCATGTGTTCGGAGAGATTGGTCAGTAACACTGCCACATTAAACCCTATGTCCTTGGCCGGCTCATGGAACCGGTCTACAAAATCAATGTAATTAAACATATCATTCTCATCAGCTTCTGCGCACGAAAGGAGAAAGTCAATCTCTGACTGTGTGTACTGTTTCTGCCCTTCCATGGCCTTTTGGAACTCTTTTTTAGAGATAATCCCTTTACCATCTGGGTCATATTCTTTGAAGGTGTCTGAGCTGGTTAGGTCTTTAAGTTTCAAGAACATGTCAAAGAATTTCAAGATCATTTCTACATTGGTAGATGATTCTACCAGTGTGTCAACCATCTGCTTGCCAATAGTTCCATTTACCACATTCCCTGTGAGGCAGGTTCAAAAAGACATACAAATATATAAATAAACCCAAGTCATCATGTAACTGGTCAGGTAGCTATTTTTTAGGAAATTTGTATGCCCAATCAGGTGGCTCTTTTCTGACCGTGATGGTTTGAAATGGGTAGGAGGGAGCAGCAAGCCATAAAGACTACACCACTAGGAGCCAAGGGGGAAAGAAACAAAGGGAAGAAGGAGATGGCCACACCAGTGCCTTTTATCTGGACTGGGGCCTGGGAAGTGGTTTCATTACCAGATTACTGGGGACACATAGGGATAAGTGGTGCCCCTCTTATCCCCTTAGACCTAGGAGGGTGCCCAACTAGATGGCTGGCATACACACTGGCAGCCAGATGTACTGAAAAGCAATGGGGAGAGGGAGAGGATAGGGAAGAGCAAAGCTTGGAGGTTTTCCCCAGTTCATTCTGGCTTTCCTAGTAACATAAAATGAGTTGGTTTCAGGCTTTGTCCATCAGACCATGTGCCCCTTACTCATTTTTTGCTTCTGAAAATTTGGCTTTCTAACCAAAGTCATAAGGCATCAATGACCTGCCAGAAGGATAATCTGCATGATTAGTATGGTTAGTGCTCAGACCAATTACAGTTGTGTGAATGCCTAGTTATACCAAACAGCCCAACCTTCCAGGAGGGACAGAAGCATCACCACCATGTCCTGAAGGAGATCCAAGAGTTCCTTCAGCAGCTCGATCTGACTGGAATCCTAGAACAGAAACAGGAGATACCCCTGAGCTATCTGATCCCTCAGCAAAGTATAGGGCAGTGAGCAAGAAGAGCCTGCTCTGGAAAGGTTAGGTGAAGGTCGTGTCCATTGTGCCTGTGGACATCGTATCATCCACTGTTGGTAGCATCGGGGAGACTTGCTGTGGCTGGTCTTATCCAAGAGAGCTTCTTTAGTTTCCCTTTTATTAGTACAATATGGCAGACATACCACTTGTTGTCCAAAGCTACTGAACAACCCAATCCACCAAACAACCATTAGATATTTCTACTACTTCATGTTGTGTTTTGTACACTGAGAATGATCAGGTGAGCTTTTGGGGAATACCACTGCAATCCAATTAAGGTATCAAAGTTATAATCATCAAGTGGGTTCTCCTTTCTTTCTGGGTTAGGGTCTCCTGATTCTAGCTGGTGGTGATCTTGGTGCCACTGTCCCTTAATATATTATAGAATTGAGGCTATTCCTCTGCTTTTGCTGCTAGTGTGTCTGGTTTTCACTTCAGGCTCACAGACAGGGCATTGCCAAGTTAGCTCTCTGTTTTAAACTCAATGTCACAGAAGGAAAAACAACCCTTGGATGATCCGAGGCGGGCAATCTGAGGGTGAGATTTAAAGGTACTTTCTGGGCCACACTTCTTGTACAGACACTCTCTCTCACAAACACAATTTTGTCAAGACTCTAGCTTTCAGGGGGACTGCCCCCCTTTGGCATGGGTCAGAGCTACACATGGAATATCACAGGGGAGAGAATATGAAGAGCTGGAAGAGACCTCAGATCGCCTATCCTAATTCCCAATAGTTCACAGATGATGGACCCAAAAACCAGGTAGGGGGAGTGACTCTTGAAAGTCACCAGCAAGGAAGGAAGCAGGGCCAGGCTCCTGTCTCCAGAGCCTTCGCACCTCACCGGCCCAGCTGGGCTGACACAGGAGTGGACGTGTTACCGCCAAATGAGCAGCGCTCCCAAGAACTCTCTCCTCCCATAAGGCCAGAGTCAAAAGGGGAAAAATGAAAGGGTTAAATAGCACATTCCAGTAGAGAGGGGACAGATGTGACAGCCTTGAAAATTTTAGATACACGTTACTTAAATTAATGCTGCAAATGTTACTCTAATCAGCCTGAAACACATCCTGAAATTCTCCCTCATGTGTTGCCATGGAGAGAGGCGATCGACAACTATATACACTCCATTTGTTTGTTCATAATAAATGCTCGGAGCGATTCCGATTCATCTTGCCAGAGAGATGGGGAGTGAGAAGGAAAGGCAGCAATGGGGAGGGAGGGGAAGCCAACATGGGAGAAAAGGGATATATGAATTACAGAGACATGCAGACATTTGACAGACCCAGAAGGGGCTGGTAGATTGTCAGAAACTGACACGACAGTGACAAGGAAGCAAAAAGGATGAGCATCATAAAAAGCGAATGTTGAGGCAATTATGTAAAGGATAGGTTGGTGGGACACAAGGAAGGAAGAAGCTGCATCCATGCACAAGCCTGTCTGGGACACCCCTGGAGGCATTTGTTCCTGTCACCCAGTGAAGCCCTCAGGTTTAAAAGTGAGACCTCATCTGCATGGCTGGTCCAGCCGTTTGACCAAGCAGCCACGTGAACACAGGGGAATACCAAGGGGTGGGGAGTGATTTTGCATTCACACCAATGACACAGCGGGGAAGGGCCACAGTACCTGAGAGAGTTTCATCTGCATGTTAGCAAACACATGGAGGAAGCCGACCACCGCGTCCCACAGCCTGCTGTGAGCCAGGCTCTGCTGGTTCCCAATGCAAGGGCCCTATAGAGAGGAGGGCATCCTCATTTCATGGAGACTTACTTCAGCATGAGCTGCTCTGACTCTTGCCCTAGTCAGTGCACAGGACACCTGCTTCTACTAGCAGATAGCTCCTTCCAAAAGTTATGTATTTTGTGGCTCACTGTTTTCCCAGGGTGTTACTTTTTCCACCCCAACACAGGGACCTGGTCCAGGAAAAAACCACCAGGAATTTCACAGTGCAGTGGTTTTTCAGAGATTTTCTTTTAGCTTGAGAATGTGTTTTTCAAATAAAATACTACAAAGAAGAATATTATTTAAGAGTGAAATGCTCTGGTTGAAATGGGACTGAAGGATACTCCAGCCCACTCTCACCTCCACCTCGGCCTCAGCGGGGTTCTGAGGAACTTCAGGCTTCCACAATTTGAAAAGCAGGCCCTACTGTTTTCAGGTAAAGCTATGCATAAAATGCTATGTGCCGTGGCTATCTACTCAAGTAAAAAAATGTGAATAATATTCCTAATGTTCAGGGGTGCCTGCGTGGCTCAGTCAGTTAAGCATCTGCCTTCAGCTCAGGTCATGATCCCAGGGTTCTGGGATCAAGCCCCACATCGAGCTCTCAGCTCAGCGGGGAGCCTGCTTCTCCCTCTCCCTCTGCCTGCTGCTCCCTCTGCTTGTATTTTCTCATTCTCTCTATTACAAATAAATAAATAAAATCTTTAAAGAATATGTTCCTAATGTTCAACCACCTTTAGGGTTTTCGTATCGTTAACCTAAATTTTAAGTATAATATAATCTCTACCTTTTCTGAAAGCTAAACTTAGAGGAATGACTTCATTACCCATTTCCATTTTTTCATCTTGGTAACTTTTCCTATTTTTTTAAAGATTTTATTTATTTATTTGACAGATAGAGATCACAAGTAGGCAGAGACGCAGGCAGAGAGAGAGGAGGAAGCAGGCTCCCTGCTGAGCAGAGAGCCCAATGCGGGGCTTGATCCCAGGACTTGGGGATCATGACCTGAGCCAAAGGCAGAGGCTTTAACCCATTGAGCCACCCAGGCACCCCAATAAATTTTCTTATTTTTATACATTGAATCAACATTTTAAAAAAAATCATCTGGAATTCTTCCACATGGGAGATTGGTCTATTCATTCTTACCTATTTAATCATTTACTTAAATTAATAGGGACTCCACATATTCATTGTATGCTCTGGGTTATTACCCAATACTACTCAATTTTGTCACTCAAATTGTTTCAGTGTTGGCCCCTGGGAGCTCTTTCAGCTGGCCTGTGTCCCTTGGACATAGGCCCATCTTTCTCTCTCTCTTCCCTGTCCCACCCCCCACATTTCCTTGCGCTATATATGGGATTCTCCATGTCTTCTTGCATATTTCTTGCCCCAGCACTAAGACAAGCCCTTTCTCTAAGAAGTCTGGTTCCTCTCACGGGAAAATGGCATTAGAAACTAATCTGGGTGCTAGTTGTGCCTGCTGCTACTGTGATGTCATTATTTTAAGGCCCTCTCAGCTGATATGACAGCAGATATGTGTGGGTTATACTAGCCCATGTGTATGCAAAGTATCTAGAAATGTTTCCATAGGTAAGTATCTGTATCAATACCACGTCCAACATGAATTTAGCATACTGACCTATGTATCCAACTCTAACACATTTCCACATGGGCCAGTCGGCCATCTAGCTGCTTCTTGCTTATCTGTAATCATTCAACAGTGAGAAGCCTGGCTCCTGCCATTTAGTAACGGCTCACTTCCATTATATGTGTAAAATGGTTGCAGAATTATTAACACATATCCCTAGGGGAAAAGCTTTAGCAACTAAAGTGCTTATGTACAGTTCCTTTTGCCTTTGGTCTTACAGTCAGTATTCATTCCCAAAGTTTCTTAGGTTAGCACCTTATTCCCCACCCCCTCAGTGAGATCATTTTGTATATTTCTCATACCCTTAGATTCTTCTGTCATGTTCTGCCTATGCTTCTCATCCTTAACTTTTCCTTAGATTTTGTTTCATCTTCAAATCGATCTTCTATAATAAATTTCCAAAAAGAACACAGGTACCACCTCAAGTTCTAGAAAAGGGTTGGCAGAATTCCCAAGGAAGAGGGCAGCATGAGAGGTAGTGCCTGACTTCCTAAATCATGTAAGCTTGTTTAAAAATCACTGTTTAAGGGGCGCCTGGATAGCTCAGTGGGTTAAGCATCTGCCTTCGGCCCAGGTCATGATCCCAGAGTCCTGGGATCAAGCCCAACATCAGGCTCACTCTGCCCCCACACCCTGCTTGTGTGTTCGCTCTCTCTCTCAAATAAATAAATAAAATATTTAAAAAGAAAAATCACTGTTCGTGTACATTTGATGTCTAATCCCTAGAAAATTCTAGATTCTTTTTGGAACAAAAAAGTTGTTGTAAGAAACTCACATTCACCAAAAAGAAGCTTCTTTTTTTACTTTGGGTTAAGTGCTCCAAGGGAAATTCTGAAGATTAGGATGGCTTCTCCAGAGAGCAAATCAAATGTTTGTCAAATCTGTTCAATGACCTCCCCAGATATTTCACATTCTGTGACACTTCAGATCAGTCACCTGTTTCTACAGTTCTGTCTCCATGTTCTTATAATCCTTGAGTAAAACAAGGATTGCTCTCTCCCTTAAAATCTTTCAAGTTGAGTCTTAGTTTTGTGTTTATTTTAATAAACAAATATGATTGGAGTGTGCTGGTGCACTCATTAGATAGTTTTTTAAAAAAATCTCCTACTACACCCCAGAGGACTGTGATACGGCTACTGACTTCATAGGAAATTAGGCCCAAGTACATCCTTTCCACAGTCATTAGACTACTGCATGCAATAACCAGAGACTGCTATAAATGGAAAGAATGCTGTGAGATCTAAATATTCAACTGGAAATTCATTTTAAATTTGACTGCCATTGGACATAGTTTATGTGCTGCTAAACTCTTTTCCAAGGAGTTTATTTTCTGACAAATTCGTAGGATCTTATAGGTTCTTCATCCCAAGACTCAACATCATTTATCTCTTTATTCCTTCATTCTATCAATTGTGCACTCGACCCCTCATGCTTAATGAGTAGCTAGGGTGAGCCACACATGGTAGAAATGAAGAATTTTAGATCAAATAAGAAATTTTCCACCCACAAAAATTTTCAATCTAAGAGGGAAAGGAAAATGTAACTAGGTAAATGCAAAGAGTGTGTGCCAATGCTAGGAACAGGTCACAGTGAAAGACCATGAACTGTAGCTTCTCCTAGAGAGTAGTCCTCTCGAAATACTCTTCTATACGTGGTTCCTATTTGTGGCTCCACATTGCCAGTGCCAGGTCTGGAGGCACAGTCCATAAAGCCGTGCTATTATTCCATAGGGAATACAAAATACGGGGCATTAAAAACGCTCTGTTCTCAAGCCTGCACTCTGCAGCACGTACCTGGATATATTCCGTAAGAGAATTGAAAATCTGCTTCGTGACTGCCAGAGCTTTGGAAAAATTGTGCTGTCCAGATTCGTCAATGATGTCCTTCCCTGAATAATACCAGTAGAAATCACTGATTGACTCCTAAGAACAAACAAGGAGAGTTAAGTGTTTCTTAAACTTCCAGTCAGTGAAGCTAAAAACCCAAGGTTCAGAAAGAGTACAGGAGAAACCCACATTTCTATGACCTCCTCCTTAGTACAGAAACCTAGGAAGAAGCACAGAGATACCTAATCCCTAGCATCTCTGAAGAGCATATACTCCTCTAAAAAAGACCAGATAGGAGAGAGGATGGTGTTCAGCGGCACACGGGTGACCACGAGGCAGGAAAACTCACTCACAATGAAAAATGTACATTAAAGGTAATCATAATTATCATCCAACTAACTGGCACAAGAGCAGGGACATAAGAGCTAACACTGGGAAGTGCCAGAGGTTATTCTGACCCACGGCCCTGTAGGACATCTCTCCATCTTTGCAACCATCCTATGAGACAGGTGCTACCCATTCTATAGATGAGAATGTCAGAACACAGGGAGGTTAAAGAGATTGCTCTAGTAAGTGGCAGAACCAGGAGGAAGACTTAGCAGAGAGGAGAGAGAATCCTTTTTTTAAAATGTTTGTGTAGATTTTCCTGTCATTATTAGGATTTCATTCAAACAGTTAAACAGAGTGACTTCTCACGCACTAAGAACTTGTACACTCATCCTATTCCCACTATCTCCTGTACCTCTCTTTTCTAGTGAAAATCTGTTTCCATTCACGTATTGTGGCTCTCGGGCACTGTGGTGAGGTTTTCACTGGCAAAACTGAGGTAACTGGCATTTCATCCAAGATGATTGGATACTTAACCACTCCCCCTATTTCAGTTTTCAAATACAGGTTTTTAGGTATTTGACTTCTCATAAGTGTGTGGACATAGGATATAACACTGTTCTTATTGGGGCTGGCCCAGACCCTGGGCCTTCCCTGATCCTATGCAATAGTCTTTAGCTTCTGGAAATGTGCATGAGCCATGCCACCGTCCAAGGCCCACTGACCTGCAGACGCAAGAGGTAGTCCACGGTACTGATGATGACGTTTATGGTGGTGGTATTGCCCATCTGAGTCCGCAGGAAGTTCTGAAAGTCTAAGAACACCAGGGCTGTGTTAGGGCCTCTCTCGTCATGCTGAGGACGCTGGGCAAGCACTCTTGGCTAAACTCAGAAGAGACATGCTGTGTAAAAAGCCTTACAAGATCACCCCGTTTGTGTCCTGGTGGGTCCTGCAGGACAGGGTCCTTCCCTGAGCCCTCCCATCCTTGTGAGGCCAGAAAGAGGACTTAACAAGCCCCAGGGACTTGACGGAGAGGGGTGGGTGTTTAGAGTCACCTTCTGAAGATTCTGGAAGCCACTCAGTCTGGGTGGCACTAAACAACACCAGCCCTTAAGCTCAAGTCATTTTTCCAATGAGGGTTTTTTTTTTTTTTTTTTAATTTTATTGAGGAATGGATTAACTGTTGTCCTTGAGTCAGCAGCTGGTTGTATGAAATGTGGCATCCTGAGCTGAATCATAATTTGGCACCTGAATGTTGTTTTCCTTTGACAAATCAATCTGTTCTACTTACCACTGTTATGTCCTTCACAAAGTAACTGCAGGAACCGAAAGAGATCACGAGTAAACTCGTCATTCTGGAGTACTTTTTCACCTTGAAAACAGAATACTGGTGAGCATTTGTTTGGCTTCTCAACCCAGACCACTTTGCAAGGCAAATAGCCGCAAAAGTGACAAAGGGCCTGCATCAGAACAGTTCAGAAAGGGAACTTTAAATGAAGGGGGGAAAACCCCAGTAACCTGGAACTGAGGCTACAGAACACAATGACCAACCAAGCCAACGAACTGAGCCCCGGAATGCGTTTGTCAGGAAAACAGCTAGGCTGCTCGCAGTAATGGCTCACAGTCCAGAACCCATGCTTTACGGATGGAAAATGCTTCTTTAATTAAGCATCAGAATACTGAGTTAAGCTTCACATGCAACTACCAAGCCTAAAAAATGTGTCTACACCGCAGCAATTAAATAAGGTCCCTCAGGACTCACATGCATGGTAGACAACTGGGGCCAGACTCTCAGACTTACCACGCTCACGCACAATGACTGGTGAAAAGAGAAAAACAGAAGGCAAAGTAAGAAAAACCATAAACACCATGATAAACTGTGTTTAGTTAAGGCTGGCTCTGTGATCACATCCAGCCTTTATCAAAGCTACCAATGGGAAGAGTTTGCTGAAATTGGGCAAGTCCTTGCAGATTAAGAAGCACTGAGCAGGGGCTCTAACCAGAAATAGTTAATTATGGTAACCAGGAAGAGAACAGCCTCCACATTTATTAGTTACTTACGTGTTCCTTCCTCAGTAACCATACCCAGGCCTTCTGCTTTATTCTGCCTTTCAAACGCATTCAAATCAAGGACACTTGTAAGAGACGAGAGAAAACAAGGTTCAGGGCTATGCACACTGGGAAAATGGATTTCTAATGTCAGTGCCTTTATTGACTAAGAATATCTTGTCCTTGGGTTATCATAAATGGTCTAACACAGTGCCGTGTGGCTCAAAGCCTAGCAGTTCCCTGGGTTTGCGTCAAGAGTGTTGCCCAAGGATGCCTATAAGCTCTCAGGCATGCCCTGAGAGGGGTCAGAAGAACTTACAATGACTGCCCTTGTTTGTCCAGATTGAGTTCTTTCTTATGCATGAAGATTTAGAAAGGTTTCCCAAATAAAGAAGGAATAATCTGTTTCTGCGATTTCCCTAAAGAAAGTCTACTTTAAACTGCACAAATTAATGCTCCCCTCCCACATTTACCTCTTTTCTCCCTGAATCATAAGAACTGTGGTTTTAGGGCTTGGGAGGAATGCTCACGGACAGTGCTTCGGAGTTCAGAGTTCAAAGGGCCACACCCTTTTAGAATTCTTGTGTCATTCAAAAGCCAACAGTAGCAGAGGTTAAGCTTTCTGGGGGTAGTGGTGTCCCTGAACCTGTAACAAGCTAGCCTTTTTTTTTTTTTTGGTCTCCACTTTCTGTGAACTTCCCAATCACAGCCACCCCCAAATCCTACCTAGTGCAACCACAGAGTTTGATAAGGAGGACAACGTGTAACCATATTATTTCCAACTGGGGCTCATTCTGTTTCTCTAACAGATTCTCCTTCCCCAATCTGAAAGGCTTTAATAGACCCTAACATGGGTTATGTCTCACAAAAACACAGCTGCTAAGGCAGCTTATGGCCGAATCCATGAAGATTCTGTAAAACTTTGCCTTCCCGGTACCACCAGGCAAAGGAAATGACCATTGGATTGGAAAGATGTCAGGGAAAAAAAAACCACATCATTTCTTTACCCCTTTTAGGGAGCCACATATCTTCTGCAAGTTAGATGAATTTTAAAGAGAAAACAGTGAAAATTCCTATTGCCATATAGTTGGTTTTTCCCAGACTCTGGTGTAGAAAAGTTCTTCTCAATAACACAAAACCATCTTTCTATTTTAGCTTTGTTGTTAAGGGAAGAGAGCAGGGAAGTAGGATCTTTGGACAAAGAGGAGCAGTTCTGATTCAGGAGAGTATCTGGGGGAACAGATATTTCTGATCCTTACTCCATTCCAAAACACCCATTTCAAATGTTTTAATTTCTCTAATGTTTTGGTATTTTACCAATATGTATTATTTTTATAATTAACAAAAATCATGAAATATCTTAAAACTTCTGTTAGTACTCACTTGGCCTCTAAAGGCATGTCACCTGTCCCTCTAAGCCATAATTACAAATGAGTTTAATAATATGAAGTATTAGATACTACTAAGAGAACACTTAGAAATTTAATTGAGAATTTTGTGGGCAACATGGAACTGAATTGCCTTGAGTTTTGTCATTCTGAGTCCACACGTACTATCTCACCTTCAGTGAAGTCAGGCCTGGCAATATTACATTTTCTTTTCTTGAGAGAGGTAATAAACGAGTTGGTTGTTGGCGCGGGAAAAAAAATGGAGCTCAGAAAAAGGGATTGTACTGCAGCTCAAATATGTTCCCTCTCACCCCAGGGTACATAAAATATTTATTCCATCAAACAAGGTTAGCAAAATTATGAAGTCCACCAAAGGGAAGTATGTCCATCTTGCAAATTTTTAAGTGGAAAATGTAATAACTCTATTTTTAAGAATATTAATTAGAGGCAAATTAGCTAGATAATTATAACTCTGATTTCTTTTAGAACGAGTTACAGACTATTCAAAATACATATGAATCTTAGAGAGTAAGCTGATGCTTAGAAAAACTGCTAGCTTGTTTCCAAAATGAGTAGGCATGATAACCTTAAACAACTTTTGGCTCTGCATCATTCATCCATCAGGGGGTCAGCCATGAGAGGAGGTTACATATGTGGTAATAAAAGTAGAAGTTCAATGCTTTGTTTTTTAGGCTATGGCAAAATGTTCCCATGTTAGAATGGACCTCTGCTGAAATGCCTGTGTCAAAATATGTACCCACCAAATACTTAATCAGGCTCAAAGAACTGTTAAGGATGAAGATGAACAGAGGGCCTAATGGGCCTAACGAAAACATAGCCTTGAGTAATACTGAGGCATTCCTCCACTTTTCCATTCTTTCCTGGTTTGGCTTTTATGAGCATATGTGTTAGGAGAAACACTCAGGTCTGAGGAAAATGACATACCAAAGAAAAGGAGGTAAAGGTGATCGATCAAAAAACCAAACTAGGTGTGTGTTTGTGTGTGTGTTTGTGTGTCTGTCTAATGGAGATTACATTTCCCCTTCTGTATGCTATTTGAATATAAGCCTGAAGCTGGAGGAACAATACCGACCTTCTTAGCTTTCTAAAGCAGGTTAAGTCCTTCCTCAACAATTCCATGATAAGCTAGTTTATTTTGTGGTCCCACTCCTACCCCATTCCTTTTCCTTCTGAACAGAAAAAAATGCTATAGGTGGTTTTCCCATATTTACCTGCAAGACTGCATAAGACCAGAAAGGCTTTGAAAGAATCCAGCATCCTTTTTCTCCTTTAGGTAATCTAGCATTTTCTACAAGGGAGACATATTTCAAAAGGAAAAGTGATGTAAATTACACCACAAGTACTGACCCTCCCAACTAGAATGGAGAAATGTCAAGTCCCAGTCACATGACGTCATGTCTAGGGTGGTGGTTTGTAAAGTTGGGTAAGCATTAGAACCACCAGTGGCTTTCCACCTTCCATGTGCCTGAGCCCCACCCACCCTCTTCCTATGGAACCAGAATCTCTTCAGGTCGACATTTTATTTTGTAAAGGTCCACTGGTACTTCTGCTCAGGGCAGTACAGTAGATCATTGACATTCATAGATTTACTCTTTGAAGCCTCTCCCACTTGGGAATAAGCACCAAGACTGTGATCTAGTAAAACGTTCCTGGAGTATCATCTGAAAAACTCATGAGCTGAGTCTGATGCATTGGAGCAAAGGAGCTTAGCCAGGAAAAAGCCTAGTTGAGAGCTCAGTATCTTACAATCAGACTTTGTTTTCTCTGTTCTCTGTTACTGGGAATGCAGGAACTTATGATGTCTGACATCATAAAAATATTTTTTAAAAAAATGTCCTGCAAGAAAATCAACTGATGGGGTGGTGATGGAAGAGAACAGAAGGTGAAGGGTGTTTCAGAAAATGGTAGTTCTTTCATGACAAATTTGTTTGGGATGCATTAAAGGCTGAGGCAGATTATATGTAATAGTGGTAGCTAGGAATTTGGAGGTTCTCACGAGCCCTGTGCTATAACCCTCACAAATACCACGAGTCTTTCAAATGTCAGTTTCCTGTGCATACAAAGGCTTTCAGCCGGAGCCTGCAGTGCCCTGGGGAAACCAGAATATTCCTGGCTCCTGCAGCCAGCTTTAACTCAGACACTGCTGCCTGGATTCCCTGTGCCTGGAGCTCCACGCTAGGCTTCCGCGTGTTGCCTCAGTGAATGCCTGCAGGCAGGGCCATTTTGCTGCATTATTAAGTACTACGCCCTCCATCCCAGAACAGAGCCTGCCCTCAGTGCAGAGTCAGCAATCCCAATGTGGAGAAGGAATGAATGAACAAATGAACCAATGAAAAGGAAACAGGTGTCTGGGGCTATGAACTCCACTTAACTGGTTGGGCTCCTTGCTCACGGTATGACAGCTAACACAATCGGTTAAAGTACAAACCTAAGGCTTAGTAAATGTCCTCTAGAGCCTCTCTATGCAAAAAATCATCCAATCATGAAAAAAACCTGGATGTTTTTTGCTTAGAACCCCAGCTAAACCCTCTCTGTTGAGTACACATTTGTCTATAAACTCCCGGGTCTGTCTTTTCCTGTGTTCCCGGCAACTCTGATGTAATTGGCCACTAAGGACAAACACCAGCAGGGGTGCTTCTGGGGGGTCCCCCTGCTCAGCAGAGCCAATACTCTTCCCCAGAGCATGACAGTTGTCCAGTGGGTATACCCCAAGACGTCTGCACGACCCAGTGGGAGCCCCCCGTACCTGCTGCACGCCGGCGTTGCCCCCATTCAGAATGGCGATGCCCAGCTTCAGAGTCTCAACCACCATGGGGCTCATCTCACCTGCCATGGTGAAGATTCGATTGAATCACCAAAAAAACGGAGGGTAAATCACATCTACAGGGCTTTATCCGGACTCTTTAATAATGATTTCATCTCACAGCATGCTGTCTCTGTGGGAGCGATGGGGGCCTAGCCACAAAGTCATGGAATCACCTTTGCTGGCACTTATCATCTGAAGGACCATCTCTGCAGCTCCCCGCTCATGCAGCCGTGCTTGTTGGTAGAGGGTTTTCTGCTTTTCCATCTCTTTCTCCTGGGAAAAAAAACAAAAACAAAGCAGGGAAAAACTTGTTTATCCTTGGGCCATTTGCCATGCAAACGTAAACCAAGAGAATCTGTACTTGCACACATAATTTTGGATAAGGAAATCTTCTGAATTTGATTTCCAGACACTATGTCAGCTTTCCAAAACTGTCCATCCACAAACCACTCATAGTTTGATGATGACTTTCCTACTTTTTGTACTGGTAGGAAACATAGCCCATTCTCCTGTAATACTCTCATTCTAGGAAGTGACCCCAGATTAAAATGGGTTTGTTTTCCATGTTTCATCACACAGGGAAGGCTGCTGAGGGCTCAGCTGAAGCCTATCTGCCCAAATGTAGAAAACACCCATTTATCTAGAATACTCAGATCCCCGTTAACAGAGACTCTTCTAGATATGGAACACTACAATGCCAAGGCCTTCCAGAACTGTAACTTTATTAATTTGATCTTACTGTTACACACTTTGTCTATGAAGAGAGTTATCAGTAAATTAATATGGTTTTATCTTGGGAAATTCCATGTCCCACACTGCCTCAAAATCAAAATTGCGACTAATGACATTTACAGAATAAGGATGCAAAACCATCTCAGTGTTTCTGTTGCTTTGAGTTTACATTTTTTGGATCTTTGAATTTGTCCTTCTCTGTCCCCTGTTACTACCATATTTGGGGAGGAGTGCAAAATTTCCCAGAAGACCCAACCTGTGAGGGGGGTTTGCTCCAGAAGACTGACAAGAGAACTGTGGCTAATGGGTGTGCCTTGTGCGCACAGACTCTTGTTTTTGCCACCAGATACATGCGGTGGGTAAGGCACATGGTTCATGTCAGCACCCATCTCTGAGGGCCTGCCAGTTGGCTTTGGCTTTGGCCAATCTTCATAAAAACTTACTTCGAATGTTTTCTCCTTGTCTTCCTCTTCTTCTTCGTCCTCCCCACTCTGACAACTCTGGATTCCACGGAGCAGAGAAAGGAGGAGACAAATGAAAGTGAGTCTAACAGACGAGACTGTTCTACAGAGCAAGGGCATGGGATGAGATGTAATTCATAGGCACCTCAGGATCTCAGCACTTGTGAAAACCAAGAACATTTTGACCACTGTGGGGCAACATTCTACTCAAAATGTCTTTTTTGTAGTTACCAAGGGGTTCCAAAAGGAGAAGTGGGAACCCTGAGCTCATACAGTCAATGGCGACCCATCCAGTTTAACCACAGAATACATGTACATGAAGCTGGGAATGCCCTTTCTACACAAAAGCCAGGGCCTTGGCAAGAAGTCAAGTCCACAAATCCCTCTTTCTGTCAGACGGGGTGTGTGTGGGGGGTTTCCTGTTTGAGAAGGAGCAGTTCTCTTACTACTCAGCATCCCGGTGGCCGCTATCCCCCTCCATGACATAGGAATAATGTCACTCGCCTTTGCCAGAGCACTAGGCTCTCATTCCAGGTTTTAAAGCCTATTTCCAAATGTACTGAACTTCCTTCACCTACAGGTATGTTGGAACTTTTGGGTGTGTGCTCAACGTTGACTGGAAAGGTAAGAATAGTCTGTATGCCTGAACTCCCCATAGCGGGCCTGGAGCCGCCATGTGTACAACATGCTGGCATCCACCATTTCTGCAAAGCTTCAGAGTTTCCTTATGAGGACAGTGGAATAGTTTACTAATGTCACCCCTGTAGTACATGAACTGTGCAGTGCCTGGAACCCAGGTCATGACCGAGTCCTACACCCCGCTGTTCAAAATGACAGTTTCCCTGTGTCCACAGATGTAAAAGGGAAGACAGAAAGGCTGAGACAAGGGGCAGAAACGCAGGTGTACCTTGGCCATCATGCTGGAATAGGACGTGTACAAAGGGTCATCTTCCAGTTTGCTGGAAAGAATGGAGGAAATATTTAGCAGGCTACATTTTGGACCCAGCAGAAAAGACTAAGAGCCACAGAGATCTTACGTTATAGATACCAGTGAATTAATCAGAAAAACCCTCCTCTCACCCGGATTCTTAGAAACTACTCTGAAAATGTGAAAAAGCACTGGCTGATGGAATTCAGGTTGGAAGGCAACCGTTCCATGCTAATCTTCAGCCTCCACATCTGACATTACGAGAAGAGGGCTGTGGCTCATAAGTTTGCCTAGATGTTTCTTGATGGCCAATAGGGCAGCAAGGAGGGCCGCTCAAATCTGTCATCCCCTTTCTGGGCACTGCCCGCTGTGAGACGAAGGTGTGGGGCTGGCAGCACCGTGCCTGGGAGAAGCAGGGAGTTCTGGTGGTGCTGACCTCCTCTCTGTGAGAGCATTGCGGCTAAAATGGAGAATGATCTGATGAAGTGGGTCTGGTTGCTTTTCCATCTCCTCCTCCTCCTCCTCTTCCACCTTGGGGGATTTCTACACAAACCAATACAGACAGGTTTTAGGCATGGATCTCAGCATGCGCCACATAAATGCATGCGAACAAAGAGACGGCAAAGCGCAAAGCACAGAGTGCGTCCGATAAAAGCACGAAGAGAAACCACTATGTCATATGTTTATTTCAGGACAAGAGGCCCCAAGGATGCAAGGTTTGGGACAAAATATGTATATATATGTATAATATATATTTCAGCCAATCAAAGAAACAGCAATTTTAGGTTCAAACGAGATGAAAGGAAAAGCAAAAGCCTGACCACAGGGGAGGAGCCCTCTGTCAGCAGAACTCTCATGCAAGCCCTGGGCACCCGAATTCAGGAGGGAAGCTCTGGAGAGTCCCCTGAGAGGCTGGACCTCTCAGTCAACATCTGAAATTTCTCTTGGAGAGCTGGGCTGGAAATAGGGTGGGACAAGGGTTATTAAGCACTGAGGCCATTTGGGGTCTGATACTATCCTAGACTCAAGCCAGTTCACCATTTCTTTCCTAACTTCACTGCTGATTCTAAAAATCTTATTGCTTCAGAGATATCCCAGCATGGAGCTGCAAGCCTCGCAGTTACTCCCCTCATTAAGTCTTTTCTCAACCTCCTTTTACAGAAAAGGAAATCGCATCTGACGCAGGGGTAAAAGTGAGTTTCTAGCAACAGCACAGCCTGCAGGGTGTACCACATTCAGTAAACTGGTGAGAACTACACAGGCTGCGTGAATGACTGAGAAGTGGAGGGCCAAAGTGATGCTCGTTGTCAACCTCACACTCATCAAGGAACTGGGAAAACCGAGGAACTATCATTCTCACTGATGGGACTATAGGAAAAGGACAAGGGGCATGAAGACAAATGGGAAAAAAATGGGAGAGAAAGGATTAAATGCAAAAAAAAAAAAAAAAAAAAGAGGGAGAAGGAAAAGAAAGAGAGGGTGTTAGGGAAGGAGAAAGAAACAGAAGAAAGACCGAGTATGAGACACACGGAGTGAGATTAACAGAAAGAGTAAGGGATAAGAGAAAAAATAAATGGGAGAAATAAGGAGGATTTAAAAAAAAAAGAACCATGGGTTGGCCAAAGGAGAGAAAAGTTTATTTTCTGTCTGTACCATGACGAGGTTTTGTGGTGCTTCTGCAATAAGTTTTGTCCCCTTGCATGTTGCTTTAAGTCATTCTGGGGGCATGAAGTCTGTTAGCGACAGGGCACGACACATTTTCTGTAGGGCTCGCATAGAGAAACACAAGGTGCAGGAAGGGGCTTCAGATGTGCCTTCCCTAAAGCAGAGCCGCTGACCGGAAATGCAGAGCCTGGGTTAGGGCGGGGTGGCCTCCTGCAACCGATGGTGCTCAAAACTTAACTTAGCATGAACTTCCCATCGCATGGCTGTGCATCCCAAGAAATATTAGTTGTTAATAATGATGAGGAGGATGGTAACAGTTCTAGCACCTCCAAGCAAAATTCATCCTCTGGCTCTTATGACCCTTAGCAGGGCCTTCTCTGAGTGTTTATACAGTTAGTTCTTTTCAAATTGATATGCCCGATTCTTTGTGAATGTTTAACTGTTAGAACACACACGCAAATACAGAGGTCAGATCCATTCACACCCATACTGCTTCCAGTTGGGTCAGTACTTACAGCCAAATCCTGTACTAGTTTCTCTTCAAAGGAATACTCCTCTGTTTCTATCCAAAATCTCTGATAGCCATGGAGGAAGAGGTTAATGGAGCGGTGCCTGAGCAGAAGGGTTGAGAGTGAGGTCAAGAGGGATCCGTGGGACACCTTGTTTTAGTCTGGGTGTTAACAGTTAGTAAGCAGGACAGACTTTTGTACAATTCTTTCCTCTGATTGGTCAGGGTAGCCAGCGGTACACCAGAAGCATTTGTTTTGAAGAAACCAGAACCCTCTACCATGGCACTTCGCGAATGTCTAGAACACCTTCTGAATGAATTAACAATGGTTAGTGGGAGACCAGGTGGTAACTATAATCCTACCCTGGCCACAATGGGTCTTTATCACATTTGTACTCTAAAGAGAAAGAATTCATTGGGCCAAGAAATGGTCCTGAAGGATTTGCTTAATATGGCAAGGTGGTTATCGCTTTTGGCAGATAACCTGCCCAGGTCATCACATCTAAGTCATGCTGATGGTGAGTGGTTTGGTCTCAGATCTACTGAAAGCAACAAAGCTTGAGTCCTTTATAGGGTCTCCAAGGAACTACACCTCCAAGGCTCTCCAGCATTTACTTAGGAAGGCAAGACTTAGGTGAGCTGCTCTGACATCCTAACTTCGGTGTGCCTCATGGATTCTGGGGGGTGGCCCCCATACCTGGAAACACTGAAGAAGCAGCAAGAGCCACTCACCCTCTATAAGCCAGGACTAACTCCTGGGAATGTTGCACTGAACAGCAGTTAGCTGATTACCAAATGTGAGGATACTGGGGAGGAGGGAAGGAAAGAAAAGTAAGATGCAGGTCAACACCAAAGTCGTCCAAGCCCTGGCCATGTTTTCTGGCAGAACACAACCTTGCCATCTTTCTTCAAATTCTGACCAATCAGAGCTCTTTTTAAAAAATTGTACAAATTTGGGTTTTTATGATAGTGTTAAATCATGATCAAGAAAGGAGGAGTGTGCAGAAAATGAGCAGGTCTCTCCACAGGTTACATTACCATTAAAATGGGTATAAGCCTGTCATACTGAGTTTTTTCATTAACCTTTTCCAGCCAAACCCGTTGAAAGGTGCTCAGGAAGAAATTGTTAATTTTGTGTCTGGAGAAAAGCACACAGGTTGTCTTTTAAAAACTAACATCAGAGAAACAGTTTGCACATAATAAAATAAATCCCTTTAGCCCTTTAATATGGAGGACTCCATGCAGTTTAGATCATGACAAGATGGAGAAGGGAGTGATCATCATCATCAGTCTTAGTTTTTATTATGGTTGTTAGAAAAATCTGCCCAAGCTCCTCCATGCTTGGGAGAAATCCAGGCATGGGTTAGTGGTGGGGCTGGCCACGTTTCGTCAAAGACCTAGTAAATCCCTCGATGTACTCTTGCCCATACAAAGGCAGAACTGCTGAAGGAGCAACTGATGTATGAGAGAATGGTACTAACATATTCAGTGGATTTAGAAAACAATGCTTGTTTTGTGAGATGTCATTTTGCCTTGCTGGCTCTGGAGACGTGCTTAGGGCTAAGCCCTTCCTGAGGTCCCATTACCATCCGGGGCCTGAACCTCTGCCAGGGAGGAAAGTGAATGCCTTTTGATGCTTCACCCCTTTTAGGAAAGAGACAAAAGTCCTGTCCATTTTTGCTTTCTCTACTGAGCTATTTGAATTTCTCCTTGTTGCCTGGATATCAGTGGTCTTCATAGCCATTACTATTTGTCTGATTTTTTTTTTCCTGCTTTTTATTCTTGAGTTCCATTTGATTTTGTGACCCCTCATCCTCCTCCAAAGATACCAATCTGTATTGTCAGGAGACCTGTAGGAGCAGCTGTGTGTCTCAGAGGTTATGGTTCTTCACTATCTTCAAAAACCCTAACAGGAAAGCTTAGTTGGTCATCTGGCTCAGGACAGGATGACAGGGCACTCTGGACAACTGATGGCCAGGAAGTATGACCTGATGAAAGCAAGTGTCCAGCACAGGAAGAGACTTTTATTGAATATTCCAAGGAAACTTTTATTTATGTGAGATTCAGAAAATACCTTTCTGAGTCAGTTTATTTTTCCTAACTGGTTAAGGATGGTTCATACTGATTTGCAAGTTGAAGAAGCAGAGGTTGATACTCAATTTGCAGCTTTGCTTACTGATCCCAGGCTGGACCTTGTGGACTCTGCCATCAGTCTGAGGATGGGAGTGTTGCCACATCTCCAGTGATAATGAGTCAAGTGTTAGTGGTCAGTGTTTGCCCAGTCTGCATGGATACTCTGCAATGCATTGATACAGCACATTTCAGAAAAGCCTTTGCATATTTCTGACTTCAGAGTATAGATTAACCATGCAGATAAGGCAACATGCCCAGGATTGACCTCTTGGGACATCTTTAGCCAGTTCCCTTTCTTCATCTCGAAGGTAAATACACTGTGCTCAAAGATTCTCAAGTTACATTTCTGTACCTGCTGAGGAAACAAAGTAACTGGGGGACCATCCAAGTACCTCAGCATAGAAATATGGTTTGATCAGTTGATGGAATTTGGGGTAAAGAATTTTGGAAAGAGTTCTTTTTCTACAGTTCCTTTATAGCCTCACAAAGTACCCCACCTCAAGAAAACTAAGAGCTTCTGTATGCTCACCTGGCTGACTTTAAGGTGTAAAATGGGGGGCTAAGAGGCACAGGACACTAGGGAATCACATCTGTTTTCAGCTCTTCTGCTTACCTGGATTACCTTAGTAGGATGTTACACTACACGTAGACTGTAATGGCATCATGGATGGAGGACTCCAATTTCCACCCCTTGGATCATGAATATCAGTGCCAGAAGACAGTACAGCTGTGGGAGGATACCTTAATACCCATTGCTGGCTCCCATGCCAGAAGAAAGGGACAGAATACTTGCCTGGGCAGGTTGTAGAGAGGGGCCATCCTGAAACAGGCCACCACTGCCCGTTTCCGCTGCTTTGACAACAGTTTGTGCCAGACCGCCTTCTTGGACCTCAAAGGCTGTTCCACCTGAGAAGAAAACACGGGGGTAGGTGTGCACTAGGCTAACTTTGTGGCAGAAGGTAGTCGCCTGCAACCCAGATTTCTCAATCCTGGAAGAATTCTTATTTCTCAACCATAGTCAGCAAAAGGTACACAGCACTGAACTACGGGGTTTGTAGAGATCCGACATTTTCTTCCTTCTCCCAAATATCTGCTTTTGGAGGTTTACTGCCTAAGAGCAGCTTTACAACTGGGTAGAGGATTTGAATGAGTCATTTGATCTAATGGTGAAAATTTGTAAAAACTCTTGGAAGGGAAAGATTTGAGGAGTCTGCTATCATGGGGCACAAGATGACATTTGGGTGTGAGCTCGGATGTTTCTTGTTCCTAGCTTTGGGTCTTATGAGAACAATCTACCTAAAAGCAGAGTGTGGAAAGGAGCTTTAATATTCAAAAACCAGGGTGATTTTGCTTCCTCAGTCCTCAGGGTAGGTGCTTCTTACCTGCTCCAGGTGGAACACCGCTGCTGAAATTCTCTGTACACGCTCTATGGTCTTTTCTGCATTGAAAGGTTCTTCACTCTTTAGAACATCTTTGTAGAGGTTCAGTTGCCACTTTACTGCTGGGTCATCAGACTGAAAATTAAAGCACACACCAGGTCAGCAATCTTGTATTGAAAAAGCCTTTACTCCTCACAAGGTGCCAGAGGAATTGAGATTCTTGTATTATTGCTTCTTTCTCGTTTTCTCTATTATCTTCACTGACACATTGTACATCTATATAGGAACCTCTCATTCTAGTCTGTATCTCTTAACTCATGCCATATTTCCAAACCTTTCTCTCTTTACTAACTTCTAATTTCCTGAAAGCAATCTTCCAATTCATAAATTCTCTTTTCAGCTGTGCCTAGCCTGCTTTTTTAACCTGTAAATTGGATTTTTAATTTTGGTGAGTACTTTCAATTTTTGTAATCACTATGTGGCTTTTTCAATCCCATATCCATTCTCCTTAAAAAAAAAAAAAAAAAAAGTTCAGGCACACCTGGCTGGCTCAGTTGGTAGAACATGCAACTCTCCATCTTGGGGTTGTGAGTCTGAGTCCCACGCTGGGTATAGAGATTATTTAAAAAAATAAAATCTTAAAAATAAATGTCCAAGTCTTGCTTTATGGATATTACCGCTATGTGTAGCTCTTTAAGTATTTCAACCACACTTATGTTTAAATTGCTTTCTGCAGTTCCTTAGGCTCCTGTTCTTCCCTTTGTTGCATTTTCTGCCTCTCTAATGGTGGTGGATTTTCTTTCATGCCTTTTTTTCCCCTTAAGCATGACTTTGGCTTCAGAAGGAGTTTTATTTATTGGCATGTCAGACCATATTCTAAGAGGTGGAGAGTCTCCAAGTGGGTTTATGGTTGTCTTTGCAGGAGATTTATAGGTTTAACTGGTTTAAGGCTAATTTTATGTAAGTTTCTGGCTCTGCATCTGTGCACAGCATGGGTAATTGGATCCTACACTTTTCTTCCTTTAAGGTTATTAAAAACCCCAGCCTCTGACATACATATCTGGCTCACAAAGCTCTGTGAGTTTTCCCAGCTGCATCAACTTCTCTTCATTCCTGTGATTTAAAGTGTCTTCTTTATTCTGGCACTGGGATTTCTTTTGACTGCCTTTTTTTTTTTTTTTTTTTTTTTTTTTTGGTGGTATATTTCCCCCATTATCCCCATATGTCTGGGATGGAAAGAAGTGGCTGTTTGTGTCAGCTTAATCTTCTATCTTAAGGCATAACGTATCTGAGAAAAGAGTCGTTCAGATTCACAGGCTTGGAAAAAAAAATCTCAAATAGCCTTTAAAATCAAAGTTTGTTTTTTGTTTATTTTGGTTTATACCAACTCTAACAGAGTTACTTTGTTTCCAAATCTCTAGATTAGGATGTGCTGAAGTCCTCCCCCCCCCACCCCCCCAGAGTCCATTTCACTGTTTAACAAGGCTCAGAGTCAGTAAATTTGATACCTAATCTAACCCTCTCCTCTGGCTGGATGTTCACACTGGTAGGTGGGAAGGCACGCTTCATTAAATGCTACTTTGCATCCTCTTTGTAACAGCAAAGGAAAGAACAAAAATTAAGGGCAAAAACTCTTCCCCACACACCCAAACAAAAGTGAAAATTGAAGGCAGAGAGCTAGTCCTACCAGTTAAACACCAGTGCTCGGAGACTGTTTTTAGAACACACTAAAGAGAGCATTAGTGCATTAAATGGAGGGATGGCACCCCACAGCCACAGGGAAGCCTGCATGCATTCTCTCTTCCCGATACATCACCTTCTCCTGCAGGTGCAAGTTATTCCGCAGATGTTCCTTCACCTCTTCATCTGTGTCCCTCTGTGGAAAGAGATGTTAAATTTTATTCCTCAAGGTCACAAGGGAGATGTAAAGTAGGGCGCAGGGAGGGATGGACAGCAAGTGGAACGGTTCTGCTGGGATCTTTATTACAAGAACAAAAGAAGAAAAATGAGACTTGTCTAAAGAGCTCTCCAACCAGCTGTACAGATGGGGCTGTTTTGTCGGTGGGCACCTAGGTTTCTACTCATCAGCCCCCACTACCCCCGATCCCAGGGAAGGATGAACCCTTCAGACCCCAAGCAACCACCCCCACCCCCTATATTACTGCTCAGCCAGAGTGGAAGCATGACTTACATAGCTGTACCGAGATTTGGCCAGGGAGATGAGCTCCTGATCGCCTGGCGTGCACATATTCAAACCAATGGGCAGCATTTTCTTGAGTGCGGCCACGATGAGAGAGGTCTGGATGGAATACAAGTCTCCCCTCCGCTTTGTCTTCTTCCGTTCCTGGTCCTGTCCTCCAGACTAGGAAACGAGGTTGGAATAAACAGAGGGGCTCAGTGATTCTGAAAGGAACGGCCTCACCTTAGAGGCAGCCTGCCTCCTTGTGGCCCTGTCTGTACAGGTGGACCTTCCTACGCTTCAGAGAGCAATGAAAGGAATGTGCTGAAGCCATCCCAGGGGCCGTCGAGAGTCCCACCCGGCTCCTGAGTCCTCTCCTTGTGTGTATGCTCACAGAACCGCGTGGGCAGACACACACCGCGGATGCCTACACTCTTGCCTCACTTGTCCCCTGGCTGAATGAACAGATAAACTGGCGTTTTTCAAAAGGAATGATTCGATAACTGATAATATGGCCCCAGAAAAGAACGGAGAAGCCTGATGCTGGGGTGTCAGGAAATACATGGGAGAGCATCTCCCATATAACTGCTCTGCGGCCAGGGCTGAAGCTAGTGTTTTGGAGCACCGCATCCCACTCAACCTCCATCTCGAGGCAGTGAAAATTTTCACAGGGAAGGGCAAGTGCCAGAGTAGGGCTGCTTTGGGATGTGGCTGGGGAGAGTTGGGAGGAACCCTGAGGAAAGCAGAACTCCCCAAGTCTGCGAGAGTTCACCCTTCTTCGGTTTATACCACCTCACCCCTCACAGGGAGAGACTACCCAACCAGGCCCACCCCGTGGAGCAGAAGGTTTCTGAGAGAGTTTGAGGCATGGGGCTGAGCCACCCATCTGCGAGCCCTCAGAGTCGTTCCCCCAACCCCCTCACCACAGCCGGCCATGCAGGCAGGCTGCAGGAGACAGCCCTGCTGTGAATGCGTTTTTCTGAGGCCGGCCTCTGAAGGCGCACCCTGCCCACTAGGTACTTCACTTGCAGGGCTGTGCCTCCCTTTGGGACACTTGCTGGAAGTGTGGGTGTGCTGGATAGCTAGCAGCAGAGGATGAAGTCAGGGGCTGTGACAGAAAGAGAAATGGCGCTCACTGAGGCTTTCCTCTGTGAGGTGGCCCTGGAATGTCTGTGGGAGGAGTGGGCAGTGCTGCTGCTTCAGCCAATACAGAGACCCAAGGCTCTGGGAGCAGCGGGGAGGCCAGACGCCTCTCCTTGAACCCACACATAAGACCCGGGACCCTGAGCTAGAGCAGCATTCGTCTTAGGAGGCTCTGGTTTCTAAGAGAAGAGGAGGGTAAGAATTAACACTGCCTTGGGACTGATGGCTTTAAGTTACTTTAAAGTGTGAAACAGGTTCATAATTATTGATGGACACTCTTAAAATGGATGCGATTTCTTTCACCCAGCTTGCGGTGACTTCAGGAGGTTACATCACAGCAACCACAGCGAAGCTCCTGGCCAGCAAAATCCAGGCTGGACAGATGCCGCCAGACAATTCTCCTGGTTGTGGGGCCCTTGTGCCCGGTGCTCTAAAACAGCAGGTCAGGCCAGGCACAGCAGGGAGAAGGGGTGGGGAGAAGTATGGCAGGTGGGGGCGGGAGGGTGGGGAGTGGTAAGAAATGAAGCTAACAGAAGGCAGCTTCTTGTGTTCTAGAACACAGCAGAAAGTGAAAGCTGGTTCACACAAATGCCGCAAAGAGTTCTCTCATTTACTGAGTGCAAGCTGGGTTCTTTACGTGTTCTATCATCAGGCATAGAGTTCTAAAGGTTGCGCCTAAGGCAAAACTCATTTGCAGTCTCCATTACCCTTGAAAATCATCCATAAAGGATAGAACCCGATTTTGTGTATATAAACTATGAGGTGTCCTCTCTATATAAATGTAAAAGGTGAATAGTAACATGCCCTACACAATCAAGTAAATATGCAAAATGTAACTATGTAGATTTGATACACAATTCAAATAATTTCTTACTCATTCTATTCTGTTGGGCCAATCTCAAGTTGTTCTTATTATGAACACTGCATGTGTACTGTGACTCCAACGTGCCTCCTACTAAAACAAAACATTTCTAATCCTCCCAATAATGATGATCCCACAAATAAGGCAGTTGCATAAGTGAGAACATTATGCTCAGGGAAGGTAACTGATTTTTCCAAGGTCACGCAGCATGTAAGCATCTGAGTCAAAACCCAGACCCAAGCCTACCTGGGCATGGCTTCATTTCCGTTTCTAAGAACTGCAAATGACCTGTTTCCTGCTCATCTCCCTTTCTCTGCCACAGAGCTTAGGACAGGGAGCTTGTGACAGTGGCAGCAGACACACATCAATGAATAGCGAGATAGATTTCCAAGTTATAATCTGTATGGGCCACTGGAAAACTGTCCTAGGGTTTTTTCCCACCATATGCACATTTTGTGTAAAAACATGTGGTTATCTGATTTCCAGTCTTGAAGGTTAGTCCTTAAAAAACTGAATTGCAGGAGCCTCGCACAAGAGGCGGAGATGTTTGGTGTGAAAGAACTGGGCCCACTGATGGCACATGGGATTCAGACCGTGCATGGCACAGCAGAGGAGTGAGCCTCGCGGGCTCTCACACCCTGTTGACATCCCTATCTCTGTCAGTGTGCTGGCTGCAGAGTGGGCAGCTGGGGAAGGGAACAGAGATAGCAAGGAGACCTCGGTTAGGGTGAGGCTTGGCTGGCTTCCCTGGCTTCCCCATTCCAAGGGTGGGTAGGCCTACATTCACTCTTTGACGGGCGGTGTCTTCCCTGGAGCAGGCCTGGGGGACCTCCAGGTGGGAAGATCCATTCTGTACCACCCCCATGGTGATCACAGTGCAGAGGGTGACCAGAGCCTGGCACCTCTAATACTAGGACAGAAAAGACACGTCATGCATTTGACCTGTACCTTTACTTGCATGGCCTGTGTGGGAAGACAAAAGAAAAGAAACAAGGAGAAGAGTCAGTCAGTAAAAGCAGGGGTCCAAGGCGTAAGGTAGCACATGTTAGTCGTAGCTTCTTAGCCCCCATTTCTCAGCCAATACAACAGAAACTCAACACTTCTAGAAGCTGGTTGAGCACGGCATGAAGAGTGAGTGGGAGGTTAGGATGGAAGTTAATTTGGTCAAAAGGACTTACACCCAAGCCAAGCAATATACCCCACAAGGCAAGGTCATCTCTAAGACTAGCTTTCCTGATACACGAGCCCTTTAGATCTAAAGCCTCCCCCCCCCATTTCTCACTTAGGTGGGCTGTAAATATTCTGTCATATAACCGAAGACCCCTATTTGCTTTCTTCTTTCCATCTACCACATTATCACTGCCAGCAGATCTGTGGTTGTGAGAAGAGAAAGAAGAATTGAGCAAAGGGGCAATGAGTGTGCTTCCACAAAAAAGAGGTTTGCTAAACAGAAGTGCTTTAGGAATATCCAGGGTAATTCAGGATTGCCCCGACAGCCCAAAGGATGGAGCATCTCCCTTCCTGTGCTGTGACCTACAAATATATCTTTAGTCACAGCCTCTTTCATGCTAGAGGTTCCATTTTGTTCTTTTCTTTACCACGAAGATTGGTTAACTCAATGTATTTCCCTAATGCTGATAATGCTGGAAGTGCTTTTTTACCCCCCTGAAATTTTTTTACTTTCCAAAGAGAAATTTACGAATTCCTAGATCTTAAAATCCTTCCATTTCCCTACACATTATCACCAGTTGTTTATGATCAAACAAAGGATTTTATGTGTGAATGTAAGGACAAAACACGGACTCTTCAGGGAAAGGAAATGTGAGGAGGACACATGGTCGGGCGGTGTGTTGCACTGAGACAGCACAGGGAGAGGCTTCTGAAAACAGGCAAGCTTACATCCTGTGAAGTTCTCATCCCCACTGACAGGGTACGTGAAGTCAAGACAAGTCAACCCAACATTAGATATTAGGGGAACGTTGAACTTCCAGAAGCCAGTCTGAGAATGAGAAAGTAACAGAGGAAGAGGAAGCAAAGGAGGGAAGGATAGACAGGAGTAAGGGGGGCGGGGCGGGGAGGGAAGGACAGAGAGGAGTAAGGGGGGTGGGGGGGGCTGAGAGGGAGACAGAGATGTGGAGAGAGATGGAGAAGGGGAAAGGTAGGGAGGACAGGAGAGGAAAGGAGGGGAGCTGCACAAGTGCACAAGGAACACAAAGTGAAGATGATGAGTGGTGGAGGGGATGAGACAGAGAAGAGTGAACACCAGGGCAGATGGGTGGAAGAAGCAAACTCCCACAGGTAAGTATGAGCACCCCGGGAAATCTCAAAGTTAGCCTCTAAACTCTTCCCTATCCTTTTTCAATACACTGAAATCACACTTGGGAGAGAGACGCTTTCAACGAGGCACTCTAATACTTCCTGCCTTATAATTCTGTTTAACTCATAATCTTGGTCAAAAGACTGGCATTTTTTGGGCTAAACATGGTCTAACTTACCATTCCCCTCCGAGGAAGCTGCTGACATTTTTCCAGAAAACAAAACAAGTTTCAAAACAAAACAAAACAAACACTTGCTCAGCTTGGTTACATTTTGCTTAACATATATTTGCAAACTGGTGTTCTATAAAGAAAATATACAATGAGCTCTCCAAAAAACCCTGCTTTCATTGCCTGGAACATAATGCATCTTTGCACTGATCTTCCGTTAATCAAGTATAAATACTGTGGCCCACCGTATATTTTGTTTCTGCCTCCTTTCCACCTGCAATGGCATGTGCAACGTGTGTAAGCATGCAGCATTCCAGAACACAGGTCTTTGCAACAGCTGCCATACGCACAGAGGCCAACTTCATTTATACAACACCAGAATGCAGTTCAGAGCGGAGATAAAAGCAAGCACAGCTGACCATTCAGATTAGGGAGTAAAGAAAGCATCTAATTTCAGGGAGGAAAAGGCGATGGGGATTCAACTGAGAGTAAGAATACCTCCTCCCCATTCTCTCATAGGTAGTTCTGTCTCCAAAGAATACCAGAAATGGCTATGAGTTGTGGTTTACTGGAGGCAGGGTAAAGGGGCCTCCATCGGAAAGAATGTTCTGCATTTATCTCTATCTTAGTGATGCAATTTGAAACTGACTTTTAAACACAGCATCCCACTTGAGCTGGGAGGGGTCAGGTAGTAAGCTCAAGCCCATTCTACAGATTGGTAAATTGTGGTCTGGCGGAGTTAATGCAACGCCATACCTTTAGTCAATGGCTGGGCCAAGGGTGGGACTTAGCTTCCTTTCCATCTCTAGTCCTATTTACTATCACGTTTTGTGTTTCAACTGAGGCAACAGGATCAAAAGGAGTGTCTGTTACCCTGAGGGGGTAACATGCTAAATGGTAATGTTATTCAACCATGGTAGATGTTATTTAACATCTGGGGCCCATCCTCCCATTTACTATACTGTAATGACCCCTTTCCATGTAGGAAAACTGGCATACAAAGTCAGTGGGAAGGAAATGAAAGTGTTTGCCCATATAGACATACCTTACCAACAGGGAAGATGCCCACATTCTGAATATGACCTTCCTCTGACAAGGCAAACATACCCTTTTCCTCATTCAGCAATGTGCATGAGCAGAATTTCCAGTTAGTTTGTTAGTAGGTTAGTTTTGAAATGTCGTCTTCTGTCACCTTATCTCTTTCCAAGTGTAAACCTAAGGACCCTAAGTAACCATTCATCACTGGTGCATTGAGACATTGAAATGTCTTTGCCATTTCTGCTCATCTGGGATCCAAATTCTTATCAGAGTCATTTCCACTGCTTTGCTGCCATCCGCTGACAGTAACAATGGATACGGCAGCTCTACTGCAAGGTGAAGGTAGCATAAAATCTATCTGGAATTGACTGACTTTCCGTAGGTGGATGGAGTGAGAGGAGAGCCAATGATGACTGCAAGAAGACCCTTCAGAGGGAATTTAAGAGAAATGTCCACGGATCAGGAATCTAAAAGATCCTATCTTCATATATCTCACATGGGGAACAGATGTGTTTGCCAGAAGTTGAATGCAAAATGAATTTTGGAAAATCAAATAAAAATTATTCAAAGCACAAAAGGGTCCACCTTAAGGTAAATTGCTTTGCACCAAAGACTCCTTTGAATATGAATATATACTTCTGATCTCTCTTTGTATGTGCACAATTTTATATGTCACACCTTATTAGGCAGTGTATAGCAGATTCTAAACTCTAAGAGTCAGTTTTGGGATGCTGGAAGAAGTGTTAGTGTCAACACAGCTAAAGGAAGAGCTGGAAAGTTCAGAGTGATGGCAGCTGACCAGAGCTAGGCACACGTGGTGAATTTTTGGGTGCTGAAGTTTGCATTTTTGGTTGTTATACCAGCCCCTTGTCTGCGGTTTCCTATACACAGGTCTTCATCCCAAACGGTTATTTGGAAAGATGCTTCAAAGGCTTTGCTGTCATTGACTGTCATCTTTCCAAAACTGTTTTTCACTTCTTAGGGGTCCCCATGCACACTCCACCTTCATGTTCCTCAAAGGCAGCACTTGTACCAGCAACAAGAGAGACGCACATCTCAGGTGTTACATGTCACTTACACTTGACATATACAGCCTACCCTCATTGAGGCACACTTCTCAAGCGCACAGAGTTGAGAGTAAGCCATAACAGCTGGTAACAAAACATCACATTTAAGTAAGTCTTGTATGTATGTATATGCACCTGAGAGAGTGTGTCTGAGAATTCTTTACAATGCAAATAGCAAAGCCTCCCTGTGCAGAGCCAACTAAAGAGGAGCTGGTGGGGGTGGGCAGGCCCCCTCCTGTATTCCTGCTACACTCCTCCCTGTAAGTTACTCTCTTTCTCAGACAGATATCCCGTATGTTCTCTTTTAAACATTCCTGCAGGGCATGGACAGATGTTTGGGTTTCTGAAAGCAACCCACACGGAAAATAAACAGAAGGCATTAAGAGGTCAGTACAACTCAAATAAAACAGCTATTGGATGTTCCAGATAGGAGGAAAACAAGCTTACTATAAGAACATGTGCTAACGAAGTCGTCAAAGCAAGGTAGTTTCCTCATAGTTAATCAAAAGGTGGCTCCAGGCGTGTGTAGCTTGGCAGCTCACTACGCCAGAAGAAGTTCTATTTAAAAACAATGAACAGCTGCTTTGGTTTGGGAGACCTCTCGAATGCCTTAGACAAGTCTTGAAACTTTAACTTTTTGACATACAAACAGCTATTTATTCAGAAAATGTGATGACCATGCTTATTTGAGAGCAGTTTCTTCTGGCTCATTCTCAAAAGAAATAACAGTAGAGACTGCTGGTTCTCGTGGTTTGACCTAAATGCAGGACGGAGCTAATCCCTTCACACATCCAAGATACATAACTTAGGTCAAGATCAAAGTCTTTGGAATTGATTTCAATGGACTTACTTTCGACATCTTGCTTTTGCTGTCTCCAGTTAAAAATGCCAAATTATTAATTTCATTCTGAATCACAAAATTCTGCTCTTCCCTCTTGAAGTTCTAAGTTGTGGGGGAAGATAAAAAAAAGTCAACATTATAAGAACGTTTTTGGAGGTCTGTACCTTTCACAGCCATCTCTAAGTTTGGGGCCCACAGATTCCTTACGTGAGATTTACACCACAGGATGAAGACCTCTGCCACCATGCGGAAGAGCTGGTCAGAGTCAGCACTGGGACTTTTAAGCCAGTTAGATCTGAGGTGAAAAGCAAATGAATATGCATATGAAATTCAGTAATGAGGAAAACAGTTACACTAAAAATTATACCAATATTGGCTACACACACTTATCCAGATAAAACTACATTCCCACAGGAAGGCAGTCTAAATATCAGGGCACGCCTTACATGTGTGTAGGCATGTGTTTGTAAATATTTTTGAAGGACTTACAATAATTGTTCCCATTTTATCAAAGGATTCAAGAATTATCCTTGCAGACAGATGTCGGAAAACATTTCAAATTTGTCAAAGGTTTTTTTTTTTTTTTTCTTCTTCTTTTTTAAACAGATGAGGTGATTAAGGTTACACTCTGTCTGGGGATAGGCCTCCTTTAGTCCAGGAGGCTTGCAAGACTAGAAGAGTCTCGGTCAGTATGACTTGTAATCTTGTCACTGAAGCTGTCATTGTCAAGCCTCTGAAATATGGAGCGCCCTAAAAACACTTCAGGCCACATACCTTTTCCTCTCAAAGCCAATTTTGTGAATGAAATTTGGAAGACAATATGTTTCTCACTGTTGTTTTTAGTGTTTTAATGGTTTAGAAATTCCCTATAAATAGCATTACTCATTTCTTTTTTCTTTTTCTTTTTTTTTTTATATTAAAAACTAGACCAGGTTAAGAATTCAACAATGGCAGCAAGAAGGCTAAATTGCAGCAGAATTCAGTCATCTCCTGAAAGTTGTCTTGCTTCTAAGTATCTTACATATTGGAATCAAATTATATTTTGGAAGGGCTGGGTGAGTTGCCATTTTCAAATATCTGTGTAGAGTAACACAGCAGAGGTTAAATCATCTACCATCATTCTTAGGTTAAAGAAGACTCTGGTTCTCATGAATGCTTGAAAAACCTATTGTCCCTATCAACAGCCAGGTCCCTAAGCCTTGGGACACCAGACTGAACTTCCCTGAGCAGCCTATACCTTCTGCCCATTCATGGAGAGCACCAGATTAAGGAGGAAAGGGGAACACTCATGAGGCCAAGACCATCTTTGGACCCTTCGCTCATCTCCTCACTTTCTTATTGCCCCGAGTTCCAGGCTTACAGACATTCTTATCTAATATTTCTTGAGTTCCACCTCAACTAGCCTCGCCTTTGCATGGCAGACACAACGGGCTGTCTACCCCATACTCATTCTCTTCTTCTTCCTTAGGAACAAAAGCCCATTTTATTCAGGGTGGCATTATGCCTGCTGAAGAGCACATTACCCAACCTTGGGATAGCTGTGTAACAAAGTTCTGATCAATGAGATGGAAACGGACGTTGTTAGATGGACCTTCTGGAAAAGCTCTCTAAAAAGGGATCAGATAGCTGAAGATGCCCTTTGTCTCCCCCCTGTTGCTTTCATGCTTCCTGTCTGGAATGAAAATACGATGGCTCAAACTCTAATTGCACTATACACTGTACCATAAAGTAACTTCAAAGATGGCAGCCAGTGTTTAGGATGGGAAGACAGAAGAATGAGTCTCTCTAATGAAGTACTGGTCCTGGAATGGGTATCTTTGGACTTCTTTGTGAGGTTTAACTTCCAAATTCTCTCAGCCACTATAATCAAGTATCCATTATTAGAAGCCAGATGCAATCCAAACTTGAGGCTTGAGATTGGTAATGCTTTTTTATTTCGTTCATATTGATTTTTCAGGATCAAGTGTCAAGTTTTGTCAGAAGAGCCAGATGTTCATTCCTTAGTGTTTTGGTTTCAATGAGCTTTGTAAGTAAGCAGGAAGAGATGAGGGGTCCCATCCTCTCCAGCCAAGGCAAAGTACAGCCACAAGGTACATGAGCAGCAGGAGCCCTGAAAACAACAGGTGAGGTCAATGTTCCCTCACAGAAGACTGATGAGGATTCTGATCCCTTTGCCTTCCATAGGAAGGCAGTTTCCAATGAATGAATTTTTTTTTCATACCTTCTTCTTCTAGGAGGTATATTTTCATCCTTTATTTCTAGTGAGGTTATTTCTTCAGGTTCCGAGTGTTATGTGAATGAAGAATATCTCATTATATGTTTCCCCAGGCACACAAACTCTGCACCTCTCTGGTATTTGCAGGTGAAAAGAAGATTCTGACCTCACCTCTTTTATTTGCCCATATCTTTTCCTGTCTGTCCCCATGGTACAGCCAGGCTCATCCCCTGCCTGCTCCCGATCTCCCAGAATCCAGATCTCTCTCCATATCCAGCCACTTGATCCTTTTGAAGGTACTACATGGATATCTGGGTCTCCTTTGTCATCTTCCCTGCATGCTTCCAAAAGGCAGTTGGTAAATGCAAGGCTATAGGTGGAGAAGAAGGTTGGGTTTAGAGGCAGTGATCTGCAGAGGGTGATGCTTGAAGCAACACAAGTGAATGAAATCACTGAGCATATTAACAGAAAACAACAAATGCAAGAATCAAACCTTGGATGATCACAAGAGTAAAGAGAGATTTCATTTTCAAAAAGGCAAGTTAGCAGGTTTTCAAAGAAAGGAAAGCCAGTGATGAGGCTTTGAAAGAAAGGAAAGCTGTATTCCTATGACTTCATGGTCAGGTCGTCTGAGTTAGAGCTAAAAGCTTATCTCAACCTTGTTCCTAAGTATCCTGCCGAGGACACAGCCGAAAGTGGTCACTGCAGAGGATTCACTCTGATTCCCTTCAGCAGCCTGAGAGATGGGTTTTCACCCCCAATCACACTGTTTAGTCATTCATTTCTGTGTTCTGAGTGTTCCTGACTACCAGAAAGGAAGCTGAGAAGCCGTTGCCTCATGCAGAGACATCTGTTTAACCTGCGCTCACACAGCTCCTGCACGAGGAGATAGTGGATTTGCCCAGTTCTGAACTCACTATACCCAGAGTTCTTCTCATTCGGGATCAGTTTCAGGCTGATCACTGAACAACAGGAGCTTCTGTTCAGATCAGTGTTCCAGAGGGCGAAGAAACTTGAAATGGTGCCATGACTGGGCTGAAGGATGTAGAAAGGTTTACCAGGATGAGGAAGAACAGCGGGGAGGACACGACAAGATGGCAGCTTAAAGAGCTGCCACAGGAGAGACTGGAACAGCTTTGTGAGGCTCTGAAGAGCAAAGTCAGAGCAAAGTCACAGAGCTGACTCCTGAAAGAACCATTTGAACTGTCTGAAACTAGAGCAGAGGCCACTCCTGCAAGTCTCTGTTATCTAGAAGTGCAGTAGATAATCATAGGTAAGAAATGCGCTGCCAGGAAAAAGGAAGGGGGTATTTACTCATCCAGTTACAGGTAAGATGAGGTGAGTCCTATATTTCCTGCCAACTCCACAGTCCCATACTTCCAAGCCAGTGATTCTTTTGGTGAAGAAAGTACCCCAAAATGGTAAAGGCAGACACATAAGAAGAAGTATTTCTAAGCTGCATTCGGGTGGCCATATCATTCTCTGGTGTTCAGGGAAGAGTGGGTTGAAACGTGGGGATGAATGAATTAATGATGATCTCAAAGACTCTCTGACATTGCCATTTTTAGCAACTGTCAAACACTGTGGAAGTAGAACACACTCTATCTTGAGTCTTGATCATCAATAGTGACAAATGCAATTAAAGAGCTATTCTAGGAGCAACCTTACTCTGCTTTCATTTTTGTTTTTACCTAAAACTCTGACAAATTCCCTCTCTAACCACGAATGTCATTATGTTATCGGAAATGATGCCAACCATGCTCCTTAAAGCAGGGTTTCTTTTGAGAGAATGAAGTCTCCCACAGACAGGTAAGAGATTATATTATATAGTATGTGTAAGGTATTTATTTTCAAATGCTAAATAATATAAGTAATCAATTGTTTAAGACAATTGTATAGGAAACACAATTTACCTTATAAGCTAAATGCTAAAATGGGCTTCTTCAGACCCATTTCCTGCCCACGACAGAATGGCATACTCAAAAGTTAGCAAGGCTCTCCCAAATATTCCTAGGTCCTTTCAAGATGTATTTTAAAATTGAGCCTTTTCAAATTTATGTTAGGCTTTTAAATCTTAAGAGGGTATTGTATAGTAAAAATACCCATTTGGTCCTTGCTCCCAACTGGGACCAACAATCCTATTCTTCTGCCTGTCCATAGACATTAGCCTCCCCACCCCCATGCCCTCACTTTCTTCAACACCCAGCTTCACTTCTGTAGTCAGTCTTTACAATTACCCTCTGACACACACCATCAACTCCCTCGCCCATTTTCCTTTGTCATACTCACTTTGCAAAAACCCCAACTTTGGTTAAATCCAACTCTTTCCCTATTTTGGGCCTGGACCTGGTGGCAAACTGGCTGGAGAAAAAGACAACCTGGTGATGGGTTTCACCTTCAACTCATGACCACAGATCTCAAGTGGGGCCCTTACTGATGCCCAGTCATCACACGACACTGTCCTGGTCCAGCCACTCTCCCCCTCTCCCTGGCTACCGCTTCACACCATCTCCCCATCCTCATTCTCAGCTGATGATCTTACTTCCTACAGCGCTGAGAAAATGGAAGCAATCAGAAAAGGACTCCTGGAGACCCATATATATATATATATATATATATATATATAGAGAGAGAGAGAGAGAGAGAGAGAAAGTGTGTGTGTGTGTGTGTGTGTGTGTGTGTGTGTACCAGCATCAGCACCCAAACTCCCTGCCCTCCTGATTCTTTTTGTGGATAAACTCTCTAATGCTGACCCTTTGCCTGCTCAGAGAACATTGCTTTAGAAATGCTCGCTCTCATTCTTACATGATAAATTTCCCCTTCTCTAACTAGATCATTCTCAATAACAAAGAAACAAGCTAACAAGTCTCCCACATCCTCAAAACTCTTCTCCTGAGCTTACTTCTGCCTCTAGCCAGCATCTTACTTCTGTTCCCTTTGTGGTAAAATTCCTTGCACAAATGGACTGTGCTGCTGTCTCCAAGTCCTTTTCTCTCATTCTCTTCCAGCTCACTGCGAAGAGGCCCCCCCCCCCCTCATTGCTCCATCGAAACTGCTCCTGTCAAGATTACCGATAACATTTACTCATCATTCTTTCCTCCTGGCAACACTTTGTGAAGTTGGCACCCAGGACACAACATTCTGTCAGTTTCCTCCCATCTCACTGCTTGTCCCTTCTCAGCCTCAACCAACTGGTTCCTCCTCTCCTGCCTGATCCCTTGATGTTGGAGAGCAAAAGGGCTAGGTCCTTGGAACTCCTGTCTCTTCCCCTCAATCCCTTCTCTCATCCAGTCTCATGTTCTCCAATATGTTATCGACTCCCAAATTCCCATGTCTATGTCAGAACCCTCTCCTGAACTCTGGACTCATATATTCAACTGCCCACTCAACATTTTCATTTTTATATTGAATAGGCAACCCAGGTTTAACATGTTCAAAAGTGATTTCCAGATCTCCCCCTAAAAAATGTCTGTACCCACAATCTTCCTCAACTCAATGGCTGGAAACTCCATCTTTCCATTTGTGCAGAATCATCTTTGGCTCTCTTCCTTCTCTCATTCCCAATCTGGAAGTCCAAAGGGCTCTACCTTTAAAACAGACCTGGAATCTGACATCTTGGGTCAACCTTCATTGCAACCACCCTGGACTCAACCATCAAAACTTTTTTTCTTTTTTATTGTGGAAAAATACATACAAAATTTGCCCTTAGTGACGCTTAGTACATTCACAAACTTGGGCGGCCACTGTCACTGTCTAGTTTCTGAAACACTTTCAGGGCTCCAAAAGAAACTCCTGTTCAATTAAGCAGTTGCTTCCTAGTAACCCCACTTCCTCCCAGGTCCTGGGAATCATTAGCTGGTGCTGTCTCTAAGAATCCCCATTAGTTAGTTCTATGATGGGATCACCATGAACCACCCAACTAGTCTCCTCACCCCCTTATTTGCCTCCGTATCTTGCCACGTACTCAAAAAGTGAATTAGATCCGGGTTCCTTGGTAACTCAGATCATGACCCCAGGGTCCTGGGACTGAGCCTGCAGTGAGGGGTGGGGCTCAGCTCCCTGCTCAGCGGGGAGTCCGCTTCTCCCTCTCCCTTTGTCCCTCCCCCTACTCGTGTTTTCTCTCTCAAATAAATAAATAAAATCTCAACAAAAAAAGTGAATCAGATCATATTACAGAGTGGCTCAAAACTTCTGACAACTTCTCATCCCATTCAGAATAAAGGCCAGAATCTTCCCAGTGGCCTCCGAAGCCCTACACTCTTGGTCCCATGTTGTTTTTCCAACATCTCCTACCACTCTCCCTACTCCTCACTCTCCTCCAGCTACACTGGCCTCTGATGATCCTCTGAACACCCTAACAATTTCCTTCCACAAGGCTAACCCCACATGTCCCCTCTTCCTGGGAATATAACCCCGCATGGTTACCTGCTTCATGTCTTTCAGATCTTTGCTCAAATACTGTTTCTCAGTTAATGTTCTATTTAAGCCTGTGACTCCACCCCACTCTGGCACTCCTAATTCTCCTTACCTTACTTTGCATAATTTACTTATATGAGGAAAGTGTATCAAGTTCTTATTTTGTTTTTGGTCTGTGTGCACCACTTCCCTGCCGTGATAAAAGCCCTTCGGCTAAACATGTCTGCTGTGTTCATGCCTCCCTCCCCCAATGCCTAGAACAGTGCCTGACGCACGGTAACCTCTGTTGAATGAATACATGTCAGAGCTCTGCTGAGAGAGAGGAAGAAGTGGGTCACTGCAGGCCCTGTTTGACCAACTCCCTCTGACCTACGGTAGCATGTGAGGATGAAGGTGTGGCCTCGGCACTGACCATACAGAATAACTGGCCAAGCAAAGCACTGTCCAGAGGTCCTTCACCAGGGACTTTGTTCGGAGGGGGAGGGGTGACTGACGGTGGATGCTGTGACCTCCCCACTTCGCCTATAACCCAACCCAACACCACCATTTCCATCCTGTGGATAGGCAGCCCCAGCTCTCCCAAGTACCTGTTGTTGTCCACATAACGGATCAGCATGGGGTAGAAGGCATAGAGGTCTCTGCAGAGGACCGCAAACTCATCCAGGATGAGGAGCTCCGCCTCCTGAGTGTCTCCCTTGGTGTCGGCTTTCAGCTGCTCCTCCTCCTGCACAGTCTTTACCGCCTTTTTCTTCAGCTTCTCCAGAGTTGGGATGAAGTGGCTTTTCAGCAGGTCTGGCCGGGCTTTGCTGATGATCGGCTGGGCATACACTGCGTCGGCAAACAAAAGGCCTCCCCCTCATTTCACACATTAGGGCAATGGATAAAAAGGAAATTAGGGAGACTGAAAGGCAAGGCTGTGACATTCCGTGGACTCAGGACAGCCCTGCCCTGTTCCCTTCCTTAATTGCCCCCTAGGCACTTATTTCTTTCTCACAAAGCCACAAGTCAGGGGCAGGTTCCCTACTCCTGTTCTGCTTGTCTGGGCCGCAGGGAGCCCGGCTGCCCCAGCACTCCTCATGCATGCCTGGCGTTGGCCACACCTCCTAGCTCCTCATCACCTAGTTTCAGGATGTCTGTCTAGTTTGGGCTCACTAACTAGATTATAAATTCCTTGAATGGAGCCTTTTCCCCTCCCAATAAGCAGCACTGGGCTGAGCCAAGAGTAGGCACTTAGTACTATGGTTTCTGGTACTATTTTCTGGTACTATGGTTTATGGTACTATTTTACTGTACAGAAAAATCTGCTGTTAAAAATACACTAATCCAACCACAGTTCTCAGTCCCCCAATGCTTGAGAACTGCTACCTCACTGCCTGGGGGCTCCTCTGGGCCCTGAAGAGGACAAACAATCATCGGGTATAACGACCGAGAGAGAGAGAGAGAGAGAGAGAGAGAGAGGCTGGGGTGGCCACCGGCAGTCAAAGAGCAGACACAGCAATCAGCGGGGTTTGGGACTGGGATTCTGGCCCTCTTCAAGAGAATACCTACCTATACACCTCACCCTGTTTCTTAAACAAAGTATCCTCTTGGTCTACTTGATCATAAAGATCAGAATCAGAGTAATTATAAAAAAATTAAGTGAAATAAAATTGGTAAGAGCCACCAACTACTGCCAACATGCTCTGTGTTTTGTGCCTTTCAAAGTTTCTTTAGCTGGGGGGCATTTCAGTTGGAAATAGCCTACATCTGGCACTGTTTTGTTTTTGTTTTGTTTTGTTTAAATCTCACTGCCTTATTTTTTCCCTTCAGCAATGACCATTGTAGAAGGAGGAGGTGGAGGCAGCTACCTGCAGAGGGGCACTATCCAAGAAGCCAAACACCCGCCTAGCCCTGAGGCAAGCTTCTGCTCATGCCCCAGAATCAGAAAGGCTATTCCAGATGTGGGTGAGTTGGGCTTACAGCTTAAAATCGACTTTGTTTCAGTACCAGCAATTAGGTGGCGCCTGAGACCGGCATACCCTGTGGAATAACAGGGTGAGTCCACTTGCCCCCTGTGCCTTTTGAGCTAGGCCATCGCTCTTCTCTGCCCCTCTAGGGAGCTGAGGGAGCCCGTCCTTCCAGCTCCTTACTTCCCTGAATCCCTTATGAACTACAAAGTAGAGCTTCTTAACAAAGTGTCTTGCGGTTTTTCTTCGGCTATTTTCTTGGCAATATTCTTGGGCTAATAGGTAAGAAAGGAACGTCAATTTTATTTACTCATACGTTCACAGAGGCCTGCGCTATTTAGTAGCTATGAGCACCTAGAATATTTATCATTCTGAGCTCAGTTCATTGCAGAGACAGGAAGGGGGTGGAAACTTTTCTTCCCTGGTCTTGCAGAGAAATACCTCCTCATTTGTCCAGGAAGGTAAATATCTAGGGTTGGGCTAATAGCTCCCTTTGGTGCAGCCCCTGTGTTTCCTGGTCCAGGAGGTGGCGTGGGTGAATGGCTACCACAGAGTTGTCTACATGCTGTGGGTCCATCAAAAACAATGACCTTGCCTTGGCTTTTGTCCCCTTGGACTCTGCTTTGACACAGAAGACACTAAATATTCATGATTTCCTGACTGTGGGAAGTGTGGTCATTCCTTTTTGAAGTCTTTCCTTTTTCTTTTTTCTTTCTTTTAGGGTTGCTTCATGAATAGAAAATCAGGTAACAAAATTCATTAAGAGACTACTACATGTGAGGAGATCTAGAGGAATACTGAAATGAAAACCCAAAAAACCCAAAATGATGCTGTTGGGAACCTAACGTAGGGAGTGTCTTAGAAAGTATAACATGAAATACAAATGGTGGCAACTTGCAGTACAGCTCAAAATGGAGTGAGTCTAATACGTGTACAGAACACACAGGAGCACTTATGGGGAAACTATGGACAGTTATTACTCAAGGAGCAAACAAGATGATTAAGTACCAAAAGTGAATAAAGCAATGAACATCTGAGCCAAGCAGAGTGTATGGAGAAGGGCTTCCTGGAGATGCGAGGGACCTGGCTGAGCTGGGAGGAGACAGGAGCATTTGCTCCAGGAGGCTCTCCAGGGGGGGTAACTTTTTCCTGGGAACTAACTAAGAGGGGGAGGGAGACTAGTTTAGAGATCGACTGAGAGATGAAAAGAGAATGCAGGCCTGGGGGAACAGGTGGGGGGGGGGAAGAGGCATTTGTGGTACCTGCGATACGTTTCATCCAGGACGCCTCATCGATGCCCAGGTTGTTGTTGATGATTTTCAGAATGTTTCCCAGGATGACACTGAGGTGTTCAGATGTGACCTTGGTGCACCAGGGCCCTGTGCTGGGGGGCAGGTGCTCAGGCCCCCGCTCCCACCAGTAGGACAGGTAGTTGCAGAGCATGGGCAAGATCACCTCGATGACGTGGGGCATCTCTGTGTACCGGGCCCCTGACTCAGCCAGGTCGCTGATCTCCTTCATCAGGCCTTCCAGCTGCGGGATGTCAGGACACATCTCTTCCACTGTGTCCGGCATGCCCAGAACTGACCAAGGGGGTACAGGGAGAACACAGGCACAGGAATTCAAAAGCACAAATAATGCAACCCATTCTATCCGTCCTACCCTTCCTCTGGTCTTTTAGACTTTAAGCAGTCACCCTCAAGCCTCAGTTGAGTGAGCACTGGATGTGGGGGAGCTTCTGTCATCCAGGTGTCTGTGTAAAGATGACAGCTTCCAGAGGCTGGGTTGGCTTCCTGGAAGCCATACTTGATTAAAACGCTTCAACTTAAGGCCAAAGGAGCATAACAGAGACAGGTGAGAGACACCTCCTAAGACTTCCCTGAGATGCAGCCTATCTCTTGGGATTTTCCCTTTCTGTCTTACCACATGCATGGCAGAAAAGGTGATACTAGATGGAGAAAAGCACCTACTCTGTGTTTAGGTGAAACCTCATAGTTCAGTCACCTGGATCTCCGTACTGTTTGGAAAAAGAAAAGAAACCCCTCTCATCAAATATTCCTTCAGCTGGACCAGAGACAACATTACTTTCCATCTGATTGAGATTTTGGGGGAGAAAACAATTACACTTGTGTTAATGACTGCATTTACCACAGAAGTTACTCATGAGGTGACAGGTGCTAAGGCCACCTGTCAGGCACCTAAACCTTTTTGTTTGTGAAGGCTTCTGTGCAAGGAAGAGTGAGTAAACCCCATCTTTTCCTTTCACTGAAGACTGCGGTCACTCCACTGGCCATGGACAGACAGGTCAACGCAGTGACAGATGAAGTTCAACATGAAACCAAGGAAGGTTGTTGGATATAAGAATCGCAAACAGCAGCCAGGGGCTACATGTCCTGTTTCACTTAAGTGAAAAGACAGGACAAGATAGGAGGAGACACCAGCAGTATCCCAAAGTTCCTGATGGATAAGAAGATAACAAGGACTCTGAAAGAAGCCCGGGCCCAGAGCTCTGTCTCCTTTAACCACCGTCCCCTGCCCCCACCTGCCTGGGTTGGGTCAACCCAGACCTGGACAGGGATCATAGGCAAACTCTACCCGCAGGCCAAACTTCTCACATGTGGCCAAAGCAGGGGGCCAGGGAATCTGAGAAGCCATAAGCAAATGTGGAACACTTTTCTGGAACATCAGTTTCACTAGATGACTTGAGGAAAATATTTCTGATATTTGGAGAAAAAAAACAAAGTTCTCACGGATTTCTAAGGACAAAGCAGAAGACCTCAGATAAAATGTTATCTTTTGTGAACTGGGTTATACCTGTAGGCCCTGTGCCACTGGGGTCATTGTGGGCTAGAAGTCTCCCTCCTCAAGATTTTAGGTATGTGGGCATTGAAGGATTAATGAATAAGAGAGGTCACAGCAAATTCTGTGGCCTTTAGGAACACTGGTTTTGGTTTCTCCCTTGATTGTACTTTCTGGAGCGGAGATGTGGAGCAAGGCTGGCTGGCTGGCTTGGAGACGATGGGTCTGTGGCTGAAACCAGCAGGTGTGTTGGATGGCATGAGCAGTTGCAAGCAAAGGACACACAGGAGCCTCCTTGCTATGGGGCAGGCCCCACGTTCTTTGGCTAGCCATGACCTCCTGCTGCTGTCACTAAAGTGGAAGGCATGAAGGGACCAATGTCCTTTAAAATCCAGACAATTCAAAGGATTAATAGCATGAAAGCCAAAGAATGGGATGCTCCTTTGATTTACAGGGGAAGGGAATTCTGTGGGTCGGATGTGGTCTACTCCCAATGTGGATCCCAGGCAAAGACCATCTCCTGTACCTTGTAGCAGAACCACCATCATGGGGGGGGCATCGAAATGGGGGTCTGCAGGAGCCTCCCAAACAAAACCAATTTACGCATACCAGGAGTTGTAGACAGAGAAGTCAAGACTTCTGTCTTGAAACCCAGCACACAGACCAGTGCCAACGGCCATGGATGCCGCTGAAGTTCACAGCTGTTTGCTCTCAGATAATCAATTGTGTGTGTGTGTGTGTGTGTGTGTGTGTGTGTGTGTGTGTTTGTTTTACATGTCACACTGACAATACATCACCATGTATGGTGATGACAATACATCACCATACCTCATGGGCACTTTTCTCCCCTACCTAAGAAAAGAGTTGCTTCAGGGTGCTGCCCTGTAATCATTGTAATGACCTTTAAAAGTAATTTATAGGTAATTGGTCCTTGAGTGAAAGAAACATTTGTGATTCAGATGGTGTATTATGCTTCAAACGCCACATAATAAACTCATAGGATGAAGACTGCTGAGTTATGTACCTGAAACACAGCCTCAGCTGAGTCCTGTTGGAATCCAACACAAGACTGTTGGGGTTATCATTTAAACACATTGTCCTCTCACCTTCTACATCAGTGGTTCCCAAACTGCGGTCCTCCCACCAGTAGCAGCTGTATCACCTGGGAAACTCATTAGGACCGGAATCCAGCTTTGCTAAGTTAGAAACTCTAGGGGTAGGGACTCAGCAATATTTGTCTTAATAAGTCTTCTGCATGATTCTGATGTATGCTAGAGTTTGAGAACCACTGCGTAAGGTTCTCAAGTCCAATTTTCTTTACCAAGCAGCCCTTCCCCAAGGAGGAGGCATCAGAGAGTACCACCTCTTTGTGTAGGCAGCCAGCTGACATGGGAACGGGACCTCCTGCTCTTTCTGGAGGACCACTCAATAAGGGTCTGGAAATAAACTGGCTGGAGACTAGGTTATCTTATTTAATATCTAATTAACAGACCACTGCCATGCGTAACCAGAGGGTTAACTAATTTTGAATACTTGGAAGATACCCAGTATTAAGCCTTTTCTAGGCTTATCTTCATAATTTCTGGATGAATCAGAAAATGCTCCAGGGTCTTATAACACAGTTACTAATATGAGTAACTGCTGGCAAAACACCAACTGTCAATTAATAAAAATGTCCGATGGACTGAACCCTTAATAAGTCAGCTCATATTATATTTCTAAACTAAAGGCTCACATCATTTGTCACCCTACCCACCCCTCCTTCATCTTGGTCCCTCAGTCCACTCACTTCATTTAATGAATGAAGTCTACCTTCTTAGATTCCATTAAGCCATCAGTCATCCTCTGGCTCCAGGCAAACCCGATTATGCCAGAATACATATTCATGTACACTCTACTTTTCAAGAGCCACATACATGGTCAGCGCTCCCTCTGTTGATTAACTGAATGATTGAAACCATGGGCTCAGGGGACTTAGGCACACCCCACAGTGTGTCACTGATGGATGAAAAACTATGTCATCTCTAATCACATTCTTCTCTCTTTTCTTCCCTGTGGAGTATGCAGTGATTGATACTTATTTTTCATTTATGGATATGTCTTGTTAAATAAAGGTAAAGTACATGAAGTAAGAAGGAACATATTTCTAATAGCCCTTGAGAAGAACAATGGGACAGTGTCGTGCCCTTCCTTCCCAAAGCTCATCTAGGACTTCCTCCATCTTTCTCAAGTCCTCATTCTGTCTGCTATTGTACATCTATGAGCTCAAGAGCAGAGGAAGTCCATTTCCCAAGGCACAGCTCTACACACTGGTCAGACAGAGACACAAGATCTCCTCAATCACAGCCGGAGAAGAATAGATGGATAAATATCTAGCACTGTCTTGATTGGGCCCATGTCCCTTTGGAGCTGTGGAGCAACACTTGGGCTGGCCTATGTTTACGGATGTCACAGCTCTTTCTCAACCAGAGCCTGTGCAGTTGCTCAGCTCCCGAGCGAGCTGCAAGATATGACTCATACGGTATCCGGAAAGGGCAGAGAAAAACAAGATTAGAGATATATTTCTGCTAGGGGAGAAAGGGTGAGGGGCAGCTGAGAGGGGGTGGGAATTTAACTTAGAGAAGTCACAGGAGACTCTAGCAAGCTGAAGCAGCTGGGCAATGTCTCTTTCCTGACTAACTTTGAGAACACTAGTCTCCACTGTATTTATTTGCGATTGGGACCAGAAATTCATTAAGTGGCCTTGTCTAAATTGCCCTGGTCAGCATTTCTGGGGGCAATGTGCTTCTTTATCTGAAATAATGAGAAGCAGGTGGGAATAGAGCCACTGTGGCTTAGCGCTCTACATTCTTACATGGAGAAAAGAAGGTGACAGAGGAATGTGCCAGAAATTACCACACCATGGGACTAATCAATACTAAGAACAAATATTTTCTGAAAATATTGATAGACAGTAACATCTACTATTAGTGTCTATCAATATTTTCAGAGAATATTGGTTCTGAATAGAACAGGTTCTGGTTTGAAATGATTTAGTGTACTTTTTTCTTCCTTAATATTGACTAGTCTCATGATATGGTAATTTCTGCTTCATGTTACATCAAATCATTATAGTTCTTTCTAGTTGGATTACAAGCATGATTCAAGCTCCCTTGTTTGAAGCTCATCTCTTCTATTCCATTGACTTCCAGTAGGATCACAATTTATCCACATAGGAAGGACTCACCCTTGAGTTTCATATCTTTGTGAGCTCCTATAAGTACTCAAGTGTATATATATTTTTTCTCCTATTAATCTGTTTCATTGGGTGGGGGGGTTCTCAGTCAACAATAATGAAGAGTAGAGAGAAAATTACTTTTTCCTCTCCTATGTAGTGCCGAAGCAGTCACAGATAACATGTAAATGAGTAAGTGAGACCATATTCCAATAAAACACTATTTACAAAAATAGGCAGCAGCCCAGATTAGGCCCATAGCCATAGTCTGCCTACTGCTGTTCTAGAATTTAGTATGTTAATACTCCTGTTAACTTCTCTTTCTTATATAATTTCAATCCTTTCTGGTGGTGTTTTTTTCTACCTTTTTAAATTTAAATTCAATTAGCCAACATATAGTACATCATTAATTTCTGATATATTGTTCAATGACTCATTAGTTGTGTATAACACCCAGTGCTCATTGCATCACATGCTCTCCTTAATGTCCATCACCCCTGGTTACCACATCCCCCATCCCACTCCCTTCTGTAAACCTCAATTTGTTCCCCAGAGTCCAGAATCTTTCATGGTTTGTCTCTCTGATTTCTTCCCATTCAGTTTTCCCTCTTCCCCTATGATCCTCTGCACTATTTCTTGTACTCCAAATATGAGTGAAATCACATGACAATTGTCTTTCTCTGACTGACTTAGTTCACTTAGCCCAATAAGCTCCAGTTCCACCAACGACGATGTAAATGGTAGGTATTCACCCTTTCTGATGGGTAATATTCCATTGTATATATGAACCACACCTTCTTAATCTATTCGTCTGTTTAAGGGCATCTGGGCCCTTCCACAGTTTGGCTATTGTGGACACTGTTGCTATGAACATTGGGGTGTATATGGTCTTCTTTTTACCATACCTGTATCTTTGGGGTAAATACTTAGTAGTGCAATTGCTGGGTCATAGGGTAGCTCTATTTTTAATGTCTTGAGGAATCTAATCTCCATACTGTTTTCCAGAGTAGCTGCACCAACCTGCATTCCCACCAACAGTATAAGAGGTTGGTATGTTTCTATGTTTTCTTTTTTAAAATGATAGACCACATATGGTTATCATACTTGGAAACACAGTCAACTCCCTGGACTTAGAAAGTACAATTAGGTTACTAGTGCACATGTGCCCCTTATGATGACACTCTGGAGAGAACTAATAAAGAAGTCATGTCCCCACGTGCAGAAGGGGACTTAAGGCCCAAGGCAGACTAGAGAGCCTAAGTCTTTAGGATAGAAGGGATTTAGAAATCAACCACACTGTCTCATTTTACAGAAGAGTCCTGAAGTCCCAACGTCTAGTGGTAACATAGTGGTAACAAAGAACTTGCCTGTGTCCATTTTTCCAGTAATATGGAGACATACAACATGGACCCTAGATTTGACCTGCTGGCCCCCTCTCAGAGTATATAAACCAAAAGCGCTGCAAGGCTGCTCTTCCCTGCCTGGGTGACCTTCCTTCCTTGCTGCTTTCCTCTCAACACATGGGTTGGTGACCTCTGAGGGAAGATACTTACTAGACCTCTCCCGGGGGGTTTTGGTGTTGAAGACCGAGAGTGGATTGTAGCGATTAAGCGTGGGCTCCAGGAACGCCACTGGGATGGCAGCTGCCAGTGAGGCCAGACATTCTCCAAGGGCAGGACGTTGCCTAGAAACAAAGAAGTCCATTTAGAAGTGGTGTCACCCCATGCTGGCCCTGTGCATGGTGGACGAGGCCTCTTTCCTAAAATGCTTCAGGCCATCTCCCCATGGATTACTCTATTGGACATCTTGGGATCCTGGGCTCAGCAAGATTACAAGCACTTCTCCCTTCCCCATCTTTCCCTGAACACTGACCAGTGGTGTACAATGGTCTTTCCACAGGGACCCTGGTTCTTAAACCTGGTTAAGGCAATATAATAATACACTTCATAGCTCTGTTCTTCTCTTGCAGCATTTCTGAGAGGTTTCGCTGTCATCCAAATTGAATTTGACCCCTTCTCTGTTCTCAAATTGTTTTGAAATCTGTGTAATCTGTGTCTATTCCCTGCTTTGGATGGAGCTGGTGTCAGCCAGTGGGAACAGGAGATAATAGGCCCAAAGCACCAAGAAGGCACAAAATAAAAGACCTGCCTTGCAAGGGAAACAACACATCCTGAAGCACATTGCTTGATTTAGAGGAAAGACCTCTAGTACCTGTTACTTCTCACAAATATTCTACACAAATATTTGAGAGTCCATCATGGATAAAGCTCTGGGTCTCGGTCTTTCTGGGAAATGAGCAACCAAACAAGAAAAATATGCTTAGGATTTCCTGTTCAGATTTCTAGTTCTCCAACTGGAAGAACTTCTGCTTGCTTGCCTGCTAGCCAAGTCAGCAAACATAAGTAATGGAACCAGCCACGGGTTGGTCAAAGCAGAGCTGGTACTGAGACAGCGCCTCCCCCTCCTGGACCTGGGTTTAGCCTTGGAGTTGTACTGGCTATTTCAGCAGATCCTTCCTGCTGGTGAGTCACACCAGCAGGACAGTGTGGGCTGGAAGGGCCCTGTATGGGTGCTGATATCTATTGCTTTCTGATGAATGAGAGACCAGAGCCATCTGTTTTTCCGTCATCCTATCTTTGTTCTGTCAGTTACTGGCATTTGATCACTGTCAGACTACACACCTGTTAGGTGAGTTACACAGGTGATGCCAGTTCCCAAATAAGGAGGAAAATGTCTTTTAACTAATACCATGAGTCCTTTGTGAGACCATGATACAAAGATAGTGGAAAATGCTGACGATAGGTCTATAATTTAAAAGTGGATGGGGCTTACAGTGTTCAAACATCTTGTTCACCTTCCTTTGTGTCTGACCAATCAGAATGAGTGCTGATGTTGTGTGCATGAAGCCCACTACACAGTCCTTGGGAGCTGAGGGTGTCAGGCTGCATCTTGGGGGATGTTATGGAACCATCATGGGGAAAACTGCCAGCTAGAGAGGGCACAATTGGAGCCAGAAGCAAATGCTTACATGCCTACCTCTGTTCTATGGAAACAAAAAGGTGTTCAGCCCTCGGGGTTCCCTTAGATCCCCCAACCAAAACCTGAACTGAAAGCTGCATTAATTGCCCTTCACTGTGATAACAGCCAACAATTCCAACAGCATCAAGAAGGCAGCATGTCAAAGTGTAGGGTCTCTGGATGTGTATAACAAGTATTTACTATGGGGTGGCTAGGGGACCCACTGCCTCCTGAGAAATAAGCCAGACTCTGACCATTAGTCTTTGTCTTCCAGAAAGTAAAAAGCTTTCTCAGAACACTGAAGCAATGCGATAAGATAACATATTTATGGTCTAATTACAAGAATTAGGATCAATGGGCAACTTCATTATAGCAAAGAAAGAGACACACTTGAATTGGCTTAAAAATGTGATCTTAATTGGTCCTGAGAAAATAACTTGGTATGACTATCTGGGGAAGAATCAGAAGCTCTAAGGGTCTAAGAACTGCTGAGAGGCAAGGGAAGTTTGCTGGACCGGAGGGAGGCGGGTGGGTGAATGAGCGAGTGGAAAACTGTCTTGGAATCCATCCCCCTCCCCCCATCTTTTGTCACCAAACCTATGAAAAAAGTCACATTTTGATTTATTTAAAGGACAATTAATATATGTGGTTTTAATCCTCATCTTCTATCTTCTTAGGCTCAACTTTTTAAGGGACTAGCTAACAGTTTGCTTAGCTGTGAAGTGTTTGAGCAGAGAACTCTAAAATCAGCCTCCAGCAATCAAGCAATCACTTCTTAGGTGATGGCACAGCCTAATCCTTGCACTGGAGGTAGGACTGAGATTCCCCATCCGGGTCTGCTCTGGGGTGAACAGCAGCCCTCAGACAGAACAGTCCTCTGTGTCCTGTATGTCCAGCTGCAGGATGCACCGCTGCTGGACTATGAGGGAGTGAGGAGTGGGCTTCTCTGTGGGGATCTTCGGCACCATGGCCTCTCTCCTGAGCAAGTCTGTTTCAACCAACCACAGTGGCCATTGAAGAGAGATTTTACTGCCTCAGTCTTGCCTTTCTGGGAGGAGGAAAGAAGGAGCTAAGCTGTGAGGGTGAAGGAAATGCCATTGGAAGAGCACAGATGAAAGAAAATCTGGGTGAAAATCAGGATGACAAGGGGCTAAGGTCAAATCTGAGGCAAACTCAACTTGGCCCAGCAAGACGAACCTTGGAAACAGCTGGGCCTGAGTGGCCTTGGTGATAACTTGACCCATTCTTCTTCTCTTTTCTTTTTCTCTCATCAAATTAAAGTCCTGATCTCACAGAGGTGGATTTCTAGAAAGTTAGTCTGATACAAAGGAAACCTGTGGGGGCAAAAGCCAGTTTTGCAGTGTTGTGCTGCCCTGGGGGCATGCACTCCCCGTGTTCTCTGATATTGATTACTGACAAATCTGAGTCTCAACCAGCTCACAGCAGGGCGTTTTCTAGTCCAGGGTGCACAGTGATGCTAATTAGCCATTTGGCCAATAGGGATAAGCAACAGTTCTTCTTGTTTCACTGAGAAAAGTTCTGTAAAAGTAAAACCCAGAAGTCTGTCAATGACCTTGGCCCGCTCCCAGAGGCACTGAGCAAAGGCCTACAGTTAGGATGCTTCTCTGGTCATTAGTGCCCCCCAGGGGGCAGTGTGGGTATGCACTGAGCAGAACGAGGGCCACTGAAACAGGTCGAGCAACCAAACGGTCTGCTTGAAGAATTGCTCCCTGGATATGGAACTCTCTTTTCCCCCTTCAGTTCTTACTGCCCTAGCATATACAGTATTTTTCACAAGGTAAAACTTGGTCAACAGTGACAGATTAAAGAGGGTGCGATTTGTACTTCAATTTTTGTTACTTTCTAATTTGATAAGTGGTAGGCTCTCCTTGCCCATCTCTCAATTTTATTTCATTGATCCAGATCTAGCTTCTCAAATGTCTGTTGTTAGGGATCCAGACAGAGGAAGGCATCACAGTAGTAAGATGTATGTCTTGTTCGTATCTGGTGCTTTGCAATTTTGAGAGTTCCTTCACATATGTTCTAAAGGATGCCAAGGAGAGGAAGTACTATGTAGCAGAGGGGCAGAAAGGGGAGGCAGGCCACAGCTCTAGACCAGCAGTACAAGTCACCTCAGAGGTTTAGGGAAGGTGTGCAATGTTTGGTCAGAAATAATCAGTCAAAGGTGGCAGGGTAGGAAAGAATAAGTATCTCCACGGTGTGAAGGGGAGAAACAGTTTTCATTTGAAATAAAATGAAGTGTTGAAGCTTAAATCATTTTCCATGTTTCACTTCTTGACCAACCTCAAATGCTATGATTAAAGTATCTCTGCATCAAAGAAGGCAAGTATTCTCAGTGGTTAAATGCATAAGAGCCTTTACCCTTTGCTGAAAATTTGTTGAAAACTCTGTCAGTGACCTCCAGTTGTCTCAACTGGAATATTCCAAAAGAAAAGTCTCTATTTTGTTTCAGTGACTTCCTTCTCTTTACCGTCAACCCTATCACTGGGGTGTTTGGAATCTCTCCCACCCATGGTACACACACAAGATGTAGTTAGAAACCAAATATTTAGCAGTTCCCTTACAATCCTGCAGACATTCGTTAGCCAAGGAAACTTTAGCAAAAGGTGGCAGAGAAATGGTGCACTTTAAGTTTCCTCCCTAACGTGCACAAGAAATGGGGGAAAAATTGGGAAGATATTGGGATCTTTGCTGAAATGAGAAAATGTGTGATAACATCAAGCCACAAAATATGGACCTAACCAAGTGGGGACACTGAAACTGAAACATACTTTCTGGGCTAACAGCAGAGTGTAGTCATCTCTGGAAGTAAATGAGGGGATTCTGAGGAGCTCAGAATATGATCTTGTGCTTGAAACAATGAAGGGTGGAGGTGGGGCTGGGAGACCAGCTGGGGATGCAGGATCAGGTTCATATTGTGGAAAGGCAGGCAGGACAGAGTAGGGAAAAAGTGAACATGACCCCTCCATTCAAGTGCCCTGGACTCTGAGCCTGGAGAAGCCACTGGAGGGGAGGTAGAGTAGAAGAGTGAGTAGTGACCTGTCCTATAGCTGCTGACCCAAGTCTTCTACTGGATGGAATATTACTTATTATTATTACTTATTATTATTAATATTACTTATTATTATTACTATAATATTACTTATTATTTTTAAAAAATTTATTATTTAATATTCTATTAGTTTATTCATTTGACAGAGAGCAAGCACACAAGCAGGGGGAGAAGCAGGGAGGGAGAGAGTGAGAGAGGGAGAAGCAGACTCCCTGCCAAACAGGGAGCCCAATGTGGGACTGGATCCCAGGACCCTGAGATCACGTCCTGAACTGTAGGTAGACGCTTAACTGACTGAGCCACCACCCAGGTACCTGGCATAAACCTACTTTAATTGACTATATAAAAGCCCTATGTCTTTAGGATGTGCTAAAAATTTTACCTGTGACCTCTTACCTGGGCCACTTGCTTACTTTTGTTGGGGGAGAACCAAAGGCTAGAGGTGGATGCACCCTAGAACTAAAGGCACTGTGGGTAGAGTGAGGGAGTCCTGAGCCAGCTTGTTAGCTATGAAGCTGGATGATGTTTCTTCCCCATAAACTCCTTCAACACATATACACACACACACACACACACACACACACACGTGCACAATGCTCCTTTCCACTCTTGAGCACTAGCAATGTAGCTAATGAACAAGAAATAGTTGAGAAACATGGTTCTGAGGGAGAATTATCCAGGGAAAAATACATAAAAATTTGTTTCAATACATTCACAGAAAATAAGGAAACTAAAGAGAGTCAGGAACATGGAGAAAGTTTGAGAAATACCTTCTAAACCCCAAATAGGAAAGATCAGGTAGCTAAAAGTTACTTGGGAGAAAGGGAGAAATGTGGAAGGTTAAGAAAAAGCCAACAAATACAACCTCTTCCTAAATAACAGTAGGCGGAATAAACTCCACAATAACATAATAAAGTGAAAGATTTGTAAAAAAAAGGAAGACCCAATTCTGAACATTGAGGGGGCATATTAAGTTCTGAGAAGCAGAGGGGGCTGATACAGAATAAGTAATCCTGGAACATATTATAGAACTTAATGAGCTTCAAGACTGAAGAAGGAATCCAATGAACAGCCAGCTTCTCCCCTCCCACTGCAAAGTCATGTATAAGTCAGCAAACAACCTGGCCTGGGGCATCGTCAGAACACAAAGAAGCAAAGTCTATATATGCTTCTGCGGGGGAAAAAATTATGACCCGAGGATTTTATACCACAGAAATTGTTCAAAAGTCGAGGGGGAATATTCCAAAATATGCAAGGATTCAAGAGTATCTAAGAACTCTTACAGAACCAAGTACTTAATGATGAATCTGACCAACCAAGACACAAATCAAAATAAAAAATTTGGAATGGGAAAATCATGGTTTAAAAGGATTGGCTATTTGGTGAAAACTTACAATACAAACTAAGGTAAACAACCCAGAAAATTTTGGTCCTAGAATAGAATGTAAATGTTATTATATAAAGATTTTATTTATTTATTTGACAGATATCACAAGTAGGCAGAGAGGCAGGCAGAGAGAGAGAGGGAAGCAGGCTCCCCACTGAGCAGAGAGTCTGACGCAAGGCTCGATCTCAGGATCCTGAGATCATGACCTGAGCTGAAGGCAGAGGCTTTAATCCACTGAGCCACCCAGGTGCCCCAGAAATTATTATTTTAGAGAGAGAGAGAGAGAAAGAGAGAGCAAACACATGCACACGCGTGTATGTGTGTGAATGGGGAGAACTGGGGGGGGAAGGGCAGAGAGAGAGAGAGAGAATCTTAAGCAGGCTCCACACCCAGTGCAAAGCCCAATGCAGGGCTCAATCCCACAACTCTGAGATCATGACCTGAGGCAAAATCAGTAGTTGGATGCTCAACTGAGCCACTCAGGTGTCCCCATTTTAAGAAACTATATAGCAAAAAAGGAGATGTAGAAAGGAATAAAAGTGTACTAAACTTGCTTACCTTATTAAAGTAGAAAGGTAATGATTATTTTATCTAAATAACAAATCTAAAAGCTGGAGTAGAATGAAAAAGGAATTCAGTTTTTAACTTCATCCAACAGGACAAATTTGCAAAGCAATATGGATATTATGATCCTACATGTATACAAATGTACATGTGTAGAAAATATCTGGAATGACATATACAAAATTGTTAATAGTGGTTTCCTTTGGGAATTGGATCAGCTTATTCAGATTCAAGATTTCTGAATTGCATTTCTGCTACCAAAATGTGCACTTGTTTAAAACTATAGCTAAACTGACAGTTGGAGAGGATGTGGAGAAAGGGGAACCCTCTTATACTGTTGGTGGGAATGCAAGTTGGTGCAGCCACTTTGGAAAACAGTGTGGAGATTCCTTAAAAAATTAAAAATATAGCTTCCCTATGACCCTGCAATTGCATACTGGATATTTACCCCAAAGATACAGATGTAGTGAAAAGAAAGGCCGTCTGTACCCCAATGTTCATAGCAGCAATGGTTACAGTCACCAAACTGTGGAAAGAGCCACAGTACTTCACTTCAACAGACGAATGGGTCAGAAGATATGGTCCACAGATACAATGAAGTATTACGCCTCCATTAGAAAGGATGAATACCCAACTTTTGTATCAACATGGATGGGACTGGAGATTATGCTGAGTGGAATAAGTCAAGCAGAGAGAATCAATTATCATATGGTTTCACTTACTTGTGGAGCATAAGGAATAACACGGAAGATATTGGGAGAAGGAGGGGAGAAGTGAGTTGGGGGAAATCTGAGGGGGAGACGAACCATGAGAGACTGTGGACTCTAAGAAACATACTGAGGGTTTTGGAGGGGAGAGGGTGGGAGGTTAGGTGAGCCTGGTGGTGGGAATTATGGAGGGCATGTATTGCATGGAGCACTGGGTGTGGTGCATAAACAATGAGTCTTGGAACACTGAAAAAATAAACTAAGTTTAGAAAAAAAAAACCTAACTAAAGCTAATCTGACAACTGAGAATGGCAAAGGTCCAGTACTGTATCACATAGAAACCCATTAAACACTAAAGTAAGAGTCTCATGTCCCTTGAGCTTTTAGGCAAGCTTTAACCACAGAGACTCTGGAAGCTATCTGGAAGCTGTGATTTTGAAGAAACAGACATTTTGTCAGCGTTTTTTTTTTTTTTTTTTTTTTTTTTTTTTTTTTTTTTTTTTTTTTGTCATTAGCACATGATTTAGCTTGGCTATACAGTATTCCTTCTCCAATCACATACATTTACTGGCTCTCTGTTAAAAAATAAAATTCAACTGAGTGAGTCTGAAGATCTCATGGTCTTTAGGTGATTCATGAATCTGGCAACATTCCATCTAGCAAGTACTGGGGTGCTTGGAGGAGATGGTACAAAATGGAAAGTTTTTATAGGAAGAAGAGTGGGGCAACAAAGTTATAAGCCAAGAAAAAAAAAAAAGGTTTTTCCAGGCTAGGTAGCTTTCCCTTAAGGGGAAGAGTTGGAGGTCTTATCCTACAGATGACCTCATCTTCCTTTAGGGGATGGAGAGGGCCCTTGTGACAGATTACATCATTGGCACCTATGAGAAAACTCCTGACTTACCAGTTAAGATTTAGATTTCTGCAGGAGGTTAAAACTGCAATTGGGGGGGCACCTGGGTTAAGTGTCTGCCTTTGGCTCAGCTCATAATCCTGGGATCATGGTCCTGGGTTTGAGCCCACATGGGGCTCCCTGCTGAGCAGGGAGTCTGCTTCTCTCTCTGTCTCTGCCCCTCCCGCTGGCTCATGCTCTCTCTTGTTCTCCCATGCGCTCTCTCAAATATATAAATAAAATCTTGAAAAACGAAACTAAATGAAACTGCCATGAGATTAGGTATTAAGCCCTGCTTTTGGTGACTTGGCCTGGCCCAAGTAACGCCAGTTAGGGCCTGTGGTTTTCTTTTCAACATAGTTCTACAGAAGTCATAAATCGCACTAGCTTCATTACATTTTAATATTGCCATAAACATTTAATAACCTAGGTTCAAAATCACCACCCCATTTCAGTGAGCATTTTGACTTTGCTGTACTGAAAAGATGTTAAGTGCTGAAAGATGGTAAGCAACATTTTTCTAAGCCTTGCACGTGTGAGCCTCTTTTGTTCACTAATTACCTTTCAACGTAGATATTCTTTCCAGTCCCAAGGGAGTAGAGGCTGCACAGTATGTGGTAGCATGAAATCTGCACATCGCCTACTGGAAAGAACAGAGAAGAGCAGTCATTATCATGCTTCAATCCCAATGCTTCACCTCAGGCACAAGGAGAGGGTCCGCCAACAGAAAACAAGCGCTGGCATCACCCAGGAGCTACACAGAGTGTGCGCATGCACCCCGCATTGGCACCTTGTGATACAGTCCCCTTCTCCCCAGATGCTGCTTACTGAACTGGGGGACAACCCATTGACAGGAGAACACCCTCCACTGAGATATCTCTGCTGCTTTGCCGGCTTTTGATGTGAATCTCATCGTTTTTCAGGAAAAGACATCATTTGACCAAGGAGATCCATATGGGATTTTTTTTTTTTTTTCCCAACAGAGGGAGCCATGAAGGTTAAGTTTGAGGTATAGTAGTACTTCCTTTCTCTGAAAGGAAGAATGCAGGAAATCTGAGGTTTGACTGAGTCTTTTGTTAATTTCCTAGGAAGATATGTTGAATGTCCCTACCTCTTTAGAGACAGACCAAAATTTCTCATGTCCACCTGTCCCAAGTTCTATGATGGACATTTTTCAAGAAACAAATTATATCATGATTGTGCCAGGTTTCCTGAGGGAAGGGGATGTTCCACTTGGGGATCTACAGAGTTGAATCCATCAGCTACATGCCGCTTCCATGTCTGGAACTCAGAATAAAGCAGGGACTAATTGAACATAAGGAGAACTAATTTAATTTTTAGGTTTTCAACAAGGAAGGGCATTCTTTCTATGATGTGAAATAATGAGTTCAGATGTTCTCCCATCCCTTTGACCACCCCCAAGGAAATAACTGATTTTCAGTTGTTCAGGGATATAGAAGTCACAGCATCAACTATCAACAGTTTGTTAAACTGAATTAAATGACATGCCAACATTTAAAGTGTGAAATTGAGCTCGGTGGCAAAATAGCTGCACTAAGTGGCTATATGTGGTACTAAATGGAAAGTGAAATAAAACCAACTAACTACGGTCTTCTTCTGAAGGCTCAGATAATGAAAGGTTTGTGGCTTTCATTTGCTCCTGGTATCCAATGAATAAATTAGGCTTCTTAACAGGGAAAGTGGTATCTGAAAAACCCTGGGAGCGAACCTATATCCCCTGCTGGATTACTCAGATAACCTTTTCAAATTAAGTGGGAACACAATGGCTGACAGCTAAGCCAGTGGGTGGAAAATTCTGGTCCTGAATAATAGTGGGGGAAAGATGAAATATTATATACTCAAATTGGAGGATTTCTGCTCCTCTAAGTATTTATTACTTCATTTTTAAACCTAAGAAGTATGGAATAATTATCTCTCTGTTCTATTTTCAAGGTCAACTCAAGTGAATGAGTCACACGCTTCTGATCTGGGGCCCTCTGTGCACAGAAGTCCATGGTAGACAGTAATAGGACTCACAGAGTAAATCCACCCCGAACTGATGCTGAGCAACGTGCTCAAAGATGGACGTCAGGATGGGGAGCAGAGCCACCGTGGTATAGTTAATATTCTGAGACACGCCTTTAATCTGTGTTCTGGAATGGGTAAACTTCCCCAGCTTCAGGTTTTCCGAAGTCTTCTCTAAGTCTTCTGCAGCATTTTCAAAGAATGCTCGTAACCCGGCCTTGACCAGCTCTGAGCCTGACTTCATGACAGTCCTGTAAGCAAATGATGTTCAAGACCAGAAGCATAATCATAATCTAAACCTTTGGCCTAAACCCCCTTCTTGTAGCTGGTGACTTGCAGTTTAATCCAGGCAGGCATTCAGCACTCCAGTCAACTAAAAACACTGAGTCAGAAGCGGAGAGAACAGTTAGCATCTAGGGAATCACCTGGATCACACAATCCCAAGGCGGGGGGGCGGGGAGGGGACAACAGGATGGTGTTCTCTGTTGGATGGCATTAGCACTCCACTCTTTGGGAAATACAGGGGAGGGTTTAGAATGAATGATTTTAGTCATCCCTTATCAATATAGTATCTCAGCTGGCTATATTCTTCCATAAATATCTAACTAAAAGGAAAGAGAGGTGAGGTTTTCTTAGAGTTAATTAGGGGATAAGCTACTTTTATAAGGAGTAGCTGGAAATATTAGCTCTCCCATGATGCAGGACCTCTTAGAGAGAAGAAAGAAGTCAAGTGAAGTTTAGATATCCATTAGCTTGCAGGGATGTCTTAGCTTGGAGAAGGGGAGATAAGCAGGACAGAAAGCGCCCTTTAAAACAGAGAGCTTTTGGGCGGAGGGTATGTGCTATGGTGAGTGCTGTGAATTGTGTAACACTGATGATTCACAGATCTGTACCCCTAAAACAAATAATACATTATATGTTAATTAAAAAAAGAATATAAAAATTTCAAAACAAACAAAACAGGAAAACCAGACAGCTTCATCAGACTGCTGGAAAACAAAAACAAAAACTATAGAAATGTGCCCTGTGGGAATAGAGATTAGCCTCCCCTTAAAACTATTTTTTAAAACTTGCAATTGGAACAAAGCTTACAACTCAACTATTATTTTCCATATTTCGACATCTTATTCACAAGATTATGACAGGCTTGCTTCAAGGACAGATGCTTTGTATCTACAGCATTTTCAAGATAATCAACCAACCAGAAAAATAAAAACAAAGAAATGAACTCAGTGAGGCTTGCTCCTAATCTGTAAGGAATCATGAGCTATCTTTGTAACTTTCTAGACTTGGGTTTTGTCAGGAATGATTATCAAACATGCTGACCTGTGTTTTTAAAAGAAAAAAAGGCAGGGGATTCTCTCCCAAGACCGTCCACATGCTCCTGGGAGTAAAGATTCCTCTTCCCAGCGGCAATGGATCTGAATCCCTTGGGGTGCCTTGGCCTGATGGTATGGATTTGTGCTGTCCTAATATCACCATGTTGGTTTCTTGTTTTATGGGTTTAGGCCCCTCAAATCCCTTTAATTATCCTTAACATGATTTTGGTAACCATTCGTAGTTTGTAGTAGATTTTCATCTTGTGGCCAGTCCTTCAGCTGGTTTCTCTCTTCTGTATACAGTTTTGGGAAGCGTGTCCTCCTCCCAACTGTGACAAGGGGCTCTGCTTGACGAGTGTGTTCAAGAAAGCTCCCTGTCTGTCCTTGTTACTCCTTCTCTTCCTCCTCTCATCAGATCAGTTATGTTTATATTACCACAACTTACACATACATGTGTTAAGACTTCCTTCCCTTTCAGCCATCTTATCTGCAAGATCCTCACGCCATGGGTTCAAACCCATCTTTGTCTCTGATCTTTTAATCACACTTCGCTACCCTCCCTCCGCGGCTGCTTGGGCTTCAGAGCACTATGGATACTTACAGCCTCAGGATACTTACGGCCCCGCCACCCATCAGGCAGCTCGCTTTCTTTTTTGTGTGGAGAATGAGGGACAAAGTGGCACTTTACGCTATTATATATTTTATCTTCTGAAAGATGAATTTCTCAGGAAGGGAAGACAAGAATTGATCAAATGCTCAGCTTTTAGTGTGCAGTACATGTCATGACAGTGGCTCTCCATCACGTGAGCAGAGAGATGAAGAGTGCTAATGTCAGGGGAAGATTCATCTCCCTCCTGTCTGCCCTCCCCTCCCCAGCTCCTGCAGAGCAGCAACGTGTCTTCTCAGCCAAGAGAGGGTCAGAGAGGGAGTCTTAAGAAACTACTGGAAAACACCGAGCAGACTTACCTTGTGTCAAGTGTCTGAGCTAAGATGTGAAGACAGCTCACCATTGTAGTAGAATCGCTCCCTAGAACCAAAAATATCACCAGTGACTCCCCAAACCCTCAGCCTGTCTTTTAAATGCGATCTTAAGATGCACAAACTGCAGACCAACGTAATTAACCACCAACACACAGAGTGCCAGACCTATGCGCGGGAACAGTGCATTTATCTCTGGCCTGACACGTCTGCTGTTTGATGGATGTTAGAGGCAGAGCTTAAAACATTCACTGGTGTGGAAAATTTGAGCTGTTAAGGGGTAGAGAGGTCATTTATCATACTTCAGACCAATTTTCTATGGCAAATTTAGGTGACACCTTCGTCCTAAGGCTCAGGTTGTCCAGAGGCACCCGTCATGAAGGCAAAAATGCCAAGTTACGGATAATTATAGGGAGGAGCGTGGCTTTCAGCAATACTTCTCTTCACTTACCAAAGAGGGAAATCCTGTGTCGAACAAGAGCAGCGAGTTTGCAGAAGAGGCTGAAGCAGAAAAGAAGGCGAGTGGGAAAAGCACAGAAATCCGAGGACTGGTTTGTACCCACCCGCCCCCAGGCCCCCACGCTTTATAACAAGGAGCACAGAATGGATCTCTAGGCACATTCACTGTGTTCCCCTACAAGGCTCCCCTAGACCACACTAGGAAAATGTGTGCTCCCTGTCGTCTTGTTTGAGAATCATGAAGTCACCTTGGAGGCAGCCCCGACCTTGCAGGAAATAATCCTTCCACGACAACTGCAGGATTCAGCAGTGACCAGGTTATCGCAAACCATCCTCACATACAGAGTCTTATGTGCTGATATATTTGTCTGCCTGACATTCGGGAATAAATGAGGATTCCGACAGGGATTGTGCTTTTTCCACCATTGCAACAGACTGCAAACCATTTTTCAGCCTTCGCTGGGGGTGGGAAGATTTAGTTGGGAGGTGGGCAAGTTGGTGGGAACAAAAGATTAATGGTTCAGGGATGGGAGACACTGTGTTGGACAAAACCATTTTAGGAAATTGGTTTTCTCTCTTGTTTCCTATTAGTCTAAGGGTCCGATTGAAGGGCTGTCCTAGCTGTGCCCCTCCCTGGAAGCTGGGAAACCCATCTGCTAAGCATTTAGTGCTTTTCGACCCTACCCTTGTTTTCAGCCATCTTTTCTATCATGGAACCCTTTGGAGGTCCAGCTGTGCCTTAGCATCTGCTTTCCGTGGTGTCTGGTAGAGAGTCTTGTGCTGTTAGGAAAGAGCTCTGTAAATGCCTCTGAACACGCCACTGATGGGCCCTTACCCACTACAGCCATGATGTGACCTGTACTGCCAATGGCTCTGGGGAGGAGAACGCTCAGAAGTCTGACCCTATCTGACACTGGCCCAGTTAGGCAAGAACTTTGTGATGCCTTCAGCAAGCAGTCCTTCCTGGTGGAACACAGAGGGGAAGGAGACTAAAAACACCAGCTCCGGGCCAAGGGCTTCCCAAGCTGAGACTAAGCTGAAGTCCTTCCCAGCTTCTCATTCGTAACTTGTGGGCTTCCTGACCCACACGGGCCAGAAGTCTTTTCAGGAACAGCTCGGACGGAGAAGAAATACATCTTGAGTGTTGGCAGAGAGCAAAACTCGCTCACCTGTATGTACTGAAGAGTTGAATCACTCTACTGTACACCTGAAGCTAATAATACACTACACTTTGTTAAAGGGCTAGAATTTAAATAAAGACTTAAAAAAAAAAAAACCCTAAACTTGCTCACCTTTAAATGCTTTTTAGTGAATGCCCTGATTTTACTGAGCTGTCTACTAGACAATCACAGCTGAAGTCCCCTGTGGGCAGTCATTTATTTCTGCAGTGAGATAAGCTGGAAACCCTGGCCTAGAGCTTCAGAGAACTCAGAGTTAGTTAACAGAAACTTGACAGCCTGCTAGTGTGATTAAATAGGGACTGCTTTTTTGCTCTTCCCTTTGTGTCCCCTTTTAAAAGAGCTATGTATTTGATTAAAAAAAAGTAAAATCATGGACTTGCGGGAGGAGGGAGAGCCTGGAGGAACAGGAGACCCACAGCTCTGCCGTGACTAGCTGGGCTGTCCTGGTGAAGCTGCATAACCACTCTGGGCCTTGGTTTTCTCATCTCTAAGTAGAGAGTAATCACAAGATCCTCTTAGTTTTTAGAATTAGGGGCTGATCAATGCTGTTATTTCTGGTGAAATGCTTCAAAGCAGACACATGCTCTGTATAAATACAAAGTAACATTTTTCTAACCAAAGCAGATGGTGGAGTTGTTTGATCCTAATATTAACAGGGTTCTGCTTGCTGTCAGCAGGGCTTGCCCAGGCATGCCAAAGCCAGGACCTGAGGTTTTCAAAGGCCCCTTCCTGGCCCCCCAAGGAGCAAATAAATGCACTGTTCTTAGCCCAGTGTTACAGAGTTCCCCCGTGCCTCCCCATTTCAGAATTTGCAAGTGACAAATCAAAGGGACCACAGGGCAGAGAGTATGGTAGCCCTGGTGAATGGCAGCAAATCAGAAGAGGTGCAGTGGTGGAGAAGGGCGTGGACAAGAGGGGTCTGGAGGTGTGAACACATTTGGTGCAGACGCTACTGCTTCTGTGGGAGGGCAGCAAGCACACTGATGGTTCTGGAAGCTATTTGCAAGGCTGATCAGATGCAGGTTGCCTTCCAGCCGTGACAAATGGTGACTGGCTGAACAAATGTTACATTTCCATGAATTAACAATCTCACAAAAATAGATGAGGAAGACAGACACACCTGCCCTCTGTTGGATTATCTGAATATCTCACTTTGCCTCTCATTTCCTGAACTTCTTACAAAATACACCAGTGCGTCCTGAAAATATTTAGGCAATCTTTGGTCAGCAACGGGTGTTAAGTGTATCTCATTTTGATAGCATGGGCTCCTCCTTTCTTGATAAATGAGAAGAGGTAATGACTGCAGAACAAATGGAATTCCACATGGATAGAGAGGACTTTCATTCTTGCCCTAACTTACTACTACTGGGTCACTTTGGGCACCAACATGCACCTGACCAAACCTCAGTGTCTTCATCTACAAAATGGAGAGAATATACAGGTGTTTCTTCGAGCATGGTGATGTTTCACAATGATGTGCAAGAGTTACTGCCCACTGGTGTAGGGATGAAAACAGCTCACTGTTAGCTTTGCGCTTAATAAATGTTAGCTAAATCCTGAGACTAACTATCATCACAAGGATGGTGGCATTTAATGGGTGGCCCTTTATAAATTATCTTGTATACTGTCCACCATCAATGGCTACTAGGGAAAGACTTAACTGCTTCTATCATAATTCTTTACTCTTTGCCATTTAGACATCTACCTCATTCCCTGTCATTCTCAATCCAATCCGGAGAAGACCAGAGGCATGGTGGAACCCATCTTTTAGTCTGATCAGAAAGCAACCTCTTTGCTCTCCTCTGTCTTGAAGTATTGACATGTTATGTCTAGTGTAATGAGAACAGAGGCTGGTGTTCCTGAGGAACATTTTTCTTTTCCTATTAGGAATTTAAATTGAATTGTGTTGCTCTGGATTTCAAATATCGGATCATCCACAACAGGACTTTTAAGATTGAATTCTTTAAAACAAATTTAAACTGAAAAAGCCTGATAAGAATACGATTGAAAACAGCATTAATCTGTTTCTTCTCAATGTTGTGTGTTTGCTTGTTCAAGCTTCAGGACTGACTTTGCATTTTTTCTAAATGTTATTTCAGGATAAAAGTTGATCTGAGTATATAAATTTTTCCCAAGCCCTACTGATACCTCCAAACAGCACACTTCTCTTGGTTGCCCAAATAATTCACAGATAAATATGAATATAATTACTTTCAAAACCAACATAACCAAAACCTCTGGGCTAACAATCATTGGGCCACAGTTCATTTCTCTGAAAGAGTCACCATTCAGTCTCCAGGAATCTGGGGTTTTATACAATGCACATTGTCACCATGACTTTCTCTTTTGTAGACTCACCTGGCCACCATTTCTTTCTCCTTATGAGAGGCATAGCCGCTGCTGCTAAGGGGCTTCAGAGGGGATGACAGGAAGTAGAGGTGGTGATTGGTGAAGTACTGGTCAACCAGTGGGAGGAGAACCTGGAAAATCCACCATAAATTAATTTCTAGGAAGCTAACCAAAGCCCCTCCTTTGGTTCCTTTGAAAAGTTCATTTCTTGTGAGCAAAGAGCCTCTGAACATAGGTCCTGGAATTTCTAGGAAACTCTACCTGGTGCATGGAAGTTTCCAACACATTTTCCTCTCATACACACCTCAAACCAGAGGCCCTAGGAATATGGGAATGGAGATGGCTACTGATGAAGGGTCACAAGAAATATGCATACGGCTGAGTCAGAATTTTCAGGAGAATCCAGGGGTACATCTGTGTTTAGTCATGCCTTCTTGGGCACAGCTTCCAATAGGATCACTTGGGGCCTGGCCTTGTACTACCAACCTTGAGCCTTCTGTCTTTGCTTCTCAGGCAGTTACCCCAAGGCCTTGCATGCATTCAGTCCTCTGAGTAGGGTTCTATAGCAAAGACTGCTCACTGATACCCAAAATCATTCTTCCCTTTTCTCTTAGCAACAGAAACCCCCATGTTTTACCTGGGCATGGGGTCACCCAGTCAGAGAATGCATTACCCAGACTCCCTGGCAGCTAGGTAGATCTAAAAATGACAGAGTTTCAGCCACTGGGAAAGAACTTCAAGCGAGAAGCAGCTTGTCTTCCTCTCTCCTTTTCCTCTTTCCCACAGATGTGGTACAGGTGAGCCCACCTGGACCACACTGACAGACAGCACAGCTTAGGAGATGGTGGAGCACTGGAAGAAGTTTCTGGGTCCCTGGGATGATGGTGTGGAGCAGAATGGGCTGCCTGCCTCCTCAGACCACCCACCTGCCTGTGGACTGTTCCACAACAGAGAAACACAAGCCCATCTCATCGAAGCCACTGGAGTTTCAGGTATCTTTGTGAGATGAACTTAACTTGCACCCTAAATTGTACAGATTCTAAGAAGAAACTAGTTTGGTTAAATGTAAGGAATCACTTACTTTGGCAAAGAATTTGATCTCCTGGTCGTGGGGAGACTTTTCTGTTTTTCCACTGCTGACAATGGCCTCTACAAAGACAAAGGTAACACAAAGTTGGCCACAGTTAAAGGAAACAAAACCCAAAACAGTCATAGCATTTTAGAAACAGAGCGGCTTTTCTGAGGGCCATGGAAGGGCCATTTGATTTCACAGAGTATCTTCTGTTTTACAAAGGACTTTCCAACTGTGCTGGTGAGTTGTGTCTCATGTCAATTCTCTCAGCTGTTTCCCTACCCTTTCCTCCACTTTAGTGATGAGAAAGGAGCTTCAGAGAGGTTGAGTCATATGCCCACAGTCACAAAGCAAAACAATGGAAGAGTTACAATAGGATGGGTTATATGAAAATGACAAATGGCTCAATCAAACCCTGAAACCAAGGATGAATCAGATTTTTTTTTTTTTAAAGAGGGGGACAAAATCTCAGACATCATTTCCCCCCTCAAAACCATACGACGTCTAAATGAATCACGAACAGCTATAGTAGGAAAGCATCATCCCTTGGTAAAGGAATACCACATTGTTTTTGAGAGTACAAAATATTAAGGGAAGCACACATTTGGGGGGGTATGTCACAATGATACTTACCCAAATGGGCAATAAACTCTTGGGCGGAATCAACATATTTCAGGATCTTCTTCAAAAATTTATAGGCAAACCTCTTTTCCATGGAGGAGGCATCCAGCTCCATATCCTTCACACCTCTAGGTTGGAAATGGGTAAACCCCAGGAAGTAACAGAGATGACTATGTGACTTTGGAGCATCAGCAATCTTATCTGTGTTTTCTTTACTTTCCAAACGTTAATGGCTATTCTGGTTTAGTGACCTGATTAGTCGTCTCACTGATAACCCCTTGCACTTGGAACCTGCCTCTGGGAGCATTCAACACCTGCGCTAAAATAAGATCTGAAAAGATTTTTCAAAATATCTTCTTTATCATTCATTCAACAAATATCGAGCAGGGGATCAATCAGAGAAGAAAACAAAGTCCCTGCCTCTGTGGAACCTATACGTGTGTTGTAAATAGACACACATACTACATAAACCGAAGTATAAATCATGTGGGATGCGAGAAGCTAATTAGCATTATGAAAAAAAGAAAAATCAAGCAGTACGAAAAGGCCCAAGAGAGGATGAACGGGGAAGGCAGTCAGTGCTGGTTTCATGGAGAGAGGACACTGCAGTAAAGGTTTGGAGAAGGTGAAGAGGTGAGCCATCTGGACATCTGGGGAAAGAACTTTCCAGGCATATGGAGTGGTGGTGCAAAGATCCTGAGGCAGAAGCATGCATGCTGAGTTGAAGGGATATGCTAGTGTGGATGGAGGGGAAGTGAGAAGCACGAGGTGGTTAGTATATCATTAGGGGCCTATGGGCCATCCTCAGAATTTGGCTTTGGCTCTGAAATGGGAAGCTATGGAAAGTTCTGACCAGGGGAATGACTTACATTATAAGAGGATTACTTTAGTTGCTAGGTTTAAAACTGACTATGGGGGATAAGTGTTGAAGTAGGGGGCCCGGGGTAGAGGCTCTTTCAGGAAAGATGGTGACGGCATGGAAAGGTGTAAAAGGGTTAGATTCTGGATATCTTTTAAAGGTAGAACCGGGTGCCTGGGTGGCTCAATGGGGTAAAGCCTCTGCCTTCAGCTCAGGTCATGATCTCAGGATCCTGGGATGGAGGCCCTGCATCGCATCGGGCTCTCTGCCCAGCAGGGGGCCTTCTTCCTCCTCTCTCTCTGCCTGCCTCTCTGCCTACTTGTGATTTCTGTCAAATAAATAAATAAAATCTTAAAAAAAAATTAAAAAAAAAAAGGCAGAACCATCAGGATTTCCTGAAGGATTGGATATGGGTCAGGGGAAAAGAGCAAAGGTTTTGGCTTGAGCATCAGGAAGAATGGGCTGCCATGGAGAGATGGAGAAGCTGAGGATGGAACAGTTCAAGAGGTGGGTGGTGGGAAATGAGTTCTCCTCCCTGATGGGCTCTTGCTTCCTCGTCTGCACACCCAAGCGCCCTCCGTGGGGTCTGGCACAAGGTCATTATAGCTACTAGGATATGTTTGCTGAATTCAATGATCTTTTCCCTTTCCCTCTCATCTCCTTGAGTTCTTTTTTAGTTGTGGGAAAGAGGAATTTTTCATTTCTGTGAGCAAGTTATTTATCAGCATATCACAGTACACATTCCCCTGGGTGTTAAGACCAGGATTAAAATGACCAAGGGAGTATTTCTCAAATGCTTCCCCAGAGGCAGTCTCCTGCTGTCTGACCTTTCCTGCTTGACAATATGGCAAATAAGTTTTGTTATTTTTTCATATGGGCTACAATAGATAAATAGATTTTTATTTATTTTTTAATTAATTTATTTTTTGCCATTCAGTGACAAAATTCTGTAGGACACTGAAAGAAGAAACAGCAGCTGGCTCAGCAAATATTTCTTTTAGGGGGAATGGCTCTATCAGAATAGGAACACTGACTTGTGTTTCACCCTTCAAGGGACTCAGCAAGCATGACCCATGGAGCACAGCCCACTACCGTCATCAGACCAGCATGGAAACAGGTTCTACCTTTAAGACTTAAGCAGCTAAGGCCACACTCACTGATAACCCTCCTCTAGATAATTCTGACAGACCTAAGTCTGAGATAAAAGGTCTCAGGAATCCTGATGGACTGGAGTTGCTCCTTCCAAAGAATCAGTTCTCTTCATTCAAACACTGCTTATGTCAGTTAGGTATACTATTGTTATTATGTAATTAAATAGCGTATAAAACAACAAGAGTGTGAAGAGGACCACTGGTTCTGTGAGAGCTAAGTTGCATATTTTACAAAGGCCGGAAACTGCTTCCAAATACACGGTTTCTGAATTAGCTCTGAGGAGATAACTGTAAAAGATAGGGGAGGAAGTTGAAAAAAAAAAAAAAAAAAAAGAAAGTAAAGAAAAACCCTAGAAGAATACTATACTTCTATCGTTGTGTATGTGCTGTAATCCTCACTGTTCTGTAAAGCCTGAGTCCCAGAGCTTTGAGGATGCGCTATGGATATAGCTTATAACACCAGTCGATCAAACAGCAAAGAGAAGGTCTCAGGGCCTATAGCACAAGATTTGTGAATGAATGTGTATTTTTAGGTTTCAATTTAAAATTAAATGTTTAAGGTGTATATGTATCATTTGTCATGATTTCTTTGCTATAACAAGTTTTTAAAAATGGATATTGACTGGTCCTGCTTAGGCCAGAAAAGACAGCTTCATGCTCCCAAATCAAAGTTTTCTCATTTCAAAATACTAATTGCTACCCTTCCTCTCGTGGGCTTTGCGTCAGGTGAGTAAATACCTAGAGAGGGAGAGACCACGCCCACAAGCCCACCCCCACTTTGCTCACATCACCCAGAAGAGGACTTACCTAGAAACCACGATGCCGTTCACTTGGAGGAATTTAAACAGGTCCTGTGCCTTCTCTCGGTCCCTGAACTTCTCCTTGGCTGTCAGGGTATCATATGGTACCAACAGAGGGTGACTGCCACCACCTGAGCTCCGGAAAGTGAGAGGGGACAACATATTTGGCTCTTCCTTTGCATCCCCTCCCCAGAAAACAAACCTGTCCCCAGCTCACCTCCTGCAGGGTGCACCGAGAACTTGAGAACTTGACTCACCTTTGCTCTCCAGTTCTAGCTTCTTCTTCTTGGCCCAGATGTTGTGATAGTTTTCAGCCACGACCTCCACCATTCCCTGTGTCCCACGAAGGAGATGACGGTCAGAGAGACAGCAAGGAAGAAAAGTGTGTTCCTATTGGCCAGCCTGTTTCAAGCAGCCTTGGGAACAAAGCACCACCAAATGCTCACAGCACACTGCTGAGTGTCTCCCATCATTAATAAGTCTGCTTATACATCTCATTAGTTTCATATTTTTCCATACACACAGAAAACAGTTCCTAATTCTGTCCTTCCCTGGTAAGTTATTAGCCTGGCAGTTTGATGTACTTCTGAGAAACACACATTTCCGTCTAAAACTGCATTCTGGCAGCACTTCCTTTGCCACAGGAGTTCAGGACTTTATTCTTGACCTGAGACAGCGAGATGCTAGCAGGAGTCAAGCTACAGTCTAGAATCCCCAAAAGCCTTGAGCTGAGCAGACTAAAAATCACATCTTGGAGAAAAATGGCTGCAAAGATTTCTCAAAGAGAACTCATCTTTACAGTGACCTGGGATGAAGGGAGTATGTTGGAAAGAAAACTTTCTCTAAGGTCCAAAGGCTTGGTCTGATGGGCTGAGGAGTAACTGGCCCAGGCTGTAGCCTGTTTTGGCAACCAATGTGCCTGGGAGGGGAGGGGAGGGGGACAAGGCACCTCTGGACTTTCAATTTCATCCTCTAGGTTATCTGCCCCTAAATCCTGCACCACCAGGGGCCCCTGAGTGAATCCATCATGGGACACACAAGTGTCCCTATGGCTGGTGGCACCTGCTGGGACAAGGAAAGTGCCCCCACCTACGGGCCTTTCCACTGCTTTTCTCCCAGCCCTTATAAGATTTTTCTCCTAGTTGTTAGCTCTGTGTGTTGATAGAGTAATTTGCTGTGTCCTCCTTTTACTGAGGCGTTACCTATTATGATGTCCCTAGAAGAAGGGCAAAGCCTGGCCTTCTTAGAGAACTGCCTTACTCTGCTGAGACTTGCCCCATGGCTCTGGCCCAGTGTGGCTGCCTTCCAGGCTGATACTTTAGTGGTGCTATGTTCAAGGCATTCTTTCCCCGCTCACCCCCTTCTTGAAAAAACTCTTTGAAGGATAATATGCCCTTGCACTCCAGGGATTTGGGAAAGCAAGATATGCTGTCCTGCAGGAACCAACACTGACCTGAAGCTCCCTGGAGAGCACCACGTTAGAGAGGTCCAGGGGAGCAGGGCTGTAGCTGTTGCCCTAGAGAAGCAAAGACAGAATTGCTGGGTTGGCCATGGTTTTCCTCATTCTTATCAGAATCCTGACTTCAGCTGCTGAAGATGTATTCCCAGAAGACCCTCAGGGTTCATCGTTGGTGGTCCTTGGGACCAGTTCTCTGGGGGTTCTAAGACTGGCCCATTGTTGGCCCCGGGCATGCGGTCATACCTGGCTGGCCTGAGACACGCTCCGAAGTTTCTCGTTTTCCCGCTGTTGAACCACGGCCTCTCCCTCTTTGGTCCTCTCCACAGACCAGCCCACAGCCAGCATGGTTTTCAGGGACTCCCGGGCGGGCCAGCGGTAAATTTCCTTCTCCTGGAAGAAAATCCGAGCAGAAGAGATTTGAGGCACACCCCTACACTCTGACTGGCCTGACTCCCTGCAAAGTTGGCCCCCATGGTAGAAGGGGGTGCAGTGGGCTCCAGCCTCCTGTCCTTAGGTCAAGACGCCCTCCGCAGAATCTCCCCTGAAAACGTCATCATCAGTCTTTCTGATGTTTTCAAGTATGAGATCCTATACTTCCTGCCTTTAGAGGGAATGTACCAGACATTACCTAGTTTGTGGAGAAAGAGGAACAAGAATAGGAGAGTGACCCCTCAGGTTCTAGTAGCTGTTTAAGATGGGACTTGTGGAAGTGATCAGCACAAGGCTCTCCTCTGAGCTTTGAAAGTAGAATTTTTTAGATTTAGAATTCTCTTGAGCTATACACAGTTTTGCAGATGGCCAGTATCCATACAATGATACATAAGTCATGCTTTACACACGGCACAAAGCTGACGGCTTACAAAGAACTCTTACTGATCCCTAGATTGGAATTTGGAGTTGTGTTGAACCAAATTTCTCAATAATAACAACAAAAAACCCAAAAGACCTCTCCATATTTCCCTATAGCCTCTTCTCTCTATAGCCTCTTCTCTCTACTCCCTTTGTCTGTCGTGACTGGGAGTCATTTCTATCTGGACTTTCTCCAGCAATTCAGTGCTCTCCTAGCCCTAAGTCCCTCACATCGACAGTCAAACAAAAGCCCTTCCTAGTCCTTTTGCAAATGAACTACGAATGTGCTTTGGCTCAGCCTCCAAGTGCCGAACAGTGCTTCTCCATCTGATGGGTGCTCAGAGCCAAAGAACTGAACATGAGGTGGGGCTCTTGGAAACTGGTCGTGGGCTCTTGCCCACTGGTGAGCTCCTGAGCAGTTTACTTCAACTGGAGAGTGAATTTGCCCAGAACTCCTCTGACCATCTGAAGGAATTCCCAAGGAAGGAAAATCAGCACGGCCACTCAGTGTTACCAGAATCCAGTTTCTTACCTTTTCTGTTAATGTCTTGAAAGGCCTGATCAGTGGATGGGTCTTCACATTTTCGTCCAGGGAAATTCCGTATTTCCATCCATTCTGACTCTGTAGAAATGTTCTCAGTTCAAATATCCTTGGCATCCAAAGAGCCCTGCTGTGTGACCCAAATCCCAGCTTCTATTTTCACTGAACAAACGGAATAATGGGATGTGACAAGAGCTTGGAAATTCCCCCCCAAAGTGTCTAATTGATCCTTTCAGGCTATAAAGCTCTCTGCCCCCTAAATTGTGAACTCTGCTCCTTTATTTCTTCTTGTTTCAGCGGCTGTCCTCACTGCTTACTCGCTTGTGTTTCAGACAGAAGGAGGTTTCAAAAGACCTGAGAACAATGCTTCTCAGGTCACCAGCATGTCATGATTACAGGCAAAGGATGGAAGTCAAGGCCAAAGACCAAAGGGGACTGGTCCTGTTGCCCACTGCCTGGAGGGGGCCGACTTGATTAGCACTGTGTGCCCGCCCACCCTAGAGCGGAACTGTAGCAATGCATGTCCCTTGAAGTCATGGGAGTTTAAGAGTTTCAAAATCCATTCAACAAACATCAGTGGAATGCCTGCTATAGTAGGTGCCAGACTCTGTCCCGGGCATTGTGGATACAGAGGTAAGTTAGAGCCCCCACTGGCCATAACCTCACAGCCCAAAGTCTCCTGGCTGGTTTTTCTCAATCTCCGCCTCTAAACGCTTATTAACATGTCTCTTTCTCAAGCTTCTGTTCCTTCTCCAGAGCACATTCTCCCTGGTAGATGAAATCCAGGCCCATGGTCTACAGGTGGACTAATTTCAAATCAGTATTCCAGCCCAGATGTCTTCCCTAATTTCCAAACTTATTTAAGCTCAGCTTGGATGCCACAGTTACCTCCTCACATGCCTGAAGCAGAACCTGGCATTTCACTCTTCTTGGGGGGCCCCATCTTAGTCTCCCTGCATTTCGGAAAATGGCACCAGCGTACGCTCACTTTCCAAGCCAGACATGTGGCAAGCTTCCTTGATGTCCCCTTCTCTGCACCCTCTCACATGTGTTCAACTTCCCAGACCCCTTCATTTGCCTGCCTCTCCCTAGTTTCTGGGCCAGTGTTTCAGCTCTGGCCACCATCAGCTCTCACCTGGATTACCATAACAGCCTCCACATGGTCTCCCTGCCTCCAGTCTCGCCATCTCTCCGTGGACTCCATTTTCTATGCGACACTCAGGTGAGATTCTTAAAATCACCCGGATCAGGGCACTCTGCTGCGTTAAGATTTTCTGACTCCCAGCTGTCATAATGGTAAAACCCAAACTCCACAGCTTCTAAAGCTATCATGAGATCTTGCTGACTTTCTAGACTCATTTCTCACCCTTCTTCCTCTGCTCTACTCTGTGATCCCACCACATTGAACTATGCTTCTCCAAGGCCACCAGGCACACACAATCTCTCTCTCTCTCTCTCTCCCTCTTTCTCTCTCTCTCGTCTCTGCTTGCATCTGCTGCTCCCACGGACTGCAGTACATTTGTTTCCCTGGGCCTGGATAACGACCCATCCCTCCGCATACAGTACAGATGTCACCAACTCATGAAAGCATTCCTGGACCCTTACTATTGACTTAGGGACTCCTCTTACAGGTTATGTGCTCTAACCCGGTGCTCCTGACCACTGCTGAGCTAAACAACCTGTATGATGACTGGCTTCATCTGTTCACTCCACCAGACTGTGAGGCTCTTGCGGGCAGGGGAGAATACTCTTTCCTTTGCTAGATAGTCAATACCCACTAGACAATGGTGAACAAACATGTTCCCTTATAAATGTGGAGCTTACGGTCTAGTGGGAGAGGGAGAGAGACTGACCACATACCACATCAGGAGAGGCACAGTTGATAACTGGCATCACTGTGTAATTCTTATAAATATATTAAAGTGCTATGAAAACACTATGAAGGAAATGGGTAGGAGGCTAAGAAGGCCTACATCTGGGAAATCTGGGAAAGGGGTATGTTAGGAATTCACACTGAGATGGGTAGTTGAAGGATGAACTGGTGACTGGCGTTGGCATGTGTGGATGCAGATGGGGACCTGGTTCAGGGTGAGAAGGGGCTCATGGGGAGTGTGTGGGAGTGTGTGTGTGTGTGTGTGAGACGGAGACAAAGAGGAACAGACAGAGATACTAAAAGAAGGGGATGTGGCTGGAGGGTGGAGGGCAGAGGGCAGAGGGCAGAAGGAGGGATGGGGCTGGAGAGGGCAGCAGAGGCCAGATGAGATAGTGTCTGCTGTCAAGCCACGTTTAAGATTTTGGCCTTTGTATTAAAAATGGTCTGAAGCTATTGAAGGATTTTAACAAGGAGAAGGACTGGGCTGGGAAACAGTGGTAGAATAGGACTCAATCTGCATACTGAAACTAGTACTTGCCAACAGCGTAAAGAACAGAACAGACAAAATGCACGTGGGCAGACTGGTTAGGATGTTATCACCAGCATCTGGGCCAAGGATGACTGTAGCCTGGACTAGAGCCATGGCAGAGATAGAGACCTACACAAATGTGAGAGGGACTAAGGAGGTAAAATCCACATGGCTTAGTGAGAGACTGGCTGTTGCTATCAATTCATGGAGGTGTCCCTTTCCCCTGATCCCTAGGCTGGCCAAATGGGGTACTGATCCTTCGAGAGCAGGGGTCAGCAAACTAGAGCAAACTGGCTTGCCTTTCAGCCAAGCACTGTTGTAGAATTAGTTTTTTTGGGGACACAAGCACACTCTTGTGTGTCCCCTCCGACTACTGTTGCGTGGCAACAGCAGAGATGGGTGGTTGTATCAGAGACCGCCCAGCCCACAAAGCCTAAAATGTTTACTATCTGGCCCTTTACAGAAGAAGTGTGCCAAGCCCTGTTCTAGAATCATGAGGCACGAGCTCATTCTACAGTTAATAAGGCTTGTTGTTATCATCAGTCCCAAACAGAAACTGATCAAAGAATAAAGGCAGACCCCAGATCAATACAGAGGCTGAGCCAGCGGATTAAGGTTTCTCCGCTCCAGGGCACACGGCTCTGAGGTGGTTTTCTGTGGCTTCATAGAGGACCTGGCTTCCTAGTTCTGCACCGGAAGCCGCAGCTGAGCAATGGCCCCAATTCTTCCCTGGCTGCCCACAGGAATCCTGGATGGCTTTGGCACAGGCCTCCCACTTCGCCTGCCAGCATTAAAGGGCTGACAGAGCAATTAAACTCATTAAGCAGCCTGACCTCATGTGGTGAGGAATTTTAAACACCAGATGGACAAGCTGATTAATAAGGGAGTGTCTAGAAATTCTACCGATGCCCGCCATGGGAAGATAGTGTATCATCCCTAGAATAAAATTCAGTCTGCTGGCAGAATGCGAGGGCAAGGCTTCAGTTTTATTTCCGCTTTTCCAAGGGTACATTCCAAGAAAAAAAATAATGAAAGCTTCCTGCCCTGCATTACGCGTTGACGTCAAAACCACGCAAGCATGTGCTTGGAGCAAACCCCAGAAAATGCAATGTTTAGAAAGGAGTTAACGCTCCCGGAATCAATCATTTTCTTAAGAAGTACAAAAAGCAATACTAGCCCTTGCTGCTGCCTATTTCTCTAACCTCCACCAACCCTGGGAAAATGCTGCTCAGTAATAATGAATGCTCTTGGCACAGCCAGTCCATCACTGAGACAAATCAGGCAGATTTCCAGAATTGGACCCTTTAATGTTGTTGGGCTGTTCCCACCCCCCCCCCCCCGACAATTGTCAGTTGGATGATAATCCCTACCTTGTCACAGGCCCATTTATCATGTGAATGCTCCGCATACTTGGTGACGATGTATTCCCATTTTTCAGGCAAGGAGAAACTGTGAAATGAGGAAAAAAACAAAAAAACAAAAAAAAAACCACCGCGTTACGACCTCCCCAAGCAATTGAGCTGGATGTATGGTGAAGACAGCCAGCACCAGCAATCCCCAGTCAGAGGCTGGATTGCTGCTCCAAAGCCGAAGTTGGATTCCATCAGAGAACTTCTGTGTGGAAGGATGGCATGTCCATGCTGGGCCACACACATACACACCCTATCTCATCAGAGGACGTCCCTGCAGGAGCTCGGCTGCACAGGTTACCTCCTTCCAGCTGCTCCACGTGCCCTTGGCTTCCAGAGACCCACCCTGGCTCCTGGGCCATACCAGTTCAGGTGAGACAGGGAGAATCCCTTTATCCAAAGACCCTGCCTTTCACCCCATCACTCCAATCTGGGAATGCCAGAAAGGCATAGGTAGAAGAGCAGATATTACAAAATAGTGGCGGTCGTCAACATTTTTGGATGCAATGACTCATGTTTAAATATTAGAATGTGGTTCGGAGGGCAGACATCTGTTCCTTTGAGAAACAAGTCTTACATTGCACAGAGTCTTACATGAATAGTCACCAAGAACGGGCATACGACTGGGCCAATCAGACTCACTGTCCCTGGCATCGGAATCTGAATCTTGAGATGTCTGAGACTAAGGCAGCAAACTCTTCCAGCTGATTCATCCAATGGAGATCCTACTGGAAGGTTCTTCATTTGGTCACTCTGCCTTGTTTCCTGTCCTTCCTGAGGCCTGGTTAGTCAGCTTTTCGTTAGGTTTTGATACTAAGTCACTGAATCCTTGCAATAAGGTGATTCTCTGCTTAACTTATAGCTCTGGTCACTCATATTACTCAAAGAACCATACTGGTGCCAGAGGTATATGTGAAGAAATCGGAACTCTCAAAATAACGTGGAACCATGAACATCATTAGCAAACAGCTACTCTAGTGTTTATGAAGGCATCCAGGTTACTAATACCATCTGTCATCCTCCAGCACATTTACATTTGCACAAGGTGAAGTTCTCCAAAGTCAACGTCTGCCTTCTCTTGGGCCCTAGCCTGGTGATTTGCCATGCCTCTTACCTCTTCTTTATGGTAGGTTCAATTCTGTTTCCCTCCATCCCCTCAGCTCAAGGTTCTAGCTGATGGAATGTGGACTTAATTTTCCCAAAGATGAATTTTATACATTATCAAAGGTGATAGTCTCTAAGAATGGCTCCTATGATGCCTGTCATATGAGAACTGTTGCCACAAAACACAAGTCCTAGGGCCTCATACAGCAGGTCTTGCTTTCCCTGCTCTACCTAAAGCATTTTTAGAGTTCTTCATTTAAAATGCACTAGAGGGCGCCTGCGTGGCTCAGTTGGTTAAGTGACTGCCTTCGGCTCAGGTCATGATCCTGGAGTCCTGGAATCGAGTCCCACATTGGGCTCCCTGCTCAGTGGGAAGTCTCCTTCTCCTTCTGACTCTCCCTGCTCTTGTGATCTCTCATTCTCTCTCTCTCAAATAAATAAAATCTTAAAAAAAAAAATAGAGATGAAGACTGCATGACCTGCAATACATCGTCATAACCAGGAAAAAACTGTAACAAGACAAAATTGAGTCTATGTTGCCCAATATTTTATTTGTGGCCTAGCCATTACCAGGGAGGAATGCTGGAGAACCAGAAGGAGGGAGGAAAATACATTATTATAAGGTTATTCCAAAATTCCAGCAAAATTCCAGCATGGCAAAGAGTGGGTCCAGTCTTTCAAATAAGGACCCCATGTTGTTCTGTACTCATACCCTGAGGTCTTACTGGAATTCAGCTGAGTGTTATTTATAGAGTTGTTTTGATGTACGATGCTATTAGAACAATAGAGGTCTAATTCACAAAGAATGAAGATTTTGTCAAAAAACTCATTAATAAATTAATTGCATCATTTGTCAGGGCAAGTCTTGCAGTGCCTCAGGCGACATTTACTTGTGGAGAACATTCATCTCTTGTAATAAATAAACCACCCCCCAAAAGAAAGCCCAGAACATAATAATACAGTATATAATCAGATATGGATGGATGAGACCTTCAGGAGTTGAGGACAAAATCCAGTGTGTGATGTGACTTGTGGTGTTAAGGGAAATGATCAGCAGTGTTGGCTGGAGGGAAGGAAGGAAAGTTTACATTTCTTGCCACCTTCTGAAAGAGAAACACTGGCCACTGCACAAGCTAAGAGAGGATTCTGGACTCACTTCATGGTGTTGATGGGTTTGGGGTCAAAGTTGCCATCCGCATCCACTGAAATCTGCTTCTCCAACGTGGCTGAGATTCTGGTGTCTAAATAATCTGGTGGCAGGGCCCCCGCTATAGCACTGAGACAAGGAAGGGCCATTCGGAAAAGGTCTGGGTCATACTTCTGTGAAGAAAGACAAAGGCCATGTTAGTACAGAGATGAGAACCAGAGCTACCCACGCAGAACCATTGAACAATCAGCTGAAAAAAATTAACACGCTTGCACTTGCCCAGTTAACCAAAATGGGGAATGTGTAAATCCTTGGATACTTTCTGGGGGAAACTGAGTGATCCTTGCAGGATGAAACGTGACCTGCAAAGCCCTCAAGTCATCATTGCTTTAAGTTGAAAAACCTTAAATTGAGGTTTAAATTGTTATCTCCCAAATAGTTAATCGCAAGTGTATCTAAGGGTTGGAGTGGTCTATAAACTTGTCTGCTATAGATGGTTATAGAAACTGACCCAACCTGTGACTGGATTGGGCAGAAGCACCTCTGCAAGTCCCCTCACGAGCTGATATGGGTCTTACGTTGGTATCACCAGCAGAAGCTCAGTATCGCATCCACTGTCTCTTGAATGGGGCCCAGAAGAAATTTCAAATAACATGGGGTGAGGAGCAGCTTCTGATCTACTCATACTAGACCAAAAGAACTGGAATGAAGAAAGTTTAAGTGCAGGCGAACAGCAACTGCAGCTATACACGTGCTCCAGACCGACTCTTTTCCACCTTTAAAGTCGATGACCTCAGAAATCTAAATAACCTGGGTTAAGGGGAGTGGAGGCAAGTGTGAGAGTCTGAACTTACTTTGCTCAGACTCTGCAGAGGCTTGGGATTCAGAGGCCTGCCATTTTCACTCAACTTCCCCCTCAAACGAGTAGCTGTGAAGAACCTTCCCCAGAATGGCATGCGGTCTTCTGAAAAATCCCATGTCTCAACCTCGCAGCAGTTGTTAGGGTTTCTCCTCTATACCTGAACTTGGTAGAGGCTGGCTAACAGGGCCACACAATGTCAGAAGGAGAGGAGTGGGGCGGCATGTAAGTCAAGACTGAACCTAGGACATATTTTTCTAATTTACTCTGGGAGTCCTTCTCCCATGTATCAGCCTTGTGAGTCTGGCAACATCAACTGTTCTGAGACTTTTCCTCACCTGTGAAATGACGATTAGCAGAGTTCCTGTTCCAGAACATGGGGAGGTAAGGATGGTGTAATATGCTTATGGAGTAATTGGCACTGTCCCTAGCAGGTGGCAAAGGCTGATAATATTAGCTATCGTTATGCATAGGCATTGATTATTCCCTGGTTATCAAGGCCCCCCTCTTTGTTTGGGAAGTACTGCCACTACCTTATGGGAAAGGGAGTCGAAAATCCCCCAGAAGAGCTTCTCCGTCAGGTGCAATTCTTCTTCCACAGCTAGCCCGTAGCTCCCCCATCCTGAAGGCAGACAGTAATACTTCCAGCACTGTTCATAGTGATTCGTCAGAAGCTGGGAGGTTGAACAGGATTGTACCAGTGAGTGGGGCAGAGAAGTTCCACAGGCGTCCGCACCATGCAGGGAAGAACAGAATAGCAAACAGCCAACATGAGAGTGAAACCAACTGCTGAACCAGCTGCGTGAGCTACAGAGAGGCCCCTGGACACTACTGGGAATGGGCCGCTTTCCTGCCTGATGAGCTCTAGCCTGAGCTGAATCTGCCTGTAATTCTTGTGCCTCCTAATACGCCCCTCGCAGTTGGAAAATGGAGAGAAACTGTTTCTACTTCCAACGAGAAAAAACCTTCCAGGCACTTGAAGGTGGGAAGAACGCCTTCTGAGACATTTGTTTATAAATCTAGAAGATTCTCAGTGATGCTGCTATGGGAATGATGGGAGCATATGGTGGGTCTGAATATTTTCTCTACATTGATTTCTGCCCATGGCTTTCCTTGCTTTTCTTTTCTCTTGAGGCTTCTGACGGCTCGGCCCTGTTACCAGAGTTCCACACGTGGCCAGCAGAGGGCAGAAGTACAGCGCCAATGTTCCCATCCCAGCAGGTGGGATCCACATCCTCTAAGAAAAGTCCCGTTGGTCTAAGACATAAAGGTGAGCTCACTGAATGCTATTGATGCTGCTTGCTCAGGAGCCAGAATCCAGCTGACTGTACAGGCCTGCTGAGGAAGCAATGCCAAGTTGAACTGTGAAAACCATGGTTTTCAGCTAAAACACTTACTGGGATTAAGATTCGAGAGAACAAGCCCTTGGAGGGCAGTGGAATCTCTGACAATACACAAGCTGTTTTCTGCTGGGCACGGAGACAGAGTATGGAACTAAAGGATTCTGGGCATTCTGTTTATCTCAGTAAAGCGCATCTTGAAATCCTTGCTTAGACTATTTCTGAGAAGAAGGAAAAGTTCTGATAAGTCACCAGGTGGCAGAATTTTCAGATGTGGCTGACTACGGCTGACACAATGAACATGCAAATACAGCAGGTGCCTCTTAGGTAAAATATAAAAAACATGGTTTTCTTGGGTGGGCAGCTGACTGTGGTGCACTCCCACTCAGACCCAGATGCTCCCTGTGCTGGTGATAAAACTCTTGTAATTAATGAGAAAATCATCAAGGAGACAACAGATAGCTCTTTGACTGTATGTTCCATTAGTAAAGGGAAAGCAGGGATAAGAGTAAAAAACAAAAAAGAGGGACTGTTATAGAGGAAGAAAGAAGGTACTGGACAGTATGGATGAGTTCTATAAGTTCTTAGGATCTATACTTGAATGAATAATCACCAAGTCTTCAAAGCTCTGACATTGAAGATATTCTGGAAACCTAATTAAGGTACAAAGTGCAAAAATCCAAGTCCCCCTCATTAATTTCTGCTAACTAACTGACTAACATTTAGTCAGTGGAAAGCAATTAAAGAACATTGGAGCAGTTAATGATTTACTCTCTGCAACCCAGACAAGAAGGGGTTTGATAGGGTGGGTTGTATCTTGCTAGCCCTCAGCTTAAGAAAGTCACATCCATTTAATGTGTCTTTTGCTCCCCCAGTTGTGAAGACCTCACATTTTGCAAGGCAAGTCTCCATGCCATGGACGGTGTTTCTGTTAAAGGGAGGAGGTTCACCTTAAGGGGCATTTTGCAGTACTCGTTGAGCTGTGGCACATCAAAAACCAGACGTCGCAGGAGCTGCTGTAACATGGAAGGCCTCAAATGACTGCAGTGTGAAATAAAAACAGAGAGATCAAGTTAAAAAAATGATAATAAAGGAAGGAAGGAAGAATGAAAAAAGAAACACTCATCCATAACCATACACCAGAGCTAAGCCACTGAATACTTAATTCCTAAAGTAAGATCTTGGGTAAATCACAGCAATGATAACACACTTTATAAAGGGAGTACAGGGGGCACCAGGGTGGCTCAGTGGGTTAAAGCCACTGCCTTCAGCTCAGGGCATGATCTCAGGGTCCTGGAATAGAGCCCCTCACTGGGCTCTCTGCTCAGCAGGGAGCCTGCTTCCCCCCACCTCTCTGCCTGCCTCTCTGCCTACTTGTGATCTCTGTCAAATAAATAAATAAAATCTTAAAAAAAAAAGTGAGTACAGTTGACCCTTGAACAACATGGCAGTTAGGAGTGCTGACCCCTGCCCCACTCAGCCAAAAATCCATGTATAACTTTCCAGGGTGCCTGGGTGGCACCATTGGTTAAGTGTCCAACTCAATTTTGGATCAGGTCATGATCTCAGGGTCATGAGATTGAGCTCCCTGTCGGACTCTGTGCTCAGTGGGAGTCTGCTTGAGATTCTCTCTATACCTTAGTGCTCCCCCACCAACTCTCCCTCTCAAATAAATAAATCTTTAAAAAAAAAATGCATGTATAACTTTTGACTCTCTCCAAAACTTTACTAATAGTCCACTGGTGACTGGAAGCCTCACCAGTAATGTAAACAATTAACAACCATTTTCTTTTCTTTCTGTTTAATTTTTTAAATTTTATTTTTTATTTATTTTCAGCATAACAGTATTCATGATTTTTTTCACCACACCCAGTGCTTCATACAATCCGTGCCCTCTATAATGTCCACCACCTGGTACCCCAAACTCCCACCCCCCTGCCCCTTCAAAACCCTCAGATTATTTTTCAGAGTCCATAATCTCTCATGGTTCACCTCCCCTTCCAATTTCCCCCAACTCCCTTCTCCTCTCTAACTCCCCATGTCCTCCATGCTATTTGTTATGCTCCACAAGTAAGTGAAACCATAGGATAATTGACTCTCTCTGCTTGACTTATTTCACTCAGCATAATCTCTTTCAGTCCCGTCCATGTTGCTCCAAAAGTTGGGTATTCGTCCTTTCCGATGGAGGCATAATACTCCATATAACACCCATTTTCCATTACATGTATCATACACAGTGTTCTCATAATAAAGGAAGCTAGAGAAAAATATTAACAAAAATCATAAGGAAGAGAAAATACAGTTAGAGTACTGTATTTATTGTTAAAAAAAAAAATCCACATACCAGTGGACCCGCACCATTCAAACCTGTGTTACTCAAGGGTAAACTGTATAGTTAAAACATAGAAAGAGGAAATGTGTGGTTAATAAATTGAGATATCTAAGGTAAAGTCTCATCACTGGGTGACGAGAGGTTGTAGGGCCTGTGCACACTCAAAATGTAATCATTATGTACAAAGAATATAAAAGAAAGAAGGAGCAGTGGATTTTATAGCCATCTCTAAGGGCCAGGTTTCCCTTCGACTTTGCAAAGGATGAAGCTGGACCTGACCAGTACGTAGGTGGAATCTGAGGCCACCTACTGGTGTGATCAGAAGAGAATTGAGGCCTTCTGAGCTACTTATCCTGAAATCCTCACTAGTGGAATCATGTCTTTAGGTTAAGGCTCTGTCTTCAGAAAAAACTTAAACAGGCAAACGCAGTAGCTAATTAGAGAACAATTTCTCAAATTATCAAAGAGCTCACAGCCTTGGTAGTTGATGCAAGTAAACTCTAAGAGAAAGGCGAGATAAGCAACATTGATTTAGCTTTTAGTTGTAGACTGCCAAACCTTTTAAAAACCCAGTAGCACCTCCAAGTTCTCTGCCCAGAAAAGAGCCTGTACACACACATATAATTTAGAAGTATGTTCAGCTCAAGACTGCCTGAATTCCATTCACAGATGGGTAAGGAAGAAGCTGTGGAGGAAAAACTTGCTTCTGGTTCTATCGTAAGAACCAAAACAAGAGCTCTTCATCTGAACACTGAATACTTGCCTAAAAGACAGTCTCATCTTCTGGTCCATGGAGCCTCAGGGCAAGAGCCTGAGCTGCATTCCCCATTTCTCCACAGTGAGAGATGAACTCAAGGGAGAGGGGATCAGAAAGCTGGTGGCAATGGGGTGGGGAGGGACAGAGCATATCCTTCGAGGAGACGACTGAGAAAGTGGTAGGAGTATGGCTAAGGCCTGGAAGCTTCCTCAGACTGGATTCGCCAGTTTTTCAATTACACAATTAAAGGCAGCGGACAGGGAAGCATCCAGGCAGGTGAAAAACTTGGGTGGGGGTATACTTACTTGCAAATGGCGAGCAAACATTCTTCTATGGTGTCCCTCTGAGCTTTGGTGAGGGAACGTCCCTTGGAAAGCCGGTATATGGTCTGCAGCGTAGAATCGACGAGAGATGTGTAGTGCTCCGTTCCGGCAAAGAGCGGGGCGCATCTTGTGAGGAGTGGGAGCACGGCAGAACACAAGTACCTATTTAGGGCAAGTGCAGCCTCTGTGGTGCTCAGGGAAACCTGGGAAAGGGGATTGGGACACTGGTTAATCTCCTGGGAAAGACTGAGCAAAGCTTACCTGGAGTTCGGAGCTCCCATCTAGCAGGTGGGACAGCTTACTCACAACAGCGTCTCAAAGCCACAGGGTGAACAACTTCCTACCTTGTCAGCAGACCCACTTCTCTTTGGCATTTTCAATGAGAAAATACAAAGTCAGGTTAAAAATAAAAACAAACCGAAGGAATGCAAAGGCTGGCTGGCCCTTACTCATTTCACAACCATCTGTTTCCCTTGAAGATGGATCCTAAAACCTATTAACATCAGCGGATGACCAGTCTAACCTACCACATTTGCAAAGGCCAGCTGCAAGCTACTGTATTATTACTCTGTTTGAGCTCTCTTTTCTCATCTATGGAGACTCAATAGTTGTCCTCTTGTGATTTTGAGATTAGTTTGATGGCCAAGCAAGCCATCAAACCACTGCTTTTGTGACAGCTTTAGTGACAGAAAGTGGAGATCTGACCCCCATCACTTAAATTATAAGCTTTGTGAGCCATTCACAAGGTGATGAATGGCATGAGGTAGAGGTCACTAAAGGGAACCTAACTTTACCTGGGAAAAGGGTACACGGAATAGAAACTTGGGACCCCCTTTAAAACTCTGCTGTAATCTTCACTCACAGTGTCCTTTCTCATTCATTTAGACAGGCCAGATACAAGGAATGCTCACTTAGTGACACTTAGTCAAAGCATTCTCAGCCACCATCTTGGAAAACTGAAGAACTTCGAAAGAAACCTTGAGATCCACAAAGATCAAATCTTTTCCTATCATGTCCTACGATGATCACAGCCGTTAGATCTATAACACATTTTATATAACCCATAAAGTGATAAACTGTTTCGAGCTGTACACATTTCTGGGTATTCCTATTAATAATCAAAAGTCTGTCTTTGGGAAGATTCAGTAATCAGACTGAAAGAAATAACACATCTTTCACATTTATCATTTTGACAGAGTTGTCACAATGGGGAAGGACAGAGCTTTGATTCCAGTGGCTTAAAAGTTTTCCAAAGAGAATACATGTACCAAGGAACTGCATTTTAACTTCTTGAGCTGCAGATGGTGCTTAAACAAGCTTGTGATTGGAACACCAAATGGTAGCACAGCATTTGCCATTTATTTGCTCTATTAAAAAAAATCGAATGATCAGATCAGGAACCTTGAGAATGTCTCACAAGTTAAAACAATTACTGTTTTTTAAATCAAGGAATTTATAGAAAAACTCAAAACAAAAATAGCTGTGGAAGCATTGTTTTAATTATCCAAAAGGACCATATGCCCCTGACACTTTCGTGGATATGTCGTTTCTTATCCCCGTGCCACAGATAGGAATGGTGCTCCCATTCAGATTGGGGCTTGTATAGCTTTCTCACTGCTGGGTGACCCCATACATTTGTGAGTAACCCATTCAGGTGGCATCCATCCCAGTTAAGGTACCTTCTAGCTGATCACCCACCACAGAGCTGACTGCTATCTCTGTTAGACGCTAGGGGGAGCTTTTGAGAGACTTTACTACTGATTAAGAAGACCTGCTTCTTCTGGCTCTTTAAAAGCAACCTTATGGGGTGCCTGGGTGGCTCAGTGGATTAAAGCCTCTGCCTTTGGCTCAGGTCATGATCCCAGGGTCCTGGGATTGAGCCCCGCATCTGACTCTCTGCTCGGTGGGGAGCCTGCCTCCCCCTTTCTCTGTGCCTGCCTCTCTGTCTGCTTGTGATCTCTGTCTGTCAAATAAATAAAATCTTTAAAAAATAAAATAAAATAAAAGCAACCTTACACTGGCAATATGTTTTTAGACTCATGCTGATTGAATTATTCTTTTCTCTTTAGACCCAGCCCTCCTGGTGCCCTGTTCCTGAATTGGGGCATCATGCATCTTTCGTTTATAACACTTGGGGCCTCCTGTCTTGATGTCTGTGGATACTGGATTCTTCACCCTTGATTTTCAAACTTGAGTTTGCCCTTAACCTCTGGTCTTGACCTTGTCATGTCCAACACTCCAAAACTGCTTGACTTGGAGACTATCTTTCCCGGTGATCAGTGCATAAAACTTGAGGAAGGAGAGTGGGAGAAGTATTTCCAGCCTCTAATTTTGCCAATCAGCCTTTTTTATAAGCAATAAGCCCTGGTTCTCAACTGAGGAAGATACTGTCCTCAGGGGACATTTGATGAGATCTAGAATTGGTTTTATAGGTGGTGCTACTGATATCTAGTGGGCAGAGGCCAGGGATGGTGCTAACTATCTTACAATGCCCAGGATGTGCCCCCACAACTGATACTGCCAAGGCTGAGAAACTTGTAACAGAGGAACCTGGATTGAACATTTGAGGTCAAGTTTACCTACATTTAAGTCTCTGGCACAACAAATTAAGATCTTCCATTTCTTGGTTCCTCTCTTTTCTCACCCTTTAAAACAGCCTGCTAACATGTAATCAATGAGTAGACAGAAAACATTCATTTTGAAATCCAATGTCACCAATGTACAATGATGGGAAAAATACTGTTTTTTTATTTTAGCTACTTACTGTGTCTAGAGAGGCAGAGGCTCTTAAGTCGGGTAAAAATCCAACCTCCAGCAAGTGGAGCAGAAATGTTTGGTCCTTGATGCCATAAACACGATCCAAGAAAAGCACCATGGGTGCCTTGTGGTCAGGGCAGAAGTTAGCTGCCATATCTGGCTCGCTGATGGACCCATCTGAAAGACACAGAGAATGTCACATCCCCTCTTCTATCTCCACAGTCTCAAAGGCAACACAGAGCGTGTCTGTCTATGCCTTGTTATCCTAACAAGCAATAGGAATACGATATTGTGCTGGAACGAGCTGATACTTCCTTGGGAAAGCTGGTTGTTTACATTTCCGGAATTTTTTTGAGCCAGCTGTTAGACATACTCACTATTAAAAACTAAAATTTCCAATTAAGTCAATTATATTTAGGAAGGTGACAAATAATCAAAACTTTTCACCTCCTAAAGGTCTTACTATAAACTATACTCTTGAGGTCATTTCCATCTATTTTATTTGCATGTTGGAAATATAATACAATAGTGTGCCATGTGCATTCTCTTTCCAACTCCATGGCTCAGGGACACATATTGATAGCGTACAATGGACCATGGTGAAAGGACTTACGCCACAGAAATGGGCAAATGCTGGGAAACAGAGCTTGGGTTTTTGCTTTGTTGACTGAAGACACAAGAAAGGAAGGGAGAAAGTAAGGTAGATGAAATTTAAGAGTGTGTCTTGTCTGTAGCCATCACATCATAAATAGTGCAAAACTGAGGAACTACCCTCTTCGTATTTGGAAACTATCACCTGATATAGGTGAAACTGAGAACAGCTCATCCAGTAATTCTAATCTTATTTTGATCAAAAAAGTTCAAAGATGAAGTGAGGAATACCATGAAGAAAACAAAAACTGCTTGACTTGGACAATAACGACAGGAGTTTGAAAGAGGACAAAAGAAAAACAGTCTACCTCCTAATGTTATGTTTACATCAAAAATGAGGGAAAAGAGCCCCTAAGCGATCAAGCTAAGAAAGAGCATATTTACATACTATACTTCAGAAGTCACCCTGAGAGCCATGAAGGTTCAGTGCTCTCCAGCCCGGAGCCCCATTCAGCCCTGGGATTGGCAGGGGAGGGCTTTGGCCTAAGAAGAAAGCAAGAAAGGAAGGGATCCTCCTGAAAGGAAGCTGCTTGCCTCTTCTCTCCTGGACACCAGGGGGAGCCAGATCTGAACAGCAACAGCTGAATTCATCTCACACCCACCTTGTGTTCTAGGGAACATTACTTTGGTTTAATTTATTTTTTTTTTCATTCATTTGTTTGTTCATCCATTTATTTTCAGTAGGTCCCAATGCGGGGCTCGAACTCACAAGTCTAAAATTAAGACTTGAGATATGAATCAAGAGTTGGGACACTCAACTGACTCAGCCACCCAGATGCTCCTAAGAAACACTCTTTCTGTAAAATGTTTTATGCTCAGAAGTTTGGGAAATACTAAGTTCAACATTTGCTTTATCATATGATTTTTCAAAGGCTCTATAGTCTCAATGTTCATCATGATAAACGTGTTATTTTTGAGAATGGCGTCACCAAGATTGAGGAGTAGGAGATCTCAGCCTTTGTCTCCCACAAAGATGGATAATTAGATAGCTATCCAGGAACCAAAACAGCCCTGGAAGAGGCCAGGAGTCTACATGAGAAACTTGAACAACACATTGGAACAAAACCCCCAAGAAAACTGCAAAAAAAGGTAAGGATGCCTTTCGCTGGCCTCATCCCCGTTCAGTGCCAACCAAGCAGGAACTCCTCAGCTATAAAGAGTTCTCTTCACTGGGAAAGGAGAATGGGGTGAACAATCACCTCCTCTAGCCTTTCAGGGCACCACATAAAGGACGCCCTTCAGGTTCACCCCGCCTGGAGACCAGTGAAGTGGAGATGTCTCAGGACAAGAAAGAGGGGCAATGGCTATCCATTCCAGCTATGCAGGGGAGCCACTGTGGCTTTCAGTGATCTGCTCTGCAGAGGGCCCCAGCAGCTCTCGCCATGGAAGAAACCAACAGCCGGCATAGCCACCATGAAACCCTGGCAGATTCTCAGGTTTTGTGTTTGCAGATGTCTAGCCCCCTGGGTCTCTTCCCACTCCCATCTCCCTCACTGCCGGACCCCAGGATCTGCACTGGCAAGGAGTCCTGGGCTCTGCAGCTGTGTGAGTTCAAGATGTCAGCGAGACCGTTGTGGCTGCTACCTGGCACTATGAGACCTTGGGAAGACTTCATCACTGGCTTCTCTTGCCATGCACACACTCAGGGTGGGATCCTGCAGCCGTGGGCATGCACGATGACATGCAGGGTCCCACAACTGCTTGTGGGCCTAGCCCTGGCCTTGTCTCGGGTCCGTGGCCACACTGCTGTGCTCATTTTGTCACTAGCACCTGCAACTATGAACTTCCCTCCCTCTGGCCTGGGTCTTGTCATTGGCATCCACTGCGGTGCACTCGTGTAAGACCCTACGGCCACAGGTATGCATGCCAATAGCCAGGGTGCTAGTGAACCCATAGAGTTTGCCCTGATCCTTGCTTCTGGCCCTGGCTCCTGTCACTCCACGTGTGCCTGCACTTGGCCAACGCCACTACACAGGTACCGGTGGCTGGTCCCTGCAGTGGAGTGGGTACACACCACCAGCTCCAGCTACCACCACTGCCTGACCTTGTTCCTAGTTGTGAGATGTGGACTTACTGCTGAGGACTCCAGCAGCCCTTGCAGCTACTGAGGATTCCCACAGTGCTTGCCAAGGACCACATAATTGTCAATGTGGCGGACCCCAGTAGCCTGAGTTGCTAAAACATCAGATGTCTGCCCCCATACCCAAAGCCAATACCCAGCCCCGTACTTGGTGCCCTGTCCCACTGTATCTGGGCTCACAGCATGCTCTAATATGCGCCACCCACCACCCACCCTTGCCACCCGAGGATGAAGGTCTTTCCTTACCAAAGTCGGTCCTTTAAGTCTGGAAGAGGTGACTGGTTCTTCCAGTGTGCAAGTGGCTATGGGGCTGTAGGTATCACATAGAAGAAAGGAAACAGGACACCACAAAGAGAAGACAGTAACCTTCTAGTCACTGACCCCAAAGAAATGGAGATACATGAACTACTTGACAAAGAATTCAAAATAATTATTCTCAAGATGCTCAGAGAGCTACAACATAGAAAAACAATTAAATGAAATCAGGAAAATACAAGAAGAAAATGAAGCAGAACACATAAAAAAAAAAAAAAACCAGATACAAATTTTGCAACTGAAGAATACAATGACTGAATGAAGAATTTATTGTTCAGAGCACTTCAGCAGCACACTGGACCAAGCAGAAGAATCAGGGAGCTCAAGGAAAGATCATTTGACATTATCCAGTAAGAGGAACAAAAAGAAAAAAAAAAGAATGAAAAGGAATGAAGAAAGCCTATGCGATTTATGGGACAGCATTAAGAGAAACAACATCACTGGAGTCCCACGAGGAGAAGAGAGGGGAAAGTAGAAAGCTTATTTAAGTATAGTTGAGAAGTTCCCCAAACTGAGGAGATCTTTGACATCCAAGCTCAACAGCCCAATAGGTTATCCCCAAACCTACAGAATGGGAGAAAATATTTGCTAACCATGTATATGACAAGGAGTTAATGTCCAAAATATATGAGGAACTCATACAACTCAAAAGCAAAAGATGCCAAATAATCCAATTAAAAATGTGCAGAAGACATAAATAGACATTTTCCCAAAGAAGACATCCAGATGGCCAACAGACACAGGAAGAGATGCTCACATCACTCAGCCTCAAGAAATCCAAGTCAGTGAGATACCACCTTACACCTGTCAGAATGGCTATTATCAAAAAGACAAGGAAGAGCAGATGCTGGCAAGGATGTGGAGAAAAGGGAACCTATGTGCTCTGTTGGTAGGAACATAAATTGGCGCAGGTGCTATGGAAAACAGTACGACGATTCCTCAACAAAATAAAAAAACAGAACTGCCACATGATCCAGCAATTCCACTTCTGAGTATATACTCAAAGGAAACGAAATCACCATCTCTAAGAGATACCCGCAACCATATGCTCACTGCAATACTATTCACAGTAGCGGACACGGCAACAGTCTGAGTGTCTGTTGATGGGTGGATGGATGAAAAATTGTGAATGAACACACACACACACACACACACACACACACACACAGGAATATTATTCAGCCATAACAGAGAAGGAAATCTTGCCATTTGCAATAATATGGATGGACCTTGCGAACATTATGCTAAGTGAAGTTAGTCAGAGAAAGACCAATACTGTATGGTCTCAATCACATGTATGATCTCAAAACACGGAAATTATATAGAAACATAGAGTAAACTGATGGTTACCAAGGGTGAGGGGAGGTGGGAGAAATGGGCAGATGCTGGTCAAAGGGCACAAACTTTTGATTAAAAGATGAGTAATTTGGGGATCTAATGTACAACATAGTGACCACAGTAAACAGTACCGTATCATATCCTTGAAAGTTTCTGTGAAGGAGATTAAATGTTCTCAATATATCAACAACAGAAAAGACAGTTATGCAAGGTCAAGGATGTGTTAATTAAATTTATTGTGGTAAACATTTGCAAAATATATATACACACATACATAAATATATGTATAAAACCATTGCATTGTACACCTTAAACTTACATGTTATGTATTAATTGTATCTCAATAAAGCTGGAAAAAATGTGATACACTCCAAAGCATTCCCCAAACTTATTTGACTCCAAACTTCTTAACACATACACGAATTAGTATTTTTTTTTATAAAAAATGTTCCCTTGGAACACCGGTTTGGGAAACACCATAACCATGAGAGTCATGTTATCTTTTCAATTCCTCCAACTGCCAGGAAGAAATTGCTTGGAGAGCAGATGGAGGGAACTGGAGAAACAGAATGCTTTTCAGAAAGTGTAAGTTTGGGAAAGCTGACACTGATGGTTGCATCCAAGTAGCAATGAGGAAAAACTCTTTCTACCCATGGCAAGGAGGTCCATGGGACCGTGGCAGAAGGGAGCCTAAGTTAGGTCCTATCTATCTGCGGCCTTACCTGGCTGCACAATCTGGGGACACTGAGGCAAAGGAGGAGGAGGACTGAGGTGAGGGCTTTCATTGTCCCATTCGATCAGCCTCCTTCCAGAGGGTTAGTGCATTCAGATGACCGTGAGGTCTATAATGGCCCTGTCCACCGGATGTAGGGTGCAGGAACCTCGGACACAGGGAAGCAGAGGAGAGAGCAGCCAGTTGGAGCCAGGAGGAGAGAACTCCTCACTTCCAGAAAAAAAGCAAGACCTTCCCCAGTGCTGCCTGCCCCACAAGTAGGAGCTTGGAAGGACAGACAAACCATGGATCCGGTAGACAGTCCTGCCCCTGAGTGAGTGGCCCCCTGGGAGACAGCAGGACTCAGCCTTCAGCTGCTTCTCTTACCTTTGTTTAGGGACGGCAGCTTCAAGGGGATGCTGATGATGCCAACCAGGTCCTCAGTGGGGACCAGGGAGCGCAGGATTGACCTGATCCGGATGGCTTCTCCCTTTCCTGTCTGGATAAGCTGCAATGCAGGATTGGAGAATGAGATTAAGGGGATTCCCACATCCCTTCCCCACCCCACATCCAAACCTCTGGCAGCAACATTGTTCTTAAGGCTGGGTGTACTTCTGTACTTCCCTGCCACAGATGCTTATGGTCAGGGGGCAAAAGGGAGCTTTCTCTGGACTTCCCACAATATGCTATGAGGGAGTAACTCTGACCAAGTTGGTCATCTGACTCCTGTGCTGTGATGACAATGGTCAGGCAGTTATGGGAATCAAGTCTCTGCAGTGAAGTGGTGGGGGGCTGCTGGGGCCTCTCAGTGCCACTGCAATCCCGGGAGCCCTCCGTGGCCATGATGGAAGTGTTGACCCTGTGGCCACAATTCTCGACTTCAGAATTCAGTGAAATGGAGAAATGACCGATGAATTTCGTTTCCTAAAAGAGTGATTAATGCATGGCCTGCAGCTGGGCAAGAGGGGCTTGGATGTCATAGAGGATGTGAGCATCTCAGTGGAGTTACCCAGAGATGGAGAACCTGATGCCTTCAACCACGAAGGGGCCAAAGAGCATGTACAGGTGAACCCTGCCCCGCCGAACATGGAGAACATGGGGGACATGGGGGCAGTGGGTTATGAGCTCAAGCTGCAGTGTGCCCCCGTCAGCTGGAAGGTGTGCTGGGACAAGGCTCTTGGAGGCCCCACGGGAACAATGCCTCTGCACTTAGCCTACTGCCACCTCCCATTCCTGTGGGTAAAGGGGAGGCTGCCAGTGACGATGGCACCTACAGTCCCACTACCACTTACAGAATAGGGGCCCAAGGGATGGGTGCTGAGAAGGGGTATGTGTATACAGTGTTGAAGCAGAGGGGCTGTAAGGAAGGAAGGACGTCCTTGCCAGATGGGGCTCTCTGATGGGCTTAGCAGTCCCCTGAGGTGGGGGTCTTCCTGAGAACAAGCCAGTTGCTTTCGAAAGTAATAACAGGTGATCAGGGGAACTGACACCTGTCCCATCCTACTCCCAGACTGCAGAACACCCCAGTATTTCCCTTGTCCCTTTCAAGCTTCCTTTATTTGTTCAAAGGCATAGAAATGCCTTTATGAAGATGAAGATAGGCCTCGTGGATAAGGTTGGTTTACCACACAGTAGGAACTAGAACCTTCAGTTAAGAATTCTGATCAGGCTCCCCTATCAAGATTTAAACTTTCTTCTATCCACAGTACTTTTAACCTAGATGCTACCATATTATAAAAGTCTCCCTAAACTCATGTATATGGATTTGCAAATGGGCTAGATTGTGTTTTAGGCAAACCCATGACATACTGGAAGAAAGATAAGAGTGAATGCTTTCGTGCAGTGTCCTAACCTACAGGTTATAACCAATTAATGGTTGTAAAATCACATTGGTGGGTTGTGACTTGCATTCAAAAGCATGAAGTAGATTAGTACAGAATGGCAAATATTAGAGCACACTGTCTACAGTAAGGGTAAATTTTGCTCCTGGAATATATGTATAGTAGGTGGTAATGAAAGGTATTATTTCTTACTATAGCTAAAACAATTTTTTCATCAAAAAGTTTGAAAGCCACTACTTGAATGCGTCCTGTCTTTGGTTAATATTCTTAAAAATACAACATATCTACTGCTTACTTGTCAGTGACCAAATACACAATCTCATCAATATCAGATATCACTGTTTCTATCAACCCAATCTGTAATGCAAGCACTTTTCGGGGAGACACCTTGGAATAATCCAAATGCAATGAGCAGGCCCGAGAGGCAGGCAGACGCCAGAGACTCAAATGAGCAAATCAAACAGTACTTTGAAAGAATTACCAAATACATTTTGTAATTAAAAAATTTTTAAACATTTTCCATTTTGATAGAAAAAGCAATTATTTCCTCCCTTATGACTTGAGGGCTTCTGTGAAATAAGGTCCCTCTCTTTCTGCCCCAAACAGAGGTGAAAAGGGAAGAGGAAGAACACAAATTTTTAGGTTAAAACTGGAGGCCTGAGAAGCATGCCTTAAAAACAGAACCATCTTTTCCCAGATGCCTGCAAAGCTTATCTCTGGAAAATAATCAAACATGAACCATGGAGAGAGACTGCCTTTCTGGTGTCTCATACCACAGGCATTGAGAAAAGAGGATTTTCCATGCGGAGTGTCCTAATGGCCGGAGTCAAGAATCAAGTTGGTCACATTCTGCCTCTATTGAAGGATATGGAAACATAATTTTTAGGAGCTTCTGAGATAGAATATGTGGGGGATGTGTCCAACTAGCACCACAGAGAAATCACACACACAGGGACTTGCTCAGGAGACATTTTTTTAGGTTGCAGAATCAGCTACAAGAGACGGAAACAACTTTTGATGTTAGCTGGAAAGAACTGAGAGAAAGGCGCATTAGCAAATGCCAGAGACTGAAGAAGAAATTACATTCAGGGAACCTCCAGTGCTCTTCACTCAAGCCCCTCAAAGTTGCCCTCTGAGAACTCACGTGCATTTCAGGCGCACAGCGGCCCAGGAGATCTATAAGAGCTGAATAAAAAGACATAATGGCGTTGCCCATGTGTACGATCTCTTCATCTTCACCGTCCTCCATGCTGCGGGGAGAGAACCAACATGGCAGAGATGTGAGGAAGTCTGGCAGGTGTGGCTGTGTTATTAGACAGGAGCGGCTTGACATGGAAACACTCTGCTCCTCCCGAGCACCACACAGCCTCTCCCGGGAACATCTCCTCTCCCAACAAGGTGGTTTTAATCAGTAAGCTCAAAGGACCCAAATATTTGTCTGTGGTATTCCTAGGGTCCTCTAAACCTTAAGGCCTGAATACTGCCATGAGCTGCTTGCAGTCCATCTGTACCCAGGGACTGGCACAGTAATCCCCAAAGCTCCTACCAATCACTCATCCTGTTTCCCTTCTCAAATGTACACGGAAAGCATACGAGACAAGAAGTCAGAAGGTAAGTCCATGCCCTCGCTCTGTTGCTAAAAAGCTATATGACCTTAGCCTTGTTTTTTTCTCGTGTACCATGAGGAAGATTATGTTTTGGGTTCCTTCTAGTTCTACCAGATCACCTACCAGAATGAATAACCAAAACCAAAACCAAACAAAAACCCCATCTGGCTAGAGTTGTTCTCATTGGGTCATACCCATTCTCTAGATTCTGGGGTCTAATCCAGAGGCTATGATAGAGCCAAGGGAGCTGGGCATAATCACCAACTACATTCTGAAACTTTAGATACCGGGATTATTGATGCTGTGGTTTTTCACATCCTGCAGCCCTCTTTTTAACCTAAGGAATTAAAGCAAAACACTTTCAGAAGAGAAAGTAGAGGGTATTACCTCTTTTTAAAAGCAAGGTAAGAGAGGAGGCACTGAGGTTTAAATTCTGAAGGGAATGGGCTGAAGTGAGACCGTGACCCTAACCTTGGTCAGTCCAGCCTTTAGCTCCTGGAGCTTCCTTCTGTAGTGCTGCCATAGGGAGGTGTGGTGGTGGCTGAAAGAGCTTGCAGATGCCTTGATCTGCCTGTAGGTGTAGGAGTTGAATAGAAGTGCAAAGGGGTGAAGGTGATCCTGATCACTAGGATTATTGGGACAGTCAAAATAGCAATACGCTTGACAAAGTGATTTAAAATGTTTTAACTACAGCTGAAGAACCTGTGCTCTCCCCACCAGGGGGGAAGTTACTGACATGACACTTCCTGAATAACCCAGGTACTGACGCTCTTTGGGATCTCACCAGCTACACCAGTGCCACAAGGTAATTCCATTCACTTACACTTCTCTCTTGTATCCCTGAGAGGGAAGGTCGAGGGCTGGGTTCTCAGAGATCTTAATGGCGCCCTGCATGGCCGCCAACAGACCGTTTCCTCCTTCACCTCGCAGGGCTGGGCCGAAGCACTCCGGGCGTCTGATGAGCAGCTTGACCACGACACTAGCATTTTCTTCCACACTTTCACCTAAGTGAAAAGGGGCATTATTTCCTTTTTATTGGAATGGACAACCCCAGACTTTATTTCTAATCGACGAGGTTGGGAGAACAGTACTGGCTTGAGCTCGTCATTCATTTGTTAAATTAGGAGGTAATACTGATAGAGAGAAAGGTGAGATTTGATAAATTAAGTCTAGACCTGCTTTTTGAAGTATTAATGTTAACCAACACAGAACAGAATCTTACTTTTAAGTTTAGGGTTTTGTGCTGTGATTATTTCACAAATTTAGATGCTCAGAAAGTGAGACATGCACTACTGAGTCTTCCCCAGATTACTGATTCAGTCATGGGTGACTCAGAGGACATAGAACTTGACATCTTTGTTAACTCCATGAGAGGCTGCTAAAACATATCTTCTTCCTTCCCTGAGAAGAGGTAAAATGGTAATTCGAGCTGATGTGCCTCAGTTAACATCTGAGGAAACATGTCAGCCCCCCAAATGCCTTCTCAGAGTCTAAACATGTACCTCAAAACAACCAAGTCTGTGTGAATGGACATCAGGGCATTTATGACATTATTTATCCAGATAATTTACTTGGTAAAGATATCTTGGTTGTTCCTAAGTATATCTCTGGGAAGCTGAAGGTTGGAGAATTGTATTCTGCTGGTATATCTCTTTGGAAGAACATGGACAACTAAGACAGGGCTCATTTCCCAAAGCAGTGATGAAGCAATGGAACTGGGAACAGTCAGGGAGGGGGAGCCAGTGCCTCTCAGAGAAAATACTTGTCACCGAAAGCAGTTTTACAGCTTGTTCAAACAACTTCATGAAACACATTTTTCGTCTCAGATGAAATCTTAATTTGTGTTGAGAATTTATCCCTGGGCTAAGACTCTGAGAAAAGACTTTTTTGATGTTGTGTATTGGATGAAGGCTGACGAAAATTTTTTTCTACAAGATCATCAGATATCCTTGGAGGACTAAGCTTAAAGAGGTTGCATCTTGATGCACTGTTGTCGTAATTATTTTTTCTTGCCTAAAATGACTTCACATCTTAGCTGGCAAACACAATAACCATGTATTATCTCATTGTTTCTGTAGGTCAGGAATTTGGGAGTAACTATGTGAGGTGGTCCTGGCATGGGGTCTCCCATGAGGACACCGTCAAAATGCTGGCTAGTACCACAGTCTTAGGAAGGCGTGACTCGGCATGAAGTAGCGGCTTCCTTGTGTGCGCACACACACACACACACACACACACACACACACAGCTGTTGGCAGGAGGCTTCAGTTCCTCACCATGTGACCTCTCCATGGGGCTGCCAGAGTGTTCTCACAACACACCAGCTGGCTTCCCACAGAGCAAATGATCCGAGAGAATGAGGTAGAAGCTGTGATGCCTTTTACAACCTTGTTGCATTCTGTCACTTCTGCCATACCCTATTCATTAGAAATGACTCACTGAGTCCAGCTCACACTCCAAGGGAGATGAATCTATCTTTTGGAGGGAGATGCTACTGAAGAATTTATAGACATATTTTAAAACCATCACAGGAGTTAAGCTCTGTTTAATGAAAACTTCTACGAATCAACTTAGAAGTGGTGTAAGTAGAGCAGAAACCTTGGCTTCTCTTCCAGCTTTTTAGCAAATCACTATGTAGGCAAGCATGGTGCACTGCCTCTCCAGGTCTCAGTTGCCTTACTGAGGTACTCATGCACCTTCTGGTTTTTTAGAGTCTATTAGTCTACCCCACATGCAGAAATTTCTTCCATTATGTCCAGAGAATCAGAAGGGCTGAGCCTGCTGCCCCAGTGTTTGAAATCAACTTACACTCAGCTCTCACATGAACTCACACTTGAACACACTTGACGTGACTCATGGCTCTGGAAAGCCCACCCTCTATCACAGCTATAGTCCTGGCCTTGAGCTTGGCCCGCTGACATCCTTTTTGGTCACCCAACTGCCTGAATTTCAAGTAAAATTCAAGATTATAAATACATACCATGTAAGTTTTAGCACTGCGTAACTAGATTTGGAAAATATTTCATTCAACTGAATTTGAATAGCTCACTGGCATGCACTTACTGTCTTAAAACTCAATTCTTTAAAAGACTAAAATTTTTATGAAGAAGCTCTTCTCCAAGTTTCATCTAATATATAAAACAGAATGTTTTTATGAAACCAGAATCCACATGAAGAAAATTCTCAGGAGATGCAAAAAGGCTAAAATAATCACAGTGACAATACGGTGGAAAGAATCAGTGAGAGAGAAAAACCAAGTAGCCTTGTGCAATTTGAGGAAGATAAAATGATGATGCTAAGCCCTAGGGCCATGCTTTCCAATGCCAGTCAACCACTAGTCAAACCTAGCTTTTTTTTTTTTTTTTTTTTTAAGATTTTATTTATTTATTTGACAGAGAGAGATTACAAGTAGGCAGAGAGGCAGGCAGAGAGAGAGAGAGGAGAAAGCAGGCTCCCTGCCGAGCAGAGAGCCCGATGCGGGACTCGATCCCAGGACCCTGAGATCATGACCTGAGCCGAAGGCAGCGGCTTAACCCACTGAGCCACCCTGGCGCCCTCAAACCTAGCATTTATACTTGACTTAATCACAGGAGGGACAGTTAAAGAAAAGCACGAGGAGACTCTATGTATTTGAGAGTAAATAATCTCTCAAATATTTATGGACATAACTCAAAGTTCACTACTTCCAAATGTTGTTGGCCTCTAAAACTTTAATCCGTGCTCCCAGTTGTCACTTTTCATTATAATAATGAAGCTAAAACTTGGAAATTTTAAGTGTCGAAAATGGACAATCTGCCCCCAATCCTGTTTTTCAAGCTTATTTAAATACCATACTATGATTCTTGTGGTTCTCAGGATAGAAACGCTATGGGTCAGCTGTGGTCTTTACCAGGATGCTGCCATCAGCCTAGCTCTTCCCACAATGATCAGTATCATGAATTTGATGGGGCATGGACTAAAAAATACAAAAGAATTTGAAAAACTGAGACTGAGTTCTATACTGAGTTTGGTATTGAAATTCATTTGCTAAGTTAACCTTAGTTTACCTGAGATCTCAGATCTTCAGATCTGAGCTAATTGGGTGAGCTGTTACAACTGACCCAGGGAGCCATCCTTTGATTACTGAATTGTGGACATCTGTGGGGGATGCAGAGTGCACCCTGCAAGAGGAGGAACCTGGAGTGCAACCATTGCCACTAATTGGAGAGAGAGCAAAGGAAGAGAATTTCCAAAGACTGCACAAGGTAGAGAAGTAGAGAAGAAGGTATAATTAGTGGAGAGAGAGAACATTCTTTTCCTAATTACCTGTAGCTTGGCAAGACGGACTGCCAAACAAACCTGCTACAGGGAAGCTGAATACTGACCTGGAGGGCATTTTTCAAGGGAGAGAGAGATCTGAGGTAAACTAGTTTTGCCCAAGGGCTTAGAACAATGTTTTGCTTGAGTTCCAAAATGAATAATGAGCTTAATAAGAGTGTGAGGGGTTCTCCGGGCCTTTCTTCAAAGGCTCTCAACACTGTCTTAACATTACTATCTTCTTTCAACATTCCTGACAAGTTGGATGGACGTGGCAATGATTCTCCCTGTTTTACCCTGAAGCAGTCATTCTCAACTAGTCATGATGCAGTGATTTTACTTTCAGCCCATCAATTTTCTTACTTTAAATGTTGTGACTACAGTCCCTGTTTCAAGTTCCCTTGCCTGGAATGTTTTCTTTCTTCCCATTACCTTCAGATAAACCCTTGACCTACGTAGCTCCACTTCACTCTTGGAAGCCCTAGAGGACAAGGTCTTCTCAAACACCTTGCACTCTTCCTTTAATCACGGAATGGTTTGTATCTCTGTTTTTCTCACCAAACTATTTAATAAGAACAGTGCCTGTGTCCACATTATCTAACCCTGTATGCTCAAGCATCTTATTACCATCTGACACATCATAGGTGTTCAAAAAAACTTCTTTGAATAAACAAATAGACTCCATTGAATAAATGAATAGAATCAAGACAGATATCTGAAATGACAAGATAGAGAGCTGAGGGTGACCATCCATTACCAGATCAGCTATCAGCCTTTGTTTGTAAGAGCCTGGGCTGTACATTTCCTCAGATTTCAATCAGTCTTAAGGAAAAGAACATAATCCCCAATCAAGTCTTGGTGTGGTAAGAATGAATACTGGAGCAAATGCCCAGCAAAAAGGCATATAGAATGTCTTAATTTACAGAATAACAATGTAGGGGTGATGGCCAGGACCCAAAATCTTTTTTTGGTAAAAGCCAACTTTGAAATGTGGTTGGCAACTTGCATGAACCGAGTCATTCCAAGTGGTTGAGACATATGATTCCCTCCTTAGGGCTTTCTAACTTATACAGTGGAAGGAGCTGGGCGTATGTCATAAACTACTATGGCAGCACAGACAGCAAACAAAGAACTGCTTGCCCATTTGGTCTTTAATTCAACTATTCATTAAGCTCACATTACTCACTAGTCACTGATCTAAGTCAGGTGGACAAGCAGTGTAGAAGACAGGCAATCCTGGACCCCAGAATGAGATGAGTGGAACAGAAAAGCCCCAGAAAGTCTACATACATGCAGCAGAGTTCCCAAATGTCTTACAGATATGTGAACAAGAAATAAATGCTTATTACTCTCTATACCATTGAGACTATAAAGTTTTTTTGTTATGTAGCAGAGGCCAATTAATACAGGCTGAGAGTAGAAACAGGGAAATCGTTTCTATGCAGCTACAGTGGTCCAGGTAGAAGGTTATGATGGTTTGGAGTAGGATGTGGCCAGTAGAGATGGAGAGAAGTCCAAGTTGATGGATTCCAGGTAACTCTTAGACATCGAGTCTATAGAATTTGAAGTGGACTGAATGTGGGGATAAGGAAAAAGTCAGAATGGAAGATGTCACCTAAGACTTTTGAGTATCTGCAAAATTAGCAGTGCTGGCTAGGGAGGTGGGGAAGCTAGAGAACAAGTTTGGGGTGGATATACAAATTTAGCCCTAACATCTACAGAATTTGAAGTGCCTATTCAACGTTCAAGTAGAAATATCAAGTAGTCAGCAGGTTACACAAGTCTGGGGCTCATGAAAGGGAAAAAGGATGGCAATGCTTATTTGGGAGATCATTCGCAAGCATGTGGAATTTAAAGCTAAGAGACTGAATGAAAGTCTTACAGGATGGAATGGTAGAGTAGCCCAGAAATTCTGGAGGCTAGCATTTAGATTCAGAATCCCACTAAAATGTGTCCCATGTAACTAGAGTTTGGATTCACATGGCTTTTCATGAAATGTGTTAAATAAAACTTGAATGAGACTGAAACCTGGAGTCAGAGTTGAGGTGTTCTCTAACAAAACAGAGCCTGCCTATTAACTAAGGGTATTCTTACCGAGCTGATGAAAATCAATTTGTGATGAATGTCAGAATCATAATACTGTCACTTTGGGGGAATAATGCTGATGAAGCAAGCTTTTGCCCTGCTTTACTATTTCAATTAAAACCTACAGTATTATGTAGGTTATCAATAAAATGATTGATAAAGAGCCCATGTACATATGGATTCAGAACACTTCGGCTCATGCCAAAATGCTCAGCCATCACCACTGCTGGGATCCCACAGGCAGCAGTGGAGGAGATATGCTGAATAATTTACTAGAATGAAAATAACAGGGCCTCACAGCTTTTCACTCCAGCCAGTTTTCCTCATTTTGATGCTCTGGGCATTCATTTGCCATTGGCTTCTTTATTTTGAGTAATTTTCTTTTTTTCTTTCTTTCTCTCTTTCCTTCCTTCCTTTTCTCTCTCCCTCCTTTCCTTCCTTCTTTCCTTTATTATATTCAGTTAGCCAGCATATAGTACGTCATTAGTTTTAGATGTAGTGTTCAACAATTTTCTATTACTTGTGTTGTTTTGACTATCTCTGGGCTTTTACAATTTCACTTGGAGTTTTTACAGATGAAGTCACATTTTCTTGTCACTATAAGCCCATCTTGATCCTAATAACTGATTTCCTTCTCCTTCGCAGGCATAGGGACTCAAGCAGGTCCACTGGGAGAATGAGGAAGGTGGTGTAGAAAAGATTTTTCAAGCCTTATAATTGGTGAGATGTTGTAACTCAGACATTAAGTACCTAACCCCATTAGCCATATCTCAATTGCACCTCATATTCTCTCTTCTCTCACCACAACAGCCTGAAGTGTCTCCTGAGTATAACACTGTGATGTTGTTTACAATTGTCTTAAACTGTTATTTAAATCTTTTACTCCTGGTCAGTTTTTCAAAAGTTTGCTTAATCTTTCCAACTATATTGAAATGTGAGAATAAGAACAATGTCTCACACATTTTAACCCTAACCATCCCTAGTCTTCAGTATCGATCACACTTTCTGACCCTGATAACATAAATATATGGATGGAAACCACCCAGCTGATTCTTTTAAGCATCTAGATCTACTGTGCCCTTCAAAGATAACCATGCTATTTTGTGCTTTTGACCCTGATTTTTTTTTCCAGCTTTACTGAGATAAAATTGATATATCTTAAAAGATTCATGTCTCCTAGATCAAGGGCCTCTGAGTATGCGCTGACCACACTACTCTGTTAAACTCTGTCCCTTTGTTTCTTCAAGATGTTATTCAACACTTAACCTGCCCCCCCCCACCCCTGGTATTCCCACTCTACCAGATTCCAATGAACACTGTCATTTTTGGCATGCCAGCAGTCATATGTGTCACTATGTAGATAGGTGTTGTCGGTTACAGAGTTTTTAGTAATTATTCCATGTATGTGTCTCATAATTCCACTTAGGTTTCCTCTGTTTCTGGCTTTGACTTGTGCTTCAGGGTTGTTTGAGCATGTCTCTTATCACATCTCTCAGCCTGTCCTATATACTTCACATGTCAATTAATGGGTACCTAAATTATGGCCACTGATGACAAATCTGCCTAGGAAAACAGGCTCAACAAAGCTAGGAATATTGTGTCCCTCACAACTAAGTTTATAGCCAGGGGAAGACATCACTAAAATACTCCAGGGACTCAAAGGAAGCACAGAATAACTTTCCCCTTTTTCATGTGGATTGGTAGGAAATCTTTCCTCCTTGGAAAGAGTTAATCAGACACTCAGATGCATCTGTGTCTAGACTGGTTATAAAGTTTACAACTGCTGGGTAAATAGAAGCTTCTCAGCTTCATTACTCCCAGAGTAAAACACAACCCAAGGCTTCCGAGCAAGCTAATAAAAAAAAGTAGAGAAAATTATATGCTTTAAGAAGTTTCTTTTAAAGACAAATCTTATTTAAGAAGATTTAATACAAACATTAAGAGAGACTAGGAAAATAATGTTAGAAAGAATTTTCCAATTCTATTATTTTGATATAGCAAGAGTTTTTGATTTGGCTTAAAAAAAAATTTTTTTTTTAAAACATTAGTACCCAATAGTAATTAAACAATGCTGCAATTTTTGAACAGCTCAGAGGAGAAAATGCTCTTTCTTTTTGTTCATTCATTAGAAAGGCCATACTACCCAGACAATACTGCACAATGGTATGAGTAATGTTTGGCCTCTGGGGCCAAACTGCTCTGGTTCGAATCCTGGCTTTACGTCCTACTAGCTGTGTGATTCTGGACAAGGCCCTTAACCCCTCTAAGCAACTGGGTCTTTTTCTGTAATATAAAGATAACTGTACCTATTTCATTGGATTTTTGTATTATGTGAGTTAATATGTCCTAAAGTGCTTTGATAAGTGCTCAATAAGGGTTAGATGCTACCATCACCACCACCATCCTCACCAACTCCATCATCACTCACCCACCCCCCACAGTCACCCCCACACTCCACTGTGTCAATCCACCACCCAACCATTACATTTCACCATCGCCCATTATGAGCACCCCATTGTCACTCATCGGTACCCACAACCATCACCATGCCTCGTGTCACTAACCAGCACCCACTTCAATCAACCCAAAGAGCTTCTATGACCACTACTTAACCATCATATATCCCCAACAACATCATCACCAATCACGACCCACTATCACCACCCCACTATCATCCACCATTGCCACCTGCCACCACCTATCATTAGCCATCATGACCACTCCCCTCACCTACCATGATCATCTACAATACCTTTATCTTTCACTGCTGAGAATAAGCCACAAAAAGTCCTTCTTAATCATTTTTTAGACATGAAAATTTATAAATGGCTTTGAGATCGCTAAAGAATCTACTCATTAGAGTCTTCCCATTTCGAATGCCCTAATAACCTTGTAAAGACCATGAACGACAATGACAACTATCATGACTGCATGCTTACTACATTTCTGGCACTCTGCTAATCTAAGTTTCCCATAGATTATTCCATTTAACCCTTACAACAACTCTGTGAAGTGCATACTATTGTTTTCTCTACTTAACATGAAGACATACACACACAAACTGAGGCTAGGAAAGTTTAAGTAACTTGCCTAACTTTGCAAAACTAGTAAGTGACAGAGCTATATTTGTACCCCAGACAATCTGCTCTCTAGCCCAAAGTCTTCCATAACACTCCATTGTGCTTAAAGCACTCTTTCTTCTTCTTTAGGAGTTTAAGAAGATTCTAACGTTTCTTTCTCACACTCTGCATCTCTCTCTCTCTTTTGTGTTTCTCCTGGGACATCTACTCCTACTATTTCAACTACAGATGATCTATAAGTCTCTTCAGTCCCAGTCTGCTGACTGACTGATCTCTATCCTATAACCCCATAATCAGGGCATCCCCGTTTGGGGTCACACACTGCAAAATCAGTGAATCACTGGTCTGAATGGAACCAAGCTCATTATCTTCTATTATAAACCATTTTCTCTTTTTCACATCCCTCTTCCTCCCTCCCTTCCCCCCTTTCTTTTTTAAGAGGAAGAGGGGAAGAACAGAGGTAGAGGGAGAGAAAATCTCAAGCAGGCTCCACACCCAGCATGGTGGCCTATGTGGGGCTCAATCTCACAACTGATCATGACCTGAGCCAAAAATCAAGAGTTGGATCCTTAATCAGCTGAGCCACCCAGGCACCTCTCACATCTTTATTTTTTTTCTCCCCGTGCTTAAATCTCTAAGCTTCAATGTGACTTCTATTTCTTTTTATCAATGCAACCAGGCCCAACCACCATAATCATCATCATCACCTAGTTGGAGAAACACGGTCTCTGTAATTTCTTTCAAATGTATCTCCCCCATTCCATTCCTACCACCACCATTATAATTTAGAAACTCATTATTTTAACTGGGCACAGAAGTTCCCAGTGGTTACTGTCAATCTCTCTCTAGTTAAAAAGGTTTCCCAGTTCTCCGCACACTGAATCTAATCTCAGCTTAGCATTTAGGTTCTGCTACAGCTGCCTACCTACCTTTTAAACCTCATCTCTTGCCACTATCATCCACCCATCTGTCCTCCAGATCAACAGATCAACAGAGCCTGCTATTTCCTGAGCACAGCATGCTTTAGTCTTGAGGCCACTGCTCATGCCACTCCCCAGCTGGATCACCTTTCCTGCATCTATGCATCTGGGAAACTTGACCCTTTGAAGCTCTTTTCGTTTTTTTAAAAATTTTCATTTTTTAAAAATTTTTTATAAACATATATTTTTATCCCCAGGGGTACAGATCTGTGAATCGCCAGGTTTACACACTTCACAGCACTCACCATGGCACATACCCTCTCCAATGTCCATAACCCCACCCCCCTTTGCCCAACCCCCCTCTGCCCAGCAACCCTCAGTTTGTTTTGTGAGATTAAGAGTCACTTATGGTTTGTCTCCCTCCCAATCCCATCTTGTTTCATTTATTCTTCTCCTAACCCTTTAACCCCCCATGTTGCATCTCCACTTCCTCATATCAGGGAGATCCTATGATAGTTGTCTTTCTCTGATTGACTTATTTCGCTAAGCATGATACCCTCTAGTTCCATCCACGTCGTTGCAAATGGCAAGATTTCATTTCTTTTGATGGCTGCATAATATTCCATTGTGTATATATACCACATCTTCTTGATCCATTCATCTGTTGATGGACATCTAGCTTCTTTCCGTAGTTTGGCTATTGTAGACATTGCTGCTATAAACATTCGGGTGCACATGCCCCTTCGGATCACTACGTTTGTATCTTTATGGTAAATACCCAGAAGTGAAATTGCTGGGTCATAGGGTAGTTCTATTTTCAACATTTTGAGGAACCTCCATGCTGTTTTCCAGAGTGGATGCACCAGCTTGCATTCCCACCAACAGTGTAGGAGGGTTCCCCTTTCTCGGCATCCTCGCCAGCATCTGTCATTTCCTGACTTGTTGATTTTAGCCATTCTGACTGGGGTGAGGTGATATCTCATTGTGGTTTTGATTTGTATTTCCCTGATGCCGAGTGATGTGGAACACTTTTTCATGTGTCTGTTGGCCATCTGGATGTCTTCTTTGCAGAAATGTCTGTTCATGTCTTCTGCCCATTTCTTGATTGGATTATTTGTTCTTTGGGTGTTGAGTTTGCTAAGTTCTTAAAATTTGGACACTAGCCCTTTATCTGATATATTCTCCCATTCTGTCAATTGTCTTTTGGTTTTGTTAACTATTTCTTTTGCTGTGCAAAAGCCTTTGATCTTGATAAAACCCCAATAGTTCATTTTTGCCCTTGCTTCCCTTGCCTTTGGCGATGTTCCTAAGAATATGTTGCTGTGGCTGAGGTTGAAGAGGTTGCTGCCTCTGTTCTCCTCAAGGATTTTGATGGATTCCTTTCTCACATTGAGGTCCTTCATCCATTTTGAGTCTATTTTTGTGTGTGGTGTAAGGAAATGGTCCAATTTCATTTTTCTGCATGTGGCTGTCCAATTTTCCCAACACCATTTATTGAAGAGGCTGTCCTTTTTCCATTGGACATTCTTTCCTGCTTTGTTGAAGACTAGTTAACCATAGAGTTGAGGGTCTATTGCTGGGCTCTCTATTCTGTTCCATTGATCTATGTGTCTGTTTTTGTGCCAGTACCATGCTGTCTTGATGATGACAGCTTTGTAATAGAGCTTGAAGTCCGGAATTGTGATGCCACCAACTTTGGCTTTCTTTTTCAATATTTCTTTGGCTATTCGAGGTCTTTTCTGGTTCCATATAAATTTTAGGATTACTTGTTCCATTTCTTTGAAGAAAATGGATGGTACTTTGATAGAAATTATATTAAATGTGTATGAAGCTCATTTCTAATACACCTCCTCCATAAGGCCTGCTCTGATCTTCTCAACAGAATGTGAGTTTCCCTTCATGAAGCTCTACAGCACTCTGTCCCTTCCTTACTCTTATCACAGTGACCTCTGTTCATGTCTACTTCCCTTATTAGACTATACATTTTTGTTCATGTATACTCTCCTTATTAGACTATATATTTTTGGGAAGCAGAAGCTATTTATCTCTTGCCAAAACCAAATGTGGTTTTTATATTATATTATAGAGACTTTATATATTATATATTTTTATAATATATACTTCATATGATAGATTTTTAATTTTTAAAAAAAATTTTTTAAAAAGATTTTATTTATTTATTTGACAGACAGAGATCACAAGTAGGCAGAGAGAGAGGGGAGGAATCAGGCTCCCTGTCAAGCAGAGAGAGCCCCATGTGGGGCTCGATCCCAGGACCCTAGGATCATGACCCGAGCCAAAGGCAGAGGCTTTAACCCACTGAGCTACCCTGGCGTCCCTATATTATAGATGTTTTAATATTATACTTTATATATTTATATATATAAGTATATATAAAATATATACTTTATATTATATTGTTTTTACTTTATATTATAGAGACTCAATAATACATTAAATTAAAATGTACATATTGGGGTGCCTTGATGGTGCAGTTGGTTGAGCATCCAACTCTTGATATCAGCACAGGTTTTTATGTCAGGGTCTTGGGACTGAGCTCCTGCAAGAGGCTCTGAGTGCAGCACCAAGTCTGCTTGAGAGTCTCTCTCCCTCTGCCCCTCCCACTCATGCCCTCTTGCTAATAAATACATCTTAAAAAAATAAAAACTGTGTATCTTTTCCTACTGATGGGCTAATTTGCTAGAGTTTGTTGCTTTACGAAACTGCACTACAGAGAATATGCAAAAAAGGCGTAATACAACCTGAAAGCAAAGGGAGTAGACTAAACATTTTGGTCTAGAGTTGAGTTCAATATGGTCATATGTAACCAGCATAAGCAAGTGTTGGAATTTGGGCAATCTCCATAGGAACAAAGCCAGTGGATTCCTTTACCTTCATAACCTATATAGACAGTCCCACTAAAATGACTCATAAAGCTCTTGAACTTGTGAAGTTGGCCAAGATGAATGAAGACATTAGTCCTGGATTGATTTGGTTTGTGTCATACAGTCTACTCAGATAATTTAGTGAGATTTATGAATCCTTAAAAACCATTTAAAAAATTTTCCCTATCACCACAGTAACTCTGAATTAATTCTGCACATGTGGTCATTGGGATTGAACGTGCAATGGACTATTAGAGGATTCACTGACCCTGGCCTCAAAGAAAATGGAATTCAGCAATGCTGGCGACGAACAGAGAGGGACACTGAAGGGTACAGAGAGCAAAGAAGATAGGTGATCGAGAATCTGGCTGGATGAGACCCAGAAAGAAAAGCGGTGGGGGCAACCAGGATGATGGAAATTAAGAGTCGAGTGTATTACCATATAGGAAAGGAAGCAGGTAGGATAGGCATGAAAGGAGACCAAAGTACACACAAATACAATGCTCACATCGCAGCACTATACTCTGAGATAAATTCTTCTCCGTAGAGAATTTGGTCTGAGTGCTCATGGGCCGCCAGCCCTTTGTGCAACCATGTAATGAGACAAGCTGGATTTGTTAGCCTGGAACTCCAAACTGAGAGAACGGTGAAGGATCATAATTCTCATGTGAATATAAGCAAATTAGTATTAGAACAAAATCTTAGGAGACAAGGTACATTTTCAGGAAAGCAGTCCCCACTTAATTTTACACAATATTCAGTATATTAGAGTCGGGGAACTAAATAATTTTTGTAGACATGGAATTCATTACACATGGGAAGTAATTTGTATTAAGAAGAATAGTTTTAGGGTTGCCACAGAAATACTTCTCTCCTGGGAGTTTTGTTACTTTTTATATTTATTCTTAATTTTTATGCATGCATGTATCCATCCATCTGTATTTAGCCTTGTGAAATAGGTAAGATGAAGATACTAATAATCCCCACTTTTACTGCGAGAAGAGGTACACAGCAGTGAAGAGCCCTAGCCTCTGCCTTGATTTTCTTGCTGCATCTGGCACTCGAGCTCAGTGCTCCATTCATCGGACGCTATTCTTGATCCTTCTCTGGCCTCATTCTCATTCTCATTCTGGCCTCATTGAGACTATTCTACCAACTGCCACTTATAGACAGGAAGAAATGCAAAGGACCTCTCTTTCCTTATACGTCCCCAAGTTTATGTTATCCTAGATCTGAAAGGCATGAGAAATCTGGGACTCACTGTTCACAAAGACGGCAAACCTCAGGAAGGACAGGTAACGTTCCCCTTCAATGGGGTTCCAGCCGACATCAGGGTATCCTTTGGCTAGAAGCATGGGGCAGCTCTGCAGGCCACAGCCTGCCAAGTAGGTCACCACCTGCCAACAACAGTACAAAAGTAAGTGTCTAAGTTTTTTACAAGATAGCAGCCAGGCCTACAAAATTCCGGGAGCAGAAGGGCTTTCATTCTCCTAGAAGCTAGAGAGAGCCCCAAACCTTTAACTTAATAATTCTGTAGGTTTGGGGGCACTGGGGTGGCTCAGTGGATTAAGCCTGTGCCTTCAGCTCAGGTCATGATCCCAGGACCTGGGATTGAGCCCTGCATCGGGCTCCCTGCTCAGTGGGGAACCTGTTTCCCTCTCTCTCTCTCTGCCTGCCTCTCTGCCTAGTTGTGATCTGTCTGCCAAATAAATAAACTCTTTTAAAAAATAATAATTTTCATAGGTTTGAAACCAGAACTTCCAATTCATTATTGTTTTCAAGTAACCAATAGGACCGATTACCATTGTTAGGGAGGAATACTCCATGAGCTCTCAGTTCTTTGGTTTTCCCAGTTTTGGCAAGAGGGAGCTGCCATTTAAACACAGCCCTAATGGGATGCCTGCATGGCTCAGTAGGTTAAGCATATGACCCTTGATTTTGGCTCAGATCATGATCTCAGGGTCATGAGATCAGGTCCCACATCAGGTTCTGTGCTCAGCAGGGAGTCTGCTTGAGATTCTCTCTCTCTTCTGCCCCTGTCCCCACTCACAGGAGCTTGCTCTTCCTCTGCCCCTCCCCCCGCCAGGCCTAACTACAGGGCATCTGGGGAGATAATGGGTCCAGGAGGGCCATGTTCATTTGGCCATGTTATTTCAAGACCAAAATATTCAGTCACTGGTTGACTCTGAGTGGGCCCTTGACAGATTCAGGATCCCTAAAGTTCTGCATTAACAGCAATCATGGTTTCAAGTCCAAAGCCAAGATGTTAAGGTTGGGGTGGTGAGTGAAGGTGCCATGGCCATGTAAGGGCTGGGATTAGTAGTGTCCTCTCTGCTCTCAGGTCACTGGATCTTAGCCCTGTGATCTTGTAGAATAGTTTGGAACTTGCGTACTTTTTAGAAGATGTCAGGCAAAAAAAAAAAAAAAAAGCACCTGGCAAACAGACCTTTGCTTGAGATGCAGTTGTTATTCTGATTTATCTTTTGACGTTTTCTGTGTACAAGGAAAAGGGGAAAATCCATGGGGCTGCAAAATCCTCGAAAAATCCTTCATTTTTGATTCCCCAGAGCCCGGCACACAGCAGATGGTCAATAAGTGCTGTTCAAATGAATCACATATTTGCTGATGCCAAATTCTCTAGTCCTTTTGTAAGAATAATGTATCTGTGTCACAACTTATAAGAAATAATCACCACATTGTTTTTCTTCTTAAACCAGTAACGATACTATTCTGCTTGGAGCGTGGACTTGATTTGGCCTTTAAAATGTTAGGGAGAGGGTATGTGCTATGGTGAGTGCTATGAAATGTGTAAGCCTGATGGTTCACAGACCTGTACCCCTGGGGCAAATAATACACTATCTGTTAATAAAAATCATTTTAAAAAATAAAAAAAAAATTTTTAAATGTCAGGAAAACATCAATAAAGGCAGGAGTTAGGCAGTGTTTTCAAGGTTACAGGTGCAATACACTTCACTGGCCACTGAAATAAGCCCCTGCATGTGGGGGGTGGTGGTGGGGGGCTGTCATTCCATCTTAAGGGACCTAATTTCTGCTGTGATCCAGGGAAAGGGAGAACGGCAGCATTTCCCTCTCCTCTCCCTTCTCTCCTAGGAACCACACGTGGGTGATTTCCTGACACGGGTCTGAATAAAGTCCGTAGCCCCGTGCTGAGATGCTGAGCGACTAGGACCACTGGAAGACGGGGCAGCAGACCTCATCCTGTCCATTTGTTGATCTCCCTAGGTCTCCCTTTTTTCCCCTTCCCCAGCCTCCCAGCCTCTCCTTATCCCATTCTGCATCTTCAAGGGAGGCTTAGGGTTATTGTCAAGCATGGTCAAATAAGAGGGGTACTGAGTATTAACCTCATAGCCCTGCTTGTTTTAAGAGAACCATCAGCCCTTTTTCATACTGCCATCAGTTACCTCACCAACGAAAACACCGTGTTTGTTTGAGAGAGCGAGCGAGTGAGCGAGCGAGCCTGTGTGTGAAGGAGCAGTGGTGGAAGGGGCAAAGGGGGAGGGAGAGAGACAGAGAATCTTCAGCAGGCTCCATGCTCCCTGACACAGGGCTCAATCTCACGACCTTGAGAACATGACCTCAGCTGAAATCAGGAGTCAGATACTTAACAGACAGAGCCACCCAGGCACCCCCAAAACACTGAGTTCTTGATGGCTGTTTCAGTGTATGCAGAGCAGAGTTTGAAGTCTGTCTCACTAGAAGGAGACCAGGAAGATCCATGGCATTTGTGGGAAAGCATTCACATAATGTACTGCTGGGGGCAGAACACCCGAGTCTGTGTTTGTATGGGGGTGTGTGTGTGTGTCTTATTTTGGATCCAATCAGTTCTTCTCGCTAAAACCAGGCTGTGTTTTCTAAAATACAAATCACAGGGGCGCCTGGATGGCTCAGTGGGTTAAAGCCTCTGTCTTCAGCTCAGGTCATGATCCCAGGGTCCTGGGATCAAGCCCTGCATCCGGCTTTCTTGCTCAGCGGGGAGCCTGCTTCTACCCCTCTCTCTGCCTGCTTCTGTGCCTACTTGTGATCTCTGTCAAATAAATAAATAAAATCTTTTAAAAAAAAAATCGCTCCCCTGCTTAAAGCCCTCTGATGGTTTCTTGGAGAGGTCCTACATAGAAGTCTTAGCATAGAACAGGTAAAGCAAGGCCTCTGGGGCCAGACTCTTTCGGATCCTGACTCTGACACCTAACAAACCCCACAACACTGAGCACATCAGCTAACTTCTCTATGCCTCAGTTTCCTCTCCTATAACTGGGAGTACTAACAAAAAAAGGCATGTTCTGAGGATCATGGTCGTGTGAGTTAATCAGAGTAGGCCCAGGCCCACAGTGATCATGTAAGAGTATGAAAATCTACCATAAACAGTTATGGTAGCATCAAGCCCAATTCCCTATTGTCCCTCCTCATGCCCCAAGCACTCCCCCCAAACACCCCATGTTTCCTCACATCCACTCTCCCAGTTCTCAAGCATACCATGCTCTCCTCACTAAACCTCACAAATATTCCCAGCACACTTCTCTCCATGGTATGTCTGCTTGGTTTCTACTCTTCCCTCAGCTCATCACTCTGCCGAGTGACCTTCCCGACCTCCTGGTCATAGTGAGTGGTGCCTCTCCCACACACTTCCAAACCCACTGTTCGGTGGATGACCTCTTACTTCTCCCCCTTGCCCTCACCACATCAGTCTCCTTCATATTCAGAGAGTCAAGATAATAGCCCCAAATTGAAGGGGAAAAGATGTAGGTGAATCAGCCTCCAGTCATCAGCAGCAGTGGGGGTGCATTTCACAATCTCCATGTGGGGCAGCTCAGTTTTACCTCATCTGTTCCTGCAGAGAACGTGTGGGTCTTCTTTACCCATATACTGATTATACAGTTTTCTGTCATGTTTCTTTTCTTACTGTCTAGACTTAAAAATTTGATGACACAGAACTATATCAGGATCCCCAGGTCTCTGGTGGTGTTCCATGCAGACCAGTGAGGCTGGGCCTCCACATACAGAGAACACAAAGATCCAGATATCCTTGTCTGTGGAGATGGCTCTCCCTGCCCCTAAGAGATGCTCTGGTCCTAATTATCACACTTCTGCCAATTACTCACTTTCTACCATATTTTCATGGAGCGTTGAATAGCTTCTTTTATTTTTTAAAATTTAAATATTTTATTTATTTGACAGAGAGCAGCAGAGGGAGAGGGAGAAGCAAACTCCATGCTAAGCAGGGAGCCCAACTTGGGGCTTGATCCCAGGACCCTATCATGACCTGAGCTGAAGGCAAACACTCAAGTGAGAGAACCACCCAGGTGTCCCTGTTGAAGAGCTTCTGATGGAGACCCAGTCTCTGGTCTACATTTCCTTGGTGTGGCTGCACTATAGACAGGATAGAGCAAGCACACTGCCTCCAGTGTGGGGCCAGTTACCTTCTCGAGGTCCGGTTCCTCTAAGCCCAGAGCTAACTCATTGTTGTCCATTACAGAGGAAGCTGCCACGTCCAGTGGGGTAGATCCCCTCATGGAAGGGGAGGCTGAGGAAGGAAGAGAGGAGAGAGAACAGATGAGGACCACCCAATGCTGAGCTGAGGTTGCAGTGCCAATTCATGGTCAGGAGAGGGCAGCAAACACACTAAACCTGGGTCCTATCGCTGTCCAGAGGGGGCGGCCTGTCCAATTTAAGAGCTCTATTTGTTATCCTTGTCCCTACACTCATTATTGATTACAAATATGGAGTAACTTGGAAAATCAGTTCACAGAATTATCCAGGACCATGTTTTTCCAAGTACTTTTGTAATATGATAACTTCTTGAGAGCCCCACTTCGGTGATAACTCAAAAAAGGGAGAGATGCCACTTAATCAACTAATAAGCTCAAATGACTTGGCCATTTCTAGGTCCACCATCCAGAATTTAAAAATAGTTTCAAACAGCATTAGTTCTTATTATAGTTACATCAGGTCACCAATGTTATCTTTGATTTTCCTTTGGTTCTTAGGCTAGAATTAAGAAAAACCTTTTTTTTTTTTTTTTTTTTTTAAATAAAAGTTTGGTAGTCCAAGGTTGCATTTGATAAATCAGAAACTTAAGATATCATATTTCACATGGATGTAGATGTGGTTTTGCATCTTTCACAAATTCACTTGGTTTACATCCAGGACAGTGAGTAAGGCAAATGCAGTGTGTTGCTTTCCTAATGGTGCAGATGGATTTACCCTGTTTATCCGCAGTTGCTCTTGGCCAGTCCATCCTGCAGCTTAGGAGAGCACCGGCTAGTTGGCTGATGGGACAGGTATGCAGCTGACAGCCAGCCTGCCAAGCAGGAGTTGGATCTTTGACCTTTGTCTCATTAGCACTGCTCCCTGATCAACAGAGTGGGCTGGGAGTGTCTCCACAGATTCTACCTACAACCTCAGGCATGATCTCATAAGCCATGACCCACTGGTCCCAAGGGAGACAAGGCAAAACTCTGTGACTACGCCAACACGAATCTGTCACCAGTGCTGGTGGGTAGCAACATCTCTCCTTAGGTTGGACAGCAGAGATATTGTATTGTCATTTTGTTTGTTTTTAGATCAGGCAGGTCCCTTTTATTTAAAAATACCTTAGCAGGAATGTAGCTTCTTTTCCTTGACCTTCTAAGGGGTCAGCAGGGGGACTGTCACCTCCAAGCCCAAATGTGGAAGCAATAATGCGACATACCTAGGCCAACACTGCTATTCTCCAGCAGGTAACTCAGATGCTCAAACATGGCCTTCTGATTTTGCCTGCTAATTCGACAGAAATAGCAGAGGAAGCGGCAACAGCTAGCAACCATCTTGGGAAAAGCAATCTGTAGAGAGAAGAAAGAAGTGTCAAGGAAAAGAGTCCATCATGAGTCCTTCCTGAAAAGTCTGACTTCGTAAGTTTTAGGTTGTGTAATCAATGGACTTCCACATGTCAATACTGGTGTAAGCTATGAACAGTTTGGAAAATGAATTGTCTTACTTCCAGTGCTATCCAGGGCTTACTCACTTATTCCAAGACAGTGAGTAGATAACTGAGAAGAGAAGTCCCAAAATATTGAGAGTTAATTTCAGTTCCTGAAATATCCTTCTTGCAAAGGAAAAAGAGGCCAAACAAGAATCCTAGACACCTTCTGATGTCACATGAAATTGTGTGACCCCCATATCAGACTACTGTTTCCATCTGGGAAGGGTGTGGACAGACCTTTGATAAGAAAGTTCAGAAAGGGAGATGAGTGATCATCAAATAATACCCAGCATTACATAAGACCTGGGTCCTCTGGGTAAAGGCAGGCCCCTAGAGTTGTGGGAGCCTGACGAGCACTGCCCTCTCAGGCTGTTGAGCCTTCCCCAGTTACTTTTTTTTTTCTCCCCTGGTTACTTCTGCTCTTGATGACTGCTCTCCAGTGGGCTCCCACAGCACCTGTAATCTGATCCATACAATTTAGCCCTGAGATGCCATCTTATGTTACTGTTGATTGCTCTTGGCTTCTCTCCTTAACAAAGTAATCAGCATCTCTAAAGCCGCGTCTTATTTTGATCCAATAATCCTCAGTAAGTGCTGTCTGTGTTAACCTTGCTCTGGATCCTAGGAAGTCCTTGATTTCCCCCTTTAGAATCATGGAGGGGGGGGTGCTCTCCAAATGAGGTTCTGAACTCTCCCTGCTACCTGTTTGCTGAGATGAGCAGACATTTGCTCAGGGCTCTCTGCAGAGGGTCCACTTTCCTGATGGACCAGAAGGAAGCGAGTGAGAAGGAATGTGAGCTTGGCTTCTGGTCTTCCTTCACATCCCCATCTGTCAATACTGGTGGAACTGCTTTGCAAATCATTCATTCCTATCCGGCACTCTGGAATTTCCAACATCTGAAAACATCCTCCACTCTACTGCCTTCACACTGGAACTCTGAGGAGCACCCCATACTAGTTAGGATGAATGCCCAGGGAGCTCCCCCTTACGGCATGCTTGTTATGGGGGCGTGGCCAGGAAAGCTGGTATCCTCAGGACCTTGGGGCACATAGCAAATGCTCACTCCTGAGGGAACGCTGCCCAGCTCGTTATTAAGACCTTGTTCTTTTGAGCAGCATTCTCCTGACCCAGCACAAAACATACCAGGCTCCTAAGTGGAACCCAGAGGAATTCTGTTTTGGAAGGAGCAGGACTGAAGGGTACGGGAAGTAAATTTAGCAGGTGACCAGCCTTGTGGAACGAGCGAGTAAAGCTCTGAGCCTTAGGAGCCAGCGTTCTTACACTGGCTGGAGTCCATTCAGCAGCACTGTCCTGGCCCTTGGCTACTTCCTGGCTTTATGCACATCGCTCCCGCTCCCCGGGAGGGGTCACTGAGGCAACAGACGCCAGCCACATGGCTGTGAACAAGGCAACACACGGCCCTGCTTAGGGGTCAAGTTCTGGCTGAGTTCTCCTTGTAGCCTTACCTGAGACTTCTCTGCACCCAGCACGTTCACCATCACCTCCATCACCGTCTCGTGCATGCCAAGGACTCGCATGAGGTTGGGATGCTGGTAAAACACCTTGTTGTTCATAATGTCTCTATGGGAAAGACGGGACAGACTTCAGAACTTTCTTCTGTGAACATTCAGGGGTGAGGACACAGAGTCGCAGACATGGGGGTGAAGGAATGCAAATGTGACAGGCTGGAAGGTACTGAGAAGGTACTAGGTCAGTTGGAATATATGTAGAGTGCCTTTTTTTAGCTCATAGGTGTATTTTGCCCTATTTCTATGAAGTACTTTCTTTGAGACATTTCCTTCTAATGACATATTACACAGTTGTCCCTTTGTCTTTCTTTTCTTTAAAGATTTTATTTGAGAGAGAGTGAGCGAGCACAAGCAGGGGAAGCAGCAGGCAGAGGGAGAAGCAGGCTCCCGGCTGAGCAAGAAGCCTGATGGGGGACTTGATCCCAGGATGCTGGGATCATGACCTGAGCTGAAGGCAGACACTTAACTGAGAGAACTACCCAGGCATGCCCCTCGACCCTTTGTCTTTTTGCTTGGAATAGTTTTGAGACAACCCAAATTACTGAATTTCTCCTCTTCCATGTACACAGGGTCTTTTACATTTTTTTTCCTTTTCTCATCCTTATATCTAAGTCTCTGTGTACTTCAGTTTTCTTAATGATAGGGCTGTACCCCTTTTTTAAAGGCAACTGTGTATTAGATACCCATGACATTCTGGGGCAGCAGTCCTCAAAAAACCAGTGAAATTAACAATGAAATATTAAAAAATGTATTTTTCTATCATTCAGTATGAATTCACACACAATAAAGGCAAATCAAAATGCAGCAGCAGCCTGGGAGGGGGCTGTGTAATCCCTCTCTGGGTGGTTACTCTCAGCTGTCCCTTTGTCCCCTGAGGGCAGGCTGCTGTTAAGAAGAAATAGCACCAGTTTTTACTGCTACTGTGTCTACTGCCAGGGCCAGGGGACAAGCTAATTCTGCAGGTTATTTTTCCCATAAGAGTCTCTTCATTTCTAGTACATGCATGATTCTTCCGTGCAAATGAATTTGAGGCATGATTGCATTTCCCTGGCCCAACCCAGGCATCCTTGAAGTCCTTCTTCTGGGGCTTGGGGCGGGGGTTCCTTCAGTGTGCTGCTCCAGGACAGTGAGATGGAACATGGAGCAGCAGGAAGGTCGTGGTCCTAGTTCTTGATTTTCATCAAGTAACATTGTGGGCTGGGCAGTTAACTTTTTCGGGCTTTGCTTTTCTCATCCACACAATGGAATGTCACTACCTAATTAAAGGAAATCTTTTTTGATGTCCAAAATGCTGTCTTTTTGACAGCATGGCTTCCAAGGAAGAGCCGTGAGCTATTGTTATGGGGAAAGGTGCCTTGCAGAACTAACAGAAATGACTCTCTGGGTTAGTCCTGGGCAAAGGGAGGGATCAGCCAGCAGTTTCTCAGAGGGAAGTCTCAGAAGAATTCCAGTCAAAAGCTCAACTGCTCAAAACACGTCTCTCTTGTTGAGCTGAACACACTGTTCTTCCTCTGAATTGTTTTCCTTGCCTCCCTGGGGCTATTTTCTTCAGACACACACCCAATAACTGCTTTTCTCTAAGATTCCTCCCCACTGTTTCTCGCAACAGCCCTTCACCTCTGTAGCCTGCAGCCTGGTCTCCTCGGTTCTCAAAGGTGACTGATTCACCGAGACTGTTATCCCATGAGGCATGAAATCAGGATGGTAGCACGCAGGGATTTTCTACGATTGAATTCTGGAACATCCATATGGCCAGGTGGACCAGTTTTCCCTCCCGCAGTTCTCCTGAGTGACTTGCACTCAATGGAGAACGACCTACCCCAGCCCGTTGATCATGAGCAGCTCCTCCTCCTTGCCCATCCTGACACTGAACAGGCAGCGGATCTGGCCCAGCGCAGCCATCAGGTTGATGGTGTCACTCACGGAGGCCTGGCTGATGGTGTAGGTCTTCCGCAGGGCCTGCAGCAGCTCCCCGATGCTGTCGTACTGTCTCTGAAGGAGGCTGAACATCATTCGGACCAACTCCGCATCCTGGATCTGGTCCTCCTGGGCCCAGCGGATCATGGTCTGTGAGATGAGCTCCTTCAAGGTGGCTAGAAGGGCAACAGGGAGGACCGCTATGGAGCCTATCGTGGTACAGGGAGAGAGCTGTGTCTCTCAGCCACTCCGTTCGACAGGGACACAACGTCAGTGCTCAAGGTTAAAACATTCTTTTCCTAAGGGTGGACTGTAACATGCAGAGAAGTGAAATAGATCATCGAAAGACATGTGTGTGAACCATACGACAATAAACGAATATTGCATTTTTTAATTCGAGTACTAAATATTTTATTTTGAGTAAATGACATTTGAACTGATACTGGAAACAGAAGACTAAGTAAGACACTGTCCTTGTCTTCAGGGCCTCATAGCTCGGTTCTTTACATTTTCATTTTGATTTAATAAAAAAAAATGTTGTCTTTATTTTATAACACAGTGTAATAAATACCAAAATGTACAAGTGCCATGGGACAGAGTGGGGAGTAATTAGTTTTGGGGTGGCTGGGGGGGTGGAAAAGGTGTGAGAAGGTGAAACTGGTCACTGGCTTTTTGGAGACAAGTGATATTAAGCCCTGGATTTTCTCTACCATGGATAATATTCCCCAAGTACATTAAATATACCACACACCATGAACTGAGTAAGCCGTGCCATCAACTCCAGAATTCCAGAAGGTATTTTGGATGATATATACATAAAACTCTGTTAGGAGATGGAGAGAAGTAGAAGGAGAACATTCTATAAGGTCTGAAGACTTTGCAGCTGGACCAGTGACCATCAGACCCTTGAAGAGACTGTGTTGCCCTGAATCTTTGGCAGGGGTCAGCGAACCCTGCCTCACCACCACTTTTACAAGTGTCAAGAGAAAAGCCAGGATGGCTTGGAATTCAGAAGTTACCAGGGCTCATACAGGTTGCACAGAAATACCACTGGCTGCACAGGTCAAGGAGAGGTCATTGAAGTGGGAACAGAGCAGCCATGGAACCTTCAGAGGGTGGATTGAGAGACTCTTGAAAAAAGCTGAGTGGCACTGGTATGGGAGGGTGGTCAGAAGGGAGAGGCAGATCTGAGGTGGAGGACACGGTGAAAGAGGACATGCCAGAATGGCTGGGAGGGCACTGCAGACCCCCTCCCCATGTGTGTGTGCGTGTCTCTCTCTCTCTCTCTCTCTCACACACACACACACACACACACACACACGCAAACACACACACAGGGGTAAGAAATCACAATTGCTACTCTTAACCACAATTGTCTCCAAGTCTGGCTCTGCCTATCACATTCCCACAAGGTATGGATGGCACCAAGACCTTAATTCAGACCTGATGTTAAAGGCAGAGCTCAGGGGACAATAAAGGTTACTGAGTCCATCAGTGAAGAAACTTGGAATAAGCTCAGATAGGTGCCTTTGGTAGCCTGTGCCACCTCTAATCGTCTAGTTTTCTACCTCCATGTCATTATATATGGCAGATGTCTGCTCTACATACAGTCTTGGCTCATCATGAGGATATAAAAATAGAACTTTGTTACCAAAGCTTTAGGAGAGATCTAGATATAAAGGATGAATTTAACTTACTGCTGGGTCTATCAACCCTGTGGGTGTTGGAGGTTCAGACGGGAGACAGGCTGCAACACTTAAAAAAGGATTCCCAGAGCAGAGAAAAGCAAAGTTAAAAGATGTTCCTAAGAGACCTCACTAGGCAGGGATTGCTGACTAATATCTGTTAGGTTAGGTAATGTCTCTATCCTCTGGGGGGAAATCAGTTATTTTATGGGACAGGCTCGGCTTCTGTCAAGAACCCATTTCCTCACTTGCCAAATAAATGTAAGAGTTCTTGTTTCTCCCAGTTAATAGTCACGGTAAGGAATGAAAGCATGACAAAACCATACAATACACACTCTTGGACCCAACGGAAGTTTTTTTAGTCCTGTAAGTACAATTCCCCCTTCGGCCTACCTCCTGACCTGAAAGTATTATGGTTTTCTCCACTAACAACCAAATTCTCTGCTGAGATCATACACATCACAGTCCCTGTCAAGCAGGAAAAAGCAACAACTAGAACTGTTAGTCAGCTCAAGGACCATCCTCTTGTCAACAGGGGGTTTTACAGAGTCCTAAGGACACCAAGTAAATTAGTTTTCCCTTAACCTGGCTTTCAGATTAGTTCAGGATTTGGGTGAGCTCTTAGCTCCACAGTGATATAATAACCCAAATCAACATTTATAGAGAATGGAGCATTTACAGTAAAACACCTCTTGAGAGGGCAAATGAGAAAGGAGACAGCTCTTTATCTGAAAGAGCAGAGCAGGAAGCACCCCATGGGTTCTCAGTCCAGGCCAGCCTTCCAGCAAATGTGAGAGAATGGGATAAATGATTATGTGCATGTGACTCAGTGGAAGCTCAGTTAAAATGAAAACATGGCACCAAGACTCTGACAGAAAAAGCAAGACTTAGAGTTGTGTTATTGATGGACAGATGTAATTCAGTGAATGCATGACATTTAAGGCCATTCTTGTAGGGGAGGGTTTTAAATTGTGAGATGGAAGTCCAGAAATTGAGAGAAAGAATAACTACAAGAAGAAAGAAGATGGGGGAGGGATGGCAGGGGTGCAAATATTCCCAACAGCCTTGAACGGACGGCATATTTTGTGGCCTGACATACACTAGAGACCCAGCACCCACCAAGCAAATCCAGGCTGAGTCAATGAATTTCTCAAGCTCTGAACACCTCTGGGACTAAGTAGATGGAGTTTTCATACCCCTGGAAGCAATGCTATTGAAGATTCCTCAGATTTTAATTAGCTCCCACACGCCGGCAGCAGAGAGGCATAAATGTACCAGGGTTCAGAGGTTAAAAAGAATATGTTTTCTAGAATGCAGTAGGCTCTTCATATATCTGAACAACTGAGGATTAAAATAATCAATGCCTCTAATCATGTATGGCACACATTATGAGGTTAATAAAGGTTAACTAGTCTACTATCTATTCCAGTAGTTGTAAAAGCATGGTCCATAGAGCCTTAGGGAGCCTAGGCCCTTTAGGTGGTTTGCGAGGCCAAACATGTTTTCATAATCATCCTAATGTTACTTGCATTTTTACTGTGTTGACAGCTAGCCTGACGGTGCAGAAGCAATGTGGGTGCAACTGGGGGTGCCTTAGAGGGAATCAAGGCAATAGCATCAAACACCAAACTTCACCTACACAGCCCCAGAAAGATGCCCAGTTTCACATAAGAACGTCCCACATGAAAGACAAAATTATTAATTTTATTACTAATAAACACTTGAGTATGCATTTTCTCAATCTCCTGTGGGATAAAAAGGGAAGTAGGCCTACAACACCCCTGCGGCAAATGGGAGGTCAGAGGCCTTTGTGAGGAGAAGTGCTGGTGCAGTTGTTGGAGCTGTGGAGCCAACTGGCTGCTCGGCTCATGGAATACTCTTTTAATCAAAAGAATGCAGATGAGCCAGGCTGGTTCATTAGAGTTGGGTGAATGACAGACATATTCTTATAAATAAAAGAAGCAAGCTCGTCACTTCAAGGAAAACAATGGGGAGTTTCTGTTGCCAAGAATATAATTTGGGCTCTCAAGTGAAAACTAGAATTTTAGAAAATGTTTATGTGCCACAGTGAGTTTGACAGCTTCTCAGTACTTAAAGACCTTCTGATTAAATTGTTGATGTTAACAAATGTGATTTCTAAAACATCTTATAATGAAATATGTCAACATTTGGAAGTTCTTCATGACTTGGTGAACCAGTAGTTTCCAAATGACCAATGGCCTTGTGTTACAAAAACATTCATGGGTAAAAGACCTAGTCAAATGAAAGATAGACCAGTGAGTTTTTATATAACCAAGTACAAAAATGTTCTTAATGTGGTTTCAGGTTCTACATGGCAATGAGTTTTTGAGAACCTACTACTTGTTGAGCTTTGATGTAATATCAAAGAGGAATAAACCCAATGATCTGAAAAAGACTATTAAAATACCCTGCCCCTTTCTAGCTATGTATCTCTTTGAGACCAGTGTTACTCCTATTCTTTAACTAGGTATAAGAGCCCAGCTATCTTCTATTCAGTCAAACGTTTGAGATTTATAAAAATGCAAAACAATGTGGCTCATCTCGTTATCTTTGCTTTGTTTTAAAAAACTGCCATTTCTCACAGAAATATATTATTTACATGATACATAATAGGGTTTTTGTTATTTTTAAATGAAGTAAATGCTTTAAAATTTTCTGTTTTAAATTCTAATTCAGCAATATTGATAGATATATTCCACAGAAGCTAAAGTTTTATGAGGTCCTTGATAATTCTTAAGAGTGTAAAAGGGCTCCTAAGACTAGAAAGTTCAAGAAGCCCTGATTTATACAAAAGCAGCCATGCTGAGATGATAGCAGTGATCGGGAAGCAAAGCCTTCCCTCCAGCTAAGCTAGAGCCCTGTTCCGTTAGGCTGTGTGATTGTCATCCAGTAGCTGACATGTGAACTTGGAAAGTTACAGCTTAGGAAGCTTCCTATGTATACTTCTGGATGGGAGGTAGGTTAAATGTGAGGATAAGATGAGTAAGACACCTCACCCTGAGAATCAAATGAGGATTAAAGCCGCATTGTTTTTAAAGTTGAATCCTGGCAGTCAGGAAGGACCCTGGCCATTGTTCCTGCATCTCCAAGGGGGGCTTCCTGCCAGCCTGTAGGTTCCCTCTTTACATCAAATTGGGAACAAGCTCAGTCATCTTCAGAGCAAGAAGGGGGTGGGAGCTCTTCACATGGAGGCTGCATGGCCTTGTTTAGCCTGCTTGTAGTCAGTGCAATCAGGCACGCAGAGAAGTGGGCTATAGGACAGGGAGTGAGGCACTCAACCCTTTGCTCCACATTAGCTGACCCTTCCACAGTAAGGTTATTCTCATTAATATTAGAAACCAGGGCCGTCGCCTACGGAAGGCTTTGTTCTGGAGCCACTGGGTATCCAGGCCTCAGGACAAATCTCACGTACAAGTGTCTGCCGTCCTCATTGGAATAGCTGTCACCTCCAGTTTTGTCAACTCCTAAATGAGCCAGCCAGTCAAGTGATAACTCTGAGGTAACTCATCTGTATGAAACTATTTCAAGACACAATGATTACTCGCAGTGGCTTACTGGATCCTAGATACACACATGCAAGGCATTTAATGAAGAAGTGTAAGATAATGAGTAAAACTCTGTTGTCCACATACATTAAGGAAATAAGACAATTCATAAGAAGGTACAACTTCTCTAGTCATACAAAAATTCCCAAGAAATTGGAGAAATGATCAGATCTTCCTCTCTTACTTTCTTCCCAATGTGTCCTTGCTCTAAAGCTCTTTGTATTTCTCAGAGAGGTCCACACTACATGGAGACTAGAGAAGTAGGGAAGAAAAAGCTCTACCGGGAAGTTAAGAAAGCCCTACCAGGGATGGATGAAACCACCTGATGGGAAAAAACACTTCCCTTTGCTATGGCTATTTTGAAATGCCATTTTCTTTCAAGAGCTGATTCACACAAGCAGTCCCTGTAGTAAATACGTCTAAGTTTTTCTGGTATCAATGGTGTAATGCTGACAAATTTGGTAGGATTTTCAAACATTGAAGGGAGTCAATTCTTGAGATATATTTGAACCTCTTTCATAATCACAGATATATTAAGAGCAGTTACCACTAAATACTGATTTCATTTCTGCTGCTTTTCTAAGATCCTCTTTGGAAATGCTACCCTTTAATGACTAAAAAGACACTTTACTATGCATAAGAAACAGGACTCCTGAGGGAGAAAGACTCCAGGATAAAGGTAAGGGGTGGGATGGGGAGGTTAATTCTATTATTTGCTGTAATGTATGGCCTCGTTTTACTCACACACGTCCCACAACCCCACTCAGATCCCCCATCACACATGATAAAGTTGCTTCCACATATTCTTTGCCACAGCTCTAGGATTTTCAACCGCTGACTTACCTGTTTCAAGAAGGCCTTGTCAAATGCACTACATGGTTTAGCCCATGAGGTTTGTTTTTTAAAGCTATGGTGTGCTTTCCAAAAAGCAAAGAGATGTGTAACCCATCACTTGTTTTCTGATGAGAAAGGAATTGTAGAAAACAGACTGTCTTAGTGAAACGAGTCATGTATATGTGGTTCCCTTGATGATTACAAATGGCTTCATTTAAGAAATTATTATTAACATTCTAACTTGTTCCACTTTCACAATTAGGGTAATTAGGGATAGTCACATTTAGGCAATTATATCAAATCTACGATCTAGAAACTGCATTTTAAGTAATTGTTTATCGAAATGGATAAAAGACCTCAACATGAGACAGGAATCCATCAGAATTCTAGAGGAGAACATAGGCAGTAATCTCTTCGATATCAGCCACAGCAACTTCTTTCAAGATATGTCCCCAACGGCAAAGGAAACAAAAGCAAAAATGAACTTTTGGGACTTCATCAAGATTAAAAGCTTCTGCACAGCAAAGGAAACAGTCAACAAAACAAAGAGGCAACCCACGGAATGGGAGAAGATATTTGCAAATGACAGTATAGACAAAAGGTTGATATCTAGGATCTATAAAGAACTTCTCAAACTCAACACACACAAAACAGATAATCATGTCAAAAAATGGGCAGAAGACATAAACAGACAATTCTCCAATGAAGAAATGCAAATGGCTATCAGACACATGAAAAAATGTTCATCATCACTAGCCATCAGGGAGATTCAAATTAAAACCACATTGAGATACACCTTTACACCAGTTAGAATGGCCAAAATTAGCAAGACAGGAAACAACGTGTGTTGGAGAGCATGTGGAGAAAGGGGAACCCTCTTACACTGTTGGTGGGAATGCAAGTTGGTGCAGCCACTTTGGAGAACAGTGTGGAGATTTCTCAAGAAATTAAAAATAGAGCTTCCCTATGACCCTGCAATTGCACTACTGGGTATTGACTCCAAAGATACAGATGTAGTGAAAAAAGGGCCATCTGTACCCCAATGTTTATAGCAGCAATGGCCACAGTCACCAAACCGTGGAAAGAACCAAGATGCCCTTCAACAGATGAATGGATAAAGAAGATGTGGTCCGTATACACTACAGAGTATTATGCCTCCATAAGAAAGGATGAGTACCCAACTTTTGTAGCAACATGGACTGGACTGGAAGAGATTATGCTGAGTGAAATAAGTCAAGCAGAGAGAGTCAATTATCCTATGGTTTCACTTATTTGTGGAGCATAACAAATAAGATGGAGGACATGGGGAGATGGAGAGGAGAAGGGAGTTGAGGGAAATTGGAAGGGGAGGTGTACCATGAGAGACTATGGACTCTGAAAAACAACCTGAGGGTTTTGAAGGGGCGGGGGGGGGGGTAGGTTGGGAGATCCAGGTGGTGGGTATTATGGAGGGCACGTATTGCATGGAGCACTGGGTGTGGTGCATAAACAATGAATTCTGTTATGCTGAAAATAAATAAATAAATGAATGAATAAATGTTTAGGATACCTCAGAAATGAAATATTTCTTTCTTTTTAAAAAATATCTTATTTATTTATTTGACAGAGAGAGAAAAAGAGAGATCACAAGTGGGCAGAGAGGCAAGCCGAGGTGGGAGAAGCAGACTCCCTGCTGAGCAGAGAGCCCGATGCGGGGCTTGATTCCAGGACCCTGAGATCATGACCTGAGCCGAAGGCAGAGGCTTAACCCACTGAGCCACCCAGTCATCCAGAAATGAAATATTTCTAAGATACACTATTGTTTAGGAAAACTTGATTCCTGAAATTTACTTTGAAAGAAGAATAGCTACTTCACTACTTGATTTATGGACTAGCCAGACATTAGAGACAAGAAAAGAGGATTAGAAGTGTCCTTAACTTAGAGTTAGCCTTGGAACATCAGTCTGGGGGCGGGGCTCAGGTATTGTTTATTGTTAAGTTGTTTACTTCCCTCCACTTGTCATTTTGTAACCTACTATCAATCCTCAGACCCCAAGCCTACATTCTGTGACTCTTCCTTGAAAGTTCTCCAGAGTTACCCACTATACTGGGTAAAACCCTCTTCTAAATGGTCAAATTACCAGTTTTGCAATAGTGACTGCAATAAGAAAAAAACCATCTCTTCTCATCATGCACATTTACAATTTTAAACCTGCTGCGGTCTGGAGAGAATCTTCTCGTCTCCAAATTTAGATCACAGTCCAAGTGGCCATCATATGCTGAAATACAAGCTTATTATCAAAGAGCAGATGTTGGCTACTGACAAAGCAAATCCCTGAAGCTTACAGATCCCCATCCTAGGCTGGTGTTAGAGTTCTGTGAGTGTGCTCCTAAATCTGGGGCAGTTGGGAAGAAAAAAGTCTTCCAATGATGTTGACAAGAGGGAGTGAAAAAAACTGCACTGTCCCTAATTTAAACTTAGAAAGCAATTTATAATGCTCATGCTTACAATGGGAAAAGAAAAATAATTATGTGCATCTAAATTATGTATGCTTATTTTTAAATTCTAGGTGATTAACAAGTTAGCTGGTAGTAGGCTATCCGTGTGCTCTGGGGGCTTTAACAGGTGGTAGATCCTTTCCAAGTATCAAGAACCAATTATTTTGGCCTCTGCTTTCTTCCTCTCTGTGGTGGGCTGAATAATGACCCCCCCCCCTCAAATATTCACCTCTTAATTCTCAGAATTTGTCAGTATGTTGCCTAATAAGGCAAAAGACACTCTGCCTTTGTGATTAAATTAAGGATCTTGAGATAGGAAGATTATCCTGAATTATCCAGGTGGGCTCAAGATAATCATGAGGGTTCTCCTAATGGGGAATTAGGAGGGTCAGAATCCAAGAAGGAGATAATAACAGGAGCAGAGGCTGTACAGGTACCATGACTGGAAGGGGCAAGTAATCAAAGAATGCAGGGGCCTTCGGAATCTGGCAAACACAAGACATGGACTCTTCCCTAAATCCTCCAGAAGAAAAGCAAGGCTACTATTTTTGATTGTAACCTCTAGAACTGGGTGATAATGAATTCGTATTGTCTGAAGCCACTAAGTTTATGGTAATTTGTTGCAGCAGCAAAAGAAAACTACTAATATGCTCCCACTGGTAGAAAGCCCTGGTTGAGTACACTTGAGGCTACAGATCAGACTGGAGAGGCCCAGGGAGGAAACTGTTAGGGAGCAGCTCATAGAAGCTGAGTCCTAGAGAGTCCAATTCCAAGATTTTGTAGAGGGAACTGGAGTGACAGGGCTGCTGACACCTGGAGGTCTGCCTGGCCCTGGCCCCAAGCTTGCATCAAACCAGAACAACATTAAATGCAAAAAGCATCCATTGTACAACTTCTCTGTCTCATTAGATAACGTACACAGGGTGCAGAGAGCATGTTTCCCAGGTCCTGTGACACAGCTTTTTGGCACTTTTGACACTTTTGGCCTGTATCTTCCCTCTGACATCAAGAGCTAGAACAGCTTGCGTTTCAATGGTAATCACTGTGTAATGAAACATAAAGATGATAGCCATCAGGACATGATGACTATTTCTAACCACACGTCAAGAAGCCACTTGTGCCTTCTTCCTTCTCAACAGAACTGATTTTGTACAGATAGCTACCTCTCTATCTAATGGTCCATGAAAACTGACCCAATGCCACTCCTCAGGTAGGCTCTGCTGATGGAAGTCAACCAGCACATTTTATTTTCAAGGTCATGCTCAATGGTTCATGGAGTTGGCCTGTGACGAAGTTCTTCAAGGGTGATCTCAGGAGCCTGGCTTTGAGTCCCAGGCAGGAGAACTTTTCTTTCTCTTCCCTTGGACACTGCAGCACACAGACGTGAGGCCTAGACTTGTAGCCACCATCCTCTGCCAGCCTGAAGGCCAAGTCAGAGTGTGGAATGACTGTAGGGACAATGAGCGGAGCCATGGGATTAACTCAACCCAAAGTCCAGTTCCATCTTTAACTTCCAGGTGCCCCAGTCAATGAAGTCTTTTACCAGCTATTCTACCTGAGTTGGATTTTCTGTTATTTTTTTTTTTTTCCTGAAAGCATTGAAATGGTAAATGTGGAGATAAAGTTCTTATCACTACTCTTTGTATATTTGCTTCAGAAGCTGGGAGGTATACCAACCTCTATGTACTAGAACATCAGACTGAGCACTATTTTATTGACTCCTAACTCCCTGCCCCCATGGGTAGGAAGAGCATTATTCTCATTTTATAGACAAGGAAACTGAAATGAATGGAGGATAAGAAAGTGGCCTAACATGATAATTAGTAAATGACAGAGTTGGGTCCTGAACCTTGGCTGCTGGAATCTAAACTCATCTACTTCTCCAGCTAAGAGCTGCTTTTTTTTTTTTTTTTTAAGATTTTATTTTTTCATTTGACAGAGAGAGAGAGAGAGATCACAAGTAGGCTGAGAGGCAGGCAGAGGGAGAGGGAGAAATAGACTCCTCTCTGAGCTGGGAGCCTGATGTAGCTCTCGATCCTAGGACTCTGAGGTCATGACCTGAGCTAAAGGCAGACACTCAACTGACTGAGCCACCCAGGTGACCCTGAGAGCTGCTTACTTTCTATAGCTTCACAAAATCCAAAAACATAGTTATCCTTATTAAGGCTTTAAATTTCTATTATACTATCTAGATGCTCTCTTAAATAAAGAAGTGGATTCAGAAAAAAATCCTGAAAATCAGAAAGCTTTGGCTTGTTTTCTAGAGGACTCTGAGTTAGGAGGATTATCTACATTCCTGGAGTCTAGATTTCTTCATCAGTAAAATTAAGTTAGCAAAATAAAATTCATGTTGAAAGAGATGAATGAAGGATGATGTAGTGACAAGAGTGAGGGCTACTTTGTTCCAGCTGTGTGATCCTGGTCAAGTCACTTTATCTCTCTGTGTCTCTATCCACTTCCACCAAGTCACAGCTGAGTACTCTAGAATTCCATGTCTACTTGATCTGTGGAGCTCCTGAAAGGGTTGTACTAATTTATTCAAATAGCAAATGAATATGTATGGCTTCACTGGGTTAAAGTAATGAGCACCACGAAATTTTACCCCTACCTTTTAATGCCCACCATCATGAGTCTACCCAGCTTGTTTTTACTAATAGTACAACTGGAGACCAAAGAAATAAAGCAAAATCTCAAAATCTAGTGAACACTGACCACAATGAGTGGCCCTTTGAAGATACCACCCTACACCACTAATCACCCACATGGGGGAGATGAGCAGTGGTAGCTCGATGGTGTTTTGATTGTTGACAGATAAAGGATGCTTCCCCTGTCGGGGGTCAGATGGCACCATAACACCCTCTTGATTTAGTGGGTAAGATTTAATGGGAACGTCTCATGCCCTCTATGCTCTTTGTCCCCGAGCTTCCCCTGGGTCCCAAGTCTGGTCTGCTTCACAAAGTGGCCAAATACCCACTATATAGTAGCAGAGAAGGTCAGGGAGAAAGTTAAACCCATCACCTCTGAGGAGCCCTAGAAAATTAGTCAGGCTCATTTCCATGTGCTTTCCTGATGCCTCTCTGGCTCAGGAGGAGCAGCAGGTGCCACTTAACGCTTAATTTCATGAGAACAAGGTTACAAGGCTCTCTGAGTACCCGAAAGGACCAGCCTGTAAAGACAGCCTGGAGCAATGTTCCTGGAGCTGCTCAGGGCACTCTGTGTCCTCAGGGCCCATGAATGGCACTGCTTCCTGGAGACCCAGCAGTGTGCGATGCTACAGGACCCATCCCAGATCTGCTGCAAGCCACTGACCTTCATCCCAGTTCTGTATTTAATTTTTGCACCTGTGCCCGTGTCTCCTTTATTGGGTTCCCTGGCAGGGGAATAGGGTCAAAGATCAAGCTGCTTGTTCAAATATTCTACTTCTCATTACAATGACAGTAGCCAATGGTCACTAAGAGCTTCCTATGGTTTAGACCCTGGGTATAATGCTGTACCTGAATTACCGTTTAATCCACAGGAGCACTGCGTAAGGAAAGGCAGGTATGGCAGGGACTGAGTTTCCCCCATGGTCATGGCAGCATCAGCCCAATCCTCACTTTTCTCTCTTATTTAGGCAAAAGAAACAAATGAAAAACAAAAAACCACTCCAATTTAAGAAACAAGCCAAGACTCCTATAAACAGATGGTCTCTAAGGTGGCCTTGGCAGCGAGTGGAGGAGCACTGGAGATGGAGCCCCTATACTGGTGTGAACCCTTTGATCCCTGCCAACCAGCCTTGCAATGTGGGTCTCAGGGAAGGCTGTGTGTGGACAGTCACGTGGCCAATGTAATCCATTACTAAAGGTCCCTCCTCAGTGCTTTTCTGCCTCGGCTGGAGCCTCCCCATCTGTGAGGGTGGAGACAAGTGGGAAGGCAAACTGCTTCGCCCCAGGACGCTTCCCCAGCCAGTGGGATGCCCCCTGCATCCCTGAGGCTGCCTTGCCTGGCACCCATTCACCGAGCTGCAGCAGCATGGCCGGGTTCTGCCAGTCCAGCCGTGGCCCGCTGGGCTCGCTTCTGTCCCAGGGGGGATAATTAGCCTGGTGTTTCTGAAATCAGTCAAGCAGCCTCATAATCACTTTCTCCAAAATATTTCCATGATTAAATGACCGCTGACGATGACAACAATGATACCATGATGGGAAAAGAGCACAGAGGGGAGCTGTTCTTGCACTCCAGAGGGGAATTCCTGACATGAATATGGGGTAGAGAAGGGACAGGGACGGGCATGGGAGCTGAGGCCTCAGTCTGTACTCTGCTGGGAAAGTGATCGAATCGCTTTTGAGTTCCTGTGTGTGTTCAGTCTGAAGAAGAAGTTGAGGATGAGGAGGGGCTACAGGCTGTACCTCCTTTCAGTCCCTGCTCCCCAATCCTGTCCCTCCAGCCCCACTACTTGGCTGGGGCACCCCTGTATGGTGCCTGAAAGAACATGAACCCTGCCTATGAACAGGACCCAAGTCTGGGCCTCTTTCTAACTCCCTGCAGTAAACTTGTCCAAATTATTTTGCTTCTCTCTTCATTGCCTGCTGTGTAAAATGGGAACATGGCTGCCACTGTACCTAGTTGTTTGCCGTGAGGAGTTAATCAGATGAGGTGATGCCAAGTGCCTAGCACAGTGCCTGGTGATCATTTCGGGCCTAGCCCAGTAACCTAGATTTCCCCACTCAAGGCCAGCTGATGAACAATCTTAATTGCATCTGTACCTTAAATTTCATTTTACCATTTAACCTATTTAAAGCTTCCAGGGACTAGGATATGGATGTCCTTGGGACCATTATCCTGCCTACTACACCAGACTTCTTTGAGTCCTCAGAAGCTCTCATCTAGAGCACTGCTGTGACCTCCCAGTGGGCTCCGTACCTCCAATGATCCTGCACAGCAATCCTCTGATTGCCATCTTGCTAAAGCAGAGCTGACTGGTGTCTAATGCAGGGTCTAAGATATGGTGAGTGATTAACAAACATTTTAATAGCCCAAAATAGTTAAAATTAAGTGCATACTCTGGGCCAGGCACACTTATAAGCACTTTGCACTTTGAGTTTATTCTTCATGTCAACCAAAGAAGGTATTAGGGCTATGCCTGTTTTACAGATGAGGAAACTGAGGCACAGAGAAGTTGTCACATGCTCAGTCTCACAGATATTAGGTAGCAGAGCAAGAATTTAACACCAGGTAGCCTAAGTCTAGAGCCCTGTGCCCATAACTACCTCATTATTGTTGAGTAAACGAATAGTTTGGTCTTCAAGGACCTTTCATACTCACTGCCTGGCAGGGGCAGGGGGAGCACAATAGCACCTAGACTCAGGTCGACAAAGGTTTGAAGGTCCATGCCACCACTGTGCGAGCCGGCACAGTTGCTTAATCTGTTTCTCCTTCAGTTTCTTCAATTATCAGATCGGAATAAAATCACCAACTTCATCTACCGCATATTGCGAGAATTACATGAGATAATTCAGAAGGGCTTCACGTGGTGCTCAGGACTCAGCAGTTACCAGGTAAATGTTAATGCCTCCCTCCCCGCACCTGTAAGGCCACTAGTCCAAAATACATGGCAATGACGAATATGTCACATTCAAGGGCCAAATGTAGTTTAATGACTGGATTTCCAAGCTACTCTGTTCTAACACCATCCAACTCGTACTCTACTCTAGTCCATTCAATTCTTCTTAGAATTCAACAAATCTCACCTGGTTGCCACTCCTGGCATAGGACCTGAACTTCTCTGCTCAGGGGGCTTTGTCAAAGCAGCTGTCCTCATCAAAAATGTCTTTCCCTTCTTGTTTTATCTACTTACCTACACTCTTTATGGAATCTGCCAGCTCCTCCTCTGGCCACCTACTGTATTTCACCTGCACTTTTATTATAGCATATCTAAACTCGTGATTATATTCAGTTTCCTGTCCACACCCGTTTCCCCCATTGTTCACAAGGTCCTTTTTTCTTCATCTTCGCGAGCCTCCTGTGACTAACTTACACTGGAGGTTGGACAGAGTTGTCTCAATGAGTTAAACATGGAAAAAGGGGACGATACAGTCTGAGCACAAACATCCAGTAAAGAAAACAGACAGGGACACAGATACTGCATGTAAGGTGGAAAGTCATATGGGCCCTTTTAGAAATGCCATAAAATGGTGGGGGCAGAGGACGGAGGACGAGGTGGAAAGAAAAGAGTTCACGGAGGTGTCCGCGCACGTGCATCGTGGCGAGAGGCTGTTTGGAGAGAAACTAAGCAGGCTTACGAATATTGCCGGAGTAGCCTAGACGGACCTACCACTGAGTTGTCTCATTTGTGGTAAGTATTTGTGCTGGGCTCTAGACCTATTTTTGTAGCAAACAGTAGACTTTTCCCCCTCCTCGGTACTCAACAGGCTGCAGCATTTAGGCAGGAGAGAAATTTGGTTAGGGCTCTTAGGCCACTCAGTGGTGGGGCAAGAGGGACACAAGTGGCAGGAAAAGCCTCCATGGGGAGAGCATTCAGGGAACGACAGAGATCAGGAAGGCACCAACTTTGAGCAGTAAAGTGACAGGTGATCTTCGTTTGGTTAATTTCAGAATCTAGCGAGAAGAGCTGGTTGGTCTCTTCTGGAGGAATAACTCAGTGGCAACAGATTTATATGCAAGAAAATCCTGCTTCAAATGCAGTGTGTGAGAAGCCCTGGCTTAGAACTAACAGGCAAAAGATTTTCTCGGGAGTTTGCTGGATGGGGATAAGCCAAAGAAATGTGACTTAGTATGGCGGGCTGCTATTGTTGGATCTTTTTTACCTCTTCATTATCATATGATGTTTTGATAAGATTGTAACAGCTTTCATCGACAATATGGCTTAGAGTTAGTTTAGGCAGATCCCCGTAACTCTGAGTCAGCTAGCGGGATTCTCACAAGGTTCAGGACACTGTTGAGTCCTTTTGCCTAGAAAAGCTGAAATTTGCCTGCAGGTCATCTGGCCAATACCAACCGCTCATAGAGGTGAGACTGCACCCCCTACCCAGAAAACTTTGAGGGCGGCTCTTTGGCTTGGTAACCTTTGGCATGTTAGAATTCTGACTTCTGTTGGGTTTAGATTCCCCATGGTGTAATATTGAGTCACAGTTGTGAGTCACCTCACAGGTGTAGTAAGCCAGATAAACAGATGATGGCTTTAAAAAGCCACTCTCTATGTAATAGCTGTATTTGGGGAGTTTTACAAGACAATGGAAAGAGCGTGGAACCAAAGCCAGAAAATGTGAAGCAAGTCACAGCTTTAGTCATCTTGGTTACCTTGGGCTGGTGACATTCATCACCTGGAAATTTTTCTGGAAGCAGGTAGCAGTGGATAGAGGAAATGAACAAATATCCCTTAATTCTCCAGAGTCCTATTTTCATCAGCTATACAACAGAGGAGTGAAAAAACCCACCAGGAGTAACCTGATCATGGGAAGTATTTGGTGAATTGTCCATTCACTAACTCATATTATTATCTGCACTTTTAATATTTTATTAAATGTAAGGGACGAAAAATCAGGTAAGTAATAACATGGACAAAGTTACTAATAATTTAAAGCATTTTGGCTCTTTTATCACAACTGGCTATGTATCCAGAAATATTGTCTCCATCCATGGGTTAAAAACAACTTTGGGGATGTGACAGTTAAGCCATTCCCAAGATTTTCTCTTCATATGTTAGTCCTAAGTGAGGAGCTTTCGGTTTCTGGAACATTTGGCCAGGGAACCCATCTACTGACAACCAGACATGCTTGACTACCTTTCTTTCTATTTCTGGAAATCCAGGGTAGGAGGCTTAGAACACAAAGCTTGAGGAGGGAGACAAACCATAAGTGACTCTTAATCTCACAAAACAAACTGAGGGTTGCTGGGGGGAGGGGGTTTGGGAGAAGGGGGTGGGATTATGGACATTGGGGAGGGTATGTGCTTTGGTGAGTGCCTTGAAGTATGTAAACCTGGTGATTCACAGACCTGTACCCCTGGGGATAAAAATATATGTTTACAAAAAAAAAAAAAAAAGAACACAAAGCTTGAATCTCTCACAGCTTTCCTGGAAGGGAAGCAGGATGAGGTGAAGACATGGAGTCTTAACACTGGAGTGACCTTGTCTGTGTGTTCTACCAGAAGGGACAGAACATGGTCTTTCAGCCCAAGGCCCAGGGTAGCAGTGCTGAAGGTTGACATGTCTGGAGCCTGGACACTGTTCTTAGAGTTAGGGAGAGTTCACACAGCCAAGTGATTTCATCTGACTCCATTTACCTACCATGAAATGGTCCCCTTGTGGGACCCAGTGTTGTGACATACTATATGTTAGAAAGAAGGATCTACTTTGAAAATAGACTCTCAGCAGGTAATATGGGTCAGCTCGTCTATTTTTAGTTCTGCTTTGACAGGAACCACAAAGGGAATCTAAACTCACCTTTGAGCCCTTAGAATCTTGCTGGCATTTCCTCATCAAAGACTACCCCTCCCATGGTGGGTGCTAGTACCAAGTACCCCATACACTTGTCCAGAGGCTTCAACACTTGTGCTGAGAAATGGTGAGGCTTCCTTCCACTCAGAGATACTGACAAAGATGGAAGGTCAGTATAAAGGGCAGTAAGATGTACGAACCCCAAAGTAGTGTTTTCAGACAAATCAATCACAGCTTGGCAGTCTACTGCTCTGGCCTATGATTTGAAAGCATGTTCTAAAACGGATAGGATGAGGAACAAGATAAAAGGCAACTATGTTAACCTTGGAAGTTCCTTCTTTAGACAAACGAAATATTTGCAGAATTTGGTACTAAAGAGCATCCTGATTATATATAATACATAGACAATTTTCCTCTTGAAATGTTAATGGTTTATGGACAATAAACTGCCCTAAGAGCAAATTATGATCTTGTTTCAACACGAGTAATAATGGTTAGAGTCGCGTCTACCGTAAGGCTTAGAGAAATGAACTTGGACAAGGTCTGGTGTTGTTGCAAAATTGAAGGTCAAAATCCTCTAGGATGCTGTGCTATGGAAATTATAGCCCAAACCCAAAAAAGAACCCCATCAAAGCCCACATCCTATTTCCTTTACTCCCCTTGCATCGTTATTTTTTCACTGAGGCAACTTGCAATGCAGAGGTGACAGAAACAATGACTAAAGGGGGAAGACAATGGAAACCTCAAAGAACAAAAACCTGTTTACAGGTGTTTTTAACCAGACAGACAAGAGCAGACCCCGAGTAACAGATCCTTCAGGTTTCAGAAGACTCTGAAAGTAAGTTCCTTAAATCGGAAAAGAAGCATAGCCCCAAATACACAATAACCACCATCAATTATAAAAAATACCCAGATACGTCCTTTGAAACATAGCAGTCCATCTCACAGTATCTGTCAGAAGCCAGTTCCCTGCATTACGTCATAGAAGAGCACTGTATTGGAAGGACTGTGATTGAAAGGCATGATCACTTACTAGGGCATTTCTCTTCCTCTTCTGTTGGCTGTTCCTTCTCAGGCTTGGGAGGGCCTTTGATTTTATACACCAAGGCACGGAGTTTTCCAGCCCAGGACGTGTCCTCCTCTTCCTCTTCCTCCTCCTCCAGTGGAACGCCTAGAAAGGCACAGAACAGAGTGAAAAACCTCAAACAGTACATGAAACCACCATATGATTGAAAGAACACAAAGTCTCTGCTTCCCACCCTTCTGGAACCTTCTAAAGATATCATAGCAGCTCCCCGTAAGTATTTAACTCTATGATGTCTTCTGACAAGTTTTTAAAAAGATGATTTCTTTCTTTTGTACAAGAACATCAAGTAATTTCAAACCCCACACTTAACTTTTTCTAACCTATACCCCAAAAGGGCTCTAGAGTCTCTCGAAAGAAAAAGTTAACATTGAGTTATTTCAAATGAAAAGACCACCTGTTATTTATTAGTGAATCCACCCCTGCAGAAGCGGCACAAATGCTGAGAACCATTTAAAATCATCAGTTTTGTATCAAAGTAGGCTCTGCAGGCTTAGAATTCTTCAGGGCAGAAGTTATCATACTTATGTCATTGCAAAAGCTAAGAAGCAAAGGGGATTGGAATCTTGGTTTAGCGGGGAGCAGAGTCCAACTATCTAAGTAAAGTGGGGGAGGTTTATGTAAGTATCGGTCATTTTCCTTCTTCAGAAACCCTGTTCACGCTCTTCTATCTCACAAAATTTCTTCTCAGTAGACATTTCCATCCTATGTTATGCCAGAATTATTTCCTATAGCTTCTCTGACCCAAGTCATTTGGGAAGAATCATTTCTTGAGCAATTAGTATCGTACTGTTAGCCTCTGAAAAATGCAGGGGCCACTCATCTGCACGATGGAAAATCCACATGTAACTCTGACCCTCCCAAACTGAACTATAAATAGGATACTCTTGATGGGAAGCCTTCCTGACAATAATAGTCAACTAACATATTTTTTTTAATGTTATATGTTTTATGTACTGTATTCTTATAATAAAGTAAGCTAGAGAAAAGAACATGTTATTAAGGAAATCATAAGGAAGAAAAAATACACGTATAGTACTGTACTCTACTTAAGGAAACAGAGTAGGTGGACCCACGTAGCTCAAACCGTGTTGTTCAAGTGTTCCCTGCACCTTTAAATAGAAAATTTTCTTCTCAGCCCCCACTAGCTTGTAATGGAGGAATCAGAAACAGACTTGTCTTTGATACAGCTTTCGTCTCAGAAACTCACCACAGTGAATGAGAAGGTCCTCATGGAAGTCATATAGCTCCTCCCGGATCTCCTCTGGGCAGGGGCAATTTTCTCCCAGTTGGAAGTTAAGAAGCATGTTGATCTTTGAGGGACAAAGAAGAATGGGTAGTTGGTCAAAAGGACTCAGATCCTGTCTTAAACACCTAACAGCCTTTGCCAATTTTGTCCAACTCAAATTCTTTTATGAAGATGGCCAGCAGGGTCATTTGGGTGGCTCAGTCAGTTAAACGTCTGTCTTTGGCTCAGGTCACGATCTTAGGGTCCTGGGATCAAATCCTGCATTGTGCTCCCTAGTCAGTGGGGAGTCTGCTTGTCCCTCTGTCCCCCGACCCCCGCTTGTGTGTGTGTGCACTCTCTCCCTCTCTCAAATAAATAAAATCTTTAAAAAAAAGAATGGCTAACATTTAAAAGTAGCTTTCATTTTTTCCTGATTATAATGGTAACTTACTAATTGCACAAAATTTGGAAATACCTAAAGAAAGTTTACTGCGATCCCACTGCCCAAAGAAAACCATATTTAGCTAGTATCTCCAAATCTTTATGTGTGCAGATAGAGATCATAATGTAAACATTTTCGAAGTCCAATTTTCCACTTAACAATTTATCTTGAGCATTTGATTTTACTGATCTTTAATACGTACATTGTATTTCATCATATGGATGAATAGCAATGTGAAATGTACATAAAATTAATGATTTGTTAATATATGCTTAAATTGTTTCCATTTCTTTATCCTTATAAAGTTTGTTTGTATTTCCTTTTACATAATTTTTATTCACATCTCTGATCATTTTTTTAAGGACAAACTCCTAAAAGTGAAATGACTGGATCAAAAGATTTGTGTATTTTAATGGCTTTTAATATGAATTGCCAAACTGCCCTTCAGAAAGCTCACAACAATCTGCATTATTACCAACTTGATACAAGAGTGTGTATCTTGATACATACTTCGTATCTCCATTGCAGTAATGAGAGTTAACACATTTTTAAATATTTCCCAATTTAATAGGTGAAAAATGTCATATTCCTGTTGCTTTAATTTGCATTTAATTGGTGAGGTTGAATTTTGTTTTTCCACATTTAAGGGCCATTTTTATTTCTTTTCTTTTCTTTTTTATTTTTTAAAGATTTTATTTGTTTATTTGACAGACAGAGATCACAGTAGATAGAGAGGCAGGCAGAGAGAGAGAGGGAAGCAGGCTCCCTGCTGAGCAGAAAGCCCGATGCAGGACTCGATCCCAGGACTCTGAGATCATGACCTGAGCCGAAGGCAGCGGCTTAACCCACTGAGCCACCCAGGCGCCCCATTTCTTTTCTTTTTTAAGTAGGCTTCATACCCAGTGTGGAGCCCAACACAGGGCTTGTACTCAAGACCCAGAGATCATGACCTGGGCTGAGGTCAAGAGTCAGATGGTTAACCAATCAAGCCACCCAGATGCCCCTACTTCATATTTATAAATTTCATGTTCATGTTCTTCCTCCATTTTTTGTTCAGTAATTTTCTTTTTAAAAATTAACCTGTATTTTGCACATCCCTAGACTATTAATTCTTATAGCCTGGATTTTAGTGAGCTTTTAACTTTATAGGATTTTTTTTTTTTATTGACATGTAGGTTTTAACATGTAGTTAAAGTATCATCTTTTCCTTTACAGTTTTGTCTCAGGGATTCTTAACTATTTTTATGCCACGGACCATTCTGACAGTTTGTTGAAACCCCCTGATTACTTTTCAGATTAATATTCTGAATATGTACCATCAAATACAGAAAATTACATAAACAATTTATACTGAGATCTAGTTATCAAGACCATAGAAAAGAAACCCGTGGTATACAAACATATGTACTTGTTTATTAACCCATTAGACAAAAAAAAAAAAAAAATCTAGTGGCAGGTCACATATCCACTGAGATCTTGAAGCTGTGATGAATATAAATAATATGTCAAGGGATGACAACCACTGTAATACAACATAAAAAAAAACAGGCAATTTCTGTTGTCGGAAAAGTCACATATCTGCTTTGTGGTCTACATGAAATAATTAAAGAAATGCTATCAGAGATTAATGACAAGTTGGTGAAAATGAAGTCATTCATTTCCTTCTCAGATTCAGGAATGTCTCAATTCTTTCCAAAGACCCACGACCCCAAGTCAATGAGTATCTAGAGGGATAGAAGCAAAGTTAGAGGTGATGTTGTCCATTTGGCTGCCTCGGGCAGGGTAACCCACATCCCAGGCAAAGGTATTTTCTCCTTCTGTTTAGGATTTCTAAGTTAAAAAAACTTTACAATCCCTTTTATTAAAGCATAGAAAACCATATTTAATGTTTCTAGGAAGATCCTTATTTCTATTTATTTATTTATTTGTTTATATTTATTTATTTGACAGAGAGATCACAAGTAGGCAGAGGCAGGCAGATAGAGGGGGAAGCAGGCTCCCCATTGAGCAGAGAGCCCGATGTGGGGCTCGATCCCAGAACCCTGGGATCATGACCTGAGCTGAAGGCAGAGGCTTAACCCACTGAGTCACCCAGGTGCCCCAGAAGATCCTTATTTCTTATTTAAAGCTACGACTGCAAACAACTTTTTGGAAGTAGGCAGAAGTACTGCTTGTAATAAAATAAGATCCATAAAACAGGTTAGGAAAGTAATTTTTGTGGTTGTGCCACAATGTTAAAACATGGTAATTATATCAATATATATTGATAGGTTGTTTATTAAATAAAAACAAAATTTGAAGATCGATCTTGGGAGTAAAATATTAATTTCTTTGCTGAAAGATCATTCCTTAGGTAGAACACTGGGGAAGCACGGGCTCCCAAGCCTGCAGGGCAAAAAACCAAATGGGAACTGAGCTGAATTTTCTCCTCCGCAGGGCATACCCTTTAATGATGCCCTTTTAAAAGTCAGCGGTTTATAGACTGTGCCTGGCTAATTTGCCAACAACTGTTGGACTGATCTTAGTTTTGCCTACTTTTGTACTTGGTAACATCCCCCAAGGAGGATTTTTTTCAATCTCTCTCTACTACATGGATACAAAGCTGAAAACCTTTATTTTCTCCTCAAAGGTTACAGAACAATGAGAGAAAAATATCACTGTTTTAAAATTCTAATTCTTATGCAGCCAATCTTCCAAGTGATTTTGCATTGCTATCCCCTGAAATTGATCTAAATTCTCCTTTGTTGATATTCAAGTCTGATTTATTTAGAGAGCTCTGTTGGTAGGTTCCTTCTAGAAATGAATACTGAGATGGGCGGTAGATTGGACAGCTGAATTTGATAGCAATTAGTGTCCCTTCTTTCATTTCATTCCTAGACCAGCAGCATCAGTATCATCTGGAAACTTGCTAAAAGTATAAATTCCTGGGCCTCACACTAGAGCTACTGAATTAGAAGCCGGGGTTGGGGGTGGGGATCAGCATCTGTTTTTATTAAGCCCTTTTGTGTTTCCAAGGTCTGCTCAAGATTCACTGGTTTAACACACTTAGGGAAGAATTTCCCAAGTTACAGATAGCTAAAACAAATCCGAAACGATCGTCCATTGGGTTACTGGGAAGGCAAAAGAAAGATGTACTGGCAGGTCCCAGGGACTGTGGAAGAGAAGGTAAGTTGGCGGGAGGGATAAAGGAGAGGTAGGAGTTAGCGTGGCCCTCCCAGAAGCCAGGTTCATAAGCTGGGTCATTGAGGACAGTGTTAGATGGACAACACATCCTAGCTGAGTTAATCAGATGCCTCAGAAAAGAGACATAAATTCTGCTCACTGGCAGAAGGGCATAGAGCATGGTATGAGGCAAACGTAACACCTCCAACACGAAGCTAATGACAGCAATTACAGAATGTTTACTGTTTGTCACGTAACCTCCTCGATCACCTAAACGTGTTATCTCATGGGATCCTCGGGAGAAGGGAGGGAGGGAGATAACAAACATCCTCATTTTGCAGCTAAAACCACTAAGACCGAGAAAGGCCATTGCCCAAGGCCACACAGTGAGGGATGGGGGAGCCAGGCACCACATCCTTCTCCAGTCCCATTATTCACGAAAAATGAGTCAGCATCTGCCCAACGAAATGGGAAATGTTCACATGCACCTGTTGCCAGTCTAAAGGCAGCCTGACAACATTTGTAAAACCTTCAAGAGTAATTCAGGCTCCCCGCACTTCCCTCAGCAGGGTGCAAATTACCTCCTCCCATCAATTGAAAGGGCTTTCTCATTTTGCCTCCAGCAAAGAGATGATAAGCTTCGCCTACTCTTTTCAAGGCCACTATCATTCAAGTGAATCTTTTAAAAGCCAAGAGCTGTGGCTCATTTTAAAGCCAATATAAATATCTATGTCGTACAAAATAGATTAGGAAAGTAATTAGACCAAGTTGTCCCACTAATATCAAATGGTGGTAATTATACTGACAACAATTTACGGATAAGCTGCTTATTAAATATAGATAAGATCCAAAGATTTGGTTTGAGAGACTGAAAACAAATGTCTTCACTGAAAGATCTTCTGCTTGGAACACTGAGGGAGCTGGGGCCAAGCAGCCTGCAGGATGTATGACAGCTGAGCAGTAGGACAAATGCAAACTATTATTCCACCAGCTGTCCCGCCCTCCTCTGCAAGGTGCTCACAGGACTCTCCATCCTTTCAAAGGAGCCTTCCCATCTGGGCAAGGCCGGCCACAGGGTACTGCAAAAAATGAAGTCAGTACCTCACAGAAGGGACCTCATATGCCCAGTCCTGTTCTCCCAGCTTCCGGGGGCTGGGAAGCTTTGTGAGGGTCTTGTCACGGGGCAAGGTGACAAGGAAGACCGACCATCCACTCTCATCAGTCGGGAAGTGTTGACCACGCTCTGTTGACCTCTGACAAAGTAGTGACTTCTGCAAGGACTGGACAGACATTCTTCTAATGGCAGATCCTTGCTGCTGCAAAAGTTGGATCCTGACAATGATGTGGTCTTCGACTCCATGATGGGGAATGGGTACGAGTGAGCCAGGGAGGGGAGGAAGCCATGCCCACGTGCAGTTTGGGATCGGTTTTCTTCCCCATCTAGGATAAGTGGCAGATGCTCCTTGTTGCCATTAGGAAAAGATCAGACCTGTCCCCTGGCATTGTGCTGGGTCATTTAATCACCCACCATTCTCATGGCTGCCCCAGACATATAAAGGTTTCATGTGCTCTACTCTGTGAGGTTCAAGTTCTTCCCTAAGAAGGGCATGGAAGCTCAGGAAGTTTCTCACCTGCTCCTGTGGCGGGGAGCGGAACTCCCTGGTCTTCCGGGCAGTCAGGGCTGCGGACATGTTCAAGGCCTGCATGAGCTCATTGTAGCGGGACTTCTGATTTGCCTGGAGTTTGGAGACATAAATGTCGCCAAATGCCACAATGGCCTCCACTCGATGCTGCAGCTCACAGTCACAGAGATAGCTGAGGAGCTCACACATCTGCAACACAAGCATATATTTATGCTAATTTAACAATATTTTGTATACACTGGGGCAGCAGATGGCAACCCCATTTTACAGAGGTAACACTGAGTCTCGGGCACTCTAAGTGGCTTGCCCAGGGTCACACAGTAACTACAGAGCCATCACTTGAATCCAAGTCAGCCTGAATCCAGACAACAGCTCTCTCTTTAGCTGAATAAGAGGACAATGAACCACCAAAGACAGAATAAATCTGCCTGTGGCAAGGGAGAACAGCATTCCTAAGAGAGTCCTTCCATGGCTCTCTTCTTCATGTAGAAACCGCCACTGAACTGCCCAGGTGAGTTCTGGATCCTTCCTGACATCTTCTGGCTCTGAATGATGGGGACTAAAGATTTTTGTTCCCCTCTCTGCCTTTCTTTTTTTCTGTTGGCACTGTTTTTCTGTCAATAGTTCTTTCAGAGAGTTACTATTACTAATCTTATCATTATTTGAACTTTTACTACTAAACAACAGCCATAACTTATTGAGTTAATAAATATCTCAATATTTATTATTTAATAAGTAAATATGTAATATTTATTAACCTTTCTCCACTTCACCTTTTGCATGACTAACAGACACTCTCCAGTCCATCTGGGCACAGACAGCAAAACCACTGATGGTGGTGTGTTCTTGTGCAGCAGGACAGTCTACAGCATATCCGCCCAGCTCTGCCTCAGCCAGGTGAACAAGGCCAAACCACATGCCCATCACACTTGTGATTACAGTGACAACATTTAATTAGAAGGAATGTGTGCCAATGAAATACGAAGTTTCAACCAAGTTGAATGACTAAGGAACATCTGTAAAAGGCAACATTTTTTTTTTAAGATTTATTTAGAGGTGCCTGGGTGACTCAGTGGGTTAGAGCCTCTGCCTTCGGCTCAGATCTTCATCTCAGGGTCCTGGGATAGAGCCCCACATTGGGCTCTTTGCTCAGTAGGGAGCCTGCTTTCCCCCTCTCTACATCTTGGCCTACTTATGATCTCTCTCTGTCAAATAAATAAATAAAAGATTTAAAAAAGGTTTTTTATTTATTTGAAGTGGGGTGGCGAGAAGGGGAAGAGGGAGAAAGAGAAACTCAAGCAGACACTGTGCTGAGTGCACAGCCTGATGCAAGGCTCAGTCTCACAACCCTGAGATCACGACCGAAGCTAAAACCAAGGGTTAGATGCTTAACTGACTGCATCAATCAGGCACCCCAAGGCAAACTGTATTTTTTAAAAAAGACTAAATGGTGGATATGAATTAGACAACTATGAAAAAAAAAACTGGAGGGAAGAATTAGAATTTAGAAGTATTCTGTGCTTGGGTTGCTTTCCAGTTACCTCTAAATCCACAGTCTATCCTAAAGATGCCTCAGCTGGCCATCAGGCACATCAAACTGAGTGTGACAGGTGTCACTGATGCAAAAGGGAGGACTCTCCACACCAGTCAGGGACTCACATTAAAGAACAGGGCTTGACTCCACATCAGAAGAGCACATTTGTATGTTTTAATAAAATTGTTGAAGGTATATATGTAAAATTTGTTATGCTTCTCCTCTAGATGCAATGTTTTCATCAAATGACCATCTCCCAATCTCATCACACTGGGTAAGGAAGAGTCATTTGGAGATCATTATATGTTTTATGATAAGATACATTTCCTATTGTATTTTACAATGACAAATCTGAATATTATGTTTTATTATATTATCATCCATGTTTTACATATTGGAAAGCTAAGGCTTTGGTAGACTATGGACTTGGCAAGCATATAGTGCCAGTAAGTGGCCAATGGATGCGTGAGCCAGACTGACTTTGTGGAAGAGATTGTTCTGCTCTGTTCACTTTCATTTCTCTTTTCTCAGTGCCCAGAAGACAAAAGTGATCATCTTCAATGCATCACCGACGCTAGCTTATATTTGGTAAGACTATGCTTAGGAAGAGTTGAGGTTTCCTGGGTGATGACAAGGGTGCAGCTCTAGGTGGGCATGATTCTTCTCCTTAGCTCAGAGGGCAGTTGACCTGAATGCCAGTGCAATGGGTCGCCACAGGCTTAGTGATCAGAACATGGCAACACATGAGAGGTGGGGAGTGTGGCCACCCTATGAGCCAGTTCCTCTGGCCTGTTCCATAGCCAAAGGCTCCGCCTCCTCTCCAGACAGATCTCACCAAGGAGCCATTTAGTCCTAAAGTTGAGAGGTAAGATCAGGGCCAATCCATCACTAGTTCCATAAAAACAATTCTAAAGCACTTGCCTTGGGACGCCTGGGTGGCACAGTTGGTTGGGTGTCTGAGTCTTGATTTTGACTCAGGTCCTGATCTCAGGGTTCTGGGATGGAGCCCCACATCAGTCCCCATGCTTAGTGTGGAGTCTGCTTGGGTTTCTCTCTCTCTCTCCCTCTGTTCTCCATCCCCTATGCTCCCTTGCACTCTCCCTCCCAAATAAATAAATAAATCTTAAAAATAAAGCATCTTATCTTATCTTATCTTATGGGTAAGGGTTAATATTTTTCTTTTGACCTAGGGAGGACATTTCACTTTAGAAATAAGCATGAGTAAATAAATAAATAAATGAATAAAAATTAAAAAATAGAAATAAGCATGAGTGCTCGCTTCGGCAGCACATATACTAAAATCAGAAATAAGTATGGCCAGAGAACGCTTTCTTTTGGCATCTGTGCTATACCCCAGATTTAGGCCGATGCCCCGAGTCCCAGCCTGACCTCCCAATTGCACTGTCACCCTCCCCAGCTCTTTTCAAGGGTGGGAACTTGGCTGCCCTGAGTTACCTGCAGCTTGACAGATTCAGGCAGTCGGGTCTGCAGCAAGCCTCTGACGGGAGCCTCCTTGCCAGCCTTCTCCCCGGCCTCCACTGCCTTCTCCTCCACCTGAGTCACTTCCTCCTTCTCTGCTCCGTCCTCCGTCTCCACACTGTGCTCCCCGAACACAGAGGGATCAATCAGGAGGAGGATCTGCCGGATGTCATCGTCATCGAACACCCCCATGACCAGCAGGGTCCCGATGAGTTTCAGCACAGGCACGAACTGGAACTCCACAGACCCACCCACAGGGTCGCGGATGTGAGCCCCGCTGTGCTGCACCGCCTCCGTCAGCATGCTCAGCGCCTTCGTCTTGAGAATCTCCAAGGGGATCTCAGGGCTCTGCTTCTGGTGCTCCTCGCCAGTCACAACAAAGCAAGGGGTGGAGAACCTGAACCCGGGCTTAAGGCACGTTCTCAGGCCCACCCCCGGCAGCCCGTGCCTCTTGGATTCGTCTGGGTACAGGCGGATTTTCCTGGTGGCACTGGTGATGGGAATGATGTACTCGTTCTTCATCATTAGCTTCCTCTCCTTAGCGTTGGCCAGGTGGATGCTGATGAGGAGGTCGTAGAACCCGGAGCGAAGGAGGCCAGGGAGGTACTTGTTATCAATGGCGTAGAAGAGCTGGGAGAGGTCCACATGGCCGCACAGGGCGTAGGCCACCCTGCTGTTTCCCAGGGCGCACACGGCGCTGTAGAGTCGGAGCGTGTGGTAATGGAACTGCATCAGGTCCTCCTGCTCACACAGCTCCAGGATGTCCACACACCTGCATAGGGACAAGCAGTCAACCACTCATCGGGGAGAAGAATATGCAGGGTTTCAGGGGAGTGCTTCTCTTTGAATCCCCAGGGATCAAGGCCGACTCAACAGGGCCAGTGGGGATACCAGGATGGAGGAGTATCTATCCCACTTTCCCCTGCAGGTTATCATTTCTCAGTTCTGGTCCATATCCCAGTTCTTGATAGTCCTCCTTCTCTAACTACAAGGATATCAAAAGTCTGAAAGACTTAAAGACCTGGTTTTCCAAATAGGAAAGTCCTCTTTCTTAAGGAAAATCTCCCCACTGAAAGACTCAGAAACATTCAGGTATGTAATAGAGGTGCCCTGGTCCTCTTTTTTTTTTTTTTTTAAGGTTTTATTTATTTATTTGACAGACAGAGATCACAAGTAGGCAGAGAGGCAGGCAGAGAGAGAGAGAGGAGGAAGCAGGCTCCCTGCTGAGCAGATAGCCTGATGCAAGGCTTGATTCCAGGACCCTGGGATCATGACCTGAGCCAAAAACAGAAGCTTTCACACACTGAGCCACCCAGGCATCCCCAGTCTTCTTATGTAGGTTTAAGGGGGACTTCTGTTTTCTGACAGAAGAGCTCCTCAGAAGACGGAGCTGAAGCCCTCTGCCCATCTGTTTCCTACCCCATCTGTCTCGTCCCCAATCTACCCTCATCCACAGGGCTTTCCCTACCCTGGAAACAAACACACCTGCACTCTCGTTCAGACAGAAAACAGTCTCCCACCTGAGTTTAGGTGGCTTCAATACACTTTCTCCTTCCTGACCTTAGAAGGCTGTTTAGAAGTCGTTGGGTTGCTCCCTCATCGTGGAGACCATAATCTCTGCTCCCTGCTCAGGTTTTCTGTTTTGTCTTTCTCCTCGTCATGGGTCTGAGGATCCCCTGCAATTGGCTTACTTGGCCACACCCCTGTCTTTTCCCACTTCTGCCCTCCACTAGTCTGTCTGGCCAGTTCATGACCCAGTAGAATACTTAAATGAGATGTGTGCAGGTATCAAATCCTTCCACTTCCCATTACTTTGTTTTTCATCCAACAGATCAAGGGATGATAATGTTAACAATGAAGTTCATTTAATTCTTACTACATACAGCAATGCTACACAATTTCATTTGTTTCTCCCAGCAGTCCTTTGGGTGGTCATTCATTTTTACCGTATCATGAGGAACAGGAGGTAAGTTCTGTGAGTAATTTACCCAAGGCTACAAGGTCAGAAAGTGAGAGTGTTGGGGTGTAACGTAGACCATAATCAAGAGTACCCCTTAGCAGGAGGATCCCAGGAGCCCATTCCTGGCTCTCTAAGTAAGCGAGGCATGCCTCATTTCCCCCATTCTTGTTGGTAATAACATAGATCTCAGGGTCACACTGGAGTTTTTAATTAAAGGAATGGAAATGTTCCTGACTGCAGGCCCTTGGAGCCATGGTGAAGACCTGACGCAGGCATATCGTAGAGAATATCCTGTTGTTTCTAAGTCAAGAATCCAAGTGAGGAAGGGAGAGAGAAGCTGAAGCTTCTGGGAAGTCCATGAACTGAGCAGGGCCTGTGGCCCCTGAGGACGGTGCTCCTTCCCTTCCCTCGCTGCCTGCCAGGCCTACCGCCTCCTTTGGGGCTCCTCTGCTACCTGTTCTCCTCCGGGATGTGGAGCGCCATCATCTGCAGGGGCTCCAGGCACTGCACCGCCCAGCCGTGGCGCTCGCTCACGCGCTCCGTCTCCACCTTCAGGAAGCTGCTGGGCATGCGGCTCCAGAGCACGGGCTGGATGGTCTGGACATCCAGCCGAGGCGGACACTGTGGAACTGGGTTCTTCTCTTCGCTCTTAAAGATGGCCGCCGACAGGGGCATCGCGTTCTGGGGCAAGGCAGAAAGGCGTTGAGGGGGAAACACCTGTGCACTACAGAGGTGCTCAGTTCCTGGATAATGCAACCTGGCCCATGATCCCCAGTATGGTTAGTAAAATCTACAGAGAGATGAACCCCGAGACCTCTAAGGGTTTACCAGTCCAATTCAGGCCTTGCCCAATAGGCTATTTTAGCATCAGTTAATTCTTTGGGCACCCAGTAGAAGTATGAGAAAGGAAAATGGGAATCTACCCTCTGTCAAGAATTTCAGAGACAAGTACAAGGGCCTGGTCAGTGGGGTAGGTTGGGAGGTGGTGTATGAGAAGGCATTCCCCTGTTTCATGAAGCCTAGGATTTTTCCCCCTAATGGTCAATACTGCCTTATGTTATCATAGCCATTGGATAAGGGGGAAGATAATACCTTCAGCTTCCCAAGTTCAAACTGAAACAAGGAAGTGCTCGTGGGCTGTAGGAAAACCGCTGGAAACACTTTGGTATTGGGCTCCACCTGGAAACCAAAACAGATTGAGAGGTTTGCTCTCAGAATTTAAAAAACCCCAGGTGGCTAAGTCACTGAGGGTTTTAATCAACACCCCCTTTCTAACCTCAGCTGAAAGAGGACAGCTGGCCAGTAGGTCCTTCTCCGCTGCTCAGAAATTCTGAGACCCGGTGCGTACCAGTAGTGACTGTCACTGCACCCCACCTTAGTCACTCTCTCACTTGGAACTGAATCATCTCATATTCTTTCATTTTCTCTGTTAACTGCAGCCAACAGCTTTCTCCAGGGCTTGGGGGAGAAGGTCACATGTAGGGAGCTACCAATGTGCCCCCAAAGGCAATGGCTGTTAGTGGTCAGGGAACCATGTGATGTCCTGGCTCTTCACAGAGCATGGAGACACCTGGCACGCAGGAAACCCTGAGTGCCAGGCATTTCCTGCGTGCCATTACTCACCACTCCTACTTGCAGAAAGTGATCATGGAGGGTCGTGCAAGGACTTTGGTGTTATTTCGGAAGGCAAACAGACATTGATCAAGCAAGCCCAAGGGATGTCTTATGACCAGGCTTCTCAACCTCAGCACTGTTGACATTTTTGGCTGCATAACTCCCTGTGTAAGGGGTGTCCTGGGCATTGCAGGATATTCTGCGCCATCCCTGGCCTACGCCCAGAAGATGTCAGTAGTACTTTCCACCCCCACCATCAAGACAGCTAAAACAAAGTCTCTGAAGATTGCCAGATGTCCCGTAGAGGGAAAATCACCCCTGGTTGAGAACTGCTGGTTTACAGGCAGGTGTTTCCCTGGAATAACATAAGGCAGCTCTGCTTCCAGAGCCTGTCTACTTTTCTTTTCTTTTCTTTTTTAAGATTTTATTTATTTATTTGAGAGAAAGAGAGATAGTGAGAGAGGAGAAGGTCAGAGGGAGAAGCAGACTCCCCGAGGAGCTGGAAGACTGATGTGGGATTAGATCCCGGGACTCTGGGATTATGACCTGAGCCAAAGGCAGTGGCTTAACCAACTGAGCCACCCATGTGCCCAAGCCTGCCTCCTTTTCTTAAAACCTCTTCATTTTACTTGGATCCTCTGGACTTCTCTCCACCCTCCTTCCCACTCTTGATTCTAGCTCCTACATTAAATAGTGTGGGATTCACGGACTGTCTTGTAGCTGTCACTTACATGAAGGGTGTGGATTTATTTATGATAGTGGGCACTCCATTTATCACTTGCCCACTGGGATGTAGGGGCTCAGACTCGGAAGACCATGGAAGAAGCTAAGGGATTTTAATTCTACCAACCCAAGTCCTTTGCCTTCAAGTCAATTCAGACATTAAGAAATTCTTGAAAGTCTCTTGCAATTAGGGGATGGTGGATAGCATGGACATACCTTAAGGTGGTCCCCAGGGAGCCACTCTCTTGTACAGCCCCCTCCCCTAGAACCTGTGTCTTGTTTCTAGCAAATAGGATATAGCAAAGGTATAGAAATTGTTACTCCCTTGGTTTGGCTACAGTATAAAAGACTGTATGTCAGCAGACTACAGAGAGGGTTCTCCACCTGGCTTTGGAGAAGGAAGATACCCAGTTGTAACAGAGCCTGTGAAAGGCCATGTGAGGGGAAATTTCAGGGAGTATCATGGGATTGAGGATGCCCCTGGCTGCAGCCATCAAAAAATGGAGGCTGAAACCTACAAACACAAGCAACTAAATTCTGCTAACAACTACATGAGCTCAGAAAAGGACCTTGAGCTTTGGAAAAGAATGCAGCCTGGCTGACATCTTGCTTATAGCCTTATGAAATGGAGTCAAGGTCCCAGCTGGGCTGTGTCTCACTCCAGACCCATGGAAACTGTAGATCATCAGGGTGTGCTGTTTTCATTCCTTACGTAGTAATAGAACACAGGGTGTGTTGTGTCATTCCTTACGTAGTAATAGAAAATGAATAAAGAGGTTTCTTTTGGTCAGAGTATTTGGTTACAGGCCTCCTTTTAAAAATGCATTTCTTCAATGCCTTTAGACCTAAGGTTTATAAAAACACATTTTCATGGCTGTAAGTGACTTACAAGACTACATGGTCTAGTGCTATAACTCGCTCATGATGAAAGAGGTTGTCAGACTGGTTAAAGCAGACTTGTGCTCAGCACACAGTGAACTCTCCTGATACGCAGGGGCTCGTGTGCTAAGTATAAACACTCAGTTTATGCCTAATGCTTCAGGTATCCATGGACCATATGAAGGCATAAATGCCCATGAAACCAAAATGTGGTGATGGGGCTTTTAGAACTGCCTGGCAATGTCTGAAATAAGCTTTGTAAAGGACATTTAATGAATAGTTATTTAGTACCTATTATCTATCCCTTTTGTGCCAGACCTTGAGTTTGCAGCAGGGAGAGACAGCATTAGGAAATTTTGATTCAATACATCCTACGTTGGCTCCAATTTCTCAGAAATCTGATACGTGACATTCAGAAGAATTAGCAATGCTCAAGTCACTGTAAGCTTCAGGAAGCAGAGCTCTGGTGGCTGGGATATTTCATATGGACCAGCAAGAAGTCCACAAATCTGATCTCATAGGGACAAAAAAATGCATTAAAGCCCAAAGGTCTTCTATGCTGAATGAAGTCACACTAGTACTGGGACCTACAGGCTAAAGAGGGTAGTGTGTTTTCAGTTCCCTCAGGACTGGTCCCTACAAACTTCATAAACCACTCAGCCAAATGCTAGGGCCTTCCGCAAAGTCCCTGGCAAAGCGGAGGGGCTTTGAAAGCATTAGATGCCCGGGGGTGAGTTTATTTCTACCATGCCCAGTATTTTCCCACCATGATGAACAATGGAATTTTATCTTCAACCACTTAAAAAAGAAGAACACACAAGTGTGGGCTTACCATAGGTGCAGAGGAGGATAAAAATGGCAGCTGGGGTGTAAAAACAGAATCCTCGGTGGCCTTCTTGACCTCCGGGGTTATTCCTGGGATTGTCTATGGTATGTGGCAAAAGGAATTCTGTAGACAGAAGTAAGGCTCCTAACCAGTTGACCTTAAAATGGAGAGATTATCCTTGTGGGCCTAATCTAATCACAGGAACCCTTACAAAGCAGGTGTTCTCTCTTGTTGGGGCAGAAGGTGAAGTCAGATTGATTAAAGAATGAGAAGAGCACCTGCTCTCCTCGGCTTTGAAGATCGAAGGGGCCACTTGAGAAGGCATGTGGGCACCTCTGGGAGCAGAGAGATAAGGCAAGAAAAAAAGGCAGGCAAGGAAAAACAGACTTCAAACCACAGCCTGCAACTACACTGGATCCTGACAACAACCCGAATGGGCTTGAAATACATTCCTCCCAGAGCCTCCAGAGAGAGGCAGTTTGGCCCCGTGGATGTCTTGATTTTGGCCTGGTGAGAACCCGAGTGAAGAACCCAAACTTCCAGGGCTGTGAAATAACAAATGTATTGGTTTTAAGCTGCGAATTTTTGTGGTAAATTGTTAAGCAGCAAGTAAGACACGGAAATGGTGTGCCTCCCAGCCAGGCTGGCTAGTCTGGCAACAAATAATTCGCATGCGCGTCCTGGGTGCCAGGTTCCAGTTCATGTACAGGGACGGCTACTGACCAGAGTGCTGGCCTCTGGGTGGAGAACTTCCGTTGTCATGTGAGCAGGGGGATGGCTACTAACCAGAGTGCTGGCCTCTGGAAGGAGAACTTCCGTTGTCATGTGAGCAGGGGCCTAGATCGGAGTCTGCCGGAAAGGGCCATGGGGTTTTTCCCTTTTGTATTTAAGGGACCTTTTTCTCACTGGCTGATCTCTTTTGTCTTGGCAATAATAGACATTCTATTTCTGATCACGTGTGAAGGTCAGGGCACAGGAACTGGCCTGAATTGAAAGCTAACCCCTCTCGTCAATCGGAGCCTTATAGCGGGCTCTGTCCTCAGAGCACCGTGGCCAGGGTGGCCAAGAACTGAGGAAGAGCTCTTCAACACACATTTTATTTCTCATTTCTCCCATGATTACATTAAGTGCGACAGAAAGAGCTTTCAAATTGCATGGCTGTTCTAGCAATGCCATCTGAGAGAATCCTCCACTCATTATTTTGGTTACTGGTCTTCCTGAATAGAAAGCCAGCATATAAATATTGCTGCCCTGCTCCTCTTGAGATAATTGAAAAATGAAAATGGCCACAGCTGCAGAATAGCAATCACCCCACGGCCGGGGGACCAGCTGCGCAGGTGGACAGGGGAGGGTCTCGCCTGGAATGGCAAGGGGGACTGGCCGGGTGTGAGCCTCCTCCTGGGGGTTCCCGTGCTGAGCCCTGGCACCCTCCAATCCCCTTCAATGGTGCCCCTGAGCAGAGACAGCAGGATTTACATGCACGCAGTGGGGGGAGGCATCTCAGGTCTGTCAGTGCCAGCGTGCTGCTCAGAGACTATAGTGGACCAGCCCCTGTCACCCAGGAGCTGCCCTGAAAGCCGGATGCAAACAGCCCCAGTGTCCTGCTCCCTGTTGTGACATTTCCTCAACAGCACGGACTCTTCCTGGAGGCAAGCAAGTCTCTGCAGCTGCCGAGGCCCTGGCTTTAGTAAGGGAGGGCCCTCTGAAGCCTGGCTGGCCTTCCGAGTTATTAGATGCTTCAGAGCTCTCTGCAGCTCGGGGAGGACCCTTTAGTCAAACTCATTTCAAAAGTTAATGGGAAAAAGCTAATGTATTCTGAAGGACGGCAGTAATGTATATAAGCATTTTCTCAGGGGCTCGGGGGCGGAATCATGAGAAAGTACTAAAGACCAATAGTTTACTTTCGGCCGTGAAGCCTGGTTTCCGCAAAGGTCTCCTGCTGGGTGCGGCCAGTTGGGCCCCTGTGGCTGGACCAGCCTGCTGAGCGGTGTGGATGGTGCCACTCTTTCCTGGGGGGATGGGGAGGGGCTGGAGAGGCGGCATCTGCCCCCATGCCGGCACGCTGTCCCCGGACACCAGGAAGGGTTTGGTCCGTCTGTTTTTGGTCACCAAACAATTCAAATTTGGGGCGGCTACTTTACCTCTCCCCTCTAGATGCCATCTCTCCAACCACAGGCCAGACAAAGGGCTGCCAAGAGGCTTTTCGGCTGGAGGCTGGACATGGGACTAACTGTAGAACTTGGGGTTTTATCCATTTACACAGTAGTGGGATGCCTTTTATCTGCTGGAGTTACTGTTCTGGTCAGAAACCTGCAAGCACTCCTCAATTCCCATCAATACCTCCTTATCTTTCCAGATGAATTTCTCACCACTAACCAGAGAGGCCCCCTACTAGGCTGGCCATTGTTCCTCAAATATACCCTAGGCTTCTTTATTTCCATGAAGATACCTCCTGTGCCATTCTTTCAACCTTAGTATACTTCCCCTTGCTCTCATGGAAGAATTCCTTTTTTGCTTCAATATCAAGGCTTCTCTGTAACGAACATTTCCCTCACCACTCTCGATGGAGCTGAGCTCTTTCCTCTCTCAACTCGGATGACACTCTCCATGTATCTCCGTTCTACCGTGGGAGTGTCAAGAAAGTTTAACATAGAAATTTAATTCTTTAATTTAGCCTTTTCCAGATGTGCTTTGTAGAACTCAAGACTTACAGAAAACTACTATTGTTAAAGTTAAAAAAAAAAACACTATTCTTGGTTAAGTATTAAGAGAAATGCTTGGTTTCTTTCTAAAGTATTTTTTAAAGTTCTCCTGTGCTAATGTTCATTGCCAGCATCAGAAAGAGGATATAATATGTGGCATTTCCCAAGTTTACCTGGCCATCAAGCCTGAAAATCCTGCCTCAAAGAGTAAACCTTCTTGTGGTTAATGATGAGTGAACCTACATTTGTGCAACTGATGGTTTTCCCAAGCAGTTCTATCAGAGCTCACAGTCAATGAAACAGAGAAACATATCATTTATATAAATGCATTTTTAAAAGATCCTGTAAGGAATTCATAAGGAATGAGCATCACCTTTTGGCCAAAGGAATACACCCTGGCACATTAGTAATTTTTTATGAGTCTCTATTTTGAGCACAGAAGTTTCTTAAAGCAAGGGGTATCTCTGCTCACATTTTAGATTTTGCATCCTGTATGGTACAGGTAACATGAAAGCTGCCTAAGAAATGTTCGCGGAATAAATCAATCACTTTTCAGAGACCATCATAAAAAGAGAAGACTTTTTATCTGATCAACCAATAAATAATGACACATTTCCCCATTTTCTCTTTGTAAAAATGAAGTCATTTTGGTTCTTGTTTCTTTTCCTCGATGGCTTACGAACCACGTGGGCTCATCAACCCGCCCAGGCTGTGGTGGGAATGTTGAACCTGGAAAATGAGGAGCACAGCCGTAAACACACAGGCTGGGGACACTGCTGGCTCGAACCCAGAGCCACCCTTACCTGGTAGCAGGTGCCGAGTTCTCTCCCATTGGCAGAAAAAGACAACATGCCCATCGCCAGATCCACGAGGCAGCCAATCTCCAGGTCCACGTTGCTTCGACTTGATCTTTGGGAAGTGGCCACAATATCCCCGCCCCAGACCATGTAGCAGTTGCTGCGTTTCACACTAGAAGCCAAAGAGAGGAAGAGGCACAGAATCCGGACTGGGATGGTATACAGTCAAGGCCCAAGGAAATGCCCCGGAAACCTTCCGATAAAGTTTTCCAGTCAGCCCCCAACAATTTTTTTCTTAAATAAATTCATCCAGCTTCAACCCAATTTTCTCAGACATGACCACTCAATTCAGGGATGTGGCAATCTAGCAAGATACTTTCATCCAAAGAACATACTGTTTAGGTACCTGTTTCCTGGCTCTGTGTCAGTTCCCCTTTTGGAAAGAGATCGTGGGTATGGTTGTATTCCCACCTCAGAGACAGGAGATGGAGGTAGAGAGAGGGCAGCCACCATAGGCTGTTTTACACAGGGATTCGGCATAAAAGGCAGGAGCAAAAATCTGCATCAGGGAAAAAGGCTGTAATATCCTTGAAAACTCAGGCCGACATCCTGAGGATGGCAGGCTCGGGCACACTTGCAAAGTAGGTCACAAGTGGTCTCCAAGGCCCAACTACCTCCTTGACCCACACAACCTGGCCCTCCCCTGGGATTTCTGCTTCCTGCACTCTTCAGTAACTAGTAACTAGTAACAGCCAGGGTGCATTTCTCAGCTGGCTGTCTCCCTCTCCCCACAGCGTAAACTCCATTATAGGTATTCATATTTAAAAGCCAAAGAGTGACAGCCACTGCTAGATTGCCATAAAGGTTAAACTGTAGCCATACTATTCCTGCCTTTCAGTGATGACAGTACTAAGTCCATGGATGCCTACTGTCGAATTCAATTCCTAAAACCGAAGTTGTGTGTGGGAATGGAAAGTGCCATGCTTTAGTCATGTTTTAAAGATCCAAATTTGAAATGCCTCCAAATATCTGAAAATCGATCCTGTATTTATTTCTTATTATACGAGACAAAGAACTAAGAATTGCTGAGTACCTCCTACCTCCTGGGTCTTGTTCCAGATGCTAACCTGTCGGTTTTCAAAATAAATGTGATCCAATAAATGCTCCGATAAATCAAGTAATCTGACTGGTGTGGCGGAGCCAGCAAACTCGAGCAATAAACCCAGTTGGGATAGACACAGCAACCTTTGGTTCTTCTGGCTAAAGAGCAAAGTCTTTTGACTGCTTTGCCTGCTTCCTTTCTAACCAACAAGACACGGCATGTTGTTTATAGCATCTATTCTGGGTCTTGCAATAAGACTTTCAGGGGTGGTAATAAGAGTAATGCTTATTCAGTGCCTGGGTCAAGGCACTATTTCAGGCGTTTTTCTATGCATTATCTCATTTAATCCTAATATCACTTTAGGAGACTAGATCTATCATCCTCATTTTATAGATGAGTAAACTGAGGCCCAGTAAGGTTAAGTGGTCCAAAGTCCCACCTTTTGTAAGTTCTGGAACCCAGTTTAAAACCCAGGCAGTTTGCTTCTAGAGTCTGCTCTTCACCACCTGCCCACAGTGGTCCCCCATGACAGAGCAATGCTTGGGGACCTCTCTGGCCACCAGTCTTTGATAAGCCAGGAACACTGAAAGGATATCGGCTGCAAAACGTTCCTGAATTTGTAGGGATAAAGACCAGCTTGGGAGACAACTTATTACACTAGAAAACATGTCTGTTTGGGAAACACTCTCTTAAGTCCCACTTGGATGGACACAAAGCCTGGTCTCCTGGGTGTCTTTGGGGCACGGCTGGCCAGAGATTCTTTCTCTGGTGGCAATCCCCTCCCCGCTCTTCCCAACTCAGTGGACCAGTGGGAAGCCATGGGTATACCTAAAATATGCTTTCCCACAAGATCCCTAATTTGTATCAGTGGTTATTATTCATAAGTCTGCTGTCTCTCTTTTATGTTTCTTTATGCCGTTAGACACCTTATATCCTTAGGATGAGGAGTCTGGAGTCGATGAGTGGCTATGTGATATGGTTCATCTTTTCATTTCTTCTGAATTAACTTCTTTCAGGCACCCAGGGATATTTCTCTGTCTCATTTTGACGTTGTCAAAACTGGGGCTTACCCAGAACTCAGAGAGATGTGTTTGAGGGGGAGCGCAGTGTCCCAATTGTCCGTAAGCCTCTCCCGCCCCTGGGTCATGTTTTACACACGTGATGAAATAAGCCTAGATTTTCACTAATAACATTTACGCCACAGTACTCCCTGTTTGGTGAAGGATTTTTAAACCTGTGCCTCACTTTTCCTTTTTCATAGACATGGGGATGTTTCCTTCTTTTGGGGTATTGGGCGGAAGGAGAAATAAGACAGCTGGGGGGTGGGGTGAAGTGAGGAGCCTGGTGGCTGACCCCGCCCACTGGGAGACCCCCTTACCTTTCATGGACCCGGCCTCTTTCATCCCCTAGAGTGACAGTAACTGTGCAGTTTTTATTCAGGTCGAACTTTTCACTATATAAGTGATAGTCTGGTGTCACCCATCCGACCCAGACGCAGGAGGGGTCCTGTCCAGCAAAGATGCGGATTGCATAGTAGCACTGCTGGGGAAAGACCACAGAAGGAAGTGAATGGTCCCCAGCTGCGGGGGTGGGGGGGAGCAAAATTGACAGAAACAGTAGAGAAGCCCACTTGGCTCTCTTTTCTCAACAAGTACACAAAGCTCTAGAGCCGAATGGTGCTGCACCCCAGACTTAGGATGGGCTGACTAGAGAATCCAGCTTCCTTATTCTTCCCTTTTCTATGGTACATTAACACTGAGACAATTGAGCACTTAATCTATTACCGTTTGCGCCCAGAGATACTACTGATGAAATCCGGGGAGCTGCCATTCAGAATGGTCAGGACAGAACCCTCACCCTCTCCTAGGCACAGACTGCTCTTGTCCAGAACAGGGGGACTCCTGCTATACTTTCCACTTCTATAGGGAAGTACAAAGTGTTTGTGTTGTTGTTTTTTGAAAGTCATGAAAAAGACGCTGCAAAAGAAAAAGCCCACATTGTCTGTGGCTTGGGGACAGGCTGTGTTGAGAACTACAGGAGTTCTTGGCGGGCGTTGTTATGATCTGTGCAGTGTCCCACTATGCCATGGTAATAGCTAAAGCACTTTACCTAAGGGACCACTTCACTGTTTTCTTTATGAAATCGAGCACATCTATTCTCAATGAAGTTACTTTTATGTGTATTCTGTTGTATTTTGTTGATTAGGAGATAAGAGTCAACCAAACTGGGGCTTGAATCTTGCCACTGGCAGCTATTATTTGTATGATCTTGGGCAGGTCATTTGTCCTGTGTTTCAGAGGGCATCATATTGTCCATCTCGTAGCAACAATGTTATTCCTGATCATGGTTAACCTACCACCTTGGGATTACAGGATAACTTTATAGAAGGGGTGACATGCATTTCTTCCAAAGCCTTTTTTTGGGGGGGGTATTAAAGAAGAATGAGAGAAAGAAAGAAATTAGCAAGTGTTGCTTTCTACCTATTGTCTAGCGAGAGAAAAGGGACAAAAATCAGTTTCCATCATCTGGACTCTTCCCTGCGCCTGCTTCTCACTTGATTGCTTTCAACATTATTCCTGGCACTGCTCAGAGAGATGGGAGAGTTGATTCATAGAAGTTTACATAAAAGAACAAACAAAAGGACTCTATGAAAGAGCCCCCCCCCACTCCCTGTTCATTTCAATCAGAAAGGCAGAGCAGGTCCCTGTTGCCCAATGGGCACAAGTACACAATGGTGCCCAATTAGGAGCTCCAGGTGGAACTTCTGCTTTGTACTGAATGACTGTCTTCCTTTTCCCCATTTGAGAAATGTCGGAGATGTGTTCTGGAAGCATCAAGATGGATATTAAAAGACACAGTAATTGGCAATTAAACAAGATCTCTAGACAGATCTTTGCTGTAAGGGGCATATTACCAGGCACAACAAAGAATCAAATAATTAAAACCGTAATTGAGCACATTTACTTACTGTTGTGGTATGAGAGAGTATTTCTTGCATCTGTTTCCTGGGGCAGGGGTTGGGGGGGGGAAGATAATCCATGTTTTAGTTATTCAGCTGTATAGAGAATTCCACAACTCTGACAGGCAGTTGATCTACCTTTAATGACGAAGGCAAGTTTAGAAAATGATTTCCTATACATGAGCGATCCCAACTGGTCTTGGGCATTTGTAATCTGTTACCACAAGCCAAAGTTCTGACTTCCCACTCCTGTCTCTCAGCCCAGCTGGTAAGTCAGAGCTAGGGGGAGGGAGGAAAGATTGAAATCATGTGGGCAGGGATACCTCGGAATACCCCGTCCTGTTCTTTCAAGCAGCTGCACTTGCTTAAAACCATGTACAAAGGGAAAATCTAGAGGAAACCTGGACAAGACAGCTCCAGAGGGGCAGACATACATCAACGATTAGAAATAGACATTAAAGGAAAAGGGGCCTGGGTAGCGTGGTCGTTAAGCATCTGCCTTTGGCTCAGGTCATGATCCTAGGGTCCAAGGATCGAGCCCTACATCGGGATCCCTGCTCAGTGGGAAGCCTGCTTCTCCCTCTCCCACTTTCTCTGCTTGTGTTCCCTCTCTCCCTGTCTCTCTCTGTCATATAAATAAATAAAATCTTAAAAAAAAAAAGAAATAGACATTAAAGAAAGACAGCAAGGAACATATTCCTTATCAGGAAAGGAAGAAGTCTGGGTTGGACACTGGCCACAGTTACACAAAGAAGGCAGTATTTGCCTCTAGAGGCTTGGATTTCACACAAAAGCAACGACAATTGTACCCTCTTATACACTTATATTCCTTTTCCTCCAGAAACATAGGATTTATAGGCTGCAAGGACCCAGAGGGCTCAAGAAGAGCAGAAAGTTTTCCACTAAATGTGACCCTGTTTGGCTTGACCTGTCTGCTAACTATGAATTGCACCAACACCCACCCCATGCCTGTGTACACACACATGCACTCAACATACGTTCCTGTTTCTTTACCTGACCGAAAGCAGAGAGAACCTGACCCACTTGTGCTCCGGCAAAGCAAGAAACAGAGAGGGAAAGCCAACTTTACAGAACACAGGAGGAGCACCTATGAGAGTGGTGCGGGGGATGGGGGCAGGGCTTGCCCTCACCTTTTCTGGAAGGCTTCACTGTCCAGGCAGGGGCTGTGGCTGAAGGAGGAGTGGCACTCAACAGGCATGCTCAGGCGGCAGTAGATCATGCTGGCATTGCTATTCTGTGTGCCAAATGTCTTGTGGGTCACCTTGAGGCATGGAGGACTGTCCATGGTGCCATCGATCCTCACAACCTGGAAACATCATGGGTCCTTACTTGATACATCTGGGCGCCTGCCTTGACCTTGTCCCTTCTTCCCTCATTGCTATTCCATGTGTCATGGCTTTCTGTGAACTCTAAAAGTTGTCACCAATGATAGCCAAACTGTTCCTCTCACTATTACTTGGATCCTGCTCCACAGAAAATAACAGATCTGCCTCTGGCCGAAGAAATGAGGGATTTCAGAACCTGCCCACTGGGTTTTCTGCAAGATCAAGGGTGGACAACAGGTGTAACAGAAGGGGTGGTATTTGGATGACACCGTCTGTCATCTGCCGACAATGACCTTTCAAATCAGGGAGCGAGTGGCTAAAGGAGAAAGTGTTTCCACAGACTTCCATTGTCAGCGGGCAAAAGACTATTTAAGGGAAAAAGACCACAGAAAGCCCAAAGCTCTAGGAAAGACATTACGGTAACCTCAGAGAGGTAATCTCCCACCTGGCACATTTCCCAGCCCCACCCCAGTCACAGCCTGAGGGTTGAGAGACCTCTAAATACTGGGGAAATTCCCAATGCCGGGCACAGCATTGCAAGGGCTGGGGCTGGAGGAGGAAAGAGCAAAGCTGGGTTTTTTAAAAGGTCTGTGTGTATGGTGGGGAGGGGGAGAGGAAGTGAAGTAAGACTTATACTAATTTTCTCATGGTCTCAGTATCTCCCTACGTTCTAGAGAACAGTTCTTATCCTGAGGTCTCTGGGTGTCCTTACCTATTTTTTTGTGATGTTTATATTTTTCTAACAGGGTCTCCAGATTCCATCAGTTTGTCAAAGGGGTTCCTGACCTCAAAAGTTTATGAGCCAGCTTTCTCAAGTGCTGACTAGGTAAGAATCATACATAGAAGTCTCTACTACTTAAGACTGTGGGAAAAAGGAGAGGAGTAAGAGCTGGTGTTTGTTGGGTTTGCACTGGAAGGTGAGTTAAGGGAGCTTATGGTCATGTGGAAGCAAGCCACTGGGTCTCATGCTTTAAGGGAGCGGATCTGTCTGACTTTCCATTAGCAGCACCCCCCCCACCCTCCATGAACAAAATCATGGTGGGCACTGGAAAATAGTGGTAAGCAGATGTAGAACCAGCACCCATACCAGGCTCCTTACAATTTCCTCTAGCTCCCTCCTACAAGATGAGGGTATCATAATCAACTGCTACATGTCAGCTTAAAACGTTGGACATGGTCCTGCAGAAATATATAGGACCTAAAAGACATCGTGTAATGAGCAAAGAATTAGGTCTGGGACATACCATCTTGAGTACAGGTACTGAAATTTTTCAGGAAAACAACACGTAAGGTCTTTGGACACTGTACTCGTATGGCCACGGCAGAACAGAAACATCTGGAGGAAATACAGTGGCGCAAAGGCCCAGGGACCGATCTGCAAGGATGTCTCGGCATGATGGGTGCCGTCTGCAAGATGCCCCTGAGCTGCCACAGTAAACGTGCCCACAGTGACAGCTCGGAGGGCCAGTAAGGCGGTGGCTGGGAGGCAGCCCGGGCATGGACTTTGGTATACAGCTGCCTGTTGACAGGAGCATTAGCAGGAGCTTAGCGCCTCGGCCCACCTGCCCTGCCTAGGCCATCCACGACGTGTAACATTACCTCTATATGGGGATGATCCTTTGGCACGTTGACAAACGTCGGGAGGCGCTTGCTGAACCACATCGCAACGTCCCGGTTCATGTTGACAGCAAAAGGCTCAAAGCCCTCTTGGAGGCCACACATGGTATAAAACTTGAAGGTGCTGGCATCCATCCCGAGATTCATGCGGCCGATCTGAGACAGTCCCAGAGAGCAGATGGGCACAAAGCCTGCACAAGGGTGAAGAGAGCTGCTTCAGCCCCCAGGACCATTCCAGGAAGCTCTGAGCAAGTCAGACCTTGGCTTTCTTCACAGCTCTGGGTCCAGGAGGAAAGAGGGGACACAATCCTTTGGCACACAGATGCTGCAGGAGGTCACATGGAATCTAAGGCTGCCATTGGTGTCTGGGGAAGAGAGCTGACTTTGGTTCAACATGATTTGGGGGAGAAATAATCATCTAACCGAGATTATTCTTAGGGTATAAATATGTTATCAGCTGGAAAAGTAAGAGGATAAGTAAAATTCTTTATCTATGTTTCATTAAAATTGACATTAGGCCCTGGGAAATTTCAAAACACTGCCAAGAACAACACAAGGAGCCTAAAAGAGGACTTGGTACAAACAGCCCAATGTCTCGGCATCTTCCCCAGTGAAATGGGTGATCTAAGTTTCTTCCCGTCTTGAGTCTGATTCTGAACGTGCACTCTGCTGGTTTACAAAATACTGTTTACAAACTGCCAGGCCCCTAGCCTGCTGTTGTGGGCCCCACCCAGGCAGGAGGCGAGATTTTCTAGCAGAAGCCGTGGGCAGTTCCTCCTACCCTCCTACACTTACGGTCTCTTTTCAAGCTTACTCCCAATTCTCATCATATTAACAATCTGCCATACAGAATATTCCAGAGCAGAACTTCATACTGCTTGCCGTTCTTGTCTGTGGGATATTTATAAATCATAATTGTGGACTGACAAGTCGACAGAGCCGGGAAAGCACTAATTATGGGGTGGCGGTGCGGGAGGCAGGCGTAGGGAGAGTACTTGGAAGGGGAGGAGGGCTCGGAGGCCAGTGGCTAAAGGAGGGGCTGGAACCTGCACAAACTAAACTGGTGTCACTCCTAAGACGGGAGTGTTTATTTAAGTGGAAATGTAAAGGCCAACTTCAGGAGAATTTACATTCAACAGTCAGAGCTTCTGTCAGTAGAAACCAGGGACAAAAGCCACTCCTCCTAGAGGCAGTGATGACATGCCATGGCCTGAGGCACAAAGTTTCAATGTAGATGAATCACAGAAGTTAAAAGCAAATCACTCACAAGCTAAGCTGGTTGCTTTCGGAAACTGTCCACTCATTTAGGACACTATCTGAGACCATTTGGTATCATTTCAAGTAGTAGAGCTTTAATGTGATGCTAGCACAATGAGGGTGATGATCATGCAGCAGCCTCCACTCAGGGGTGCTGAGGGCCGAGAGTAGGGGGTGGCCCAACCCTCGGGCAGGTGGATGGACTGCTCAGATAAGCACCCCATCATGCAACCTCCAGAGTGGCACTATGCGTCTGGCAGTTTTGTGCCAGGGACCGTGATAGAGGAAACCATCTCCTTTCTGCAGATGTCGATTTTTTGTAAATAAGGGACCCTTAGAAATCAGATTCTAGTGTGGAATGAGCATTGCCTCTTAGCAATATTTCTTGGGTTCCCATTGGGACAGAGGGATATGCATTAGGAAAAGATGTCAAGGAAGAAAATTATCCTGATCCCAAGGAACTTCTACAAAAAGGGACAAAAACAGAATAGTGAGGAATGAATGTTCTGCTGGAAGGCATCGCTACTCCCAGGACCACATTTTAGCCTCTGCTAAAGGGGTTAACACAACCCAGAAAATTGCTACCGTAGTAGCTGTAACTTGGAGCCAAGATCACAAAGCAGGGTCACCCTGATGTGAGCAGAGAAAGGACATCTTAGGAATACTGGTCTTCTCCTGTCTTCTTCTCTATTGACTTGGGTGGTGGAATGCATGAGCAAGAGACACAAAAGCCTGACTTGTGAATAACAACTCAGGTCACATGAATAACTTCCTAGTCACAGACCACCAGGCAGTGTAAGACACACGTGGAAAAAAACAGGTAATGTGTGTGGGATGTCTTTTCTCTAAGGGACTTGGGCTCCTCTTCATTCCTAAGCTACCACCAAAGCGAACAGCACTTCACTTAGGACAGAACTGAAGACCTGAGGAGCTAATGGACCTGACCAAGGTCATGAGAAGGGCAAGTAACAAAATGGGACAAGATCCCACGTCCTCTGACTCACAGACCCCCTGCCAGTCAGTGTGCAAGAGAAGGGGTGAATGTTCCAGGGGATGAATGCCCCAGCTTTAAATAGCAGTCACGTCCCGGGCAGAGGACTGCACTCATCAGAGTCAAGTACTATCCCTACAGGACAGCAGCCCTTGCTGCAGGGGAGAGTGGAGCAGAGCCTGAGAGAAGGCACAGGTGCACCAGTCACAGATGGGAGACCCATGGAGGAAAGACTGTCTGACACCACCTGGGACTGAGTGGGCACGGATGGGACAGCTCAGTAAAACAGCTGAAAAGAAGCTAGATCCAAAGCCTGGTTCAGGAAAGAAAAAACCAAGAAAGGACCAAGAGCAAAGATAAATCCTCCTAAGATACCTGCACTTTCTCCCAGGGAACACCACTTGATACCAGATACATTGAATCAGCAGCTCCCTCCAGCTAGCTGAGAGACTGTAGCTCATGATCTTTCTCTCTCTAAAAGTCCTTTCTTTGAGGCATTAAAATTTCATGTAACTTTCTAACGGCTAGATAAGGGCAGGGTTGGGGGGACAATTATGATAAACCACATCCGCTACATTTATCAAGTACGTTCTAGGTGTTGGGCACTGGGCTTAGTGCTCTGCAGATCTGGCTCATTGTTATGCCCATGTTACAGAACCGGAAACTGAGGCTTAGCAAGCTGAATTTGCTCAAGGTCTGTCCCCTGGTAAACAGGCAGAGCCAGCATGTGGAGAAGGCTGTCAGAGAAGCAGGCCAGAGCAAGCAATGGGGACTAAGGTCAGGAGGCTTGCTATCTAATTCTTACCTACAATGACTTGCTTGGTGAGTTTTTCTTCACTTTCCCTAAGTGTTATGTCCTTGACCAGTTTGCCTCCAGATAAAGCAGTGGGAGGCCCTCAAACACAAAGGCCCCTTAGATGAAAAGGGCTACTTCTCAAGTGGCCATATAGCTTCCTGGAATAAATCTGGATAAAAAGATCCATTTGGTAAGGTCACACGGCATTAGAGTGAGCAATGACTCTCATAAACAAGGGTTTGCACTTTGCACACAACTCAGTTAACCCTGGCTTCAAATGAAACTGGAAAAGTAAGAGGACAGAAAAATAAAGGGGAAGGGAAATGCCCTTCCCTATATGCAGCCTATGAGGTACAATAAGCTGACATTATTCTTAAAGATTCATTTATTTACCTGAGCGAGAAAGAGAGAGAGAGAGAAAATGAGCAGGAGGGGCAAAGGGTAAAGGAGAGAATCCCAAGCAGACTTCATGCTGAGCGCGGAGCCTGATGCAGGGCTTGATCCCGTGATCCTGAGATCACAACCCGACCCAAACCACGAGTCAGATGCTCCACTGACTGCACCACCCAGAAGGCCCAGTATGCTGACATTTCTGAAGAGGTTTCTGGAGGAAATTCGCAAATAGCATTATCTTGAACTAAGATGCAAGGAGAGTTCTTGTTCCAAGAGAGGACGGCAAGAGCAGAGGCATTTAAATCCCACAGAGGACTCCAGATTCTGCTCAATCTTGTCTCACAAGGCCCCTTGACTAGTCCTGTGATTAGGAAGAGGGAGAGCCAGGAGGGCCATCTTTTTCTAACTCAGGAGCTCAGGGGAAAAAGAAACAAATGTGGTTCCCTAGAAGATCTAAATCAGGGATTTTTTGTTAATCCATTCCAAGCTGTAAAGACACAAGAGCAGCTCATACCGGTAAAGGAACAAATGTGATCTTGGAGACCAGTGATTAGAGGAGTACCTGGGACTTTCCCTGGGCGTTTCTGAGAGTCTCACTCCAGTAGCATGTGCTGTCCCCATGCATTTCCTTCTCTCAGTAAGCATCAGGAAGATGGCTTTTAGAGGCAGCATGTTGTCACGAGCCTCGTAGCCAATGCTAGAAACCAGGGGTGGTGTACCTCTGCTCCAGCCGTTTTCGAGAATGGCGGGGGACCCCCGGCACCTGTGTGGTTTGCTTGCAGAGGGCAGTGACAGCTCCTGCAGGTATGTTTCCTCTGCCACCTATGGGGGTGCTACCAGCAGAGCTGGGGGAATCTGTGAAATCCTGCCAAGCCCCCAGAAGCAGCAGTGGGGAGGCCGTCCCTGCAGACACCAAAGCTACACCAGAGCAGTTTGTCTCCCGGGGGAGTGCTTGGCAGAGAAGCCACACGGGAGAAAGCCGTGCTCCCTCATCATGTTCTGAGGTCTAACAGGGCATTCGGGATTGTATCTCCCTTTCCTTTAAGTGGAATAAAGAGAAGACTAATAGCAAAGGTTTCATCAGCGAAGCTTCTGAGCTTCCAGAAGCTATGAGATGACAACACAGAGAACTGTGATGGTCCAGGCCAGAGATATGAGTAGGGAACAATGATTAGGACAATCCTAATGATGCAGATAAGGGGTATCAGCTATGATACAGAAGAGGATAGAGACAACCATTTATAAATAACCCAGAGGCAAACAGCCCTGTGATGGAATGCCTGTCCCTACTCCTTCCCCGGAAGGACTAGAAACTTCCCACCAGCACCACTCCCATTGAGGGAATGGCCTGAATCCAGGCTGAGATGCTGGCCACCAGAACACAAGCCCAAGGGGGATTCTGTTTTGTGGGGGCTACTGTGTACAAAATGCTTTATTTCAACAGCTGCTTTTCATAACAGCTCAAGGCAAGAATTGTTGTCTCTTTCTACCTTATGCAGAGAGCCAGAGCTAGAGGGCTATTCTAGGCCGCCAGGCTATTGTTACCAAAGAATGGCTTGCTGACTTCCTTTCAACTGTCCTTCTGCAGACTCCTGAGCCATCACAGAATGGAAAGAGCCTTCCAGTTATCTTGTCTCTGTATTATTAAAGTGCAATACAATATTACAGCACAATATGTTAACACCATACGGTACAATTCTATTATAAAACAGCTCCCTAATAATAGACTTTGTGATTCTGAAGGTCAGATCGTGTCCCCATACACAAAAGGTCTAACAGGCAGTTCTTTCATTACAACACAGATGATCTCGAAAAGCAAAGTTACCGTAAAACATCCCTCTTCTTTATAGCATTCTGCTCAAACCCTACAATAGCTCCCATGCCCCAGAGTCAAGGCTAAGGGTGCATGGCCCAAATCTGACAACACAAATTTCTTGAATGAAAAGACTGAATCTTGGTATTCAAGGCTGTCACCTGCACCTTCCCTATCTTCACAGCCTTGTCTTCCATAAATTCCATAGACAAATCTCCCAGATTCTCACACCCTTTCCTGCCATTTTCCGATTCTACACTATTACTCATACTACTCAGACACTTATTCTTACTGTAGTTATATGCTCAGACGGGATACCCTGCTTCTTAGAGGGGGACTTCTCAGAGTCTTTATTTCACATTCAGTTTCGAGCCTGTATTTCTAGAATTTCCTTTCTGTCTTCCTCATTTGCCATTTCTAATCTACTACTTTGTGTTAGGAGTTCTCTTTTCATATTTGTGAGTCATTTAATTTTACAATGAGAAAACAAGCCCCCTCACACTGTTACTGCTTGCATTTATATATACTTTGGACCGCTGTTTCTCACGCTTTAATGTGCAAACCACAGGAGTTCAGCAGTGTGGCATGGGGGCCTGAGATCCTGCATTTCTTACATGTGGGCCACACTTTGAGCAGCAAGGCTTTGGACTTTACAAAGTTCTTATAATTCTGCACCACATACAAGATTCTTAGCCCTCCCTTCTGTGAGACCAAAGACTCCTAGGGAAGTAACCTCCCCCTGTTCCTACACAGCGGGGCCAGGAGAAGGTCACTGGTCCTTGGACTGCTTTTCCCTTAGGGAGCTACTTTCCTTAGGGATGAGCCTCAATCTTCTAGTTCTTCCTTCTCTTCCTGGCCTCAAGATGAGAGCGCTGCATGTGGTGGGTACTGGGAAGACAGAGGTTTCCTAAGCTCAGTGTCAGAGGTGGCCTTCTATACTGCCCTTCTGTCCTACACATTTCCTCTGCTGTGCCTCTGAGTGACACAGAGGTCATTCTCTCTACTGGCAACGTCTTTTCCACAGGTCTCCGAGACCAGGATTCTTTCTTTAAAACCTTGCTTTTAAACCTTTGCAGAAGGCACGAAAATATGACCCCATCTGGCTTCAGTTATCTTGTCTTTCTAGGAAAAGACACTGACTTGCAACCTCTCTATTTCCCAAATATGTGGCTTTAAAGTTCTCTTAGAGTACAGTGAGGTATGGATAACAGGTGCCCATAAAAGGCATGAAAGGGATTTATCAAGTTTAAAACTCTAAATAAAGAATATTTACATTATTCTATGTACAGTTACACATATTTCTGCTGCTCTTGCTTAAGTATTTTTTACCTTTTTTAGCTTTCTAAATGAAAACCGTTTATTTTTGTGGAGTTTCAAAAATTTAGAGCTAACAGGAGCCCTGATCATTCACAGAGGGAGAGATGAGGTTAAGCAAAGTCAATCCAAGATGTCACAGGTGGAGGGGGGTAGACGCAGGAGGACAGCTCAGGTCACCCGACCCGGAGCACCCTCTTGCCTTCTCAACTCTCCACCTCATCCTCATCTATAAGGAAAAGAGAGTGGGCCAGCACCAAGCAAAGAGGCGTACGTACAATGGGTATTAAGTCATTGCCCTAGAACTTTCTAACAGAGAAGGATGTTGGAACTTGTATGGTCCATCCTCGAATTTTCTGGTATAGATGAAAAAAGTGAAACCCAGAGAGGTCAAGCCAAGAGTCTCTAGGAGTCACAGAGATTGTCAGGTATGAGTCAGCTGACTCACAGTGCAGTGCTCCTTAACTCCTATGCGCGGCCAGCCACGTAGGTACGTGTTGTAGTTATGCAGACAGGGAAATGAGAAGTACCAATGTCCCCTCAGTGTAGCCAGAGGCAATGGCCCGACTGCCATCTATTCAGGGCCATTAATGAGTGCAACTGTGCTTGGCTTTCCCAGCATGTCTGAATTCAAAATAAATTATATTTCATTCAAGGAACAGCTAAGTCAAACTTTTGTGTCTGAGTGGTTCTCACCAAAGCATCAAGTTCAATTACACAAACAAGCAGAATGACATTTCAAATCAGAATAAAAGGATAATTCTTTAATTCATTGACTTTTCTATTCTCCCAGGGCCTAAGTCCATATGCAATTAGCATTTCCTCTGTAACGCTGGGAAACCTTAACAAGCCAACGTGCAGGGCTGGGAATCCGAGGAGAGCTTCTAAAGCTATCTGGAAGTTCACAAGTTGCATTTATGCTGTCCGTACCAAATATCACCATGATTTGTCTGGACTCTTCAAAAATGATAGTATACCACCAGAGTTTCAAATATGCAAAGGATGGTTCATCTTGAGTAAGGAGGTAGATGAGCTCACCCAGCTCTCCCTGGATCTTCCCTCAACTCAGAGCTGGAATGCAGTGGGGGGAGGGTGGGAAATTTACCATTCTCAATTTCGTAATCAGCGAAGGCGAGTTCAGAGCCTTTGTTGGTGATCAGCAGCTCGCCATTCAGTGTGAAGATCATCGAAGCATCATCCAAGTTAATCATACATCCAACCACGTCTCCTGGCTGCCACGTACGTCCAAAATACCCACTGCCTTGATGCCACCGCTGGCCCTAGGAAACAAGACCGCAGGGTTAGAGGACTGGAGGTCTCAAAAACCCCCAGTCCAGCTGAAGAAATGACTCCATGAGCAATTTCTCCTAACTGGTAGTTGTACCTGGTTTTTACAAGGTACTCAGTCTTCTACCAGGGACAACTCACATGGAAGAATGATCTATCTTACAAATAAATGAAACCAAGTTCCACAGGCTCATCAGAAAAGGTAGCCAGAGTCCCCCAACACCTAGCTGGCCATGACAGCAAGCAGAACTCACTCTGGGACACAGTGGTAAGATTTCCACACATACTAGCTGCACTGTGTTTTGTGATCCTCCTCTGGAACAGAGGCAATGGGCTCAAGTCCAAGGGCAGATACAGAAGTTACAGAAAGGATGTGAGCATACAGACCAAAGTAACCATAGCTAGCTCTTGGTCACTCAGTGACCTAAATTAGCCAGTGGTGCTGATGACTCACTTTGAAGCCAGAGATCCAGACACTCAGTACTTCCAATTTCCAGGGAAATGTTTGGAGCAGAGAAACTTGGACTGGGGATATGCGGACACCATCAGAACTTACCCTGCTGCCTTCAAACACAAAGGCTTGGTCATCGGCCCCCAGCTCAATGTCAGGCCGACAACCTGGCCTGGCCCAGCCAACGCGCATGTCTCCTCCAGTTACCACCTCAAACTCAAAATACCATTTTCCAGATCTCACTGCATAAGACCGCTCAACCCGGAAAAATCGAATCTTGTCAATGCTGACTTTCTCCACAGCTGGGTCAGCTATTGTGAGAAGGAGAGCAGCAGAGGATACAGGAGGTAAAGAGAGAACACAGGCCTTTAATAATTAGGTAGCATTCTCAAAAGAATCTCACAACAACAAAGATGACAGACCTCCCACTACCCAACATGACATTTTGTTCCTAACAGAATAATCGCCATTATCATCATATCATAATCAGAATATAAGCTAACACACAGAGTGATTACTTTGTGTAGATCCCTTACAAACTATACATAGCAACAATCCTATAAGGTCGGTAACACCGTCTTCACTTTACAGATGAAAAAATTGAGGCTCAGAAAGGTTTACTTGTTCAAGGTCTCAGAGCCAATAAGCTGAGCAGATTTGAACCCAGATCTGTCTTCAGCCAAATGTATACTCTTAATCACTTGTAATGCTACCCTAATTTGCCTATAGCACTCCCTGGGCATGAGATGATATGACATGTCCATCAGTTCTGGGCTGGTGATTTTAATCAGTTTCAATTGTGAAATGAGACAACCTGGCTCCAAAGTAAGCTGACATTCACGTGTCTGGTAGATATGAGAAATAAAGGTAACTTGGTTTTGTGACCAAATATCCCCCAAATTCCAGCTAAACTGTAGGATCACTTATTCCTTGTGGGATTGGGCCACAGAGGTGCTCACCATAGAGTTTAAACATGGTTCTCCCTCCTCCCCCCCATCACTTGTTAAAATAGACCATTTACTTCAGTGCTCTTTGGTACAAGTATCATTTCTAATAGTACATTTTAGACTTATTCAAAGTCAGCACTTCTGCAGAAAAGGACCAGTTGAGTCAACCAGGACCAGAATGAACAAGCTCAACTCACCCAGTTCTTGGTCCGAAGGCTCAATGTTATAGCCATAACCAACAAATGTGCGAACAGCTTCACGAAGGCTGTCCCTATTGGACTTCTTGGTACGCTCATCCAGTAAAGCATATGGCACCAGCCGGGGATTTCTTTTATTCTTTAAATCCTGTGTGAAGCCGGAGAAAAGAGGCTCTGAGGAAATACAGTTTGTCTTTACCAAGAGCTTGTCCCACTTACATACTGCCGGACACAGTCCTGGCTCCCTGCTGTCAGTTGACCAGCTCTTCTTCCCCCAGTGCCTTGATATTTAGCAATATACTCGTTTACTACTTCTCTTCAGGATTAAATGAATATATATGGAAAGGTTTTGCTAATGTTTAAAGCTAGCATTAAAAAACACATTTTAATAATGCCAGCCTATGAATAAAATGAAGTGTCATGAAATTGGTTAGAAATTTATTCCCCAGGCAAGGCAGATGGGGATTTACGTAACTATTCCACCGTGATTTAAACTGTTCGAGTCTCCTCACAACAGTCTCTTCACAGAGAAACAATGCAGAGAAACACCTGTGCTCCCTGAAACATCAGAAAAGGTGGCAGAACCACAGGGGGTCCATTTCCTTACAGCAGGCACACATTTGTATTAGAGTCCTCCTCAGTTCCTTAGGGAGAACTAAGATGACAATGGCAATGATTGCGGTCCTAAGTCATCATAAACAAATATGCCACTGTTTTGAGTCCCCTTCCCCCTTTCTGCCATGATTTCCATAGCTGTGGTCTTCTTGGGTTTCCAGACATGTGCAGAGTTGGAGGCTAAGACATGAATATATACGTGTATACACCATTACCCTTGAACTTCCCTGATAGCAATCTAGGTACCTAAGGAGATGAGAGATTACTTTAAGGAAAAGATGGTATGGCTCTTAACTCCATCTAATTCTTTGCTGGGCCCTGGTTCTTAGGCTGTCTCCTGTGTAAGCCAAGAACTGTGCCCAGGAATCCTGGCCTGATGGGCTAAAGTAAGGGGCACAGGCTTCTTGGCAGACTGGTTTTGCCCCTCTCCTTCTCCTCCTGTTCACCTTCAGCAGGAAACTGAAAAAACACTGCTGATCTACTGTGTTGATGTGCAGAAGGCTTATTCTGGCCTTGGAGAGTGGCATGAAAGCTCAGCTCTCCATGATGCAAACAGCAAGACAAGGAATGAGGGAAGAGGCAGCCAACGGGCACATACAAGGGAACACAATCATAAGTGAACCAGACTAACAAAGGAAAGGTAAGCCTATCCATTTCTGCAAAAATTGGAATTCTGCCTAGAGTTAATGTCAATGTGACCATTACAAATTCCATCCAGTCCCGATTCTATAAATAACGAGTGCACTGAGGCATGAGGGATAGAGTGCAAGGGCAGCTTCTATCTTCCAATCTAATACCCACCAAAGTAAAATGGCATTTTGATGGATGACGCCATCTCCCAGCATTTGCAGCAGGCTTGACCCAGGACTTCTTACCTGTTGGATGCCATAGGTCCATCCTTGTTTTATTCTGTCTTTGGCCCAAACGTTGTGTGCATTTTCTGCAAGCTTATCCACTAAAACTTCTTGAGGAGGTAATAGCTTCACATCAGACAGATCCAAAGGGGCTGGCTTATAGCCATTGGACATCATATAGCTACAAGGAAAAATATATATTTTTTGGACAGATCTCTAGGACTCCCCCATTACAGATCTGAGCACATGGTAAGAATACCAGGAAAATAAGGCTTCAGTCTCAGGTTCTACCCTTTGGCAGAATGGAGAACTCAGCTCTCTTTCAAGTCCTTAGATGAAGTCCCTACCAACAATCATTTTTGCCAATACATGTCACAGATTCCAGAGTGTTAGAGAAAGTGCCTGGTTAATGCAATCTGGCCTCATTTCTAAGAAGACTACTTGTGAGCCTGACCAGTGAGGGGCATGTTCAGTGTGCTGTGCCGCTATGCACAGCCCCTTCAACCCATTTCCACAACAGCAAAGGTCACAACCAGATTGGCAAGGGCAAGACCTTGAGCTAAAAGGTTTCTTATAAATCAGTGGAGAATGGTCATTCAGGCCTCAGAAAGTTAAACCCTTACTTTGGGAATTAAGAAGGAAAATCATGACCTCCAAGAATTTGTGAGCTGGAAGTGACCTTCACGGTTTGCTGTTCAGTCCAGAAGCCACAGCCTTAAATGTCTGTAATTTGGTAGATAATTTGATAGCTCACGTGAAGACAGGAAACGGCTGAGTATGAGCCCAGGTAGATACACTGCATGCATGGAGAGGGCCAGGGCATGCTGTGGAGTGACTCACAGGAAAGGAGCTGATTGTAGTTATGTGAGAACAGGAGTCTGGAGGAACTCACGGCCCCAGAGCCACCACATGCCCACCTCACAGCCAGAACCTGAATGTGCTGACTTGCAGACCAGGGCTCTATCTACAGAGGAACTGCCAAACAGCCTAACATGCAGGGTCTGCTATAGGTCTTAAATACTGCCTATTATCCACTTTTGTGGGATGCCCGATCCTGGGCAGAGTCAGCATGGGCTGACTGCTGAGCACTGACCCCAGCAGCCTGACCAGCAGGTCACTCCTCCAGCTTCTGCCTCACAGATGTGCTGTTCCCAGCATCTGGAGTTGCCTCTATGAGTGGTGCTTGGCAGCTTAGGAGTTTCACAGGGAAGAAGGGGAAGATAAGCATTTGATTAAAGTTGACACTGCCTTGCCTCAGAGGTAATCATGACACCTGCATGTGAATACATGTGACCCCAAGGCAGGTGCATGAAGCGCGAGTGAGTGAGCCAGGGGACGGGCCAGGGAACGCATACCTGAGCACGTGAGAACGTGCGTCTCTCTGTGATTGTCCAGGTGAGAGGGAGAATAGGGCACAGGCAGATTTAGGGGCCCAAGTCCATCTTGGCAGAGACAACCACTTCTACAAAGGATTTATCTGGCTGGCCCAACGCCAGAGGAGTGAATCTTCACTGTGGCTACCAACCATTTTCAATTTCCATGCCAGTTAGTGTTCTTGCAGGCCAAAGGCTCTCTACACCTCCCCCAACCCACCAAGAGCCACATCTCCAGGCTTAGAACTAACAATAGCCGTGCAGGTTCTCATTGAAGGAGTGAAAGAGGGAAATCCTAGAAACACCTGAACTGCAACAACTTCTGCCTGGAATTTACAAAAAAGCCATCCTCAACGGGCACTATTGAGCATCTGGGGCCATCACCTGCCTTTGTTCACGGACCTCCCATCCTCCCCGTTACAAAACTCAGACTGAAGCACGCAAGTCTTCAATCACTGAAAAAAATCACTTACTTTTTGGGCAATTTGACCTTCTTGAGATCTTCCTCAGCAGCTGGATTCACATGAGCAATATGGCACCCTAGGGCCAGGAGGGTCCTGTAACGTAACAGAGGGAGAGGACAAGGGTCCACTTAATGCTGGATAGCAAGAACCCTCACCTGCATCTGGGTTGATCAGTAACAATGGTGGATGTGTTCCTTACTATGCTAACTCCTCCTGTAGCAGGAATAATCACCACTGCCACTCATTTATCAGAAAGTATCATGTTTTCAAGGCAAGAGACATACCTTCACAGTATTGTTATAAGGCATTAAATCACCCGCTCACTGTTCAGTCCACATTCAATTCAATTAAACACTCACTTTAAGGTTTCAGTTGACATCTGTAGGTTATAATTCTTCTCGGTTTCAGGCAGCTTTGAAAACTCCACAAGACAGGGGTGTTGTCTTTTATTGTCATCCCGTATCTAGATGACAACATAAGGAAAAATGTAATTTGAGTTTTGACAATGGGCACTGCCCTGGAAAACAGAAAAGGAAACGCTTGCAAACATCGCCCAGGCAATCCATATCAGGCAAGACAAAGACATTTATTTGCAGATAGGCAAATAGATAATGTCCTCTCTAGCTGGTGATACGCAGTCCGAGTTGCTAGTGGTTTGTGCTCTGTGGATTTATTTTTCTAAATTTTTTAAATTCAATTAGCCAACATATAGTACATCATGATTTTCAGGTGTAATGTTCAATGTTTCAACAGTTGGTTATGATACCAGTGCCCAATACATCATGCGCCCTCCTAAACACCCCTCACCCGGGTACCCCATCCTCCCATCCCCACCCTTTCTGCAGCCCTCAGTTTGTTTCCCAGAGTCAAGAGTCTCTCTATGGTTTGGCTCCCTCTCTGATGACTCCCCATTCTGTTTTTCCTCCCTTCTCCTACGATCTTTGGTGCTGCTTCTCATATTCCGCACATGAGTGAAACCATATGATTCTGTGGATTTGTTTCTATTCAAGTGTCTGCATTCAAAATGTACTCTTGTAGAGAAAAAATTTTGTACATGGCAGCCATATTTCTGCCTGTCCCAAATTCATGGAACCAAAATGCTCCCATTTGGTAGCCTTCTTCAGAAAATAAAGGACAGAAGCTGTCCAACAGAAATACAAAGTCAGCCACCAATGTGAACCACATTTATAATTTCAGATTTTCTAGTAGCCACATGAGAAGAGCAAAAATAAACAGATGAAGTTCATCTTAGTAATATACTTCATTTAACTAGCTATCTAAAAATATTATCATTTAACAAGCCCAAGAAATCATTTCAAGTCTGAGAAATCATTTTTGAGTCATTCTATATTAGCTTTTCATAGCAAGTCTTCCAAATCCAGTGCATTTGAGAATTACAGCACATTTCAAGTCAGACTAGTCACATTTCAAGGGCTCCATAGTCCCTTGTGGCTCATGACTTTTGTATCAGATGGTTATAGATCCAGACATTAACTAATTAATGCATTCACCCAACAAACATTTGTTAAGTGTCTCCTACGTGGTAGGTACTGAGTTACACAGCAGGAGTTCAGTGGTGAGCCGGGATAGCCCCAGGCCCATAAAGAATACAGTGTAATGGAGTAGAGAGCAGTAATAAAATAGTCATAATAATAAATGTAATATTGCAATTGTGAGTTGTTCTCCCAAGCAGAGGTCTGTGGTGTTATAAAAGCATATAGCAGGGAGGCAGTCACATAGAAGGGGAATCCTTTATGGTAGCTCCGTCAGTACCCAAGTGTTGGAGCACAGGGGCCCTTTCAGTAACGAAGATAGAATGGAATGTGCATAATTTGAGGGTGTCAGGGTCACAGGAACTGCCACACCTCACCTATCTTTGTGCCTTCAGACGTGACCTTATACAAACCACAGAACAAAGTCAATTTATATCCTCTTTGAAAAATGCTTTCTAGTGCAAGAGATTCTGTAACCTCTTCTGAGTGTCTATTAATCTTCGTGATCATCTGAAAACTGTATCAAACAAATTCTGACCCAAAACAATGAATCAGCCAGCCTTTTTTGGGGGGGGAGCTTTCATGCAGAGCAGACAGTTTTTTCTGAAGGGGAAAGGAATAATGAGAGTTCTGAAGGAGGTGTTGGGGAACAACTGTGCTCAATATTCCCCTAAAAAAAAGGAAACCATTCCCAAGTAAGAAGGGAGGCGAACCCCCACTTCTGTCTGTGCAGAGCTTGGCCTCCCCAGTGCCCTTGACCGCACTCAGACAACTGAGCAAGACTTGGAGCACAGGCTACACAGCGGGTAGTAAGGAGCAGTGAGTTTTGGCTCATATGTTTTCCTCCCTCATTCGAGTCTTTCAAGAGCCCTCCGCAGTAACAAGGCCATCCAACTCTCCATCTCAGAGATGGAGTTCCTGGCCACAGGAACACAGACCTTGCCAAAAGTCCAGCCAAGCTCTATTTTATTCATTCCCCAAAGCTCGTGGATGTTTTCAGCCAGTCTATCTCGGATCTTTTCTAGGTGAGGGGGCAAAACAACCTAAAAGGAAAAGGAACAAGTGTGAAGTCAGCAGTACCAGTCGTATTGAAATCTATCATAAAAATGCATGTAGATAAGGTGCCACAGTTGAATTCACTACGTATCCCCCCAGGAGGGGCTGTTCCCAGAGGTTCCTTTTTCCCAGGAAGGACCATACTGTTGCAACCCACCCTGTCTGACCCAGATGCTTCCAGAGATTGCTTCCTCTCTGGGATTCCCCTTTACCTATGCTATGCCTTCTCAGTCCTCCTTGTAGCTACTTGTGTTCTATGTTCTTCCCATGTGAATGCTTCCCTGGGCCTCCCCTCCCCTCTGTCCATGCTCTTTCCTTGGGAGATCTCACCCAGCCATAGATGGTCACTCTCAAGTCTGTATGTCTCCAGCCATGGTCTCTCCCGAAGTTCACACCTACAGTTCCAACTGCCTGCAGGATTTTCCCACCAAAGTAAACCCAACATGCTACTGAAACCAAATTCATGTCTTTCCCTCAAAACCTCGTTCCTGTTTCTCTCCTCTTTTTGTTGAATAACCTGCCATTGCTTCAAGCCTGGAAGTCATCCTAGTGTCTTCCCTCTCGACATGACTTGTCCTCTCCCACAACACCATCAAATCAGTCACACAATTGATTGTGTTCATTTTTGAAGGATCTTTCTCAAGGGCCCCCTCCTCTAATCACTCAACCTCATTATTTTCTCCTTGGACCATTGCAAGAGCTTCACAGGTAGTCTCCTCAACTGCCCACCAATCTACCCTCCACAGTGTGGCCAGAGTGATGAGTCTACAACAATAAAACCACATCAAAGCACTCTCCTCCTGGGTGTCTCCCAAGTGTTCCTTGAGCTCCTAAGACACAAACTAGATGTGTGAACCAAGTATATAGTGTCCTCCTTCACCACCGTGGTCCTCCCAAACACATCCCCCCCCCCAACCTTCTTGAAATTCTCACAGAAGATCACAGTATTTCACAGTTCTGTGTCCTTATACTTGCAACACATACCCTTGTTAATCCTCCCACAACACACATAATATGTATACACACACACACACACACACCTCTCTACACCACATAACAGATAACTGGACACTCTCCTAGACCAGCCTCTAGATGGGAATCTCTGAGCCCCTTTTCAGCTAGGCTCTACCCCTGGGCCTTGTTCTCCAGACTCCAGTTGTAGAAAGGATCCCGCTAAATCAGTTTGGTGAGAATCTACCATCCTACATATCTGATCACCCCCCATCTCTGTGTCTGATCAAACTTCCTCCTGTCCCATCACCCGCCAGGGGATATCAGATTGCCTTCTATCTGTCCTACCTTCAAATAGAATTCTGTGAGATCAATTTAGCAAGAATCCATCCCAACCCCCAAGGTTTCTCTTAGTAATTTCCCTTCCACTGACTTGCCCCACTTCCCCAACTTGCTCTCCTTGGCTGTAAATCCCACTTGTCCTTACTGTACTCAGAACCGAGCCCGGCTCTACACTAAAGTTCCTTTCTCCTTTTTATTTAGCTCCTAAGTAAGATCTGTTTTTACTGCATTAACCGTTGTCCCACTCTGATTTTAATCCAAACATCCTCAATAACCATTCTTCTAAATTTAGCTCAACTTCCCTTTGGGAAGTCTTCCCCAATTACCTTCAGGGAGAGTTTCTCTGTGTGTTCCTGGCACTTTGCTCATATCTCTCCATAGAGGTCCCACCCTGGGGGCCCAAGTTGTTCTCCTTTCCTTCCTCCTATTTTAAAAATTTTACTAATATTATGATAGCAATAATGATAATAATAATTATTCTCATGTTTATTCACTGGCAACTTTTAAGAAACAGGAGATTTCATGTAAAAAAGTCCTGATTTCTGGTTTGTTTTGATCCCTTGAAAGATCACTAACATTGGGCTCACACCTTTGCCTGGCAGTTATCAGCTGGAGGGCCTGTGCATTTGGCCTACTTCATTTCTTTTTCTTTTTTTTTTTTTTTTTTTAAGATTTTACTTATTTATTTGACAGAGAGAGATCACAAGTAGGCAGAGAGGCAGGCAGAGAGAGAGGAAGGGAAACAGGCTCCCTGCTGAGCAGAGAGCCTGATGTGAGGCTCGATCCCAGGCCCCTGGGATCATGACCTGAGCCGAAGGCAGAGGCTTTAACCCACTGAGCCACCCAGGTGTCCCTGGCCTACTTCATTTCTGCATCACCTGCCAGGGCCTTACAATCCTCATTCTATCAGTAAGGTTATTAGTGTTTCCACCATTATAAAAATCCTGATTTTTTTTTTTTTTGAGGGGGACAGCTCTGGGAGAAAATTTTTTTTTTTAGTAAAAAAAGTGTATCAAATATCATATATAAAGAGATCATGGAGAAAAACAGCAATAACATATTTAACTTATGCATTATAATCACTATCTGCCTTTCAATGAAAGATTTAAAAAATCAACTTAATCATCAAAGAGTCAAAGTTAATAACTGGAATGATGTTTCAATAAAGAGCAAAATGGGGGAAATATTAGCGAACAAATTTTAACTGTATCTGGGTTTTACTGGTCAACCAAGATAATTTTTAAACTTAGTGCTCCTTAGGTGATCACAGACTTAAAGGGGATTTGCACGAGGGAGGAAACACATCCTTCGATAAAAAGAGAAAATGTGGAAAGAGGCCACCAAGGGAACCCCAAATCATCATTTTAGTGACCTCAATTGGTGATTACCTTGCACAGAGTAACACTGGCTTGCTAACTGGCTGGGCTGCCTGGAGCTGGGCTCCCTCTTCCCGGGGCTCAGCCAGAGGCTGCGGGCTTCAAGCCCTGGGTGCAGGTAATACCTAGGACACGGCTCCAGTCAGCAATATTTCACCCACAAACTGGTTACTGTGCCCGAGGGAGGTTGGAGTCAACTCCGTACATATTTACCTTTTCCTTTGACAATAATTTCTCAGAATGCTAGGTCCTAAAAAATTACAAGGCCTCATTCAACATAATAAATTGCACCTTTCCTACAAGACCTTGCCTGTTATTGATTCCCTGGGAACATCTCCCTAGTTTCAGGGTCCATGCAGATTCAACTACGGGTCTGGCCCTCAAAGTTTCTTCTGGCTTGCTGATTTATCTGAGATCTTTGATTTTTCAGATCTTCAGTTCTGCATGTGTGGACGCTTCTCCCATTCTTTGGTCAAGTCTTCCTTTCCTCCCTCATCAAAACTTCCCCTAATTTTTTTGAGGCCCCCACCTTCCAGGAGACTTTTCCTCACACCTGTTCCTGATGATTCAGTGAGGGGTGGTGCAGAGAAGTAAGTATCGTGTTCACGTTCTCCTCTCACTTGGGGTCTGGCAGCTCTGTGTTCATGCGAAAGCTAGTTTAGTACTTTGGCCCTCAAGCTTCATATGTAGGAAACATAGGAATGAGAGGGTCCAATTCCCAGGATCATCTCTGGCCCACCAACTCCTCCCCAGTTTCCTATCAACCTTCTTAATGCCAACTACTTTCAAGGTGTTACACCAGATTCTGTGAGGCAGGCCGGGAAATGTTGCTCTTGCCGCTCTAAGCGAATTCACAGTAACGAGCTACGGAAGGTATGAAGCAAATTCAGGAACATGAACACATGGCAGAAATGTAATAGGGTCACATGAATATTATGGGGAAGTAACATTCTGGAGACCTTCTACAGGTCAAGAGAGCTATATTCCTACAAACTATCAACCCAGTGTGCCTCAGAGACAAGGCCCCTTGCCACTGATTCTAGAATAGTGACTTGAATAGCACTGGTGTGGAGGAAATACCCAAAGCTGTTGTTTATGCCCCTTATCTTGAGCATGTGAGTGTGTCTCTCTCAAAACAGAAACCCTGGGAAGGGAAAAAAAATGTCCATTCAGGAGCACTTTCCCCTCATATGTACTATCTCATTTCTTTGAGTTTTATTTCCAACTCTTCTCCTACACATTCTGCTTCCTCCAAGCATCCAGCCACAGGAGAATATTTATTTCTACCTGTCCCTACTTTTTTTTCTTTTTAAAGTATTTATTTAAATTCCAGCTAGTTAGCATACAATGTTATATTAGTTTCTGTTGTACAATACAGCGATTCAGTGACTCCATAGGTCACTTGGGGCTCATCGTGTTAAGTGTGCTCTTCACCAGCACCCCCCCCTCTGGACACCACCTCTGTGTTCTGCATAGTTCAGAGTCTATTTCTCAGTTTGCCTCTCTTTTACCCCTTTGCTTGTTTGTTTTGCTTCTTAAATTCTACATATGAGTAAGATCATACGGTATTTGTTGTCCTCAGACTTATTTTGCTTAGTGTAGTACCCTCTAGCTCCATCCACATTGTTGGAAAGGGCAAGATTTCACCCTTCTTTATGGCTGAGTAATATTGCATCACACACACTCACACACACACACACACACACACACACACACACACACACACACCACCTCTTCTTTACTCATCAGCTGATGGACACTGGAGCTATTTCTATAACTCACCCTTGGATGCCTCTCCCTATTTAAATTTGTTAAAGGCCCTGGTTGAATTCTATCCTCTCTAACTGGACTTCTAGAAATATTCCAACCTAACACATGTCCCTAGCACTTATTTGTGCTACAGTTCATTTTGCGTTTATTACATTCAGAATTAGAATAATACATTTGCTTTTTACCTCTTCAACTTGGTTGCGAATTCCCAGAGAGTACTGCATGTCTGTGCCTATACCTCACAGAGCCCTGCCTGTAGCACATGATCAACTTGTTCTCTGAGAAATCCTTAAAGAGCTCAATCTATACATATGGTGGAAACACAAAGAACAGCTGTTCATATGACATGACAATGATATGGAATGGACGACAGGAATGGCTCAAAGACAACACAGAGAAAAGGATTTAGCCCTATGCCTTCATTTCTGTGGGTTACCTCCCGATGGCAGCTGGAACCTACCTGACTGGTGTCGATGGGGCATGGGATGAAGGAGGCTTGGGAGAGGGACTGGGTGGTACCCAGCAGATCTCTAATGCCTTCTGCGTCACGTTTATATTCTTTCACAGGCTCCAATCTCATCTTTTCTTTTGGAAGTAAGGCTTCATAGCAAGGGGCATAGCCAGAGGGAGGCAGGAACTTAAATTCTCCATGACGTCCACCCATCAGGAAACGCACTCTGTGGCATTTGGAGAGACCAGGAAGAGAGAGGTTAAAAAAGGAAATCCCAGCCCAAGTAAGTAAAAATTCAACATCAGCCACCCCACCCCCAAATTATTTGTTGGGAAGCGCCTGAATTTGGGTTTAGTGTAGTGAACAACAGAAAGTATGCAATAAGGCAGTGGAGAGAAGGGTCAGTGTGTGATCCTCAGCTGACCCATGTCAGCTAAGTTCTTCAAAGTTAATTTATACAGAAGTATCACTAGACTTTACAAATCATGTTTTTCCCTCACTCTAGTAGACAAGTCATTATTGCAAATATTATTACTAGAGTACTGAAAAGAGTAATGGTGATCATATTAGCCCCCAACGAGGTCATACTAAAAATACAGCATGAGGACTTCAAGTCTTTTTACTCGAGGGACATTACTCACATATCAAAGAAAAGAAAACACGGCATAACTATCTGGGGGAAATAGAAAATTCTAACCTTCAGATTCAAGCCAAAGATGAAGTAATACCAGACTATGAAACACAAATGTTAAGTATACCAGGTGCTATTTGAAGGGATATCTGGCAGGCGCTGCAGTTCCCCAAAGCAGCCATAGGAAGGCGACTCTGAAGAGGCATCGGCATGGGGCCACAGCCATAGCAAGCCAACCAGGCATCAAGCGTTTGCTCACTGGGGTACCAGTGCCTCTCTCAGGGGCACCATGACCCTGCTGGCATCCAAGCCTGACACTAGGTCCACTCCAGCAGTGCCTGCAGAGACCTCCCAGGAAGGGGGAAAGACACCCGGGGGCTCACAAGAATAGCAGGCACTGATTTCCAGTGTACTGAAGCCTTTCAATATGTTAATTCAGCATTCTGGCTGAATTTCAGCCTCACATCTAGGTTAGGTTAGGGTTATAGTTACATCCCAAAGCTCCCCTTGCAAGGAAGAGAGGACGACAATGAAACATTTCAAAATGACACTTCATATTCTCCCAGCTTTGTAACAAGAAATAGGACTTTTGCAAATCAACAGCAACCATATTAATCTGAGGAGATAGGACCACAGTTTTAAGTAATTTAAAGCACAAAAAGATATGTAGCCCTGCATGGTCAACACTCATGTCCCACAGGAAAAAACAATACATACAGAGCATCTGCTTTCAACCCTCTCGCCTTCCTCCTCCCTCTGTAGAATGACGAGTTACTGAACCCATATGATGTGCTGTTCTCTGCACGGAAGACTCGGCAATGAACAAAGACTACAGTGAGCTAACCCTGTGGGATAAAGAGGAGGTAAGGAGTCTAAAATCTGGAAGACTGAGCATTCCAGGCAGAGGAACAGTAAATGCCAATGCCCTGAGGCAGGAAAGAGCCCAAGGGGCAGGAGAGAGGTGGGAGGGCGCAGTGCGAGATCAGGTAGAGTCTGTGAGCCATGGCAAGAAGAGGAGATTGTATTCTAGGTGGGCAGCTTCGGGACGTCTGTAAGGGGAAGAAATACAAGCTGCTTCTTGCTGTGCTATGATAAGAGATCAGCAGACCAATTAGCAGGTGTTCGGAGGCACCTGACACCAAACTAGTCACAGTGGGAGATGAAGATAGGCTGAACCAATGTGATGATGGACAAGATGGAAAGCAGCAGCCGGGTCCCACTTTTGTTTTGGAATAAGGATTGTGAGGCTGGAGTGGGTACATGTGTGTGGGAACATGAGGTATGTGGAGGAAGCATTATGACCCAGCAAAGCTCTCACAGCAAGACTCTCCACCAGACCTCACTTCCTTTCACTTGAATGTTCTGGTCAGGCAGCCTTACAAGAGAGTCTCAGTGTTGGCTGAGTAATTGTGATTGTGGAAGTGGCCTAATTATGAAACCGGAAAATAAAACTCTCTCTCCAAGTGGGAGACATTAAGGGTATTTTTTTTCCCCTTCCCAATACAAATTCTTTATCCAAACAGCATTTTACAAAATGCTGTTTTAAAGTTAATTATAGAAATCATACGAAACCCTCACTTTCCCATTCTGAAGTACTAAACAGGAATATAGAATTAGAATCACAATAGTCCCTTGTGAATGTTCCTACATTAAATGTTACATAATGGGGTTGGTATACATGTTTTAAGAATATGAACAATGACATTAAAACAAAATTTAGTCATTAGCCTTCAATGTCACTAATTTAGTGAACTTTCAGGAAATAATGACTAAGCCTTGAAATTATGGGTTGAGAACTTCCCAATTCAACAGCAACATAGCAGACTGTGTTACTGACATGCTGAAATCATGGGATAGAACTAGATCATTTTGAGCAAAAGAAGATTGTGGGTTTTTTTGGTCTCGTCTTCTCCTTGAGTATCTTTTCTGTGAGAAGCTGAATGCCTCAGAGCTCATACAGCAAGTGTATTCTTTGTTACTCACTAGTGTACATATTCCAAGAACAAGTAAATCATCTCCTAAGAGGTCTTCTAGCTGGACTTAATTATTCATGAACTGTCTTGCCAGTTCTGTTTTGTTTTAAAATTTCTCTTACGTTGTAACATCTGCTGTCATCTTCGGGATAGAGAGTGAATCAGAAAAGGTGGAGTGGCACGCAGCGCATAGGGAAAATCACAATTTCTGTTTTTATATTCAGTTATTAAAAAGAGAATGATAATTTGGTTATATGTCTTCTCTCCTCTAATGGCCACAAAACTGTAAAATAAAAAATTTACATAGCCAGAAATCAGTGTTTACTGCTCACTGAAGCATTTGTCTCTAAATGTCATTACACTATGCTTCAGTGGGTGGAAGAAATGGTCCTGGGTCGCTCCCAGAGACCTGCCAGACAGAAGCCCTGCCCGCTCAGTAGATGGGATTGGACAAGAGCAGGTGCCAGGCACCTCTATGTCTGTGGCTCCTTCCCTCACGGCCCACAGTCTCTTGGAAAGGCTCCAACAAACCACCACTAATATTGGTGGTCCTCCTCATAACTCTCTGGGAGATCCAGCTGACCAAGTCAAAGGAAATAACTAGCGATAAAAGATAGGCTTCAAGGGAATAATCAAAAGAAATCCTTGAAACTCACTTTAATTATTTGAAGATATTAGAAAGGGACTCCCCCTCTTAGAGTTTTAGCAGAGGTCCCACAGACAGATAGTTCAGAGGATGCCAATGTTTGCACACCCTGGATTGAGATGCTGGATCCACTATGAGGGTCCGTCCAAAAATGATAAGCCAATGCAGCTTTAGCCTGTCACATACCTCCCCCCCATAAGAAAGGGAAATAAGTCATTTGGAGAGAACTGTCAGGGAGAAAGGGAAGGGAATGCACTCCTATCTGAAGTCAAATGCTGAGTGTTTAAGAACACTGAGAAACTTGCAAGTGTCCCCTGGAATTTAGTGAGGGACATGTTTGCCTGGTGACAGAACAGAAAGAGAGAAGGAGACAGAGGGACAGAGAGGACCGCAAGGGAAAGAGCTGCCCTTCTGTTCAGGGTGCGACCAAGGACAATGTTCCTAGAAGGCCAGATAGACTCTATGAGGGAGCCAACTGTCAGCTATCTTGAAAGGAATTATGCCCAGAAAGGCAAAGAACTGCACAGAGATCAGAAACCCAGGAACTGGGGTAGGTGGGAAGCCTGGGCTTCAGGTTGGCCAGAAGGGAGCAGCCAGCATAGGTGGTAAAGCCTGTGTAGAAAGAACTGCAGGGAGATAGATGCTCATCGCCTTATCTGGAGTAAACTACAAATGGGTCCCAGAAGAGAAGGCAGCAGCAATTGTGTAAACACTCCAAGTCATTACATAAAGGTGGGCTGCCCGAGGCACCTCCCCACCTCCCCATCTCCACAGCTCCCCCTGGGCTCAACAGAGGGTCTGAGGCAGAGCTGGCTGGCGCTGGAGGAGCCCGGTCTCCTGGCTTCTGACTGCAAGGCCAACGGGAAAGACCTCTCACATGAGCTGCATACAAATCTGAGTTTTTATAGCCAAATAAATGGCATTTTTATGTTACCAACAAGGATGTTCTCATTCTTACAAGGAGTAATAAAGGTTACAGAGTCTGCCCAAGAATTTGCCCAGAGCACAGATTTGAAGGGACAGCAAGAAAAACAACCAAGTTATAGACGCATAGTCTACTTCTTTCAATAAATCCAGTATCTGGCCCTTAAAGTTTACCATCTGAATCCTTTGCCCCACTCATAAATGAGAAATTTCCAATGAAAATGTAAATCTCTCTTCTCCAGGTGCATTCTCTGCTGCTCCTTGGGACTTTCAGAATCTCCTGGCTTCACAGAAAATGTTAAATTTAAAATAAAAAGATAATTAAAGAATTGAGTTCATTAAAATTAGTCCTTCTTGATCCTTGGATATTTCTCTACATTAATGGATTTTAAAATCAATTTCATTAATCAATTTAATCTCCTGCACTAAAGTACCTGTTATCATTTTCTGGAGTCCTTCCTATAACTCAAGACATTCTATCAGCTCTGAAAGAAGGTTTATTTTTTTTTTCTTCCTGAAGTGATTACTGTAAGTGACTGTGTCCTTAGATCCCGCCACCTCACAGAGATGAGCAACAGCTTCAATAATCATCTCCTAGGAGTGGGGAATTTGGGGGATATGTGGAAGAATTTTTTATTTCCTTGACTGATTTTGAAAACAGAGCAAATTGTATTGAAAAACTCCTGCTAGCATTTGCAACCTAATCTTTTGAGACTTAAGCATTGCGGATTGCCAATCTGCAGGAGATGACTGCCTAGTGCAAGTTCTCAGATTTGGAAGACTGACCAATGAATAAAACACACAGTAAAAATCAAGACAAGGCTTGTTATGCTCCAGAAGGATGACTCGGGCTCTTTATTCACAGCTTACTCGCAAACATGTGACGTCACCTGAGTCTGTCTTACTGGACATCTCACTGCTCTCATCTGCTACTGCATCTCTCCCAGACAGTGGGGAAGGTACTCCAAAGAAGAAAAGGTTACAGGCTGTGGTTAAGAGGAGGAAGAATTAACAAGCTTTGGCTGACCTGAATTCAACTCAGAAGGCATGATTCATAATTGCATCTTCAGTTCCTATCGCAAAGATGGGAGAACAATCTAAGTGATGCGTTCCCACATTCATACTTCTTTCTGGCCAGGGTTTGATGAAAGCCCAGGGCAATCCAGCCAGTGCTCATCATGTTCTCCACAGAGGTATATTTATCTCAGCAATAATTTCCACAGCATTAACCACAGCACGCTGGAAATAGCGAAGCTGTTGGTTACCTGAACTTTGGCCAAGTCTGGTAGATACCAACAGAAAACAAACAGCAACCACAAATACCAACCACCTTTGGATATTGTTTTTATAAATCAGAAAGGGCTGGTAAAAGAGTTATGTGAGACAATTAAATAGGTCTATCAGGGGTTTAACTACGGCTATAAAATACATTCTACTACAGCGATGAACTCCTCCATTTTCTGCAAATCAAAAAGTATCACCCCAAGTTCACTGTATGCTGTGGCTTCTGTGTCATGTTCTTGGTGTGGTTCATGCCAAGATGCCATCTTGCAGGGTGAGGCTATATTTTCATAAGGGGTTTGCTGGCGTTTAAGTAACTCAACTCTTTGGGTGGTTTCCAAAGTACACATGCCTCATCCCAAATTCTGCTCAATCAGGGTTGTTACACTGAGGGTCTACTGCATGAAGAGTATCCACAAACAAACCACACGGAGAAGAGAACTAAGGAGGCACATTCATAATAGTTAGAAAAGAAAGTACATATTGATTTGTGAATTTTGTTAGTAATTACTCATGCTGCCTTTGACTTCACTGTGGATAAATCTAATTGCAAAAGATTTTTGCTTTTCGATGATTGCTGGCAGGGACATCTTAATCAGGTATTATTAACAACATAGTTAGTAGTTATAAAAATAATTATGAGGTCACAAATTCAAGACTGTGACCTCAGCAAAGACCATTAAATAGGAGGAAATAGGGGTATACAAGAGAAATCTAGTTTAGAAGCCACACAGAAGTTGAAGATATATATGAGAAACAATCCTGAATGCTTCTATGATAAGAGAAGGCTCTCTTCCTAGAAAGGCATGACGTTGTACCTTGCTGGGAAAGAAACTATAGAAACAGGCATGTATTCTACTATATTGGGTGAAAACAAAAATTTCTTTTCAATTGTATTATTATTTTGTATATGAAAAATAAAACCTTATTCTTTCAGCTTTCAAATTTGCATTTTTGGGGGCAGTGTCATCCTTGACATGTAGTACTGCTTTAAGGGGGATTCCACATTTTTTTCTGAGAGAGAGAGAGAGAGAGAGAGAGAGTGTGTGTGTGTGTGTGCACATGAGGATGAGTTGCGGGGGAGGAAGGGAGGGAGGAAGAGAATCTTAAGCAGGCTCCATGCAACATAGAGCCCTGTGCAAGGCTAGATCTCACAACCCTGAGATCCTGACCTCAACCAAAATCAAGAGGTGGATGGTTAACCAACTGAGCGCCCCAGGCGCCCCAGGCCTCAGGGTTTCTGTTTGCCTTCCTCATCTTGATTACTCACAGTGGAACTTGGCACAGAGGACTCAGTCACCTAGATCAACCACATTATTAACCATTACTTATTTTCAATAAGATATTTTCATTGACTTGAAATTAATATCCTGGTTTCTCTTTCTAGCTTTCTGTACGACTGAACTAAAAGTAGCATGGAGATAAACTTCTGGGTTTCAGCACCAAGTCATAGTTTACCAGTTGATAGGAGGGTAAGTATTGGTATATTGATCCTGTTTGCTCACAAGTAAAATAAATTCATTGGCTACTCTCCGACACAGGAGTAGCACCGAGAATGACCAAGGATATCATGTGAGGGACCTGGATGTGCTTCATCAAAATGTATTTTCCAAATGTGCACTCAATTCCATCTCTCCTCAGATCATATCATGTTCTGAGAACCAAAGACCGGGATATGTCCGAGGTGATCTTTTCCTGTTTTCCTGACAGAAAGGAGGCTTGAGAGACATCAAGCCCCCTGGCACCACGTTCTAGCTTTCCAACTGTTCAGGGGCTGTAAGCAAGAAGTTCTCATAGCTGAAGTACAAACTTTTCAAGTCAATATATCTGGACAGTTTCTTAAATACTCTCACCAGTTGTGCCTTATAAATGGATAAGAAAAAGGAATTGTCTAGCCTTGGAACTTTGCTGTTCCTTTTCCTGTACTGAGAGGGCTGCATGCTCTGCTAACCTGGATGAGAAATGCTAGAAGAATCTTCTATATGTGGATACATTTGAATCACCTATTTCTTCACCTCTAGCTGCAGTTCTTTGCCAAGAGATTTCAATAAGTCCTCGCCAATAAATAAATAAATAAATTCACACACTTAAAGATCCTGTATCATTGCACTGAGGGATATTGGATGGATGAGTTAATGATTAAAAATCATTATACAAGACTGTTGTATGGCCTTGAGAAAGTCCATTAGCCAGCAGACCAAAAAAGGTTCTTTTCTCCAGAGTTCTGACTTCTGGCTAAGCACTTCTCTCAGATGAGATGCTTGAGAAGCAGATGTACTTGCTCTGAAAACAAGTAAAACCCAGAGTGGGATATGGTCAAAACAAAGAAGGGAAAGGTGGTGATGCTGGGTGAACAAGGCCATTAGTACCTAGGCAAGCATGGTCCTGGGAACAGACTGCTCAGAGAGACCTTGTCTCTCCAAAGAAGGTATTGAGCCAACAGGTGGATGACCCAAATGCTGTTACATCGGATCTAGACTTCTACTCATCCTCTTACTTCCTGGGGAATAAAGTTAGGAGATACATACAATGCTGTTCACCACCCTACTCCTGACTGCCAAAGGGTCTCTGTTCCAATCAGTTCTCTTTGTGCTTACAGTGTCTCCTTCAATAATGCTCCTTGTTTTCTACATGCCTCTTATGGATATCAGTGAGGAATGATAGGTTACATCATATTTAAAATGGGAGAACTGGAATAAATTCTTCTTTTAAAATTAATTATTTTATTTTTTATTAATGGCAATAGCCTCAGCAGAGGGAAACACAGTAAAAAAAAGTTGTAATTCTACAATACAGTCACTGGGGCTGATAGAAGATTCTCTGGCTTGAAACACTGATGAGTAGATTTGCAGCCCTACGGAGGTTTTACCATAGTGCATCTCCATTTGTTAATAGAATCTCAATGATATTTAATTTAAATATATTGTATCCATCTACATGGATAGGTTTACAAATATGTGCATGTATCTATATGTATTCTGTGTTACTCTGTATGTTTGCAAACATATATTCACTTATACCATGTGTATTTGCCTATGTCAAATGCCAAGGCTGAATATCATTTCCAAAGGATAAATCTTTATTTCTAAATTATTTAACTGAAACAGAACTAAAATTTCATCCTCTGTTGGAAGATAATATAAACGTGTCTTAGTTTATCAGTCTACCTGAGGTGCTGAGGCCTATCATGGTGCTGTCACTTTGGAAATCCACCCCCAAGCTCTGAAATGGTTTCTCTGTGGTCCGAACTCCAACCATCTGTTCTCCACACCCCTTCTTTCATGACCCTTTCCAATGGCTTCCATGGAAACCAGTGTGATTCTAACTGTATTGACTCTAGTTTCCCACTCAGTTGACTGTGATCTCTTTAACAAACAGGGATCAAGAAATTTGGGGGGAAGAAAACTCGTAATGGGGTTTTGTGTTACAGACATTAGAACATATAGTCAGACTAATAAAATACAGCATCTGGGGTGTCTGGGTGGCTCAGTAATTAAGCATCTGCCTTTAGTTCAAGTCATGATCCCAGGGTCCTGGGATCATAGTCCAGCATCAGACTCCCTCAGTGGGGAGACTGCTTCTCCCTCTCCCATTCCCCCTGCTTGTGTTCTCTCTCTTGCTGTCTCTTTCTGTCAAATAAACAAACAAAATCTTTAAAAAAATACAAAAAACACAACTTCTAACTGGTACAAGGGAAGAGGCAGAGCCATGAACACAACAGTTCATAAGAGTATGTAGAAAAACAGCTTGTGTAGTATAAATCCAATTTAATGTCAAAATACTGAGATAGATAAATAAAAAGGTAATACGATTATCTCTGGATGGTATGATTTGGGTTCTTGGTATTTCCTTGACTTGTTTTTATAAAAGGGAAAAACAAAAAACAACAGAAAAATAAAACTAAGTGTGAAAATGTAAATCCTAAACTGGGTAAATATTTGAAACCAGTAACACAGTATTAGTGTTACTAATACTAATACACAGTATTAGTCTTGATGTAGAAAAAATTGCTCCTAGAATTAATATCAGAAAGGCAGAGAACACAAAATAAAAACATTGGGCTGAGATAATATGTAAGAACAGTAAGTATAAAAAATGCTTAACTGCATTGATACATTGGTAATCAAATAAATAGAAAATGAAAACTTTAAGTTATTCTCAAATTAGCAAAGATAAAAAATAACCAATAACAATAAAAGTTAATGAAGATCCAATCGGTTGGATATTCCCATATGTTGCTTTAAATGATACTATACTAGCCTTTATCTGAAAATTTTGGAGTTGTGTTTCAGACTTCAGAATTCTTTAGATTTTAAAAAAGAAAGTCTACATAGTATGTATTAAATAGAACAACCAGCCAGGTGAGGGGCTGAGCCCCATAATCAAACACTTAGTATTTCTGCAGTAAAACATGCAAATATTCAAAAGAAGTAAAATAAAAGAAAGACTAAAAGCAGCCTCATTTCTGTTGACAACAATTTTACCACAAAATGAGTTCAGGTCAAAGTCTGCAGTAAAATGAGGCTGCAGTAAAATGAGTTTTTTTTAAATATTAAAAAAAACAACTTATGGGTTTCAGAGCTTTTGAGATTTCAAAACTGTTGATCATGATTTCTGAAGTGTTCTATACAATCTTCCTGAAAATCTACTTGGCTATGTGATTATAAATTTTCTTCAAAAAAGTTCAAACCTTTCTACATCCATTTAAGAGGATCTTAACAGGGGGGCGCCTGGGTGGCTCAGTGTGTTAAAGCTTCTGCCTTTGGCTGAGGTCATGATCCCAGGGTCCTGGGATCGAGCCCCATATCAGGCTCTCTGTTCACAGAGAGCCTGCTTCCCTCTCTCTCTCTGCCTGCCTCTCTGCCTACTTGTGATCTCTGTCTGTCAAATAAATAAATAAAATCTTAAAAAAAAAAAAAAAACCCAGAGGATCTTAACAGAAATACAGGCAGAGGTATTCTCAAGGATGTCCCTAATAATTTTACTTATAAAGATAAAAATGGAAGTTGGCATGAAAGTCTAAAAACAAAGTAACAGCTATATTATGGGGACATTTTAATACCAATAAAAAGGTATTATGTGGCTATAAAAATTGTTTTAGGAGAATACTTAATGACTCAGGAAAAGGCTCATTAGCATGTTGTTGAATGAAAAATAATCAAGACATAAAACTTCATATACAGTGTGATGTCAATTAAAAAAATCCTCATGTATGCATAAACTAAAAGACTTGAAAATACACCAAAATGTTAGCAGATATTACACAGCGAGATCATGGATGATACTGTCTTACTTATAACTGTATCTTTCAAATTATTAACAGTGAGCATGTAATTTTCAAAATAATTATTAAAGCAAGGTTCTACATGGATCTCAGTTATCTTACTATATTTGCACATTATAAAACCCTTGGTGGTAGGTATGTATTCAACAAGTATCTCCTGAGTCAGTGATTCTGGATTATCCTCCTGCTTTCACTATCATTGTGCAGGGGGTTGGGGGGGCAGGCATGCAGGGAAGTCACCCATGGCATGGAAGTCCAAAGAGGAATTACCACGCTCCCCAGCTCACAGGAGCGGTGGAGAGGTGGGCTAACAGCTACTCTTCATGAAATCCCAGCCTTTACTTACTTGACACCTGCTGAGAAGCTCACCACAGGGAAGAAGAGCCCATCTGTGTTGAAGTTCTCAAACATCCCCTGCACGGGCTGCCCGTTGATGCGGAAGGAGATGCTGGGCACTCCAAGGTCGAGGCAACAGCTCACCACGTCATCTGATCTCAGGAGGTGCTGGTTGATGGAGGCTACGGCTCTGGGTATGCGGCCTGGTGAGCAAGGAACAAGAAGGTGTGTGGGACTCTGGAGAAGGCACTCACAGGCCACCCATGGGAGGTGGGGCGGCATCTCCGCATTTAAAACACAACTTGGCTCTCCTCCCCTGAGGTGAGCAATAAGAAAGGATTTCCTGAGCTTGTAAGAGGGCAGCCGGAGACAAGAGGAGTCTCAGAGGAAACGCTCAAATGGCCAGCGATGAGAATGAACATGAATTCAACCCCCCAGAACATGTGCTCAGATTTTGGCTGGGTGTCTGAAGTAATGAGCAAATTGCTTTGCTGGGTGTGGGTCCTATGGCGGGTGTGCGGGTGTGCGTGTGTGCGTATGTGTGCGTGTGCATGCGTGCGTGTTTATTCCCAGATGCCCAAAGACCTTGCCCTCTTCCAGTTCTTCTAAAAGGTATGACCACTTTAGCCCCGGATGTAAGAGCCATCAAGGTGAAAAAAGGCAAGGTCATCCAGCCTTTAAACTGTGTGGCACAGTTTGCTTGTTTCTTTTAAAGAATTCTATTAGTTCGGGGTGGGTATTGTGGAGGGTACATACTGCATGGAGCACTGGGTGTGGTGCATAAACAATGAATTCTGGAACACTGACAAGAAATTTAAAAAAATAAATAAAAATTTAAAAAGAATATAAAAAACAAAATTCCTGATATTTAGATGAAAAAGTGTTAACAGTTGTATTAAAAACAGCATCACAATTAAAACGGAGTACGATTAAAAAAGAGAGAGAGAGTAAAGAAAAAATATTAGTTCATACCAGCAGGGAAACACATTGCCCATTATACACTGTATGGGTGATTTTTGTTCCTATTACCACATAATCTCTTTCATAAAATAATCTGTAATTTCCTGACCTTACCTAAAGTCATGAGAAAATCACCACTCAGGATTTGTGTCACACCATTTTATTCTAGAAATTCTCAAAGTAAATTATCATAACTAATTTGCCCATACCCCACCAAGTTTACAATTCTATTAGCAAGAGAGCAGTGAAGAAGCACACGTTAGGGATTAGAATGGAGTTTCAGGCATAAAAAAGTATTATATATATATATAATAAATATATATATATATATATAAAATAAATATATATATATACACATATATATATTTTACTTTAGAAGTAATACATGTTCATTACAAATGTTCATAATACATATAGAAGAATTTAAATAAGGAAACAATGTAACTCAATAAAAAAATGCTTTTACTTTCGAACACACACATACAAACTAGGATATTGTAGGTTTTGTGACTTGTTTTTTCTACTTATCACAAACATTTGATTGTATAATGGAATTTTCATTAGGAACTGCATTTTAATGGCTTCATAATATGCCATAATAAAAAACCCTCTTATGATGGGTACATGAGTTGTTTACAAATTTTGTACATATATCTATGCTATGTAACATTTCTTATCTCAGCTTAGAACTTTGTAATGTTTCCAGTGGTTACTGCTATTCTAGTAGTAGGTTCTAAACAAAGTGGTGGATTTTAAAATAGCGAAGCTGCTGGGAGTAATATATAGAAAGTCTAGTTGTTAAGCAGCTGCCTTCGGCTCAGGTCATGATCCCAGGGTCCTGGGACTGAGCCCTGCATGGTGCTCCCTGCTCAGTGGGAAGCCTCTTTTCTCCCACTCCCCCTGCTCAAATTCTCTCTCTTACTGTCTGTCAAATACATAAATAAAATCTTTAAAAAAACAGTGATTCCTTAATAAAAAGTATAGGAACTCCCTTCTGGTTATTAATGGCAACTGACAAAACCACATTGTGTTTCCTCCCACCCTTCTGCAAACATTCATGAGGCTCATGACCAATACTGGTCATGGCTGGGGGGTCCAGGACAGAAAACCCAGTTCCTGCCCCTAAGAAACCCGTACTCTGGTGGGAAATAAACATTTAAATAATTACAATTCAGTGTAATTACTGGAATAAAGATATACACAAGGTAATGTCTTCTAAGATAGAAGAAGGTGCCAAGTCGGCCTAGGAGCATGGGACAAAATTCAAAGGATCAAAGATCCACTAGATAAATAAGAGTATTCCAGATGGAAGTAATAACTCATGCAAAAGGAATGAAGGACACACCTCCCGAACAGTGAGGCATTGGTAAGGCAGGAAGGGAAGGACTCATGGAAGCTTGAGGAGGAGATGTGGTAGCGGAACAAAGTTTGACCTAACATAAAACTTGGACTATTTGTACCACAATGTGCAGTGACACACACATTAGCCTGGGATGGCCTTGGAATTGGCTGTTGTAACTTTATACCTTGCTTCATTACAGAGAATGAGGAACAAGTTCATTTAAAACAAAGGAATCTAAGCCCATCTTGAAGAGCACATAGGTTTGACACATTTTCAGCTCCTATTTGAGGAGTCTGAGTACTCTTGGTTCCTTTTTTGAAGTTTAAGTATTCCAGGTCCCCAAATCTTTTCCTCCTTATCATCATCAAGTCTGCTATGAAAGGAATCAATGATAGTAAAACTCAGCAAATCCTGCTACAATGGTCTCATCCTGTCTTTCCTATGTTCCCATCAAAAACCCATCTTTCTTGCTTGGAATGTTTCTTTTTCCTTTTATTTAACTTCTGGACAGTATCACAGTAGTCATCTGAAAAAATTCCAAGAGACGTCTGTGAACTTGGGAACATGAAGAAGTTAACTGAAATAAATGCTCAGTGGGTCAATTGATTTTAAAGGTATTCCAATTCTTGCTGGAGAAAAATACAAATTAGGAAAAAAAAACAAATTAGAAGGTCCTTTACTGTTTTGAGACTCCTTTAAAATAGGACACACTGACAGTGTTGCATGGCGATGCCAATGCCCACTCTTGCCACTGGCCCAGAGCATGCTGTTGGCTTCTCTGCTAGCCTGAGCCTCTGCCAGTAAAGATCCAGAATGCTTTCATGAGGGACAGTCTTCATGCTTTGATGCCATCAGAAGCTGAATTACAAGCTTTATTTAGCCTTAATGTGCCATAGTTGCCAAACATCTTCCTGAGGAATGGCAGCTGGGAGAATTTCTCCTGTATGGCTTCCTCCCTTGGTAGAAAACCACCACCAGGATGAGCAATTATATCCCTGTGGTAAATGCCACTGCCTTTTACAAAATTCCTTTTTTTCTAAGAGAATGGGCACCACTAGAAGCTGCTGCTGGAACACAAAGATCATCAACAGGCAAAGTAAAATTAGGGCTCGAGACTACGTTTAAAACCTATGCAGAATACAGAGTTGGGACCCACATTATCTAGAAACTAAAGGAAAACTGTTGATAATTACTGGATAGGAAGCATATGCTTAGTACTTAGAGCAATGTCTGGAAAGTGTATTTGAAGAAAAAAGTCCTTCATATAATATTCATGTTGTAAAAGATCATCTGATAAGGTATATTTAGTTTTAAAATGTGAGTAGTGTGAAGATTTTCCAATTAGAAAATAAGGAATTTGTGCAATGGCTTCTGCACACTGTTTCATAAATCTGTTCTCATCTAAAGGAAGAAATCTCTAACCCTATGAGGGCATTTGAAGCTCCAAATGATTGAGAAGGGTCCTGTACCCCATATTTAAACAAGATACTTGTCCTTCAAATTGCTCCATAGTGAGGTGGTCTTCGGGTGGGGAGCAGAAGTGAAGTCATGGAGGGCTGAGTTCAAATACCAAGTCTTTATGGGTGATTTTATTAGAAAATCAGTTTCCACATATCTGTGAAATGGGGACAGTAATACCCACATTGATGCTGTCAAAAGTTGTTTATAAGGTACCATGATGATTCCTATGATTTTAATGAAGCAAATGACTGATGTCCTATATACCACTGAAGAGGTATCACGTGTAGTGATAAATGGACATTTCTAGAACCAGACTCCCTGGGTTTGAGTCTGGCTTTGTAACTCACTGTGTGACCCTAGGCAAGTCACTTACTTTTGTGGACTCAAGTTTCCTCATCTGTCAAGTGAAAATCATGTCATGAGGTTGTTTTGGGTTGTGAATGAATTATTCTCTGCAGAGCAATTACGAGAGTGCTTGATACATTGTAACCCACAATAAATACTATTATGATCAGTTTTGTTTCTATAACTTTAGAAACTTTAATTACTAGGGGTAATTAAACCTACTGTTACTAGGGTAACAGTAGATAAAAATGCCAAAACATTGTAGTACTGTCTTTTGTAACATCAGGAAAAATTAGCAATATGGAGAATCATAGCTTTGAGGGCTGAGTCTAGAAAGTGATTTGAAAAGTCATTGAATTGCGTTATCAAAATCAGTAAGTCCCTCTATTGAAGACAGTGCTTAAAAAAAAAAAAATCACTTTCAAGTAGGTTTAATGTACCTGACCCTTCAGAACAACCAACAGAAGGGAATTCAGAGGAAGGGAAGCACAGTAGTTACAGAGCTGAAGCTGTCTTAACTGCTTTTCCAGATTTAGGAACTCCATAATCCTAGCGACCATCCACTGAAACAGGCTGGGGAGTCATGTGGCCTCTTCTTGCCTGAAGAAACTGCCCCTCACTCAGAGGCTGGGGCCAACCTGAAGGTCGCAAGGAGCTCAAATTCCAAACCGGCATTTGAAGATAAAGGACTAATCCACTTTATCATACGCTGCACATCTTAAAAATTAATCCAAGGACAGATTACTGCAGGATTTAGCCTCTTCTGATGAGTAATGTAGGCAACTGGAAACACTGATGCTCAGCATTTCCATGGCCCCGGGCACTGCAGAGTTTGGCACTTAAATGGAAAACACGAACACTTAGGCATTTGGATGGAGAGTGGATCCAAACATGTGAAAATGCTGGTGCTCTGCACAGCCATTCTTGGGCTCCTTGCCATACAGCACAGGGCTTCTGGAAAGGTCTGAGTCACAGCAGGGAGACAGGTCAGGACCCTCTTACATAAAATCGACTGTAGAGCTAAAGGATCTTTAAGTTTAGAAAGTCAGAAGTCATAATAAATCAGGAAATGGAATTTTGCTCCATTCATTTCCTGTATCACTTATCACTCGGGATGGTAAGTTCCTCTGCTTATTCCAATTTTGCAAGGAAAAAGTTATTAAAGGCAAAGGTAGGTGTTAATTTCCTCCTATGAAACTGCCCTCCCCATCCCCCGCCCCAGCCAGGAACAACTACAGGCTGTTCTGAGCTGAACTCATCCCAATGGCAGTCCTGAGAGGCTACATGAAGGCTTTCTTAGGAGAGGGAAAGTAACACCATGACCAGAAGAGAGTCGGTCCTCTGAAAGGAAATTCCCAGTGGCCCAGCTGATTTAGGAGCCTGTAGGGCAGGTTGGCAGGATTGAGATGGGAGGTATTTCTACAGCTGATGCTTGGAAATGACTTCACAGGCTTCAGTGGCTAAAAAGATCTATAAAGACTGCTTTTTCCCAGGTGTCTGGGTGGCTCAGTCGTTAAGTGTCTGCCTTTGGCTCAGGTCATGATCCCAGGTCCTGGGATTGAGCCCCACATCTGATTCCCTGTTCAGATGCTTTTCCCTCTCCCACCCCCTCTGCTTGTGTTTCACTCTCTCGTTGTCTCTGTCAAATAAATAAATAAAATCTTAAAAAAGAAAAAAAAGGAAAAGGACTTTCTCCTTACATAGAGAAAAAGCTCATTCATAATTATGATGTCACTCAAAACTTCCTTTCCCATTCAGCATGGGACTCAGATATCCTCTTAGGAAGGGGCTGCCCTCATGGTCTTGAGTGAAGTACTGGATATTCTCTGGATATTGTCTTTATGATTACAGTGGACTCCACAGACAATAAGGGAAAAGAAACATGTGTCGAGAACTTCATGTTCTTTATGCTTATTTATTTACTTACTCATTTTTAAAAAGTATTTTTTTAAATTTACTTATTTTAGAAATAGAGAGAGAGAGAGAATGTGAGTGGGGGGAGGGGCAGAGGGCAAGGGAGTGAGAGAGTTTTAGCACACTCTGCAAGGTAGACCCCGATGTGGGGCTCAACCTCACAGATCATTACTGAGCCAAAATCGAGAGTTTGGATACTTAATCGACTAAACCATCCAGGTGCCTCACCTCATTTAAATTTCTTAAGAACCTATATCATTTTCATTTTATCTGAGGAAACCAAGACTCTGGAGGTTAAGTAATTTACTCTGTGTCAAAAAAAAAAATCAGTAAACAGAAGAGCTGGCATTCAAACCCAGGCACAAATCCAAAGCCATGCTGTTTCTTCTTGACTCTTTCTGGTGACAAAGTGTTGGGGCACTATAATTCCTTCCAATAACGACAATATCTATTGTCTTTAATAAATACATTAAAGATCAGTTCAAGACAGTAGCTTAATTTACACATACAGATAAGTTTAAAGTTAATGGATCTGTGTATTTACATCTCAAGGAAAGGAGAAAACTTGTCACGGTGAGTTTCCAGCATCTCTCCTTTGCCATCCTCCACTCCTTCCTGTAGTAAGCTAAAATATCATTTCCATTTCATTTCTTCATCCAACAATTATCTTTTCATCAGATAGTCTGAAATTCACTGTTGTCCTGGTGGGAGTCATTAACAGAGACCTTATTTCTTCTGCTGGGGCACACGTTGGCATATTTACCTGCCATGCCTTCTGCCAGATATATTTTCCCTGTGTGCTGGTTAGAGAATTCAGAATGATGCCAGACCCAAGGAGGCTTTGTGTTTTAATGAGCACGAAAGACATAAGTCTTATGGACATTGTTTTCTCCACATCTCATGAGATGCTCAGGACTGAGACGATGAAGCTGTTTGAATACAGCTCCCCACTGAGCAGGGAGCACAATGCGGGACTTGATCCCAGAACCTTGGGATCATGACCTGAGCAGATGCTTAACCAACTGGTGCCGACCTATATGGCATTGTATTACCAAGTCTGGGTAATGTCCAGAGAGCTGCAATCAGCATTTGAAGTGCCGAGTCCCAAGTCCCTTTCCTCTATCACCAATGGGAAGGGCCACTGCTAGTGATGACTGGCGTGGGCTCGGCACATCCAGCTTCCAGTCTTCTGAGGAGATAGGACAAGAGGGGTGACAGGAGTGCTGCACACTCCTGGAATGATCCACAACTAGATGGATGTTCAGAGTCTGAAATGCCAATAGTAGTCTCTTCTGAATGCACTGCGTTCTCTATCTCCTGACCTGCTGATGTATTCATTATACATATTTTGTGAAGGGACATACCAAATGCACCATGCAGTGCTACAAAATTTGGGAAGGACTGAGGAAAACTTTTCCTTTGAGAATGGTTTCTCTTTGAAACAGGTCCAGTCTGCCTCACCTAATGGTCTAGGTGTCCTTCACATTTCCTTAACCAATCCCCAGCATTCTCTTCAGGTGTAGCCTGGGATGGCAGCTTGCGTTATGGTGACAAGATGGCAGGAGATGAGCAGCACCCAGTGGGGGGCGGGGGGGATTTATTTTCTCAAGTTAATTCCACTCATTCTCTCAGAGATTCAACCCTACCAAATTCAGATGTAGATGAGAACCAGGATAAGAACTCTTTCTTTTCAGATCACTTCCTCTGACACAGCTTTCTGAGAATGTTATGACATCCGCTGATAACCTACACTAAAGGCCACTCCTGTACAGCCAGACACGGGCTCCACGATCCAAGAATGGAAGAACCACCCTGACTCCCCATGAAATAGAACCGGGAAAAGGTAAGTTGGGAGGATAAGAGAACAACAAGACAAGGCTTTCGCTTCACTCATCCTGCCATTTTGCAGCTGCTTTTGTCTGCACCATGCTGTCCCCTGGGACACACAAAATGCGGACAGGCATTTTTTTCTTCCTGCCAATGATCCAGGATAAATAAATAAACAAATAAGTTGAAAGCAATTCTAAAAATTTTTAAATGTTTCTACTGAAGGTACAACACACAAAAAACTTAAAAAAAAAAAAAAACCCATATGGACTAACTGAAAATACAGACCAACCATAAGAAATGTCATCAGAAGCCAAGCTGATGGTTTTAGCCTGAAGGCTGAGGGAGGAAGGAAAATGTGAGAGAGGTTATGGAGTTCCCCATCTAAAATACATAGGTTTGTGTTGTAGAGACAAACTTTGCCCTCGTACTGGATTAGGGGAAGAATATGTGTCATGGTTTCTTACATAAGAGGCACGCTTACATAAGGGATTTCTAGAAGGGACACAATGACTCCAATCTCAGGTGTGTGAAACATACAGATACAACATGCTGTGGATGACAGACGGAGCAGCTAGAACTCTGGGTCTGGGTGAAAGCCTCAAACTCCGATCTCTATTTTCATCCAGGCAGCATCTCATCCATTCCCCCAGGCATAGGCCATGGACATGTTTGGGGAAAGCATCTGTGTCTTTTGAAAAAGGAAGCTTTGTGTGTTTTTAAAATGACTGGCATTTACGATATGTCAGGCACCGATCCAGACATTTTATGAAGTGTATTATGAAGCAACATGCTGCATTGACATAACAACGGACTTGATCAGATCTGGATCCTTCGCTGTGTGACTGCGACGCATTTCTGACGTATCTTTGTGTTGTTTTCCACATATGCAAGATGAGGTCAATATTACCTCCATTAAGGGATCATTGTCAAAATAAAGTGAGGAAAAACAATGTATGAAAGGTGTGCAGCTTACTGCCCAGTAAAGAAAGGTTGAGTCTCTTTCCCTGCTTGGCTATATAGTCCTGAAAACCCTATGCAATAATGTCTGCATGATACAGACACTGAGCTTGAGAGTGGTTGTGGGATCCACACTGGGTCACACACCTGGAAGTACTAGAATCATGGTTTCAAAGCAGGACAGTCTCACGTCAGGTCTGATGCTCTTCCCACCATCTAATTCATTGAGATTCCTGCTTCTGTATCATTTCAACAGGTAACGATCATTGCAGCCTGAACAATTCAAGCTTCACTCATCCTCAGGAAGAGACAAGGGGCAGAGGCTCTGACAAGGTGCTCACCTGACCAAAGGTGAAGTCCATCAAAGCCATAGGAGTAGAGGTCATCACCGACACCATTGCCTCCCCATCCTTCTCCCCCGCCAGGGTATGGAGCATAGCCGGAGGAGGAGGCCCAGCCCACCCGCAGGTGTGTGGGCTCAGCTGTTAGGAAGGGATCCACCTGGTCGATAATCAGCTCGAAGTACCACTTCTTGTACTGCGCCGAGCCCTCGGCAACTCCCAGGAAGATGTTGGGCCGAATGCTGAAATGAAACATGGAACAAGTGGCGTCTACAGACTCTTAGGCACCGAGAAAAACAGAGCAAGTTGAGTAAGATCCCAGGGCACACTGTGAACTGAAGTCAAGAGCAATTTGTGTTTTTGTATTATTCTTCTTTTAATTAATTAATTTTTCATTAACATCTATTATTTGCCCCAGGGGTACAGGTCTGTGAATCATCAGTCTTACACATTTCACAGCACTCACCAAGCACATACCCTCCCCAATGTGCTTAGAGCCTCTAACACTTGATCAAGTTCTTAGTGGGAGGTGTCAGGACATTAATTCTATTTAAAAATATAAAGAATGTCTCCTTATTCCATTGAAGGCAACCAACATTTGCTGAGTATCGACCTTGGGTAAAACATGCGAAAATGTTGCGGAGCTGTGTAACTACAGACCCTTGTTTCTTTCTTTAAGTGGAAGAACTAATTCACTCAAGTCCCATCTCCTGAGGAATTGGTCCAAGCATCCCTATTCTCACAGCAGCAGCTTTTCAACTAAGCATTACTTATAAGAATGGCCTCTTAAAAGCATTAAAAATCACTATAAGAAGAAAGCAAGATAAGAAAGAAAGAAGGAAAGAAAGAGAGTGAGAAAGAGAGAGAGAAAGAAAGGGAAAGAAAAAAAGAGGGGGAAAGACAGACAGATGCCAAGCAGAGAAAGACAAATACTGCATGCAACTTCTTATATGTGAAACCAAAAAAAAATTCAAACTCCTAGAAACAGAGAGTAGACAAGTGGATGCCAGGGGTTGAGGAGGAGGGTGGGATTAAGAGAAGTTAGTAAAAGCAAACAGACTTCCAGTTATAAGATGCATAAAGTCCGAGGATCAAATTATAACATGGTAACTGTAGTTGATCAACTAACACTGTATTGTGCAACTGAACTTTGCCAAGAGAGTGGAACTTAAATGTTTTCACACACACAGAAGAGGTAAATACATGAGGTCAAGGATTTATTAATGAACCTATGGGGCAAACACTTTCATGTATATGTATAGTAAATCATCACATTCTACACTTTAAATAACTTACAATTTTGTTCGTTATTTATGCCTCAATAAATGAAGCTGAAAAAAAAATAAAATTCAACCTAAAAAGGCAAAAAAGGGGAGAGAGGAACAGAAGTCACTTTTGGCCAACTTGTTACGGGCTGGAGGATTTCATATATCCAGTAAAATTGTTAGAAGCTCAGGACAAAGCATTTGGAGCTTCTCTCCAATTGGAATGCTATTCTTAGATGTCCACTCTTCTGCGCTGGGGGCTGTGCCCCATTCTGGGTAGGCAACAGAAAACCAGACAAGTACCAAAACAAAGTCTATGTGGATGGTTCAGGTCTGCTCTGCACTTCAGAGAAGTTCTTTCCTCACCATGTAGATTAGGGAGTGAGCCTAGGCAGAAAATTCCTCAAGAACCTTAGGCCTGCCTGACACAAGGCCAGTGAGTTCACATGACTTCCATGAGCTGCATTACAGACCAGCAGGCTAGGATTCTGTGTGAGCCCAGGATGTTCATCCTGGCCTTGGCAGATAACCCTTGGGTCAATGATGATGGGCCATAGGATGCAAGAAACCACAGGATCAACATGGAACATCCATTCTATTAAAAGATTTTAAGAAAAAAAATGTGGTTTATTAAAATAAAATTGAATAGGTTACAAAGAATGTACAAGATCTATGTTAAAGTAGAACATGCAACATGGCAGACCACTTCCGGTCAAATTCCTCAGCCTTCAAAGTGGAACATATACTCCACTGAAGTTTGAAACTCTGTGAAAGGGGTTGGAGTACAAGGCCCTAAAACAGTACACATCTGTCCCTATCTCCTCTCCCACGCCGACTTCACCAGGAATATGATGGGTAGGCAGTGCTAGCCCTCTTCCTTTCCTGTCTGGAAACAAGATGGACACTTTGGGACGACGGTGGGGGCCTTACCTGGTCACATCATTAATTAGCCGTGTCTGCAGGAGCAAGTTCCTCCGGGGCAGCAAGTTGTCACAAATCAGATTCTGGTTGGCTCTGACAGCAACCCCATTGCAGAGACAGAGGGAACACAGCACGTCCAGAACCTGCAACAGGATACATCCCCCCAAACCTCAGAACCACCAGGCGGGCACTGGGGGCAGGACTTGACTGCCAAGAGGCAGGAAGGAAGCAGGCCTCCTGAAGGAGGGGGCTGGTGATGATGAGGCAAAGCAGAGGGCAAAGCAGAAGCTGACACCCTGCATGCCCTCCCCAGCCCTGCGATAAAAGTGACACTCCTCAGGTACTCCCTGCTGTCCTAAAGGAAGAACAATTAGTTAACCTGTAGGAATCAAGATCCTGAGTCTCCCTCAGTTTACTTACAAAAGCCTTAGCAATAGCATCCAAAAGGGGATGCAAATACAATTAAATGCCTTTATACCCTGCAGCCCATTCACAGATACTTGAAGTGAGCGGAGAGTAGAATATTTCTCCAGGAAGTTCCCCACTATCTAAATGTTAATGCCTTACTAGAGAGGTCAACAACCTTAATTTGACAATGGTAAGGCTTCTGGTATCCCGAGAGTCTTTAGTATGTGAAAGCTCTTTTGGAAAACTCCCTTTTTCCTTACCTCCCCCAACCCCATAGGATATAATCAGTGCACAAAATCACAACTGAAGTGCAGCAGTGCTTTCTGCCCACAGATCCTGTCTCCTGTGCTGTAATAAACCACCATTCTCTCAAGAATTCTTTCTTGGTCATCGGCTCCCAACTCCAGCCCACCGTACCTCACCTCTATTCCAAAACCCCATCAGTGACAAGCCGGAGGACCTATTCCAAGTCAAGGGCACCCCACCTCCCTCACCAGGCATCAGTGAGCCATGTTGGAACCTGCTGCCTCTTAGGAAATGAAGCTGGCTTTCTTCTAACCTCTCTGCCCTCATCTTAGACACCCTGCACCCCCCAAACTAGGTGTGTTCCCTGTAATCACTATTCTGCTCAAACAGGCGGGAGTCTGAGCTCTGAAGACGACTGTCTAGGTTACTATCCTAGCCACGGCAGGACTAGGCTGAGATGAGGCATCGAGAGTGTGAAGTCCAGGCTTGACACTCTCTTGGAGTCGTGCATGAGCAGGGGCAAGCACTAGAAGGGCCTTCACTGGCTTTAAGCCTAAGTTTGTGCTCCCACCCGGCCTCGGCAGCTCTCGGTGCTAGCATTAGCAGGCATGCATACAACTCTTTTATGAAAAGCACCGTTGAAAAAAAAACCACAGACCCAAAATGGCATCGCTTAGATTAGGGTCCCATGTCAGTAAACCAAGACTCACTACGTAACCTAACAGCAGTTTCAAGCACCTAGGAATGTAACCTTTAACCAGTCAACATGGAAAGTTCCTGGTCAGCTCTAGGAAGTTTCCTGATACATGCCATCTGTTCCCCTTAGGAGGGCAACACTGCATAAAACAAATGGATTCTTTGCTAATAATCCCCCCCCCTTCACCGCTGCCCTCTACCTTAAAGAAAAACCTTTCCTTTTCTGTAGTCCTTTGGAGCTCCCCTCTACTGCTAAAAGGGATGCTGCCCAATTCATGAGTCAGTTAATAAAGCCAATTCAATCTTTAAAATTTCCTTGGTTGAACTTTTGTTATTTAATAGCACTAGACTCCCTTTCGGCCAAGGTCATGTAGCAGGCCTGGGAACCTCCGGTAGGTCAGCAGAGCGGATTAGAGGGCAGATCCCAGTTCTTGGGTCTCTGGCTGTGATAATGTCAAAATTCATTAAGATACCCATCTATTCCCACAAACTGGTATTCAAAAACCTTCTACCCCTAGAGGGAGAACAGAACTTTCAAGAGCCCAAATGGCCCTCGAAGCTATGAGACCAGTCACCAAGCCACTTCTCCTCTTTGTTTTCCAGCCAAGCTAGAAATGGAAAGAGCCCCCCTGCCTCCCACCCACTGTCTCCTTGGGCTGTATCCTCTGGCGTTCCAATTTTGTGTTCCTGTATTGACAGAGCAAACTGTGCTGGGCCAGGCCCGGCTCCTCCCTCTCTCTCCTACCAGGAGGAATGTGCAAACAGCAGTCCATAAATAACCAGCACGAAACGCCAGTGGCATCTCAGTCTTTCAAAGTGGCCGCTAAGACTCAGTGCTTAGTGGGGTTGGATGACTCCAGGTTGTTGGCATTAGTATCCATAATTCTCACAAACCAATTTTCTACCTGACTCCCTGAATGTCAATTCCGCTCCAGAGTAATACAAAGCACATTTATGGGACAAGTAGAAAAGAATCCCAACGGTGCTCTAATGGAGAACCCTCACCACTGGTGCCCTGTGAAACATATTGACCGTGGAACTGGAAATCCAGAGGATAATTTCTCATTCTAAGAAAAGAGCCATAGATGGTCAGGAAATTAAATACTTATGATCCAGCCTATCACACATTGTCATCCATCCTGCCTCAGAGTGAAGGTTCTGGGAGCTTTGCTGTTGGAGCCAGAGGGAGAGCCGAGCTTAATCCACACACAATAGGAAAAACCAGGAGGAAAAAGGCTCTGTGAGAAGCACTAGATGAACAGAGTGCCTCACCTCTAAATAAATGATGCCATAAAGCAATGGGGCTGACATGGTTCAGGCTTTGTTTTATTTTAACTTTATTTTTTAAAATTTATTTTTAAAATCTTATTTATTTGACAGAGAGATCACAAGTAGGCAGAGAGGGGGAAGCAGGCTTCCTGCTAAGCAGAGAGCCTGATGCCGGGCTTGATCCCAAGATGCTGAGATCATGACCCGAACCGAAGTCAGAGGCTTTAACCCACTGAGCCACCCAGGCACCCCTGTTTTAACATTATTTTTAAATTTAAATTTTTAAAAGGTTTTATTTACTTGAGAGAGAAAGAGAGAGAGAACACAAGGAGGGGGAGCTGCAGAGGGAGAGGGAGAAGCAGACTCCCTGCTGAGCAGGGAGCCCCATGTGGAGCTCAATCCCAGGGCCCTGGGATCATGACCTGAGCAGAAGGCAGACACTTAACTGACTGAGCCCCCCAGACACTCCTAGGCTCTATTTTAGAAGGCATTTCTCAGGGTAAATTAGGGGAATGGGGCCAAACTTTTTTTTCTTAAAAAGCTTAAATGGGTTCTTTTAAAGGTGAAGGGAGTATAGACAACATGAGCCCACCACAGGGGAATGCACAAGCATTGAACCTAGGGGTCATATATACTTCTGATGGAGAGGGACGTGTGGCCAGCTGTGGTAGGTACTGCTCAGCAAGTCACCACATTCCATTTCCTTCTAGTCCTGAGCCCACAGGGGCTACAATTCCCAGCCACCCTTGCAGGGACGTGGCATCATGTGACTGAGTTGTGGGCACTGGAAAGTGAGTGGATATCACCTAAAACGTCTACATAGTCCCTCTTGCACTCACACTCTCTTTCTAGCTGGATGTAGAGATTAGGAAAGATAACAAAGTCTTACTCCAACTGTGACCCAGCAGTACTAGCATTACCTAGGAGTTTGCCAGAAATGCAGGGATTTAGGAGCATCCCCCGACCCCTGCCAGACTTACCAGCTGAGAACCTTCATTTTAACATGATGGGTAAGCACAGTGCCTTCTGAGAAGCCCTGTTCTAAGGGATGAAAGGACTGGAGCCCTCCCACTGAGTGGCCTAGGGCTGTGATGTGGAAAAAGCAATCTTCCTTATGAGAATTTGGGGTTGTTCATTTTAGGAGTTACGCTTCTATCTATACCCTGGCCCAATGTGAGAATTTCCCTGGCTCATTCTGTGGAGGCCATCAGCTTCTGCTTGTCATCCTGTTCTGTTACTGACACCTCAGTTCATTCAACATCCTCCCCGTTTGTTTTTTAGCTCCACTAGTCTCTACCCCAAACACAGGCTTATGTGGGAATTCTCCTTTAAAAATAAACACCTACTGGGTGTGGTGCATAAACAATGAATTTTGGATCACTGAAAAAAATTAAATTAAGAAAATAAAAAGAAAAAAAAATACCTAATGTATATCCATGGAAACCTCATTTGGCTGTTGCATTCTGTCCTTTAGCTTCTGTCTATAAACAGCTCCATGCTAAAATGTATTTATTCTGTGTAAATGCTATAAAGATGCTAATTGTACTTATTCTGTGATTTTTTAAAAAATCAAGTCCTAGATTGGAAAATGAGGATTTTGAAGCCTCTGAGGAACATATTTTTTTCTTGTTGTGGATGTGAACTGGGTGGCTGGAAATATTTCTTTATTGCCTTGGCTACCTGGGAGCTCAGGGATGATTCAGCAACTTTGTGGGAGTTGATGGTTTGCTTACCTGTGTTCTATCCTTCCCCCAACCTAGGCCAAACCTTCAATTCTGTTCTATACTTTCTCAGGATCCATGATGATCCTATTTTACCATACACATTTTTTTTTTCCACAAGTGGCTCCAAATCCTTACAGAAAAACAAAAAAACAAAAAAGCCCAAAACCAACTTTTATCTGGGGTGCCTGGGTGGCTCAGTCAGTTAGGCAGCTGCCTTCAGCTCAGGTTATAAACCCAGGGTCCTGGGATGGAGCCCTGCATGGGGCACCCTGCTCAGCAGAGAGCCTGCTTCTCCCTCTTCCTCTCTGCTTACTTGTGCTCTTCATCTTTCTGTCAAATAAATAAAATCTTTAAAAAAAATTTTATCTGTGCCAATGTTGAGGAGATCTAGAGTAAGGTAGGTTTGGGGGCAAATAAAAAGATCATATTGTATTTTTATTATCAAATGCTTAGTCCATGGGAAAGTCAGAAGATGACTTACAGGGTCTGATAATTGTTCTTTTTATCAAAAAATAAAATCAGTGCTACTAACAGAGAGTAAGATGGGAATGGACTCTGGCTTGACTCATTCATTCTTTTTATTCATGTATTACACCTTTAACAAACATGGATCAAAGTGCCTGCCATGTATAACATAAGAGCCTGGCACTGGGAGGAATGCAAAGTTGGTCGCTGCCTTGAAGGATCTTCGAGTCTGTGAGAGACATCTCTGTGTAGGAAGGGCAGAGTGGAGCCACCAAGTAATGGAGTGCTAGCTGCATAAGATTTGAAATGGGGAGACCATGTTGAACTGGAACCAGAAAAAGCTTCATGGAGGCAGTGGCATTTGAGTAAAATATTGAAAGGCAGACAGAACTGTGATGGGTCCTGGAAAACTAAGAAGTGAGGAGATAGGGAGCAATCTGCAAGAGCCAAGTCATGGAGAGGTTGAGGGACAGAGGACCCTGAGAGAAAGGCTTGTTCCCAGTGTACACTTCCCTATCCTTTTCACTCCAAAGATTGGGTTCTTTTCTTCAAACTTCCTGATCTTTGCTTGATCATGATTTAGATGAGTGGCAATGTCTTCCATGGCAGGGAGAAGAGCTAACAAGTGAAAAATCTCAGAGGCGAGGAAGCATACTAATGCCACTACTGTAAACACTCTCCGTTCTCAACTTGCAATTAGAGTTGGAGTGGCACAAAAAGGGGCTCATCAAACCCATGAGATGTCCAACCCCCTTTTTTTTTTAATAAAAAAAGAAAAATGTCACGACCCTGAAGACCATGGATGGACCCATAGGGACATTCAAATTCCAGTCTCAGAAATGCTAGCTTGTATAAAGATGCCTTCTACTTACAAATTCTTCCCTGCATGGTTTTGTATTTAGAGAGCTGTAAAAATAAGAACACAAAATTAAAAATATTCCCGCAGAACATGCGGACCCCAAAGAACAAGCTCAGAGAATGCAGTTTGAGAAACACTGGGAAGAATGTGAAACTGTGAGTGGGAGACCCAAAGTCTGGTTCTAGTCTGTCATGAATTAGCTGGGTGGCCCCCTGGCAGGTGGCTTCACATCTCAGGGCCCACGTGCCAGCCCTTCTTCGGCCACTGTCCAGTGGAAATGAGAATGCTACTTCCTGGGGTCATCCTGAGGACAAAGGAAAACACCTGTGAACTCGGAGGGCAGTACCTGGCATTTGTCAAAGGCAAAATCAACGATCGCGATCGTCATCGTCATCATTACTGTTGCCGTTATTGGAAGAGCTGGGAGGTGCCTGGTGGTTTGAAAATGCTTTATATTCTCAGTCCCTGTCCTCAAGGAAAACTAAGTGAAGAGATCAGACACATGTGAAAACCCAGGACTTGAGAAAAAGGAGTGGTCTGAAGAGCAAAACACTACACGTTGTATTTTCCAAGCAAAGAGAAAACATCGTAGCGGAAGTCTGGCCTTTCCATTGTTTACCAAGCTATGCAAGGAGCCCTGGTGATGATCTGAGACAGATTTCTCTTGGAAAACAAATTTTATCCACTCCCATCATTTTTAAGGGAAGGTCTGAATGCATGGCAAACCAACCTTCATCCAAAAATCCACCGAAAGAAAAAATAGGGATCTATCCCTGAGGAGCCTTTTATGTACCTAGAACATACTGCCTGAAGTTTCCCAACACCACCGGAATTTCTCAAACAGCACCTTGGCTCTAGGAGATGAAAGGCTGCTCTGGTAGTCTGCAGGGATCACATATCAGGCCAGTTATTGATTTGTAACAAAGTCCTTTGGCTCAACTTGGCCTCCCATTTCTCCACTTTGGAATGGGCCGAATAGTCATCCACTTGCCACCAAGTGCCATCCATTACACGCTTTGTGGCTCCTGGCTCACAGATGCCATAACAAAGCTGGTTATTCATTAAGCACGTTATGTGGTATGATCACAAAGAAGACCCAGGAGCAACGAAACGAGAGAGCAGCTTTTCTCCGGTCAGTGGGCTCCCACTGACATCTGTATGTACCTCATGGCTCGGACCGCGTGTTACTTGGGTGCTTATCAATTACTCTTATTATGCTTTGCAGACAGGAAGGAACAGATGCGGGTCTGATGCTGGAGCCTCCTGCCTGCCTTTGATTTACCACATTCAGGAAAGCAATTACAAGAGCCACATTCTTCTTTCTCTTCTTTGCCAAGCAATTCCACCGATACTAAGGACCATGGCTTTCTTGCTTCCTAAGGGAGACACACCTCGGCGAAGCTGCGGAGGCTCACTCTCCCAGACCCCCCTGAGAGTGTCTCAAAAGAGTAGTGCCCCGAAGATGAGGAGGCCCAGCGACCAAGCTGAGTTTTCTCCACTGTGTAGGTGCACAGCTGCTGCTCCTTATGTCACTGGCTCTTGAAATACTCTCCCTCAGCCTGAGGACCCCCCAGATCACTCATTCATCAGAGCAGTACACCCCCCATCAGAGCAGTACACTGGCTCTTGAAATACTCTCCCTCAGCCTGAGGACCCCCCAGATCACTCATTCATCAGAGCAATACACCCTGTTGCTCCCAGCTACAGGGCAGATATTGAAAGCCCAAGAAAAAACACATTTTAATAGACCTTCTGTGCAGACTGTTCTAAGACATAGGATTCCATAAAATTAGAGAGGCAGAATTTTAAGGCATCTCAAAAAATCCATAGAGCTTTCCACCTTAGTAAATGAAGTGGCATTCTTTCCATTGCACAGAGGGTATCACTGAGGCCCCAAAGCACACAGCTGTTTTGTATCAAAGGGAAGGGCTGGCAGCTTCAGTCCTCTTGCCTGCTCATGTAGATTCATTTACATCACACAGTTTGACTCAGGATAAATCTGATTTCATTTATGAACAAGCCAGTTGCCAAGACGTCCTATACTAGTCTTATCTGATTTTTGTGTATCTTCTTTATACAGCTTGGTATTAGCTATTCCAGTACTGAGTTCCTGGGCCAAGGGTGGGAGCCAGTCCTGCAGCTGGCCTTGCCCAGACCCTCCTAGCTCAGTGCCTCCCCCTCGTTGGCTGTGTGCTCAGGGCTGAAGACAATGACCCGGGCTTGGAAAGTGGAGACACAGAGAGAACATGCAAGACCCAGTGTAACTGTCTGGCTTGGAGTGTGCTCCTAGGTAAGGAAGGCTCTTTCGGAGCCTCAGTTTCCCAAGGTCAACTCTTCTCCCTCCACCCCCACCCCCAAATCAAAGCCAAGAAAGAGATTCGTCCACATGCTCTCAGTAATAAATACTGCTTATGAAGCATTGGGGAGGGAAATGTCAGGTCAAGTCCATCATTGTTTGGGTTCTTTCTGACACCTACCTTGTGATTCCGCCCATGCTTATCCAACAGGGAGATGATGGACTTGATGTGGCCCTCGGCTATCAGATTTAAGGCTTCTGGGCTTTCAATCAAGATGCAGTGCAAAACTTCCAAGATACCTGCATGAATGTCACAAAAAATCAGCCGGACATGAAATGACCATCATTTAGAAACCTAAATTATGAGAAAAGACCATCCTGAGGGGACAGGATATTATCCGTTCCTTGACTGTATTAAATATCTCCAGCCAGAAGAAAGACTGTGGCCGTGTCTGGCAGACTTCAGGAGCCTCGGCAGCCTACCTTGTCTGTGATTTAGAGGGGAGTTTTGTTTAGCACTGACTGTACCTCCCTTCCTCCTGGACAAAGATATGCATCCTTCTATGTCAAAATACAGAGAAGCAGCAGGTGAAATAAGCCAGAGAAAAACAAATACCAGATGACTTCACTCCTACGTGGAATTTAAGAACTAAAACAAAGAGAAAAGAGACTTGACTATGAAGAACTAGTGGTTACCAAAGGGAAGGTGGGTGGGGAAGGGGTGAAGACTGCATCCTGAGGAGCCCGGAGTACAGTGTGTAATTGTTGACTACGTTCCACACCTGAAACTGATATGACACTATGTCAGCCATACTTCAATTAAAAAAAGGAAAAAATGGGACGCCTGGGTGGCTCAGTTGCTTGGACGACTGCCTTCGGCTCAGGTCATGATCCCGGAGTCCTGGGATTGAGTCCCGCATCGGGCTCCCAGCTGCATGGGGAGTCTGCTTCTCCCTCTGACCTTCTCCTCGCTCATGCTCTCTCTCACTGTCTCTCTCTCTCAAATAAATAAATAAAATCTTTAAAAAAAAAAAGGAAAAAATTATAGAGAAGTGACTGTAAAAATTGAATTCTTAATTTGGTCAAGCCAAGCAACACCTAAGTTTAAATATATCTAAACAAGCAAATGCCCAGTTGAAAACAAATTCTCAAGATCCTTCAAGTAATTTAGAAAGTATCTGGAGTTCTCCTTGAATGAGAATTTTTCTGAGAACCACCCCAGAAATTATTTTCATTTCATAATGCACTGCTATATCAAGCAAACTATAAGCGCACCAAACGAAGACTACTTGTTTTGCCCCTTTTCTCGGAATGCTGTGTGGTTTTTCATATTAAGCGAAAACTGAAGAAAAGCTAGCTGGTACCCCCAGAGCCCAGCACACACAAGGGCAAAGCACCATGATGGAAATATAAGGGAAGTGGTTGGCCTATGTCCTTATTGGTTTTACTGAGAAAATTCCGCTTGGTCTGTATTTCTCGAGGCTTTTATAAATTACTATGAAATATAATCTGGCCCATGGAGGAGGCACTGAAGAAGACGGAGGCTTGGGAAGACACAGGTGTAGGTGGATGGATAGTCCTTAAGAGAGCTTTCCTTTGGTCTGTCTGTTCAAGCTCCAGCCATCTCTAGACAATGAAAAAAGCATCAAACCTCTCAGTATCCCAGAGAGGGGCCCACATTTGTCATGTCCACTCATCTCTGAGGAAGACAACTGCTGAGCCTTACCGCAGCCACTTAACCATGATAAACTCTCCCTGGCTCAGATTCTCTGTGAGTCATCAAGAGGGGTTGTAGATAGGGCGTCAAGGGTGATCGAGGTTGGCAACAGGGGGGAGAGAGGGACAATCATTTTATTCCTCTCCCATGGTCATTGTTCAGTCTGCTTCTGACCAAACAGTCAGGAGAAGCATGTCCAGAGAGGATTTAGAAACCCAGAGAACAAGAGTGCAGGCAGCAAGGGAAGAGACCAGGAGACTGAGTGGGGGATGGGGAGGGGTGGTGGTGATCAAAAGGTCCATGGGGTGGAGATGAACACACAAAGTAAAAAATGAAACAGAAAAGGAAATCACTGAAGTCTAGCTTACTGTTGTTAAATAAAGCCAGAGCGAAGCCAGGAGGATTTAGGACTTACTGTTTGTTGGGAGTAATTATTTGCAGATTGTTGTTGATTCAGTGGAAGAAAGAATTATTCAAGGATTCAACTTTTTTACTCTTTCTTTCTTTTTTATGCAAAGGGGGAAAACCCCACCTTCTGCAGTTGCTTCCTGCCACTTCTTACCTGAGGAAGATTCTAGTCTGTCCAGTTTGCTGATTAGCCAATCGAGGTTGTTGGAGAACTGAGCGCAGTTGTTTCTGTTTCCACGAATGAGAGCAGCTGCAAAGAAGGAAATGTTTGCGCATGTAGGTTAAAGGACACGGGGATGAGCATAAGAATTTGGGAAGCTGTCAAATACTTAACTGCTTAGCAACTAAAAGGAACTGAGTGTAACAATCTTCCCCTTCCAAGCTCTTGGATACAATTGTTCCTATATTTGGAAGAGTAAAAATCTACCATTCACTCAAATATTCCAGAGAATTTATGCACTGAACACCTGTCTACTTGCTGGGAACAGAGCAGTATGAACACAACAACAAATCCCCTGCCTTTATGAAGAAGGTGAAAGAGACAATGAACACACAAATTCATAAAATTACTTCAGAAAGCAACAAGAAAAATATCTGCTTGGTTACTGATTTAAGAACTCCATTCTTTGCAGTGTTTTCTTAACCCTAGCTAGAGATTTGCAATTTTCCATGCTAAGGGAGGCATCCCAGTGAAAACAGCCAGGAAATTTGGTTAAACTAATAGGCGAATAATAAGGAAACATGAAACTCTAAAATATCTAAGTCATATCAGCATGTGACCATGATTCCCAAAGTGTGGTCCCAGGACTGGAATGTGTCACCTGAGAAATTGTTGGAAATGCAAATTCTCTGGCCTTACCCCAGATTTGAATCTGAATCTGAACCTCTGGGGAGGGGACCCCGCATCAGTGTCTTAACCAACTCTCCACTTGATTCTAACGCCTGCTCATGTTTGAGAACCACTGGTAGATGATATTGCTAAGGGAGGGAGAGAATTTGCTATCAGTAGATTTTCACCAAGCTAGACCCACATAACAGCCCTCCATAGACCTGGCCTCTGCCACAGATCCATGTAAACTGGGCCCACACACTTGTTCTTTATGCTTTTGTTTTTCAAAGATAGGTTTTACAGATGCTTGAAAGATATTTGGATAAGGAAAGGACTTCCTCCGGACCTCTGCTTTGTATCTCCACAGTTAGAGGATGGCCGAATTCAGTTGGATTTCCAGGTCAGCTGCAACAAAGGGGTTAAGCACAGGGTGCTGGGGGGGTCAGCTGGCCTCACACCACAGTTCTAGAATTTACGACATGTATGGCCTTAGGGAAGTTATGACATTTCTGAGCATCAGTTTCTTCTGATTCACAGCTAAACGGGTAACAGTACCTACACCTCAAAGTGTTGTTCCTCAGATCAAAAAGAGATATTCCACTGCTTGGCACAAAAAGCTCAGTAACTATTAACTACTCCTGTTGTAAAAATTACTGCTGAGTTAGAGCCTTACCATTACAAAGTATTATAGTTGGAAGGGATTTTACTACAGCGGTAGTCCAATCAGCCTGACCCTTGACATCGAGAATGTGTCCAACCAGATGTCTTCAGCTCCCCACTGGCCCACTCACCTTTCTGTGAACTTCCTCTAAGTTCACAGAGGGAGATACACTTCAGAGCAAAAGCCCAAAATGCTGCTTCATCGTCTCATCTGGGCAACTACCAGGGGCCACCTTCTCACACAGGCCCATACTGTCTTCCACCACCTCCCTCCCCCAGTGTGGTGCTTTGGGCCCATGTGGGGGTGCTGGTTACCGCAGGACCCGGGACATCACCCCCTGTCCATGCTGTGAGAAGAAAGGCTGGTGCTGGAACTTCTTCACTCTCCACCTTTATTCCCTGAACAAAAGGAGATAACGAACAGGCCAAAGCACCAGGAATCAGGACTGCCCGACAAGCAGCCAATGAGAGGTCAGAGAGCTGAAAAGAGGAACCATCCTTAATGTGCAGGTGTCCAAGTCTAAACGTGGAGGGCGCTGCAAACACGTTCGAGTCTTGTTCCCTCATTTTAAAGAGGAGGGACTGAGGTCCAGAGAGATGAAGTGACTGTCCACGGTGTTATGGGTGGTTTTGGCAAGACTGATCCTCACCTGCTTTCACTCTCTGCTGACTTCTTGCTCTTAAGTGTGGAAAATACAATAAGCTGCTGGCTAACAGAATGTATGGCCGGCTAACAGAATCAAATGGTTAGAAAAGGCTTCCAAGTGGAGCCTGGGTGGCTCAGCTGGTTAAGCGTCTGTCTTTGGCTCAGGTTGTGATCCCTGGGTCCTGGGATCGAGCCCTGCGTGGGACTCCTTGCTCAGCGGGGAGTCTGCTTCTCCCTCTGCCCCTCACCCCGATCGTGCTCTCTCTCAAATAAATAAACAAAATCTTAAAAAAAAAAGAAAAAGAAAAAGCTTCCAAGAATGGGGCTAGATGACCATCAGCCATGTAGAGACGCCCCCTCGGAAATCTTCCCAGGGAGAGGCTGTGTGTGCTTACCGAGCAGTTTGTAGAGGAGGTTCAGTATTTCCTTCCAAGCCATGCCACTCTCCTCCCTTGCGATCCCCGCAAAGTGTGCAACACTGTTGTAGATATTTAAGCGGTCAATGCAGTTTAACACAAGGGCCAACATTCCCTGTGAAGGACAGGTGGGGAGAAGATGAAAGTTCCCGATAAAGAAAGCAGGATTCTGTTCTTTTCCCTCCCAGCTCATTCACATTTTATAGCTGATGACGCTAATGTGCACACAGACCATCACATGCCAGTTTGGATTTTGTTTTCTTCCTAAAAACAAAATATACATTCTTGTGCCTCAGAGACATGAAATAGCATCCATATGGCCGGGGGTTGGGGAGAGGTGGGAATTAGCAGTTTCTTCATGACAGGTTTGCTCCCGTGTCTTTAACTCCATCTAAGGACATATCGAAAGTGGGAGCATGAATGAGGCTCCCAAAAGCTTGCTTTGGGCCTGGCATGAAATGACTCTGACTCCCCCAGCAACAGCCCTCAATACAGTTCCTATTTTCCTATTAAATCTCAAGAAATTCCATTCAGATGCATAAGACAACCATACTTGCTTCCTCCTGCTCCTCTGTCAAAAGGGTAGGATTTAGAGACAATAAAACCAAAAGTAGATTTTAACTGCTTCTCTTCTTAATGACAATATGATGCTGCCCAGTGAAAACATCTGTGCCTCGTTGTTTTTAAAGAGAGAGAGAGTCTCAGTAGCCTTTCGGGCATCATGTCCCCAGAGCCAGTCTGCTTGGATCAGGAGACTGAGCAGGGACGGGTCTATAGGTCCCAAACTTTGGAAACAGCCAAGGAACAAACCCTGTTTCCAGGAACAGAGGTGATGCAGGGGTGGGACCATGGCCTGTTAATGCCAAATCATCACATCCAAGTTCAAAGAAGGCCTGTGACTTTTCCAAGATCACACCCCGCCAGGGATGAAGCCTACGATGGAGCCAGAACTTGATCCAGGGCCTCCTGGGTCCCAAGTTAGTTTTTCCTTGCATCCAGGTCTCCTCCCTTGTGATCCAGACACTCGGGTTCTTGGTAAGACCTGACTTTACTTGTTATCTTTCAAGTTCAGGTCCCCACTTATTGCAGACATGGTAGATCCTGGGCATTTGTATTTTTTCAAACAGGTTTCCTAGGTAATTCTGACAGCTTCTAAAATTTGGGAATCACAGCCAATGCCGTGCTTTAATAGCTGAGACTGAGCACAGATTGGGATATACACACGCCCTGCGGCACTGAAGTTTTGAAGACTTGGAATCTTCCAACTTCAGTGGGAGTGTGCCAAGATCCATGGCTACAATGTGTACTGGGAGCGTAACCGCGGGTGGCGGACAGGGAAGGTCAGCTGCCAATGCATCCTTTCCTTTCCGGTGTCCCTCTCTCTCTTGTTCTTCCATAGCTACCCGCATGCACGGAGACAAAGCTGAACTGCCATCATAAGGATATGCCAGCTCTGGATATCTCTGCATTTATTCTCTCGCAAAGAGAATCTCAACTTTTAACTTTTTCGACTTACCTCCTCCTTGAAGAGATTCTGTCTGTTTTTGAGCGAGCGGAGTTTGTTCTGTTTGTCCTCGTGCTGCATCTCCTCCTCTGGGGGCTGAAAGTAGGCAATCAAGTCCTGCAAGGTCTGCAGGACCTCTTGGATCGGCAGGGTGACAGGGGCCGCTGCGCGGTTGTTCCCGCTAAAAACACAAGATGGATGCGGCTCAGGTCTGGGCCTTGGGTGGGGACCCTGACGAGCGTCCGCCGGGTCCTGGTTCTTACCTGCCCCACGATGGGCACCAGGCCCTGCTTCCCGCAGCAGTCGCCGAGTGATTACCACACATTCACGTCTGCCAACCAAAAGAGCCACAGAAGAAAACATCTGACTCGATTTTAAAGACCTTATGTCAACAAAGGGAAGGGACCCGTGCCTTCTGCCGTGCTTTCTCATTTTCTGCATAAGAACACTTAAAAATAACTTACTAACTCACAGTTCTTTCGAACGATCCCAGATTCCTCTTGGAACAGGTTAAAACACTAGGTTGGAAGGGTTTCTATCAACTCCATCTGTGCTTTTGCCTTCTCTCTCCCTTTCTGTCTCTTTTTCTCTTCATGGTATTCATGTCTCTGCACGGGTTTTTTTTCATCAAGGTTTTGTGTGTGTGCAGGTACACATGAGCTCCTCTTCCCCCTTTGTGGAGGTCTCCTCCTGACTTCCTCTGTGTGGCCTCCCCACTTTTTCTCAGCAATTGACCCCTTCTCTCCATGTTCTTCCTCTCTGTCTTCATGTCCCCTCCTCAGTATTCCCTCCCCCACCACCTCTCTTGCTCTCTCTGTTGTGGCTCTCCTATCCTGAATGTCTGTTTCTGTCCAACTTGGTCAGAATTTTTCAAAAAGTCTTGTGATTAAATCCCGTCAATCCAGAAAGACCACAAATCTCCACAGATGGGAAAAAGAAGCCATTTCCCATCCCCTTGATGGGTACGTTGGTGAGCCTTCTGGAGAGCAAAGGCTATAAGGAGGAAGGGGAAATTGGACCCATCCCCTGTGAAACTGCCTCACTGCCCCAGGGAACTGGGAACTCGCAGAGTGTATAAATCACCTCAGAACTTTTCCTTGGGTCAATTTCTAAGGAGTTCTCCTCAGCATTGACAGGATATTTGGTTACCTATTAGTCTGGACACATGCTAAGAAAAGACTTACCAGGCCTAAAGCAAAGGCTTAACAAGCCCAAAGAACACTCAGATTATGAAGTGACAATTCCAATTTTGTATACAAAAAGGCCAAGTGGATGAGATGAGGACAGAACCCCAGTGGACTACAGACACGGAGGGCCTTCTCACCAGGGTGGGCGCTGGCCCATGGGAAGAGCTACGGAAATACTCACTTGTGACTATCCGAGATACTACAGGAAATAGAGAGTGGGAAAGAGAATGCTGTGAGGACATGAAGTGAAGGTTTGGGAAGACCAAACCCAGTCAGGAATGACTTCCTAATTCTAGATTCAAGGAAAAAATGAATACATATCTCCAGTTGGTTTGGCCCAGATGCAGATTCTCCCAACCCTTGCCCCCCTTTTGTAAAATTTTGAGTTTACTAGAAACAACGACATGAGTTAAGTAAATAGTGTTGCTTTGGAGATATATAGATAGATATCTATATCTATCTATCTATATATAATGAAAAGATAAAAGACATTTTTAGCATTTTTGTAGTTTGAAGAGAACCATACAGGGGCCCAGAAAACCCAATTTATAGTCATTGCCATGAACATATGATATTTGGGGTGTCTTTAAGCCTCCTGTGCTTGGTTTTCCACCTAGAAAATAGGAACGGTACAAACTTTATTATTGCCAGGGTCCTTCTGGGTCTAATTTTGTTCTGTGGGTTCTCATTGCTAGATTGCTTCATCTTGTCCCTTCGAAATCCATCAATATGATAGTATTCCACTGGACTAAAGGAAGATCCCTTCTTCCCTCAAAGCAGAACACATCCCACCCACAGGCCTGGCACTAGGGACAATGGGGAAACAGACACGACCTCTGAATGGCTTCATGGTGATCACTTTCTACTCCAGAACCTTGGGGGAGACCCAGATGCACCCAGGATAGGGACAAGATGGTGTCTCAATTCAGAACAAACTACAATGGTACCTTAGTCATCCCAGCTTTTTTTTTTTTTTTCTGCTCTCTGATTCAGCCACTGCCCCACTATGTTCCCAGATCTTTGCAAGGACTTCTTTTGTTTAATTCAAGTAAGATCTCAGGGGATTCTGAATATTTACCATACTATTACCATAACACAATTATTTATGTAATATTTCCATCCTAAGGTTAAACTCAGGACAGGTGGATAGTATCTACTCGTCAGCAGGATTTCTGAGACTCCCTCACCTTTCACATCGTTCATGTGTCTTACTGGACAGCTCCCAGCAACTGCTGGGATGATGAGCAGGATGATGAGACAGCACAAGCAAACTTTAACCTTTCTTCCTCATTGTTCTTTCTTCTTCCTTCCCTATTCATTTAACTTTAATTTGCTTTCTCAGAAGGCCACCCCCCTCCTTCTGGTTTCCATTGTACACAGAATGTTCTGTCATTTTCTCAAAAAAAGATAGGAGGGGAGAATCTCCTTATCATTTTTTTTTTTAAGTCTTTCACTTCCCAGCTCTTGCAAAATCCAAGTACTATGGCTTTTGCAGCCCCCATCCCTGCTGCACAGGTTTATTTTTCAGCAGTCCTCCTTTCTTCTAAAACATCCTGTGGCTCAGACAACTAAGAGTTTCCCCAACCGACAGGGGAACATCCAGATCATCTGACTGAGGAACTCAGGAAATCCTCTCCCTCACAAAAATGATGATAAAATGGGGCAAAATCATCCTAAACAATTTTTTTAAGGACTCTGGAAATTGACCAAAGGCATACAACAAATTGGATTTTGTTTTGTTTCTTTGTTTGTTTATTTTAAATAATGAGGCTTGGTGAGGCCACCTGGGTGGCTCAGTTGGTTAAGCGCCTGCCGTCAGCTCCAGTCATGACCCCTGGGTCCTGGTATAGAGCCTCACATTAGGCTTCCGGTTCAGTCGGGAACCTGCTTCTCCTTCTCTCTCTGCCTGCTGCTCCCCCCTGCTTATGCCCTCTCTTTCTCAAATAAATGAATAAAATATTTTTAAAAAATTAAAAAAAAGAATGAGCCTTGCTAAGAGATATAGGAACCTATGGTATTTCAGCCTGAGGCTGTCCTAAAGCCCACCTCTAGCTTTAGATCAAAAAAGTTCTAACAAGGTGGGGCAGACCCTGAGCAAGGTCACACATGTACTCAGGAAGAACTGGAGAGGGATGTAGCCATCTACTTATCTCTGGCTGAATCTGAGGTTGTAGGCAAGCAGAAAGCGAAATCCAGGACAGACCTAAAACTGTGTGAACTCTGAATGTGTTATCTAACCCGCAAGCAGGCCCATCACCAAATACCTGTAAGAAATATAAGGCGACCAGGCTGAGCTTGTAAGAAATACTGAGGGAAGTTCTTCAGGTTGAAAGAAAATGACACCAGATAGTAACTAGAATCTATATGTAGGAATAAAGAGCACTAGTAAAAGTAATTATGTAGGCAAATAAAAATATGGTATAAATATGTTCATTTCTCTTTTGTTTTTATATTTTTAAAAAACAAACAGATGGGGCACCTGGGTGGCTCAGTGGTTAAGTGCCGTCTCTCAGCTAATGTCATGATCCCAGTATCCTGGGATTGAGCCCCGCATCAGGCTCCCTGCCTCTCCCTCTCCCACTCTCCCTGCTTGTATTGCCTCTCTTGCTGTGTCTTTCTCTGTCAAATAAATAAAATCTTTAAAAATATAATAAAAAATTGAAAATGAATGGATAAGAAAATAATTGTAAAAAAAATAATTGTTAAAAAAATTGTACTGCTGGGCTTATACCAAAGGAGAATGTAATATATGTAGCAGTATTATTTCAAGGAGGAAAGCGAGAATGAAATGCTGGAGCAAAGTTGTTTGGTTTTATGTGTTAAGTTAGTTTTAATTCAAGGTAGAGTGTCACAAATTAAACACCTACCAAGTTGCCTAGAACAACCACTAAGAATATAACTCAAGACAGTAGTAAAAATAAATAAATAAATAAAAATAAACCACAAAAAACCCCAAATCCCTCAGCAAAGGAATTAAAATAGTAGACTAGAAAATATCTAAAACAAAAGAAGGCAATAAAGGAGGAAGACAGAAACAAAAAGAACATGAGATATATAAAAATCAGATAGCAACATGGCAGACATAAATTCAACAGTTTAAATAATTACATTATCTATAAATGGATTACACACACCAATAAAAGGAGAAGACTGTCAGAGTACATTTAGAAAACAAGATTCAATGTGTCCTCTGTACAAGACACACTTTATAGATTCAAAGACACAGGTTGCAAGTAAAAGGCGTGAAGAACTTATTCCTTGCCAACAGTAACCACGATCTGTATGTGAGACCTCTAGAGTGGCTCTACAAATTAGACTTTAAGATAAAAAATGTTCATAGAGAAAAAAAGGGAAATGTTTTCTAATTATAAAAAAGTCAATTTATCAGGGAGATATATCCGTTATGAACATATAACCACCCAACAACAGACACCAAACTACATGAAAGCTGAAGTTGGGAAAACCAAGGGAGAAACAGACAATTCAGCCTAATAGTGAGAGATTAAACATCCTATTCTCAGTTAACATAACATCTTCTAATGTAACTAGTTTATAAAAGGCAAAACCACATGATCATCCAAATAGACAAAGAAAAAGAATTTGCCAAAATCTAACACATTCAAGATAAAAGAAACCTCTTAACAAACACAGGAACTCAAGAGAACTTCCTCAACCCTATAAAAGTCACCTACAAAAGCCCTACAATTAGCATCATATTCAATAAACAAAGACTGAGTGTTTTCCTGTTAAGATAGGAACAAGAAAAGGATATCTGTTTTTTTCCACTTTTATTTCACATTGTAATGGATGTTCTATCCACTGCAATCAAGGTGGGGGGGCAGTGAGGAGCAGGAAAGAAAGGGCATCCATTTTGTAAAGGAAAAAAAAAAACAGAACTTTATTAACAAATGACATGATCCTGTTTGTAGATAAAGAATGCACACCAAAAAAAAAAAAAAATCCACTAGAATAAACTTTTCAAATAAGTCACAGGACGCATGATTGATATTTAAAAAACTCAATTTCTGTTCCTTCCGTATTATGTATGCAGTGAACAATTTGAAAAGAAATTAAGAGAACAATTCCAACTGTAGTAGCATCAAAAATACTTAGGGATAACTTTTATAGAAGACACCTAAGGTCTTTTATCCATTTTGAGTTTATCTTTGTGTACGGTGTAAGAGAATGGTCCGAGTTTCAACGTGAGACAGGAATCCATCAGAATCCTAGAGAAGAACATAGGCAGTAATCTCTTCGATCTCAGCCACAGCAACTTCTTTCAAGATATGTCTCCAAAGGCAAAGGAAACAAAAGTGAAAATATACTTTTGGGACTTCATCAAAATCAAAGCTTCTGCACAGCAAAGGGAATAATCAAGAAAACAAAGAGGCAACCCACAGAATGGGAGAAGATATTTGCAAATGACAGTACAGACAAAAGGTTGATATCCAGGATCTATAATAAACTCCTCAAACTCAACACACACAAAACAGAAAATCATATCAAAAAATGGGCAGAAGATATGAACAGACACTTCTCCAATGAAGACATACAAATGGCTATCAGACACATGAATAAATGCTCATCATCACTAGCCATCAGGGAGATTCAAATTAAAACCACATTGAGATATCACCTTACACCAGTTAGAATGGCCAAAATTAACAAGACAGGAAACAACATATGTTGGAGGGGATGTGGAGAAAGGGGAACCCTCTTCCACTGTTGGTGGGAATGCAAGTTGGTTCAGCCTCTTTGGAGAACAGTGTGGAGATTCCTCAAGAAATTAAAAATAGAACTTCCCTATAACCCTGCCATTGCACTCCTGGGTATTTACCCCAAAGATACAGATGTCATGAAAAGAAGGGCCATCTGTACCCCAATGTTTATAGCAGCAATGTCCATGGTCGCCAAACTGTGGAAAGAACCAAGATGCCCTTCAATGGACGAATGGATAAGGAAGATGTGGTCCATATACACTATGGAGTATTATGCCTCCATCAGAAAGGATGAATACCCAAATTTTGTAGCAACATGGACGGGACTGGAAGAGATTATGCTGAGTGAAATAAGTCAAGCAGAGAGAGTAAATTATCATATACTTTCACTTATTTGTGGAGCATAACAAATAGCATGGAGGACATGGGGAGTTAGAGAGGAGAAGGGAGCTGGGGGAAATTGGAAGGGGAGGTGAACCATGAGAGACTATGGACTCTGAAAAACAATCTGAGGGGTTTGAAGTGGTGGGGGGGTGGGAAGTTGGGGTACCAGGTGGTGGGGATTATAGAGGGCACAGATTGCATGGAGCACCGGGTGTGGTGAAAAAATAATGAATACTGTTATGCTGAAAAAAAAAAAGACTTAAGACAAACATTGAAAACTATAATATCTTGCAGAAAGGATTTCAAGAAGAAAAGATAAAGGGAGAGACATTCTACATGAATTAGAAGATTCAGTACAGTTAAGATAAAAGTTCTTCCATCAAATTGATCTAAAGTTTCAATGCATTTCCTATCAATATCCTGGCAAGCAAAAGTTGACAAATTCACCCTAAAATTTATATGGGAATTCAAAGGACCCAGAAAAGCCAAAATAATTTTGAAAAAAAAGTACAAAACTAGAGGATTCTATCGGATTTTAATACTTACTATAAAGCTATGTTCATCAGGACAGTGTTGTTTTGAGAGACATGTAAGCCAGTAGAATAGAACTGAGGGTCTAGAAACATACCATTAAATTTATGGTCGCTTAGCTTTTGACAAAGGTGCCAAGGGAACGTGATGGAGGAAAGAGCCTTTCAAAGAATTAGGCAAGGACAATGAGGTATCAAAATGATCCACTTTAAAAGAAAAAAAAAAAAGGAATTTCAATTCTTACATCAGGCCATATCCAAAAACAGATTCAATATGGATCACAGAGCTAACGTAAGAGCTTAAATTACAAAACTTTCAGAAGAAACACAGGAGAAAATCCTGGTGACTCTGGGTTGGGCAAGAGCTCTTAGGACACTCAAAAGCACAATCCAGAAACAAAAGTTATGTTAAATTGGACTTCACCAATATTAAAATGTTTGTTCTTCAAAGATATCATTAAGAAAAGGAGGGGAAAAAGCCACAGACTAAGAGAAAATATCTTCAAATCACGAAGCAACAGAAAACTTGCAACCAGAAGATACAAAGAATTGTCAAATGTCAGCGTGAAGACAAACCACCCAACCAAAAACAGGCAAAGCCTTGATTACATTTTCCTAAAGAAGATATATGAATAGCTAATAAGTACATGAAAAGACATTCAAAATCATTAGTCATTTTGGAAATGCAAATTAAAATCATAACAGCATACTGCTTCATAAGCCACTAGAATATCTACAATCAAAAACAGACAATACGGGTGTGGAGAAATTGGAACTTTGTATATCTGAGTGGAACATAAAATGGCATATCTTCTTTGGAAAGAGGGCTTCCAGTTTCCTAAAAATTAGGCATACCCAAATATCCAGTGGACTTTGTTAAGTGAAATAAGCAAGGCACAAAAAGACAAATTTTGTATGATTCTGGTTAAATTAGTGAAATTCATAGAAAGGTTGAATACTGTTTACCAGGGCCTGGTGGAGAGTGGGGAAGAAGGCAGAGTTATTGTTTAATGGGTATAGATTTCTGTTTCCAATGTTGTAGAAGTTCTGGGGAAGGACAGTGGTGATGATTGTACAAAAATCTGAATTTGGTTAATATCACAAATGATACACTTAAAACTGGTTGAAATGGTAAATGCTATGCTCTGTATATTTTATCATAAAAATATAAACATGTTGGGGCACCTGGGTGGCTCAGTTGATTAAATGTCTGCATTTGGCTCAGGTCAGGATCCTGGAGTCCTAGGACTGAGCCCCACATTGGGCTCCCCACTCAGCAGAGAGTCTGCTTCTCCCTTTGCCTCTACCCCTCCCCCAATTTATGCTTTTTCTCTCGCTTACTCTCTCTCAAATAAAATCCTTTTTTAAAAAAATACGTATAAGTGTTAAACAAATTACATATGACATTGCAATTCTACTTCCTGCTATTTACCCAAGAGAAATGAAAATACATACCCAAAGACTTTTACACAAATATCCACGGAACCAATACTGATAATAAACAAAAAGAGAAAAAACCCACTGATTCTCAACTGACAAACAGAATGTGAGGTATATCTATACTTGTCCGTCTCTCTCTATATCTCTCTATATACACTCTATATATACTCTACACACACACACACAATCATATATGTGTGTGTGTGTGTGTGTGTGTGTATACACACAGTATATATACTTGTAGTACAATAGGGATGAATCTCAAGGGAAAAGGCCAGGATCAAAAGACAATATAATGTATGAATCAACTTATAAAGGTATTAAATCAAGAGAGACCAAAACCATATGATTGGTTGTCTAATGCTGGGGGCAAGAAATAATATATACTACAATAGGCATAAGGGATCTTTTTGGGGTGATAGAAATGCTTGAAAAGCAAATTATGGAGATAGTTGCTTTGTTCAGTAAAGTTATTAAAATTCACTGAGTTGCACACTTAAAAGGATGGATTTTATGATATGTAAATTATAACCCAATAAAGCTGTTTAAAAATAATTTTCCCACTGTCAGGTATGTAACTCCCACTGACTTTTTAAAGTAATAGCTTTATTAAAATATAATTCATATATTACACAATCATCTATTTAAAGGGTGCAATTCAGTGGTTTAATGGTTTTTAGTATATTTATAGTTTGGCAACCATTGCTTCAATCAATTTTAGAACTTTTTCATCAGTTTCCGTCCAAATCCCATACCCATTAGCAGTCACTGCCCCTGTCCCTTCTGGACAACCACTGATCTACTTTCTGTCTCTATGGAAATGCCTATTCTGGATATCTCATGTAAGTAGAATCCTATCATGAACAGCCTCTATCAATACTTCATTCCTTTTTATGGATAAGTAATACTCCATTGTGCGAAAACGGCACATTTTGTTTATCCATCCATCATTGGTCTTTTGGGTTGTTATCACTTTGTGGCTAATATGAATAATGCTGTTTGGAACATCTGCGTACCAGTTTTTGAGTAGACATATTTCATATCTCTTAGGTATATAACCTAGGAGTGAAATAATTCAGTCATATGTTTAACTTTTTGAGGAATTTCCAGATGGTATTCCAATATGGCTGCCAACATTTTACATTCCCACCAACAATATATGAAGGTTCCAACTTCTCCACATCCTGTCTCACGCTTCTTATTAAGTCTCTTTAATTATAGCCATCCCTGTAGGAGTAAAATTCTCTCACTCTGGTTTTGATTTGCATTTTTCCTCATGGCTAATGGCATTGACCGTCTTTTCATATGCTTATTGGCCATTTGCGTATTTTCTTTGGAGAAATGTCTATTCAGATCTTTGCCCATTTTGTAAATTGGCCCATTTGTCTTTTTAAGGTTGAGCTGTAAGAGTTCTTTATTCCAGATACAAGTCTCTTGTCAATACATGATTTGAAATATTCTTTCCCATCACCTAGGTTGTTTTTTCACTTTCTTGATGGTTCCCCTTGTAGCAAAAACCTTTTTCATTTGATCAAGTCCAGTTTATATATATTCTTTTATTGCTTCTGTTTCTGGTGTCATATTGAATAAGCCACTGCCTAATCCAAGGTCATAAAAGTTCAAGCCTATGTTTTCTTCCCTAGTTTTTATAATTTTAGGTCTTATAATTAGGTCTTTGATCCATTTTGAATTCATTTTTATATAGTTATGAGGCAGGGGCCTCTGACTTGTAAGACAGGCACAAGGGCAGTGTTTCAGAGAACTGAGAACCAAATAAAAAAATAAAGCCATTCGACCTCTAGGATGATAGTTCTGGAGATAGTCAAGGCTACATGAAAAGCTCATTTTTGCACACAGCCATCTTTTAATTCCTGTACCAAGCTATTCATTCTAATATCCTTTCTCTGAAGAAGGGGAGCAGGTCTGGACATTTTGGGGAATAGAAAGGAGGAAGCACTTTGTTTGGGGATCACAGGAAACCAGTGATAGTGGAATGGCTGATGTGTAAGCCCCAGTTCCATTCTGTGGTAGGAATACCTCATTGTCTACTTTCCCTTCTCTATTTTGGTAATGGGATGCCTGAGTGGTACTGGGAACACAATCTACCAACCAGACAATATATTTCTCAATCTCCCTGCAGTTAGGTGTGGTCATCTGACTGATTTTAATTAGTTGAGTACAAGAAAAGCGATCTACTTCTAGGTCATGTTTTTTTTTTTTTAAAGATTTTATTTATTTGACAGAGAGAAATCACAAGTAGACGGAGAGGCAGGCAGAAAGAGAGAGAGGGAAGCAGGCTCCCTGCTGAGCAGAGAGCCTGATGCGGGACTCGATCCCAGGACCCTGAGATCATGACCCGAGCCGAAGGCAGCGGCTTAACCCACTGAGCCACCCAGGCGCCCCTAGGTCATATTTTTAAACAAAAGAAATCACTTCTCCTCCACCACTCCCAATTTCCTCACCCCACCCCACTAACCCCCTCCTTTTTTTTCTCACAGTACAGATTTGAGAAATGATGCTAGCATGTTATTTTTGATCATGTACATGAGGAAAATATACCAGGATAGTTGGTCTCAGTGGTGTTGAATATTAGAATCTCCTGGGGAGCTTGAATCCAAAGCTGGTGTTTGAATCCCATCACAGAAATTCTAGAGATCTGTTTTTTTACTATTTGTATTTTTTTAAAGATTCATTTACTTATTTCAGAGAAAGAGAGAGCAAGCAAGATGGGGGGAGGGGCAGAGGGAAAGAATCTCAAGCAGACTCCAGGCTGAGCTCAAATCTCACGACTCTGAGGTCATGACCTGAACTGAAATCAAGAGTTGGATGCTTAACCAACTGAGTCACCCAGCTGGCCCACCCACAGAAATTCTAATGCAATCGGTATGAGATGCCACCTAGGCATCAGGGTATTAAAAACTCTCCATGGGGCGCCTGGGTGGCTCAGCACATTAAAGCCTCTGCCTTCGGCTCAGGTCATGATCCCAGGGTCCAGGGATGGAGTCCTGCATTGGGCTTTCTGCTCAGCAGGGAGCCTGCTTCCCTTCCTCTCTCTCTCTGCCTACCTGTGATCTCTGTCAAATAAATAAAATCTTAAAAACAACAACAACAACAACAAAAACAAAACTCAACTCTCCAGATGAATCTCACATGTGGCCAAAGGTAAGACCCCTCCTCCGGGGCAATGGTTTGTCAAATTCAGCATGATTCAGCATCAGCTGGAGGGCCTATCAAAACACGATTTCCTGGAATATCATCTTCCAGGTGTCTAATTTGGCGACACCTGAGAATGTGTATTTTTTAACACATTCTCAGGTGATGCTACTGTGCTGGTCCAGGTACACTTTAAGAAACCAGCAAGATAAAAGGACCCTGAGCCTCAGTAGCCCAACCTGGGCTACCTTATATTCTTAGTTAGATGAGAATAAATGTATCTTTAACTGTAACGGCAGCTTAGCCTATATCCTAACACACACATATTACTTGGATCGCAGTATTACAAATGGAAAAGTCAAGGTAAACAAAATTGTTCTCATTTCATGCAAATTCACGCACGCAGTTTAAGGCCCCTCGGCATTAGAGCTCTTTTCCTACAAAAGAAGGATGACTTGGAACACTGCACTGTTTACAACAGAATCCATTTCTCCCGGTAATTGGTGAACACAGTCCACAGCGTTCTGCTCTGGCAGCACTGTTTAGGCATTGAGGGGATTATGACCCAGGCAGGCACCTCAGTTACTGTTCCCATTTAAGTCCCAGCCACAGGTAGGTAACCCAAGGCTTTCAATGCAAATCCACTTGAATCAAAACCATAGCAACGATTCTAAATGATGGAGAAAGCTTTTCTAAACAGGGCAAAACAGCACAAAGGGTGTGGATCCATTTCTTCCCTCTTCACCTATGAATCCAAAAGGGACCTGCAGTGCTCCAGGCACTCATCACTTAATTTTCGGGAGGAGACCCTGGGTATTCCTGATGGCACCAGTGGGGGCATAAGCATGTGTGGGGCCACGGGTAAAGCTAGGAGGTCATCTTCTGAGAAAGACTATTAAGTCCCAAGCTCTCTGTGATAAAACTCTTTGCTGATGTTTAATAATTTCCTGAAAACTTGTAGTATCAAAAGGGGACGGGGAGGTGGGATTGGATGGCCCCAGAGTAGGAACTAACAGAAGAAAGGAAGGAGCTTCTGTACCTCACAAACTGGCTGAATAAGGCGGTTGTGTTCCGGATGATGCGAGCAGCCTGCGACTCCTCGCGCTGGCATCTCTGCAGTGTTAACCCGTCATCCATGTGGCCTTCCTGGTGGAGTATGACCTACCCACAGAGCCAAGGATACCGCATCCAGTTACACGCTACTTCATAGCTGGACAGTCACCATTTCTTGCCAGATTCCCCCCATCCCTTGTATTCCTTCTCCCCAACCAAGTTCCCCCATGCCCCCTTGAAAACAGGCCATTAACGGAGTTATTCTGCCTGCACTCCCCATTACTGACCTATGAATCATTCCTGAGACACAGTGTTTTGATGAAAGTGAAATTTTATGTGCCACTGTGGTATGAGTTACAGTAAATTCCTTAGGCTTAGATGGCCCATTTGAAAAGGTGCAAACATATTTTGTAATAGATTTTTCTCTTGAAATGAACAAAACTTTACCCTTGGAAATGGAAGAAAGTCACTTTGTTCAGAGCCTTTCCTCCAGAGATAAATTGAGCAAGAAAAGCAAGTTAAAGAAAAATGCTCTACTGGGACTGTGCTTGGGTTCCTCTCCTGAAGGACAGTTCCTGCTGAACGTACAACTGGGGAAGGAACTCTTCTCATGGAGGCTGAGAAGGGCGTTTGAAGGCACAGGCTCTGGTAGTAGCTGATGTGGATTCTAGTCCTACTTTCTTACTTTCTAGCTGTGTGATGTCAAGCAAGTTACTTAACTTCTCTTTGCTTCAAATTCACCACTAAATGGACTTCTAGAGTCATTTTGAGGATTAAGTGATCTACACATCAATCACAACCATGTTTCCCAGAATCTAGGAAGTACTCAGTGAATATTTCTTATAAGGGGCTGTATATTACTGATCTCAAATCATTTATCTAAAAGCTAAATATATGTATTTATTACCAGTGACATCAGGTATAATTTTTGAGCACAGTTACCAGCTTTGAATATGGAGGTCAGTGGGTTTCTTCCCTTGAAAGGGTCAAGTGTATGCATATACCATCTAGGGTGGTTTGAGGCTGGTTCAAGTCAGACTTAAACCCTTGTTCAAGTTCTTGACAAGGTTCCTCTTGAAGTAAGTTAAGGGAAGAGAGACCATTTGTAGGTGCCAGGGTCTGGGGTGGGGTCAATTACATAAAACCAGGTTTCAGCAAATATCTTTAGGAAAAGGGGTTCCAGTCTCTCTTGTTCTTAGCTCAAAGAAACTTCTTTTCCTTTCCATGTAAAGATCTCTGGTTATTTATTCTTCTGAAATTGTGTCCTAACATAATGAGTTCACACATGAAGTAGAACACTGGCTTGCCAAAGTTTATATTCAGTTTTGACAATGACCTTGCACCCCATCTGCATACTGTAGCATAAGGGTTAGCCAAGGATACCCCTAGTACTAGATTCACCAACTGTTTCAGAACAGTTGTGGGCAGTGAGAACTGCCCAGCAACTGTTTAACAAGGGTGCACTGAGATTTGGCAATGCATTGCTATTAGGTTCATTCTGGCCCCAGTCCCAGTATTTGGGCCCCTAAAGACCAAAATCCTGACATTTTTGCTTGTTCAGATAACACATTCAAACCAGCCAGCCAAACAGAAAAGTAATGAGAAGTAGGGGGAATGCAGCTGTTAGGACCCTGTTATTATGGGCCCTACTGATCACCGCAGCCCACTTTTTCTCTAGGAGGATTCCCATAATTCAAGAGAAGACAGCAGAAGCCTGGGACAGGAATGGCAAAGAGAGCATTTCCTTTAAAGGGAGTTACCATTAGGTTTTTCACGGTGTCTATTTTCCATTGGTTTTTCTAGGTCCCTGTTTTGTTTTATAAAATGCTTAAAACAGATTTGAACATCCTTTGTATTTTTAGAAAGAAACTTAACCTGATTCTCACAAAATAGAGCAGGGCAGCCCTGTCAGGGGCTGAACATCATGACATCATTTAGAGAGTTTCTGAAAGGACCTTCCAGATTCACATGCACATGGCTGCAGTTAAAGGAATATGTAGACTATAGTCCTGGACGAGAAAGGCAGGGACAGGCAGAAGTCAGCAACACAAGGTGGGACTTCTCCTCGTCAACAGGGTCATGTGAGTGTGTCTCCTCCAAGAGGAGAACCGAGATCCACAAATTGCACCCCTTTAAATGCCATCATTATCTTAGGAGGTATGGAATATTGTGGAGACTCTAGATGGTACCATTGTACTCTACAGAGGATTTAATTTTCTTCTGATGGATGCCAAAAATCCACCCATCTTACCAGCCTATCTTCAAGTTATCCTTATTTCCAGGGGTAGTTCATACTCCTAGGATAGAGCCCTTTTGAGATTTAACTGAAAGCCTACTATATTTTCAAGGGCTGTTCGAACTTGAGGGACCCTAAACCCCAATCTTATTATCCCTAGGATTGTCATGCTATTGACATCTCCACTTTGCTCTTCTCCATTAGAGAAGCACTGTGTGCTTTCTGTATGCTATCCTGGCTTCAAAGCCCACCCCCGGTCAGCTTAAGGGGAAATTGTATATAGAATTTCAGGTTCATGTTTCTACAGTTCCCTCCATTCTAGAACCGTGGCCCCGTAAGTCCCAGAAACCCTGCCAACCTTATCTCTCACCTGTCTCTCTAGCCCAGTGAAGCTAACACAAGACCCCATTCCTTGGTGCTGTAACTCTGCCAATATGCTGAGCGGCAGGTAGAGACCAAGGTGCGGCTCACTTAGTCAGTGCACTGGCCTTCTGTCTGGGGTCTTTAGTACTTCTGTCCTAGAGGCATACCCTGGTTGTTGAAGCCATCAAGTGGTTTTGGTTTTTCTTTCTTTCTTTTTGTTTTTGTATTTTATCCAGTTTTGATAACTCTTTATAGAGGAAGGGAATGGGCTATAGTTTAGTCAGCGTATTTGTTATTTATTTTATTTTCCCTCTCCTTCTCGTGATTTCAGTTTCCCATTTCTGGATACTTTCCTGGGTATGTTTTACTTACACAAAAGCAAGCTATCACCTTATGGTTTGCTCCCATGCTCCTTTCTTACAACAATCTGCATTCTGAACTTTCCATCACCTCCATATTAGGCTGCTAAACCCAAGCTACAGGGTACAATGGCTCCTAGAACCCTCTCCTAGGGTTCCTTGACTACCCAAAACGGTGTTTTGTAAGGGTTTTTCCAAGGGAAATCATGCCCCTGGCATCTATTTTCTGGTTCTTATCAAAAGAAACACTACTACTTTTCTGGCAAAAGGATGTGGTGTGTCTCCAAGCCAGTTTTCCACTGCAACTGGCTGGGATGGGCCACTCAAATCATGTCCATTCCGTGGATGTAGCATCAACACACAATATCTCATCTTTCTGCACTTTGGTTCCTGTGGGCTTGTTATCATGCAATCTGCATTTTCTCTGTAGCAATTCTATTTAGAATCTATATTATGAAAACCACACAGTAACTCAATTATCCACTTAAAGGAAGAGAGCAATGGTGTGAATAATCCCCAAACAGCATACCACTAAGAGTTATTATTTCAGGTTTTCGAGTGCACTGAACAAATTCTATCCCCTCCTCAGATTTGCCATGTATTTAACTTTTTCTTTTCTTTTCTTTTGCACTGAAAATGGGGTCAAAATAACCAAATGAAAGAGTAAAACCTGTCACAAGAAAACTCTTCAGAATAGCAAAAATAGTAAGAAGTGAACATACATCATGTTTGTCTTATTCTCATAATCACTTTTCTTGCCTAGCTGTTCCTACTTCGGGGTAAAACAATTCCAGACAGCCTCTCTGACCCCACCTTTCTTTTCAGAGGTCCAAGGCGGGAGGTCTTGGCATCTTGTGCTTTGTAGGTCACCCACAGACCGCTGGCTATATGCTGCACAAAGCAGACAGAATCTCCATACTTGATTTCTGGAACGCCCATGCCTTCTATATCTCGCTTGTGACTGGAATCCAATTTCTCCTTGATTTCCTATTTCACAGAAAATGAAACAAACATGGGCACATCTGATTAAATAGAAATGCAATATAGAGAGCAAATCACCTGTGCAGAATTTGTAAGCCCCGGAACCCATTACCCAAATCTTCATGATGTGCCTGTCCAAGCCAGGATTTCAGAAAGACTTGCTTCCCTTATCTGCCATTAACTGTAAAAATCAATGGATTCCAAGTTTCAGCCACTTTAGTAATTACTTACATCTATGGGAGAAGGAGGCAGTTGGTAGGGTCTCTTTTTGGTTCTGATTGTATATAGTTCTCTGTCACCTTTTCTAGTTTTCTCATCCTGACTCAGCCCCCTTAATAATCATCAACACTTTAGTGGCCAATTAACTTATTTTCAGCAAGTTGTATCTTCTGTAATTTTAACGGTTATCTGATAGAAACTCCCTGACTGGAGGCGTTAAGTGTATCTGTTAACAATACATAAATGTCTTTCATAGGAATCAGCAGAGAGAGCAGACCCGTGGATCAGGTAGGGGCCATAGTGTGGGAAGCGAAACACAATCATTGGAGTCTCTGTCTCTCACGGCCTCCTCGCCTGTGTGTTGCACTCAATGGCTCTCATTCTTCAGTTGCTACTGTTTCACTACAGCTTTTCTCCAGGATGGAAAAAGGAGTGGCTGCGCATCTGGGGTGTCTGGGGACACTCTGATGTACCTGGGATGGAGTGAGCTGGAAGGCTGACCTGGGGTGCACAGAAACTCTGTCCTTTTCTCATCAATCAGGGCCTCTGAAAGGTTTGACTCTACTTCCATTCCTTCTCTACATCTCGCATTAAATTTCTCACTTGTAAAAGCCATTAGCTGGACAGCATTTTCAATTTTTTTCAGCATAAAAAAATGCAGGATGCTGTTCCCTCTGCTTGTGACCACGTGACTCTCCCTCCCGATGATGCAACAGCAGCAGCACACCTCCTGAACTCTTACTGTGTGCGAGGCAGTGTTCTTTTTTTTTTAATTAATTATTTTTTTAATAAACATATAATGTATTTTTATCCCCAGGGGTACACGTCTATGAATCGCCAGGTTTACACATTTCACAGCACTCATCATAGCCCATACCCTCCCCAATGTCCATATCCCCACCACCCCCTCCCATCCCCCATCCCCCTAGCAACCCTCAGTCTGTTTTTTGAGATTGAGTCTTTTACGGTTTATTTCCCTCCCAATCCCATCTTCTTTCATTTTTTCTTTTCCTACAAAAATATGGGACGCTTCACAAATTTGCGTGTCATCCTTGCGCAGGGGCCATGCTAATCATCTTGTATTGTTCCAATTTTAGTATATGTGCTGCCAAAGCGAGCACACGAGGCAGTGTTCTAAGTTTCTTACATGGGTTGACTCTTTACAACAGCTTTGGGTGCAACAGCAAATATGACCCCAGTTTTTCAGAGAAGAAAATGAAGACAGAGGGATGGGCAATTTACCCGAGGTCCCTTCAAGAAGTCATCAAAGAGCTAAGACTTCAACCAGGAAGTCCAGCTCCAGAGACTGTTCTTTCCCCTCCTCTGAACTCCTACTCACCCTTCAATACCCTATTCAAATGCTGCCTTCCCTGTGAGGGCCGAGTAGTCTCTCCCACTGGACTTCCCCCAGCACCCTCTCATTCCTTCATTGAGCACTTAGCACATCATAGTGTAAATGGGCTTGTTTATAGGACTCTTTCCCTGTGCCAGACTAAAAAAGATAATCAAGGGCATGGGCCAGACTTCAATTAATTTTGGATTCCTGATACAGAGAATCAGGTGCCTTTCAATTACTTAATAAACATATATATTTGGCTAAGCTATTATTTTTCTTTAAAATACTTTTTTTTTCATTTCATTTCTGATTTCCTTCAAACCTTCAAAACAGCAAAATTAATTGTTTTGTGTACATTTATAGGATCCTCTTGGGCAATGTTAATACTTCACAAGAAAATTCTTATTTTAAATGTATGTTGAAACATAGGCTGGATTTTTAAATATGACATTTCTCAAAATGAATATTTCTAAAGAAATATTAAAATATTAAAAGAAACATATCTTTGGTTTTATTACAAAAGCCAATGGAAAACAGAATTTGATCTACTAGAACTTCTTTGTAGGTGGGTGGTCAAGACTGCATTGATTTCACAGGACGATGGATACTTGATTTTCATTCCAAAATACCCATCCTGAAGATACTTAGGCCAGTAATAGGAATTAAAATGTGCCAAAGTTCTTCTCTCCAGCCTGTTCTTTAAACCACAGACAATGCAGCAAAAGATACATACTGCAACTGTTAAATATGAATAATTACACTGATTGCCAAGTGTTCAGTTAAAATAGTGCATGCTCACAAACTATCAATGACTACACTCCATTTATTTTCCCAATTTTGTTTATTTAAATATGACTTGGCCAGAAGAAGAGAAATGCTAGGATGTATTTTTCTTGAGCCTGAAATCAATGGATCATGACTCTTTATAGAATGGGGTATCTCTCAGTGTCCTTGCTCTTACAAAACAGTATGCACTCCCAAAACTCTCTGATGGTTACTGCAGTAGCCACTTCCAATTTCAAAGAATAGGAGCAACAGCAAAAGAAACTAAGATATGGAGACAAACCAATACTAAAGCCTACTCAACCCTAACCTAAATACCACCATGGATACACTAAGCAAACGAGAGTGGTCCATGATAAAGAAGCCAGATTTGGCTGATGGCAGGTTGGTGACCTTGACTTCTGAGCACTAATGGTCCCCTCTGTGTTCACTCAAATATAACCCCATAAGCACTTACTCTATTGCTAGAAATGGACTGTTTCTAAATGGTAGGGCTAATCCAATTACTCCCTTCCATTAACTCCCCAATTCCTAGAAGATACAATTTTCATTTCTGAAGTTCATATATACAATATGCTTTAACCAAATTGGACTATATTTCTTTGATATATCAAGGTTCCCTTCCTCTGGGCCTTTACCCACACTACACTTTCTGCATGGAAATCCCCTATTTCATCTTTGCATCTTTACATGTCATCCAGCAAGCCTTTCCCAGATCCACCTTTGCATTTCCCCTGATCCTGTGGCACTTTCCTTCTCTCTCAAGCTCTTTACCATCTTCTGGGATAGGAATCCCTTGCTGGCATGGTTCCTGTCCCCTACCAGATTGAAAACTCTCCAAGGACAAAACTTGGATTTGCTTGTCTTTGCTTAAAATAGGTTGTAAATAACCTGCTTTTGTTTTTTTTTTTTTTGTTCTGTGGGTATCAATTTTTTTTTTTTTAATCTCCATCAACCTTCCCTATGTTAGATGATTAGTGGATTCTAAGGGGGAATAGGATTCTTGGTGTTGAAGTGTAATCATCATCTCCTGTCTCCACAGAGAATTTATGAAATGGTCATGACCATATCACAAGCATCAAATAAATATCTGGTTTAGATGATTAAGTTTCTGCTCTCCAGAGTGATTTAAGATTTCTAGGAGGACAAGGAAGGGAACTGCAACTAGGGTTTGTCTAGTGCCTACTCAGAGCAAAGTATTTTGCTTAATACTCTACAATGACAATACCATCAGTGAATTTACCAGAGACCTACAAAGTGCTATATATTATGCATGATACTTTAAGAATATTTTCTCTCAACCTCTTAATGGTCCTTCTGTCTTCAGTTCTCTTACTCTATAGATAACAAAACTGAGGTTTGCAGAATTTGAGTAATTTGCTCAAAGTCCTGTAGCTAAGCAATGGAACAGAATCCAAAATCAAGTAGAATTCCAAATCCCATTTGTCATTTGAACATAGTTTTCTGAATGTTTTTCATTAGCACAGTTGAAGATTAATTATATTAGTGTTTCAGTTGTTTTAAGGCTATTACAAAGAAGAAAAGGCCAAAAGTTTGAAAATGTATGCAGTTATTTTACGAAACAATGGCTCTGGGCTCATAGAAACGTTAGGGTCATACATACAAACCAATAATGACAGCAAGGTGACATGATCTATCTTCCAGGGGCAACTGGAGTTTGGGAGAGAGAAGACCTTATTGTGCTTGAAAGTTGGGGATGATTTTTACAAGACAGACACCTGATATGAGCTTGGCTAGGAGTGAGAAGTGAGAAAGGAAAGAAGGAAGGTGACTTGGTTTTGGTAAGACAGGTGTTTTGTGGCAAGGAGTGTGGCTGATGCCCAGGAAGGGACTTGAACAACAAGGACTCTAAACTTTGTACAAGTTTCTCCAACTCACAATGTTAACAGACTTTGTCTGGGAAAAGAGGACTTTGGACGAGTTCAGTTCTTTATCTTCTTCCAGGAGTCAAAGGGAACATTAGGGCTTAAAGAATATGGATTGTTAGGAGTCCTATAATAAAAAACAAAATAACAGAAGAAAATAAAGCCTGCTGAACTCTGCATAATGCAGCAAGTGCAGCCAAACAGCTTTAAAAAAATTCATAAAATTATTGTTTGGTATACCTCTTGGGAAAAGCTAGTGTTGGCAATGGAAAGCCATAGAGAATTTTAAGTAGAGGGTCAACACAGGGCTGTGTCTTAGAATAATTGTTCCAGCAGCAGTGTGAATTACAGATTGAAAAGAAAGAAGGCCAGAGACAGGTGATTTTTAAGCTATGACATCAGTACCTAGGGTATCTGGAATGGAGAAGCTCCTAATTCATGTTTATTAATTAGAGTGAAATTTGTTACTTGACACATTGAAACTGCCTGTGTCCACATAGGACAGCAAGGTACCTTTCCAACAGACTGTAAGCACCCAAAAATGTTTCAGGGGTAAATGTTCATGGGAAGATGAGAACCATTCATGGATACTGGGGTAGGCCATCAAGAAAGGCCTGGTTAGCCCGTCCCTTCCTAGAGAAACCTTCCTGTCTCTGGAGAAACTTTGAGAAACAGCCTTTAGGTTCACTTCCCCACAAATATAGTCCTTTCCCAAATTTCTAATCTAGAATAGGAGGTCTTAGATTGGCCTTAAAGAAGTCATGCACTGCAAGACATTGCTAGGATCCTGGCTGAATGGGAGGCCAAGGAAAACCCTCTGCTGTTTACTGTGTGTGGGAGACCAGACTCATCTACATGAAGGAAGGTGTACTTCTCCAGTGGCCTCTTCTTTCCATCTTTCTCCTTTATTTCCTACATCATCAGCGTGAGGTCGATAGCACTACTGCCATTTCATGGATAAGGGGACACACTCCCAGGTCATCTTCCTGTCTCACTGAATCCTCACAACCACCATTCCAGACATACTTCTTCACCCCCATTTTTTGGAACAAAAAAAAAAAGAGAGAGAGAGAGAGAGAGACATTAAGGCTGACCAGCAAATGGGGAGCCAGGATTCTCACTCAGGTTTCCTCTACTTCAAAGCTCTTGGTTTTCCTTGCCTTCTCTATTTGATCCACTTTGAACAATAAAGACTTGAGAATCGTTGATTTAAATTTGAAAAATACTGTGTAGACTGTCAGAATGGCTAAAATTAACAACACAGGAAACAACAGGTGTTGGTGAAGATGCAGAGAAAGAGGAATCCTCTTGCACGGTTGGGGGTATGCAAGCTGGTACAACCACCATGGAGAATAGTATGGAGGTTCCTCAGAAAGTTAAAAATAGAGTTACCCTATGACTTGGCAATTGCACTAGTAGGTATTTACTCAAAGGATACAAAAATACAGATTTGAAGGGGCACATGCACCCCAATGTTTATAGCAGAAATGTCTACAGTCGCCAAACTATAGAAAGAGCCCAAGTGTCCATCAACAAATGGATATATTATGGGATATTATTCAGCCACCAAAAAGAATGAAATCTTGCCATTTGCAGCAATATGGATGGAGTCAGAGGGCATCATGCTGAGTGAAATAAGTCAGTCAGAGAAAGACAAATACTGTATGATTTCACTTACATGTGGCATTTAGGAACCAAAACAGATGAATGTGTGGGAAGGGCAGGAAAAAAAAAGAGGGGGGCAGGCAAACCTTAAAGGCTCTTAACAGTAGAGAAAGAACTAAGGGCTGATGGAAGGAGGTGTGTGGGGAATGGGCTAGATGGCTGATGGATGTAAGGAGACACTTGTGATGAGCACTGGGTGTTATTTGTAAGTGACGAATTACTAAAGTCTACTCCTGAGCCCAATATTACACTGTATGTTAACTAACTAGATTTTAAGTAAAAATTTGGAAGATGAAACAATGAAGAATATTATATAAAGTTTATTGGAAATGAAATAAAACTGTTGTCTCTGAATGCTTGAATCTCATGCATTTTGTCCTCTTCTTTCCCCCTCTTTCCTCTGTATCTTTCTACAACTGAGAACTCTGTGAGGAAGTGGAGCAGGCCAGGGGGCTGGCACAAACAGAGCCCATGTTTTCCTAAGGGATGGCCCATGAGCCCAGCTGCCATCTTGATTCTGGCTGCCAGGAGCTGCTAAGGTTAAAGGGCACGTGAGGCCAGTCTAAGGAGATGCTTTCCATGCACAGCAGAGAGAGCAGTGCACAGCTTTTAAAAGGCAGGGAAGTAGGGTTTGACCAAGTGCTTAGCACATACTAGATATGATAATTGTTGACTCAGCTGAACGTAATGTTTTTACACACTGAGGAAAAATTTTCTCTCATTGCGAACAATGATAGCTCTACATCCTACTGCAATAAAATAAGCAAACCTTGAGATTCTATCTGGACCATTCAAGACTTATGGTATAGTCATGAGAAACAGCTATAAAATAAATGGCTACATGAGATAAGCCTTGATTTAACATCACTAATTCACTCTTCCCTGAAAGGAATTCAACACTGGGAGCTGATAGGGAGACAAGACATCTAAACAGATAATGTTTACTCTGGCATAACAATACTAAATCACATTATCTGACAATCCTCGGGGAATGGCCTTGCAATGTCAAGACAATGAGAAAATGATTTGAAATCAAGTTCATAGAAATCTAACTTTGATGTTCAAAATAATAAATCTGTCTCCTTGAATGCTGATAGGCAGCTAAATATTAGGATCCAAAATGATTACACAGGATGATAGGATACTTCTATGAAGATGATGGGGGTTAAAATTAAGTGGATTTGAGGCTATTTTAATGTATGATCACATTCCTACATCCCTTAAGCAACTCCCACACTTACCACCCTCCACACATTATACCAGGTGCCGGGGTACCAAAAGGGGGGCATGTGTGGTCCTTGTCATCTAGGGTCTCCAGGTCCAGTGAGCGATGGCTGTTACAGAAGCATGGACAGGACCCTGCCGGAGGCCCATGCAAGAGCCCTCTTCCTGTAAAGGGCATCAGACACTAGTCGGGAAGGATGAGCCAGAGTTTGTGAGTGGAGGTGTGTAGGAGGGGTAAAAGGCATTCTAGGCACAGGTTTAGCAATGAGAAAAAAGAATATGCTCAAGGGCTGATAAATATTTAGTAAGCCGGAGCTCAAGGCAACCGTGAGCAAGTGACACAGAGAGGGTGGAAGGGCAGGCTGAGGTCGGATTTAAACTTTTATGGCAGATTTCAAATGAGGGGCGACCAGATTAAGAGCTGTGCTCAAGGTCTCACAGAGAGCAGATGGGAGTCAAGGCCAGATCTAGGTGACTGGGAAGCCACGACGCTCTAACGAATACCACTTTCAGATTAAAAGGATAAGGTGTGATGCCGTAGTTCAGAGGCAACAAGGCATCCCAGACCTCCAGTTTGTTTTGGATGACCCTGCTGAAGGAAAGGAATAAAAACTGGCCCAGATCACTCCCTGCTCATTATTCCACATGCTTCTGTACTTGCTCAAAGACCTTGGTTTGATTTCATATGAGTCAGCCCAGGCCCACAACTGCCACAGGGGTGAGTTCTGACCCCCTTTCATGAAGGCTTAGTCACATCCCTGTCCAATCCATGTGTACAAGATTCACACAGGGTACCTGCTGCTTCCTCGTAAGGGCAGCCTGTCACAGACTGATGCAGCCAGATAGGAACACGGAGTGGGAAGCCCATTAGTGCCAGATGACCCACATCCCAGCTAACCCAGTGCTGTCCTGAATATATGAGCCCTAAGAGTGTCCCTCCATCATATAGAGAGAATAAGATGAATACCATCCCCCCACCAGCACCAATCACAAAGGCACAAAAGACACACTATCTCTACCTCTCAGCCTCCCCACAGAGTTCCCCCAACCCCTGCACTGCCACCTGGATTCTGAAATGGTACTGCTGACTGCTCTCTGCCATCTGCTCCATCCCATAACACCTGTAACAGACGAGAGCTGGCCAGATGACTGGACACCCTCCTGCTGTGGAAAAGCAGAGCCAAGAATCTCCTTCTGCTGGGGAACCTCAATACTCCCCGGTGAGGGCAGGCACACTGGAGTGTGCATTTATGGAGGAGAGCCTGCCCCTAGCAAGGTAAACATACATTTACTAGGGAGGAATCTGGAGTCCCAGAGCTCTCAAGGAATTTCTATCGTGATTCTCCCAAGAGCTCTTTGAGCTGTGTGTGGCAGAGCAATGCGTTCTCCATACATTCTTGCTTTCAGTGTAGCTTCACGTTCTAAGATGCCAGATGCTCTGCCCACACAATGTCCTAGGGAAGCCCCAGTTTCCTGCGGGAAACACAGCCATCTCTTGGCCTGCCATAGAGCCTAGGTCATTTTAATATCAGTTCCTTCCACACTGAAATGAACACAGCTGGGCTGAATACTGCGGCCCTGGGAGTTATGTCAAACCTCTGACGTAGTGATTCTAGTGAAATGTAACATCATTGCCAAGTGCAGAGGACAATGTGCCTCATGGGTGACTTTTACATCCAGCTCTGCTATGTTGGCTGTCCCATGGTACCTCGATGACTTTCAGCGATTGACTGCTTGCCTCCATACGCACGGTGAGGAAGGAACTTGGGGAGATAAGCAATGGGCCTTTGGAGGGTAAGTGTGCTCACAGGCCAGAAGCGGTGCCAAGTGGAAGTACTCTCCATGGTGCTCTGAGTTTTTCTGGCTTTCCCCAGAGACCATAAGCACTAAGCCATCCTCCAAGAGGCTGAGCCAAGAAAAGAATGGAATGCAAGATTCCCTTTGGAAAACAGGATCCTGCCAGCTGCCTGGTAGGCCACCTGAGTGCCTGCTGTAGTCAGAGAAGCCCCTTTGTGAACTAGGAAAGACTGCAAGGTCACAGATCCATCCCAGGGCAGCAGATCCAGAGTGGGCTGTAGGGAGCACTCAAAGAAAGAAAAAGCCAAGCTGGCATTCTTAGAAAGGCATTTACTTGGTCATTAGCCATAAGGAATAATTTCTTTTCTTTTCTTTTCTTTCTCATCTCTTTTTACCCTTCCACACTTGCTGTCACCCCCAGCACCCTATGTCCAGGTTCTCTTTTAGGGAAGAATGTGATCTTGCTTGTCTCTGTTCTTCAGACTTTTTTGTTACTTTGTTTCACTGATTTTTTCCCCACATAACACTGCAGTAAACCACTTCATGGAGGCCAAAATGTTTTACTCCACAGATACATGTTTGTATTTAAAAATCTTTCTTTTTTCTGGGAATCTTAAAAAACAAAAGTGAAGGGAACATAAAGGAGATGTGCTCAAAAAACCAGAATGAAGTCAAGGAGTCAGTATACCTTTTAAAGAAAAGCAGATGAGAGGTGATATTTGAAAAGAACTTAGGGTAGGAAGTTCATATATTTTAATGTCTGAAATATAGGTGTGGAAATAGCTCAACTCTGATATGTAGTCATCCAGGGGGGGAGGACTTATATGCCAGAGATTCTCTGCCAGGAAAAACTCTGGGACCATAAAAAGAAGGAAAAGAAAGGAGTCTGAGCCCCCTGCTTCAAAAAAGGGCAATACTGGAAGACTGTCCGCCCCACAGAAAATTCAGCCGTCAGCTCCACACCGAGGCCCACACGAATGGAATCATCAATAACCCTTGCCTGAAATCATGTTGAGAACACAAAGAAAGATCTATTTCTGGAAAAGAGCAAAGAAGAATGAAACTAGAGATGAAGCCCCCAAAGGAGATGTCGAACTGTCCTGTTAGGAGGCAGAGACTCCCCGATAACTAGGCCTGCATCTGCGCACAGACTTTCCTACGCTTGGGTGATCTTTCCAGAACAATCATAAAGTGACAGAGCATCCGACCCTGTCAGAAGTCAGCTCAGCATGCAATGCGGACCATTCAACTCTATCTGGCTCAGAGGGATGCAGAGTTAAAGCCTGACTGGATGTTAAAGGTAGGAGACTTTAAGAAACCGCTGTCTCTATACACATCAAAAGGTAAAGCTACTTGTTTATGATTAACCTATCTAGCCCACGGTCTGCTCTGAATGACGGCTGGAGATGGATGGGTGAGAGCTAAGGGAAATGGAAGGAAGAGACCAGTAGGGAGTGGAGAGGAAGGTATTAGTGACTTTGTATAATACAAATCACTAGAGGATGACATGTTCAGAATGATGTTTTCTCTGCATCTTTCTGAAAGAAATTGCTTGCTTGATTTAAACCCATGTAGCACTGAAACTCATGCCTCTATGTTATCATTGTTTTATAGGACTGAAGCATAGGCTTTAAGGTATTAAAAGCTATGCAGAATATATTAAGCAACAGCATCATCTTTCATTAATCTCTACACAACCCATTTCTGTGATCCTTGTACTTTCTGGGGCCTTCCACTCTTCTATGAAGTCTCTCTTAAGATTTAAGCTCTCCTCCAAGGTCCACATTTCCCTATAAACGCGATTGAAAAGATAGAAGAATAAAGTGTTTATCATAAATCTAGTTCCCAATCCCATCTTGTTCCAGTCCATGCATCACAGTTCTGCCTGGAGGGTTCAGAGATTTCACTTCTGAAATGAGGTCAAATTTCACTTCCTCACACCTTACCTTGGAAGCCCTGAAAGAGAAGGCGGTGGACTTGGTGTCTGACTTCGTCCGGTCCTGCAGTAGAAGGCCTTGGTCCTCTGTCAGGGCCAGGTAGTGGCCTGTGGTGATATGCCGGAGCCGGAAAGCCTGGCCCCATCGGATGTTACTGCCACTCCAACTGTGCAGAGAAAACAGCGGGGAAACTCAGTCTATTTCAATGTCTTTCCTGGGCTTTCTTCCACATGCTAGCAGAATTCTAACCCCTCTGTGGTTTATCCTCTTAAGGGCCAAAGGCATAGTCTCCTGGCTTGCTCTAGGATTTCAGGTGTCCTGACAACTTCTCTTGGGGCCTCTCAACACCAACAAGGAGGCACCTTTGTGCGCTGTGGGTGGAAATGCAAACTGGTGTAGCCACTGTGGAAAACAGTGTGGAGGTTCTTCAGAAGATTAAAAAGAATTACCACTTGATCCAGTAATTCCACTTCTGGCTATTTACCCAAAGAATATGACAACACTAATTCAAAGAGATAAATGCACCCCTGTGTTTACTGCAGCATTATGTATAAGAGCCAAGATATGCAAGCAACCCGAGTCTCCAACCACAGATGAATGGATTAAAAAGCTATGGTGCGTGTGTGTGCCCACAGGCACATACATGTACACAACAGACTAGTATTTAGCTATCAGAAAAGAACGAGCTCTTGTCATGGATGGATCCAGAGAATATAATGTTAAGTGAAATAAGTCACTCAGAGAAAGACAAATACCTTGTGATTTTCCCCACGTGTGAAATTTAAGAAAACAACTGAACAACAACAAAAAAAGATGAAAAATAGACTCAAATATAGAGAACAAACTGGTGGCTGGTAGAGCGAGTTGGATGGGAGGAAGGGTAAAATGAAGGGGATTATGTTACATTTATCTAAATGAACACTGAGTAAAGGTATAGAAGTCTTGAATCATATTGTACACCTGAAACTAATATAACACTGTGTGTTAATTATACTTCAATACAAATAAAAAGGGGAAAAAAAGGAACTCCAACAAGGAGGATGATCCTGGGACAAGTCAAAGATTTAATGTAACGGCAAGTCCCAAGCATCCAATTTTCCCTTCACTCCACTTTAGTTTCCTGATATGAAACAAATAAACACACAAAAAGAATGCCTTGTAAGGGAAACTTATTTCTGGAAAAGCAAAGCCATCCCTAACATACTATCTCAACTCAAACATTTTGCTACCACAAAGAATGCTATCTTCAAGAGCAATGGTAAAAATATTCATGCAACTTACACTCGCCAGGAAGAGGCAGATAATAAAGAAGTGAGCGTGTGCGCACATGTGTGTATGTGTGTGTGTATGTATGAGAGGGTGATCCATTCTGTGGAAAAAAAGTGAAGCAAGATAAGGTGATTTAGATAAGGGAGACTTCCCATTGAGTGGCAACCTTTCAGTGGTGCTACATCAAACTGTTGGCACTCAACAGATGTTATCTAGAGGAGAAATTATCCACTGAATAACTGAAACTCATTCTCTTTTGAGTTAGAATAAAATCTTTAAGTTAGAATATAATCTCATGGTTAGGCCTCTGGGGAAATGAACAACCATAACTGGAACTATACATACATACGTATTTTGACTTTTTAAAAAAGTCCACTAAGCAAGGTTTAATATCCTGAGAATAGGAGCATGTCAGAGCAAGCATTTTAACAGGGCTAGAAAGAGACTATAAATGCTCCAAGCAGCTACCAAGTGGGTACTCCTTAAAAGCAGTATTCTTTAAACCAGTAACCTCCAAAGAGTTTTTCAGTAAAAAACGTATATGTACCTACAGGTGTATGTATGTAAGTTCTAGTATTTTTCTCTGATCTATAATGGAGCCCACCTTGGGGGCATACACCCTCATGAGAGAGACATGAACTGTGAACATACGTTCAGCGGGAGGCTGAGAGAGCTGGCAGGAAGAGCAGAGAAGGAAAATTAAACAACTGTCCCTCCTCTGTTATCCTAAGCATTTAGGTTAGCTCTAGCCTGACTTGCAATCCCTCTCAGCAAAGTAATGGCTCAGAGCTTCTGGATCCCCCTTCGTAACATGACATTTGGAGACCACATGTTTTTACTCAAGCACACAGCTCAAGTCTCAGCCTCCCGTTCCTTTCAACGAGGTACAGTATGGTTTCTGACAAGTCCGGTAGATACGGTTTCCCACACGGCTACCTCTATCATGGTGGTTTAATCTCTGCCACAACCGCTAGTTTCATTTAAAGCTAACATTCCACTGGAGCCAACACAATTACTGAGAAAAGAAACACTAGCTGGGTTGCAGAGAATCTGTTTAAGAAAACAAATGGGAGAAGTACTTTGATGGCTTTCAGTAGACATCTCCAAGCTTGCCTTTTATAGCCTGGCTGCCACCAGAGGAAGGGAGGCAGGAGCCAGGGGCTGAGTGCAGGGCCACAAAGTCCTCTGGCTTCAGAATCAAAACAGAAGTCTTGGAAATTTTAATTCTCTCATATTCTCTCTCTCTCTGTGTATGTTTGTGTGTGCGTGTGTGCGTGTGTGTGTGTGTGTGTGTGTGTGTGTGTGTTGCTATTATTTAAAATCAAAGCCAGGAAAATTTCAAAACTTCATTCTGGGCCAAGAAACTTTTGAGTTTGCCAGGTGATGTGGAATAAATGAAATTTTTAAGAGAATGGGCAGTATAGGAAAATAAAGTAATTTGAGAAGACCAGCACCCTGACCCTCCATTACCTTATCCGAAGGGGTTCCACTCTCCACAGAGATCGGGCTCGTGTCCCAGCTCCCCCAGCTTCATAGAATATCCTCCTGCAAGCAGAGTTGGAGATGAGCTCACTGAGCAGGACACTGATCAGCACTGGGGAGGGAACAGCTCCCTGCAGGGACTGTTCAAATCCTCCCGAAGTCAGCGAAACTGAGAGCATGAGTCAAAGAGAAGCAGGAATTTCCAGGCTCAATCTCTTAAGAGGGAAAAAAGGTTCTAGAGGGGAGGGAAGTGCTCACCACATATGGATCAAGGACACTCGTGGACCATCAGGTGTAGAACAAAAAGGATTGTCCCCATTTCCACATCGGGAATCAAAACAGCCTCATCAAATACTATCAGAGCAGATACTAAAAGCTAGATTCTTTTAGGTTAAGCGTCTTGTAGTATTACACCTCTCAAAAATATATCTGTACTTTTCAAAAACGTATGTGTCCTTTTAAAACATGTAGGCAAAAAAGTATGAATTCATTTCCATTATTCTAGGAAGTCTGAAGCAAAGCTGTATGTTCAGCTGTTGTAGTGTTCATAACTTTCTTTATCACTGTACTGTTCTTGCATAAGGAAAATCTTTTAATTTTTTAATATACTTTTAAATTAAATATTTATCTTCGAATAATTTTAGGTTTACAAAGAAGTTGCAAAGACAGTACAAAGAATCGCATACTTTCACTTGGTGTCCCCTCATGGGATCTTGCATTATATGTACGATGTACATGCCACACTTGTCAAAATGAAGAAATCAACATTGTTAGGTCATGACTAGCTAAACTCAAGGCTTTGTTTGGATTTCAGCAACTTTCCATTAGCATTTTTCTTCCTGTTCCAGGATCCAATCCCGGAATACCACAATGCATTCAACTCTCCTGTCTCCCTTGTCTCCTCTGGTCTGTTCTTAGACTTCCTTTGTTTTCCATGGCTTTGACAATTTTGAGGAGTTGGTGGTCAGATATTCTGTAAAATGGCTCTTGATTTGGGTTGTCCTGATGTTTACCTGATGATTAGTAAACTCTGTTTCTCATTCCACACAATAGGGACAGACCTACCTATGTAAGCAAATAAATCTTGTTGAAGAGTGTATCTCATGAAGAGTGGTCCCAGATTACCTGGTATATGGAATCCAGATCCTTTTGGAGAATTTTGTGACCTTAGATCAAGACTGATCACTTAACTGCATTTAATTTGACCAATTTCACTAACTTAAATTCCCACCACAGAAGATTTTTATATATCACAACTGAATCACTCAAGCCCCAGAAGAATCTTGATCTAGATTTTGAGACAACAGGTAATCAATAGAGGTGAGGAGAAAATGTGAAGTTCTTATTTTTTATCTGAAGAAGTTCCATAATTAGGAGTTGGTTGAAAATACCAGCTTGGCAGTCAGGCAGACTCGAGTGTGAGTCTGTGAGCTGTGTGATCTTGTCAGGTCCCTTCACAGCTGTGTACTTGGTTCTGTCATCTGTAAAATGAGCCTAATTCAGTTACATAAGTCCCAGAATGGTTGTGAGAAGTTAATGCGTTTTTTTGATGTGCACAAAGATGTTCACAGATGTACAAAACACTGTGTGGTATGAATTTATCCAAACTTTGTTTAAATACAGATGTTTCTATCATGCATAGAAAAACACATGACACAGAAACACAATGAAACACTGCCTTCATAGTGGCTAGCTCCTGGTGGTGGGATGATAAAACACATTCTAAATCTTTTTCAAACTACATGTGATCAGCAAACACGCAGTAAATATTGAGAAAGAAATCCTGTGTAGCTCAGGAGCTCTAACTGCGCAGTGTCCCTATGCTGGGTCTAGAACAGTAATGATAACTCACAGGTCACGCAGACTTGCTGAGGTTTTCACCCCTGCTTCTCCCCACTCAGTGAGAACAGGAAAGGCCTCTCAGATAAAGAGGGTGGAACAGCTCACCCTAGGCCAAAGGAGTAGAGAACTCTCTCCCTCTGACATCTGAGGAATTCTCGAAGGTTTGTCCCTCCCACGCGGGAAATGCGGGCAGCTAGCTCCATTTAATCTTGTAAGGTTACAGAGGTTGAAACAACCTGTTCTCGTTCTCTAAAACAATTACCCAAGGAGAGGAGTAGAGTGGGTGGTGAGCTGAGGTGCTTTGAAAGCTGGGCTGACAGCTCACCCTCGGCTGCAAGAGGTTAAGAGTCTTACCCCAGGGGGCTTGACAAGCCAGAGGCAGAGCCAAGGACCAGAGCTCAGGCTGCTAGATTGCTTCTTTCAGGTTTACACCCTGGGAGAGTTGGCCTTTTCCACCTGGCTTGCTTTCAGGCTTTAGAAGGAATAGAAATGATTTCCTCTGGAAAGTCAGCTCCCTCCCTGTGGTATCACTTGCATGCCTGAAGGGCTGCTGGCCTCTTTTAGTGCATTCCTGATTTCCTATTCTTTTGAGTTCTCCCAGATTTCAGTATTCCTGGCCATCCTGGCCAGTTCGGAGGATCTATCTGAAGACACAAGACAATGAGGGGGCTTATCACTCGCCTCACCTAGACGGCCAATGCCATAGCACCCTCCTGGGATTGAGAGACCAGCTGATACAGAAATGCAGGGTCCAGTATAATGAACAGCTGCTTACTCACCCCTTCATGCTGCCTTACAAAGTCTAAACGCCTTCATGCTTCCTTATAAATGAAAGGAATAAGGCTTTTCATATGTGAATTTATTCCCCCCCCAGAGACAAATTAGATCCTGTGGAACCCTCCACCAAGGGAAGGTCACTTTTGCCATATTTCAATGATGGCATGCAATACCTGCTTCAGGGTGCCCATTTGGGGGAATTCCTGTCCATCCGTTTCACTCTCCCAAGCACCTCCTTTCAAATACTTGCACAGTCTTTCCTTTTATTCAGGCTCTTGTTCAAGTACTTGACAGGACTGCAACCAAATGACAAGTTTCTCCAGGCAGAGTTTCTGCCCAGGATGTTTCTATTTTGGTTCTAAATTTAATGACAGGTATGTGTGTGTGTAGGATGGGGAAGGGCAGGTCAAAGGTTATACACGGGATTATCATTTCATTTTTTCCAAATTCGTGCCCTTCAAAGAAGAATTGGAATGGGAAGAAAGAACTAGTGTGTTCAATGTGTTCCATCTTAGATGTAGCTAACTGCAAAATTCATAAAACTTCAGGTCTTTATCTACCTGCAACTCTTCCCTTTAATGCATAATATGATATTAAAGAGACAGTACATGAGCTCTTGCATAATTTTACTGTTTCAAAGAAAAAGGAAAGGAAAAATCACAATTGACTAGGATCACATGACATTATTTAGGGTATGGAATCCTTAATTCTAAGATCAGCCTAATGCCCTTCCTCAGAGAAAACTGTCAGTTTACTGGACCAGTGTCACGGAGTCAGGGAGTGAAATAATTAGGCACTTGCCATGGGTCGGTGCTTTATGTGTACTAGGTCACATCTGGTTTCCATGGAGAGAGATTCAGAGGACAGAACAAGTAGGAAGAAACTCAGAACAACAGGAATACAGACTGCCAATGCATGGTTTCTAAGACACACATTAACATATTCAAGTGCACTGCTCGGCTCCTTAAGGTCCTTTTAGTTCATCAGTTAAGGAACAAGCCATGGCTGGAGAGTTAGCCACGTGGTTTCTAGGCTGCCATCTGAAAGTAGCCTGTATATGACCTTTGGCAGGAGCCTGACCTAGATGCTCTTTTAGCTGTGAGGACGTGATCCCATGTATCTAATGAAGTAAAAGAAATGTAGCTAGCAAGGTTCCCATAGGCATTACAGAAAAACAAAGAATATATTACCTCTGGGAGATCATGCCCATTGCTGTTACAAGTTCAGCTTAATGCAGATCCAGTTTCATTTTTAAAAAATATTTATCAGATTTCTATAGTTACAGGGGCCAAGCTCTTTATACTCCATTCTTTTGATGTGAGACAGACTACTGAGGGACCCTTCAGTGTGAGTTTAAGATCTGGATTAGTATCTTCCATCTCTTGGTTTTGAATTTTTGAAAAGCACCCATTGAGTAGCCAAGCAGAGGACCACAGAAAGCACTTCCCTTGGAAGTATCTTCAGAATCTTGCCCTTGGCAACATCCAGCTCCTATTTTTCCAATCCTAGTTGGTAATAAGCAAAATGAAATCACCCAAGGCCACCTAAATGACTTCACACACGGGAGGTGGGGAGAGATCTGCCCTTCTGCCTTTGAGGGTGAATATCTTAGGTACACAAACTCTCCAGAGTGACTCACTTGATTTCTGTCACTGAATGGGTGCTTCCAGCTACAATAAATACTACCAGAAACTCCTTATGCAGAGCAGAAATCAAAGAAAAGGAAGGTACTGGGAAGCATTATGGAACAACTTGCCTAAGAACAGCATGTGCCTCCAGGTACCCCTGTGAGCAAGTTCCAGTGCACTGCCATTCCTATCTCACAAACTAGATCCCATGGCTGTCCACTGACCAATGTTCACAGAATTCATCTGTGGTCATGCCCGAATGCAAATTCTTTAGCCGAGGCACCTGAGACTGGAGACAGCGGGGAGGATGACGACATTATGGGCTTACCTGTGCTGGGCATCATTCTGGTCTGTAGATGGTATCGTCAAACACTCATCATGACCATGGAAGAGACGTACTACGTGCCCACCAAGTAGGTATCCTAGTGAGAGAATCATATTCTACTATGAACTTATGGGAAATTTAATGATGACAACACGGAGTTTAAAAAGGGTAAATTTGTGCAAGTCTGAGTCAGTTATGGAAAACACCAAGAAAGAAGCATTTGGAAAAATGTCAGATTCCGTGAATTCTGGACTGAGGAAGAACAGACAAGATAGTCAAAACAATTATAACATTGAAAGTTAGGATTTCAGAGATGAGCAAGTTCATCATCAAAATGTCGGGTAAAAATAGTGTCAGCTCTATCATTAAAAGGAAAATGACATTGCTACTGTGAGGAAGATAAGGATTTTCCAGTTGCCTCGGATGAAAATATATCCAGCATGAAATTCCTGGGTAAGCGCTTACATTCTCTATGTGTATATTTTGTGGCAAAACCCCAACCAAACCGCAGTCGTGGTGAAGAACAAGGGTGCTGGGAAGGAGGTCAGTAAAGTATTACTAAGAGCTGTTTTAGGGGAAGCTACTTTTGAATGCATTTAACAGACACAGATCAAACCTGGATGCTCAGCCTCCAGCACCAAGGGGAGGCAAAATATCATTCCAGGATCCCAAAGCCTATGAGCTACTATCAATAAGCACTTAACTTTCACCATAAGCAATCTCAATAGCCATGGAGTTGTGAGATGTATGGGAAACAATGAGCTTCAAGGACATGATGACCCATTAGTCTTCAAATAAATTCTGAGCCTTAATTCAAAGAACATACTGGGAGAGGGATTCCAGGCTGAGGTTTACCTTGTACAAAGAAATGGGATTTGATCGCTTTGAATAAAAAAAAAATTCTCTAGACTAGTCTATTCCTAGGAGACATATGGACTTAATACACTCATGTCTGCATCAGGACTTTTTTAAAAAAAAAAGTCACATAATTAAATCACTTTAGGGGCTACCAAACTATCTTGGGTATTGAATTAACAGTAAGAATGATGAAATGAAATCATGCCAGAGGAGAAAAGGCTGTTTATCATTACATCTTGTACAGGGACAGTGTGATAGTCCCATTTTTTATTTTTTATTTTTTGTAACCAGGTGAGGCAAATTCTTCTTAAGCTTCTCTCAAATAGTCAGAAATCATTTCCCAATTTTCCTCTACTTTACTGTACTGACAGTTCCAGTTATATACCTTTCTTTGCATTAAAATCATTCATGATATACTGTAGGGGAATTCTTAATAGCCAATTTATTTAGAAAAATTAAAACCTTCCCCAATCCTGCTCTTGATTAAACTCTGTCATCTCATGATGGCGAGGTCATACCCCACTTGGATCCATCCCTTGCAGTCCTCAGGCTCTTCCAATCAATATTCTAATCATGGAGAGAAAACTGCCAAGTGCTGGTGTATCACAGCCCTTCCTAACTGAACTCTAGCTGGGCAATATCCAGGGAAAAAGGGTCATTATGAGGCTCACTTATGCTCTCAGGGCTGAAGTGGGCTCTCATGAGGGGATGCTGAGAGGGCATTTTCTGCCTGGGCAGACGACTCAAGAGATGAGCTATCCAGGCTGAATTACAAGGACATTCAACACATCGATAAGGACCTTTTTGATGTGATTTGCAAACACTTCTTAATTAATCTCCACAAGTCGTCTGTTGGGACTGGGGGATCATTTTATTCCTACTGTGAAAATGAAAAATTTAACATGGGGGAAGATCCAGTCCAAACCTCCCCGGGGAAGACTAAAACCCAGAGCTTCTTGATTCCTGACAGAAAGGGAATGATAACAGACTCAAGGTGGTGGGTTAGTTCTGGTGTAACAGAAGAGGGCGAAACACCACCTGCCTTTTTAAAGCCTTCCACACGTTGCTGACAGAGTTAAAAAGTCTGTCATTTTGTGACAATTCAGCTTTGTTCTGATGTCTTCTGAAACTAAGGCAACACCTTGATGTCCTCATTTTTCCCTCTATTTTCAAACATCTTATCACAGAAGGGCATTTCCAGTTTGAAACTACTGGGCTCAAGATCAAAAATCTGGTTAAAACTGTGGTAGGAGTAAGTTTTTAAACATGCTGACCTTGCTGTAAAGTGCTATAATGTAAGATGATAACCTATAGCCGTCACTGGCATTCGATTACTCTTTTCAGCTGCAACATTACCCATGAGTATGGTAAGTCCCACATCTTTATTTTTTAACTTGAAAGGTGCATTGACTTTGCCTGGCTCCAAGAATTAGGGTATATTAAACCAACTTTGATGCTTTTACTTCCACGGGAAAAATAAACTACTGAGAAAACTGATTACTGTTCAATGGCAGCATACGAAAAAGCCCACCTTCTTCAACACTACTTCCTGAGCACGTAGGATGTACATTCCAGAGTGTCTGCATAAAAGAGGCGTCCACTTGTACGTTCCCGTTTGACACTGAGAGATGCTGCAGCAGAAACAGAAATGAGACATTTGTTAAATCACCAGGCCAGTCCTGACAGAAGGAGCTCAACCTAGAATCTCAAGGATTGAATAAAAGAGTCTCCCTGTCATCAAGCTCTTTCTACACCGCCCTTGGCAGACTGCTCCACCCATTCTAGAAGCAGCTTCAAAGTGGGACACTATTCAGGGAAGAAGTTTCCAGCCACAGAGGCGGCAGACGACTGTTGACTCCTTCCCCTCAGCTGGATCCCTGATTCAACAGAAAGTCATAAAATGTTTCATCCTGTTAGAAGGGAATTCACAAATAGCAAAAATGACTTCGGCATTTGGTCTAGGCGAAATAAATTGCCCGCAGGATTGGTGCTGAGATGCTTAAAAACTTTTGACACTTCTCTGATATTCAGACACCTGAGGGCTTGCTGTCAGTGAAGCCCAGTACCCCATCCCAAGATGCAAAGATCTTACCTGCATCTCTCAAGCCCTGTGACATGCCATTGGCCGAAACATTTTAAATTCTCCATTTCTCCCATATCAGTTTATTTCCCTGTATCCTGTTCTTTCTGGCTTGTTCTTTGCCGAACAAGAGCTAAACCGTGTGGGAAATTCACAGTAGCGGAAGCTAATGTAGAAGTGGTTTTCTCAGGAAGGGCCTGGAGCATTTTAGCAGAGTTGCTGGGCACAGTACCTTCATCTGAAAGGACAACTAACAGTTAAATTCCAGGCCCCATGATAATGGAGCAGGGGAGAGAACTGAACCACCTATCTCTCCCCTATACTGTGCAAAGGATTCTTATCCTACCCAACCTACTGTGGCACAGTTCGCCTCCATCATGAGGTCCTAAAGGAAAAATGTGAAAGCGAAAAGATGCCTCCTAGGAGGTACTTACAAGGTATCTTTCAGAGGACACGCTGACGAGAATGAGGTCATCACCAATTCGAACTTTCTCTCCCTCAGATCTCTGTTTGGATGCCGGATGTATGGTCCACCAACAGGCTTCTCCTACACAAATGCTCCTTGAGTTAGTCATTGCTTCATGGAAATCAGTGTCCCTAATTCTGTCCCTCATTCTCCCTCTCCTGGTAACAATCCCTCCAGTGCGCAGGCGCACGCATACGCACACTCCAGACCTCAGTCTCTATTTAGCCCCATATCCACTTGACTACGTCCATCACTTTTGTCCTCTCTGGCAACAGAAAGACAGTGTTTGGGAGAGAGTATTGGAGGTCAGAAACTATAGAAGCCTTTGAATATTTTTAAGACATAGAGAAAAATTCATTCTTCAAAGGCATTTACAAATCTTTAATTGACTTCGCTGGTCTACTGACAACTTACACACTTTTATCTTTGCCACACTCTCCAAGAAATTCTATTAAAACATAAATAATTTTGGGGTGCCTGGGTGGCTCAGTAGGTTAAAGCCTCTGCCTTTGGCTCAGGTCATGATCCCCGGGTCCTGGGATCAAGCCCCACATCGGGCTCTCTGCTCGACGGAGAGCCTGCTTCCTCCTCTGTCTCTGCCTGCCTCTCTGCCTAGTTGTGATCTCTGTCAAATAAATAAATAAATAAAATATTTAAAAAAACCATAAGTAATTCTACTAAAAAAAAAATCAGATTTTCAAAAGGCTTAAATCTACAAAGACTAGGACAGCAGGTGGAAAGTTGATAGCAGAGAAGAGAAATGAACAATTTGGAAAAAGGAAAGCAGATAGATGCTTTCAGTGAACAGAAAGCTAAAACCCAAGTCTTTATGAAAGTAAGAAAATGGAGGAGAAGTTCTCAAGAAATAAGGCGATCCCTGCTGCATGTTTCACAGGAAGTCTCTGGAATTGGAGGTAAGTTACTATAAAGGTAGCAGCAGAAGATGAGGTTGAAAACAGAATGGACTAAAAGCTATTAAGGAAATTTTATCTCCTGGCATCCTTTCCTGTACCCTGCATGGCTAGATGACTCCTTCTCCTCTACCCTACAAAAGATTAGGAGTTACATCTGTGGAATGACCAACCATAAAAGTTCTGGTTCTGTAATACCAACGACTGTCAAACAAGGAAGTGAAAAGTACTGCAAAAAATAGAGAATCATTAAAATTTTATGTCCTTGTAAGTAAACCCCCAGCTCCTTTCCCTCTGCCTCTATGCCTCATACACTAGCTGGGATGTTAAATCTCCTCCTCCCTCACATATAAGGATTCCTCTTTAGGGGAGCCAAACTACCCAAGATAACTTTTACTGACTTGATTTAAAAATGAAGGAAGACCAAGGATCACCTGATATCCAAGCCACAGCACTAACACAAACGGCAAGAACAAAACAGTGGGGAAAGAGACTTGAAGAAAGCAAAGATTATGAAGAGCCGAAGAAAACTTTTAAAAAGTCATATAATTTATAATTGCAGAGAGATAAGAAAAAGTTACATTCATAAAGCAGCAATGAAAATACCCATGAATGATCACTTTGGATAAAAAGTCTTCAATCCTGAAAGAGAAAGAAAGAAACAAAAGGGTTATAGGATAAAGTTGAAAAAAATCTCCCCAAAGAACGAAGAGAAACAGATTAGAAATACGAGTGAAGAGAAAAATAGAAAACCAATCTAGAGGATTTCCAGAAAACATGAGCAGAGAAAACAAAGTTAGGAATTAACAAAGAGATAGTATTAAACATTTGCCAAAGCTAGAAGACAAGAATTCAGATTGAAAAGGCCCACAGATTCCCTAGCACAGTGGAGAGAGACCCACACCAGGGTCCATTCTCATGAGCCTTGGAACAAATAGGATCCATGCCCAGATGTATCACTGTGGAATTTCAGACAGAAGGGCAAAAGAGAAGACCAGTAGTTCTGAGAAAATATAAGTATGCCTTACATAAAAGATCGGGAATCTGAATGTAGATGTCTCAATAGCCAGCCATAAGCTAGAAGAAAATGAAGAAAACCTTCATGATGCAGTGGACAAAATATATTTCCAATGTAGAATACCATGAATTACTTGTGAAGCTGGAATTAAGGAACTTTTAGATGACAATTTACCTCCCTTTGATCTTTTCTGTAAAAGCTACTAGATAATGGGGTTCCACCAAAGTGATGTGGTAAACCAATGAGGAGGGTAAAAAACAAACAAACATGAGATCTGGGAAACATGGAATCTAGAAGAGAGACAAAGGAAATTTTCTGGATGATGGTGGATGTTTCAAGAAGAAGACTCTAACAGAACAGGTGATATGAATGAATCTGATCACGGGCAAGTTTCAGTTCTACAGGCAGTTTGAAATGAAAGACTGGATCACAGAAAATCCAGTGTACAGTTTTTTTTTTTCCCCCCGACTCTTAAAAAGTCTAAAATCATTTTACCAATGTAAAAAGAATGAACATATGGGATTTTCCTGGTTATGTGCTCTAAGACAGACCCCTGGTTTACATCTCAAGGCCAGCTCACAATGGTGAGTGTGAGACTTCACACATTTTGTAAATTGTCAGCCAAGGTTGTCAACACCTTAGAGGAAATTATATTTTAAGAATAACACTTAAGCTGAAAGCACATCAACCTCAAAGCCAATGCACATATAATCTTATTTTAAGGCAAAAAACTTAATGGGTGGAGGCAAACCCACTCTCCGGCTTTGTCCAAAAATGAGAAGAGGAGAGGCAGAGGGTTCTCCTCAGGAATTCTCAGACATTCCCGTGCATAATGCAGAGATGGCAGGTGCCCAGGGTTTAATCTCTTGTGTTTTGTTTTTGTCTTGGTTTTTTTTTTTCTTTTTTCCTCTAGCTCCTCTGTAAAATCAGACAATTTGAATCATCCCCGTAAGAACTGACAGAGTGTTGGAACAACCTGGACTTTTGTCCTTTGACTACCCAACAAAGGATTTTCCCTTATTTGGGGAAAATGTCATGATAGTAAAGATTGTGTTCAAATTAGAATCATTCTATAGTGTGACCTAGGATGTTTTCTCTGGCCTCTCTTTTTTCCTGTCCATTTTCCAAAGTCTGGGTTTTCTACTTTAGAGCAGGTTCTACCCATCCTTCACCCAGTAAACTCTCATACTGCTTGAGTGAACCTGAATTAGTTTCTGCCATTTGCAACCAAGAATCCTGACTTATAGGCCAACCTGTAAATGGAGCAGAAATTCCATACACTTGCCCTTGATGGATGGTCAGATTACCTATGAATGTTTCCAGCCACAGAGAGCACCCCACACCCCAAGGCCAGCTATTAGGATAATTGCAGCTATTGAAACATGGTTTTCTTCATTGAGATGAAGTATGCCTCCTTTCAACTTCTAACTGCAGCTCCCTTGGTTTATGCAATAACCCACAGCAAGCCAGACCCTTCTTTGATACTATAACTGAGTATGTATAGTTATACTGATCCTCTGTTCTTCATTTCTGGTTTCCAGGGAGAAGTTGCATTATCCTGGTCACCATCTCTCTCAGGATCCACCTCCTGTCAATATTTTTGACTGAACTCAAAACACACAAAAAAGCCAGTGTCTCCCAGGTATAGGACTATGGTGAAGGCATTATGCTTTCCTTCATTCTTAGTTCCTATGTCCCTATCACACATTGTTTCCTTCTTATTCACCTAAATTTTATCAAACCTATTTCTTGACCCCACCAGCTGGATGGTTTGGCAGCCAAAATGAGGAACATATTCAGTACCCTTAAGCCCTTAGCACAAGACCCCAGTGAGCAGGAGATCTGGTAATATTGACTTACCTGTGGCATTTTCCCGTAGACCTACATCAAAGGCAAGTTTATCTGTCTGGGATCTTGATGTGGTCAAACATGTTAGATACTGTGGAACAAGAGCAGATGCTAGTGAAGTCATGCTCTTCTACTGGGTCTTGGCTTCTCTCCACTAGCTGGCTTCCACTTTTCAATTCTGACATTGAATTACTGTAGAAAGGGCTTGTTTATTGTAGTCAGTGATATATAACACTTCCAAAATATACTTTTGTAGTATATTTAAAATCTCAAAGATGTTCTTATGTGATGACCCAGTGATTTAACTTCTGGGACCATACGCTACAGAAATAAGTCTGAAATTATTATTTTGAACATATTCAATCATATGCTTTATGAATTCAAAATATGCTTTATGAGTTCAAAAATACTGAGGAACTCTTACACTGGAGACAATAAAAGTGGAACATATACAACTAACAATAATGGAAAGGCTGATAAACTTTGGTACTTCATTTTATGAAATATGCTATCATTAAGAGTTTTTATCATGAGTGTGTAATAGCATGGAACATATACAGCACAGTACACTTGCACAGGTAATAGATATGCAAAATTTAAATACCTGGCAACTATGCTAAAAGGAATTACACCAAACTGATAACTGAAGTTCTCTTTGGACAGTGAGAGATACCATGATGATTCCCCCACTTCTACCAAGTTTGTTTTTCAAACTTTCTAAGAGCTGTGGAACTTCTTAGTATCTATGCTTTTTTTTTTTTAACTGTAAAATACATGTGCATGTAAAACTTAACAATGATATTTAAAATAACTTAATAATGGGGGAAAAAACCCTGGCCCATTCCTCGCCTCCTTTACTGACAGGCACAGCAGCTGATCTTGGATTTAGACCAGTTGGCAGATATGCGCTTAGAAAGTTATTTTCTGAGTTATTCTTCTACTTCTCTGCAACAGGAAAATGGAGAATCACCCCACTGTCCACAGTCCTATGTCCCCAGCTTCATTATCAGAGCTGCTCTTAAAAAGAACTAGCTAGTATAGAGTTTATCTTAACTTTTTTTGAGGGGGAGGGTCAGGACAGTAAATCTAATAATAAATAACATAATCCTTCAGCTCTCTGCCATGCTGTTGGCCTGAGTTTTCAAAGACAAGAGAAACATGCTGTTTGAGGGTTGGGTCTATTTATGTAGGAAAAAACAAATATGAAGGTTTGATTTACTCTATGGATAAGCACCAGGTTCCAAAAGATACACGCTCAATTCTCGATTCTAGACATCATTAAGATACAGAGTTTCCAACTCCCTAAATGTCCCCATCTCCTGCTCCAATAACCTTCCATTTGGTCACTTTTGTTCTCTGTCCTTTGCTACAAAAGACTACAATAGACGAATGTTGAGGTTGAAAAGGTCAACTTCTTACCAGTGCTCAGGGAAAAAAAATGCTGCAATAAATAAATTATTTAAGAGGCAGCTGCTGCCGCCACTGCCAGTGTGACAGTTCAAGCTTTGAGATGAACTTTGCAGCATACTGCAGGTGTACACGTGTGGAAATGAAGTCTGGAATTGATGTAACATTTTCCACTAGGGCCAGACAAAGATGACAAGACTTCCTCACACTGAGAGAGCAAGTGAGGATGACAGATGCAGGGACAGGAGCAAACACGTTGAGAGCTGACATGTATCATATTCGATGGGGATCACGATTATCCTCCTTAAGATGCCCTGTCCTATATTGTTTTACAAATTGCATTGACTTAAAACTTGAACAATTTTTTCTCAGCTTACATTGAGTTATCCACATTTTGGTTGATTCTGGTTCTAGAGCCCTAACTGGTTACAGCCCAATGAGCTTTCTGGGACTGTTCTGCTTCATGTCTTCCTACTGCCTCTGGATTCGTGTAATACCTTCAAATGACTCCAGGACTGAAGGCAATGGATACAATCCCATTCCCTGCAGCTAGTCAAAAAGTTGAAACTTCACAAAAATCTCATCTGATTGATTTTTCTTCTATCCTGGCTATCCTTATATGCTCAAGAACTCCATCATTTCACAATTTATTTCTTCATTAAGTCAACAAATACTTATTGAGCACCTAGTATGTCAAGGCACAGTCCTTAGTGGAGTTAGGTTTAGTGAAATTAAAAAAAAAAAAAAAAAAAGACAGGGTCTTCTGCCTCGTGGAGTGAGGAGGAGGGTAGTCAGACATTAAGCAAATACGTAACTGGAAAATGAGATAAGTTATATGAAGGAAACGAAAAGTCAGTGTGTTCTAATTATTTACATTTCAAATAATTTCTGCTGTTAATAATCTACAGGCTTGTTGGTTTCCTCTACCTTATCCCTTCCTTTTCCTCCTCCTCAAATGGTGAAAGCAGACATCCGATGTGCTTACCATTCCGCTGAAGGAGTGCCGCAGGAGAATCGCGTGGCCATATAGCAGGGTCCTGTGGCCACCCCCTTGTGCTGCCTGTGGGAAACGACAAGGAAAAATGTCAGCACCAGCAGCTGGTGGCCCCTCTGAGAGCAAAGCATGACAAGAATTCTGGAAGACAGACTACAAAGAAAAGAGCCATGGCAAAGCTCCCAAAGAATTCATTCTAGAAGTAAGTGGCCAGCCTACAGGCATGGGGGAGACGCGTGACCACAGCCATGCAACATCCCTGGGAGAGGGTGTGTGAGGCCAAACCTCCTTTTGGAAATGTCCCCTGCCTGGGATCAACAGAAACCCCAAGCTGTTCCACCAGAGAAGCATATAAATGAGATATGTACTGCTTACCTTCCTTTGAAACTTCTCAGAAGCGTTCAGAGCGAGAGAGAGAAACAAATGTGATGTCACTCTAGCCTAGCGACAGAAAAGCAGCTTGGGGGACAGGCATATGGTCACATTCTACACCCTGCGGTCTTTCCCCTTCAAGGCACTTGGCCTTCTACCCAATCAGTTAAATGGGTCTTATTCACCAGATCTCACCATTCCAGCTGACTCTGAAACCCAGGACTTTCAAAGGACAACCAGTAATGCAGAAATAGGTCCATTGGTTGAGGTACCACCTGGTTCCTTCTCTGCCTCCCCGGGCAACCCCACTTGGGCTGTTTACTCAGTGGGAGCCAACCAGCAAGAGATGCTCAAGAGGAGAGGCAGCCCACCAGAAAGCCACTGTGTCTGCTGCTCTTCCCCTGAGTCTGAGTCACACATCGCTATCTGAACTGAATAGCACACGATCACAGACGAAACTGTTACTATGGAAAAAACTGAAATCTAGAAGAAATCCTACAATTTTGGGACATCAACCTTTTCAACCTTTTACTGAAATCTCTTCTTATCCTATGTTTCCTATCCTATTCCTACCCCCTCAGAGGCAGTCAAATAGTTTTGATCACACACGCCTTTTAGGAAAAAAGTATTTGGGCACAGGACCCCATCACTAATGCATAAAAACATTTGAGCAGAGGACCCCATCCTTAGCACACAAAAAAGCATCCAAATGCTGAGATGAAAATGAATCCTAAAGAGAAATTCTAACACTTGTCTTCTATATGCCAAGGGCACCTCTTATGGCCCTTATTTTATTTAGACCCACATACCAGCAGCCCCAGAGGTGGTCTGAGGTTCTGCTCCTCTCCTGTGCCTACCCTGCCTCAGAGCAATGAGCAACAAAGGGGAAAGCTGGGGGTATGGAGAGAAGGTGCAGGTCTGAATAATAAGGTCTAGAGTCATTTTATTTCAACTCTATTTGGATTAAAAGAATCACTCTGTCAAAGAGATAATCTTTTCATGTCATACTAGGAGGCTCAAGAAAAGAAAAATGATAGACGTGGTATCATGGTTTTTGAAAAGCAGATAACCATATATAAATGGGGCTGTACTCTCCTCAGAGCTTGGAGAGATTTAAGGGCTTCCCAGACTTCAATACAATGGAGGAATTAAATGTTCTTTGTGCTATTTCCGAATTTCTTGAAATCATTCGAACTAACTTCAGTTGCTGTATTAACAAATGTGTCAACAGCTATGTTAAAATTAGTCACACCAAATAATTTGTACATCCGTCAGTCTGATATTTTCCCGGCATACCTGCAATATTAGAAGCTAATTGATAGCGCATGATGACTTAGGTGTGGGTGTGTGCTTCCAAAACGGTCCCGTGTCTCCAGCTAAACTACTGGTGTTAACCATGGGTCACACCCCCATCTTTGTTCCCATCAACCCAGCAAGTAATCTTAAAAAGAGTCCAGCATCGCTGACCACAGAAAGTGGCACGGGAGAGGTCCGTGCTCCTCCTCTTCTCTGGCACTGCTGGAAACCTCTCCTGGCCCTCATGTCCTTTATTATAGTGCCAAGAGAAAAGCAGAGAGACAAAGTCCAGGTGCCCCACTGGGACTGAATGCGACAGCACTGTGCTGCACCCAGGAGGTTTCCCAGCCCCACTCCTCCCTCCACTAGGGCAACAATCTCTCTGCGGGTGGATGTCTGCTTGTTACAGCCTAAGCCTCTGGACGTTGCTCCACAGTACTTGCTTCGCTAGGGCCTGGGGTGGAGCCTGGGAATTAGCATTTCTAAAAAGTTCCCAGGGACATGACACTGAAGTTCCTGGTCCTGTGATGACATCCTGAGAACCACTGCTTAAGGAACGATCAAGCTTCAGTGCTTGGAAGAGGAGAGGAGCTTTTCCTGCAGAAGCTTTGATATTCATCATTCTGGGAGATCTACTCTGGGCACAGGCTATACGTAGGTGCTTTACGTAACATCGTAGCTCGTTCTCCTAAGTTTCCTAAGTAGGAATAATTTCTTCCATTTATAAGGTGAGGAGTTTGAAGTTCAAAAAGGGTAAGTATCTTGCCGTCTATCATATGGCTGGATGTGGTGGGGGGTGGGGAGTGAACTCACAGTTCATTGCAGAACTTGAGCTCGTTTCACTCTGGTTTCTGTAATATCTTCATTTGCCGACTGTGTACAAAACCACTATACAAAGTAACCAGGGAAGCAGGAGATGGACATATTTCCTCAGCTCCTAAATGAAGGTGAACTCTTATGGCTGGGATTTAGTGAACACTAAGCATCCAGCAGACACAGAACCATGCCAAGTGTGCTATGTGTATGATCTCACTTTATATTTGCCATTAATGCTGTGATATAATTAGAGTAATTATCTCCATTTTATGGCAATGCAAACTGAGGTTTCAAGAGGTTACATAACTTGCTCAAAGTCATACAGGTTCTAAGGGCAGAGTTGGGATTTAACCATTTGCTACGTTGTCTCCTTCTCGGTAGTCTGGTCTACAAGAAAGTCTACAAAGACTCGGTATTAAAAAAAAAAATGTTACAAATAGGAAACAATCTGCCTATTAACACAGATGAAAACAAGAATCACTGGAATAGACCAGGAGGGTAAAAAGGGCATTGAGAAATAGCTTTTATTTTTTAATTTAATTTTTTTAAAATTTATTTTTAGATTATTTTTTATAAACATATATTTCTATCCCCAGGGGTACAGGTCTGTGAATCATCAGGTTTACACACTTTACAGCACTCACCATAGTACATACCCTCCCCAATGTCCATAACCCCACCCCCCTTCTCCCAACCCTCTTCCCCCCAGCAACCCTCAGTTTGTTTTGTAAGATTAAGAGTCACTTATGGGGGATGCCTGGGTGGCTCAGTTGGTTAAGCAGCTTCCTTCGGCTCAGGTCATGATCCCAGCGTCCTGTGATCGAGTCCCACATCGGGCTCCTTGCTCAGCAGGGAGCCTGCTTCTCCCTCTGCCTCTGCCTGCCACTCTGTCTGCCTGTGCTTGCTCTCTCCCCCTCTCTCTCTGATAAATAAATACAATCTTTAAAAAAAAAAAAAAAGAGTCACTTATGGTTTGTCTCCCTCCCAATCCCATCTTGTTTCATTTATTCTTCTCCTACCCCCTTAACCCCCCATGTTGCATCTCCACTTCCTCATATCAGGGGGATCCTATGATAGTTGTCTTTCTCTGATTGACTTATTTCGCTAAACATGATACCCTCTAGTTCCATCCATGTCATCGCAAATGGCAAGATTTCATTTCTTTTGATGGCTGCATAGTATTCCATTGTATATATGGAATATACATCTTCTTTATCCATTCATCTGTTGATGGACATCTAGCTTTATTGATAAGGTAGACCGTGACGGGTCCAAGTGTTGATCGTCAATGAAAGTTAGGAGGAGGAAACCCACGTGAGCAAAGGCCTGGAGGTGGAGAGTACAGAGCCCACGTGGGGACTAGTCAATAATTCACTGACTAGCACTGGGGTCAGCTGCAAGGAGAGGCAGCATCTGGAAAAAAGTTAGGGCACAGATATGGGGCAGTCAGATTATGGAGGACGATGACTGACCGTTCCACAGCTACCGGGACACTGGTGTAGGGTTTTATTTGTTTGTTTTTCTTAGTAGTGTAGGTTTTTAGAAGGAGAGTGTCGCAATCCAACATGCACCTTTGGAGGTAACCCTGACAGCACAATGGTGGAAGAACTGGAGGGTGTCAAACCCCAGGGACAGAAAAAATCATTCTTTCATTTTGTTTCTATGACAACAGGAGAGTGTAGACCAAAACCTTGGTGTCATCCTTGACTCCTTCCTCCCGCTCAGGCTCTATATGGGTGCCACCTTCGAAATGCATTCTACACCAAGTATTCAGTACCCTGCTGCTGCCAGGCTGGTTCAGCCTACTGCCTGTTTTACCTGGATGGCAGTAATGGCCTCCTAACTCTGCTACCTGCTGCACCCCTACTTCCCACTCCGTCTTGTAGTCAGAGCCAACATGGCAGCCACAGCCAACATTTTATAGCCGTTAGTTACATCGTGTTACCTTCTTGTTCAGCTCTCCCCCTATTCCCCTGCCACCCACCATGGCTCCCTTTTGCACTTAGACGTGCAATGTCCTTGCCATGGCCTCCAAGACCCTGCATCAGGACATGGCAAATATTCTCTGTAAAAGACCAGACAGTAAAGATTTTAGGCTTTACAGGGCACAGGTGGTCTCTGTCATATGGTCTTTATTTCAACCAACTTTTTCAAAACTTAAAAACCATTCTTATCTAGAGAGCTGTCCATAAATAAGCCACAGCCTGGATATGGCCCCAAGCATTGGTTGCTGATCTTTGTTGTCCCTGATCTAGTTCCAACTCTGACGTCATCACTTACCATGAGTGTGAGCCCCATCACCACCTCTGCTCCTGCCACTTGGGCCTCCCTCTGTTATTCAGACTAGGCTGCTCCCTCCTAGAACAGGACCCCGGTGCATGTGTTCCTTTCCACCTGGAATGCTCTTCCCTCCAATATCCTCATGGCTTAGGGCCGGCTCTATTCAGTTCTGTGCTTATATATCTCATTACAGAAACCCTTCTGAAAGAAAAAGGGTCTTATCACTCCTTCTGAAAGAAAAATCACCCTTACTCTGTCATAATTTGCTGCTATATTATTTCTTGAGGCATTTAGTATCAACTGACATGAATTCATGTTATTTTTGATATCTATCTTCTGCCACTCCCAAAGATATAAGGTCCGTGTGCCTGTTGTGTTCTCTGCCATACCAACATCACTTTTATCAGTGCCTGGCAAAGAGGAGGCACTCACATTCATATTTCCTGGAGGAATAAATAATAATTATACAAAATGATCCTTTTGTCTCCTTTTTACAGATGGGAAAAGAAAAACTGTCCCATACTCAGTTTGTAAGCAGTGAGCCTGGATCTGAACCTGTACCACAAATTCTACTAACTCTTTCCACAGTTTGACTAATTCTGGAAGAACATTCCAGGAAAGATGTGATATGCTATACAGATGACTGCATAGGCCTGTTCACAGGAAATCCAGACCTCAAGACTGTGAGGCTTCATGGGGATGGCAGTCCTGTTCCTCCACAAGTGACCTCCACAGGCACCACTGGCAGGAGGAGATTCTTAGGTACCACCTCAAAGGATGGGAGTGGGGTAGAGCAAAGCTGGTAAAAGCACCTGCTGCCTGGTTCAGCGGAAACATCTTCCACCAGATCATTAATTCCATCATGTTGACTGTAATTTTAAAATTAATTCCATCACTGATATTTCTTTTGGTGGTTATCAGAAGACAGTGCCTCCCCATAAGGGAAACATGATGTGGCAACAGACAAAGGGTAACAGTGTTTCTCTCCATCCATACATAAGTATTTCAAGACTGTTAGACCTCTAAGCTACCTTCTTTTATAATCTAGAACCCCAATTCCTCTCCAGGGGTCCCAGGCTCTGAGAAGGTTCCTTGGTGAATGTAACACACCCCATTAAATGCCTCAGAGGCCACCTTCCTGGGAGAGCCTGGAGGGCATGAAATCATTGGCTGGATGATGGCTTATAAGCACATGCTTTCATTTTCCTTTCCTTCCCTACCGTACTTCTGTTCTGTTCTTTTAGTCGATCAAAGAAAGAAAGAAACCTTTCTAGAAGGTCACAAAGCATTATTTCCTCAACATGCTAGAGGCCCTTTTACGTTGCTCAGGAGGACTGCATTTCTTCTGATACAAGTGACAACTGATAAGGAGGCCATATAAGTAAAAACCAAAACCAAAACAAAATAGAGCAAAACAAAACACCCCAGTAACACCTAATGATATAAACAAAGGCAGGTAACTCACTATTTTCACTTAGAAAACAGAATCAAAGATTCTATCCGCAACTGAAAAATATTCAGTTTTTAGCAACTTAGATGAGTTAAACCTTCAGAATGAAACCACAGACCTTTATTCTATAAAATACAATTTGATTTGTGAAATAGAGAGGTGTACTTTGATACAGAATAAGAATACCAATATTTGTAAATGCTTTTTCTTCCAAATTTAACTTATAGATTTAGGGCAGTTTTAATGAAAATTCCAATAGAGTATTTTGGAATTCAGCAAAATTGCTGTAAAATTCACCTGGAAATATAAACACTAGGACATTTTTATTCAGAAAGAGAACTAAGTTTTAGTGAATATTATGAAGTAAAATTAATTTGTTCATTCTGGTACTGTTTCAAAAAAGAAGAATGTAGCACGATATAGGCAGCCCATAAACAAATATAAATATAGCATGTGATAAAGCAGATTTTTAGTACAATGGTGGTGAGAAGGCAGTATTATTAAGCAAATGTCACTAGGATAGGTGGACAGCAAATCAAAAAGCATTCAGGAAGATCCACAGGAAATATAAAAGATTTTGGATGGATAACAGAATCAACTATTTAATTTTAAAATTAAATTCTAGAACAACTAGCATGTAATAGAATGGTCCCACATTCTTTACAGACCTAATATTTATCCATGCTTTGAAGTAACAGATGCACTCCAAGGAAACAATAACCAGATCAGATTGTAGCAAGATCACTGAACTTCAGAGCACTGGAAACAACATTTAATAAATTACAGAATACTTTGCATCACTATGACACAGGGGTTTCCATCTTGTTGAAATGTAAGAAACAAACTAAGCCTCAAGTAAAGAAATAGGCGAAGGATATGAATAAAGGATTCCTAGCAGGAATGAAATTAAAACATATGGAGGGGATTTTTATCTCTTCTCATAATGAAAGGAATGACAACTAAAGCAATTTTTATACATCATTTTACATCAACTAAATCTGCAAAAGAATAGGGAAAAAAAAATGCTGTCAGAGCTGCAATTTAGCTGGTGTGATCCCCCGCACAGTGACACTGAGTGCAACTCTTTGGCATGGCAATGTGGTAATATATTAAAGATCCGCAAAGATGTCCATGACCTTTGCTTTAGTAATTCCACTTCTGGAAGTAATTCGAGAAAAGCAAAAAAAGTATGCACACTGTTGTGATGAGAGAATTATAATGGAGGCAAACGAAACACCTGGAAGGAGCCTAAATGTTCAAAAGAAAAATGCTGTCTAGGAATCATGGGCTTCTTCAGGATGTTCTATCCCACAGCCATTAAAGAAGTCAATTACAGAGGCTACAAGAAACAGAGGAATGTGTTGCAACTTGTCACTGTGAAAAGGCAGAATGCAAAATGCTTTTGACTGTTATGTATATGCAAGAATGATAAAGCAACCTATAAAAAGGCAATAGACATTTGGTTGATTGCAAAACCAAGGGAGAGTTTTCCAAATTTTCAACACTACCATCACGTCATTTCAATTAAAAAAAAAAAAAAAAAAAAGCAAGCGTGTTGGGGACAACTGTTGAATGTGTTTAAAGAAGTGGAGTGCCCTAAAAGTGTTTTGTCTATTTGTTGACACTGCATTTGCTCAAGGATGTCATATGCTTGCCAGAATCCTCAGTGAGTGACTTTCCCTGCCTAAAGCGTTGATGGCAAGGCATAGCAGTATGCCTTCGTTTTGGCATTGATCTGGAGTATGGCTCTTTCCTGGTGATAAGTGGAAACCCAGGGAGCCAGTCTTTATCCAGGATGGCTCTGACCCCCTCCTAAGTTCCCTCAGACCCTGCTCCACACTCCAGAAGAAAACAATCTCTTACCACAGAAACTCGCTCCTGCTGGAATCCCAAACACACTGTTCTTTTGTCTTTTGAGGACCCTTCATCATGGGTCCCATCCTTGTTCCTGGAGACTTGGTTTCTCCACTATTCGATGCTTTCAAGGCTGCTTCCCCAAGCTGCTAGACTCCAGAGGTCCACCTCCCCCTATTGCTACAGGCCAGCCCAATAGCCCGCTGTGGTCAAACACCCAAGTCCACACTTTTTCAGAGGGGTGGGAAGATGAGACTATACTTCCCCAGCTCAAAGGGCAACAAAGGAACTGATGCGGCATTTTCCAAGGAGGTCTTGATAATAAACTCCTGCTAGCAGGGATGATTTTTCTTCTTTAATGATGAATTACATAGGCCACCGAAATTTAGAAAGTGTAGACCAGGGGTGGGAGCGCAAACGCTCAGATTAGTTTGACTTGTGCTCTGAAGTCAGAATCAGGGAACAGGACAAAAATAAGCACATTCTAGTCATGTGAATTCCCTTACTTTGTGGGACATCCCCAAGGGCCTAATGCAGACCACTACACACTTTTCTTCACCACTTTTTCTGAATCAGGTACTCTACTTTTCAACGAGGTAACTGCCAAATTCAACTTTTCCTGGGCTCCCCCTCTTGGGATATAAAACACTATAGAAGCACAAGGGGCCATTCTTCTAATTTGACACCTTGATTTTCTATTTGTAATAGGATGATTACTATGGACCTAAAACTCTTAGAGGAACCTGAACCAATGTCTACAGAGAGCCACACCTTCAAGACAGAATCCCCTGAAGGTGTTTTCTCCCGTAAGAAATCCTTCAAGAGAATCTGGGGCAACTCAACCAGGACAGTGCAGGACTTTAGCTAAATGTACCTGAAAGGAAGCCACATTCTGGACACCGTTGATGGGCCTCTTGGGATATCATTAAAAATGGAAATAACAAAATAGAATTTTAACGTTTAGAAAAGAGGAGGAAGGTGTGCCACCGAACAGCCCCACTTCCCCAAGTTCAGTGATCATGGCAGTCTCCCCAGTTGCCTTTCCAATACCACAGGCCCACATGACAGAGGCTGTGAGGCACAATAGGACCCCCAAGAGAAAAGGCTGACTCGGGTTGGCTGAAGGCCTACGGCAGTCGCTGTTCCTTCTGCTACATGTTCTTGCAGCAATAAAGAAGGGGGATGGGACCCCAGGGAGCTCCACCTCCCATACCCTCAGTGCTTCCCCTCCCATCACCTCCTACCACAGGACTGAAGAATGGAATGGCCCAAAAGCTATGCTTAACAACAGGCTATTCTCTGTTCTTTCATTTTTAAAGTACAGAGGACACAAACAAAGCCAACAATCCATCCCCAACCACCTACCACCAATGCCAGACTTACCACTCCCACAGCTAATAATTCATTCGATTCAGCCAACCCACCCTCTTGGAAGCACCTCGAATTATTTGCCCTGGGTGAGAAGACTCTGGCCATCTCATTTTTGTTCAGTTCATAACTTCCTCAGCCACATGGAAGTATTTTAGGACAAAAGGATGAAAGGCCACAGCCTGATTTGAGAAACTAAATTCTGGGTCATGAGCACCGTCTATAACCAAAAGTTGCACAGCGGGGAGGTGTTCTGTTCCGGGAGGAAGCCCCTCCTACACTGATTTGGCCCAAATCTTACAGAGATTTTAGGAAGTAAAATCTGAGATGGCTCAGATGAGCTGGGATTGAAAAGAAGCTTTGGGGGTAAGCCGGAATTCATTCTTTCTTGGAAACGCTTAAATCCATGAGAAAGAAGAGTCCTTGCACAGTGTAGACTTAAATCCTGAATGCATAGCTAAAGGCAACTGAGGCATCTCTTTTCAAGTCTCTAAAAATAAAGTTTTCGATCCATGAGAATCTATGTAGACAGCTGCAAGCATCTGCCTTCCCCCCTCTCCTAATCCATGGAGTTTGGGGAACAAATCAAGTTACTCTGTGAGGCTCCCGCTAGGGCCAGGATTTCACAAACACTGATCTTTTCTTTTCAAATATTTTATTTATTTATTTGAGACCAAGAGCACAGAGGGAAAGGGTCGGGGGAGAAGCGAACATCCTGCTGAGCAGAGACACTCCTCCTCCCTCCACCACTCCGGATATGGGGCTGACTGAGCCAACAGAGGCCCCTCACAAACACTGATTCTGAAAAAGGAAGATATGCATTCTCCATGGTGGGGAAAGAGCTGGCTCTTGGGATGCCTCCAAACTCAGCACAAGGTCATTCTAGAAACATCTGTGCTTTCCTTTGAACATAGATGTCCCAGAGAAACCAGACAGCCAGAATGGGAGCTCTAACACATGTTTCTTTTTATGGCATCTTTGAAGAGAACAAAATGACAGGAGATATTTGTCAGGGTAGTAATGACAATTAGATTGATGGCAAGTATACTTCAGAAAGAGGTGAAGCAATTATTTTCTCCGAAGTCATGTTTGCCCGTTTGTCCCATAGCTAACAGACTTCTAAGAATCTGACATTGCCCATTTCATTCATCACATAAAAGAACCCAAGCAGCCAGATTTGTTTTCCAATTACTGCTCTGGTTATGATTTGAAACACCCATACTCATCATTCGTCAGGCCTTTGAGGAAACAGTGGACCAGCAGCCTCAGAGGGTCAAGACTAAGCACTCTGCCCAATCCTGGCCTTTCATCCAAGCTAACATACACTCAATATTTTCTACAAAGAGTTTAACATCTGAAAGGTCAGATTACCTTGACATGAAAAAAATCAAACACTGTCTGTAATCTACTATTTCTCTAGGAGGAAAAAAAAAAAATCCCGTTCATTCTGTAGATAATAAAAATAGGAGTAAGTTTTTATCATAAAACTGCCATTGAGTCTTACTGTGTGCAAGCATGTTTACCCATGTGGGCTATGAGGCAGAAAATGATATCGATTCTATTTTGATCTTTGACCCACCTTCCTTTCTCCTGCACTCCTTAACCTATTTTTTCTCTCTCCTGGATGTTCTTTCATTCCTCATACCAGTCCCAATTATGATCTTGCTGGACAGACATCAATTCATCCTGTTCTTTCTACATCCATACAACAAGCCCGGGGCCATATATTTGAGCAAAACAAACACACAGCCTGATCTTTCCTTGAAGAACAAGAAGTGGCCTTGGGTGGAGAAGCTGATTCTGTATACCTATGGGCCCGTGTAAGGAAGCTAGGTGCCCCTAATACTTTTTATCTATTCTGCTCAATACAATAGCTATAATCATTATAATACAATAGCACAATCATTCTGAACATTTCATGGACTGATTGTAGACAAGCAGTCTTCGGCTATCTATCAGAATCACTGGTAGAGCCTTAAAAACAAAAACAAAACAAGCAAAACAAATCCTCTACAGCAGTAAAGCCTGGACCAATTCCCTAAGCTGCTCATTAATAGGTCTGTGATGGGGCCTGGGTTCTCAGGTGGTTCCAATAAACAGCCAGTCTGGAGAATCACCCCTCTGGGACTCCTCAACCCCACTGGAGACCTCATCCAAGTCATCCGTAGGATACTTAGAGCCAGCAAGTACTTCTCTGTTCTCAGATATGTCCTTCTGGACCAGTGACTGATTTTACCTTTTAGCATTTCTCTAGAACCCCCATGATGCAAAGAACAAATATGGTTGCTTCCTCTTGTACTTGACAGCGGTTGTCAAACTAAAAATTGACTTTCTCTGCTTCTCCGTCCCTGAGCTCTACTGGCATCTTTGTGACAGATTGAAAGACAAAATCCCTACTGTCACATATATGTGGTGAGTCCCACCATGAGGACCCCGAGACCCACTCCTCTTCACCATGTTGAAGGGAAGCTACACTCTTCCTGAGCTGCCTTGTCCATATTCTGGACCTCCTTCCCCACCAACCTGGACTCCACTGGGCCTGGGAAAAGATAGAGTTTATGGCAAAGAACAGAGCAGGTTAGGGGGAAGGTCTTTTACTTTTCTCCGATACTACTGGGTCACTCCTCTCCCTACTCAGTCATCCCTGCCGTTTTCACTCTGGTTCTGTGCTTTCTTAGGACCCCTGCCCTGAAGGCTACACTTCAGCACTCTGCATTTTTATTGGCAACTTTTACAATTTACAATTTAATGATTTTCAATTTTTACAATTTAAAACGAACAATTTTTTCTACTTTTCTGTGTCTGCAAGGCTCGTGTCTCTTAGAGGTGTTCTGAATCCTCTAATGTTTAATCAGGGCCCTACACACGGCTGCTTTCAAAGGCCCACCCTTCAGAGGCCTCGCTTAGGTCTCAGTGTTCCAGCTCCCACCCAGCTCTCTGTCAAAGAGAAAAATAACAGTGTTTTGTTTCTTTGTTTTAAAAAAAGAAGTCTTTTCTGCTGATCTGTGAATGGAAGCCAGGGAATGGGTAGGGCAAAGCACCATTGGATCTGTTTTTCTCCACACTGTGCAGAGAGTAAATTCATCACCCTGACATTGGAAGGAGAACCTACTAAGACTGACAGGAAAACCCAACTTCCCTTGAGCTGCAAGGGAAGCTTTGTTGAGTGAGGGAAATACTAAAATTAGCAACACTGATCTGTGAGAGGAGGAGGGGAGAAGCTCAGAAACATGGAGTACGGTTCACAATCCGAACCCCAAAATAAAACTAAACTTCAGTTGTGTTGATATTTGCCTCCTTCAATGGCTGGAGAAAAATCAATCAATCCATCATTTCCCAGTGGGGTTGGTAGTTATCATTAATGTAATATGGTGACTTGGAACTGAAAATAACATTGCAAACAATGAGCTAGCTAAAAAATAAAGAAAAGGATCTCGTCTACAATAGCACCAAAAACAATAAAATACTTGGGAATAAATTTAACCAAGATGAAAGTTCTTTATACTGAGAAGTACATGGATTGGAAGAATATTGTCAAAATGTCTATACTAAGTCATCTATAGATTCAATGCAATCCCTGTTGAGAGTCCAATGACATTTTTCACAGAAGTAGAAAAACCACCTAAAATGTATATGGGACCACAAAGACCCACAAAGCTAAAGCAATACTGGGAGAGGGAGAGAAGAATGAAGCAGCAGGCACCACACTTCATGATTTCAAGCTTTATTATGGAGATAAAGGGATCAAAACAGTATAGTACTGGTGTAAAAACAGATGTACATAGACCCATGGAAGAGAATCAAGAGCTCAGAAATAAACCCACGCATCATAGTCAACTAATATTTGCCAAGGGAGCCAAGAATATTTGATGGAGAAAACACAGTCTGTTCAATTAACAATGCTGGAGAAAGTGGATATTTAAATGTAAAAGAACAAAACTGACTCCTGGCTTATACCACTCACAAAAAATAACTTGAAATGGACTAAGGACCTAAATGTAAGACCTGAAACCATAAAACTCCTAGAAGAGAACAGGGGAAATTCCTTGACATAGGCCTTATCAATGGATTATTTTTAAGATGACATCTAATGCACAAACTACAAAATGAAATATAAACCAGTGGGAGTGTGTCAAACCAAAAATTTGCACGGTAAAAGAAATGATAACAAAGTAAAAAAGGCAACCTACAGAATGGAAGAAAATATTAACAAATCATGTGTCTTAAAGGACTAGTGTCCAGAATCTATAAAGAACTTAGCAAACTCAACACCCAAAGAACAAATAATCCAATCAAGAAATGGGCAGAGGACATGAACAGACATTTCTGCAAGAAGACATCCAGATGGCCAACAGACACATGAAAAAGTGCTCCATATCACTCGGCATCAGGGAAATACAAATCAAAACCACAATGAGATATCACCTCACACCAGTCAGAATGGCTAAAATCAACAAGTCAGGAAATGACAGATGCTGGCGAGGATGCGGAGAAAGAGGAACCCTCCTACACTGTTGGTGGGAATGTAAGCTGGTGCAGCCACTCTGGAAAACAGCATGGAGGTTCCTCAAAATGTTGAAAATAGAACTGCCCTATGACCCAGCAATTGCACTATTGGGTATTTACCGTAAAGATACAAACGTAGTGATCCAAAGGGGCACATGCACCCGAATGTTTATAGCAGCAATGTCCACAATAGCCAAACTATGGAAAGAAGCTAGATGTCCATCAACAGATGAATGGATCAAGAAGATGTGGTATATATATACAATGGAATACTATGCAGCCATCAAAAGAAATGAAATCTTGCCATTTGTGACAACATGGATGGAACTAGAGTGTATCATGCTTAGTGAAATAAGTCAAGCAGAGAAAGACAACTATCATATGATCTCCCTGATATGAGGAAGTGGTGATGCAACATGGGGGCTTAAGTGGGTAGGAGAAGAATAAATGAAACAGGATGGGATTGGGAGGGAGACAAACCATAAGTGACTCTTAATCTCACAAAACAAACTGAGGGTTGCTGGGGGGAGGGGGTTTAGGAGAAGAGGGTGGGGTTATGGACATTGGGGAGGGTATGTGCTTTGGTGAGTGCTGTGAAGTGTGTAAACCTGGTGATTCACAGACCTGTACCCTGGGGATAAAAATATATGTTTATAAAAAATTAAAAGTTAAAAAAAAAACAAATCATGTGTCTGATAAGGAATTAATATCTGATGTATAAAGAACTCAGACAACTCAATAGCAAAAAGCCTTAAATAATCCAATTAAAAAATAACCAAATGGACATCTTTCTTAAAAAAAGACATGAAAATGGCCAAGCGATACACAAAATGTTGTTCAACATCACTGATCATCAGGGAATGCAAATTAAAACCACAATAAGATGTCATCTCACATGTGTCAGAATGGCAATCATTCCCCTGACACCCCACAAAAAAAACAAAACAAAACAAAAAACCTCCATGGGATAACAAAGCTGGCGAGGATATAGAGAAAAAGGAAACTTCATGCACCATTGTTAACAATGTAAATTGATATAGCCACTGCGGAAAACAATATGTACGTTCCTCAAAAAATTCAAAATAGAACCACCATATGATCTAACAATGCCATCTCTGGGTATCTGTCCAAAATAAAAGAAATTACTGTATGGAAGAGAGATCTGCACCCCCATGTTCATGCAACATTATTTATAATAGTCCAGACATGAAAACAATCTAAGTGTCCATCAACAGATGAATAGATAAAGAAATTTGAGGGGTGTGTGTGTGTGTGTGTGTGTGTGTATACACAGATGAAGAAGTTGCCTGTGTCTTGTTCTCCATGAAATGGAACCAGAGTTGTTCAAGTTCATGTTTGTGACAGAAGAATACGATAGGTCTGTGTATACACACACACACACGCACACACACACACGATGGAATACTATTCAGTCACAACCTCGAGGGTGTTATGCTAAGGGAAATAAGACAGAGAAAGACAAAACTGTATAATCTCACTTATTTATGGAATCTAAAAAGAGGCAAAGTCATAGGAAAAGAGATCATATCTGTGGCTACCAGAAGTAGTAATTAAGTAAATGTGGTCGAAAGGGACAAACTTGTAGTTTTGAATCAGTATTGAGGATGTCATGTACAACATGATTGAGGATGAGAAATAACACTGATCTATGGTATATTTGAAAGTTGCTAAGAGTACATCCTAAAAGTTCTCATCACAAGGAAAAAATTTTTGTACCTACATGAGATAGTAGTTATTAACTAAACTTGCTGTGGTAATAATGTTACAGTATATGAATGTCAAGTCATTATGCTGCATTAAACTTACACAAGTATTATATGTCAGTTTTATCTCAACAGAGCTTAAAAAAAGAAAACACTATAGCTGATCTCTGCTTATTACTCTGCAAGACACTGCTGCTAATGATCCCCAGGAACCGGAAGAAGGTAACAAGTTATCTAACAGAGTCAGTCCAAAGTGAGAGGGAGAGCCAGAGGGATGGATGGACTTAAGCCAAGGCCACTATAAAAATTCCTGGTAACCTATTAATGCCTACTAATCAATATTGAACCATTGCTGTTTAAGCAGCTTGAAGAATCAAGGAAGATCTTCCTTAACATGCTAGAAAACGGTGCCATGAAGCCAGAAGATGGAAACAGCATACAGGAGGTTCTCCAAAAGTGCTTTTTAAGTAAATGGAGAAGGCACAGCATAGTACAATATAGCTAAAGACCACAGGAAATCTGTTATCTCACAGAGAAAAGAAAAGCTTAATAAGGGCTCTTATAAAGACAGGAAAAATTGAATGATACTGGAATTATACCAGAGATATCATTGGGATCTTTACGTTTTTCATAAAAATAAAGAATCCCTAAGGTGCATGACATAACCTCTCCTCTGTATCCTGCTCATCTCTCCTCCATTAGCCATAGCAGAGGCTATGTCATATGCATCTCTAACACCAGAGGTTTGCCTCTGACTTGTTCTCCATGAAATGGAACCAGAGTTGTTCAAGTTCATGTTTGTGACAGAAGAATTACGATCAGTCTGGGTTGCCTTGTTGCCACACTGGAGCAAGGATGCTCTCAAAGACCTCAGCAGTGACTTTTAGGAGGCTCCCATGCACTCCCTCTGACCAAGCACAAGGGATCTGGGCATCACAGAGAAAACGATGACTGTATTTTGTAACGTGCAGGGTATTCGGAAAGAGAGAAGAGTCTAAGTAATACGAGAGCAAAGAATGGGGTGACACAGTGTGAGCAAGTTCACTGTAATGCAAAGTCCAGTTTCCAGTAGTCTTAAAGTCTTCTCAGTTCAAATTATGATTGTCTTATATTGATGTTATTTTTCAATCCCTAGATTATAAAACAAGGATGTACATTAGAGAGGCTATTTAGCAGGTGGAAGAACTCTGGATAATGTGTTCAGCTCTTGTCACTGATTTGTTATCATGGTGACCCCCTTGTCCCTTATTAGTAAACTATCATGGAGATTACTGTTTAAAAAAAAAATCCAGTCTGAAAAATTGTAGGAACTCTATCTGGGACAGAATGCAGGGCAGGATCTCATAGGCTACAAACTGGGCTTTCTGGAGCCAGGTGTCCCTGACTTCAAGGAGGCTGGGGACATAAGGGGTAGGTTGTTGTCTCACCGGCTTCTGCTCTGGAACCCAATAGGATGTGTGGGGAAAAGGTGGATTCAGCCCAACTTTCCTTTCCCAGATGAAGTAAGTGTATTTAGAGTAGATTTTTTTTTTTTTAAGATTTTATTTATTTATTTGACAGAGAGAGATCACAGGTAGGTAGAGAGACTGGCAGAGAGAGAGAGAGAGTGGGAAGCAGGCTCCCTGTTGAGCAGAGAGCCCGATGTGGGACTCTATCCCAGGACCCTGAGATCATGACCTGAGCCGAAGGCAGCAGCTTAACCCACTGAGCCACCCAGGCGTCCCTAGAGTAGATCTTATAGATGTAAAAGTCTTGTGGTTTGGAGGGTTAGACACATTCACGTTTGTTAAAAACAGGATCATTTGGGGCTGGATATACCTACGCTTTGTGCCAGGATCTGAAGACAAATGGAAGTAGCTCTTATGGGATGAGACATAGATAAATGTCAAATATGGAAATGTCTTGATTATTTTGACACACTTCTCAAAATACAACAATTGTGACATCACCGTTCAGAAGAACATGGAGCTTCTTAACACAGTTTAATACAAGAAATTACAATAAACTGTTTTGCTTCTGTTGGAATATTTTAGTAGTAGACCACTACAGAGGAAAATAAAGGACAGATAGATTCCTCTTTTGCAGGGGATGCATTTGGAAAGACAAGTGCAAGTGTGGGGAAATGCGGAGTGATGTCTGCTCTCCACAAGAAAGAAAAACACTAAGGTCCACTAACAAAATTAAAATGAAGTTAATATACATTTTGAAAAGTGCACAAGTCCGTGAGTGTTTAGGGACAGACAGATATAGAAGGGAAAGAGGCCGGCGGATCCGAGGAGGATTTTCTAATTCCTGTGAGCATAAAACACTAGGTGAGAGGAAGGCAGGCAGAACTGGACCCGTCAGGACCAGAATTCAGCAGAGTGAACTTGCCGTTCCTGGTTGCCATGGGAACAGCTCAAGCTAACAAAATCGAATAAAAAGTTGCAAACGACGTAAATAATGTTAGAGGTGAAGCAACCACAGCCTAGGGAACTCCACCTGGGGAGAGAGACGGCAAGGAGTTGCTGAGGGATGTGTGCTGTAGGTAAGAAGACCAGGAAGCGGAGCTCCATATAAACAGGCCAGCTGGAGACCACATTCTCCAGAGGCCGCGGGAGTATGGCCATCCTCGTGCCTCCCTCACTTACTTTGACAGAAATCAGTGCAGCTCATAAATCAGGGATCTGTCTATCCCTGTTGCTTCACCCTTCACACATCCAAGTGGCTGCCAACAAGGAACACGGAACAGGGAAACCACCGCTGCTCATCCTCCAGGTGACCCAGTTCCACTGCCTGAGATCAGAGAATTGTATTCCCGACATTTAGATTTGCCCACCAGGGTCCTCTGCACCCCCCTGGGGCCTGGGGTGCTGCAGGGAGATAGTGAGAGGGCCTGCCGGGGGGGGGGGGCGGGTGGGGGAGGCGAAAAGGCAATCCATCCCGCCACAAAATGCACAACTCTGAGCAGAGCAAGAGATCCTAAAATGCATCTTGTTAAATATTTGCCCTCCCTTTCTCCTATTGTTGGAAATCTCCAGAAACAAGCTATTGGATCCATTCAAGGCTGAGAGACGGAATAGGAGTTGGAGATATTTCACCGTGTCAGGTCATTATTTCCAAAATTCATATGAATCCTAATGATAAGACCTTAGAACAATATCCCAATATCCCTTTCCCAAGCTGGCACGTGAAAACCTGGGGGCAGGACATAAAGTTGGCAGGGTCCTATCATAGGGAGACAGTTCTGTAGACTACTGGGGCAACATGCCATCTTCTTTGGCACCTGTAACTGGGCCCGGACGCAAACACGAAGTGCTACCTTCAGTTTCAGAGAGTCAGTATCACAACTCTCCACTGGACTGACTCAAGGCGCCTCAGCAATCCCAATCCAGTTACCCTCACCCACTGAAAAGACAGAACCTGAAGCCTTGAGTACCCCAGCAATAATTCTGGAAATCCCTAAGGCCAAGTCCTGTAAATTTAATGTGTATATATCTAAATAGTTATTTGTTTTCTAATTGTTGTTTTTTTAAAGTACTGCATTCAACTTACCTTTCTAATATCTCACCCAAGACAGGAGAAGAGGTCTTTCAGGAACAGTCTTTGCCATGAGTTTCCATCACTGGTCCCACCTGGCCCAGTTGGCAGGACTCAGGGGAAGAGGAAACACCTTCTCAAGCCAATTCCCAAAGGCTGTTCTTCAGCTAAAACTCATGCGGTGCTGGTCCCACGGACATGGGAACAGCCATTCGTGCATTCTTTTATTTTTTAATTTTTAATTTTTTTATTAACACATAATGTATTATCTGTTTCAGGGGTACAGGTCTGTGATTCATCAGTCTTACACAGATCACAGCACTCACCATAGCACATACCCTCCCTGATGTCCATCACCCTGACACCCCATCCCCCCCACCCCCTTCCCCTCCAGGGACCCTCAGTTTGTTTCCCGAGATTAAGAGTCTCTCTCTCTCTTTTTTTAAAAAATTTTACTTATTTGATGGAGATCACAAGTAGGCAGAGAGAGAGGAGGAAGCAGGCTCCCTGCTGAGCAGAGAGCCTGATGTGGGAATCGATCCCAGGATCCTGAGATCATGACCTGAGCTGAAGGCAGAGGCTTTAACCCACTGAGCCACCCAGGCACCCCCAGGGTCTTCCATTCTTAAACCAGATAGTAGTAATCTTGGGGCACTAGCCACAGGCTTTTTACTCCACTGAGGATTGAAACGTCAGTTGAGACCAGGATTTCTTTGACACCGAGTTAATTTTTGTTCACCAGAATATCCACATAGGTGCTTTCATTAAATTTTCATGAAATGGAAATAAGTTGGAGTTTTTTTCTAGTTCATTCAATTCTCCCTACAAATACATAATTTAAACGCGAGTAGCTGTTAAAAAGTAAATTACACGATCAAAGAAAAAGTCTAATAAACTGAAAGGTTTCTATTCTCCCAGGATTTCTTGAATTCTAAATGTACTCCATTTTTAAAAAGTAAGCAAGGGTTTTAACACAAAAGATTTCACCTAAATTCAAATACCTTATAATTTAGAATTAAAACACATTCCTAAAAATGCTGCTGCTGGAATCCAGTTTTATAACCCATCTCTGCCCCTTTGCCCCCCAACTGAACAGTTAATTTTTTAAAATTCAGAAAGATCTCTCATCAATATGCCCCCCACCCCCGATAAAGCTTAGAGGCCCCAATCCCTCCTCACTCCTCTAAGAAACCTTAATAAAAATATTTACATTTTTTTGCAATTAAAATGTCAAAACCAAAACAGCACAAGGAACTGCCTTTAGTCCAGCCACAGGAAAGAAGCTCAAGCTTTCTAGGATGCTGAGGTTGTCAGGGCAAGACTAGACTAACAGAGCACTGAAGGTCAACAGCAAGAAAGAAAAGAACTCCAGGGTTTGTGTAACATTAGCAAGGCTAAATGTTACCACATTTGCAAAACACCACCAGAATCACAAAGCCAAATCGGTTTTAAATAAGAGGCACCCGACTCAGAATGAAAACATTTCCCCAAAGAAAAGGCAATTTCACTAATGCTGGAACACTATCTTCAGGGAGGAGGGGAGCGGACTGGTTCATCAGGAGCTTTAAAAATTCACTGTGTGGGTTCTTTCACTTGAAAATGTTTCTACTTGGGATATGAAGAAATGTAAAAAGCTAGTTAACCTTCATGGTTGTTCTTAATGATTGCATGTAACATTTCCTTCTTCTGCTAGTTCATTTTAGGGAAGTTGGATGAGAAGGGGAGACTAACTAGCTTTTTCCATTTTGATGATGAATTACAGCCCCACGGAAGAGCAGCGCTGGGATCCCACAATGGCACTAGGAGAGGGTGGGAGCACTGAGAAGCTGGGGCGAAGGCGAGGCTGCACACTTCTGTCATTTTCCCAAGGTCATCTCTAGGGCCACCAGCCATCCAGACCACATGCAGAATTTAAAAAGAGACTCGAAAAATGTTCAATGTCTTCACGGGGGAAAAAAGGACTCCCCAGGTGGGCCATTCTTCTAATTGCAGAGTAGCGGTTTTAACAAGCTGCCTGGCAACCAATTTTGAAGTGTGCAGCCCCGTCTAATTCCATGAGGTTGAAGTGTGGTGCAGGGCTGTTTGTTTGTTTGTTTTCATTGCAGAGGCACGAAGAATGGAAATTTGCCCTGGACACTCACACATGAGAAGCCCGGCTCATTACATGTAAGCTGAAGTCAGTTGTCCATGCAAAGTACATGTATATTAAAGGAGTGAATAACATACCCATTCCGATAGGTCACTGAGCTAGCAAAATCAAAAACAAGACAGTAAATGGATATTTATTGGATGCAGGTCTTGCCGAAAGCTTTCAAGTAATTTGAATTATCTACTGATGCTTACTGTAGGGGGGGGAAATCCCAATGAGAATGAAGAAGGGAGATTTCCCACCTGGTGAGCATGCGGTTGTTTTAGTGAGAGGTGAGCAGTGGCATTAGATGTAAAAGTTTGTTTCTACTTTCTCCCCCCAGTACAGTGCTGATGTAATCAAGAAACAAGAAAGCCGCATGCTACCGCCTAAATTTGTGTGCACTTTTCATAATTACCTTTACATAAGAAAATCCTCCCAAAGAAAATGGTCCATAACTACATTAGGCAAACTTGGAATTTTTTTTTTCTTAGAAACACTGCAAACAATCATTTCGATTTTTTTTTTTAAACTGAAGAGATACCTTTTTACCATGAACTAAGGTCTTCCAGATGGCATATTTTAATTGGATATGTTATCAAAAGGCCAGCTCAAAAATGAATTATGAGTTACCTGCATGCATTTTCATAAATGTCAGCTTATCAGAAACACTAAAATCCATTATTATCAGCATAAATGTCTAAAATCATAGCATAACATGCGAGAGAACTATAAGAAGGGGGAAAGAAAGGAGCACAAAAGGGGATAGATGTTGGATGAGAATTTGGCCTGTAAAAAAAGACTAAAAACCTTAATGTGGAGGCCCCTCATGATTAGTTAATTTCTGAAAATGATATCTGGCTCCTTGAAGAAAGTTCTGTCAAAGCTACAGAACATATCCAATACATCCCATATTCTCCTACAAAAAACTTTATAGAGGATTCAGGTCTCAAAAAAAATTTTAAATTATATAGTTATCACTCCATCTTAGACTGAATTTGGGGAATTCTTTGTCCACAACAAGGTAGCAAGAGAATAAACACACTGATTCAACTGTACCTAAAATTATGGGAGCCAGGATCTCGAGACCAGTGGCTAACACAAACAGGCTACCATTTCCACACCTCATCAGTGACGGGCTACACACAAGAACAATAGAGTAGTGATGTTTTTCCTTTTTTAACTGGGTACATGAGAACCCTCACACACGGGAGAAAGTTCTTTTCCATCTACATGGTGTCTGTATTTAGGAGATCCTGAAACAAAATCCCAGAGGAGTAGGCGATTTGGCACAGTCAGACCCCCAGGGGGCAGCGTCAGGACTAACCCTAACCTCTGGCCTCCCAGGTTCATCCCTCAAACAGGCTGCCTCCCATGAGCCAACCTGAGTGAACTCTAACACAGCAAAGAGTGTAAAAAGTGGCTTTTGACACATAACCTCGCCCAAACCTATTTCACCAATAGGTTTAATTAGGCGTGAGGCAGGGGTACTATCCTCAGGTAGAACCACCAGGGGGGAGGGGCTCCTCAGTGTGGGTACTGAGGAGGTACTTGGAGAGCCTGAGGTAGTGGCTTTTACCAACAAGGGCAAGGAAAGTTTGAACTTGAACCCCTGTGGGGCTATTTTGGTGTGTCCTGGCTACCCTGGCTTTAGGGCATATGTGGGCAGGTCCTAGGACTTATAGCATAATTCATGCAGAAGTGGCTTTGTAGTTTTTCTCCAAAGGAAATCTTATGTACTATTCTAAAGGTGTAGTTAATGCCTACTGTTAGATTTGATTCATTAAATGATTTCTCTTTTAAAAAAATGTAGTCTTAAAAAAATGTCAGTGGGGATGCGGTTTATTTAGAACTGGGTACATAGTTCCTCCATCAGTCATGTTCCCTTTCCATACACATACCAAAATCAATTCTCACTCTGGCTCTTTGCTGACAACTGAGAAAAGAAGATAAAAAAACTCAGACTGAGAGGCTAACTCTGGATGAGGGGGCATCCCATCTCTTCTACAATACAGAAATGGGAACTCGGGGATAAGGAGTAAAGAGGTAAGGATCCGATCAGCCTTCTTTGTTCTGGATGAGTTCATACAAGATCTCTACATCTGGGTACAGCTTGAGTTCAAACTTTAGCTAAGCGGCTTCTAACCCTCCTTCTAACCCTCCTCCTCATCACCTATCAAGCTCAAGGTAGATGTATCTTCTGAGCATTCTTTTGAAATGTTGTTGCCACCTTTCTGTGGCTTTATAAAATGGATGAATGTCCTGACCTTGACTACAAGGTAAGTATCTCGTGACATGTACTTTAATGACCTTTACACAAATACAGCATAATGTGAGATTAAGTCTCACTGCCAGTTCGAAGGCCACATAGTGCCAGGGAACAATCCCTAGATTCTCAGGGGGCACAGCTCTTCCTCCTCAGGCAACTGTGTTGTAGACCACACAGGTGCATTTCTCCTGCAGCTTTATTGCATATCGTACTCCCCCTCTAAAGATAGGGAAAAATGAAAGGCGTCTGATGCTCCTTTGTGGGTTAGTAGGACGATCGCAAAAGTAATAGGGTAAATTAAAGAGCTACCTCTCCGTGAGGTTAGCCATGAGAAGAGCTCTTGCAGATGTAATAGCTTTCCAGGTCACATCTCCCAGCTAAGGTTAAAAGGCTGATTGTGTATTAGCATTTTGGACATTCTAGCAACAAAAGTGAAGCAGATCTTAGGTGCTCATGATGTTATCTGTTCTTTTGTCTTATATAAAGTATAACATTAACAGGGCAATCATAACATGAATGCATTTTATATGTGTAGCTTTTTTTTTTTTAAGTGGTAGAAGTCTAACCATGATTAAGTCAAGTTTTAGAGAAAACTGGAGCCCTTATCAGAAGAAGTGCAGCTGGTAATTGTGTTAATCAAGGCCTTTCAGTTTTAGAAACATTATGCCCATTCACATCAAAACCCACTTGGAGTTCTGTGCACCTGGTCATACAGCGTGGACTTCTCCTTCCTGTGAGGCATTTGAATATGAAAGGAGGGAGTGGAGAGGAGATGAAGAGGAACCAATGTATCTTTTCAGGACTGGTAGAGATTTCTATCATTTAATTTCTTCTACCCAACGCCATGAGGTAGGTTGTATTTTGAAGATTTGGAAAGTAAGGTACAGAAAGGAAAAATAAGCCCCAGAGGTCACCTGATGCATATAGCCTGGACTGAAAACACATTTGCCCAGCTCTAAAGACAGAACTTTTCTCACACCAGATGCTGCCTGCTCTCTCTTCAAAGTCATTTCTAAGGGATGGTGGGATGGAGGGCTCGGAGGGACAGGCCAACATCTCTTTTCACAGCACGTCCTGCTGAAAGCATCTGAGTATTTCACATATGGTAGGTCCAATCAATCAAAAATGTGAAAATATTTTAATGTTTGTATGCAGGGGTTTTACTTCAAACTTCAGTCTAACTGGCTATGGTGCCAAACATCTATCTCTTGGTAATTTTCTCCAGAATAAAATCAGATAGGATTTAATCAGAGTCAAATTGACCCTAAGATGAACTCAGCTAGGGCAGACTCTGGGGAGCACCCCACGTTCTTGGCCTCATTTTTCTCTCCTTTTCAACACAAAGCTGGGTCCCACAAGCTATTTGCAATAGCTAAGGACAGTTCAAGAACAAACTCTGTTGTTAAACAAAGCTGGACACCTTTGTTTTCCGTTAGCAAGGGGAATTGCTGCAGAACTGTAAATCCTTGCAAAGAGACTTCTGTACCCTGATCACGTGAATAAACAAACCACTGAAGTCATTTTTTAAACATGTTCAGTTGCAGCACAGCAGTGAACAGACACACTACATGAGGACCAATTGATGGCTAGAAGGAAAAATTACACTCTTCAAAGCATCCCATTTGGTGGCAGTCATGATCATTAGTGAAAGTAATATCTATTTAAAAGCAGTAAATGCCTATTTCCAAACAGAATAGACTGGCACACAAAGGAAGCGTCATCCCACTCAAACATCCCCAGGCTTCCCAGGGAATCATTATGGTCTGTCATGTTAACTCACTTCCTCCCCCTCCCCTTTTCCTTCCCTGCTGAATATTATCGTCTAAAATCAAATTAAATACTAATGGTAAATGTGCACAGGAATCACTTCAGGAAAGCAAAACAGTCAGACTCAAGAGGTTATATAAAAATATTATTTCTCACAGTAAAGATCGGGAACCCAGATGGAATTGTGAGAGCATTGCAAGAGGGTTACAGGAGCTGAAGCTCTTAGCCAGGTGTCTAGTTAATAGAACCACCAAAAAGGAACATCTTAATAATTCCAGAAGATTCCAGCTCTCCTTCCTAGTCTCTTCCTCTTAGTTCTAAGATCACTCATTAATGATAATGATGATGATGATATGCATCAAGATGAGAACTCTTACCTTTGGTAAAATAGCACAAAAAGGCAACACGACACGTGGGGAATTCCAGAGTCTGACCCATGTAATGATTACTGTTATCCAATAAATACTTAATAAACATGTCACAGGTCATTTATTTTGGACTCAATTTTCAAAGAGAATGAACTGCCTAATAAGATTTAATGTACTGATTTTTAAATATGGCAAATTTAAGATGGCCCCTGAAATATATAATTATATTGAGTAACCTTCTCCTCCAACATGGCTGATATTTAAGGTAGGTCTTATTTGTATGTTCCAAACTAAGTACTCACTCTTACAAGTTGGTCTTCACATTCTCTTTGGAAAATGACTTGCTATTTATTATTCTTTTTTGATTCTTGTGCTTTTTTAAATGTTCAATTAGCCAACATATAGTACATCATTAGTTTTTGACATAGTGTTCAATGATTCATTAGCTGTGTATAACACTGAGTGCTCAACTGGGGTAACAGGGTGATGGCTATTTATTCTTAAGACAAACCAAGCTAAGACTATTATTTAAGTGCATGGCAATTAAGAAGAGCAAGGATTATAACCAGAACTTCTGCATCTACTTTGTCGTGTACAGAACTTTCTGAACCACTCAAGCTAAATGAAAATGAAGTCATTTCAAATATACTTTTTGAGCAAAACAGGGTAAGAGAATGCCCAAGAGATAGTTCTCCAATTAACATAGCTTCTACCTTCCCAATTTCTATCCGTTGGCCATAAGTAGGCAGAATCTAGCTGGTTGAAACTGAAAGTGCTAATATTCCAAATCAACCAGTTCCCCCTCACCAAAGAGGTCTATCAATGATGAGTTGTTGGTTTTGGAAAAAGAGTAAAGAGTTAAAAATAGACTTGTTCCACAGAGCTGATGGGTAGATGCCTATGGAGGAAAGCCCTGGTACTGAGGTTAATGCAAGGGGGAAGCAGACACAGACTGCAATGAACATCCAAAGGAAAAAAACTCACCTGTGCTAATGCTGTGCGGAATAAAAAAAAAAAAAGCTATTCTCAGGTGGCTGAAAAAGCATATTATTTTAAACCAGAAGAGCGAAGAATCACAAACACTGGTGTTAAAGACCCTAGAAAACTAATTAAACATTCTAATTTTATAGGTGAGAACACCCCAAGAGATAACAAGCCTCATGTAAGATCACACTACGAGCTGGAAGATGACCTACATGTAAATACTGGTTCTCCTGAGTCCATGGTCATCAGCTCTTCTACCACAAATGAGACATTTCTTTCTTCTGTAGTTCACTTGAGTCAAGTGAGAATAAATTGTGCTAGGTCCTACAAATTGTTCTTACCCTTATGAGATTTACTCCCCTGTATAGGATGCAGAAAATTAGACTTGCAATTCTAGTACAGAATGAGGAAAACTATTTACTGACTGTTGCTCAAGCAAGGACACCTACCCCAAACCTGTGGGGTCAACAAAGTCTTCTCAGTAGATCTGATATTTAAACTGGTTCCTTGAGGGAGAAGTAGAAATTACACAGGGGATGATAGAGAGGAGGAGGAAGCTGTTCTAAATGGAGGGAATAGCTGACATACATGGTCACAGGCAAAAGAGCACTGTCATGTTTGAGGAAGTGAAAGGAATTCAATATGGCTGAACACTGAGTGCCTGGGGTGATGTGGTGAGAGATAGGACAGGAAAGCTGAGCAGGACTCACAAAACCTGAAGGGCTTTATGTCTAGTTAAGAATCTGGAACTTTTCTCAAGGTAGTGGGAAGACAAAGGGTTTTTAAAACAGGGAAGTATAAAGATTAGATCTGCATTTTGGAAAGAACATTATAATAGCTGAAAGAAAAAAAAATGGCGGCAGAGGTGGGTAAGTACAGAAGGAATCAAAGCAGTTAGTAAGCTGTTGCTGTAACCCAGAAGACAGGATAGTTGTCTAGTACGGTATCTAAGGGGGATAAGGAGAGATGCTTGGATTTGAGATATTCAGGCCATAGAGTCAAAATGCCAGATAATAATTGGATATAAATAGATGTATGTCATTTGGGAAAGAAAGTCAAAATTATTCTAAAAGTCTCTGGTTAAAGCTAGGAGCATAAGTCCTCAGTTTAATACTTAGGACCATTCTAGTAACAATAGAAACTCAAGACTGCTCTACATTTTCTCATCATGAGTGAAATTGTGGAGTTCTGGGAGTCAAAGACTGAACTCTACTGGAAATCCTCACAAAAATGCTATAACCTAGTTGTACTTCATTGGGACAGTCATAAATTTTTGATGAGAATTTTCCAAGAAAAAAGAACGTCTAATAGGCACCCTCCATCTCAATGCCCTCCTCACATTCTGGTGGATTATGGGTTAGGGAAGGAGATTAGATTCAATGACCTATATTCTGCTCATGCAGCATCAATTGTGATCTCTTCCATTTTATGATGGAAGTTGATTAATCCAAAGGAAGCAGGATTAAGGTTGCTCAGAAATAAGAATTAAACACAGAAAGTTTTAGTATCTCTATATGGATCAGTCAAGGATCTTAAGGTTTCATGGTTTGAAACTGGAGGAATGAAATGAAGTATGTACTTCTGGGCTATGGTGTGTCCCAATCCCCACCTACAACATAAATCAGGTACTCACCCCTTCACCGCCATTTTCACCTGTGTTGGCAAGCATTTCCTGCAGGGCTCTCACAGAGAGGGACTGTTCCAGCACAAAATTGCAGACACAGAGATCTGGAGGAACATACTGTGGAAATAAAACAAGAATGAGGATACCTTCTCATATCAGTTGGGGAGAGATCACACAATAACAATCTCAAGGGCAAAGAGCTTATCAACCAGTGAAAGGTGGATGGATGGATGACTAGGAACATAAAAGGTAGATTTCTCTTATTCATATTAAGGTGGGTTTCAGGAAGGATTCTAAAGAATGAGAAGAAGAAAATCCCTAAATCTCAAGGAAACAGTGACCAAGCTCTTAGGACCAACTTGACTGCAGTTGGTGGTACATACAGGAGAGGACACACACACAGCATTGCTGAAGAAGGGAAAGGAAATATACATTGATCAACACTGATGCCTGGGTAGGACCAAAGGAACAAAGCCACTGAGACCTCATCCATGATAATCTGTAAGAGGGCAATGGACAGACCACAGTGTGGCTTTGGGCAATAGTGACCATGATGGGGAATCTATTTACTTATTAAGAAAACTTGGAGGCAATAGAGGGAATTAAGAGCTGTACAAATATAGTTCTGAACAAAGAAGTGTCCAGAATTATAAGAACTGAAGACTCCTACAATAATCACTCTAATTTATTATGTGCTCAGGTAACATAATAATTATCATGCTTGTTCTAGAATATTTGTCAATAACAGTTACAGACAGCCTTTGGTGCACACTGACTAGTAATAGCTAATGCTCACTGAGTACTTTCTCTGTGCCAAGCACTGTTCTAAGTGCTTTGAATATATTAACTCCCTTAATCCTCATAACCACCCTGTAAGACAGGAATTATTAACATTCCAGTTTATAGCCAAGGAAACAGGCATAGAGAAGACAGAGAGAAGTTAGGTCTGCTGCCTGAGGTCATGGCTTCTATTTGGCTGAGTCAGATTCAAAGCCAAAGTCTATCTACTTAATTCTATCTACACTGTTCCAACCACTGATGGAAATATTAAAGCTATTCTTCACAACTAGAATATTTTCAGTCAGCAAATATTTAAATATTACATTTATAGAAAACATAGCGCTTGGTTGTGAGAAGCACACATCACTGTTTCATAGGAGCTTAGACTCTAGTTTCATGATTTGCCAATTTCCTTGGGAATATAGCTTATAACCAACCACATACCAAGCCTTTGTTTCCTATGGGGCACTGGAGAACATGGTCACTAGGAGAAAACAAGATTGAGGAATGAGGGCCAGAAGTCACCAACAGCTATATCTAACACTCTGAGACAGGTAAAGTGGTTTCCATGGATGTCCAATTTAAAAGCCAAAGCAAGCCCACTGCTCAGGCACAGATAACCTCTGATGTCAACATTTTCATTTGTAAAATAATGAAATGGGTAATCTCTAAGTTTCCTTTAATTTTGAAGTGTTTCATACATTATTTATCCCCCTGCAAACCTCAACACCACCAAATAAGATGTTTTACTTGATGGACCTACTATTTCCCTTTATTAAAGTGTTTAGACTGCCAAGTCAAGGATGGGTAATCCTATCCCAGGGGTTAAGGACCTCTGGGCCACTTAAATTTTGAGGACTTTTCTACAAAGCATGTTTCCACTCAGGGTCACCACAGTCCAAAATCTAAAAACCCAATCTTCCTAGAATTCTGGTATAACATACAATGTCCTTGTTCTTTTTATGAAAAAGACTATAGGAGAAACTATAATCAAGAGACAACAGCTTTTATTTTGTATATTTCTTGCTTTGTCTTCAAAGTCTGCTCTTGCTGTAGGTAATTAACTCATCTGTATGAGACTTGAGCGAGCCAACAGCTGTTAATGCCAGGCTGATCATCACATCCAGGAAATGTTTCTAGAGCATATACAGCATCATTCTAAGTAGCATACACTATGACAGAACACTTCCCTAAAGGTCTTACACCATAAACATATCATCTAACTCCATTTCCCCAAATGCAATGCCTTTGCAGAAAATGTCACAGAGATTCCTTTCTACCACTTCTTAGTCTATCTGGATCTCATATCACCAGAAGAGGAAGCCAAAGAGACAGAGTTTGTGTGTTTCTTCTTCTTCCACTTCAGGAAAGCAGGTGTTTTGGAGATTTTTTTATTCAGGAATGTCTGCAGTGATGGTTGGTACTTTAAAGTTTTTTTTGTTTGTTTGGTTTTTTTTTAGATTTATTTATTTGACAGAGATCACAAGTAGGCAGGGAGGCAGGCAGAGAGAGAGAAGAAAGGAAGCAGGCTCCCTGCTGAGCAGAGAGCCTGATGCGGGGCTCTATCCTAGGGCCCTGGGATCATGACCTGAGCAGAAGGCAGAGGCTTTAACCTACTGAGCCACCCAGGAGCCCCTAAGGGTACTTTTTGGCTAACCAACTGAATGATTTCAGCCTTCATGCTCACTTTTACAAAAACCCTACGGAGTCCATTCTCCTGTAGACATAAGTCTTCTGTAGACGGGTCCCAGGACTAGATATCCTGCCGTGGCAGGAGACTGTGTGATTCAAAGCCACTTTTCTCTTTCCTGGGTCTGGTTTACTTGGACAGGAGAAAGGAGCATTTTCCCAGCACCGCCATCATCCATCCTGATGGAAGACCACCAGTAATAGAGACACAAGACATGCTCCAATCAGATTTGTCTTTTTCCTCCAGATAGGTAAGTCCCAAGGCAGTCATGACATCATTACTGGTACAAACAGTGCATGTAAACGGGAGACAACAGCCGTGGGAGAAAAACCCTCAAATGAGAGCCCTGTACCTCTCCTTGGTTTACACAGTTTCCTTACGGTTTAATTTTTCTACCTCTGGAGTATGGTCCTCAGCTGGAGCCGGTGCTTGGGGATAAGGTGACACCAGCCAAAGAGCACACAGAACAACATAGGGATGGTGGCGAGGGAAAAGACAGGGCAACAGGAGTATCCGGAGAAGGACAAAATGCAAGTAGTACCTTGTGATATAAACAGAGAGCAGAGCCCAGAGCCAGATGACCTGCTACACCTGCTGCCAGCCTTAATTAAGCTCCACACAGGCCTGAGCTCCCACCTCCCCGTTCTTCAAGAATGAGCAAAGGCCACTCGTCCATCAAAGCTAATTTGTTTGCAGCACGAGAGTCCCCCAGGAGGGCGGCTCATCGGCTCTGGCCTCTGGAGCCTGGGCCTCAGTCACTCTGCCCGGCAGGCATGTGGCCCATGTTTTACTGATTCTCAGCATGGAGAGAAGGGCTCTGATGACATCTGTTCTGACACAGCTCTTCATCTCTCTCCCCAGCCCCGTCCGCCGCCTAGAGAAGTGCTACATTCCCAAATGCCCTCCAGAAAACCTTGAGATTCCAGGGCCCTGCAAAAGCCAGGAGCTAGGTATTCATTTAGCTCCATGATGTGGGAAGTAGAAGGGAGGGCCTGTGGACTCCCCATGGTCCATAAATCCATGTAACATCTTCCTCACTGCACCAAAAGTGCTTTTTTTCAGGCTTACTAAAAGCAAGATGGTGGGCATCTGATGCTCTTGCTGTCAAATTCACGTAGCATTCTTCTGCCTAGCACCTCACAAGAAGCTCTCAGCACTGTGCTGGCTTGTACTAGCCAGGCTTTGGGGGAAAGGAAGAGGGAGTCAGTTCCAAGTGGGGGAGAGGCTGTCCTCCCTCTATTCCCCTGTGAACCACACTCTGTTCTGGCTTGCTAATTCTCAAGCAGTGCAGTCTGTTTCGGAGTGTGGGTATCCTGAAAAATCTGTGTCATTCTACTTTGGGTATCTCCAGTACAAAGAACAGCAAGTGCTCAGCTCCAGAGTTCTTGAATGGACTCTGTGTTCTAGAAGACTCTCTGAGAGTATGTGGCTGGTGGTGGCTGTGGCTGTAGGCAAATTGGAGCGAGCACTTGCCTGGCTGGCTGGGCCCTTTCGCCAACTTGTTTACGATTCAAAAGTCCCCGTCATGGGTCTCCTTCCACTTCTCCATTAATCTATCTGGATCTCACACAGTCAAGCCTTAATGATACACCACCTAAGTGTATCAATAGCTTTGAATTAAAAGCAATATTGGGTATGTTAGTTAAGTGTGAATACTCTTTTAACATTGGGCTCCATGAGGTCCGATATCTGCTCAACTGCTTATTAGTTGAACGAGGATAAGCAGGTAACTTAGTCTCTGTCTCAGCTTCCTTATTTATAAAATAGAGATACAATAGTATCTACTTCTCAGCATAGACAGTTCTTATGTGTAAGAACTTAAAAATAGGGTCTGGTACCTAGAAACCGATGTCAGATATTATCCATCACAGAGCACTGAAATCAGAACATCAATAAGTCACTTATATATTCATTTACAGAACTAGTATTTTTGAGGTTCTTATTATGTGTAAGGACAAAGCAAATTCCCCAGCCTTCAAGGTTGTGTGGTCAAGTGCAGTGTCAGGGAAGCAAATGGACAATTTCCAAAGTATGCTTCCAAAGGCTCAGAGTGAGTAAGAAATGAGGAAGCATACAGAATTGAACGTGGCTGGGGTAGAAGGGTGGGGAAGGGAGGTGGTGGGGAAGATGGGAGCAAGAGAGGGAAAAGAGAGGGAAGCAAGTAAAGGGAGGAGAGAAGCAAGGTTGAAGAAGAAATAGGCATTAGACTGAGAGGGTCTTGAATCCCCCTGTCAAGGAGTTTGGACTTTATCTTCAGAGCAAGAGAACATCATTAAAGGAAGTTATTCAGGAATTCGTCTAATCAAATTTGTTTTTTTGAGAGATCCTGGCAGGTCCATTCTGAAGGAGGCTAGACCAAGGCAGAGAAACAAATGAGGGGTTTGTTGCCATACGCTTGTTATTAGGTGACAATAGCGTGAATTAAAGTAATGGAGTTGAATGTGGAGATACGAGAATTAATTTGAAATATCTTGAGAAAGTAGGAGAGGTGAGACCTGGCAATTAATGGAATATAGGAAATGAAGAAGATGACCAGGATGGAAAAGAGTGCAAAAAAGCTGGGGTTCAAGAATAAGCCATACCATATATCAAAAGGACCACAGAGATGATAATTGTACTTGGCAAATTATCCACCGGAACCTCACATTTGGGCCAACAGATTGATGACAAGAGAGCGGAGGTCTCTGTGACTATGTATGGGTATCCCCTCAGATGTCAGCAGAGCTAGGCTCATCTGGGAAAAGAGTGGGAATCTGAGAAGATGATGCATATTCTCCTTAATAAGAGAATTCCTGGAGATGCAGCCTCTAGTCAGCCCAATTAGCCTTACTCTCCTTTTCCACGTCCATTAAGCAGGTCAGCCGGTATCTGAGTACCACAATGCACATTCAGTACTGCCCTAGCTGCTGTGGGGAACAAAAGAAAAGGCCTGGCTTCTGTTCTTTAAGAAATTTTTTTTTAAAGATTTATTTATTTGACAGAGAGATAGAGAGCGATCACAAGTAGGCAGAGAGGCAGGCAGAAAGAGAGTGGGGGAAGCAGGCTCCCCGCCGAGCAGAGAGCCGATGTGGGGCTCGATCCCAGGACCCCAAGATCATGACCTGAGCTAAAGGCAGAGGCTTAACCCACTGAGCCGCCCAGGCGCCCCTGTCCTTTAAGAAATTTTAAACCTACTGTACTAAAGACATTATAGAACAACGCAAAAGAGAATATTCAGTCCTCAATGGAGAGGTCGGAGTTCTATGTCCTGCAGGACACAGGGCCCTCTCAGCAATGTTGTGATCAGGAAAGCATAGCCCAGGCTGGCGGCTGGCCTCAAGAAGGTTTATGTGAACAAGAAGTTCCTGGCACATAAAAGAACTCAAATTTTTGTTTAATGAATGAACAAGACGGGGGAGTTATTCAATCCATTTTCTTGTGTCTTCTTCCCTTCTGTTTAAAATTCCATTAGTTGAAGCAGCATTTTTTTTTTAAGATTTTTATTTATTTATTTGACAGAGAGATCACAAGTAGGCAGAGAGGCAGGCAGAGAGAGGGGGGCAGGCAGGCTCCCCGCTGAGCAGACAGCCCCATGGGGGACTCCATCCCAGGACCCTGAGATCATGACCTGAGCCGAAGGCAGAGGCTTAACCCGCTGAGCCACCCAGGTGCCCTGAAGCAGCATTTTTAAGTTACGAGCTTCACTGAACCTTTGTCCTTACTTTCCTTTGCCTTTTCATCCAGTCAGTAAAGGGAGTAGGCAAAGGAAGGAGAAGGTAGAGAACAACTCCTGCTTACTCATTTTTCTACCCATATCTCCCACGCCAGCCCCAGGTCTGAGCAAGTAGGTGCATGTATGTGACTGACACCGTATTATATTTTTGTGCTGATGGGTTTGCATGGACTCAGCCCTACTCCAGGGGGTAGGCTACAGAGTCTAACCTGCAAGGTGAGGTCATTTCTAATGCCCGGCATCTGGGGAGAAGCACTGCATGTGCTAGTAACAGGCAAAGATGGATTCAGTCCCCAGTGGCCTGGCTTCTAGATGCATCGTGTTTGTTCTATTTCACTATACCACCTCAAAGAAAAGACGTAACCATCACCCTGTGATGGCTTGATGTAGTCCTAACTAAAAGACCATGGACAAGAAGGCTTCCCAAGCTTCCCGGCACAGAAACCTAATCTCTTCTCCAGAAGATATTCCAGTTGGGTACACGGTGCTATTGGGTAAGACCGATTTTCCATGTAGGATAGCATTAGGATGGCTGGAGATGGCATGTGTGACTTGAATTTCAGGAGCTTTAAGCACTTGACAGACATTATCTCATTCACCTCCATACAGCAGACATGAGCTCATTTTGTGGACTTCCTCTCCTATTGATAATACATAATTATTTGTATCGTGCTTATGCTGAAAAGGCAGAACCAGTCATTAACCAAACTAATACCCACATCTTGTCCCAACCAGGTTTTATGTAAATATTTATGCAGTTAAGTACTTTTTAAACCTACCTTTGTCATCTCTAAGTTTTTGATAAATTTATAATAAAATTATACACTGAATGTTTAAATATGAAGATGTTGCCTAGCTTTTGGATTTCTATAAAGATACAGGATGGTTCTACAACTGTTTGAGAGACAACTCAACTGAGGTACAAAGGAATTGGGTAAAACTTTGACGGGCAAGTGGAGAAACAAGAGTAGAACCCATATGTACATTTTAAATGCATCCATTTACTGACCTATATAATTTTACGAGGTATTGTGCTGAATTCTTTATAAATATTCTCCCATTTAACACTAATCTTGACCCTTAGGGAAGAGATACTAAGCCGATTTTATAGATGAGCAAACAGACTCAAGCGCTGAAAAAGCTGCCCCACAATCACATGCTGGAAATGACACCTAAATCCTGAATTTCAAACTCAGCTCTTTCTGATTGACCCTGTGTCAGTACTCCTGAAGGTCTCATCCCTACCCCAAGCTCGAAGAATTCTAACTACTAGGCTGCCTCCTCTCAAGTTTTATATTTTAATGACTAGTTAAGGGTTTCATATTAGATTCCTGACTCTCAGAGTTCTCTATTTTGGAAGAGCCACTGGGAATATAAAGGCTACAAAAGCAGTGAGTGAGACAATCAGAGATGAAGAACTTCACAAAATTGAGGTTTCTGGCAGGCAAGATCACACAGGCTGTCACATCTGAGATGAACTTCCCACATAAGTGCTCTCTTCCAAGAGACAATTTAACTCTGGGCAAGATGGGACAGGTTTCCACCAAAGATAGACATGTGTAGATTTGAAACATGTACCTATCCAGATGGTAAACATTTTGAGGGAAGAAATTTTGCTTATCTGTATTAAGAGGGGTTATCATGAAACAAGTTTGAAGATGTATAAAAACTTGCTTAATTTTTTATGTTTTAATGCTCTGCTATGAAAAAGGATAGAGGGTCTTTTTGAAAGTATAGACAGTCACTATTCATAACAGTTGAGTTCCAATTTTTGCTTATACTGTTGCCAACAAAAGCCATTATATATAAGTAGTGTGGTACACATGTATTTTAAAGATTTATTCATTGAAGTAATCTCTACACCCAACACGGGGCTTAAACTCCCAACCTGAGTTGTGATCAAGAGTTACATGTTCTTCCGACTGAGCCTGCCAGGCACCCATCACAAAATTTAAACATATAGCTGGAAAACATTCTTTTGGGGGAAGAAGAGGAGGAAGAGGTCATTATCTTTGAAAGAAGGAAGTGACGAAGGTCCCTTCTGATCGATGCCTGAGGAGTCAGTTACAGGAACACAACACCCTCAGCATCCAGCAGTCTATAGGTGTGTGCAAGTGAGGGGGGAGTGGGAGGGAGAATCTCAAGCAGGCTCCACGCCCAGCACGGAGATCAATCTCAAGACCCTGAGATCATGACCTGAGCCGAAATCAAGAGTTGGATGCTTAACCGACTGAGCCACTCAGGCACCCCTAGGTGCATGTCCATTGCAGGATGAGGGAGTAGTTCGGGAAAAACTGACAGCTGTTGAAAATCACTGCTGCAGCACAAAGAGACTTACTAAGAAGAAGCACTCACCACCATGGGCAAGCGAGGGCAGCATCTGATGCCATGCTGGCCTGAGGTTTACTCCAAGACAAGAGCAAGGAAAGGCATGGAATAAGCTGATCCCACGCAGGGAAAAGGGAGAAGGCTATGAAGGTATTAAAAGGTGTTGATACTAGAAAAAAAAATAAAAACTACTTCTACTACCAGGAATCTAAATAATTATTAAATAATTACTCAACACTTGCTGAAAGTTTTTAAAAAAGGATTACTTATTTTAGAGAGAGAGTGAGCCCTCATGAGCAGGGGAGGGGCGGAGAGCAAGGGAGACAAGCAGAGCCCCCCATCAGTCATGTGGATGAGGTAATGACCTAAGCCCAAACCAAGAGTCAAAGGCTCAGCCAGCTGAACCACTCAGATGCCCCAGTGAAACATTTTCTATGCAAGGGAGGTTCCACGGCCACCTAAGAAGCAGGAAGTCCAAATTGCAGGACAAATATCCTTTGACCAAAGTCTTGTCAAGAAATGCCAACCAAAAGTGAGGAAGAACTAAAAACACCCACAGTCACAGTTCCTATGCTTCATCTGTGAAACGTCCAGATACCGGTTATTTAATGGACACTGACTTCTCCTGGGGGTGGGGGGGAAGATTGTTAATTCAAATGAGAGCAACACCTGCAACATCAGTTACCCTTTTGATGATCAGGGATTTCTCACAAGAGCTACTACAAATAAGCTCATTCTGGAAGAATGAATGGAGAAATATGGCGGGGCTGAGAATCTCCTGGATAAGACTGCTAATAATTCAGATTCCTGGGGCCCTAATCAAGGCAGCTACTTTCAAAGACTATCCCAGATGACTCTGAAGTAGGCAGTCTCTGAACCCAATTTGAGAGACACTGCAGAACAACTGGACCAAACAAATGAATTCAGGATCCTGGAAAGTAGCGGATTCTCACTCTAGATCCTTCCTTAAAGAGTTCATCAAAATATGAAATTTTCTTTCAAATGAATAATCCCCCAATGTGAAATCCACATGACCATTGTTTTTAATAATCTTGCCTAAAATGATCCTATCCAAGAGTAACATCTAGGTGTCCTGGACACCTAGTTTTCTGCCAAGCATCAGTGTTTCTGGCACAGTTAGGAAGAATGTTACCAAGGGCTTGGCAAAAATTAGTGCTATGAAGCTGGTGTTCTTTAAAATAAGGAAGAAAGGGCAGCCAAAGAAGCAGAGACAAAACGCTGGGCAGCTGGTGGCTAAAACTGCCTGCTGGGAGAAAGCGGAAGTGACAGGCTAGATGGCTGGTTTGGTTCTGGACTGAGCCAAGATCCCCCCATCAACCCTCCCCTAGCCCCCGCCCTGCCCAGCATGGTCAGCATGTTAAGTAAGGAAGGTGCCAAAAGGCTTAAACTTGGAACACTTGCATCTCGAAAAAACAAGCTGAGTGGCAAAGCAGAAAAATGTACCTACTATTTATGGAGAGAGATATCTAAAACAACTCTTTATATGGTCCTTTAAAAAGATGGCTACATATAAAAGCCTAGCTTAACGAGGGGCACAGGTAATACACCAAGCTCTGTGGATATATAATAAGATCCTAACATCAACTGTTATTTTGAAGAGCTTGTGTATCTGAAAAAGAGTAGAGCTCAGGAAAGAGGCTAAGCAGCATGTCAGCAGGGAGATGGACCCTGCATACCTGTCCCAGATTCCCTGATGGTGTTAGGGGCATGAACACCAGCTAGAAAAGCACAGGGTCCAAGATGATGAAGTTAGAACGAGGTGTGGTGGGCAGATATACCAAGGGATGAGGTGAAAACTGAGAGGGGTGGGCTGGTAAAGTCTAGCTCAACCTAACATTTATGTGTTAGTCTCCAGCTTGACTGACTTGAGTGTTGGTTTAAGAACATGGACCAGCATTGCACTGTCCAAGTGTTCTCTTCTCCCTTTTGAGTGATGATATGGTTGTCAAAGAACTTGGAAACCATGGTAAGGCTGCTCACTATCACCAAAGCAGAGGTACTCAGTGGCTGCAGGACAGAATTTGTCTCTTGGCCATTTCATTACACACCAGGAAGTTGATGATTGAGGAAAGCATTATGGGAAACCAAGGCGAGTGGAGAAAACGCCGAGCTAGAGTTGAAGGCTGCCAGAGAGAAAAGAGATGCCGGGTGCTCAAAGGCAGTGCTGTTCTGTATGGTGCACTTGTCATTAGCATCACTCATCTCTTTAGGGGAAAAGCTCCAATGTATGGGGTCCTGCCTTGACTGCAGCACCAGCCCCACAAATCTCGTGGACTCGGGATCTCAGGTCAACACAGAGCTCATGGCAATGAAGGGCAAGGACAACAGCTTGGCTTCCAAATGGTCTGATTTTTTTCCCCCCAGTGACTCCTTCCCACTCTCAAATGGCATCCAGATTCCAATGTGGAAATGCAGTTTTTATTTCTGCCCACCCCATGAAGTTTTTGCTTTGACAGAAATAAGCGTATCACTATAAACTAAGTTCTGGATCAAAAAATATTTTGGCAGGAGTGTATGGACAGATGTTCATAAAATTTGCAGTTATAAAAAAGCCTTTGTGATGATAAGTAACAGTCATAAATATTCTTTGCCAATATGGAAAAAGTACTTTTACACCCATATGGAGAACTAGACCTCATCCATTCTAACTGCCTCATAGGACTCTGAGCCAAACTATTACCACCAGATGCTTACATTTACAAAGATTAGCACTGCATGCAAGGGTTAATACTAAGCAACCCCATTTACAAGGGGGCATATAATACTCATCACACAGATTTTAAAACATGTACAGATAGCAGGGAGTCAGCACTGTCTGTCAGTAGCTGCAGGAGTTAGAGACATTCACTTAGAATAAGCACTGCTTGAAAAACAAAATGAAAAATAAACTCCTGGAACTATACCAAAATAAAAAGCTCTTACACAGCAAAGATGCAACAAAACAAAAAGGCAACCTACTGGAAGGGAGAATATATTTGCAAATTATATATCCAATGAGGGGTTAATATCCAAAATATATAAAAGGATTCTACAACCCAACATCAAAAAAACCTCTAGTAATATGACTAAAAGATGGGCAGAAAACATGAATAGAGATTCTTCCGAAGACAACACGCAGATCACCAGAAGACATGTGCAACAATGCACTCATCATTAGGGAAATCCAAATCCAAAACCAAAATGAGATACCACCTTATGCCTGTCAGACTACTAGAACCAAAAAGACAAGTAACAAGTGTTGGTGAGGATATGGAGAATAAGGAACCCTCGTGCCCTGTTGGTGGGGATATAAATTGGTAAAGTCACTGTGGAAAATAGTATGGAGTTTCCTCAAAAGATTAAAAAACAGAACTACCATATGACTCAGCAATTTCAGTGCTGGGTATTTACTCAAAGAAAACAAAAACCACTAATTTGAAAAGATATATGTGCCCCTGTGTTTGCTGCAGCTGATTTACAATAGTTAAGATATGGAAGCAACCTAAGCGTCCACCCACAGATGGACGGCTAAAGAAGATGCGATACACAAACACACCCTAGTACTCAGCCATAAGAAAGAATGAGACCAGGGCACCTGGGTTAAGCCTCTGCCTTTGGCTCAGGTCATGATCTCAGGGTCCTGGGATCGAGCCCCACATCGGGCTCTCTGCTCGGCGGGGAGCCTGCTTCCCCCTCTCTCTCTGCCTGCTTGTGCTCTTTCTCTCTCTGTCAAATAAATACATAAAAGCTTTAAAAAAACAAAAAAGAACGACATCTTGCCTTTGCCAACAAATGGATGGACCTGGGGGTTATTACACTAAGTGAAATAAGGCAGAAAAAGACAAAAATTGTATGATTTCATTATCTAAAAACAAAAGAACAGACAACTAAACAGACCCAGAAGTACTGAGAATGAACCGATGGTTGTGGGGATGGGAGGAGAAGGAATAGGCAAGAAGGGGAGTGGGACATAGAGCTGTCTAGTTATGGAATAAGTCATAGGGCTACTAATAAAGACTGCTTCATTGGAGTGGTGGTAGAGAGACCTATGACCTACTTCAATTAGCTCCTCTTCAATAATGTCTTTCTTACCAGGAAACATTCTAAGTATGGAGTTGGACAATCATCTGTAAAGACCGGTTGGATCCCATTCTCTCCAAAGCTTTCTTCACTGAAGTCACCAATCCCTTTTCACTCAGGGCATAAACTGGCTTTGAGCAATGCAAGGAAACCATAAGGAGAGTTAGTCTCTTCCTACTTGAACCCAACGCATCACTCAGCATCTAGTGAAGCTGGCCAGGAAATACATGTCAAATACTTCCTCTGCCCAACTACCCCAGTTCATATACTGGACCATGACTTGAGCTCCCTTCCTCTCAGCTCCACTAAGTAACTAACCCAGGCTACTGAAGTTCACCATCAAAAAATGAGGCCAGAGGGGCACCTGGATGGCTCAGTGGGTTAAAGCCTCTGCCTTCGGCTCAGGTCATGATCCCAGGGTCCTGGGATCGAGCCCCACATCGGGCTCTCTGCTCAGCAGGGAGCCTGCTATCCCCCCTCTCTCTGCCTGCCTCTGCCTACTTGTGATCTGTCTGTCAAATAAATAAATAAACAAACAAATCATTTTAAAAAAATGAGGCCAGAGAATAGACATTCAAAGACAGATTACGGAGTTTTCTTTCCCCTCCCCTCCTGGACAATGAGGAGTTACCTCCAGTAAATAATGATTTAGAGGGAGGAGGGGCAGAGGTAAAGGGAGAGAGAGAATCTGAAGAAAGCTCTGAGCCCAGTGTGGAGCCGGACACAGGACTCAGTCTCACACCCTGAGATCATGACCTGAGCTGAAACCAAGAGTTGGACACTTAATTGACTGAGCCACCCAGGCGCCCCCCTCTACTACAGAAGGGTTGAGTTAACTTGGCTCCATGAGAGAGAATGAACACATTGATGGAAACTGACGGAGCAATGACACACCTCAAAAAGCAAAGTCCTTCTTCATGGTGACCTAAGCATGTCAAGACCCTGTAGAGATAAATGCTTCAAATTACCCAGCTGCTCTCCAGGGACATCTGTCCTTATGTCCTCAGTGAGTAAGACAGAGATGAAAGGCATGTTTCATGTCTAATTAAACTTCTACATTTTGGGAAAGAAGCAACTTCATTCACTACTATAGCAATTGGGAACTTTCCATGGCAGGCTATATGGAAGCTTGAACATGATGCTAATCAAGTCAAGGGCGTAGCTTTGCTTCATTTCGTGAGGACATCTATACCCCTAAGCTGGCTAGCTACTTTATCATTCCTTAGTCAAACAAGGAAACAGGTGTCAAAGGCTGATGACTGCAAATTCAACCATGCAGCAATTTCTAAATGGTGGCTTGAGGAGTACCTGTATAAGAATCATGCATTCATTTTTGCTTTGTTTTGCTTTGTTTTGGTTCTTAAAGAGAGATACCTAGGTGGCTTAGTTGGTTAAGCATCTGCTTTCAGCCCAGGTCGTGATCCCAGAGACCTGGGATCAAGTCCCACATTGGGTTTCTTGCTCAGTGGGGAGCCTGGTTCTCCCTCTGCCTGCTCTGCCTGCTGATCTCTGACAAATAAGTAAATAAAATCTTAAAAAAAAAAAAAAAGAAAGAAAGAAAGAACGAAAAAGCAGATTTCTGGCCCTACCCAAGACAAGACATAAGAGAATATACTCTGAGGAGCACTGTCCTTCCGGGTGGGCTCTGGGCCAAAGCCCCTAGATGCTGGCCAGGCTTATTTTGTTTTTTAAAGATTTTATTTATTTGAGAGAGAAAGATACAGAGAGAGAGGAAGAGCAAGTGCATGGATGCGCACCAGTTGGGGGGTGGAGAGCAGGGGCAGAAGGAGAGGGAGAAGCAGGCTCCCCGCTGAGCAGGGAACCCAATGCAGGCTTGGTCCTAGGACCCTAAGATCATGACCTGAGTGCAAGCAGACACTTAACTGACTGAGCCACCCAGATGCCCAGGCTTATCATCTTTAAAGATAAAACATTCTGACATGACTTACTTGGAAAACCAGGTAGTGAGCAAACACTACTTATTTTTCAGCTTGAACGGAAATCAGAGAAGACTGCAGAAACTTTCTCATGAACATCAAAAAGTTCTCCTCTTTCTTGGCTGTATTTTGCACCCAAACTACTCTCTGGTTGTTTACTAGAGGCTCTGCCAATGAGAACACTATGGCTTCTTTGTTGACACGGTCTCAGAGCTTGCATTGATTACTAAAAACCTACCTCATCTTTGGGTGAAAGAAGTGAAGCTGTCTGAACCTCGATGCCACAGCTAATCAGGGTAACAATTCAAATCTCAGGTCTCAAGGGACTGCTTCTGGGATGAAAGAGGTGGCTTGGAGATCAGTGAGCCCACCCTCCCTCCACTTCTATGCGGCAGTGTATGTGAACCTCCCCAAAGAGAGGACAGTCTGTTCTGGTTGGAAGTAGAAATATCCTGGGGTGTATAGAGAAGTGCTCAAGCGGGGCTTGAGGCAAAAATCCTTGATGAAAGTGCTCCAAGAAGAAATGGATCATTAGGTCAAAGGGTTTTTAATTTTGTCAACCACTCAACAGTTAGCAAACAACTGTCTGAGAGAGGCTTACAGATAGCTCTCTTGCAACCAGCTGTTTGCATCTTCTAAAGGCTTTGAATAAGGCTCAGTTGAGTTTAAGTGAACTGAGAGGAAAATTATATGAAAATGTCCTAATAGAGAAATCAGCTCAATTCTGGAATGACTGCGTTAAGAACACTTTGTAAGCATTCCCTGAAATATAATGTGCATGAGCAAAAACAAATTAATTCTCCAATGTGCTGGAATTATTTTAAATCACCTATTTGCTGCATGTCAGCAAATGAAGAACAAACAAAATATTGTTTGCAAAGGATTCGCAGAATTTTTCAGTTCATGTAGTTTGTTCAGGTCACTCTTAAAAAGAATGAAGCTTTAGGGGCACGTGGGTGGCTCAGTCACTTAAGCCTCATGGGTCATGAGATCAAGTCCCGAGTTGGGCTCTGGGCTCACTGGGGAGTCTGCTTGAAAAATCTGTCCCTCCTGTCATTCTCTCTCTCTCTCTCTCTCATAAATATATAAATCTTTTTAAAAAGTAGGAAATTTTAAAGAATAAAACTATTGAATGAACTGCTGAAAAGGAGAAGGTATTAACTTAAATGTCTGGAAATCTTAACTTCAAAATCAATATTAAACATTTCCTTTACAAAACTCTCCTCACAGGACAGTCACAATCAGGCCTGAGAGGTTATCCTGTGTAACATTTTACAGCAAGCTGGAGAGAGAACTTTCCCACATCACTGTCCAGTGTTCTTTAGAAACAGCTTGATCTGTGAATTATGAACATGCACATAACTTCAACAGATTACACAGAAGTTCATAATCATGACTTAAGTTTACCCCCAGGTTTTAAAATACCCATGAGGAATACAAATGATACATATGACAGGAATTGCGTTCTTAAGATTCAAGTTCTAACACCAATGCAGCACACCATGTTTCTTCCACGTAAAAGCAACAAATGAAAAAGAAGTAATCACAGGGGAAAAGAAGGCAAGTCTTTGTGATATAATTAGGAAGTTCAGGAGTTGATGGAGGAAGAAAAAATCCTGCTAATCGAGATCAAAATAGCAGCTATTAGGTCTGAAGAGCAAAAGTGCTCAGGACTGCGGAGGAGCCCGGGTATGAATCATACCTACTCATAATTCACCTGGGGCCATTTGCCTGCTGCGAACAAGTAAATGACAAATGAACAGCAGAGCTATGGTGCCACTTTACACACTGAATAAATTCTTTGTAAAGATTCCCACCACTAAGGTACAGACTGTCTTTAAATAAAAAGAGGAGACTGGTGTTGCCTTAAGCAGATAAGTTATCACAAGAGTATTAATAACCCAAGTAGGAAGGCGAACAATACAGAAGAGGGAAGATCTCAGAGTTAAAAGATACAATTTTTCTTTAAAAAAAAAAAAACTAGGTCTTCAGACACAGCAAATGAAAAATGCATTGAAAAACCTGACATACGAGAGGTACCTGGCTGGCTCAGTTGGATAAGCATCTGCCTTCAGCTCAGGGTGTGATCTCTGGGTCCTGGGATCGAGGCCCCATCCCCTGACACCTGTCCCTCAGGCTCCTGGGCGGCTGCTTTTTCCTCTCCCTCTGCTCCTCTGCTCCCCACTCTTGTTCTCTTTCTTTCTCAAATAAATAAATAAATAAGATCTTTAAAAAAAAACCCTGACATGTGTTAAACTTGACTTTTATGTTACTTCTTTGGATAGCTGTTTCCCTTCTCATCTCTTGACAGTCAGAAATAGCGAAGCATGAGGCTCCGTGTGGATGCAGAAATAAGAATAAAACTTCCTAAAAGAAAACAGTCGAGCTGCTAATTGAGAAGAACCGAAGCCGTGTCTTTCAGAATCTGAGCACAGTTAGAACTATACTCCAGCTCCCTGACTTAGTGAATTCATATACAGACCAATGGGAAATGAACCTTTTTTTTCCCTCCCTGTGCAAAGCAATACTAGTGTCTGGTCCACTATGAACAGTAACTTGAGGCAGGGTAGCTGCTCAGTGCAGAGAGCCTACCCGGTTCCCCAGGACTGCACCAGAGGGCCAGCTTACCAGGCTGGCACGACTGTACCGAACACTCCTAGCTATTTCTGTTCACTTGTACATGCTGGACGGCAAACCTTGGACATGCAAACAGGAACTCTGGCAGCTAAGAGAAAAAGAACATCTTGTCTAACAGAATGACCATCCAGTCTCCATTTCCTCATGCCACAGCATGGCCGCCATCCTCCAGAAGACTGTAGGCTAAGCCCATAAAGGCTATTACCTTTTTTTCTCTTGGAAAACTTCCACTGTGTAAATTCTCTGTCCCATTATTTTTCTTCTTCTGTGTGGTCATTTCCTTGATGCTCTCCCCCTCCAATCTCCTCACTTAGCCCCTTTCACCCTTCCAGAACACCTACTCCATGATCAACATGCCCCATCATCCGCTCTCTACATTCTGCCTGAACACCAGCTGAACATATGAAACCCAACTCCTCCCAGAGGACCCCACTTCCCTTGGGGACCTCTCAATGACAGGATGCTCATTCTCTTACACCCTGTGTGACTGAAGGTTAGAAGGTAGATTCTGTGTCTCCTTCTCCCATCAAGGCTATCTCCAGATCATTACTCTTCCACAAGTTAACTCCTCTTCTTTAATCTTCCTACTCTTGGTAACCTCATTCTCCATTCCCTCTCTCACTGCTCTTTGTGTATTTCCTGGACCTGCCCTTCACTGAAATCTCAGATTCCTTTTCATTCCTACTCCTGGTCATTTGAACACTCACACTATTACATGTATTGTTGAATATCTGTAACACTAAACATTAAACCCTAAAATTGTTGAATTGTGTCCTTTCAAAATATGTGAAGACCTGACCCTGCAGGGTCAGGTGAATATGTGAATATGACCATATTTGGAAATAAGGTCTTTGAAGATTATCCAGTCAAGGTGAGGTCAGTGGGGTGAGATCCAATCCAATGTAACTGATGTCCTTCTAATAAGAGGGAGACCCCACGTGAAGACAACACACATAGAAGAGGGCCATGTGAAGATGAAGGCAGACATTGGGGTTATGCAGTTATAAACCACAGAACACATGGGGCTACCTAAAATTGGAATGGGCAAGGAGGGATCCTCCCACAGAGATTTAGGTTGGGAGCATGTCTCTGCCAAAACCTTGATTTCAGATTCTAGCCTCCTGAACTACAAGGGAGTAAGTTCTGTTATTTTTAAAGATTTTATTTATTTATTTGACAGACAGAGATCACAAGTAGGCAGAGAGGCAGGCAGAGAGAGAGAAGAAAGGAAGCAGGCTTCTTGCTGAGCAGAGAGCCCAATGCGGGGCTCAATCCCAGGACCCTAAGATCATGACCTGACCCAAAGGCAGAGGCTTTAACCCACTGAGCCACCCCACGTGCCCCAAGTTCTGTTATTTTTAAAGCCACTTAATGGGTGATAATTTGCTACACAGCCATAGGAAACTAATGTATTATATGAATAATCCATCACATACTATGGCCTGTCAGTGACTTTGCTTCTTCTTTACCAATGATCTTCTATTCTCCAGCTCAGCCACTCTCTCTTGTGCTCACACTCTGGAACCATGTTTTCAACGAAACCACTCCACCCTGAAACCTCCAGCGAGCCTACTGTCTCACTGTCCACCCATCTTCCTGCTTGCTTATACACTCAATTGTTCTCATTTCTGTTTTTATCCCTATTCCTTCTTGCCTGCACTCAGCTTAAATTCCAAGAACTCACTGGTCAGAGTCCCAGATTCTCTTGCCCCTTTATCATTAATCAAAGTCACCCGCAACACCTTGACCCTAGCTGAATCAACTAACCACTGTCTTCATGTGCTGGGACGGCTAGGCACTGCTGAGGAGAACACAGAAAACTGACAGCACTAAAATTAATGCTCATTAACGTCAAGTGGCGCTCGATGCTGGGACTACACACTGCTCAGCAATCCCACACTCTTCTCTCTCCAAATGGACAGGACCTACCCAACGACTCTTATCCATGCCTTTGTTTTTCTCATTCAATGGCACAGAATTTCCTCCTTTACTTGAAAGTTAGTTCCTCCTCTGTTCCTAACCCCAGTCCCTTCCATGATGCCAGCCATTTTCACACTCAGCCACCCCTTTCCTCTCCTGCATCTTCTCTTCCTCCTCCTCCACGTGCACCTTCCCATGACCACTTACACATGCTGAAGTCTTTCCGATTATAAAAATCCCTCCATTCTCCAACACTCTCCAGCCACTGAGCTCTCTCTTTGAGAGATTTATTTCTAAATCTTCACTTCCTCTAAATCAGCTTCTGAAACTATAAATCGGCCTGTGCCTTCACCACCCCACTGATGACTCACCAAGACTGCTGCTGGTCTCCATGTCACTACATCTAATGGACACATTCCATCCTTAAATTACTTGACTTCCAAGTGGTGTTGTATCCTACTGACTATACCCCTTCCTTTGTACTCTTGCCTTTGCTTCCTGTGGCTTCTAGAACACCACCCATGACTCTTCTTTCCTGAGCTCTCAGGGTGCTCCTTCTCATTTGATGTTCCTCTTTCTCCACTCATTTTTAAATATTGACATTTTCCAGGCCGTCTTGTTTTTTAATCCATTATTTGCCACTCACTCTACAGCTTGATTTACTAGCTTTAAGCCATTATATCCTAAATATTACCTCTGTCCTAACCTCTCTTCTGAAGTCCTGATCCATATGTCCAGATGTCTATCAAAATTTTTTCCTGTGTCTCTTACTGGCCTTTTGAATTCAACATGTCCAAACCTTAATTCATAAGCTCCACCACCACTCTCTGGCCTAAGTTATGCCTTTCCAAATAAATTCCTTTCACTAAATAAAATGCCCTCTATGGGCAGCTGAAGTATTACCTCTGGGTTCACACTTGACTATTCCCATCTTCATTCTTTAGCTATCCTATGCATTCTGTTAGTCATATCTGAATGGCACGTATAGCATAGAGCATGGGTGTGGTGCAAAAACAATGAATACTGTTACACTGAAAAGAAATTATAAAAAATTATACAGGAAAAAGAATAATAAAAAGTTAAAAAAGAAAAATAAAACAAAAAATAAAACACTAAAGAATAAAAGGAAAAAAAACCCCGTCTACTCACTTCCCTTTTTTGTATGAGGAATCCATACAGCTTTCATTAAGTTCCTGTTCTCCTATGACAACACATTCCTGTTCACATTCAGCTCTTATCCTTGCTACTTCAAAATCCCCTCACCTCCTCTCTTTCCTTTTGCATTGCCAAAGCTGCACTCAGTTTAATCCCCTCACTAATAGTGCCATCTCTTAGTTCTTTCTTTTGCAACCTCAATCTCTCCTCCTCTAGAGCCTCTTTCTCTTCCTGGAAACATGTTTGTGTTTGTCACTGTGGAAACCCCTCTATAACCTGGATTCTGCTTCACCACTATTTTTGCTTCTTCCTTTTGTGGGTGGTTGGGGCAGAAGGAGAGAGAGGGAGAGAATCTTAAGCAGGCTCCACACCCAGCACAGAGCCGTCATGACTTGGGGCTTGATCTCATGACACTGGGATCATGACCTGAGCCAAAGTCAAAGGCTCAACTGACTGAACCACCCGGGCACCCCTATTCTTCCTTTTAACATTAAACTGCTTCAAAGAGTGGTGAACACTCAATGATGAAGTTCTGATTCAGGTAACAACAGAGAAGCCTACAGCAGAATAACTCTCTTGACAACTGTTACAAATTCTGAACAAAAATTTTAAAAAACTCTTTGAAGGCACTGGAGAGCAACCTAAAGCTGGAAGGAATATGACTCTTGAAAGATGGGAAGCCCAATAAGCAATATCTACATTTGATTCAATTTTCCCTTGAAGGTGCGTCCTCTGTTCACGGCGATAAGCCTCAGGAAAAAGCTGCTATGGAGCCAGAGGCCTGACTCTGGGCTGTCAGAATGTCAGAAAACTAAAAAGGAGAATGCTGGAAAAATCAGAACCACCACAGATGAAAACTTAAAGATCAGCACACGAATGTCCCTCAAATTGTTTGGCCAACTCAAATGCAGGGCAGTATTTCAAGGATCCAAAGGAAGGGGTTTGGGTTTAGGAAAAGAATAAATGAAACAAGATGGGATTGGGAGGGAGACAAACCATAAGAGACTCTTAATTTCACAAAACAAACTGGGGGTTGCCAGGGGGCGGGGGGGGGGTAGGGAGAGGGTGGTGGGATTATGGACATTGGGGAGGGTATGTGCTGTGGTGAGTGCTATGAAGTGTGTAAACCTGGCAATTCACAGACCTGTACCCCTGGGGCTAATAATACATTATATGTTTATTAAAAAATTATAAAACAAAACAACAACAACAAAAAACTCAGAAGGGCTTGAATCCCAAGAACAAGGACTATATTCTAGGACTAATACTCAAACCAAAATAGACTAAGCCTCCATAAGATCAAGGAGGTCCACCAATAATTTAACCGCCTGCTATATTACACAATATACAATTATACAATACTCTTCAGGGAAGATAAAAAATGAGAACTACAAAATGCCACCTACAATGTTCTGTATACCATCACTAGGTATCAAAAGAAATAGGAAAATGTGATTCATAATCAAGAGAAAGCTCAGTTAGTAAGAGCAGACCCGCAGACAATCTGGATACTGGTATTAACAGTCAAGTATTTAAAATAAGTATTATAAATATGTTAATAAATCTATAGGAAAAAATGGGAATAATGGCAAAAGAGAATTTGGGGTTACTATGTAAAACCTTAGAAGTGAAATGATGGAAATTTTAGAATTTAAAAATACATAGCTAGAAAAAAATTCATTGTTGGGAGTTAATGGCACATTTATTTATTTTTTTAAAGATTTATTTATTTATTTATTTGATAGACAGAGATCACAAGTAGGGAGAGAGGCAGACAGAGAGAGGAGGAAGCAGGCTCCCTGATGAGCAGAAAGCCCAACACAGGGCTGGATCCCAGGACCCTGAGATTATGACCTGAGCCGAAGGCAGAGGCTTTAACCCACTGAGCCATCCAGGTGCCCCAAATGGTACATTTGTATTAAGTAAAAGTATCAATTAACATAAAGACAAGCCAGAAGGAAATATTCAAACTGAAGCACAGAGAGAAAAATAGTTGAAAAAAATAAACCATTTTACAAACCTACAGAACACTATCAAACAGTTTAATATATAAGTAATTGGAATTTCAGAAAGAGCAAATGTGGCAGAAAAAAATATTTTAAGAAGTAATGGCCCCCAAGTTTCCAAACTTCATTAAACACAAACTAAACCACAATAACCAAAAGATCCATGAAGCTCAGCCAAGCCCAGGCAAGATAAATGCAAAGAAAACTACCCTCAAATGTAATCACTCAAACTAAAAAGCAAAAAGATGTTCTGAATCTTGGAAAAGATTATCCAAACTTCTCTTCTGAATTTCTGTTTTATATATTCAGATGCCTATCAAAATGTCTTCTTGGATGTCTTACAGTACTTTTGAATTCAACATGTTTAAAATCAAAGATAAAGAAAATTCTTGAAACTTGCCAGCTAAAAAGACTTACTACATAAAGAGGAATCATAAGAATGATAGCTTACTTTTCATTTAAAGAAATAAAGAAAGGAGACTGAAAGATGGTAAAACACCATATTTAAAGAGTTAAAAGAAAATAAATCAAGAAATTTACAGAGAAAATATCTTCAAAAATGGAGACAAAATAAAGACATTGTCAGTGAAATAAAAGCTAGATATATACTATGGAGTATTATGCCTCCATCAGAAAGGACGAATACCCAACTTTTGTAGCAACATGGACGGGACTGGAAGAGATTATGCTGAGTGAAATAAGTCAAGCAGAGAGACTCAATTATCATATGTTTTCACTTATTTGTGGAGCATAACAAATAGCATGGAGGACATAGGGAGTTAGAGAGGAGAAGGGAGTTGAGGGAAATTGGAAGGGGAGGTGAACCATGAGAGACTATGGACTCTGAAAAACAATCTGAGTGGTTTGAAGGGGTGGGGGGGTAGGAGGTTGGGGGAGCCAGGTGGTGGGTATTATAGAGGGCACAGATTGCATGGAGCACTGGGTGTGGTGCAAAAATCATGAATACAGTTATGCTGAACATAAAAAAAATTAAAAAAAGGAAAGATACTCTTCTTCCAAATAAATAATACTTTCAATGTGTATGAAGAAAAAGGATGATTTTTTTCCTTTTCTTAATTTCCTGGAGACAACTGACTTTGAAACAAAAATAAGAAAGTACTGCATGGAGCACTGGGTGTGGTACAAAAACAATGAATACTGTTATGCTGAAAATAAAAAAAATTAATTAAAAAAAAGAAAGTACTGCATATTATGTAACATAAAAATAAAACATGTGACAACACTAGCACAAAGGATTAAAGGAAAGTGGTAAAATGCTACTCCAGACAGACTCTGAGAAGTTAAGGATTTATCCTGCAATCCCTAAAGTAATGACTAAAAAATAATGCACAGACATAGAGCTAAAAAGTCAACTGAGGAGACAAAATAGAATACTAAAATATATTTGATTTATCTTAAGGAAGTTTAAAAAGAGAGAGAGAGAGAAACAAGAATAAAAACCAGAGGAAACAAAAGAAAACAAATAGCAACATGGTAGACTAAAACTCAATGGTATCAATAGTTACAATAAATTTAAGGGACTGAACAATAACACAGCAGAGATTGTAAAAAAGGGTGAGAAGTAACATGTAACTCTATGTTGTTTATGAGTGACATGCCTTAAATACAAAGATATGAAAACAAGTTGAAAACAAAATAGAGGGGTGCCTGGGTGGCTCAGTGGGTTAAGCCGCTGCCTTCGGCTCAGGTCATGATCGCAGGGTCCTGGGATCGAGCCCCGCATCGGGCTCTCTGCTCAGCAGGGAGCCTGCTTCCTCCTCTCTCTCTGCCTGCCTCTCTGCCTGCTTGTGATCTCTCTCTGTCAAATAAATAAATAAAATCTTTAAAAAAAAAAAAAAAGAAAACAAAATAGAAAAAGAAGAAGATATACCACAAAATAGTAAGCATAAGAGAGCTTACAGCTATGTTAATATCAAAGTATACAATAAGATCAAGGATAAACAGGAGCATTTGATAATGACACAAAGATTAATGCAACAGGAAAATAAAAATCATACACATACATACACACACACACACACCCTTTAAAATACTTGAAACAAAACTGACAGAACTCAAGGGAGATATACACAAATCTTCATAGTTTTTAATACCTCCATCTCGGTGATTGATAGAGCATATAAATACAACAAAGTTAGAAGAGAAGATTTGAACACCATGATTTGAACCATCTTAATATTCATAAAACACTAGCTAAAAACCAAAAAAGATCCACTTCTAAAAGTAGAACACACGGGGGGCACGTGGCTCAGTGGGTTAAGCCTCTGCCTTCAGCTCAGGTCATCATCTCAGGGTCCTGAGATTGAACCCCGAATCAGGCTCTCTGCTCTCTGCAGGGAGCCTACTTCCCCCTCTCTCTGCCTGCTGCTCTGCCTACTTGTGATCTCTCTGTGTCAAATAAATAAAATCTTTTTAAAAAGTAGAACACATGGAATTTTAAGCAAGATAGACCACATGCTAGGCCATAAAACAGTCCTAATAAATTGCCAAGAATTTAAATCTACAGAGCATGGCTTTAGTCATATCAGAATTAAATTAGAAATCAATAATAATAAAAATATACATCTCACTGATTCACTTTATTTTTTAAAACTATTCACTCATTGTTTAATCCTTTTCATCTAACTTACTCTGACTCTCATTCATATTTTACTTTAAATGTCGTAAATGTCCTGCTGATGGTCAAATCCAACAAGTCCAAATAAAATACTTATTCTTACACTATACACAAAAATAAACGCAAAATGGATTAGAGACCTTATTCAAAACCTGAAACCATAAAAATCCTAGAAGAGAACACAGGCAGTAACTTCTCTGATACTGGCTGTAGCAGCATTTTTCTAGTTATGCCTCCCGTGGCTAGAGAAACAAAAGCAAAATACTATGGGAACTAAATCAAAATCAAAAGCTTCTGCACAGCGAAGGAAATAATCAACAGTACCAAAAGACAACGACTGAATGGGAGAAGATATTTGCAAATGCCATATCTGATTAAGGGCTAGTATCTAAAAATAAAGAACTTCTACAACTGAACACCAAAAAACCCAAATCATCCAATTAAAAAATGGGCAGAAGAGGGGCACCTGGGTGGCTCAGTTGATTAAGCATCTGACTCAGGTCTTGATCTGAGGGTCATGCGTTCAAGCCCTGCCTTGGGCTCCACACTTTTAAAAAAAAGATGGGCAGAAGACATGAACAGACATTTCTCCAAAGACATCCAGATGGCCAACAGACACATGAAAAGATCTCAACAGGAGTCGTCACCAGGGAAATGCAAATCAAAACCACAATGAAAGATCACCTTATACCTGTCAGAATGGCGAGAATGAAAAAGACAAGAAATAACAAGTGTTGGTGAGGATGTGGAGAAAAAGGAACCCTCGTGCATTATTGATGGGAACGTAAACTGGTACAGTCACTGTGGAAAACAGAATGGAGGCTCCTCAGAAAACTAATAATAGAATACCATATGACCCAGTAATCCCACTATTGGATATTTACATAAAGAAAATAAGAACACTAGCTTTGAAAAATACATGTACACTTACGTGTATTGCAGCACCATTTACAACAGTTGAGACATGCAAGCAGCCCAAGTGTTCTTTGATAGAAGGATAAAGATGTGGTGTGCCTACACAATAGAACATTATTCAGCCATCAAAGAGAATGAAATCTTGCCATATGTGACCATGTGGATGAAACTAGAGGCTATTCTGCTAAGTAAAATAAGTCAGAGAAAGACAAATACCTTATGACTTCACTCATATGTGGAATCTGAGAAGCAAAACAAAAGAAACAAACAAAAAAGCAGACTCTGAACTCTAGAGAACAAACCAATGGTCACCAGAGGGGAGGTGGTGGGGGAGGGGTGAAACAGGTGAAGGCGTTTCAGAGTACACTATGATGATGAGCAATGAGTTGTTGAATCTCTATACTGTATACCTGAAACTAGTACAACACTGTATGTTAACTATACTGGAATTAAAATTAAAAAGTAAATATTTAACTCATTTAACTAATTCACTATGTGGGTCACTCATCAAGCAATGGTTCCTGATGACCTAACGAGTGTCTGACTCCATACCTGGGATAATAAGAGCTACTGCATAAAAAACACTTTGTTGTGTGTAAAGCACGTTATAAGTGTTTTATAATTAGGAACTCATGTAACTGAATCTTCATCATAATCTATAAGGTGGATACAGTTTTCAAGTCAAGGAAACTGAGGCAGTCAGTAAAGTCACGGGAGTCATGGTCAGAGAGGCATTAAGTAGTGGAGCCTGAATTACCAGCTCAAATAGTCTTGCTCCATGGTCCACAGTCATGTGCCTTAACCATGGTCTTCACTCCAGTGCTCACAGACTCGTGGCGTGGAGGCATCAAGACAAGTAAACTATCCAAATTCAGTGCAGTCGAAGTTTGATTCCACATTCCCAGTGATTCCTGTGCCTTATATCTTAAGACAGAGGCACTTAATCTGCCTTATTCCTCTGTATAAACTTATTTTTGAGAAAATACCTAATGTCATTTATACTAAAAAAAAATTACTATATGGGGCGCCTGGGTGGCTCAGTGGTTTGGGCTGCTGCCTTCGGCTCGGGTCATGATCTCAGGGTCCTGGGATCGAGCCCTGCATCAGGCTCTCTGCTCCGCAGGAAGCCTGCTTCTCTCTCTCTCTCTCTCTCTCTCTCTCTGCCTGCCTCTCTGCCTACTTGTGATCTCTGTCTGTCAAATAAATAAATAAAATCTTTTAAAAAAATTACTATAAAAATTTAACATTGCTTCATGTGCTTTCTTGAAACATTTGCATTTTAATAGTTACTACTTGATTTAAGCAAAATACCTATTTCTAACTTTGGAATGTCAGGCATTCAGAGGACAGATGCAGGAAATTTGTGGGAGAGGGTCTGGAGATCTGCCCAGGTGATCTTAAAAGTTAACCACATGAAAAAATATGGTTTCTCTATCTTTAAGTAAGTTGGCTCCATGATACTCTTAATTGCTGAGTACTATAGAATTAGTCATACAAGTTTGGAATGAATCATCTTCGGGAATTTACTTAACTTTATCAGAATTCTTGTATCCTTCTCTGTAAATGAGATCAGTATTCGCTCCATAGGGTGATAAAAATTAAATGAGAGTATGAAGGCTCCCACACGCTATACAGCAATCAGCACATGATGTCTGATAAATGGAAACCAAACGATCAAAACGGGTCACATTTTCCACCTATCACTCTCTCTCATGTGACAAGGCAGTTTTGATTTGTTTTGTTTTGTTTTTTTTTTTAAAAACCTAAGTTCTATAATAGTTTGGCTTTTCATAAGATTGTAAGTCTGAGAGACTACTGCTCAGAAGTTCAAAGAAAAGCGCACACTCTCAGGCTAAGCCTTCTCTGCAAATGTGCACAGGCTTAGGTTTGTAGAAGTCAACAGTAAATCTATTCTGAGCTGAAGATAATAAAAATAATAGAAACTAAGTTATTTTTAGCCTGGAATTCTCTCCTAATTTATGCCATCTACATAATGATGTCTGCACGATCGCAGATGTTTAATCCTGGGTCCTCAGAACCTATCCAACCTCTCAGAAACCACAGCAGACTGTTAGTTTTATTTTTCAAAAGAGGAGGTGGAGGGGAACAGGACTTCAGTTTGAAAACTGGATTTGAAATCGGATTGTTCATTTTGAATCTACCATGACCAGGAAGTGCTCCCTGACCGAGAGGCAGAACTTCATTCCGAGACCCCAGGAGCCTGAAGATTCCAGACATCCACTGGCTTTTACAGGGCATGAGGGTGGGTGCTGGGGTGGCTCAGTCGGTTGAGTATCTGCCTTTGGCTCAAGTCATGATACATGATAACCCCAGGGTCCTGGGATTGAGTCCCGAATTGGGCTCCTTGCTCAGTGGGGAGCCTGCTTCTCTCTCAGCTTGTGCTCTCTGACAAATAAATAAATAAAATCTTTAAAAAAACTTTTTTTCAAAGGCACAAGGGTTAAGTTTTTCACTTCACAATTTCTATTTCATCCTCATTAAAGTCAGTGAAATAACAAACCTTGGTCTGTTGAAACTGATCTTCAACAGAGAGTTCCCAAATGCTTCTTACTTTTTGATGATGTGAAATTAGGGAAGGCGGAAGTGAGGATTTGGAAAGGTGCTGGGGTTCCAGCCACATCAGACAAGGCCTGAGCAGTTAAATAATCGTCCTCAATGAAGATTGCTGCAGGAATAAGGCTTACAAAATTCTTTTCTCCCTCTGCATGAGAATAGAACCTTGAGTTAACTGTCCAGTTTTGTTCTCAGGACAAGCTGGGGATATGTGAATTATGTTACTCGGGAACACTGCTTACAGTGAAAAAGATCCCTGACAGGCAGCCTGAGTCGGTACCAAGAAGACACCAATACCCCACAGAAGAAGCCTTATCTTCGCAATTCCCCAAGCATAAGACTCTCCCAGCTAGGGGGAGATGTCCTTTGTGGGGTCCCCAAAAATTAGGCCTGCAGAGTTGTTACAAGAAACCCTGGATCCCATAGTACATGAGGCTTGTATGTCATGGTATCTGCCTGAAGTGGACCTTGTTTCTTTGTATTTGAGCTGTCACCTGGGGTGGGGATTCAGAATCAAGGATTCCCCCAAGGTATGCCTGACACGTCCCAGCAGGTAAATGGTTCCAGTCCCACTGCACAGACCAGTGCCAAGCAGTCGAGGAGAGTCTCAGGAGTCTGGACATTAAGTTAAACCAAATAAGATCCACCACCCCTTTCCCCAGCTGGTACTATTAGTAAGTACAAAACAGATGAGATAATATGGGCCAGAGGAAAAATAGTAAATTCCTGTGAACAAGTTTTCCACTTAAAAATGACCTTAAAAGGTGCCTGTGTTGCTCCAGCGGGTAAGCATCTGCGTTTGGCTCAGATCATGACCCCAGGGTCCTGGGATGGAGCCCTGCCTCGGGCTCCCTGCACAGTAGGGAGTCTGCTTCTCCCTCTCCCTCTGCTGCACACTCCCTCTGTCAAATAAAATCTTAAAAGAATTTTTTAAAAAATAGCAGTAAGATAGTATCTGCTGTTATTAATTAAAAAAAAGAAGCAACATTTCTTTCCATGTTTCCTGGTCTCTGGTTGTAATTCTGAAGTCATTCTTATAAAACAAGACCCCTTTTAATTCCTGGAGCTGTGCATCTTTGAAACGGAAGCTGAATAACAGTGCTCCCATCTGCTGACATTTGCAGTTTCAGAAGACCTTCAGAGAAGAGTGGGCCACGGCAAACAGAAAGTTACAAGAACTCTCCAAAGTGTGAAATAGTCTCTATGTCTACAGCAAATGTTGGCATACTTTTGCTTCTCATTCTACTACCTTCTCACTCCTCGCTTCAGGGTGACCTCCTTCTCTTAGGGCTTGTATACTAAGAATATCTTTTGAGAACCTTATCTCATCTCTTCTTTCTCAGAGGTCGGTTTTCTCCCTAGAATTTATCTCAATTTTATCTCTCTGCGTCTCAACTAGCCTGAAATACCCTTGACTGGGAACGCCAAGGTCAGGGGCGGCTCTGTAGCTGGTGCTAAGAGTGGTGTTTGAGGTACGTGCCTCACCCTCAGTGCCAGGCTTGGGAATACACTTTCCTATTTCACTGCACGCCTTACGTTAGTTTCCAAGAACCTAAGAATGGCACAGGTGGTTGAGAAATTTCATTGGAAGGGAATTATGGGGAATATTTCATGGGCAGGGAGAGGACAAGCGCCATACTTGTAGCAGACTGCAGAAAAGACTGAAGCCTCAGAAAATGGTGGCTAGCAGGCGGTTCCCTGGAATGGCGACAAGAAGTTGTGAAAACTTATCCTTTCCATGAATTTCACCCTTTTTGTTTTTTTGAGAAGCACTCCTGGTGCCTTTCCTCATACTATATACGGAAGGGACAACCGCTCACGTAACAATAGTGGGCATGTCAGCTGTGACAACTGCTGTATCCTTTGGGGAAAAGCAGCCGAATACTGTTCATGCTCCTAACACCAGTCATTCTTCTCCCTAAGAAGCAAAAGTAAACTAGCAAAGCCATATACATGTTTCTTAAGACCCATGAAGGCTACAGAGCATTATGGAATGGGCTAAAGTGTCAAAGAAAAGAAAGCAGAATGCCTATATATCCACTCCAAGTACAATACTGAAAACATGCAGGTACATGTGGACAAAGACCGAATGAAAACAGTTGTGACAAGATGATAAAATTATGATGTTACATCTCTTTTTTACGCTTATTCCCTTGTTCTAAATTTTAAATGAAAAATTAAAATGATAACAACACTTAGGGAAGCCTGGGGGGCTCAGTTAACTGTCTGACTCCTGATTTTCGCTCAGGTGTCATCTCAGGGTCACGAGATCAAGCCCTGCATCAGGCTCAGTGCTCAGGGCATCTGCTTGGGTTCTCTATCCCTCTTCCGCTGCCCCTCCCCCACTCTGTGAACATGTGCGCAGTTTTCTCTCTCTCTCAAAAAAATAAAATAAGAACACTTATTCATGTGGGTGTTAGGAAGGATATTTTCTCATCCTCAAATGCATTTATGTGTGCTATGGGTTATTTTTATTCCTAGGGTATACAAAATATTCTTGGGTTTGGATATACAGTTGTTTTTCATCTGGTTAGGTATGATTAAATCATAGTAGCCCATGGTTACCTAGACTCTACAATGTGCTAGGCACTTTGAGTGTATTCACTCAATTAATTCTCACAACCACCTTTTTAGGTAGTTACTATTAAATTCCCATGAAGCAGATGAGGAAATTAAGCTCAGAAAAGTCAAGTACCTCCAAGATCCTGACTTAGTTGGTGAGTGGTAAGAGATAGGACTCCAGTTCTGGCAGTTTGGCTCCAGAGTTCATGCCCTAAACCACTGCCCCAAGACCTATGCAGGGGATGGCCAGAAAATGGACCACTGATTTCCAACTCAGGTCAATGTTCTTTCTAGTGCACTGGACCATAACTCATCTGGCAGATGAGAAAACTGAAAACAAGTATTGAGTGGCTCACCCATAGTTACATGACTAGCTAGGGGTTGAGAACTAAATTCTTGATTTCTACTCCGGTGATCCCTGATTTTTTACTCCAGTGATCTTCCTATTATCCCAGACTGCTGGGAATGAAAATAAAATATCTAGCTTAGGACAAAAGTGAATGAAGAAGACCTCAGGGAAATCAAGTCTAAAACCTTTAAAAGGAAAAAAAAATCTTCCTTTTCTTTTGCCTTTTTAAAAAGAGTTCTTTATTATGGGAGTGGGGACAGAGGGAGAGAGAAAATCCCAAGCAGAGTCCCCACTAAGCTCAGAGCCTGACATGGGGCTTGATCCCAGGACTCCGAGATCAAGACCTGAGCTGAAATCAAATGTCAGAGGCTTAACCAACTGAGCCACCTAGTGACCCTCTCTTTATCATTTATTTTAATGGGATTCTGTCCTGACCCTGGCCATTGTCACAGATAGACATTTGTACTCGGGAATGGTGACCCCCATGGGAGGGCAAAAACATGATGGAAAGGACAGAGGCATTTGGGAGATATGGCCAACATGGAGAATATCTAGTGTTCTAGGGTGAACTACGGTTATGTGTCTGTGTCTGGTGTTCTATCGGGTGAACTACGCATGTGTGTCTGTGGATTGTGTAGAGTCCTGTGGAGAAATGACATGCCCATCATGTGGGTCTACTGAAAAATACACTAACCATGTTCTGCTTTAAAAAAACTAAAAAACAATAAACAAAAAATACGTGGGGGCGCCTGGGTGGCTCAGTGGGTTAAGATGCTGCCTTCGGCTCCGGTCATGATCTCAGGGTCCTGGGATCAAGTCCCGCATCGGGCTCTCTGCTCAGCCGGGGGCCTGCTTCCCTCTCTCTCTCTGCCTGCCTCTCTGCCTACTTGTGATTTCTCTCTGTCAAATAAATAAATAAAATCTTAAAAAAAAAAAATACGTGGTTCTGTGAGAAAACAGACATTGGAGGGTAGGATGGTCACTTGTATATCAACATGGCTAGACTATAGTACTCCATTATTTAATCAAACAGCAATCCAGGTTTTGATGTGAAGGTATTTGAGAGATGTGATTAACATCTATAATCTGTTGACTTCAAGTAAAAGTTACCCTTGAGACTCTGGGTGGACCTCACCTCATCCTTTGAAGGTCTTCAAAAAATAACCTGGGGTTTCCCAGAGAAAAAGTATTCTCCTCAAGACAGCATGAACTTCTGCCCGAGTTTCTAACCTGCTGATCTGATGTACAGACTTCAGACTTGCCAGCCCTGATAACTGCAAGAGACAATATCTTCAATCCACCCACCATCGGCCCCTCAAGAGACAGAGAGAGCTGTTTCTCTAGAAACAGCTGGAAACCCTGAGTGGTCCAAGGGTCTGGCCAGGACTGTGAAGTACTGTGATCATGCTGAGAGCACAGGTCCACCTGACATACAGATGACCAAAAGCAGAGACAGCCTGGAAGTGTGGCTGAAGAGATAGGGGACATCACATGCCACCTGACGCAGGCAGGGACCAGAGCAGACGTTCCTCTCTGCCCCCAAGTGAGAGTGGACAGGCCGGGGGTGGTGCCCTCAGCACAGTGAAGATGGAGAACAGTGTGCCTGCTGCAAAACATAGGCCCAAGCCCTGGAGAGTCCTTGGAGCCATAAATGCCACCTGAGAGTAAAGAACATGCGCCTGGGCTTCTAGGAATTCATACAAAATGGTGTTCTGGGAGGATGAGGAGGCCCTCTTCTGTGAGAGCTGACCGCAAGACATTCCTGGTGTCCGGCAGATGAGGCATCACTCATTCTTCGCTGCTGTGGGCTCCTACTGCAGTGAGGTTGCAGCAGGATTAGGCAGATGTACGGTTTAAACTCCATCTACTTCCCCTTTTAAAAACAAAGGTATTCTTTCTCACTTCCTCCCCATCACCCTCCTCCTCCTCCTCTCTCCCTGCAGCTCCTTCCCGGAACGACCGCTGGGAGGCCAAGGGGAGAAGGGGCAGGGCTGGTGATCGATCTCACCTTGGCTTCGGAAGTGGGCTCCAAGAAGCACAGGCGGTTCCCGAGGCCCTCGGCTGCCAGGCAGAACTTCCTTTGCTCCTTGTGAATGTTCGCGATGCACTGGAGAACCACCTCATCTTCCTGCCGGCAGAACAGAGACACACGTGTGAGCGAGCGGGGGCCGCCTCCCCACGGGGAACCAGGTCCCCAAGTCACCTCGCTCTATCGTTATCAGGTACACCGGGAGGTGCAGGCTTCTGCGTGTGATACCGGAAAGGGGAGTCTGCTCTTCACATGGCCCTGCTGAGTGCCTCCCCCGAGTCAAAACTCTCAGCTCTGGGGTGGGGTCCGCGGGAGCAGGTCCATGTACGCGGGACCCTCACTGCAGCGTGCTCACTGCTGGAACATGGGAAAGGCACGCAGTCCAGGTGAGTGGACAATTTCCACACATGGGTGCATGAGAGTAAGTTGAAGACATCTCCAGATAAACAACAGAAACGGGGCAGTGAGATGTGACCGAGGGAAGAGAGACAACAGCAGAGATGAGGCAGAGATGGGATCCGTGCAGGGAAGGTCCATTTGGCATCAGGCTCGGACGAGGCAAGAGCCATGTTGTGGGGGGGCGGGGATGGGGGTGCATGTAGTGGCTAACACATTTGTCAGGGATGCAGAAGGACACTGGGGATGGTGATAGGACAATGAGTCCTAGACAATGGGAAAGGATGGCTGAGAGAAGCCTGGAGGGTTCACATGGGGAGGAGCTGAAGGTCAAGGAGGGGAACCACTCGGAATTCCAAAGGAGGGGGACCTCTCTCCCATACATCCCTCTCAAAAGCAACCCCCCTGCGTCTTCAGAGACCTTGTTTGAACAGCAATCCTCTCACTGATGGTCCAGAAATGAGGCCAACCTCTATTTACACTTACGTGCTTACCTCCTGCACAGCCCTGCCTGAGACTGAGGAAAGAATTTTCCTTACCATCCCTCTAATCTGTCAGTCTATGCCCCCACTCTCCCCATCACTTAACTTTACCTTTGGGTTTCAAACACCAAAAACATTTGCAGGTGTGTTTGAGTTAAAGCAATGAGAGGGGGCCAGGTGGGGCTTCCTCCCTAGCAAAGGCTCTCCTGTTCCCCCATCTCACCCCGACAGCCCCTGTTGTTAGTGTACATCCCGGAGTACCAGACAGGTAGACCAAACAGAAATGGAGTCACATGGAAAAGTAAAATCCTTCCACCTGATGGGAAGATAAGAGATTCAATAGTAAGAGATCCCCAGAGAAGATGTCTGCTGGTACCAAGAGATTGGTCAGGGGCTATAGGAAAAATGGGAGAAGCCACAAATCACAGACATATGAAAAGACTGGGGGGGGAGGGGAAGAACTCCACACTTTCACTGGCACAGAAACATCACTGTTTATCATTAAATTCAGTCAGTAATAAATTCAAATCCTCTGCTTATAGGGGAGTCAGCATTCATGGTCTTCATTTGAGTTGAGATGGAACAAAACTCCAGAATAGCACTATGCTCTCAGAAGTGCTCTCAGAAGTTTTCCCTCAGGTGGAGTCTCCCCCAGCTCCTGTGGTGACTGGAGGTAATCACATCCTCCCAAAGGGCACAGGCAACAAGGGAGTCCTCTCAGGTGTCAAAATGACTGAGGGGCGCTCTGTGCACTGCCAAATGGGTCATGGGAGTTATGTTGTCTGTACAGCAATGACAGTCCTTCAAACACATAATTTTTCTGTCCAAAATGTCAAGAGGACCCCCTACTGAGGAATATTTAAGTATCTCCCACCTACACACAGCTCACCAGCGAAAACCACCACCACCACCACCACCACCACCAAACCCAGGCATTTAAAAATCACAGGAGTGTGTTACAGACCAGACTTTTCAGGAACGGGTGAAAGTAGAATTTTCTCCTCAGCTTGAGTTGAGGACACTTCTTTCCATGACCTCATATTTTTTCATGTGGATATATTACCTATCCTTCCAAGCTTAGCTTGAATATCACAATCCTTTACGAAACCTACATAATCTCTCTTTTATCCAAATTCCCATAGCAATATCACCATACTCTTGCATTATGTTCGTTTACATGCATGCCTTATCCCCAGCTATGTGTTTTGAAATGGCTAATGTTTACTGTTCTCAGACTATACAACAGGCACTATGCTCTATGTATAATAATCCAGGTGAGCTTCATCCCAACACTATGGTATTGGTACTATTGTCACCTGCACTTTACAAAGGAGGAGCTCCTGCACAGAGCTGTTCAGTAACCTGCCTCCAGTCTCACGGTGGAGAGGGGTAGATTCTTGAACCTGATCCGGGGAGTCTGCCTCCATGCAATTTCTCCCAGCCCTCCCAGCTGGCTTGGCACCCCTTGAAGGCAGGACCCACACTGGGTTTTATGAACCCAGGATATTCGTTCGGGATATTCGTTGGCTTAATGCCTTATACACAACATACACGTGGTTATAATTTATTGAATGTGTATGCTTCTGGCTTTGTAACCCTAGTTAATTACAAATCCAGTGAAGAAAACTGCTTCTCCATCTAAGCTGGGAACATAATGTGTTTGGTAAAAGCATGTTGACTGACTGAGATTTTTGTTATTTTATTTTTTAAGAAATATTTCATTTATTTATTTGACAGAGAGAGACAGGGAGAGAGTGAACACAAGCAGGGGAGTGGGAGAGGGAGAAGCAGGTTTCCCGCTGAGCGGAGAGCCTGAGGTGGGGCTCGATTGCAGGACTTCAGGATCATGACCTGAGCGGAAGGCAGATGCCTACTGACTGAGCCACTCAGGTGCCCCAGAATCAGAATTTTAAAAAGGGATTTGTCTAATCTCACCCATGTAACAATAATTACTGCAGAAAAGGTTACTTTTCACTGATGAGTCAGAACTGAATAATCTCATGAGAACAGATGCTGACATAAAAAAAGTAGAGAATAAGCAATAATAATGAGACTTTGAAGTCCATTTCAGGAGTTTTTTTCACTTCTGTTACTCAGGTATTATTATTGATAACATTATCAACTATTCATTCCACACCACACTGCTGAGATTTCCCCCCCAGGTTATTTAACATTAACAACAACACAATCACTTTAAGAATGAGGATACCAAGGGTCCTAGGAATCAGGCAATGTTAGTAAGGGAGTATTTAATGAACAGTCATTATGTGCCATCATATCACAGCATCTCAGTTTTGTGCTTATAACCACCCTGTAGATACTAATATGCTTTCTATTTGTAGATAAAAAGATTGACGCACAGAGAGGCTAATTATTTTGCCTAGCCCCACACAGCATGTAAAAAACAGATTCTAACCTTGAACCCTGGGACTTTCCTGCCCTTTTCACCATGATGCCCAACAGTCTCCCAAGAGACTGACCTTAGTAAAAGGTCTGAATTCACATCTCCCTGACTTCAGGACCCAGGGTAATGTCGATAAAAATAGATAACTCCCAGCCCCCTCACATGGCTGTACAACATTGAAAAGTAACCCAATCACAGAGCACAATGCCAGAGAGAACTGGAGAACTGAATAATAATAAACTATAATGATAAAATAATAAACAATATTATAAATATATCATTTAATATTTAAATGTATAAGATATATTTATATATAAGTAAACAATAAAATAAATAGCAAAAATAATATATATAATAAAAAGAAACTTTTCTGTGCCCAATGACTCTAACACAGGAAGGGGTGTACATTGCCCCCAAACTTGTAAGAGAAAGGGAGGAAGGATCATATTCAAGGTCTATCATCTGCCTGCATCCCTCCAAGCCATTTGGTTCATAAGCGCCAGCTATGCCTGTCAAAGATTCAGCTTGCAGTGGTGTTGAGTGATTGTCCCTGAACAGGGATACACAGCTTTGGCTCTCTTGGCTTAGATTTCATATTATAACAGGTCATCTCTGACAAAGTAAAGTTCTTTCTATTCACCTCCAGCTGAAAGACCTTGAATTTGAAAACCAATGGAGCTTGCCTATTCTATCCCTACTGCTTCTCTCACACCCTGGCTCCCAGCCCAAGAGTGACAACAACTATGTTTGGAGCTCTTTTGATGGCTGTGGGCACCTTGGCTCCCCCTCTTCTCCCTGGGTCATTTGCAAAGAACCCTTTGGGATGAAACAAAATGGCTGATGGTCCTATTTAAGGGAGATCATTAGGCAGCTGATGACAGCCCTATAGTTAGATCTGCACATCACTGGTACCAAGAAGCTCGTGAGCAGGGAGCGCGTGGGACAGAGTGCAGGCCAGCAGATTTCACCATACACATCTAAGTGCAGGCATTACTGCAGAGGAAAATCCATAACAATTTATTGCTTTAAAAAGGAAGATGTGTCCCAGCCACTCATCTTGAACATCAGACACTATGTTAGGAAACTGAAACAGTTAGAGCTCTGAGCTTAATATATGCAGACATGGGTGAGAGCGCTCATTGTCAGGCTTTACCCCAAAGCATCTCTTAAGTGAAAAATAAATGGACTCTTGAGACAGAGCCTATCCCTCAATTATTTCACAAGGATTAATGGTAGTAGCCTACTCTGCATTCTTTTTTTAAAATTAATTAATTTATTTTCAGCATAACAGTATTATTTTTTCACCACACCCAGTGCTCCATGCAATCCGTGCCCTCTATAATACCCACCACCTGGTACCTCAACCTCCCACCGCCCCCCGCCACTTAAAACCCCACAGATTGTTTTTCAGAGACCATAGTTTCTCATGATTCACCTCCCCTTCCAATTTCCCTCAACTCCCATCTCTCCATCTCCCCATGTCCTCCATGCTATTTGTTATGCTCCACAAATAAGTGAAACCATATGATAATTGACTCTCTCTGCTTGACTTATTTCACTCAGCATAATCTCTGCATTCTAATTATCAATCATTTGGACACTTGCTTGCTTAGACTCTAAGCTCCTTGGAGGCAAGAGCCTCTCATTTCCCTGCAAAGCCTCAGTGCTGTGTATAGTGCCTGGCATAGAGTAGAAAAGTCGAAATGTTTGTGAGTTTATTGAACAAGTTATATACTTTGAAAACAACTATTAACAAAAATGCTATGCGTAAATTTTGCGTATAAATATCTTCATTTTCTTACTTGTAGGGTCTGGAATACCAACATGGAAATAGTAGAGATTATGTAGAAGGAACTGGGACACCCTGCTTCCACAATGGCCCCATGGGACAAATACTTTTTTATCCCATTTAAAAATTTTTGAAGCTAAAGGTTATCGCCTGAGGGAGGAGGCTGACATTATACCGTGTCCCTAGGGACAACCTTTCAAGTTTCTCACTTGCAGTTGTCTGTTTTTGATGTATGATTACACCTTTGGAACTCTTTTTTTTTTTTAATCTCTCAAAAATGAGGGATGGTTCCCATCTCTCCTTCCTTACTACTCACTAATAGTTGCAAAAATGCAGTAAAATGGAATTTTCGGGATCCCAAGCAACAAAGTTGATATAGTTTATTGCTTTTTCCTTCTTTGAAAACTTTCATTTGGCTCATAAGGTAGACTTTATTTGGGTTGTCCCCTCTCTTCACTAGCAGATCCCACTCCGTCACCTTGGCTGGCATGCATTCCTCTTCCCCTCTCTGCTGCTCCCTAAGACTGCTCCCAGCCTGTTCCTTTGAGTTCTTTTCTTTACCGGCTCTCCCCTCCTTCATCATCTCATTTGCTGTCATGGCTTTAAAAAAACCACGTGTACATAAATGACTCTGTTTGTATCACCAGCTTAGGCTTCTCCTCTGCCCTCCAGCTTTTATCTCCAGCTGCTTAGTATCTCCAAAATCCAACTCCTGATCGTCTCCCCTGAGAATCTTCCCAGAGACTTCTCTGTCTCAGGACATGGTAAACCCCTTCTTTAGGTTCTCAGGCAATAAATAAAGAAAAAAAGTAATTAATTAAAATAAAAACTGGAGTCCTACTCATTCATTTCTTTCTCTCACCTCACATCCACACCAGTAACAGATCTTACCCATCCAGCCTTCAGAATGGATCCAGCTGGCCCACCGTGCAGCTGTCTACACCATGTGGCTTGGGTATCAGCTCTTGGCATGTTTCCCATTCCTACCTCTTCTCTCCACCTCTTCTCTCTCTCCCCAGAGACTTTTAAAACCTGAGATAGGTCATCCCACTCTTTAAAACCCTCCAAGGGCTGTCTGTCTCACTCAGGAAAAAGGCAAAATTCTTACCATGGCCTGTGAAGTACTAAAATTAGGCCCAAGTCTCAATGACCTCTCTTCTATGACCCTCGTTTGCTCGGTTTCAGCCACACTGGCTTCCTCTTAAGAGCCCCCGTTTTTGAAGTGAGACCATCCCTCACCTGCTTTGTGCTCACTGTGCCCTTTGCCCGGGATGCTCTCCCCCCAGACACCTCCAGGGCTCCCACCTTTACTTCCTTTAGGTGTCTGCTCCATGTCCCCTCAGCAGAGGGGGCCTTTTCCAATACACCCTCATCCTCACCCTGTGCTGCCCATCTTGCTTAATCAGCTTTCTTTTCCAACCAGCACATACTACCTAAGATTATATGTATCTCTTAGTTCTCTCCTCCTTCATTAAAATATAGCCCTCCTAGGGGCGCCTGGGTGGCTCAGTGGGTTAAAGCCTCTGCCTTCAGCTCAGGTCATGGTTTCAGGGTCCTGGGATCAGGCCCCGCATCGGGCTCTCTTCTCAGCAGGGAGCCTGCCTCCCCTTCTCTCTCTGCCTGCCTCTCTGCCTACTTGTGATCTATCAAAATCAATAAATAAAATAAAAAAAAAATAAAATATAACTCTCCTAGATACAGTTTTTCTCAACACTGCATCTCTAATGCCTGAAGTTGTACCTCGTACACGGTAGGCACTCCAATGGTCGCTGAATGACAGAGCAGTCATGTTGTTTCTTACTAAATACAGTGCCCACAAAAACCTAGGTATTCATCACACTCTTCCATTGCTTTTCGGGAAGTGACCAAACAGTCCTCAGACTCAGCCGGAACTGTTTACTTATGTTGGAGACTGATGAGTGGAAGAGGCACCCCTATGGCCTCCAGGGCCCTTTCTGTTCCAGCAACTGGAACATGTGTTCTGCTTCCTCTTCATAACTTCCCTCACTGCTGAGAAGGCCGAGTTTGGGGTGTGATTATAAAAACCATTCAGCATCACCTGAGGCTTGGTCTCTTTGGAACTTGCAGAGGAAAGGGTCAAGGGGAAAGCCTTTCCCCCTACTGATTAGGGGGACAAGCAGGCACTAGGGTTTACACATGCATTTAATTCCTTCTCAGATAAATCATGTTGCTATTAGATATGGAAGAATGCAGTGACACATGACATGTTCTTCTAGAAATAATAGTCAATTACTAAAATTTTTCCTATTCTCACAGGACAGAAAAATAATGATCTAGTTGGTACCAAGGGAATCTCTGGCTCCACAGGAAGGTTTTCTATAAAATTTTGTTTGTAATGTTGATATTTTGAATCCTTCTCTCTAACCTGATGAGAAAAAACCAGGTGAGTGACCAGACCCCAGTGTATGCACTTTACCCCTTGGGTTTCTTTCTTCCTTAGGCACATCAGCCAAGTTGAAGAACAAATGGAAAAAAGCTGGAATGCTAGAGCAAATGGTGGTGTTCAGTGTCTAACCTAAAAGGAATAGCAGGGGTCAGTAACACTTATGGCAGGAAAATTTAGGTTGCTGGATAAAACATTGATCTGAACCTAATTTTAAGAAGGGGATCTGACCAGGACACTTCAACCTCCCATGTTCACATTATAAATGCTGATGAGTTTGCTCTGTGTCCCCATCTTGATGCGGTCTGAGCACCGTGACCTGAGAACCATACTAAGAGCATCCAATTCTGATTCTACTTCGGTACTATCAAGACCGTGACGAATTGTGCAATGATAGTCACATTTTTATGTTATTATATCCATTCTTTATTTTTAAGTCTATTTCCTTTATCTTTGATTCTGGGATCTTTGGCTTCTGAAGTGAGGTATGACACCTTCTCTGGGTCTTGCAGTTCGCCCATGACAGCCCACCCACTTGTAGGAAGATGTTCTAATAGGACCTCCAGTGAGGGGAGAGGGCCACAGTACCTGCTTTTGTTTCTTGAGAACAAACTAAGTATTGAGATTCCTTCTACTAGTGTAACAGAGTACCTCAGACAGGGTACTTTCTAGGATATTTATCTTTAAGATTTGTAGAGAAAGTAGACAAACTAAAATGTCTAACATGAAGGACACAACCAAATACTCTGCCTCTATGCATAATCAATCCAATTTATGACAGATGTTGTAAAATCCAAGAGCAACGACAAAGTAGCAATTTCCATACAAAATCTAATAGTGAGGGAACACTGTGCCTTTTTCAGAAAGGATGCCTGATGAAGTTAGTAGATTGTAATAAAATTTATGGGCTGAAATTTAGATAAGTCTTTGAAAATAGGTCACTTAAAAGCAAAAGAAGTGTTTTCATAATTTAATTTTACATAAAGCCCAATGACCTATCCAGGACTAGTTAAGGAAGGAAGGAAGAGGAAAAGAAAGAAAGAGGAAAAAAAACCAGAAAGGAAGGACAGATGGACAAAAGAGGAAGAAAGAATGAATAAACCCATCCATTTCTCCAAGTTCCATGCAGAATTAAGTCATACATTTAAGAAACATCTGTGTGTCGGGCGCCTGGGTGGCTCAGTGGGTTAAGCCGCTGCCTTCGGCTCAGGTCATGATCTCAGGGTCCTGGGATCGAGTCCCGCATCGGGCTCTCTGCTCAGCAGGGAGCCTGCTTCCCTCTCTCTCTGCCTGCCTCTCCATCTACTTGTGATTTCTCTCTGTCAAATAAATAAATAAATAAAATCTTAAAAAAAAAAAAAAAAGAAACATCTGTGTGTCTACTGGTGTGCTGGACTGTGTTTCACAGCCTGGGGTGCAAAGGTAAACAAGTCAGGCCACACATCTGCCCTCCTGGATGTCCCATTATAAGTTGATGACTCTCCTATAGTACACATGGTCACAAATGGGTTTTGGGGGACAGTGGTTTAGATAGGATATAATCTAGGACCAGAAGAGTCTGAGTGGGACAGAGACAAGAACCCAGGGATGTTTGAGTGACTTCTCTTTCTTTTCTGAGACTTTCTCTGCCCCAGGATTAGCTCCTGTGTATGTTTCTATCATAAACCTCACTTCTCTGCATTGTAACTCTTGGGTTTCTTATCTAAATCCCTCTTACCAGAATTTTTTTCTGCTTAGAGGGAAAGAACTATATCCTGCTCATCTCCATCTCATCTGTGTTATATTAGTACCTACCATTTGGAACAACAAGGTCAAAAATTTGTTGAATGAAAATAATGAAGGCTGGGACAAATATTGGATCAAAATGTTGGGTCAAATCTCAGTAAAAAACTGTAGGCCAGGGGCATCTGGGTGACTCACTTGGTTGGATGTCTGACTCTTGGTTTTGGCTGAGGTCATGATCTCAGGGTGGTTGGACTGAACCAGGCATCCATCGCCACTTTTAGTGTGGAATCTTCTTGGGATTTCATTTCCCTCTGCCTTTCCCCAGTGCACATGTGCTCTCTAGTAAGTAAAAATCTGTAGACCTAGTGTAACTGACAGGATTCAAAACCAGATACCATCAGAAATATATCCACACTTACATGGACAATTGATCGGTGTCAAAAAGGCAGGAATATACAATGGGGAAAAGACAGTATTTTCCATAAATGATGCTGGGAAAACTGGACAGCTACATGCAAAAGAATGAAAACTGGACCATTTTCTTACATCATATACAAAAATAACTCAAAGTGGATTAAAGACCTAAATGTGAGTTCTGAAACCATAAAACTGGTAGAAAACATAGAGAGCAGGTGCGCCTGGGTGACTTGGTTGTTTAAGCATCTGCCTTCAGCTGGGGTCATGGTCCTGGGGTCCTGGGATAGAGCCCTGCAGCAGGCTCCTTGCTCAATGGGGAGCTTGCCTCTCCCTCTCCTTCTGCCTGCTACTCTCCGTCAGGTGGATAAGTAAAAATCTTAAAAGAAAAATAAACATAGGCAGTAATTTTTTGACATCAGTCTTAGCAACATTTTTCTAGATAGGTCTCCTCAGGCAAGGGAAACAAAGGCAAAAATAAACTATTGGGACTCCATTAAAATATAAAGTTTTGTGCAGCAAAGAAAGTCATCAACAAAATAAAAAGGCAGCCTACTGAGTGGGAAAAGATATTTGCAGATGATAGAGCCATTAAAAGGTTAGTATCTTAAGTATGTAAAGAAATTCTACAACTCAACACCAAAAAACAAATAATAAAATTAAAAAATAGGCAGATAACCTGAACAGACATTTCTCCAAAGATATCCAGATGGCCAAGAGACACATGAAAAGATGCTCAATGGCACTCATCACTGGGGAAATTCACATCCAAACTACAATGAGAGATCACCTTATACCTGTCAGAATGGCAAGAATGAAAAAGACAAGAAATGAACAAGTGTTGGTGAGGATGTGGAGGACAAAGGAACCCTCATGCACTGTTGATGGGAATGTAAACTGGTACAACCACTGTGGAAAACAGAATGGAGGCTCCTCAAAAAACTAAAAATAGAATACCATATGATCGGGTAATCTCACTACTGGGTATTTACATAAAGAAAATAAAATAATTAACTTTGAAAAATACATGTACGCTTATGTGTATTGCAGCACCGTTTATAATAGCCAAGAAATGCAAGCAGCCCAAGTGTCCATCGGTAGAGGAATAAAGAAGATATATACACAAAGAATATATCTACACAATGGAATATTATTCAGCCAAAAAAATGATACCTTGTTATTTGTGACATACTATGCTAAGTGAAATAAGTCAGACAGAGAAAGACAAATACTATGTGATTATACTTATATGCAAAATCTAAAAAGCCACAAATGAACAAAGAAATCAATAAAAAATGACATTTTTAGTATAGAGAACAAACAGGTGGTGTCAGAAGGTAGGTGCAGGGCAAGGGGCTGGCTGGGTGAAATAAAGGGGATTAAGAGGTATGAACTCTAAGTTATAAGTCATGAGGATGGAAAGTACAGCAGAGAGAATATAGTCAGTAATACAGTAATATCGATAAGCACTGAATAATGTATAGAAGTGTTGAATCATGTTGTACACCTGAAACTAATATTACACTGTATGTTAGTTACACCACAATTAAACAAACAAACAGACGCCATTAGAAATCCTAAGACACACCTCATGAACACCCAGAGGACTCATGGAAACCACGCAAAACTGGTTTCTCTTGACAAGAATTCTCCTTGACACATGTTCTGGTGGTAGGACTCAGAATTCAGCTCTCAGAGTCAAATCAGGGGTTAAAAGTTGGTTACTGTGTGCAAAAGTTTCCCACCCCTGAGGATTTCAGTTCGATCTTCCTACCCCAGATCTGTGAAGACACAGCACCCAGGGAAGGCGTGTTGTGCAAGAAGGCAGCTCAAATATAAGGAAGCTCCATGAGGCACTGGTTTCAGCACATCACAGCTCATACAAGCCTCAAAAATCTCTACTCATCAGGGGTGCCTGGATGGCTCAGTCGTTAAGCGTCTGCCTTCAGCTCAGGTCATGATCCCAGTGTCCTGGGATCGGACCTGCATCGGGCTCCCTGCTCAACGGGAAGCCTGCTTCTCCTTCCCCCTCTACTCCTGCTTGTGTTCCCTCTCTTGCTGTGTCTCTCTGCCAAATAAATAAAATCTTTAAAAAATATATCTTTAGTTATCAGTCTGTCTGCTCTACAAGCAAACACAGTGAGGCTCAGGCTCATATGTGTTAAGTGACTGCTCCGAATCGGTGGCTATTCCTTTTGTTCATCCATTATTCACTCATTTATGAAGTATTTGTTGTTATGGCCTATTATACACGCCATGCACTGCTAGGTCCCAGGAATACAAAAATACATCCAAGCTAGCAAGCAGGGATTTAAATCCAGTTCTGTAGGTCTCCAAAGCCCAAGTTCTTCTCACTGCACCACTTTGTGGAGAGCATTTCAGTAGCTTTAATAGTTGACACCGTTCCCATTTAACTGCTGCTGCTTTTTCGATGTCTCACCTTGTAGGGTCTTGTGGGGGGTGGGTATTGTAGCTGGAAGGCTTTAATTGAAGGGGCAGTTTTCTCTTTCTTAGATAAGGTACAAATAACCAACTGTTTCTGGGTCTTCTATCAAGTGAAAACACCATGTCAAGCTCCAAGGCCACTCTCCGTCTACCATGCCCTAATTCCCCTGCCCACGCCCCAAACAGTATCACCACAGTGCTGCCCCTATACCCTGCCATAAAAATTCTACTATATCCTATCAACAGGCTTAGAAAATGCACCGTTGTCCTGCAGCAAAGTCCTCAAAGTTCTCAGCCAAACCAAAATCTAATGAAAACCCAATAAAATTAAAAGCATGCAAGATGGGGTTATTCAATTTATTTGAGAATGACTGCTTAATTCCTTCTGTTACAGAGACTCGAGTTTATTCCATATTCCTCAGATGAAAAAAACAAAAATCCATATTGCCTCCCCCAACCCCGGAATATAGTATTGTCCGGCTCTGAATCCTTAGTTGCAATCATTTCAATCTTGGCCCTTTTTAAAGAAGTTTTCCCCTTCACAGTTCTGTATAATAATCCAAGGAGATTTATGTAGTCCAAACAATTTGGAGTAAAGCAACTGGTTTTCAGTCCATCAAGACACCTGCCAACATGCTCACTCTCTAAGTCTGTGATTTGTTTGATGGCAGTTATCTGCTACTTTTTACCCTTCTTAGCCATGGACACTGTGGTCCCCAAAGTCTTAGCACTTCGGGTCTAGTATCTTGACCTCATTACCCTACCAACTCTCAGAGAGACCTGTAGCCTTGCCCATTTACCCATGAAGCCCTTTCCCATCCCCTTCCCTGCAGCCTCCAAAGTGAGATGATCCTAGGTTTGTTTGTTTGTTTTTAAGATTTTATTTATTTATCTGACACAGAGAGAGAGAGAGAGAGCACAAGTTGGGGGAGTGGGAGAGGGAGAAGCAGGTTTTCTGCTGAGTAGGGAGCCCGATGGGGGACTTGATCCCAGGATCCCAGGGTTAATAACTTGAGCCGAATGCAGACGCTCAACTGCCTGAGTCACCCAGGCACCCAAGACTATCCTAGATTTTGTATCTCAGCCTCACCCTGTCCAAATCTTAGGGCCCATCCCCTAGTAGGACCACCCAGATTCTCACCTCCACGAGAATTTGGGAAATAAGTCTCAGACCACTTCAGGGCAAAAGGAAGCCCTGATTTCCAAGACCCAAAGTTCTGCTTGACTTGGAGAGAAAGAAGAGGAGGAAATAACTAATTCATTTTTATGTGTTATTTTTTTCCTGGATCTCTCTCATTTTGAGTCATCGGTAGGAAAACAAAAAATCTGACTCTGCTGTGAAGCAGTGGGGCTCAACCACATGGAACATAAGAATCACCTGGGATACTTTTAAAATACCCTGGTGCTGGAGTCCCACCCCATTCCAAATGCCGGGAAGCTCTAGGGAAGGGTGCTGGGCGTGGGCACTGACGGTCTCTCTGTGTGACGGATGAACACCGAGGGTGGAGAACAGCTCCACAGACTCGGGCAGAGTGGATAGCAGGGGGCAGTCAGAGGAGGCTGGCAGATACTCTGACACAGGGACGGAATCACAAGAGAAAATAAGTGAGTTTGGGATAGGATGGAAGGAAAGGGGAAAGATCAGGTATTGAGGTTCTCCTTTTCTTTTAATCAACAATCCAAAGGCTAGGTCACTGTCGATTCAAGACCCTCCAGTCACCAAAGGTGACCATCTGTGGGCCCTCCATTAGGTGTATTTCTCTAGAACATGGTGGAATGCCTTTTTTCTCTAGGCATTTATAATACTGCCTCATGGGAGTTCTCCATCTGAGTGTAGGGACTAAGACAATCTTCCAGCTACAAGAGAATCACCAGGAAAAAATATCTCACTTCTCCAAAACTAGGGCATCTGAGAAGTTTAAAATGGAAAACCAGGGCACCTGGGCGGCTCAGTGGGTTAAAGCCACAGCCTTTGGCTCAGGTCATGATCCCAGAGTCCTGAGATCGAGCCCCGCATCAGGCTCTCTGCTCAGCGGGGAGTCTGCTTACCTTCCCCCTCTCTCTCTGCCTGCCTCTCTGCCTACTTGTGATCTCTATCAAATAAATAAATAAAATCTTTAAAAAAATGGAAAACCAGCCAACCAACTAGCAAGTAATTATTGAATATTTCAATCTACCTGGCACTCTCTATGTTATAGGTACTTGTGGGTCCTTCCTTCCCTTCCCCAGCCCACTCTCAAACCCTTCTCATGACCAGGGTAAATGGCTTTCTGGTAACTTCAGAGGAAGGCACATACAACTATTTTGAATGAGTGACACTTTTCATTTTCCCTAAAGAAACTGAAGTGCTTTACAGTCAAGAATAAGAGGTCTCACATGTACGAGGGATTGGTTCGTAGCTGTGGAGTGGCAGATCTTGGTAGTAGAATCAGGTCTCTCTATCTCTATAATGGCACACTTCCATCTCAGTGGCAGGAGTCAGAATACCTAAACAATGTCCCAAAGCTAATATGTATCTGTCTGTCTTTACCTTTGACATGTATTTTCTCCCTGGAAACAGGGAAAGCAATTTTAGTCTTCCTTCCAAAACATGGGGGAATATGTATGGTTGGTATCCTACAACGTTCAATAATTCATGTGACTTACAAGCAAGTGTATTCCAAAAAAAAATTTGAGATCATATTTCATCTGTAGGTAGCTCTCCATGTGTTGAACACACACAAGCAAAATCTGAGTCACTATGCAACACTTACGGTTTCAGGGATTTTATCACTTCAGATTGTAAACCCTGAGTCAACTTAGAATCAAGCGTCAGTATCTGTTTCTTATGTATAAAGCAGATCAAGGATAAAGAAAGGCCTCTATTTTATCCTGCAGGTGCAACTAATGGTGGCTCTGATGATTTGAGTCAGCCTTGACTAAAACTGTACAGAGCTGAGGTGGCCTGGGTGGCTCAGTTGGTTAAGTATCTGACTCTTGATTTTGGCTCAGGTCCTGATTTCAGGGTCATGAGATTGGGTCCCATGGGCCCCGCACTGGGTGTGGAGCCTGCTTAGGATTCTCTCCCCTGCTCTGCACCCCTCCATCCCACTCAAGCACGCTTCCCCCAAATCCCCCCCAAACCCCAAAAAACCCCCATACACAGCAGACCATACTAGCACAGCCCAAAGCAGTATACATCTCTACCAGCAAAACCCTAACCAAGAGTTCATAATCTCAATCTTCCTGCATTGCCATGATCAGGTTCTTCTGTGCACAGATACCTCTAAACCAAGATAAAACAAGGAAAAATGGTGTACATGGGATCACAGAAAATTTAGAGAAAAAGGATTCAGGAATCATTGAATCCAAAGCTGGGAATTCATCCACACAAACATCAAGACAGAAATTCCAACCTTTCTCCTAATCAGGGTAGAAATTCACATGCAAAGCACCAAGAAATAAATGAAAACCATGAAATACATGAAAAAATACCTTGAAAACCAACTAGAAGGTGTGATTCTCTTTCTGATTAAAAATTCCCTCTCATGTGCTTGGCTTCTCTGCCTATCAACAGTCTGTTCATTAAGGAGGAAATCCTCATATTCTGTAAGATCAGTTCTCTAGACCTTATCAGACTTATGTAGCCTGGGGAGTTCCAAGCAGAAAGGAAATTTATTATTCATCTGCAAATATGAGAAGGACTGATATATGGAAGATGGCAACCATCTGTTACCCACTGAGGTCAGAACGAGACAGCCTAGCCCCCAAAATATAGCAGAAGAGACTGAAATGGGCTATGAGAAAGAACTTACGAGAAGCAAGGGTTAACCACCACCATGAATTATCAAGATCAGATTACAGCTTCTTCACACAGAATATAGAACTACCCTCTCTGGGTTGTTGAAAGTTATCTTATGATTAGAATTCTGTAAGAACACACTCTATGGAAATAGCCATTTTAAAAAAAGATTATTTTTGGTCAATTTACCCAATGTTTGAGTCTCAATAGTTGCCCAATAAAGAACTTGAGGTCCATGAATGTGTAAACGGTGTTTAATTTTCCCTCTACTCTGTTTAGCATGGCAGTATGTGCAAATAAACAGGCAGTAAAGGATTTCTGCTGCTCCCTAACAAGGCAAATAGCTTTGCCTCTTACTTTTCTCTAGAACCAATATCCAGGATTCTTGGGGTCTGTCCCTATGATGATATGACACGGGCTCGTCCGTTTGATCGATGATGTGTGATATTATCTCTGCTTCTGCAGCTAAGTACTCTCACTTTAGGTCACCAGCTACTTCCTATTTGTCATATCTGGGGAACATTTTCTGAGTCCATCTTTCTTGACCTCCCTGTGTGGCAATGGATACTGCGGATCCCCTCATGTTTTCTGGAAACGATCCTCTCTTCCAGCTTCGAAGGCACTGTGCCTCCAGCTCAAGTCCCGTCGTCTCACCTGCCATTCAGTCACCCTCTGCCTTGGGAGCTCACACTCTGTCCTCAGGCCTCTGCTGAGGTGTTCACCAAGGGATGGCATCCAAGTCATTGGTTTCAATTCGCACCTCTTTCACTGGTGACTCCTCAGTCTCTCCTGAGCCCAGTCCCCATGTTAAAATGAAGGCTGCTGGTCATCTCCATTTGGAGGTTCTTGTCTCACTGCAATCCATCCAAAACTCCTCTCACTATCCCTCCTTTCTTAGACTTGTTCCTTCTGCACTCCCTGCATGGGAGACAGGGGTCATCATTTACCCGCACACCCATGGCAGAAGCCTGGAGGCCACCCATAACTCCTCTCCCTTCGATACCCACTCGGAATTTTCTTTTCTTCTTCCCTCTTCTCTATTTCCACTGCTCTACCTAGTATACACCCCTAGGGTTACTGCAGTAGCCTCCTTACCGCACTTGGCTTTCTGTTTCACGCTTTCCCATCACCCCTCCATGTTCCCGACAGAGTGACATTCCCAGAAGACTTCTGAGCCGTTCACTCCATTGTTTAAAGTTCTCTGGTGGTTTCCCCAGAACCTTCAGATTCATGGAGTTCAAGGTCAACCTCCTAATCTGGCTCCTGGCTTCTCTACAGCCTCTGTTCCTACCCTCCCCCCACAAACCCTTCCCAAACACAGAACTTCAAAACCCTGGAACTACCTGCGGAGAGACCATGCTTTATGCGCACCCCTGGGCCTCTACTTGGCCTAGAGTGTCCATTTCTATCATGATCCTCATTTTCTAAGTTTTATCATACGTGTCCCGTGATCTGCAAAGCTCCCCTCCACTGTGCTTCCATACTCCCTTTCTCCTCCCTCTGGCACTGCGTTGATTAGCTTGTACCCTAACTGTAGTTTGTCTGCCTCCCTGTGCTAGCTGTAAGATTCCTGAAGGTGAGGCCTACATCCGATTCATCCGTGTGTCTAGAACAAAGCCTTGCACAGTGGCCACACCCAGTAAATGTCTCAGGAGTGGGTGGTTGAGCTTAGCTAGCCCAGAGTCTTAATTTAAACCCGGGTGTTACACTAGTCAGTTTCCTAGCTTTTATTTGTTGGGCCAGGCCAACGGGTGGGAAAGCAGAGAAAAGAGGCCAACTTTACAAGTAATGAAGTCACAGGCTGGCTTAAACAAAGTCTTATGAGCAAGTGCCTCAACTGCCTTGTCTGGATAATTTGATTTGAGAGTTCGCAGCAACAGTTTAATTCCTTGTTTCTTAGCATTCAAGTCTTGTTTTTACTGGAAGCTCCTTGATATCAGAGCCATTTTCTCAGTGCTTTCATATCTTCACAGGACTGGGTCAAGTGTACCACCCGACCCAAGCTCAGAAAGAAGGAAAAGACCAGGGTGGATGTCCTCCAGCCTTAAGTCAGAATCCTACTCTGTCTGCTCAGATTTTGTACCCTTGCCAATTTTCAGGGGTAATTCAACCCAACTCACAGCCTGAAAAGAACCCAGCAACTCCTAATTTAAAATGAGTCCACTGTTTACCTGTGGAGTCTCAGAAAGGACCTGGTAAAAAAGGAAGGCTGTGTGCGACTCACTGTTTTTCTCCGACTGAGTCAAATTGTTGACCATTTGCTGTGCAATCTGGGCTCCTTTGTTCATAAGTTCAACATATGTTTGGCCCTCTGAGGCTCATACTTCCTTTAGAAACAACATCTTCATTTCTTTGTCTTCTGATTAAAAAGATCATAAACTAAAACCTGTGTGTTGACTCTTGCAGAAACACAAAGACAAGGCAATTACACCTGCTTATTTCCCAAGTACAATAGGGTTTGGGGCATAATGGCATAGTCAACATCTGTATACAGATCCCCATTTTTAGGAAAGCTAAATTGTCACTTGTTACGCTATACCAGGTGGTCCTTTTTGCATAAAACCTACAGAATTGTCCTATCTCCCACTTTAGATTTCAGCCTTTTTTTTTTTTTTTTTTTTTTTTAATGGACAAGCACGAGCTACAGGGAACTTTCTTACCCAGGCCACTATGAAGGCAGATGTTGTCTCTTTCTACCACATGCAATGCCAGACTTCTCATGGTGAGATTGCTCTAGAGGAGTAATGTATAAAAGCCCCCAGATAGCTAAGGTAACCACCAGCAGAGAGGGAAAAAGCTTTTGGAATTGGCTGTATCTGGGCAAGGATCAGAGATAAATGGATCAAGAATGCCTAAAAGCCATCTAAGGAGTAGTTAAGGTTTGTTTTTCTGTAAATCTTGCTTTAAGAGGACACTTAACCTTCTCAGATTTCTCCAATTTAAGTGGACAAATGGAAGTTTTAATAAAGGTCTTAGTTTATTTAGAGCTTAGAAAAAGAACTTGTTGCTTCACTATATTCTCTTTGAAGCTATAACCCACAATTCAAGTCATCATCCCTAAGAAGAAAATTTGAATAGTAGTGAACCTCACTGGAGTCTTTTTTTTTTTTTTTTCCTTTAATAGGGGAAGCAGAGAGCCAGAGTGCTATTGGTTTGTTATAATGGAGATTTTATCTGACAAGTTACACATCTGGAGAGAGAAAACCTCTACTGGCAACTAACTTATTGCTGTAGGTTTTTCTGTAATTACGGTTAGAGCATTAAGATTTTTTTTAAGTCTGTCTTGTGCTTTGATTGATTTTCATATAAATCCATTGCAGCAGAGAGGGGCTAGAGTCCCAGGCCCTGAAATCAGATGGGCTGGTTTGGAATCTTGTCTCTGAATCTAGCTATGTGGTCTTTGACAAATTTTATTACCTTCTTGCCTCAATTTTTTTTTTTTTTTTTGCTTGTGAAATGGGAACAGTAATGACTTCTTTTTGCATTGTTTGAGGTTAATTGAATCAGTAAATATAAAACCCCTGATACAGTACTGTAGTAACATTCACTAGATAACTGTAATTAACAAAATACCATTATCTTAAGAAACCCCTTAAGAATTATCAACATTCAATTGCCTAGGTCTCCTTATCACAATAGAATAGTTTGATCTTCTCAGATCTATCATTGATGTCTCCAAAGTTAGAGCATGATTTAGAAAGAAACTGAGCTGATTTAGTGGGGGGTGGATGGGGAGGTGTTAGTTGCTTGTTTTTTGTTTTTTTTTTTTTGGACAAATGAGATGTTACTTTAAACCTAAATAATAAAAAGTCCCAACAGATTAGTAATCTAAACCCATACTATCAGTCCTACTTTTGGAAGATGTAGATTAAAGGAAAGATATCTTTGTTTCTGTCCTTCTGAGAATGGTCAACACTCAGATACCAGGGTGGCTCAGTGGATTAAGCAAATGCCTTTGGCCAAGGTCATGATTTCAGGGTTCCGGGATCAAGCCTCATGTTGGGCTCCCTGCTCCATGGGGAGCCTGCTTCTCCCTCTCTGCTCTCCCTGACTCTCTTGCTCTCTCTCAAATAAGTAAATAAAATCTTAAAAAAAAAAAAACAACAACAAACCAAAATCACTCAACACTTTCAGTGATCACAAAGACTGACCCAAACAACAAGAAACAACTTGTTCCACTTAACCTTCTGCCCCAAGCCATCCCCACAAGTGAGTTTGCCTCTTCCCTCCACATAAAGGTTGGGTCTTTTCTATTCTTTGAAACCACTTCTAATACTGGGAAATGGGCAAACGTGCACTGGCCCACAGTGTTCTGCCCCTCTCTCAAGTTCTGGTTGGTTGCTGTGATAAGGAGGCCCTTTCCTGTCCTTCAACCAGACTTCCAAGGCCCTAGACAGTTTGATTAAATCTGTGATGGTAATTTCACAGGAGCAGCACCAAAATGAGATTCCAAAGTCCCCAATTTGAGAGCTGATTAGATTCCTCACTGGCAGCATGGCTTTGGGTAAATCCTTACTTTCATGAGCCTTATTTATAAAATGAAGTTAATAACATCCTAGTCAGAAAGGACTGTAAGAAGTGACAGAATCGTGCAAGCAGACGTATTCTATAACTGGGAAACAGTACAATCACAACAAATACCAGTGACCCCAAATCTCAGCCTTTATTTTTTAGCCTCCGTCTATGCACGGGACTCCATCATCCTTGCTGTGTCACCCCCCAAGCTCCTCTCCAGACTGTACCTCTGGCTTCTATACCTTCTGGACTGTTGTCCATCTAGTCAAAACCTGGCAGGCCACTGCAGGTGCCACAGGTGTATTAATAATCCCACAGTCAATGTAACCTACTTGTCCACCACAAGTCATCTGATACACAGTGCATTTTTCTCTAGTGTTTTTGGTTTTTTAATTTGGGCTCCTTTCTCCTGACAATTCTGACAGCTTTTAAGGTTTTAATTAATTTAGAGAGTGAGCGCACATGTGAGAGAGCAAGCAGGCAAGTAGAGGGGAGTGAGAAAGAAAATCTTAAGCAGACTTGGCACTAAGCATAGAGCCTGATGTAGGGCTCGATCCCATGGCCCCAAGATTTGAGCCAAAGTCAACAGTGAGGTGCCTAACCAACTGAGCCATATAGGAGCACCAATCCTAACAACTTCTGACAGAGCTCTACAACGAGTGGGTGCTGTCTTCCTTCCATTCAGTTTATATTTCTGAGCCTCTACTAGGCAAACAGGAATTACTATCCTTAGAGGTATAGGGGGGTGGGAAGGAAGGGAGAGGAGAACAGTGTGTAGGACTGACTGGCAGCCATTGCTATCTGCTGGGGAAAAGAAAAACTTACCAAGTACCACTTACCAAGTGCCTATGATGTATGGGTTCTACGCTAGGCATCTTATAAATAGTCCTTCATGGGTGCCTGGGTCATTCATTCAGTTAAGCCTTCAGCTCGGTTCATGATCCCTGGGTCCTGGGATAGAGACCCACCTAGGGCTCCCTACTCTGCATGGGAGCCCACATCTCCTTCTCCCTCTGCCTGCCATTCCCCCCTGCTTATGCTCTCTCAAGTAAATAACATCTCAAAAACAAATACAGTCCTTCATTCAATCTTGACAATAAACTCATACGCACATTACAACTGAGAAACTCATGAGGTCCAGAGCACATGTCATTTACCCCGAGCCACTCAGAGGTAGAGATGAAATGAGAATTCAGGTCTTCCAGAATGGACTAAGTGAAATGTCATCGCATCTTTACTTTGCCTCTGCCAACACTGGGTTGTTTCATCTGCCTCAAGATGTCTCCTGGAAGGACCACGGGGCACCTTATTTCTGCTGCTTTTGGAGATCCCTTATAAAGTTCAGAGGGAGTGGGAAGAGGCACTTGTAAGTTGGAAAGTCACTAAATAGGCCTCCTACGCCGGAGCGGTAAGAAGCAACTGGAGGAGACACGGAGCACTGCTGTGTCCTGTGGCTCAGAGCATGTGTTCTGAAATCTGTCTCCTTCTTGGCATGTGCACACACATGTGAACTGGGCATGACCACAGTCTGCTCGATGGGAAAACCAGGGAGCCAGGACTGCGTGCTGCTGCAGGGATAAGGATTCAGCAGGCTCAGCAGTCTGAATAAAATCTACATATATAGTCCGCAAACGGACGTTGTGTTCAAGCAAAGACCAGGGAGCATGAGAGCTCAGTCCCATAATAGAAAACCGCACTCTGCTCCCAACAGTTGCATCCCAGTCCTCCGGGCTCTCAACTTCTTGGCAGCAACACTGGACTTGGGGCAGCTTGAAAGGAAGGCAGGAGACAGGTGCTTTTGTTGCCTGCCTAGCCACCATGAGTGGCTTTGTGGCATCCAATCCTGTCCATTTCTGCCTCTCACCTAGCCTAAGGAACCAATTATGCATTATAAACTCATGATCAGGCTCTTGTTTTCCCAAATAAAGTACAACCAATAGACTCAAGAACTAATTATTTAGCAAGATGTGTTCTCTGTGCAGAAGGACAGCTCAGAATCTCAGATTCTTGATCTGATGCCTGAACTCACTAACCTCTGCTTGGGTGGGGGTCAGGGCAAGGAATGCCCCTGACATTCTTCCATTTGAAGAACGTTCCTGCTAAGGGTCCACAGAACTAGCTCCTTACTGCAATCTCATCTCTCCAGGTCTCAAAGCTTCAGTCATCTTAAGGGTAGTGGAAATGGATGGAGGGGAGGGAAATAACCAACTTATGGGTAATTTGCTCTCTAGTAGATCTGCCCAAAGCAACAGTTCAAAATAGGTTTCAACTTCCCTTTGGATCTTCTCCCACCTCGTTTAGAACCTCAACAGCCTTTTGTCTCTCTCCTCCCCAAATTTCATGGTCTTTATGCTTCCCTTTGGCCAAACACCTTCCCTTCATTCCAGCATGGGCACCCCTCTTAGGAGCAGAGATGTATGCTCCCAAGTTACTGACCTAGTCCTGCACACATGGTCAAATCTTCCAGGCTCTTGGTGTTATCACAAAAAGCAATCTGATTACATTTCAGGAACTGTCAGGACGCTTCCAGGTTTCATTACGGCACTGGAGTTATTTTTATACATAGGGACTACACACAGCACTGCTGCATTTTCAAATACGTTACCAAGAAAGAAATGTATTTCTGCAATGTGTTCTATAACCTTCCCCCGCTCACACTACGATATGCTACAGACAACCGCTTCAATGGCCTCCAGTGATTCATACCCTTGTATCATCCCTCTCTGCCCCTTGAATGTGGATAGACCGAGTGATTCTTTTCTGATGAAAAGAATACAGCATGAAACAGGGGCGTCTCGATGGCTCAGTTGGGTAAGTGCCTGACTCTTGTTTCCAGCTCAGGTCATGATCTCAGGGTCCTGGGATCAAGCCCCAGGTCAGGCTCCCTGCTCAGTGGGGAGTCTGCTTGAGGATTTCTCTCCCTCTCTTTCTGCCCCTCTTCCTGCTTGTGCCCACACACGTGTGCTCTATTATATCTCAAGTAAATAAATAAATCTTTAACAGAAAATACAGCAAAAAACAGTTATGATGTCACTTCCAAGATTAGGTTACAAAGAACCTGGGCATTCCATGTTATGCATCCTGTGTTGCTCTTTCTGGTGGATTCCAGATGCCCCACAGGGAGATCCTTGTGGTCAGGAGCAGCGATCTGTGGCCAATAGCCAGCAAGGACAAGAGGTTGCTAGTAACCTGGTGAGTCAGCTTGGAAGTGGATCCTCCCTCAGTCCAAACCTGAAATGACTACTGCTTCTCATGACATCATGATTCAGGCTGTGAGAGACCCCAAACCAGAGGAATTAGTAAGGCTGCATCCAGATCCTTGACCCATAGGAACTGGGAGATCATACATGTTGTTTGAAACCACTATGTTTGGGCTACTTGATTATACATCAACAGATAACTAGTTGATGTTATCTGAGCCCTAAAACAAGAGCCCTAAAACTCTCTTTGGGATGTTCTTCACAGGACCTAGAGTCACCTCTATACCACCATTTGCCTTGCTGACCTGTAGAAGGTGGGGCTCCCCTGTCACTGCCCTCTCCCCTCACACTGGAGGCAGCCACCTGCAGTCAGCTGAGATGGACAACCAAGATACAGCCATGTTTCCTCAGGCTCTGGTTCTATGAGAAAAGTACTGTCACCTTGGTTAACTAATGAGGCCCAGAATCATCTGTCCAAGACCTTGGTTCTTCCCACGCTCTGCTTTTCTTTAGGAATCTAACTATACTGAGGCAGTAAGAAGACAAATTAAAAAAATTGATTTCTAGATAACTTCCCCTTTGCTCTAACAGGAAAAGATCCTTCATTACTTTGCAGTTGTCTATGGAAACACATATCCAGGATTAGAATTTAATGTAAATTCCTTATTTCACTCATGTTCAGCCACCTTTGAATCTCACTTGCTATGTTTTTTCTTTGTTCCCTTCTTCAAAAAATTCATCTCTTTCTCTAGGAAGTCAACAATAGTTTCCCCTTGTCAGGAGGTTTTATAACTCACATAGAAATAGGAATTTAAAAAATGGACTCCTAATATCTTCCAAGGTTCTTTTCTGGCCCAACCAGAGCTTCTTTTCAATGGCAGATCGGGTCGCCTCAGAGGGAAGGGTCTGCTATGGAATCTTACCTATTCTCAGTCCCAAATAACATGAGTTAGGTCTGGAAGAGGAGGGGGGAACAAAAAGCAATTCAAGCCTTTGAAATTCAAGCCTTTCCCTCTAAAGGAGATGTTAGGATAGAAAATGGTCTCTACATTCTCCTGTGGTTAGAAGCTGGGCAGACTTCTGCTTCCATGAGAGGAGCTGCCCTAAGTCAGGGCTTAGCCATCTCCAAGCACTGCGAACCAAGAGAAGACAGGCAGCAGGAGCCCGGAACCAGTTGAGGAGGAGGAACACCTCCTCATAGGACTAGTTTTACCTTATTTAGTTCTGTCCAAGACAACCAAGTTGAAACTACAGAGCAGACCATCTTCTATCAGTGAAATTTCTAAAAATACATTTTTTTTTCATTTTTATCCCTTCTTTTGATACTTTCTAATTTGGGGAACTTGGGCACATAACTTAATTCCCAGAGCCTCTGCTTCCACATATCCAAAGTGAGATTTTATAGGGAGTATAACTCACGGTGAGAGCATACTAAATGTGGCCTATTATGATTATTATCTACTGAAGTAAATAACAAAGAGGAAGTTGTGATCCAAGCTTTAGAGCCACACTGAACAACAGAACTTTCCCTAATGATAGTAGTGTTCTATAATCTGTGCTGTGTAATATGACAACCATTAGCCATTTGGCTACTGAGTATTTGAAATGTGAGGTTAGCCTGAGGAACTGAATTTTTTATTTTAGTTAATTTCAAACAGTTACATGTGGCCAGTAGCTGCCATACCAGACAATGCAGCGTCACAAGAATGTCTTGTCCACATGTACCTTGTGGACATGTACCTTGTCCACACTGACCAGAGAACCTTACAAAGTAGAACTCTGGCCTCTTAAGGAGCCCAAGAGCCCCAAATTGCTCAGAGGAAAGCCCTTTATAAATGGGCGTGGGATAGAGAGGGAAGTCTTTCAGGAAAAGAGTGCGTCTGACCTCTGAGTGACAGGCTATTCAGTTCCAGTTGTTCTGAAGAATACTGGTCATTTGTACCCAGTCATCATGGACTCATCCCCAGTCACCCTAATAGCTACTGGTTAGATGAAGTCAGGGGATGCTCTGTGTGAAGCTAATGAAAGTATGGGAATTTAAAATAACGATTATCAAGTTCCAAGCAATGAACAGGTTACCTTTTTTGATGCTATGTGAAATGCAAGCTGTCTCCAAGCCAATATTAACACCTCTATATACTTTACCTTATTAAGCACTTACTGTATGCTAGGTAAACACTACAGCACCAAGTTAAACCTACTTCTTGACTTCATTTCCCTCATTCTAGTCAAAGGTAGAGATGCAAGTAAAGAATTGTGGTACAGGGTGGGAAGTATAATAGGTGCATTAAAGAGTTCGTAATGGACTGAATTGGTCAGAGACAAAGAAAAGCAGCTAAGCAGAGTCATGAAGACACAGCACAATTTGTCTTCTTAAAGTGTGTGAGGGAAGGAGGGGTGCTCCTGATGAAGAAACATGGGCAGAGCCTGACACCTTTGAGAAGGATCAATGCTTCATGATTGGCACTTCGGAGCCAAATCTGGGAGGAATATGGAAAAGTAAGTGAGAGTTAGAACATAAAAGACCATCCCAGGGAGTTCAGATTTTATCTCCTAGAAAATGGGAAACCACTGAAGGATGTCAAGTAGAAAAGTGACATTGAGATTTGGGTGTCTGAGCTTTCCACTCTTGTATGGGAGATGATGAGAGGGAGGGGAAGACATGGGGATGCGCCAAGAGACATCTGCACCAGTGTGTTGTAGGGGGGCAGAGGAGAGGAGATGGTGGTGGAGAGGAATCAGCAATGGTTAATGACATTAAGGTACTAAAAGAAAGTCTGGAAGCTTCTACATTAGAGAGTTTTATGACAAAGGATTTTTAGTAAGATTGATATACTGTATGAGCTTGCATCCCCCAAAATTTGTATGCTGAAGTCCTGACCCCCAGTACCTCAGAATGTGACTGTATTTTGAGAACCATAAAGTGGTGATCAAGGTTAAAAAAGGTCATTGGGTTGACCCCCAATCTAAGATGACAGGTCTCCTTATAAGAGGAGATTAGGGCACAGACAAGCACAGAGCCTTGGCTCATGTGAAGTCACTGGATGAAGATAGTCATGTATAAGCCAAGGGGAGAGAGACCTTAGAAGAAATCATGCTCACTGACATTTTGATCTCAGCCTCCAAACCATGAGAAACTAACTTTAAGCCACTTGGTCTGTAGTCCTTTGTTATAAGCAGCCCTAGCATGTGAATACAAACATATTAGGTCTACTTTTACACCAATTTTCACCCATATAAGTTGATTGTGGTGGTAATTATAAAGCTTCCATAACTGGGAGAGAAATGCTCAAGTTTCTTCATGTCTACAATTTAAAAAGAAAATCTTCTACCTTAATCTCTTTTGCCTGGTCCTCATGAGAACACTAATTTGAACAAGAGAGTCAAGAAAGTAGAAGTTAGTGAGGCCAGTAGAAATTAAAGGCATTTGTTTCCTCCAGGTCATGGAAAAAGATAGATTCTTAGTTCCTGTTCTGAAAAGGCTCTCATGGAGGAAATAATTAGGGGTGGGAATATTGGGAAATTGGATTCCCTATCTTGCAGACTCCACTCTGGACAACACTGAAGCTACTTCAGAGTACACGTACCAGCTTAAGAGAAGCAAGTCTACAACACCTCCTAAGTAAGGTGCCTCCAGGTTCCAGAACTTTCAGAACCTCAAGGCTCATCCTCATTACATAACTTAAAACACTTTTTACTGTTATTTATGACAGCACAAAAAATTATACCGACATTCTACTTTGGCTACAAAGTGTACAGATCCAGTATCCCAGCACAAAATAAGATCAATTAAGTTGACTTAACTGTCATTAAAACAAAACAAAACTCATAGAATTCTTCCCTTGAATTTCTTCTCTTGAGTCTCAAAGGGCATTCGTGTGTGTGTGTGTGTGTGTGTGTGTGTGTATAAGTGTATTTATTCTTGTGGCAAAATGAGATAAGGAAAGACAAGAATTGACATTCATTATCTGAGACTGAAAGACTGAGAGGCACGTTCTCTGAAATTTAATAGTGTTTTCTAAACCCTAAACCTACCATGTCTGCCACCTTCCCTAAAGGGGATGTCAATCAGGAAAAGTAGATGTTTTCCTCTTCTTAGATGGCTATGGGCATTTCAGTGTGAAGAATAGACTGAAAACTCATCTTTTAATTTCTTCCTGTCTTCCTCAATACTGTACATATCATCATTTGCTCAGGTGCTTAAACCTCAAACTTAAGATTCATTTTTTTGTATTGGAGCATAATTAACATAGAGCATCACACTAGTTTCAGATATACAGTATAAGGATCCCACGGCTCTCTAACATTACTCAGCACTCATCATAAGTATACTCTAAATTCCTTCATCTAAGATTCATTTTTTTTTAAAGATTTATTTATTTGACAGAGTGCATAAGCAGTGGGAGCAGCAGGCAGAGAGAGGGAGAAGCAGGCTTCCTACTAAGCAGAAAGCCTGATGTGGGACTCAATCCCAGGATCCTGGGATCATGACCTGAGCCAAATGCCGACTCAGCCACCCAGGTGGCCCTCTAAGATTCATTCTTGAGTCCACCTTCCCTCACCCCTGCACTATCAGTCCCCAGCAACTCCCATCACTGCTTCCTACAAACACACCCTGCGCCCTCTCTGCTGACTCCCACCCAGGCTCTCCCACCGCTGCTCAGGTGGCGGCTGGTTGCCGCTTCAACTCAGCCCCCTGCTCCCTTCTGCTCTCCATCCTGGCTAACAGCTCAGCAGTCAGACGAAATCTTTTCCAGACATAACAGATCATCCCTCTCCTCTGCTAAATGCCTTTCACGAGTGTCCAGTTTTTCTCAGGATAAACCAAACACCTTGTTGTATCCTACAAGGCCCAACATGAACCGTCCACTTCATGTCCACCTCAACTGCTGTCATTCCCTGGGACTCACACTGGCCTTTCATCAGTTCCCTGAAAGTGACAACCCCTCCTGTCTCAGACTTGCCGAACAGACCGTTCTCTCTGCCTGACAGGCTCTTTTGCTAGCTCCTGCATTGGCTGCTCCCTCACCATCAGGTCTAAGGCTGGAATGCAAATGCAGAGATTCCTTCACCCTTTTTCTCTCTCTGTCGCCACCATTCGTAAATATCAGAGCACCTGCCACAGTCTGTATTCATTCATGTGCACTTTTCTTGGGCTCTTCCCCATTGCCCTGTGAGCCCCGTGAGGGCAGGCAAAGGTTCTCTCTTTCTCATCCCTCCACCTCCCACCACGGTGTTCTGCACATGGCCAGTGCTCTTGGTAAACAGCCACTGAACAAACATGACTCCGGAGTGGGGACCGTGGCTCTTTCACACTGAATGCCTAATGAGACGTTTTCCGATTGCTCCAACATTGCAATTAGCAAAACTAAAATTTCTGATTTTCATAAAGCAAATTAAAATGCAGATCAGCTTAATTTGAGGGGCTGCTGCTAAGAAAATTTCCTGTTCTAACAAGCTTCCTGCGCCCATGGCCAAATAATTAGTGTTATTTACCTATCTATACTAGGTCTGTGATAGCCTCCTGCTCTCGGCTTTAAGCGCAAACCCCATAATAGCCCAGGAAACAGCAAAAATTCCACCAGAATTTTATTATTATGGTGAGTCCCAGCTTGGTTCTCCAGACTGAAAATGTAATTCCCAAAACTGATAACCACAAAGCCCTCAAATTCATTTCAGACACATCGGGCACCTTGCAATGATCGCACCAAGAGAACCTGCAGGTAGAAGATAACTCGGTTTCGTGCAAGGGCTGCCTCTCCCAGTACCTGCGGCGTGTTAGAACGGAACAGGTTTTCAAGCTGTCTGACATGGAACCCTGGGTGAACTGTCAACAGAGGCTGAAATCACCCAAGATGATGGCAGAGCTAAATGAAGGCAGAAAAAAAGAAGGAATCCTCAGGAAAATGTAATAAAGAGAATCCCACTGCTGCGTGCAGAGGGATAAGGAATGTCCAGTAAATTCCTGAATGAACGAGCAAGGTGGGCACATTCATTTTGTCTCTGCTCCATCAATTCCAGACTCTGCGGTCCCCACGTCTTAAAAAAACAATAAAGGACTTGACAGAGAGGCAAGGACTCTCAACAACATCAAAACCTCCCTTCTCACCTTAGGTAAGCAGCACTTCCGATGCGATATTATCACATAATCAGGAGCTGGTCTCTAATTTCTCAAGGAAAAATAAATGGGTTAATATCTTTTTAAATGAATTATCAACTTTTGCCTTATTAAACAGCCTATACTGAACATAATTTAGCTCACTGTTAATAACGTAGGCTCATCGTAATCAAGTTAAATTTTTTTTGTGTGCCCTTAATGTGTCTGGTGACCTGTTTTAAAACAGCTCAAGGGCACCACTCTTTCAATTTTTCTGACTTCCAGGGTTTGGTTCATTTTCTAGCTGTCAATTAGAAACATTGTGTTTTTATTTACCCAGTTTGTAATTCCTGCCTCTCTCCCACCTTCTAATCATGTGCTGCAGTCTGGAAAGCCTAATTACCAAAACAATCAGAACAATTTTGACTTAAGAAGAAATACACTTGGATTATGACCTTTTCAGTGAATAAATACACGAACTTGGTGTTTTTGGCTTTGTACCCTCTATTTTGACTGTGTAAAGACCCTTGCTTATTATTAGATTACCAACTGTTATATTTTAGATGTCCACAGACACAGGCTACATGACCTCCACATAAATGAAGTGCCGCTACGGTTGAAACTTCCATCTAAAACCTATTGGGCTTGAGAAGAGGAAATAAACAAAATATGACATTTCCATGCCATGTCCAATCTGCTGATAGAGCCAGGTGGGTGTAACGTACGGTGCTGTCTTTCTTATCAGCATTGCTGTTACTGAATGTCACTTCTTTGCAAACTAGCCCCCCTCTTTACTTCGGCTAGAAGCATCACAGGAAACCATTTCATACTGAAATCCTCAAATCTAATCCTCTTTTGAAACTTAAAAGTTTTAGAAGCAAAGAAAGCATCAAATCCATTTAAATATCTTGAACAAAATAAACTCCCAAAATTGAACACAAAGGTTCAAAGGTAAGTTGCATGAACACTGCTAACTTGGTTCCGGGAGAATATAAAAATGAAATGACGTGAAACAATGTAATTAATTCATGGTGGAAAATGCCCACTGCTTGGCTAATATTACTTTCACAAACATCTTTTAGCTACATTTTCTGCTCTTCAGTTAAAAAAACACACACACACAAAAACTAAGGTGACTTATTATATTGCTTACTTTATGTTCCACTTTCAAATAAAAACATAAGGGACATGAAATGCCAAGTTGAAATTTTAAAATTTTCTATTTGGTTGGGACACAATCACTGCCACTAACCCTGGTTCTGGCTTTGACCTCTTTCTTGTTCCATCCTCCCATCAAGAGCCTGTGACACTGGAGGAGAAAAAAATGAAACTTGGGAATTCCTATGTATAATCCAAGGAGTGGTAACTAAGAATTAATTTGCTGAATGATATTCCAGTGATAGGTCTGAAAACTACTTCCTTCCAGTATAATTAATTTCTCTCTTCTTCTGTTCTCTCCAACTCTCAAGGAAATAGTAATTAGTCTCTAGCAAGAGGCTGTGTGTAATCCCGTGTGGTGACCATGTAAGGATCTAGAATAGATATTTCATGACCAAGACTAATAAGGTCCTTAGGACACCTTCAGAAATGTAGTAGAATTAAAAATCCACATGTCTAAAGCAGAGCATTTAGTTAAAAGCAGAAGTCTTTAAACAATGAAATTTTTAAGATTTTTTTTTAGTTTTATTTATTTGACAGACAGAGATCACAAGTAGGCAGAGAGGCAGGCAGAGATAGAGGAAGGGAAGCAGGCTCCCTGCCAAGCAGAAAGTCCAATGCAGGACTCGATCCCAGGGCCCTAAGATAATGACCTGAGCTGAAGGCAAAGGCTTTAACCCACTGAGCCACCCAGGGGCCCCTAAACAATGAAATTCCATTGCAAGAGCATATTAATGAACATTTAATTCTATGATTACAGAGTTTCAAGAATATAGGAGAGTTGGTTTGGGCAGGTGGCTGACAGCATGGGCTCAGGAAGCCAAACATGGGGGTCCGAGTTTCCATTTGTACTGGCTTATGTGACCATGGGATAATTGCTTATCTTCCTTTGCCTCAGTTTACTCACCAAAAAAAATGTGGGTAGTTTCGGCACCTATTCATCAGATCATTATGCAAATTAAATCATCTGATATATTTAAAATATTCAGGCCAATTCCTAGAAAATTTTAAGTGCTACCGAAGGATTGACTAAAATACCTTTTATAGAAAGATAATCTCTACAAATGGGTTTTGGTCAAAGTGACATTCATTAATGCTATTGCTGAAATGGATGGCCAGAAAGCCAGAATGAACAATTTGGCCAAGAGAATAAAATGGTGTACAATTTCCTCTAGGTATTCTTAACCCCAACTGTAACAGGGCTGCAATAAATAAATTTGGTGACGAGCGTGAGAAATTGAATCCATAGCATGCAGCTTCTCTCACAGCCTGCTTGGAATGATGACAGAGTCTCATCACTGAAGGGACCCTGAAGATGTGGCTGGCTGAGCAAAGAGCAATTGGTAATGACAGAAATCATTCAGCTGTGCTGTGCGTGTAACCACAGCCACACAAGGGCAAGTGGCTTGAAAAATCATTGTTACCACCACAAGAACACAAAGTCTGGTTGCTCCTGGCCAGGGTGGGGGAGTGGGAGGAGTTGGGGGGGGGGGTTTGGGGGAGTGGAGGGGCAGGAGAGGCAAACCAAGAAACAGACTCTTAACTCTAGGAGAACAAACTGATGGTCACCAGAGGAGAGGTGGGGGAGGGGTAAAACAGATGGGGATTAGGGAGGGCACAAAATTGTCATCACTTGCAGTCTGTTTAATTTCTTGTATAGAAAATACACGAATCCAAAGACCAAGAGAAATATTAAGCATTTTATGAGGTGGCTAGTTTCTAAGATCAACATCCAAAAAAAGTAACAGCATTTCTATAACCCAGCTGAAAAGGATTACAAAACAAAGTTTAAAAAAATAAGATTTTAAATAAGAGAAAATGGCATAACAAGTGGTGGAGGGAAAACAAAGATTAAAGATTAACTAAAGATTAAAGGACCTTTGTTTTTTTAAATTTTAAACTTTGAGCTTTATCTCTTGACTTATATGTATCAATACTTGGTCTGTTCACTTGCATTCCTACTTCAATTCCACAGCACCCACAGAAAGACCACCTAATGTGCTTGATTTGTATCCTTTTGTTTGTAGGAGTTCTTGTAAAGTGTCGACTACAGTTTTATGTGCATGGGTTTATACTTACTTGACATAAAGTGTAATGTGCTATGGATTCCATTCTTTCTTTTAGTTATGTTTTTAAATCTATCAATTTCAGGAGAAAATCATAGACTTTACAGTCATTAAAGATGACCTGAATAAATGGACCATGATCAAAGTTAAAAAAAGACTGTAAAAAATGTCAATGTCCTCAAATTAATCTATAAATCCAGCACAATAAAAATAAGCAGCATGTGTGTATTTAACTTGATAAGTTAATTTTAAAAATTATGTGTACGGAAGATAAAAGAAGAGCTGATATACATGGAAGAATGATAGGGAGTAAGGGAGAAAGATGTGCCCTACCACATAAAAACACTCTTAAAGTACTAGTAAAATAATGTGGTTCTGGGGCCAAGGTAAGTATCCAGATCAATGGAAAAGTATAGTTCAGGAGTAGACCATTGTGGCAGGCACTGTAAACTGGCTTAGTTTACAGTGCCTGCCACAAACTTCAATCCCATTGCCTCTTGATTTTATCTGTGGTGGAGTCTACTCAATTCAACACTCCAAGCCCTTACCTCCTTCTAGCTCAGGGTGGCACATGTTAACAGTTTCATATAATAAGATTAAGGCATAAATCATTGGGGGAAATTTCTCTTCCTGAAAAATTAAAAGGGAATGAACTGCAAAGAGTGGGTCTTTGCCCTTTACAGTTCCCCCTCATCTTCCTGATTTGAACACAGATATGATGCCTGGAGGTGCAGCAGCCTCCTTGCAGACATGAGGAAAATATTAAGGATGGCAGAGTTGCAATGTGAAAACAGTCCAGGCCCTTGGTGATACTTTTGAACTGCTGTGTCAGCCTGAACTACTTTTCCCACCTCTACTCACTAGATGACATAAATAAATCCCATTTGTTCAACAAGCCACTGTAGTAAAATATTCTATTCCTTAGACAGACATAAAACTCGAACATGCATACAATCTTGATATTGACAGAGCATCAGTGATACTAAGCCAGCTGGTTAGCCACACGAACAATAAAACTAGATTCCCCACTTCACAACTCAACAATAGCATTCCAGTGGATTAAATATTTTCCTAAAGTTTAAAAAATGTGAGTATAGCTGACACACAATGTTCTGTTAGTTTTAGGTGTACAACATAGTGATTCAATAAGTTATGCTGTCCTCACCCCAAGCGTAGCTTCCATCTGTCATCATATAATGCTATTACAATATCATTGACAGTATTCTTGGTGCCTTGCCTTCTATTCCTGAGACTTATTCATGCTGTACCTGGAAGCCCATAATGTAGATAGCACAATGTAGATAAGGATCACTTACATAAAAAACAAAAATCACACATCTTGAAAGGCTAATACATCAGATTGCATTAAAATTAAAAATACTGTTTCATATAAAAGATAAAATAAAAAAAACCATAAGCCAAAAGTTGGGACATCTTTGTCACATATAACCAATAGCCTAATGACTATTAATACACTCTGTAAGAACTCTTACAAATTATTTAAAAACAAAGTAACCCAGGATAAAAATAGGAAAAATCCATGATCAGGCATTTCAAAGAAAAAGGGAACAGAGATGTCTGATATACATATATGTGCTTATATATGCTATAGATGATATATATTTTATATATATAGGAAAAAGATCCCTAACCTCAGTGGTAATAAACATTAAGGGAACAATGCAACACCATTTTACTGTATCAGATTTGCAAAAATACCTAACAAAAACCAGTATAGCAAGGACATAGAACAAGAGGACTTAGACACTGATGGGTCAAATGTAAATTGGTATAAGCACCACTCTATAATACAAATTAGCATTATAGGATATGGATAAAGATGCACACAGCTGTCTGACCTATCAATCTCACTTCTAAGTATAGACCTTGTAGAAATTCTCACCCATGTACCAGAATGTTCATGTTCATAGTAGTTCAATTTTAAATAGCACACCTATCCACAAATGAAAATCCCACTCTCCACTGACAGAATGCATTGTGATAAAAGTACACATTAGAATACCAGAGAACAGTTGAAAATTGATAATACACACACACACACACACACACACACACACCCATAAACTCTAAATGTTAACAAAAAAATAAACCCAAAAGTATAGAGTATGATGATGCCATTTATATATAAATTTTTTAAAGATTTTATTTATTTATGTGACAGAGATCACAAGTAGGCAAAGAGACAGGCAGAGAGAAAAGGGGGAAGCAGGCTCCCTGCTGAGCAAAGAGCCTGATGCAGGGCTCCATCCCAGGATCCTGGGATCATGACCTGAGCTGAAGACAGAGGCTTTAACCCACTGAGCCACCCAGGTACCCCTATATATAAATTTTTGAAAAGAAAAAATAATTTTTAGTATTTAGAGAAATATATATGTAACAAACCTTAAAGAGAAGTAAGAGAATGACAAGAGTATTTTGGTCAGAGGTTATCACCGGGTAGAAGATCTTGTTGCTTTGGCTGAATAGTAAATATGTGTGTTCACTTTTTTTCCTTAAAGATTTTATTTATTTATTTGTCAGAGAGAGACAAATCACAAGTAGGCAGAGAGGTGGGGCGGGGGCGGGGGGGAGGAAAGCAGGCTCCCTGCTGAGCAGAGAGCCTGATGTGGAGCTCTGATCCCAGGACCCTGAGATCATGACCTGAGCCAAAGGCAGAGGCTTAACCCACTGAGCCACCCAGGTGCCCCATGTGTGTTCATTTTATCTATTATCTTCGTTTTGTACCTTACAGATAGGTTATACACACACACAGACACACACACAGACACACACAGACACACACACACATATATAAATTCAATTAGTCAGGTATAGTACATGATTAGTTTTTGATATAATGTTCAATGATTCATCAGTTAAGTATAACGCCCAGTGGTGCTATATATTTTTATATGAGTAAAATGTTTCGTAAAATTCCCAAGGTTCCACATCAAGTTCTAATTTCAAAAATCTTGCCATGAAATTGGTTAGTGCTCTTATTATTAGAGGAGGTAGTTTTAGAAACACAGAAATATGGGAAGCATAAATGAATTCACCCAAGTCCTAACACCTTCGGAAAGATTACTTTGACATCTTTAACTATGCAGATGACACAAAGCTCCCACAGCTGAAATGAGCTTTAAGTACCCTAACCAACTACTAACACACAAGAGACGATGTGCCGAACAAACTTCTGAAGCTGTGACTGCTGAACAATAAACAAGTGTGAATTTCACCACAGACAAGCAAAAGATCGTATTTTTACTGAAAAAAAAAAAAATCCATATTCTACCAGCTGCCTGATGAGCTTCCTCTCGGACACAGCCTAGAAAAAAGGACCTGATGGGGTACCTGGGTGGCTCAGTCGGTGAAGTGTCTGCCTTGGGCTCAGGTCATAATCCTGGGGTCTTGGGTCCTGGGATGGAGCCTTGCATCAGGCTCCCTGCTCAGTGAGGAGCAGGCAGGCCCCCTCTCTTTGTCCCTCCCCCTGCATTCCTGCTCTCTCTTGCTCATACTCTCTTTCTCAAATAAATAAATAAAATCTTAAAAAAAAAAAAAAAGGAAAGAGGACTTGACGACAATACAAACTATTTTTACCCAGTGTACTATTGCTTAAGAAAATGGCCAGTAAAATGTGAACTATCATCAGAAAAGGCACAAAGTATCATCCAATGATCTTGGAGAAGAGGGTGCATCTGCATCTGCATTTGGTACACCGTGTGCTGTTCAAATTGTTGTGCTTGAAGAAAAAGATAGTGCATCTGAAAACGAGTCAACAAGAGGTTCTGTCCACAATAAAATAGGAGTTTGCCCATCTGGAGGAAGAGATTTCCAAAAGAATATAACAGAAATACATGAACTTTTCCAGAGGTTTGAATGAGACATCTCAAAGCTTGCAAGAAGAAAGGGGAAACCAACCTACATCAAAAGCCTTACTCAGTGACTAAGTTTGGTGCTTTTTCCATACATAGGAGTTTTACTTTGTATTTTGTTTATTTTTATTTTTTAAAGATTTTTTCTTGTGTGTGTTTTTTTAAAATTTCTTTTCAGTGTTCCAGAATTCATTGTTTATGCACCACACCCAGTGCTCCATGCAATATGTGCCCTCCTTAATACCCACCACCAGGCTCACCCAATCCCCACCCTCTTCCCCTCCAAAACCCTCAATTTATTTATCTATTTGACAGACAGAGATCACAAGTAGGCAGAAAGGCAGAGAGAGAGAGAAGGGGGAAGCAGACTCCCTGCTGAGCAGAGAGCCCAATGCAGGGCTCAATTCCAGGGCCCTGAGATCATGAACTGAGCCAAAGGCAGAGGTTTAACCCAATGAGCCACCTAGGTGCCCCTGCATTTTATTTTTTAAAAGAAGAATTTTTATAGAGAGCAATCATGTGAAACTCATAACTCCAAAAGATGCTACCGAATAAATACATGAAAATAACTTTTTACCTTTTCTTACCTTTGCTTGTACTGTCCTTTAAACTCTTAATGAGTAGAATTACTTCATCTTTTATGTCCAAAGTACCTGACAAGTTTTGGGCACTTAATATATATTAAGTGAAATGATAAATTATAAAAATAGCTTTAGATAACTCCAAATGTACACTTGTGGTCTAATAATAGAATAAAGTACCAGGTGGTGGGTATTATAGAGGGCACGGATTGCATGGAGCACTGGGTGTGGTGCAAAAATAATGAATACTGTTTTTCTGAAAATAAATAAATTAATTTAATTAAAAAAAAAGAATAAAGGGTTTGGGAGAATTTTTTTTAAAGATTTTATTTATTTATTTGATAGACAGAGATCACAAATAGGCAGAGAGCCAGGCAGTGAGAGAGAAAGGGAAGCAGGCTCCCTGCTGAGCAGCGAGCCCAATGTAGGACTCGATCCCAGGACCCTGAGATCATGACCTGAGCCGAAGGCAGAGGCTTTAACCCACTGAGCCACCCAGGTGCCCCTCAAAACACTATTTTAAGGGACTTCTTCCTTTGTGTGTTTTGGTTAACTTGATTTATTGAGAACTTTTTGAGGATGCATTGGAAAATCACAAAAATCCAATGAATAATTTAGAAAGCTATTACTGACCGGGCTGCTCTGACGGCTTTTGGAAGGGCAGAACTGTGTTAAATATTGTATGACATACATAAGATTTCTTTGCAAAAGGTGGTTCATTAGTAGGATTTTATTCAGGAAATAGAAATAACGGCAATGAGATGAAAACATTTCTATGGCTTTCTATAAAACTTTCAGCCAGAAGTTCTCTGATGCACACAGGGCTTTCCGGCTGGAGACACCTAGAATTAGTATCAGGTGAGAGGGGTGTGTGGGCAAATGAATGAGTGAGATTTCCTGCCAGCACCAGGAAAAACAAGGAAAGAGGAGGCGTAGATTTGTTTTGAGAGCTGCGCCTGCTAGAAAGCTCATCAATGATTGGCAGCCTAAGAAGACCGTATAAATTACTTTCTTACTTCTTTATTTTCTTAGACCCACCTTCCCTACTGCTGCCTAGAAAAATGGTTAAACTCAGAAGCCAGAAAAAAAAGAGTAGGTCAAAGTGAACTATCTTAGAATGTTGACAGTGCCACAAGTAGGTGGGAATGTGGGTTAACTGGGCCTCTCTCACATGCCCGGTAGGACTAATTGCTACACCCCTTTGGAAAGTGAGTTGGAAGTTTCTACCCGACCAAGTATTTCCACTTCAGTATACCTCACAGTAGGCATAAGAAGAGTGTTGATTACCACATAACAGAGGTTACTTTCATACCATGGGTGGCTAACTATGAAGCAGTGAAAGGGCATGAGCCAGATCTGTTCCAGTTCAACACAGAAGAATCTCCAAGGTGCCCTGAGTCTTTGTGTGTGAGTTGGTGGGGGGAGGAGAGGGAGTCGACATATTTATGCCTTTTATGAGATACCACGTAATTTCTGTTGCTGCATTTACTACAATAGATCTGAGTGTATGTATGTGTTAGGTACATCTGAAATAAGCAGGCCTTTTTTTTTTTTTTTTTTTAACTTGTGGGAAGGGAGAGGAGACAGGAATGGAGAATGACTTAACCTTTTCTGAAATGCCAAAAAGTATGTGTTCATGTTTCACTGACTTAATTTGAAGCTTAAAACAAAAAACACTGCCCCCTTTGTGGTGGGACTGGGAAGTTTATGGAACCAGGGGAAGTTTTCTCATCAGTGGTCTGTGAGCATATTTTAGATAACAAACAACTCAACTTACTGGACATAGGAATTCTCGGTATGGCCAAGTCACCGAGTTCCCCTCACTCCATCCGCTTGCCCTTGCCTTCAGATCTGGCTCCTTGTAAAACACGAATGTCACAGCTGACTCTGGTTCAACTCCTAGATGCCTCACAAATATTAATTATGCAGTCTCAGACGAGAATAAGTTCATGTTCTCTTCATGGCTGAATGAGTTTTTCGAGAAAGCCGAGATGAGTGTCACAAGTAGGCCCTGTGAGGATCATAAAATTCATGGGTGCTGATGTAAAAGGATGACTGGAACAGCAGGAAGAGAGCCAAGTGTCTGCTTTTAGTTCAAGGAAGAACAGCTTGATATCTTGGGAGCACAAGGTATTATTGAACTACATAAATGTAGTTTTCAAAACAATACACCTACATTTGACCTCCCAGCCCTCTTCCTGTAGCTGCATCATCTGTTGGAGGAAAATTGCTGTTCTAAGATTTTTTTCTTCCCTCTGGGCTGTGAAAGCTCCCTGTCACTTAAGGTTCCAACTCCTGAGCTTTGCAACAATCCTTCAGTGTTAAGCTAGGTTTTCACGCGACTGTGGAACTAGTTTTGGCATAGAGTCAACCATCTCACCTGGCAAATCGTCACCATACAAACCACTTAGATACTACTAGATGTGAAGCTTTATGTAGTCCTGATAATTTAACTTTCAATTGGTTTTTCAATGTCTAGCTTATATCAGATGAGGGTAGAAAACTCAATAGAACCCCAATTCTTTGGCCTAAATTAATCTTGCCTTATAACTCTGGAAATAATGTCCATCATGTGTTTGCTGCATCTAATTCATTGATTGATCCAACCTTTTCATTTGGTTTGTCCATTGCCCCAAACCTATATTGGCCTTTTTCTTCATCAGTCTTGGACCTATGCAAACATCGTGGATGAAAAAGAAAGGGGAAACCTTTTTTTTTTTTTTTTTGAAGATTTTATTTATTTATTTGATGGAGATCACAAGTAGGCAGAGAGGCAGGCGGAGACAGGAGGAAGCAGGCTTCCCACAGAGCAGCGAGCCCGATGCAGGGCTCCATCCCAGGACTCTGGGATCATGACCTGAGTTGAAGGCAGAGGATTTAACCCACTGAGCCACCCAGGTGCCCCAAAGGGGAACTTCTAAGACATTGCTATCTGCTGTATAGATACGTGTTTTATGTTGTATATACTCAGGTATGCATTTTATGTTAGTGTGGTCAGAGCATAAAAATGCCACTGGGATTGAACCCAGGAGCCCCCCACCCCTACCCCCAGACAATGCCCATCTTGTTGTCTTCCACAGAACATCCATAGTTATGGAAGAAAATCTGTGTGTGAATTTTTTTTAAGGTTATAAGTATCAAGGGTAAAAAATATCCTCCCAGGGGCACCTGGGTGGTTCAGTGAGTTAAGCCTCTGCCTTCGGCTCAGGTCGTGATCCCAGAGGGAATGTTAGAAAACAAGAAGGATTGGAACGGGAGAAAAGGAGACATTCTTTCAGTGTCCCATCCCTTAACAAAGTATCATTTCTGTCTTAAGATGTTGACGCCCCTGATCAGTTTGATAAGTGAAAGACAAGATTCATGTAGAGGTGCTTCTCTTGAAATTCTAAGGCTTCAACAGTAAATAATGTTAAGCTTAATTCTAGCTTAAATGATGAGAAATCACCAGATGTTCAGATCATACTCAAGTATGAGACCCCATAATCTCAGGTTTTGGTTTTTATTTATTTATTTTTAACTTTAGCCCAGAAGGCTTCACTGGTGAATTCTTTCATTTAAAGAGGAATTAATGCCAATCCTCAAAAAATCCTGTTCAAAAAAGAGAAGAGGAAAGACATTTCCAAGCTAATTTTATAAGGCCAGCATTACACTACCAAAAGCCGACAAGGACAATACAAGAAAATTACAAGCCAATATTCCTGATGATATAATGTTAATATATATATATATATATATATATTATATAGCATATATATTATATAACACAATATGTTAAAAAGGTCATGATTTGTTCTAGAAATGCAAGGATGATTTAATATCTGCAAATTAATCAATGGGATAACACAGCATCAAAATTAACACTAATAATCATCTCAATGGATACAGAAAAAGCATTTGATAAGATTCAACATTGACTTATGATTAAAAACTAAAAAAAGTGGGTAGTGAGAAAAGGTACCTCAACAAAATAAAGGCCATATATGACAAACCCATAACCAACATCATACTGAAGAGTCAAAAGCTGAAAACTTCTCCGTTAAGATCAGGAGCAAGACAAGGATGTGCACTCTTGCTACCTTTATTCAACACAGTACTGAAAGTCCTAACCAGGAGAATTAGGCAAGAAAAAGAAAAAAAAGGCATCCAGATCAGAAAGGAAGAAGTGGAATTATTACTATTTGCAGATGACATGATATTCTACATAGAAAACCCTCAAAACTTCACCAAAAAACTATCCAAATAAACAGATTCAATAGAATTTCAGGATACAAAATTAAAACATAAAATCAGTTACATTTCTATACACTGATAATGAACTATCAGAAATTAAAATACATTTATAATTGCATCAAAAAGAATATGAAGAGGGTCCCTGGGTGGCTCAGTTAGTTAATTGTCTGCCTTCGGCTTAGATCATGATCTCAGGGTCCTGGGATTGAGTCCCACTTCGGGCTCTCTGCTCAGCGGGGAGCCTGCTTCTCCCTCTGCTTATACTCTACCTCTCTGAGTCAAATAAATAAAATCTTAAAAAAAAAAAAAGAAAATGAATAAATTTCACTGAGGAAGTAAAAGACCTTAACACTGAAAACTATTAAGACATTGATGAAAGGAACTGAAGACAACAAAATAAAAGTTACATGTTACTCGATGGATTAGAAGAATATTGATAAAATGCCCATACTACCAAAGTGATCTATAGATTCAATGCAATCCCTATCAAAATTCCAGTAGCATCTTTCACAGAAATAAAATAATCCTAAAATTTATACAGAAGCACAAAAGACCTTGAATAGTTAAAGCAATCCTGAGAAATTAGAACAAAAGTGGAAGTACCATGCTCCCTGACTTCAAACTACATTATAAAGCTACAGCAATCAGAACAGAAATTGCAGAAATAAAATCATACATATGTGACCAATTAATTTATGACTAAAAACCAAGAATATACAATGGGGAAAAGATAGTGTCTTCAATAAATGGTGCTGGGAAAAGTGGACAACCACATGCAAATGGTTGAAATTCAACCTCTATCTTCTACCATACACAAAAACCACCTCAAAATAAACTGAAGACTTGCATGTAAGACATAAAATCACACTCCTAGAAGAAAACTTAGGTGGCAAGCATCTTTATTTTAAAGATATATATTTATTTATTTATTTATGAGAGTGAGAGAGAGAGAGAGTGTGTGTGTGCATGAGCTAGAGGGGGAGCAGGGGAAGAGGGACAAGCAGACTCCACAATAAGTGTGGAGCCTGACACGGGCTCGATGTCTCAACTCAGATTACAACCTGAGCCAAACTGAAAAGGTAGATGCCTAACCATCTGAGCCACCCAGGTGCCCATACTAAGCTTCCTGTCCTCTGTCTTGGTAATGATTTTCTCAAACCAAAAGCAAAAAGTAGAATTAAAAAAATAAGAGGAACTACAGCAAACTAAAACACTTCTTCACAGCAAAGAAACCATGAACAAAATGAAAAGACAACCTACTGAATGGGAGAAAATATTTGCAAATCATGTATCTGAGATGGAATTCAATATCCAATATATATAAAAATCTCAGACAACTCAAAACCAACCCCCCCTCCCCAAATAACCCAATTAATGACATGGGCAGAGGACCTGGGTAGACAATTTTCCAAAGATGACATACAGATAGTCAACAGGTTCAGGAGAAGGTGCCCAACATCACTAATCATCCAGGAAATGCAAATCAAAACCACAAGTACCTCACACCTGTTAGAACAGCTATTATCAAAAAGGCAAGAGGGGCGTCTGGGTGGCTCAGTGGGTTAAAGCCTCTGCCTTCGGCTCAGGTCATGATCTCAGGGTCCTGGGATCGAGCCCCGTGTCGGGCTCTCTGCTCAGCAGGGAGCCTGCTTCCCCCTTTCTCTCTGCCTGCCTCTCTGCCTACTTGTGATCTCTGTCTGTCAAATAAATAAATAAATAATTTAAAAAAAGAAAAAGGCCAGAGATAACACGTGTTGGTGACGATGTAGAGGATGCACTGTTGGTGAGAATGTAAACTGGTGCAGCCACTGCAGAAAGCAATTTGGAGGTTCCTCAAAAACTTACTCTAGAACTACCATATGATCCAGCTATTCTACTTCCAGATATGTACCCAAAGGCAACAGATATGCTAATTTGAAAAGATATTTGTACTCCCATGTTCACCAAGACATGGTGATTATCTATAATAAACAAGACATGGAAGCAACCTAAGCATGGAATAAAGAAAATGATGTGTATACCATGGACTACTACTCAGCCTTTAAAAAAAAAGAAGAAAATCTTGCCAGGTGCAACAAAACGGATGGACCTTTAGGGCATTATGCTAATTGAAATAAGTCAGTAAAATACTGTATGACCTCACTTAAATGTGGCATCTTAAAAAAAAAAAAAAACCAAAACTACTCATAGGTACAAAGAACAGAGTGATGTTACAAAAAGTATGGGCAAAATGAGTAAAGGTGGTCAAAAAGCACAAATTTACAGCTAAAAAAAAAGTCATGGAGATATAATGTACATCATGGTGACTATAGTTAATGATACTATATTGTATAATTGTATAATTGAAAATTGCTAGAAGTAATTCTTAAAAGCTATCACAAGAGAAAAAATTTGTCAGTACATGTGGCAATGGATATTACCTAGATCTCCTGTGCTGATCATTTCACATGTATACATAGTGACTCATGGTACACCTGCAAGTAATATATGTTGATTATATCTCAATTTAAAAAAACTCAATGAGAAACCTAACACAATATTCTACAGAATCATATTAAACTCTTGACATTTTTATTAAAATATTTTCTCTAAACTACAAGTCCTTATTATTCATGTTTAAAAAATCAAGTCACAGGAAAAACTGACTTAATTTGGTCTGATTGTGTGAATGCTAGAAAAGAATAAGAAATCAAATAATCTTAGAATTAAATCATCTGAGAAGTTTTCCTGCTCATCCTCGTCTCAAAGAGCAGAGAGAAAAATCCCTGAATAAATTTAAATAAAGTTTTGGTTCCATGTGGCCATTTTATTTTGCCCTAAAATAGGGACACCTGGGAGGCTCAGTCCGTTAAGTGTCTGTCTTTGGCTCAGGTCACCATCCCAGAGTCCTAGGATCAACTCCCACCATCAGACTCCTTACTCAGTGGAGAGTGTGCTTCTCTCCCTCCCTCTGCCTGCTACTCCCGCTGCTTGTGCTTGCTGTCAAATAAATAAAAATCTTAAAAAAAAAAAAAAGGTTAAAAAATGGATGTAGGAAACTAGATAACATAGATTGGAGAGGTTTTGTTTTTGTTGCTTATTCAGCAACATAGATTTGTTTATCCAAGATATTTGGGTAAGGATTACGAAAATCTTCAAAGTATACATCTTAAAATCTAAACCCACAAAGACAATTTTCATAAAGGAAATTACGGGAGAGAAAGTAAGATCTTTCTTGGAGCAGAGCTTGTTAAACCTGTGATAGTTCCCAACATTGTTAATTACCTAGTATTCACAGGTTAAGTGTCATTTGATATACAATCGGATTGTTCACTCTAAAGCAACACAAGAGATGGAGATAATTGTAGGGAAAGAAGGAAATACTTCATGGTTCTGTATGATGAACAATAGGCTTACCTAGAAATTCCAGATTATTCAGAAGTAACAGGAGGGCCTTCTCCTACTGTAAGTCAAAGACATGAATATTTCCCTCAGGGAGTTAACCATACAAAGCTAATGGGCGATATGTGGGGCTTATTATACAGTTCAACCTGATGGCTGAGCCAGACAAAGGGGAGGAGGTGAGGAAGAGATCTCTTTGGCTGGAAAGAGGGAATTTCAGAAAGGTTTCCCCAAGACAAATTACCTACATGAGTGTTTCTCATCTATTGGAGACGTGTCCTTTGCTACTTCCTTTGGATCAGAGCCCCTATCCAGAATGACTGTCTAGCAGGAAAAGGGGAAGGGACATATAGTCATGGTTCTTCTTTAATGTCAGACTCCAGTTTCATGTTGTACATTAGTGAATCTAGACCCTACGCCTTCCACCTCTGCCTTTCATTGAGATGTCAGTGAGTGCTGACCCATCCCATTTGGAGCTGTGAAGGGAGCTTTGCACAGATGGCTAAGTGTTCATTCCAGAGAGCCATGAATAAACTTTCAGCAACCCATTGCCGTGCTATATCCAGTTTCAGAAAATAAAATCAAATATTTTTAAGTCATTATCCCAAAATGATTTTAAAAAAGAAAGGATACTAGTCATAAATATACACTGAAGAAAACGCTCAAACACACAAAATTGTAGTTGCGTGCAGAGTTCTCCGAAGCTAAATACTAATCATCACAGTTGAATCTTTTTAAAGCCTTAATCAGAAATATTTTTTGATATCAGCTCTGTAAAAGGGGATTGGGGCTAAATTTGAGAAAGAGTAGAATATTAAAGTTTAATACTACTGTAGTTTTATAATGAATACCTACTGACTCATATAACCATATACTTAACACAGTTCAGAAATTCACTGCATATTCTCCTCTGGACCCTTGTATCCATCAGAGGCGCTATCTAGCCAATAACTGTGGAACACAGCAAATAACTGTTGAACATGATTGAACAAAAAATATGATGCTTGAGAATCCCAGGACTTTGTTTCTAATCCTGGTTCTGCCACCCATCAGCTGCTAATTTACTCAGCTTCTAGGAGTCTCATTTTTATCCTTGTTAATTGTTGATGATAAGCAAACAGTTGAGGGTTATTGGGAGGACTAAATGCAATTAGGTACATGTAAAAGCATTTAATTGTGCAATTCTTGCATAGTTTTTGTACCTTTAGCTGCCTTTAGTACAAAAATTGTTCCCTTCCAACTAAGAGGGGGCACCCCTAAGAGGGGGCAAGGTGCCACCTCCAGAAGCAACATTTTTAATGACTAAAACCATGGAACAGCCTGCCTGTAGCCTGCTGTCTTTTGAACTCAGGAACAAAAGCCCATCCTCACTTCTAAGGCTAGATCCAACATCTTCTCAAATCTTGAAGCAAGGCTGAAGCACATTAGGGTCCACATCCTCACAAGATGTCTACAATGCCACATTTTCAAAACAAAAACAAAAAAACTAAAAACAAAACAAAACAAAACAAAAAAAAAACAAAAAAAATTTCAACTAAGTAATTTCAAAGGTCTGAAATCATAGTATTCCTAAGTGATAATTCAGTTCCTATTCCTTTATTATCCTCTTTTGCTTTAACTGTCAAGAAGCTCAGAACAAGGTTTTACGCCTGATTTTAAAGAAGAATGCTTAGCCAAAGCTTTTTAACTTTTCCCCTGACTCACTCTTCCTCCTTTTTCATAAGAATGCTACTGGATTTGCAGCTTTCATTATAAGATCAGAGAGATGGGGAGGCAGGTTATAAACAATGAAGGAACATATCAACACACTTTCTTTAAACATAAAAAATAACATTGTATCTCAAGATTGTAGAACTTCAGACCAGAGTCAGAAAACCCTTTGCAGACTGCAGACAACAATGGGTTACTTTGTTGAGCATTTACTTCTGAACTGCATCCTACTGTGAATCTCTCTCTTGACTTCTTTGCAAGCAGAACTTTCTTGTCTCTCTAGTTTCAGATTTCACCAGAAATTCAGCAGCTGACTCAGGACTACAAGTGGCCCCATCTGCCAACCGAGAAGGAGGAGTTATTTTGGACATAAAATGATGCTGTGAAGAATCAGAATTTCCCAAGGCCTTTCCAGAAAATGGATAGAGACCACAATTCCTCCTACCAGATTTTTACATTCCTCAAAGCCACAGGATAAGCAAGAACATTTATCTTGAGAAGCCTCATTAACAGAAACATCTTAGGCAATTCTCAATCCCCCTTACGGGGACTCTTAAGTGACTTACAGAAACTGGGAATTCAGTAAAGTTGTTGAATAAATAAAACACTATCAAGATCAACAGCAGCAAATAAGATTCACCCATGCTTCACATTTCAGGAGTCTCTTCTGATGACTCCACGACCACATGAATAGACAGGGAAGTTTTAAGATGCAGAAATTCTACCCACCAACCACGTCAAGCCACAGAACAGGCAACAGAGCTGGTTTCTGTAAATGACTTGTATAGATGAAGTAATTCCCTATTCACATCTTAATCGAGACCTACAGTAGGTAAGATATTAACAGGATATAGTAATGAGATAAATAAGCAAGAGGAAGTGAATGCAAAAACATCCTTGTGACAACAGATTGTCCCCCCTTGTGTGTCTTATCTCTCCAACAGAGATGAGAGACTGTGACCCAGCCTGGCATGCAAGGCAGAGCTTCATAGGAAAGGGATCCTTCTACAGACTTGTAAGTCAAGGATAAGTTCTTTATATGAGGCTCAATCAGGCAGAGGGAAAGAGCAGGCATGAAGCTGTTCACATGAACGTGTCTGGTCTATGTGGGCTGTTGGCTTAGACAGGCTGAGGAAAAGGGGTGAGATAGCAGATAAAGCTAGTAACCTAGACTGTAAAGGGCTTTGCATGGACTGCCAGATAGCTGAACTTTGTTTTGATAAAGTAAAAATCCAAAATAGTTCAAGCAGAGGAGTTCCATAATGCAGTTTTCAAAAAAATAAGTCTGCAGGCTGAGTTACAGGAGTCCAATTCATAATGCCTGGGCATGCCCTATGTACCAGGCAAGGTACCAAGGGCTCACCATGCATTGTGTTACAATAGGCCGTCAAGGAGGCACTGTTTTATGGCTATGGAAACATGATTTAGTGAGATGAAATTACTTGTCAGAGATGTCCTAGCTGGTAGTGGCAAGCTGAGACTCAGAACAGGGTCTGATTCTGATGTGTGTGCTTTTAAAACTAGAAGGAGAGGAGATCATAGTCACTGTCCTAGCCCAGCCCAGAGACAAGGGCAAGGAAAGTGGGACTTGAGTGAGCCACAATGAGATAGCCAGGAACTGCAGTTTCAGTAAATGGATCTTGAACACATTCAATGGTATTACAGTGACAAGGATTCTCTTACTTTAAAAAACTGGAAAGAATGCTCCAACTACAAGCCTTAACTTAGAAATGCAAGTCTACAATCAAACGTCATTTTCTATGGCAAACACAGAAATTCTTCCTTCAAGAAGCCTCCTGAACAAATGGTCTTCTAAGTTTGGTATTATGTACTAGAAGAACACCTTTGCATTTCCCAAAAGTAGCATGCATAAAACCACAACATAATTCTACTACATACCCACTAAGATGGCTATAATAATAAGACAAGAACAACAAAAGGAAAATAACAAGTGCTGGCAAGAATGGGAAGAAATTAGAATGCTTATATACTCATGAGAACATACAGCCACTACGTGAAACATTTGGTCGTTCCTCAAAACGTTAAACATGGATTATCCCGTGACCCAGCAATTCCACTTCTGGGTATATACTCAGAAGAACTGAGAGCAGAGATTCAAACAAATGCTTGTAGGCCAATGTTCACTTCAGCATTATTCACGATAGCCAAAAAGGTAGTAACAACCCAAGTGTCTGTCAACAGATGAATGGATGAACATAAGGCAGTATATGCATACCATGGAATACTGCTCAGTTATGAGAAGGGATCAAGTTCAGAAACATGCTACAACACAAATGAACCTTGGAAGAATTCTGCTGAGTCAAATCAGCCAGAGGCAAAGGTGCCTGGGTGGCTCAGTCAGTTAAGCATCTGCCTTCAGCTGAGGTCATGATCCTGGGGTCCTGGAATCGAGCCCTACGTTGGGCTCCCTGCTCAGCAGGGAGTCTGCTTCTCCCTCTCCCCGCTGCTCCCCACCCCATCCCCGCCCCTCCCCTTTGCTTGTGCTCTTTTTCGTGCTCTCAAAGAAAATTTTTTAAAAAAAGAAATTAGCTATACACAAAAGGAAAAAACTGTTAGATTCCACTGATGTGAAAGAGCTAGAAGGGGCAAAATCATAGACACAGGAGATAATTTACCAGAGGATGGGGAAGAGGGGAAAGTTTTTGCTTAATGGGCATAGAATCACTCTTTGGGATAATGAAAAGTTCTCTGAAAATAGTGGGAATGGTTATGCGACATTGAAAAGGCATTTAATGCCATGGAATTGCACACTTAAGGATAGTTAAAATGGTAAATTCTATTTTATATATTTATATATAGGTAATAAATATATATATATTATAATACATATTATACATGTATGTATTTATATGTATATTATATATATTTATGTGTGTGTATATGTTTATATATTTATTTATATTATACATACATATTGCACATATAAAACCACAAACAATTTACCCCCAAAAGGCTGGGGGCGGGAGGAGGGCGGTGATGTGCAGAGTTGTCTTAACTATTGCCAGAGGGAATAAATGCAAACTTCCTTATTATAGATGTAGGTCAAACTGAACTCCGATCCTAGGTCAGAATGACAATATATACAAATGAATCTAGAACTAGAGGCCTTCAAACTGTGCTATTCAAAATAATTCCGCGGCTTCCTACCACCTACAGGCTAGTATTTGAATTATTTCAGAGGATGCAAGGTCTTTCCCGATCTGGTTCCTAATATCTGTCCAAGTCTAAGCTCATAGCCCACCTCTCATTGCTTTCTACCACTTCTATTCTGCAGCTCCATGGCATTCCAAGCTCTCTCTTCCCTTTGTTTTCCCATGCTGTTCCATGTGCTTACAAGGGCTCACTCCCCCAACCCACCTTTCATCATCTAGCAAAGGTCTCATCAGTCTTCTCAACAAAGTTCTGTTCCATGAAGCCTCCCCTCAGACTTCTGAGGCTCCTTTACCTATGGTCCATTAACTAGTGATCCCTCTGCAATGGCAATTATAATATTCCAATTGTTTATTTGCATGTCTATATTCTAGACTATTATTCTGTTGAACACAGAAATAGGTCATTTCATTGCTCTCTACAGGAAACTTAACACCATAAATGGTGTTTTTTTTTTTTCCCACAAATGGTGTTTTAATAAATGGGCAAGACAGTGAGCCCAGCACTTAGCTGGGGAGTAGACTTGATCTCCCAAACTTTAAGGAGCAGTCGACCATTGGTACTTCTCCAATGTCCTTCAACGGACACCAAGTTTCAGTATGAATACCATGTATTATGTAAAACATAGAACAGAGCCAGAAAAGCTGGAAAGGACTACCCACACCCGTGGGACAGAAATCCACACCATTTGGAACCTGAGGAAATTTTCCGAGAAGTTAACTGAAAACCAATTTATTGAAAATGTGCTTCATGTGAAATTTGTCTATTATAAAGATGCACTCAAGTTGTATTACAACAAAGAGAAACAAAATCTAAAGGTAAAGAAAAATGTTAGTAATCATCTAACACCACTAACCTCAAGTGGGTAATTTGATTGCTTTTGTCACAAAACATTTAGGCAGAGGACCTCCCACATTTTATTTGGCTAAATAACTCCTTTAAAATCCACCAAATTGGGGCTCCTCTGTGGCTCAGTGTTAAGCACTTACCTTCGCTCAGGTCATGATCTCAGGGTCCTGGGATGGAGCCCCACATCGGGTTCCCTGTTCAGCAGAGAGCCTGCTTCCCCGTCTCCCTCCTGCTCTGCCTACTTGTGCTCTCTGTCAAATAATTAAATCAAATCTTTAAAAAATAAACAAATAAATAAAACCCACCAAATTATTTGTTCTACTTCTGAATACATATGATAATTGGGTTCTCTGTAGTACTCTACCTAACCAGTGGATATGATATAAATGTAGGGTCTTCCAGTCACTAGAAAGATTGGCTTCTAAAGAAAAAAAAAATGTTTGCAAACTAATACTATTAAACTCCCCTGAGTTTAATCAGCATGATTATGTCCTCAGCATTCCAACATGAGGAATAGTACTGTCCTGGGGCGCCTGGGTGGCTCAGTGGGTTAAGCCTCTCTCTTCGGCTCGGGTCATGATCCCAGGGTCCTGGGATTGAGCCCCATATCAGGCTCTCTGCTCAGCAGGGAGCCTGCTTCTTCCTCACTCTCTGCCTATTTGTGATCACTGTCAAAAAAAAAAAAAAAAAAAAGAAGGAATAGTACTGTCCACACTTACCTCCTTGCGGCTAGAATGGGGGTTATATGAAGACAGACCTCTTCCCAGGCACCTCCTTCCTTCTACCCCATCCAAGGAACTGTCTGGTTATTGTACTCCCTAGATTTCCCCTTTCATCATTTAGCTCATTCCAGGCCTATCCAATTTTTATTACCTACAATCCGCATTTCTATCACTATTTCTTTGGGAAAACTCATTCCGCTTCCATAACACTAGCTTTAAAGTGAACTTCTGACCACTTGTAAATCAGAGCTTACTTAATACCCATGACCTGACCAATCAGGAATCACCACTGAGGATGTATTTGCTGACTTTCTACCCCTGCCTCCCCTCACCCCATGCTACTCTGGTCCTCTTAACAAGACTCTAGTCTTCCCAGCATGCTGGGTCCACCACCCGACAGAGAATTCGACACGAATATCAAAATCTTGCCCTTCTGTCTTATTACCAATAAGCTACGATGGAGCCTAAGTCATTGCTTTATTAAGGCAGCCTCAGCCTCTGACCAGCACTTGGACATGACCGGCCTTCTTGGTCTTCTCTCCTGGAGGCACCACCTAACGCCTCAGCAGCTACCTTGCTGGTCATCAGAGCATTCCAGAAAGAAACAAGCTGGACTCGGCCTTGACTGAGTCCCCAGTGGCCCAGCTGAGAAGTTGACCTAAAGGTCATTTCACATTGCATCAGAATCTCAAAGAGGCTTTTAATGTGCTCATTTCAGAAGGACGTGGCTTGGCTGGTCCTAAGGCTCACATCTGCCCTTCAGCAAGTCCCATTTGTAATTCCTCCCTCAGACGCTCCACATCTTTCACACCCGAAGGCTGGACCCTTCAAAAAGGCAAGATGGTGAGGTCTCCAGCAGGACTCAAGCCAGAGGTTTCAACTCTGGCTCCCTGACTTACTCCCACGTACGAAAGTGGGATTGCTGTTCATTCCTCTGAGCCTGTGTCCCCAGTTTTAATACCTGCATATAAATCCTTTGTATTTTAAAAAGTTTGCCAAAAAAACAAAACGTAACAGTACTACTAAGAAGCAATTCTTACAAACATCAGGGCCAGAAATTCATTTTTACTAGTTACTAAGACTGATTCACAGGCCTGGCCCTCCCATATCCTTGGTCTCCCTACTGGGTGGACTGGATTCTCCCTGCATCCTTTCCATTTTAACTTAACCATGTTAGCTCCCTGCGGAGCTCTGGAGAATTGAAAAAACAAAACAACAAAAAAAAACAGAACCAACAAGGAGTGCTCCTCTCAGCAGGGTCCCAGAGGGACTGAAAGCTAAGGTCAGGCCCACAAAAGCAGTGATGGGGGGTGGGGGGGAATAACCGCCTTGACTTAAAAGATTTTAAATTGTCATTCTTGCCAGAATAGGTTCTGTTTATTCTGTGGTTAAATTAAAAAATAGGAAAGATAACACGATTCTCTCAGGATTGACACGAATAATGATAATTCAAAGCCTCGTGCATATGCCTCTAAGTCCTTTATTGTGGCTGCTTTGTGCTTCTCCTACCAAGGAAAACACTTTTCACAATCTCCTGGTTTCAAAATGAGATGTCCTCCTCATGTTAGTCTGTTATTTTTAATTTATTGAATTTTAAGCATAATCTTCTAGGAAACAGCATTTCTGTGAAGCAGATAGGTTCAGCCTGATCACTGAGGCCTCAGAAACAAGCAGGAGAAAGTCGACACCAATTTATAACACCACCCACCCCCAGAGCCCTAGCCCTCCTGTAATTAAGATGTCAGATTTATTGATGCTTTTTTTTTTTTTAATAGGACAGCTTTATTGAGATTTAATTCACATGCTGTACAAGTCATCCTTTCAAAGTGGACAGTTTAGCAGTTTTCAGTATGTTCACAAAAACTGTGCAACTTTGACTACCATCTACTTTTAAAACCATTTCATCAGCTCAAAAAAGAAATGCCATACCTATTAGCAGCCACTTCTCCCCAGCCCCTGGCACCCACTAACCTATGTCCCATCTCTGGGCATGTGCCCATTCTGGCCATTTCATAGAAGTGGAATCCTACAGTATTTGTCCTTTTAGGTCTGGTTCTGATGCTCCTTCCCCATCTCCCCTCCGTGCGCTTCTCCCTCTCTCCTTCCCTTGTCTTGTGCACACCTTAGGGGTCTCCCCTAGGTCCTCCATTCGGTCCGCTCTCCGCTGGGTGCCTGGGGAACCTCATCCCCTCAGTCCAAAGGCTTGGAATCCTCAGACCTTGATCTCCAGCCTAGATCTCTGCACTGGACTTTTGGACCCCACATCTATTGGCTCCCTGGCATCTCTCTGAATTTCCTACAGAGAATTTAAAGCTAAAAGTGTCATCTCCTGTCATCCCTCAAAGCCGCCTCCTCCAGAGTTGTTCTCACACGTCCCCAGCTCTCAGGATCAGAAACACAGACCTCATCCTAGGAGCCTCCCTCCTTTGCCTTTTTCTCCACATCCAATAATGGCCAAACCCTGCTAATGTTTGCCCAAACCATTCCGGTTTACTTCTACCCTCAATGCCATTCTCCTCGTCCAGGCCTGGAGTGTTAACCTGGAGCATGAACTAGCTCCAAGTTGGTCTCCCTGCCCTTAGTCCTGGCTCCTTTCAACCTGTTAGACCCACAGAGACTGGCTGAGAAGAGCCCTGCTCAGTCACACTCCTGGGTGTGGGCCCTTCTGCAAGCCTGACACAGCCTGGCCCTACCCAGATTCTTGCCTCACCCCAGTCTCTCCAGGAACCGTGCTCACTCAGACATCAGCTTTCACGTGTGTCTCCTCCAGTTCGCTAGGATGTTGCTTACAACCAGGCCTTTGTTCTGCACAGAATAAACAACCCCTGAGTGCCTCTTCTCCACCTCCCCAAACCATTTGCTCTTTTTGCCCCCTACTAACCCATCGGGGTGAGTCGCCTGGTCATCTTTTCAAGGCAATTCTCCCTAACCAAGCCCTATGCCCAAGAGAAGGTTAGCAGCTCTTCTTTTTTTGTTCCCATAACATCTCATACTGCTGTGATCACAGCACTTTTCATGTAATTCGAATCTTCTGTTTACTTTCTTCTGTCTCTCACTGGACTGTGAGCTCTGATGGCAGGTGCTATTCTGTCGTTCACCATGATAGGGTCATAGGTCATTGTCCATGACATTCAACTGATACCCTCAATCTCCAGCACACCTCCTGCCACAATAAGGGTGCTTCGAAATACTCTAGAATGACAGCTTGCCATTTGCAACCTACAGGCCATTGGCATGGTGGGATTCCGTTTTACCAATAGTGGACACTGACCCAGAATATTTTTTTTTTTTAGTTTCTTCTGTCTGGACACACCTCATCGTGGGGCCTGACCAGAAGCAAAGAGATTCCCTTCTTATAAGGTAGGCAAATACTAGGCAGACATCAGTTTAATTTTTTTTTTTAATTTTTTATTTTTGATAAACTTATATTTTATCCCCAGGGGTACAGGTCTGTGAATCACCAGGTTTACACACTTCACAGCACTCACCAAATCACATACCCTCCCCAATGTCCATAATCCCACCCCCTTCTCCCAAACCCCCTCCCCCCGGCAACCCTCAGTTTGTTTTGTGAGATTAAGAGTCACTTATGGTTTGTCTCCCTCCCAATCCCATCTTGTTTCATTTATTTTTCTTCTACCCACTTAAGCCTCCATGTTGCATCACCACTTCCTCATATCAGGGAGATCATATGATAGTTGTCTTTCTCTGCTTGACTTATTTCGCTAAGCATGATACGCTCTAGTTCCATCCACGTTGTTGCAAATGGCAAGATTTCATTTCTTTTGATGGCTGCATAGTATTCCATTGTGTATATATACCACATCTTCTTGATCCATTCATCTGTTGATGGACATCTAGGTTCTTTCCATAGTTTGGCTATTGTGGACATAGCTGCTATAAACATTCGGGTGCATGTGCCCCTTTGGATCACTACATTTGTATCTTTAGGGTAAATACCCAATAGTGCAATTGCTGGGTCATAGGGCAGTTCTATTTTCAACATTTTGAGGAACCTCCATGCTGTTTTCCAGAGTGGCTGCACCAGCTTGCATTCCCACCAACAGTGTAGGAGGGTTCCCCTTTCTCCGCATCCTCGCCAGCATCTGTCATTTCCTGACTTGTTGATTTTAGCCATTCTGACTGGTGTGAGGTGATATCTCATTGTGGTTTTGATTTGTATTTCCCTGATGCCGAGTGATATGGAGCACTTTTTCATGTGTCTGTTGGCCATCTGGATGTCTTCTTTGCAGAAATGTCTGTTCATGTCCTCTGCCCATTTCTTGATTGGATTATTTGTTCTTTGGGTGTTGAGTTTGCTAAGTTCTTTATAGATTCTGGACACTAGTCCTTTATCTGATATGTCGTTTGCAAATATCTTCTCCCATTCTGTCAGTTGTCTTTTGATTTTGTTAACTGTTTCCTTTGCTGTGCAAAAGCTTTTGATCTTGATGAAATCCCAGTAGTTCATTTTTTCCCTTGCTTCCCTTGCCTTTTGCGTTGTTCCTAGGAAGATGTTGCTGTGGCAGAGGTCGAAGAGGTTGCTGCCCGTGTTCTCCTCAAGGATTTTGATGGATTCCTTTCGTACATTGAGGTCCTTCATCCATTTTGAGTCTATTTTTGTGTGTGGTGTAAGGGAATGGTCCAATTTCATTTTTCTGCATGTGGCTGTCCAATTTTCCCAGCACCATTTATTGAAAAGGCTGTCTTTTTTCCATTGGACATTCTTTCCTGCTTTGTCGAAGATTAGTTGACCATAGATTTGAGGGTCTATTTCTGGGCTCTCTATTCTGTTCCATTGATCTATGTGTCTGTTTTTGTGCCAGTACCATGCTGTCTTGATGATGACAGCTTTGTAAAATCTAACCAAGGTGAAATCAAAAAAGCTATTAATGAGGTGCAATCAAAAATGGAGGCTCTAACTGCTAGGATAAATGAGGCAGAAGAAAGAATTAGTGATATAGAAGACCAAATGACAGAGAATAAAGAAGCTGAGCAAAAGAGGGACAAACAGCTACTGGACCATGAGGGGAGAATTCGAGAAATAAGTGACACCATAAGACGAAACAACATTAGAATAATTGGGATTCCAGAAGAAGAAGAAAGTGAGAGGAGAGCAGAAGGTATACTGGAGAGAATTATTGGGGAGAATTTCCCCAATATGGCAAAGGGAACGAGCATCAAAATTCAGGAGGTTCAGAGAATGCCCCTCAAAATCAATAAGAATAGGCCCACACCCCGTCACCTAATAGTAAAATTTACAAGTCTCAATGACAAAGAGAAAATCCTGAAAGCAGCCCGGGAAAAGAAGTCTGTAACATACAATGGTAAAAATATTAGATTGGCAGCTGACTTATCCACAGAGACCTGGCAGGCCAGAAAGAGCTGGCATGATATTTTCAGAGCACTAAACGAGAAAAACATGCAGCCAAGAATACTATATCCAGCTAGGCTATCATTGAAAATAGAAGGAGAGATTAAAAGCTTCCAGGACAAACAACAACTGAAAGAATTTGCAAATACCAAACCAGCTCTACAGGAAATATTGAAAGGGGTCCTCTAAGCAAAGAGAGAGCCTACAAGTGGTAGATCAGAAAGGAACAGAGACCATATACAGTAACAGTCACCTTACAGGCAATACAATGGCACTAAATTCATATCTCTCAATAGTTACCCTGAATGTTAATGGGCTAAATGCCCCTGTCAAAAGACACAGGGTATCAGAATGGATAAAAAAACAAAACCCATCTATATGTTGCCTCCAAGAAACACATTTTAAGCCCGAAGACACCTCCAGATTTAAAGTGAGGGGGTGGAAAAGAATTTACCATGCTAATGGACATCAGAAGAAAGCAGGGGTGGCAATCCTTATATCAGATCAATTAGATTTTAAGCCAAAGACTATAATAAGAGATGAGGAAGGACACTATATCATACTCAAAGGGTGTGTCCAACAAGAAGATTTAACAATTTTAAATATCTATGCCCCCAATGTGGGAGCAGCCAACTATATAAACCAATTAATAACAAAATCAAAGAAACACATCAACAATAATACAATAATAGTAGGGGACTTTAACACTCCCCTCACTGAAATGGACAGGTCATCCAAGCAAAAGATCAGCAAGGAAATAAAGGCCTTAAACGACACACTGGACCAGATGGACATCACAGATATATTCAGAATATTTCATCCCAAAGCAACAGAATACACATTCTTCTCTAGTGCACATGGAACATTCTCCAGAATAGATCACATCCTCGGTCCTAAATCAGGACTCAACCGGTATCAAAAGATTGGGATCATTCCCTGCATATTTTCAGACCACAATGCTCTAAGGCTAGAACTAAAGCACAAAAGGAAGTTTGGAAAGAACCCAAATACATGGAGACTAAACAGTATCCTTCTAAAGAATGAATGGGTCAACCGGGAAATTAAAGAAGAATTGAAAAAAATCATGGAAACAAATGATAATGAAAATACAATGTTTCAAAATCTGTGGGACACAACAAAGGCAGTCCTGAGAGGAAAATATATAGCGCTACAAGCCTTTCTCAAGAAACAAGAAAGGTCTCAGGTACACAACCTAACCCTACACCTAAAGGAGCTGGAGAAAGAACAAGAAAGAAACCCTAAGCCCATCAGTTTAATTTTTAAATTTAATCTTTTTCTTTCTGAACAGAAGGACAGGAACACGCTGTACACATTTAGAGTCCTGATCCCAGCACTCCACCCATCCCTGACCTCCTTTGCTGAAATGTCTTGGTGTTTTAACTTCCTTACGAGCAAAGTGAGGATGATAAAGCCCACCTTATCCTATGTTGCAAGAACAAATAAGAGATGTGAAGGTACCATGACTCTAAAAAGAACGACCTACAAGAAATCTGCCTTGCTCTTCTATGTCAATAGAAAAATATCATCCCAAAGTAAACACCAATACAAGTACAAGCAGAATGAATTAAGCTCTGCAGGGACATATACACAGGGCCCTGAGCTTGAGACACCCAGATCACCTGCTGAACACCCGTCCCCTTAACTCTGGTTCTTCTATCTCTTGCTTTCTCAGATGCAGACAAGGAGGAAACCCATCACATTTTCTTATTCCAGCCTTGACAGATGAACAACACATCCATTTCTCCTCTTCCATCCTCCATGCTACTCAAATTCTTGAAAACAGGGCAGGAACCTCCAAAGCAGAAAGTGTGATTAGGGTAATACATTAAGGATTGCTGCGGAAAGTCACCTATTGTCTGATAAATTCCTAATTATAGGTTGCTTCTCCGTTCTCTTAGAGGCACCATAACAGTCTTTTAGTTTTAATTTTGCTGGTGGAGAGGAAGACTTTCAATCATTTAGGAGGCCAGCTGTGTTGTACTTCAGCTGCGAAATACGAAGGTTCTCAAGTGTGCTTGGCATATATTCTGAGCGAAAACATCGCTGCTTATGCAGGCAAAATGTCCTTGTGTTGCAGATGCCTCATAATGACATGGGGACTTACTACATCTGTAGTCCACCGACACCAGCTTCTTCACCGATGGGCACACACTGCATCGCTTATTCCTTGTTTCACATCTTGTTGACTGAATGGGCACCAACTCAACTTAGATCCATACCACCCCAGAATTCTAAGATTAAAAGGAGGCCTAGCAATTACCCATTCTCATGCCTAAGTTTTAGAGATCGAGAAAATCAAGCCTGCCAGTTTATTTTCGCGTGATCATGTTGTCAGGGAAAGATACGATTTCCATTAAGTTTGATAGAGTCCTTCACCATCAAGATAGTTTAATTTCCTCACATATTTTTAAACCAAAGTCCAAAGGAAAGCGCATCCATTTTTAAAAATGGGGAGTACAGGAGCTCAATGTTTATAACGACAGACAGTGGACTCCAACATCCAGCTGATTGCTCCGTGGCACAGAGCCTCCCTCCAGTGGCCAATACCAACTTTCCTCCTTGACATGGTTTCCCCACCCAAGCTAAGAAATTTGCCAGCCAGCAGGCACGGGATTGACACACCTGAGATCCCTGTTGCAAGAGGATGAATTTAAAGTCGGCTGGGCCTCTGTTACAAAAAAAAGATTAGAAAAGAAAATTTGGGCGACCTCAGTTTTTCCACAATGGCTTTTTCAAATTTGACGTCTTTCCTTTACCCTATTGTGGGGTCCCCCCCATGTCTCCTCAGGAACCTGCTCCCACTCTTCATCTCCTTGCTCCTATCTCTCTTCTTGTTCTCTATTTGGTCCTGCCCTCCTGCCTACCGTCAGCTTGAGCTTCCCTCACAACGAACCACACACAGCAGAATGGCTATGCCCCATCCCCATGTCCTCCCGCCAGAAAGGTTACTCAGCTTTCTGTCTTTTCCTGGGCTTGCCAGCCACTGGAAATAAACTGTCATCTATCCTTGTAGCTGCTGCTTCTTTACCTCCAAATTCAGAGCTTTCTGGTTTCTGTCTTCACTGTGCAAACAGAGTGCCCTGATTCCGCCAAGCAACTCAAGTTCCGAATACTGTTTAGACACTTGGTGAATGTGGCACCTTAGCTTATCCCTACCCACAGTGTTTGAAGTTAAGGCCCTCATGTCTTTGACGATGGCCTTAGGCCCTTTTTCCTTGAGGCTTTGGTCTGTTTCCTGGCAAATTATAATGCTTCCAGAGCTAGTTGTTTTAAAACACAAATCTGACATCACCTTTTGGTTCAAAAACCTTCCATGAAGTATCCGTCTAGGCTAGCTTCCATGGGCCTTTATCCTGTAGGATAAAGTTCAGTTTCCCCAACTACCTTTTCCAGGACTGTCTTTTTGTACTTGCTCCCACCTCTGGCCACACTCAACTACTGCTGGAACCCACTCTGTCCAGCTCTTTCATGTCTTGCTGCCTTCCTTTATGCTTTTCTCAGTACCTGGAATATGCTCTTCCCATTTTCTCCACAAGCTCTACTTTTACTTTTCCTTCAAGGTCTAGTTCAGAAGTCTTCCCCGCCCCCTGGCTTGAGGGGCTCATTCCCACTCTTGCATCTTCTGTGCTCCTCCAGCCTCTGTACTCTCCTCTATTACAGCACTGAACATACTGCACGGTGAGGATTTTTTTTTTTTAAAAGGAGACTATCTCGTCTATCAAATAGCATGGCTCCTCCACTAGGAATTAACAGTTCTCTACTCCAGTTTCTAAGTTCTTTCATGTCCATTTGGAAATCACTCTTGCTAGAACATCTCTTTCTAATGCTCATCCTTGGAGAAGGTGACTAAAATATGATGAACTCTTGCCCAAGACATCCATCTTTTTAGAATCCTCTACATTGGCAAGTAGAGATTTTGGACAATACAAATGTGTTTTAAGCAAGTTTCCTGGGAAATGCAAGCTACCTCATTTTTCTTAAAGGGCGTCCCAAGACCCCTCCTAGAAGTACAAATGCCAGAATTCAAGATGTTGAAAGAATGCCTCATTTTTTTTTTAATTTGGAAGAGTCATCTTATATACCAAAAAAAAAAAAAAAAAAAAAGCAAGCACTGGTATTGAAGTATCATCATCATCAAGATGATGTACTTCGTCTTTCAGGCCCAGAGATGGGCAAACCATTCCTATCCTCAAAGGAAAACAGTGATTAAAAAAGATGGAGCAACCCACCTATAGAATCTTCTTTTCTTGAACAGAACCCGATTCTCCTGATCAAGACAACCCCAGCTGCCTTCCTCCAGGAAGACTGGCTTTCCTCCTCTTTTCCCTGACACAAACGCATACAAACTTGGTTTTCTCCATTTAACAAGCAAATCTGTTTGCAAACAGGAAGCTGCCAAAGTGGGAGGGTGTGAAACAGGCAAGGCGGAGGACAGTTCTGGAAATGCATCTGTGGAGTGGGAGCTTGATTTTTAGCCACACTGCTCAGCTTCAGAGATACTACCAAAGCCATGCATCCCCAGTAGTGCAGGAAAAACCTCGAGCCCCATCCCCTTGAGCCCTGGTGACAAACGCTAGGCCCTGAAGGCTTTCCTCTCCTTTCCCCAAAGGGTGACCTCTGCCAATGAACATGGACACGTGGTTGGGGTGGCTGCAAAGTGATTCCACTGGTGATGGCCAAGGAATCTGATGAAAACTCACATACCACCACCTGCTGCCTCTCCCAAAGCCAGGGGTTCCACAGTCAGCTTAGTCCCTTTGGAAGAGTGGCATCAAAGACCAGATCCAACTTGGGAACATACCTCTGGCACTTGGAAGAGGTCACCAGCAAGTCAGTGCCCAGAACAGCCTCGTGGCCTTCCCAACCTTAGCCAAAAAGGCTGTGAGATGGAAAAGCTGCATTCCGTCCCCAGAAACTACCGACTCGATCAGCCCATAACTGTCTGAAAGGGAAGGGCATTTGTTTCATGTCAACGATCATATTTAAATCCATTTGCCTAACTGACTATTCTAAGTAACTCAGAAACTAGTCACCACGGAGCCCAGTGAATGGCAACAGCAGGTGTAGCTGACACACAGGAAGCATAAATTTGATATTACAGTCACAGTAATAGGAGATTTCTTGACAGACAACTGTGACAAATTCTTTCTTGGGGGTTCATTTGGCCCTCAGAGGTCTTTGTGGAGCTGATTACTACAGAAAACAGGCAAAAGATAGGCCAGACCAGACATCTGCAAAACCTCTGATAGTTTTCTCCCTACTTCTCAATGCTTATTGCTGAGGCAATGGAAAAACCCTCACCAAAACACCGAAGGGATGGGACCTGCACAGAACAAGATCTTCTAATGAAGACACAGCTGCTCAGAGAACACAATCCCACGGATGCCCTCATGACTTCATGTATGTGGGCAGTAAGGGAAACAAACTCAAGGTAAAGTCGATGGGATTTGGATTTTGACAGCTGTGCCCAATTAGTACATAACTAGAAAAGAATCACTTTGAAGACAGAGCAGCCCAGGGAATCCCCCTGCTTGTATCATCCTTTCTAAACCCATCTTTTCTTTTTTACCTTATTTCTTCTCATGTTCCCATGTGGTCACATCAGCTTCTCTACGTACATTTCAATGGAATATACACATTTGTTTGCTTGGATCCTTACAATGACAGACATCTGCTTTCGTAATTCTTAAAGGCAGGAAGCACATTTGCCTCCATCACTTAATACCTCAAAGATGCCATGGTGATGGCTAAGCATTGTGTAGACACAACAACAAGACATTAAGCTTAGTTTGCTTCTCTCCTAACTTTGCTCAGGGGCTCAGCTGGACAACTCCAGCCCCTGGGAAGCAGACTTTCTAACAGCCTGAGCAGGAAAAACAAGGTCTGGCAGGGGGTGGGGGTGGGGTACTGAGAAGTGAGACACCCGCAGGAAGCCAGCCAGTAAGCCAGGGACAGACAGTGGCCATGCCATCCCACCAGGCCCTCTACCCACTGCCATGCTGTGCAGCACCCACACCTCTCCTCTCCCTCCCAGGCTAAAGGATTCACAGAGGAGAACTTCTGAGAGCTATCTGCATCTCAATTCCAACCATCTCTGACCCTTAGATGAAAAAAGGCAGCCCAATGCAGACCACTCATTGCTTTCTGAGTAGCTGGCTTTCTTCACCTGACAAGCTTTTCCCTTTGAACCTGAGGGATGGCTGGTCTGGAGCCTGAATAATGAGGATGAACTTTAGTGACAAGAAGTTTGCCTAAACTTGTAACAGATCATTTTCAACATTCTGACAATGTATGGAATAATGAATTTCCACTCTGCAGGGTACCTGCCTGTTCATTTCAATTCATCTCAGAGGATTCCAAACCTGGGAGCATCGATTTTACTGTATATGCTGCCGAAGTGAGCACAAAGCCAGGGAGCATTGAGCCTCTCAAGTCACATGTTCTGAAGAAGCAAAGCATCATGTCCAGGTAAAGGCCCACGAGGAGTCATGATGCCACAGGGTCTGAGAAGTGAGCGGGTCAGGCCCAAATATCTGCGTCATCAGTGACACGATGAGCATTCCCCAGGTGACTGCGTTATATGAGCCTGTCCCTCTTGTATCATTTATCACTGTACAAGGAGCCCCAGATCGTGTTTACGCAGGGGGATATAGAATTTTCCCATGTTCAAAGTCAAATGATGGAAATTAAAAAACCTCAAGGAAAGAGAATCTCTTAACTTGACCTCACCATTTTGGGGGTTTATACCTACTTTGGACTGTCTCAACTAGCAGGGACATGATCAGAATCCCAGGATCACTGGCACCTGCTTCTCTCAGCAATCTCTCAGGTTATAATCCTCCAATCCAAGTGTTTTCAATCAATAAGATAAATTCTTAACTCTCTCCCAGATGTGGGTCTTAATTTAGCTCTTCAGTCATAGCTAAAATTTCCAGGAGGGAGAAACTCCTACGGTACTATCATTTGTCCACTTACCTCTGGCCCAGATGACATAAAAGGATGAGATTCACCCTTTCACATGAAACAGCAACAGAAAAAAAAATAGTACAGGGGCACCTGGGTGGCTCAGTGGGTTAAAGCCTCTGCCTTCGGCTCAGGTCATGATCTCAGGGTCCTGGGATCGAGCCCCGCATCAGGTTCTCTGCTTAGCGGGGGGCCTGCTTCCTCCTCTCTCTCTGCCTGCTTTTCTGCCTACTTGTGATCTCTGTCAAATAAATAAAATCTTTAAAAAAAATAGTACAAACTATTGTGTATGAAACAAAGGTTTTCAAGACATAGGATATCAGTTAATGAAGGAAGCTGAGTCACACAGCTGGCCCGGCTTTCTGCCTACAGCATGGGGCAGGAAAGCAGGAAAGCCTGAGTACAGGAGACAGAGCTGGGAATCTGGGGAAACCAAGGCAGCAGTGTTCACAGGACAGAGTGCCAGAGTGCACAAGGAGGGGATGCTGCCCAGTGTTCTGACCAGGAAGGCCTGTCCCATGTTTCTAAGCAGAATGCAGTTACCTGAGTCACTAGCAATTCTCTCCTAATCAGTGTTAGGAGACAGAAAGGCCATTGGTTAGTAATCAAGAAGTGAGTCACAAGTGCATTATAAAAATGATTTTGGGAAAGCTGAGTGGCTCAGTTGTTTAACTGTCTACCTTCGGCTCAGGTCACAATCCTGGGGTCCTGGGATCAAGCCCCCTATCGGGCTCCCTAATGGGTGGGGAGCCAGCTTCTTCCCCTTTCTCTGCTCCTCCCTTCCCAACTTGTGTTTGGTGCGAGCACGCGCTCTCTCTCAAATAAATAAAATCTTAAAAAAAAAAAAAAAAACTGTTTAAAGAAAGTGATGTTTAGGGTTTGTTTTTTTTTTTTTTTCCTTTAACTCCCATCTGAATATACATGCAGGGAGTCAATTTTTGTCACATTTGTGAGGAGAAGTCCAGGCATAGATAACTCTGAGTAGATGATTATACACATTAAGGATCCATTTTCCAGTCTACAGAAGCAGGAACTGAGGCTCATACCTGAGATACTGAATTTCATGTTCTGCCCAGAAGGCTTGCCAGCTAAAATACAGGATGGTGTCGAGCATCTGGGATATACTTAGAAGTTCACTGAGGAGTGAAGGTCTTTCTCTAGAAGTTAAGCTCCTCTTCTCACTGGACTCCACCAACTCTATTGTACTCACAGTCTCCCACTGCCGCGGACAAAGGTTTCTTTAGCCAGAATGAAGTTATGGGAGTCCTACCCGACCCCATCAAATGACCCAACATCAAGGTTACTCAACACAGGTCTTGGCGCCAGATGAAATGCATGTCAGCTCTTTGGTGTCTTCCCAGCTCCTTCAGGGTACAAGCCAAGGTCCCCACGGTGGCCTCTGAGGCCCACGACCATATCTGCGGTTCCTCTGTCACACCCCGCATGACCCAGCTCAGAACCACACACTTCCTGTTCTGCCTCGAATTCTCTTGTAGGCATTTCTAAGGCTCACTCCCTCTCTTCTTCCAGTGAGCTGCCTTCTTTACCTCATACATCACCTATTCTCATTACTCTGTTCCAATTCTCTTTTGACATCTATATATTTACTGGCTTAATTATTTATTATCACTCTCCCTCCTGTCCTAGAATAAATATACAACAGGGCAAGAACTTTGCTTTTTTTCATGGATGTAACCTCAGAACCTAGACTCAAACCGGGCATCTATTTGCAAGTCTGTCAACATCTTGAAGGCATTAATGGTTGTTCTTCAACTGGAGTGCTCTCACCCAACAGCGAGCTTTCAGCTACGTCCAAACTCATTCTTCAGAACTCAGAGCCAGAGACTGTAGCCTAAAGTAGAGAAGGTGGCTACCTCCCCTACATTATTTGAGGATGTGAGGGGCAGGGCTGCTTGACCCCCACATACAGAACCATTGTCCACTGTTTCATGGTGATTTGTTTAATCCCTCTTAATTAACTCTTAAAACCTTATCTTTGGGAAAAAAAAAATCTCCAGTGTCCATATTCTCGGGGGGCAATTAAATCTCATTTGCTCAACACTTTCACTGTCAGGCTGATATGAACAGATCACACAGAGATTTTATGGAAGTTAGGGGAGGCCAGAGGTAAGGAAAACAGTTGGAGGATTCCTGAGAGGGAGCTGGAACATCCAAAGGTTCCACTGTCTGGCCAAGGGGAGCTAATTTGTCTGTCACCAATGGATCTACTCTTTAAAGTTCATTCCTCCCCAACTACCTACCCAATCAGAAAAGGTAGGAATAAGAAAGCATTTCTTTGGCATCCAACGGGATTACTATTTCCAGGTATCTATGACAAAGCACAGAACATGCTCTGAATCACTGTGACATTCTTTCCATCCCAACACCCTACTATCATTGGACTGCCTTTCCAGTCACAGAGGTGAGCAGGCAACTCAGGCTTGATTGCCAGAGTAACACATCCTCCTAGCTCAAGGGTGGATGGGCACTTGGCCTAAGCAAGGCCAGTAGAAATTGGTATTCAGAATGTAAATACTAGAGAAGTGAGAGATACCTTCTTTTCCCTAGAATATATAGGGGTAAGAAGGTTATGGGCCTAGAGTCGATTGTGGGCCTCTTTGCCGCGCAGGAAAGAACCTGCCTAGCTATGCAGCAGAGGACAGCAGAGCCAACAGGACTCCTCCACAGGAGGCAGAGCCCTGATAACATCAGCTAAACCCTCAGATCAGCTGGAACTGAAGCCAATTCCATCAACTGGACTACTCGGTTCCACTACCAAAGTTTCCCTCTTTGCAAGTTTCTTTGAGCTGGGATTCTGGCACTTGCAACTGAGGGAACATTGTTAATATTCATCATTACTACCTCCAGGCCTTATGCACTTGTCAGTACCAGAGAAGCATCAGTCTATTAAAGGAGCTGACTTCTATGCTTTCTACCAGAGCACCTATCTATTCGATATTTGATATATACAGGCTAAAATATACCTGCACAACAGATTGATTTCATGTTTCTCCAGATTGGTTCCACCCTATTGATTTCTATGATGAAAACCAAGATAAACCTCCCATGGTCCCAGAATCTTCTCTTTGGTCTACAAACTTAGCCAAATAACTCAGCAAAAAGGCCTAGGGACATCCCTAGAGAGTGAACACAAGACAGTTTATAAGGTTACATCTTACCCAGTTAAACTGAGCCACATACTTAGTGTGTCAGAGCAGTTTAGAGCCTCTGTCTCCGATGCCAGGATTGTAGTCTTAAAGAATGAAAACCAGGGGTGCCTGGGTGGCTCAGTGGGTTAAATCCTCTGCCTTTGGCTCAAGTCATGATCCCAGACTCTTGGGATCAAGTCTCCGAGTCAGGCTTTCTGTTCAGCATGGGGCCTGCTTCCTCCTCTCTCTCTGCCTGCCTCTCTGCCTACTTATGATCTCTGTCAAATAAATAAATAAAATCTAAAAAAAAAAAAAAAAAAAAAAAAAAAAAAAAGAATGAAAACCAGCATTGGCTGCTTACTCAGCTTGCTAAGCTACCACTGAGCCTAAAAATACCCACCCCCAAGACAAGCAGTTTTTTTTTTTTTTTTTTTTTTTTTTTTTTTTTTTGGTAAAACATGCAAAAGAAAAACTACCTTTGATTCAGAGAACATTATGTTATGTTACAATATATCCATAAACATGGTCTCACTGGGGCTTTTAAAGCAACCTGGAAGTATTAATGTTCTTATCTTCCAGATGAGATAACTGAGGCCTGTGGAAAGGTTGCCACTTGCCCAAGATCAAAGAGCTGTAGTGGCAAACCCAGGACTTAAACTCAGGTCACTTGACTTAAAGATTCATGCTCTTCTCATTCTGTTTCCAAGTCTTCCCAGGATAGAGCTCCTAGGTTACTTAATGTCTATTATCAAGAAACCCCAAAACCAAACCAAAACAAAACAAAATCAACCCCACACGAAACTAGATTTAAAACAAAGATTCTATAGTACAGATGAAAGGTATACACTCCATCTGGGAAGAGCAAAAATTAGTCTATGGCTTTCAAAAATCACTCTAGTTTCAGTCCTGTTTATACATTTACTATGAATTTATAATAAACTTTTAATTATTTTCCATTTGCGTTAAGATTTTTGATATAGTAGCTAATGCTTTTTGTTTTTCTGATAATTTGACTTGTGCACTTTTAACAGTGATTCAAGCCTCGTAGTTTCTAATTTTGGCAGTTAAAAGTCACAAGCTATAGGAAGTTGTCATTCTTCATTAAAATCATAAACAGGTTTCCATTTTCTTGTTATGCTGATTGTTCTAACAGACGATTTCCATGACAGTTGTGCTATGAACAACCAGCTGGCTAAAGGGAATGATATAGCCCGAGGAACCTGAGCTTTGAGATCAGATACACTCAAAGCTTCAGATAACAGCCGCCCCCATCTGTGTGACCTTGGTCAAGTTCCTTAGCAGCTCTAAGGCCCATTTCTTTAATTGGTTAAGAAAGGAAAAATATTTATCATTTAGAACTGTTGTGAAGATTAAATGAACAGAAGAACATGGAAATGTTTAGTAAGCAAGTTCCTTCCCTTTAAAGATCACCAATAGGTTTCATCATTTAGAGTCAACAGAGCACACAAAGAACAGCGCAAGCAATATTCTGATTTTACATCTTGTCATCATTTTTACTAATAAAAGGCGCCACTCCAGATGCACGCTAACCGTTATTTTACAACCACATCACCCTTAAAAAGGAAAGGCAAAAACACTCATGAAAAAAAACAGGAACACGTGGTCTGCTATTATTATAAGGGAGAAATAGCCATACAAAACAACTGTTTATCTCTGAGTTTACAAGATATCCCATATGCTTTTTGGCAATTGCTTTTATTTTTTACAACTCCTCTAAAATTATGGCTAAGAGTCTTTCTTCTGGCTTTAAGTTTGGAAACCATCCAAGATTTATTTAAAGAAAAAAGTTAACCAAATCCAACAAAAGGTTAAGATATTTTGAAGAAATTAGAGAAAACAACACACTTGATTATGCACAGATAGTGTCCACTTAACTAGAAGTTCAGCGTTATGTCATGGATGCACAGAAATATTTGAATCTAATGATCAACTAGGAAGCTGATGGGACACAGAATTGTAACATTACTTCCTCAAGAAAAAGATTTTATAGTTTCTAAAAGCACACTAATTTAGATCAACGCATCATACAGTGTTCATTGTTCAGAGTTCTGTTGTTACAGAATTATTATTCTACAGTGAAATTTATAATGTGACCTAGAAGAATCTTCAGAGATTTCTTCAAGCCTGTCAACACTGAAAGACTCAGATCTTTACTTTTTATGAATATGTATATACACATATATGCATATACTAATGATGTTTGTATTTAACATGTATCAGGCATATACATTTACTGGATAAAATGTACTGTTGACACTTACAAAGCATTAATTCATCTCTGATTGTTCAAACCATCTGACACTCACCAAAAGTTTAAAAAAAAAAAGAATAAGAAAAAAAATAAAAAAAACAAAGTGTAGTCTTCAGAGTTAGCTTCATGGCTATAATCATATATCCTAGAATCTAGATTTGCTTATTTTCACAAACCCAAATATTTTATTAATTTAAAGATACTAGCTCCAAGTTTAAAAAAACAGGAAAGCATTACCACATATCCATTCAATTGGCTACCTACGCAGTTATGAAATAAATAACAACATCACTAGTTAAGACATGCTAAAAAGCTCTTGCATTGGTTATGGGTTTCAAACCTCTTTGTAGAGTCCCGGTGCAGAAACGGAGTCTTTAAGATGCCTCATGCCCCAAAGAGCCGTCCTGGCTGGCCTCTTATTTCTATACCGCTACACAAGATGGACACAAATTTAAAATCAAACACTGAGGTAAAAGGCCATTAAATAGTTCTGCCTCTTGTCATTGCTGGTGGACTTGGTCACTCATGGTGTGGGGGCGGCGGCGGTGGCCAGCACTGCCCACCCAGATCCATGCGCATCTGTGCAGCTGACACATGGTCAGCCTAATTAGTCTCAGCCCTATGGGGCATAGGATTTCATAGCAACAACCGGCACCGAGTCCTACCACGACATGGCAAAACACAAACTTGATAGATGAGCAGCGAGTTTCTTGAGTCCTTGAGTAGTGAGTAGTCCCTGAGGGGCCCCTTTCCTAAGGACAGTCCTGACTGGCCGCTCCGCCTGTGTGCAGGGTTTATACCAAATAGATCCTCTTCAAAGCTTCAAGTCTAGCAAAGCTGTTTAACATGTAAAGTTCAGCCTAGTATTAACAAAAACAGCAGCCTGTCTGTATTTCCAACATAAATCAGGCACTAAAGTAGAGATCTGGATTAAGCCAATGAATAAAGGATGTTTACCCAAGGCAGGCTATAAAGCTACGTGACAAGTATGACAAACACCACCGGGCGGGTTAACACTTTCCAGAGAGTTGATGCAACCGGCTTATGAATGCCACCCATGTACCTTCAATATTTTGGAAATGAAAATCAAGTTAGGAACTAAATTCCGTTTTCATTTACTAATCATACCATTTCCGTGGGGCTATTCATTGCCCTTACTCATCTATAAAATGCAAACATAAAGTCTCTGTGTTCCATTAGGATGACACTTGTGAACCAATCAACCACAAAGTATGAATTTATTAGTATCTTCTAATTTCTTTCCTGATATTCTGTATACAAGTATCTGCAACCAGGAAAATTTTCTTGAAAAACATTAAAATCAATTTTTTTAAAGATTTATTTGACAGAGAGACAGTGAAAAAGGGAACACAAGCAGGGGAAGCAGGAGAGGGTAAGCAGGCTTCCCATTGAGCAGGGAGTCCGATGTGGGGCTTGATCCAAGGATCCTGGAATCATGACTGGAGTCAAAGGCAGACGCTTAATGACTGAACCACCCAGATGCCCTAAAATTAATTTCTATTCCCTTTCCCTAAAATCAGCGTCTCCCTAAATATCTTCAGCCATTTCTGTAGAATATTTTTGCAGATGTTTTGCTTCTCCATCCACTACTTTATAATAATCATGGGGAAGATTTTGATCTTTATCAGGATATACTTGGGCCTTGAGTTCCATTTTAAGAGGGCATTGTTAAAATTAATATTCATTTAGAAAATTTGGGAAACAAAGGATAGAAAAAAAATCACCATATTCCCCCACCTAGAGATAATCATTATTATCATTCTGGTATATATACTTTAAATTATTTAGACAGATTTGAGAAAGAGGAAGAGAGATCACAATAATTAACTATAAGATACTATCAAATATAAGATCTACCATCCATATAATAAATTGTCAGCATGAGACACAAATTGTAAAATGTACCCTCATGTCAAAAATGTTAACAATGGAAAAGAATTTGTCTTAAAAGAAATAGGACATTGGATGCCTGGGTGGCTCAGTGTGTTAAAGCCTCTGTCTTTGGCTCAGGTAGTTGTCTCAGGGTCCTGGGATCGAGCCCCGCATCGGGCTCTCTGCTCGGCAGTGAGCCTGCTTCCTCCTTTCTCCCTCTCTGCCTACCTCTTTGCCTGCTTGTAATCTGTCAAATAAATAAAATCTTAAAAAAAAAAAAAGAAAGAAAAGAAATAGGACAATCTTATTTTCCATGTGGCATCATACTAACTCTTCTGTAATTTAGTTATAATATTTATTGTAATTTTATTGTACTTTTCTGAATTGAGTATTGTGAATAATTTTTCATGTAAAAAAATTATGCTACATGTCCAAAATTCTAGAATTTCCAGGATTTCTACAGCATCATTTTAGTGGCTATACAACATTCAGCTGGTTGATGGACAGAGCAGAATATAATCTTTGAAAGGACTGTTGCAGGATTTTTATCAGATGGCTTAAATTCATGCAATTTATTTAGTATACTTGTAAAGTCAGACACCTGAGACAACCAGAAAGTTACACTCATCCTAACCAAGGATATCATTGCAAAGATAATTCTCTGAATGAACTTTAGAAGTTTAAAGTCCTCTTTAGAGTGTACTTTCCAAAATGTCCATCAATAGATAAATGGATGAAGTTATATATATGTATATAACATATATAAACATATATATACACATATATGAGTGTTATACACGTGCAAAAATATTTAACCACAAAAAAGAATGAAAACTTGTCATTTGCAACATGATGGATCTTTGAGGGCATTGAGCTAAGAAAACAGAAAAACAAAACAAATCCAGTATAATCTCTCTTATCTGAGCAAACAAACAAAAAAATAGAGAACAGATTGGCATTTGCTAGAGATATGGATGGGGCGGGGGGTGAACAGCTGCCCCAACAAGGTAGAACTATATTTAAAACCTCGTAATAGCTCAGCAACAGACTTGTTAACTGAGATTGTCTAGGGACACACCTCTCACACAGTGCAGATAAGAGCATTAATTCATATTTGGCCCGGCGTTGTTAATACGTCTAACGTGTCCTGGTAGCCAGAAAATCTCTCTTAAACAACCAACAGTTTTTTCAGGGTGACCCGATGATGGTGAGTTTTGAAGGCATGCTGCTGGCCTTGCAAATCATTTATGCAAAATGTCCCTGCCCAGGCTGCCTGCGTTCTAGGTGACTATGATTGACCCAACAGCAGCTCAGAGATCAGAAGGAAGGAAAGGGTAATAAAAATTCAGCAAGTAAGGTTCATGGAGTATTTTCTCCTTAGGGTCAAAGCCTTAACAGGCTGAATTAGGAGCTGAGGGAAAGAAGGGAAAGTGTGATAACAGTACAACTGCTTGGTGGAGGCCAATTCAGGCAACTTACTGTGAAAGCCATTTCCCCTTAAGATTGAGAAACTCAAGCATCCTTATTGGAGCACCTTACAAAACTGTCCCAATCCCTTACCATTTGTGCCCAGCTGCCCAGGAAGGAAGGCAATCTCCATGAAGGAAGCTCAGACTGGGGACAGAACTCAGCCCTCCACAGCTGTCACAGACCCCCAGAATTCACTCAGAGGCTTGCCTGCTTTTCCCAGCACCTGAACACAAGGGTGTCAGGTCCAATCAATTACCTTTATCCCTGGGGATGAGTTTCAGAGGGAAAGATGTAAAAGGGCAAGCCATAGAGTGTGTGGAAGGAAGGATTCTACCTCTTTGCCTCGGTGGGAGGTAGGGTTGCTCATGCAATATACTACACAAATCAGGACACTTTTTCTTTCTTCTTTTTTAAAAAAGTAATTTATTTGAGAGAGAGAGAAACCATGCATGCACACACACGAAGGGGCAAAAGCAGACTCTCTGCTGAGCAGGGAGCCCAAGGCAGGGCTCGATCCCAGGACCTCAAGATCATGACCTGAACTGCCAAAGGCAGATGCTTAACCCACTGAGCCATGCTGAGCCCCATATCAGACCATTTTCAAGAGTGAAGAGATGAACTATGAATAGTTACAAGACAGTAACACAAATCAGACGGGTCCCAGTTTACATATGGTTATCTGAAGTGTTGGGATCTGCATGAATGTCTTGGCATTTCACAGATACAACTCTTGAGTGGAAGAATTCAGACACTAAAGAATATGGACCCAGTTCCATTTGAATAAAATTCAGAAACATGCAAAACTTATCCACAGGGTATGTTAGAGTTTTCCTTAGGAGATGGCCTAAGAAGGGAAGGGAAGAGGAGGGAAATCAGGGGGACTTTGGGGATTCTAATATTCAGTTTCTCGACCTGGGTGGTATTTGGACTTCGGGATTTCACTGAGCTGTACTGTTACTTTATGAGCATGTCTCTGTCATACTTCAATTCTAGAAGTTTATATAACAAGGAAGCCTCACGACTGGGTTGTGTATGCAGACACACATCCTTATACATATCTCTATAGCGACAGCTGTAACCAACGGTAACCACAGATGCAGATTTCTCTCAGGTTTTCTTTAGGATCTGCTGCTAGGTCACTTCTCTCCTTGCCTATGGGGTTGGGAAGAGACAGATAAAGCAAACTGTGGCCCACAAGCAATGCAGAGTACCTATCTTTTGAACACAGGGAAAGAGAGCTTCATTCTGGATCAACTCATTTTTTAAATTGTAATGATGCAATTCTTAACAGCGCTGTACACACTGTCCTTAGACTGACTAACAAGCAAATATGAATGGGGTCACGTAAGTCTCGCCACAGTGTGACTCTTTCTCAGGTAAAGAAAGGGGCTCCAGGTGTAACAGGTTGGTTTTAAGTCGGGGATCTATACCATGAGGTCTCATGATTCTGGATTTATACCTAATGCTGCCGTTGGGGAACCTCAACCTTCTACCTAGAGAACTGAGTGAGGTCAGCTCCACCTGAGAGGTCTATTCTTAGCATGCTGTGGGCAGGTGACAGTCCCCATGGACACAGGCCACCAGAGATACCCATACCATCGTGTGTGAATGAACCCCCTCTCAAGGCTGGGTCTCACTGTCCTTGGACTGAGGCATGCAAGTCAAGCCTGTACCATCCCCCACACTTTCAGCCTGTGGTCCCTGCCCCACAATACTCTAGTTCCTGCAGCTTCCTAGGGCTCCTAGGAGAGGAAGAAGCAGACTCCCTGCGTAGTCTGATGTGGGTCTCCATCCCAGAATCCTGGGATCATGACCTGAGCCAAAGGCAGATGCCTCAATGAGCCACCGAGGTGCCCACACAACTTAAGTTCTTGAGAGTAAAGCTGTAACAGAATTACAAGTTCCTCTCTCTGCCATTATACCAAAGTACAGTAGTATACTTGATATCCACACTGTGCATGAATAACAGTTTCTAATAGAAAAAAAACTATCAACTTTGCTTTGGTCACTATTAGATGATCTATACATCTCTAAAGACTTTTAAAAAGGTAATTCTTCAATAGTTTCTGTGCACACTGTATTTGTCTCAAATTTAAAGCTATTTTTTGAGGTATGTTCTTCTAAACCTACTTTGTTGAAAGTTTTTTTTTTTTTTGATGAATGGATATTATACTTTGTCAATTGTTTTCTCTGCTTCTATTGAAATGATCATATGGTTCTTTTCCTTTCTCTTATTGATGTGATGTATCACGTTGACTGATTTGCCAGTACTGAACCACCCTTGCCTCTGTGGAATAAATGTACCAGATCATGGTGAATGATTTTAATGTATTATTGGATTCAGTCTGCTAATAATTTTGAGGATTTTTTACATTTATGTTCATCAGAGATACTGACCTGTAGTTCTGTTTCTCTTTTAGTATCTTTATCTGGTCTTGGTATCAGGGTAATATGGGCTTCGTAGAATGAATTTGGAAGCTTTCCTTCCTCTTTTTTTGGGAGGGGGAATGGTTTGAGAAAAGGTATTAACTCTTCTTTAAAGGTTTGGTAGACTTTACCTGTGAAGCCATCTGGTCTTGAAATTTACTTGTTGAAATTTTTTGATTACTGATTCAATTTCTTTGCTACTTAAAGTTACTTCAATCTTATCTTTTAGAGGCTCATTCTTTTAAAAGCCTTAAGTTGAATATTTTATCTTGAAGGGACACTAGAGAATGAACTGGAATAATTATATAGATACCATATTTGATATGCCAGGCAGGCTCTTTATATATCACAAAAGTCAAATGTATTATGTTCCCTTTCCTGGACAGAGAGGCTCCAGTTTTTCTTGCCCTATTATTCCTCTCCCTATTATGGTAGTATTAATAAAATATATCAGGCTTAGTTTCTTGACCAAGGAAATAAAGAGGTTGGTTTGTGTTTTTGGCCACATAAGCATTACTCTTCTGGGTTTCAGAGTCTATAAAAGGGGACTAAAGGAGGAAGCTGCCTTTTAACTTATTTCCTGTGGGATGAGTTATCTACTGGTGAAAGGCAAAAACCTCCCTAGGACTCTAGATCAGGTCATCTGTGATCTCACCGATAACACTGTGCCCCACATTGCGGCTAGATCCCACATACATGCTCATGTATGGAACTGGGGGGCAAAGAGGGGCAGAGCCCAGTGGGGGTTGGGGACTCGAGATAGCCAAAGGTATTGAGAGAAGTGACTTCTGACAGATCAGAAATGGCAGCCCAGACCCTATGCGACACACCAAAATTTACATCTGTCTCAGCGTTTTAAAAATCTGAGTGTGTGGTCAACAAATATCAAATCACAAGACTTCATATAATATTCTGTATTTACAGTCTCTCTTGAAATGGTTTGGTCTTGAGTGCCTTTCAACAACAACGGTTTGGAGCAGAGTAGCAGGGGTTCCCTACAAGTGGGGCACCTGTCCTCCAGTTTACTATGGTTCCCAGCACACACCCAGTATCTCTTATACTGGCCTTTGTCCCTCCTGTGTCATCCGGGCTGCATGACCTCTAACCTTGAGGAAGAAGAGTTGAGGGGTTGAGTTGCAGAGCTTGTGATCAAGTCCCACTCCTTTACTGAAGGACAGGTGAAATGGCTCTCAGGTTTACAGAAGGTGGAGGAAGGTCCCAGAGGTGAAAAGCACGCCTGTCCCCCATGGAGCAGCCACTCAAGGTGCCAGCCACAGAAACAGAAGGAGCTGAGCATGCTCTATTCCCCAGCCATCTGGCTGACTCTTTTCTGACTTTTAATCTGACTCAGGGCAATCCCAAAAAGGGCCCGTGCAGGGCACTAAGGGATGTGTGCTGCTCGAGGCCAGAGTAAGTCCAGTTTTCAGAATTACTCAAGTGGGTCCACAAAGGACTTGGAGAGCACTTTAGACCACCCCTGCATCCCCTCCGGGTCCATGGAAAGTCACACATTCTCAGTGCTTGCGTCCCTGCAGGACAACACAAGGAGACAGAGATCTATTTCATTCCCTCAGGCCAGACATCCACAGGGGACAGGCCCAGTGGGACAGTTAAGAACTCAATTTCAAGGCCAGCGGGCCCCCAAAATAAACCACCCAGCTAACCAGAGGAGATGCAGCAGGCAGGACCCTTGGAGTGAACCATGTCCACGCTGGGCACTGCCCAGAGTTGCCAGATTGGATTTCTAGGATCTCTGACCAACACAGGCTCCAGCTCAGAGGAAGGATTTAGCAGAGCTCTTGCCTATGTCACTGGCAGCCCGTCAGCCACTGAGCCTGGCCTGGATTCTAGCGCCAGCTCAAATGTTCTGCCCATCTCTCTGGGTTTGCCTGTAAGTCACCAAGAGCCTGGCCTGACGTTCAGAAATGGCCACAGTCGAACTACCCAGTGCATTGCATTATACAGTGTTGTTGGAGATAAAAGCGCTATGGATGGCTTCCATTTTTAAGATTCTCTTTTAAAGAAACTATCACAAACCTACACCTGAGAAAGAAGAAAGTAAAAATATCTCTGCAGAACTTCCTTCCCATAATCCCTCCACTGCTTGAGATATCCACTCCAGCCTGATCCTTGAGCCTCAGTGGTAGGAAAGATCACACCTTGATGTGGGCACCACCATGAAGGTAAAAGCTAGTTTCTCAATCAGAATTTACAAGCCAGCTGCCTTATGCATTTGAGCAAAATTTCTTGTTTCTTTCCTCTAAAAAGTACCTTGATACCACAATCCTTGGAGTACACACATTTTCTAGCCCAGTGGTTCTCAAACTCTGGGGAGCTTGCAAAATCTCAATGCCAAAGTGCATCCTGTACCAGACAATTTTACCAGACCTTCTGAGACCCAGACAACAGAATTTTTAAAAATTCCGCATGACTAGTGGCTTATTATACACCAGTCTGGCTCTCCCTCCCTTTCAAATTCGAAATTTGTTTCCATGAATCTTTCAGAATTGGCTTTCAAAACCAATGTCCCGCCCTCTTGTTATTGCCCTAACTGGGGGCTACATTATTTGGAAATTAGCTTGACTTGCAAAACAAAACAAAACAAAAACAAAAACAACAACAACAACAACATCCCAGAATCGGCACATCTTTGTTCGGTGGAAGCCCCAGAGATTCAAAGATGAGCTTTTCTATACAGCATCATTTCAGAATCAAATTAGTTTGTGGCGTCCGCCAAGGATCTCATGCAATGAAGAAAAGAATTCTTCCACTGAAATCACATTCACTTCACAGGATAACACCCCAAAGAGACACTACGGAGAAAATCAGCTCAGCAGCCAAAGTGACAACATGTGACTCAACACGATGGAAAAAAACCAAGGTATCTCCCATTCCCCACCAGGCCCCCAGGCCTAAAAACAAAAGATTTGTAATCTGGGCCTCCTAAACTGCGTGACAATTTGGAAGGTAAAATAAAAGGTTTTCTTCTTTCTCTGACCACCGGACCCAGATATCCACATGGTCTGACATGCTGATTCCCCCATGTCTTTTCTGGGCTCTGTGGAAAAATCTTAAGCAATGTTGACCGCGGTGAAACATCTGTGCATCCTATAATTCCTTCGTCCTTGCCCACAATCTTGGCCCGTTGGTAGGGTGGCCGCCATGCTCACACTAATGTCGACTCTGCTCTGGGAAGGAGATGCTGATGTGCGGTATTAAATGTGTGGCCTTTCATATTCCCCAATGTGGAAAATGAGGATAAAAACGCTTAGTTTCCCAAGTCACAGGCAAGTGGAGGGGTAACCTGTGCCATTAGGAAGGAGCACAAAGGCACAGCTTACGGAACCAGATTAGAGTCTGCTCCTGCCATTTAGTAGCTGGCTGATCTTGGGGAAACTGCTTTGTTTCTTTGGGTCTCAGTTTCCCCTTCTGAAAAGGACATTGCAACCACGGTCATCTGGGAGATACTACACTGAACACCCAGTGTTATGTCTGGCACACAGTCCTGGCCCTGTAGCTGCTTGTTCTCCTGCCCTGGGACAGATCAGGAAACACAACAGGAAAAGCCATGTGGTGTGAGGTCCAAGGATCCAAGAGTGGGAGTTTGCCTGGTATGGAATTCAAGCTTATCATCCTGCACCAGTGTCCAACAGAGGTCCTGAGAAGGACCAAACTGAAAATGGATGATACCTAAATTACGTAATGGGGAATTCCTAATTCTGAGTCCTACTGACCAGTCACTCTGTTGTTCAATATCTCATCCTGTCCCTCAGTGGGTTTGAATAGGCGCCTTACTATGTTCCCAGCATATGTAACCGCTTCCCCTCCCTATAAGCAACAAAGCTCTCCTACTGACTCTGTGTTTTAATATGTGCTTCCTTCTTCCCAAAGATGGGTTTAAGAATGCTGCCATTTGGACGTGTGTTATGCAGGCTTTCATCATGGTTCCCGTGGTCTTTAGAATAATGTTGCCACGAAAATAAAACTACCCACACCAGGTCAGTGGGTATGGAAAAAGTTCTTGCCATGTTACACTGCTGAAAACAAGTAATGATGATGCAATATTCCAGTTTTCTTTCATTTCTAGAGTGTTTCAGTTCCTTGTTTAAGTCAAGTTGGCTATTAGAGTCCACCTGTTAATATCCAGCTAGCAGAATCGCGTCTTGAAAACACCTAAGCAATGACAAAACCACACACTCCAAGACAAATTGTGTCAACATCCCCCTCTCGAAGGAGCTGACTCCCGGTGACAGAGGTGAGAGGTGGTACCAGCCACTCACCCAGGGCCCTTCCAGAAACCTGTTTCCAGTTTCCAGCTCCAGGCATCAGGAGTTCTCCTACTACCACAGCTATGTACCATGCAATTCACGGCTCTTGCACAGTACTAAAACATACTTGAGTAAGAAGAGCTGCATAAATGTGCATTTATTTTTTTCCTCTTATTTGCAACATATGACTTGAGTATAAATTCTCATTGCTTCCCTTTCATCCAGTGGGGTTTCTGCTAATAGCAGACGCTGCTGGTGGCCCACTCATAACCTCGCAACAACGTTCCAATGGAAGCTGAGGTCTTGCTACAGCAAACATTTTCTACTCTTTGCCTAAGAAGCACCTCTAGCCACAGGACCCCGCTAGGACCTTAAGTAGAAAAAACTGGAAGAGTCAGGGAGTAGCCTTCAAACAAGACAAGGGAATTTAGTGAATAAATATCCAATTCCTCACCTCTCAGAACAACTCCTGAGTCCTACCCAAGGCCCTAAGCAGGATGGAGTCCCAGGCGGCCACAGGGGCAACCTGCTGTTCGCCCTTCCTGGATTAACTTCCTTGACATCTCTGGTTTCCCCTCCCCACTACCGACACTTCCGGGGATCACCTTCCAAAGAAAAGACTTGCACTCCAACCTTATCTCAAGATAGGCTCATGGGTCAGTCCACCCTAAGACAATGACACATGCAGTGAGACCAAAAATGTTCCCTATTGCAACCGGATGGAGTGTCTTCATTCCTTTATTCAGTAGGAAGGTGGTTTTGGCTTTGCTTTTGGTTTGTTTGAGCCTGGCCCCAAGCTAGGTTCTAGAGCTGCAACAATTAACAGGGAAGACACCATCCTTTTCTCATTAAATTTACTGTCTAACAGAGGAGACAGACACCAAACAAGCTAGATTTTAATTGAGGGAAGCTATGAAGACAAAGTACAGAACACAGCCAGAGCGTAGAATGAGACCTATCTATGTCTGCGAGAAGAGCTCCCTTAGGAAGCAGCTTTTAGCCCAAGGCTAGAGTGTGGGTAGGAGCGAAGCAAGGCAAGGAGTGGGTGGAACAGTGTCCCAGGCAGAGGCCAGGACACTTATAAAAAGCCTTGAGGTTTAAAGAAATAGCACTGTGGAGAGAAAACAGATGTGGCTGCAGCACAATCCAGAGGCTTCGTATCCTCTTCCAACCCCTCCACCGAATGGACCACTACCGAATGGACCAAGGACCCCAAGGAATGGAAAGGACCATTTAATTTCACTTGGGAGTTAAAAGTTTTTCTTTTAATTCCACACACTATTACCTAACTCCTCTAACAAATGATAAATTCTACCTGCTTGGTACAGCCCTCAGAAATTTGGTTATTTTTTTTTTCTTCTAAGATTTTGTCAGAAAGGGTGTGTGCACACACACACAAGCCGGCAGAGAGAAAAACAGGCTCTCCTCTGAGCAAGGAGTGGGAGGCAGGATTCGATCCCAGGACCCTGGGATCATGACCTGAGCCGAAGGTAGATGTTCACCTGAGCTACACAGGCATCCCAAAAATTTGGTTACTTTTAAACTGCACCTATAAATAGGAAATCTCCACACTATTCGTAAGTCAAAGTAGTTGGCTACACAAGAAGTGAACTCTCGGTGGAGGTGTAATTGGTTCAGAACAGTTCACATCTAGAACTTTCTTAGAAGAGCTCTGTGTGAGAACTGCTCAGAAAATTTTCATCTTGTGGTGGGGAAGAGACACAGGTGGTTAAGGAGGGTTGAGAGAAAAGGGGCATGATTAATCTATTTCCTACTGTTTCGTGGGTCCCAAACCCTCCCCAAACCCTCGCCGCTAATACTGGGAGACTCACTAGAAGGATGTGTGGGACTCTGAGTAAAACATACAGTTGTACTCTGGTCCAGGATTTAATCTAGCCACATAGTAAAAATACACAGTTGGATCATAAAGGAAAAAGATGCAGGCAGAAAAATCAATGCCAGGCTTCCTCACCCTCTCCCTCTTCTGAGGGGATACACACAAGCATGCTTCTTTGTCCAACAACGAACAATGTAACGAGTAACTTTGCTTCCCAGGGACCCCAACAGGGATTCAGGACCCAAGGGTTTTACAGGGGTAGGTCACACGGGCACCCTCTTCTAGTGTCTACCACTATTCTACATTCCCAGAAGCAAGCATGTGCTCGGTACAATCATACTGTCTAGGCAAACAACTTAGGACCACCCTTATCTCTCAGAGAATGGGATAAGTCCAAATTCCAAATGCCATCCATGGGCCAGGCTTGCAAGTCGATTCTTCTAAAGAAGTCTGAAGGTCTGTTATTTCATTCTTTTCTCAATACCTACCACCCCCCCTGGAAATGAGAAGTTGTGAAGATGAACAGACTAAATTTTATTTTCACTATCATAAGATCAACAGATAAAGATAAGCAACTTAGTAGGGAGTTTTATGGGAATTCTCTTCTGCAGAACCTTGGTCCCTTGAATGGTTAGAGAAATCAGTGTTGAGCAGCTCAGATAAACCTAGGGCACCCCCCAATTATGGAGGTACTGAAGCCAGTCCTGGCCCAGCCAGAAAACAAATCCACCAAAAAACTACTTTTCTGAGAGTCCAACAGACAATACAAAGAGGCTACATTTAATGATGGTTTTCTTTGGAAAAGCACATTAGAAACCGAGATTACATCTTTGGTCTAACAGTGAGCTTCTGCTTGGAATAAAAGTACAAATTTCCAGCAAAAAAGCCAATTCATCCAGTGACATAAAATCCATTTACCACAAACAAACTGTGTTTTCAGCAATTTACATATCTGAAATGAGAGAAATTGGAAACTGATCAGCAAACCCTAAATAAAGGGCCCGCTTCATTGTAACTCTTTTATAGCCAAAGTGACCTTTCTCAGTGCCACGGCAGCATATTTATAGGATGCTGTTTTCTCTTACAATTCACTGTCACATTACATTTTCATAAATATTCCTGAAAGGTAAAACAGCTGCATAAAATAATAACCTATAAATACCAAACCATATCCTTGAAAAAGCAATGTAAATACACTAAATAAAATTTTACAGAGAATCATTCAGTTTCACACAAAACACCTATTTTACCTGCATATCACCTTCTAGACTGTATATTTTATGAAATTATAATCATATTGCATATCTATTTTAATGGGTTTCCAAAAAATGACAAGTATTTTCCATGTTTCTTTATAGATGTTATTTCATTCAATTATTTGCTATTCTAGGATAGCTTTAATATTTTTTTATTTCCTTATTTGAGAGACAGGGAGAATGAACATGGGAGCATAAGCAGGAGGAGGGACAGAGGAAGTAGTGACTCCCTGCTGAGCAGAGAGCCCAATGTGGGGTTCCATCCCAGGACCCTGAGATCATAACCTAAGCCAAAGGCAGATGCTTAAACTGAGCCACCCAGGCACCCCTAAGAATTATTAATTTTAAACATGATCTATGCGCATTGTTTAAAATCAAATAGTCAAGCAATTACAACGAAATGTTACAGCCCCCGTCCTACCATATCCCAGCTATTTTTATTCCCCAGTACCGCCCACTTTTATTTAAATGTTCCTGTTTCAAAGTTTTCCACTAATTATCTCCATTTTACTAAATAACACATATTGTTCTCATTTTATTTTGGATATTGTCTATTTAGATTTTAAAAAATATTTTATTCACCTATTTGAGAGCAAGCAAAAGGCCGGGGCGGGGGGAGGGGTGTTGACAGGCAGAGGGAGGGAGAGCGAGAGAGGGACAAGAAGAGCAGGGAGCCCGATGTGGGACTTGATCCCAGAACCCTGGGATCATGACCTGAGCTGAAGGCAGATCTTCCCAACTGAGCCTCCCAGGCGCCCCGTATTTTAGAGCCTTGATTCTTTTCTCTAAATAGATACCTTACTTGTCTCTCCATTTCCTGTCCATCTACTAGAGATAATACTTGCTTAATTTCCTACTCTGAGAGGAGGAATAGTCCCTTTATCCTCCCCGTCACTTCTCCCCAACTTCTGATTCTGAACTTCTGCTCAGACCTTTTACATGAGCTTCTGTACCCAGGACTGTCCTCTATGCTTCCTCTATCATTTACTTCTAAAAGTTAAAACCAATAAATAGTACGTAGGTAATGATGCCTCCATAAATATTGCTCACTCTTACAGCCAAATGATACAGTGTGATTACATTTCTGTTCTGTATGGCTATTTTTCTAGTTGCCTTTGTTTTCTCTCTTGCAGTGTTTTCCTGGGTCACATTCTCTTATTGTCTAAAGAATCTAAAGGAGTGACGTGTCTGTGGGATTTCTCTCCCTGAACCGTCCCTACTCGGATACCTTCTTCCTAAAGCAGTATTTTCTCCTGCTCCACTAATGACTAATTGCTACCAGTCAGTACAGCCTAGCGGTAGTCCTGGAAGTCTTCTGTAGTACACTCTTGGGTTGAAATTATTTCCAAGACTCTACATTTTCCTTCCTCTTAGAACATATCTGAAAAGATCTGCATTCTACATTTATATTTGCCCGATAGTTTTTCTGAGCAGAGAAATCTAAATTGAAAATAATTTGTACTCAAAACCTTGAGATTTTACTCAAAGCACTACATCCCTTGTTGCTAGGATCCCTGTTCCGTTGTGGGTGGCCTGCTCTGTTTGTTGTTTTCTTCCTTAAGAGGCCCATAAAAAGTTCCCTCTGTATCAGGTATTCAGAATTCTCAGAAACCATGGATTTTTCTCCACAGATCATATTTTATTCATTTGTGCTGGACATCTGGTGACTCCTTTTATTCAGGCCCCCAATATTAGGAAATTTTCTTAAAATATTTGATCATTTTCTCCTCTTTTCGCTGTTCTAATTCTCCTGGACTTATCCTTAAGGACTTATCTTTCTCTCCTATTTTCCATCACTGTATTGGTTTATTCAGCTTCGTAAGAAATCACCTTAACATGATCTTTAATGCTTTCAGTATTTTTCCCTTAATTTAAGTCATTTTAAATGTTTTGTTGTTTTGTTTCTGGAGCATCTTTTTTTAAGGATACGGTATCCATTGACATGGTTCTGAGAATAATTAAAAACAAACAAGAAAACACACCTGCTCTCTTGTTCTTTGACTTATTCCTGATTTTTTTTTTTTTTTGTATGGACATTTCCCCCTGTCTCTTCATTTTTTTCCCCCAGACTTTCTTCAAATATCTGGCTATTCTTGCTTACCCATGTAAGAATTAAGCAATAAAAAGCTCAGTCACTGCGTATCTTTCAGGATGGTTACTACCAACAGACAAATAGAAAATGGCAAATATTGGCAAAAATATGGAGACACTGAAATGCTTGTGAATTATTGGCAGGAATGTAAAATGGTGCAGCTGCCATGAAAAATGGCTTATGAGTCCTCAAAAACAAGACTTATCTTATGGTCTGACTATTCTACTTCTGAATATGTACCCCAAAGAACCACAAGCAGGGTCTGGAAGAGTTGTCTGTACTTGCATGTTCACAGCACAATAGACAAAAGGTAGAAGAAACCTAAGTGTCCATCACTGGATGAATGGATAAACAAAATGTGGTGTGTGTATTGTACATATTATATATGTGTATTGTATTTGTTGTATATATATTATGTGTATATATATGAGATATATATAGACAATAGATTATTCAGTCTTAAAGGAAAATTCTGACACATGCTACAACATTAATGAATCTTGATGCAATACACAAGTGAAATAAGCCAGTCCCAAAGACATACACTGTAGGATTCTACTATATAAGGTAAGTAGAAAAGTCAAATTCATAGAAACAAAGTAGAATGTTGGCTCCCAGAGGCTGAGGGGTGGAGGAAAGAGGACTGTTGTTTAATGGGCAGAGAGTTTCAGTTGTGCCTGATAACTTTCTGGATATGGTTGCACAACTCCGGGAATATGCCTAATTATATTGAGCTGTACTTTTTTAAATGGTTATGAGCATTTGAAAAACACGGGAACTGCAGCAGAAGCACAGGGATCCCACCCAGCCCATCGCCTTTCCGGTAATTAGCATCTCAGCCCATGCTGGTAGGACCCTAGTTGGACCATGGCATGACAATTATCAATTTGGCAGGTGACATATTAGTATCATGTATTCATAGAAACCTTTCTCTCCAAGAGAATGGGGTTCCTGACACTTTACAAGGTGTTCTGTAGTTGGAAATGATTCTAATTATGAGATAAGGGAGCCATCAAGGAAAGAAAGTCCAAGAAGTTGCAGTAACTGCTCAAAATGTAAGTGTTCAGATTCTTCATTCATACCTTCTTCTAGAAAGATACAGAGCACCAAAATGGGGTGAGGGGCTGGTATAGCAAAGGAGTTTCAGTCTGTATGAATAAAATGAAATGCTATCAATTTAGAAAAATTAACATAGAAGGTAAAAAGAATCTTCTAAGGATTTTTGTCTTAAATCCGTAAATTCTCTTTTCCTGGAGAAAATGATTTGTTTTACAAAAGTAGATAATCATAGAGATGAGAAAACATGGAGTCATTTGGTGTCACTTTTTTTTTTTTTTAAGAGATGGGGAGGGGTGTGGAGAGGGAAAGAATCGTAAGCAGGTTCCACTCCCAGCATGGAGCCCAATGCGGGGCTCAATCTCACAACCCCTGAGATCATGACCTGAGCCAAAACCAAGAGTTGGATGCTTAACCAACTGAGTCACTCAGGTGCCCCATCATCACATTTCTTGACAATTCCTGATCTAAAGGCAAGTCATTCCTTTTGTTTTTGGATGTAGGAAGAAAGGTTGGCGTTTTTTTACCTTCAAGATCTCCTCACTGAACACGCAAAAGTAGTAGTAGGGCAGCTACAGAACAAAATGACTTGGATCCTAATGTTCAATATTCACCTAAAAATAATCAGCCAAGCTTAAGTATGGTGGCATTTACAGGGATTAAGAATGTTTCCATTGTCACAACTGTTAGCAAAGGGAACATAATCCTCCATCTTCTACAAGGAAACAAACAAACAAAAAATACTACCATTGAACACAAAGGGATAGCGGCACCTGGCTCGAAGTCAAGTCTGCCAAGAGGCCCAGAAGTAATCAATAAATGCTTATTAACTAATCATGTAGTATCCCACTTCTGTGCGTAAAATGGCAAGTGTTATACAGATTCAGAAAATAAACAACCTTTAATACAGAAAAAAAGGAAGGGAAATAAAAGGATAGCTGAGCAACTAGTTTTATACAGATTTCCCAGGAAACAATGTTGCTTTCTCCTTTCTATCCCTGTGGGGACCATCTAAGGATGGAGAAGAAAAACCATCAAGGCTAATGTATTGCAGTCACATTTTACTATTCCTTCCGTAGTTCCCCTTATCCTTTAAATGCTTACTGGAAATTTAAACGCACACTACCCCCAGCTAACCCCCAGAAAATCATTAGTGAAAATGACAAATGCAAAGTTCTTAATTTGTGTCCACAAAACTGAATTATAATCAGATGATCAAAGAAATTATTCACATATTTCAGGCAAAACCCCTCCTGATACCCATGGCCTGCATTATTTAGTATACTGATGGCCCTTTCCCTCCCTTTATCCTTTCAAGTGTCTAGGAAGGCAAGTGATCTGGGTTGGTGGGCTCTCTGAAGGCTTAAAAAAGGAATGTAAGCAGCCAAGCCATCATTCTTTAGTTTGGGTCTAAAAATTGTACCTCACACACTTATAAGGGCATGATTGTCAAGGGAGACCCAGACTTAAGACCTAGGACGTGGAGCTTCTCCATCAAACAGGGTCACAATGCAAAAGTGGCTTTGGTTTTTCTGCTATGCGGTTACGTATCTAGAGGCTTATGTAGATCCATATATTTTGAAAGGCAAGACTTAGACACGGTAGACTCCAGGAAAATGCTGCCTGTTAACCCAAGTGATTGGGTGTAAATTCCAGTGGGAAATCTTTAGAAGACACCAGCAAGGACCAGCAGTCCTCCTGGTCAAAGGACGCTAGCTGCCTAACAGAGGTACCTAGAATGGGATCTATCCCAACTGTGACCAATCTTGAAATGCATCCATTGGGGGGCAGGGGATCCTCTTGCTAAATCTCCCCTTTAGTGACAATTAACACCAGGTAACCATTCCTAGAGTACACTTCTGGCAGCCTGGCTCCTCCTCCCTGCTCTTCATATCCATGTCCTAGAGTCTCCGACACGCTCATTTCACTTTTCCATCTCATTTGATCTGACCCCATTCCTGCATCCCTGTCACTTCTCCCTGAGATTCCTGCAATATTTAACAAACCACACTTGATCTCCCTACCTCCATATGTCATTCTTCCATGTCCTTTTCCCACTATGGTCCTGGTCCTATGATATTTTTTGCTATGTGATATCACCTCCTTACTGAAAACCTTGGGGTTGGGGGTGCAAGTGCTTCTAGGCTTAAAGATCTGCTCATGGGCATCTGCGTGTCTCAGTTAGTTAAGCAGCTGCCTTCAGCTCAGGTCATGATCCCAGGGTCCTGGGAGTGAGCCCTACACTGGGATCCTTGCTTATTGGGGAGCCTGCTTCTCCCTCTAGTTAACACACCCCCTGCTTGTGCACTCTCTGCCAAATAAATACAATCTTTTTAAAACAAGTAAAAAAAATAAAGATCTGCTCATGTTCTCATTAAGATTTTTTAAGTCGAGGTAATACAGATGCAAGTAGAAATTTTTAAACATTACCAAAAGATATACAATGAAGTGTCAGTTTTTTACTCATCCTAGACCCTGAGACTTCCTACTATTAATAGTCTATGTATCATAAGATTTTTCTGTGTGTGCATATATATATATACACCGAGATGTATAATTTTACATTTTTTAACTTATGTTGAAGGTTAGATCCTGTAAACATATATAGACCTACTCTATTCTTTCTCATGGTATTCAGTTGAAAATTTAAACCATAATTTATTTAATTAGTACCTTTCCATAAGATTTATGTCGTATTTTAGTCTTTTACTCTCAAAACTGCAATGAGCGCAAAAGCAAGTTCAAACACTTGAGCAGACAAGTCCCTTAGCAACCGGCTGCTGCCGCCATACTTTGCTTCATCTCCTCCACTTCCCCATACTTCCTCTTCCTTCTGGCCATACCAAGCTACTTGCAGTTTCCAAAGAAACACGATCCTGCTACGTTAATCTGCCTGCAACACCCTCCCTGCTCTTCTTTGCCTGGCCAACTTCCACCAATCTTTCAAAGGTACTCAAATTTTATTCTAATTATGCCCCTCCTTCCCCTTCTGAACTCATGTTGATTCCTGTGCTATGCTGTGCTCCAAACATTCTGGAAATCATCGTTACACCTACCCCAGCCCCAGCACTCCAGACAGGAGATGGATGAAGCCAGACCTATAACAAAGGGAAATTAATAGAGATGTGAAAAAAAGAGAGAAGGCCTCTAAGGGCTTGAGTGAAAATCAAGGAGGACAGGCCACGGCACGGTCACGCCCGCCACCAACCAACAGAGCTCCTGCAGGACAGAAAGTGCTAAAGTGGGCGAGCAGTAGAGTGTGCTCACGGGAGACCAACATCAATACACAGCAGCCCAGGTCAAGTGAGCCATGAACACTGCAGACATGCCAGGAGGCCACCTGAACAAGAGGCTGTCAAGAATGATTTCGAGGACTAGGAGGATCGCATGGAGCCTTGAAGGAGGAAGGACACTGAAAGGGCGTCAGAGTAAAAAAACATGCTCAGTTAACATCTGGAGGACTATTAGGCTGGGGTAGCTGGGGTTTGGCGAGGAATGGGCAGAGGGGGGAAAGAGGGCTGGGCTGAGATTTTGGCGACAGGTGGTCTAGGCCTGGCTCCTTCATAAATTAACCCAATCGATATTTATTGAATCTCTGGCAGTTCTAGGCACCAGTGACAGAGCAGTAAACAAAACAAAAATCTGACTTCGTGGAGCTTCTATTCCAGGGGCACTAAGGGTGCTAAGTGCCTGTGTAACACTGAGGAAATCACTTCCCTCCTGCACACCTGCCTCCTATATCCATAACACAGGGACTTTGGGTATTTCTTGGATTACTTTGCTGTCCAATATTTTATGATTCATAGGAAAAGTTTGGAAATGTTGGAGCCACAGCATAGTGAGCTGAGGAAGGTGGGCCTCCATCTGGACAGTAGGGAACCTTTGTTGATCTGTCTACAGGGAACACTTTCAAGGTTGACGAGGTATAGGAAGATTGGTCTGATCAACTGAAGGCTGAAGAAAGCTTGAGGCTGGAAACGGTTTAGGAGATAACTGATCCTTGCAAGGTAATGAGGCTCAAACATAAACCCTAAGATTCCAAATCATAGGGAATAGCACAGATTTGATAAACCACAAATAAGCCACTTCTTCCTAAAATACCATCTCTAGTAAGTAGCTGGCTATAAAATTCTCATTGGCATGGTGCAAAGATCAGTAGAACTAGAGAGAGATTTAGGCTCAAGGTGATTTGGGATCTCTGTAAGACTGGGCTTAAGTGTACATGTACTTTGTCCAAAGGAATGTTGTGTTTGCCAGAATACCATTCAACCCATACCAGCTGTGAACCACTATGTGGAGTATAGCTTGACAATGCATACAAGTGTGGTTGGCCCACCGTGTAAGATGAATGAAGTGCAGGTAACATGAGTTTTCTCCCCAGCATTCTGATAGTACATACAACATTTCTATTTTTAGACCTCTCCCTCGAAAATGCTAGAGTGCTTATCACCCTCATAGTTAATTACTCAGCCTTCTCCAGTTCAGCCTTCCCATGGCTAAAAGAACTTTAGAAGTCACTCAAAGATAAATGTTCTTTGCCAGAAGAGCCTTAAAAAATAGAACGGTGTGAGGATTCCCCTGGAGCAAGTGATACTCATTTAAGTAACCCCAGCTCAAGTTCTACCTCTTGCCTCCAAGAGCATACTCTCAGGCCAGTCCTCCTGCCAAGCCTGGGGTGCTGGGAGCACCTTATGTAAGGTCTTTGGGGGCAAAAGTCACCAATGTGGAAATTGGAACAGAATTCAATGACCCCCCCCCCATCTTAGTCTCAGTCTTCTTGACTTATAAATTCCATTAGGTGAATAAACTGAAGAGTGATGAGGGCTAGGACAGTGGGAAAGTTCAAGTCAAAGTCAAGTGGACTTTGCTAAACAAATAAATATAAAAGTCTGTTCTTTAAAAAAAAAAAAAATCAAACCCAATTTTAGTGTCCACTCAGACCAATACCACAGCATGGCCCTTCAATGCTATTCCTTCTAGACTGTAGTAAGGAATAGACACATGAGTGGGCATCAACAGTCCAGTGCCACCTCCATTTTTGTTTCAGAATATTATATAAGCTATCTTTCAAATTCTTGGAAACCACAGTGTTTTAGAAGGACATGGGCAGGAATTTCAGCTTTATGTGATTACCAACGAGCAGTAGAAATGCTTGTTCTCATTCTTTTCCTGACCAGAATGGGCAGTCTTTGACCATCTCCATCTTATATGGGTGTGGAGAGATGGACACTCGGGGGGTACTTTTATTCAGTCAGTTAGAAGAAAAAGGGAACCTTTATAGTCACCAGGATAAGACTTTCACTTGGACTAAATGTAATAAGAAAATATTTTCAATCTACTTTCTTTTCTAGTACTAACCTCTGACAGGCCAAACACTTGGTTACACACCTTTCTAGTTTATTCTATTAGGAAACACTAGGTCTTCTCTCATTTGCTTCTCATTTACACAATGGGTTTCCTCAGCTGTCCCCACAACCCAGTGATCACCAACCACATTAGCTCTCTCAAAGAGGAAGAGAAAGGCTGAAAATACCTACAATCCAAGATGTTTGAGGCTAGAAATCCTTTAAAAATTCTGTGTATGGCCTCTTACTAGTTGACATTTCTCCCAGGAAACAACACTTATAATATAAAGCAGTGTGTTGGAGATGGGCTGAGGGTGCACAGAGCTGTTTCAGTGCTGATGTTCTGGCCCTTACAAGAGTTCCCAGGATCTGTGGAAGAGAATACTGAATACAGCAGGAAGAAGCGGAGCTAGACTGGGTGCCCCGAATCTAAATCCTTCCAAGGAATACCTACAGGCCCTATGAATGTCCATGAGAAAAGCCACAATTTACTAAATGTGTATTCTATGACAAGCACTACAATAAGCTATATCCATACTATACACTCTGTTACCTATATACTTATTCTTCAAATTCTCATGGCAACCCCTTGAGTATTCTGTCCTTCATATTTCACAGATAAAGAACCCGAGGTGTCAGGTCATGAATGTATGGGACCTGCTCAAGGTCATTCATGTGGTCAGGGTCAGGGATGGGCTTGAACCTAGGGGAATTTAGCTAGACAGCATGCATTTACCAATTGCTATAAAGCCTCCCACAGCGACAGTTATCAGACTCTCCCTTGACCCTGGTCCCACATCACCACCCAGGCTCACCTGTGGCAGAAACAAGGTCTATGTTGACCAAACACTACATTTCCCAGCATTCCTTGCTGTTAGGTTGGGTCACATGACAAGGTGTGGCCCAGATGTGAGTGCATCCAGGCTACATACTTAAGTGTCTTGTGTAGTCCTTCCAATTTCCTCTTCCCCATCCATGGAGCCTTGGAAGGTGTAAGTTCCAGACAGCATAGTGGTTAAGACAGAAGGAGCTCAGGTGTCCCCATCACTGTTTAGAGAGAAGCTTCGTAGAAGCGCCACTCACCTCACACCAGGTGGTGACACGAGGAAGAAATAAACTTCGTTGGTTTTGAACTGTGGTGTAGCCTAGCCAGTTCTGAGCACATACCTTGCAATTTACTTCAGGTTTTAGTCACTGGGGCCCTTATTATCTACATCTGCCTAAACGAACCTGCACGTTCAAATGCTCCCTTCCTTGCCTCCCCAGGCTACCAAATTACCTTCTTGATCCGAAAGGGTAATGCTGTTTCTGCCAGATTTCTTTCAAAACACTGCCTCATGTAAGGATAAATAGATCAATGAAACAGAATAGAGAGTCCAAAAATAGACCCACACATACGTGGTCAATTGATTTTCAACAAAGGCACCAAGACATTCAATAGGGGAAGGAAAGTCTTTTCAACAAATGCTGCTAGAACTGCTTATATGGTAAAAAAAAAAAAAAAAAAAAAAGAACTTCAAGTCCTAACTCACTCTATATACAAAAATAAATCTGAGGTGAATCATAGACATAAATATAAAAGAACCACAAAACTGCTAGGAGACAACAGGACATTGGAGTAGGAGAGAATTTATTAGCTAGGGCTAGCGAATGCTGTGGTTTACCACCCAGGTTCCCTGCGTCAGACCAAGACCTTCATTCCCCTCAGCCCTACAGCTGAGGCTCTCCCCAAATGTCTCCCTCAGTGAAAAAGATCTGCCTCACAGTTACATTCTGTCCCTAGAGGCAACCGTTATCCAATGACTAGGGATATGAGACCTGCCCCTTTGCCTCCATTTGGGACACCTGTGAAGGGTTATCCCATGAGAAATGAAATACATGCGCACAAAAAGACTTAGTCACAAATGTCCGTAGTGGACATATTCTTGACAGCCCCAAAACAGAAACCCAAAGGTCCATCAGAGGAGAATGAGCAAATTGGGAGGTAATCACACAACGATTACCACTCAGCAATTAAAAGCAACAAACTACTGACCTATCCCATGCCACAGGTGGTCTTAAAACCATTAGATTGTGCCAAAGGAACCAGACACGTGAAAGGACATATGGTAGGATTTCATTTGTATAAAATAAAGGATCTGGTAAAACTCTGGTGCTAGAAATTAGAAAGTTGTTTTCTCTGGGGTGGGGAAGCAGAAGCTTCCCAAAAAGTAACAAAAAATGAATTTCTGGGTTGACATTAATGTTTTAGATCCTAATTGGAATGGTTGTTACATCAATTATCAAAATTCATCAAACTATACACCAAAGCTCTGTACTTTTCATGTTATGAAGATTGTATCTCCGTGAAAAATCATGTTTGTCTGGAATCAGCTTGTTCTCTCACCCCAACACACATGCAGGGCTCTCTATCATGGTCAATCTCGATGCAGCGGATTTAAAGAGTGGTTCTTCACACAACCCGCATGTTCAAGTCTCCAGCCCTGAAATTTCTCTATCTGGCTTCCCCGAACCTCGGCCCCTCTCCCTTCTTTCTCTCCTGCATGTTATCTGGCTGAATTTTCCTCCATTTTGAAGTTTTAAGGTTCTTTGAGAGCTTCCTTCCTCCTAGGCTCTCCATCTCACTATTTTGCCAGCCAAGAGATCAACCTCTCTTCCATCCGCAGACCATGGAGGACTTCATAGCCTGAACGACTGCAATAACAATTGCCCTTTTCTTGGGTGCTTTGGAGGTCTAGCAGGGTTCTAAATGCTTTGTTTGCTGTCTTTCTTTGGGATGCTACAACTGAATACCATCAACTAGGTGGGTAATAAACAGGAGAAATCTATTTCTTATAGTTCTCGAGGCTGGGAAGTCAAAGGTCAAGGTGCTGACAGCTTTGGTGTCTGGTGAGAGCCCACTGCCTGATTCACAGACAGCCTTCTAGATCAAACTTCACAGGGTGGGAGGAAAGCAGAAGTGCGCTGGGATCTCTTTTATGAGAGCACCAATCCCATCGGTGATCGCCCCCACCCTTCCGACCTAATCACCTCCCAAAGGCTCCGCCTCCTAATCAACATTGAAAGTACGAACATCTGAATTCGAGCAAACACTTATATTCAGTCCAGAGCATGTACATCATCTCATTTAAAAGCAGAACGACCCCTTAAAAGTAGGTATTATCCACATTTTACAGATGAGGAAACAGAAATTTTGTGACTTATCCATATTCATAGAGCCAATAAGTGAAAAACCTAAATCAAACCCGACTCTGATTCCAAAGGCTGGATCCTCTCCAAGAGGCACTATTTGCTTTTGACACATATTTAATCAAATATTTCTTCCTTGAACAAAAAGATAGCTGTACTTTCAATAATGTGATAATTATAATAAATATTCGAGATAGTTTTTAAAAATAAACAACAGCAATTTTTTTTTTGTTTTTTTTTTTTTTTGTTTAGAAACAAGTTAACACCAAGTTGCAAGCTTTGATTTAGGCTGGGTAAAGCCCACCTCAGGTCTTGGCCATGGAACAGCAGACTGCAGCTGCTGAATGTTCTGGAGGGTTGTGGGAGACTTCCAAAATGCCCCCAAACACATGCTATCACAATCACATTCCTCTTCATTGACTCTTTAGTGCAATATACTTCACTTGCTCTCAATTACACCATTATAATTTCATTACCATTCAGAGCACGGATTTGCTGTTGATTTTTTTTAAATCCGAACGAGATTCAATTCAGGCCACCAGATACAACTTTAAACCATCTCAAAGAGGCGTGTTTGATCTGGTGTGTTGAGAAATCTTCCTTGATGCCATTACATATGGATGTTTTCCACTTCTCTTTATTAGGGGCTGCTCTAAGCAACGAAGACAGATGGCATTGACCATGACTCACAAAGGATGGGATGTGGCTCTGTGTGTGTGATATTACATATATAGGATATATAGGATATATATAAATATGGGGAGAGGGAGATGCTATGGAAGCGAGTGGCTAAGTGGGGGATGAGCTTAGATCTAGATACATTTCTGCTGGTCAAGTGGCCACAGCTGATACTCAATTATTCAGAATTATTCAAATTTTCTCTCCACTTTTAATTTCTTTGGTTGTTGTTGTTGTTACTTATCTTTTCTGCTCTTGCTACCTATCTTTTCAACATTTCACTACTGATCAGCAGCTTCACTGGAGATTTAACAGAGAAAATATAAAGATAACGAATTAAACCAGCCAATTTTGTTTTCTGACAGAATCTCTGATTCAAGGCATTGTGAGGAGGGTTGTGTGAACCGTCAATTTAAAATGAGATTTTTTTCTTTAATTATATATAAATTTTAATTATCCTTTATAGTGTCTGGTCTCTGTCTTTTCCTACCTCGACATATTTAAAAAACGGTATTAACTTTTCTATCTGCCACGTACTTTTACAAAATACCATAAATATTGGCAGCTGTTGGCAAAAAGGCCTGTGTCAAGCCTTAATCCCTTGGTACTGGGAGTCAGAAACAGACACCATGCAGGACCCAATCCCTTGCTGTTTGCTCAATCCCCCTGAGATGTAGATTGTATTTTAAAGGTTGTAATGTCAGAACTTGTGGCTATTTTTAAAGGATATGTTGTTTTCAGCCCCACAAACCATTTAAGCTGCTTATGAATGAAGCCATTAGGGCACCTCAGGACGTCCTCTGCTCCGGGAGTGAGGGCCCGCTGCAGAAGGTAATGCCCCCACAGGGCTGGGCCGTGCCGTCCTAGAGAACACAGCCCCCTCTCTCGGTCTCTGTGCCAGTCCCGAAGCCAACCATACCTTCACGAAGCCAAGAGACAAATGAGACAGGGCCCTGCCTTTTTCTCACCCACGTTCGTTCACTGCTTCTGACAGCCCTCCATTTCATCATTTTGGACCTACTCAAGGGCATGAAATTTAATTGTAGTGGGTCTGCAGCAGAACTAAGCATTATGATGCCTTTTACTAAGATTCTGTGTAACATAAAACATGTGAGAATATAAAAAGCAAGTCGGCTCCTGGAAATTTATTCTGGACAAAGCAAAATACAACACGGAGCAGCTGTTGCATCTGTATCTGACAAATGCCCAGAAACACATATGGAGACTATGCTCCACGGTGTATCACTGACTGTTATTTTCCCTTATTTTTTTTTTTTTTTAAAGGTCATTTTGTACACCAGACCCTTTGCTTTATTTCAGCTGGCTCTCACAGCAACCTTACGAAATACGTATTAAGTCCATTTTACAGACACGGAAATAAGTTGCAAAGAGATTAAATCACTTGCTGAAAGTCTGTCATCCGGTACGTGAGCCGGGAATAAACATGTCCCATGATCTGGACCTTCTTTGGCATTTCCACCGAGACTGTAGAAAGTGAAACAAGCAGGGATCTAAGAACACCACATGGCAATGTGTTCCTAGGGCAGAAGTGGAGGAACAGGACTCTGTCAACCAGCCACCTGCAGATGCCGATTGGTGAATTCGAAAGACGAGAGAGAGGAAGGAGAGGACCCACCTGATCCACGTAAATCCACCATCCCGGGGAAACTGCACGTGAGTGGGGCATTCAGCCAATTCGAGGGTAGGAGAATGGCACACAGACACCTGAGAAGTATGAGGTAAGGTCTGCTATTGACCGTTCTGTTCCCCCAAACCCATGTTGAAGCCCTGACCCCCGTGCGATGGTCTTAGGTTGCAGGACTTTGGTGGGGTTGGGAGGATAGGACTCTCATGATGGGATCTGTGCCCCCAGAGGAGAGAATCAAGGACTCTCTCTTTCTCCCTTGTCGCCCCGTCCCCTGCCTGTCATGAGAGGACACAGCCAGAAGATGGCTGTCTGCAAGTCAGGAAGAGGGCTCTCACTAGGAACCAACCATGCTGGCATCCTGATCTCAAACTTCTAGACTCCAGAACTGGAAGAGGAAAAAATATATATATATATATGCCCATTTTTAAAGTCATCAAGTTTATGACACTTTTTTATGACAGCCCAAGCAGACCAAGGCAGTGTCCCTCCTGCAGAGGCTGTATAAGCCAGGCGAGGTGCCAACGTAAACCCAGAGACAGTGACTAAGGCACAGGTGGCTAAGGTGCTAAGCTAAAATTCTTAGGGTTTGGAGAAGACTGGAAGATTCAGGAGAGCCAACGGGGAGGTGAAACGAGCAGAGCTCTAAGTCTTGAGTAGAGACAAAAAGCAGAGGGCCTTGCTGGTGGGAGGTGAGCGCAGGCCACGTGATGAAGAGAAGAGACTGAAAGGGTGCGTCTGGGGTACAGCCTGGGTCTGTCAATGTCGGGGGAGAAGCAGCAGACACACTGAAAGGTAGGGGAGGACCTTCAGCTGTTAACGTGCTGTAAATGAAGAGCAATGGGACCACTTCCCTGCATTGTTATGAGGACAGAACGGACCGACTCATGCAGAGCTATGAACACAGCATCTGGCACATGGCATGCGTCAGCAAGTGTCAGCTGTCCTGGGCAGAGCAGGTTCGGGAAGGCCAACACCCAGCCTGCTAGAGTGAGTTTGCTTCGACTGCAGCCTTCTGGGCGTCTGCTTCTTGGCAGAAATGCCCAAACAACAAACTGCTGCACAGGAGGGCTGCAGAGAACCAGCCATCATGCTGGCTCAGCTCACGAGCCCTCTACGAGTTCCCCCCGTTACTGCAGGCCACAGGCTTGCTGGCAACCATCTAGAACCCCGGGGAACTGCTAGTCACAGCCGGAGGCATCAGGAGTTGCCGTGAGTCTGGCTCTGGGCTGCCCCAGTGGGAGAATCAGTGACTGCTTCCCAGAACAAAGATAGGCATCCTTCTGCTAGATATCAGCACCCAGCTCTCCATGTCCCCGGTGTCTTGTCTGCTGAGAGGCAGCTGACCCCGAGGAGAAGAAGGAGCTCTGGACTGCAGGCTGAGGCCCTGCAGGGCCATTTCCAGTGGAGCAAGCTCCAGGCCTTGGCCCTTTGAACTCCCTGCCTGTCACCCCATTCATCAAACTGCTTAGTATACCCTTACCCACCACCCCCAGCCCCGGAAAGAGCTGCTACAGGATCACACACGAGATAAGATGTGTGATTGTTTGGGCTAAAATAAGCTACAAAATAATATTAAATAAAAGATAATTGTCCATCCCAGATCCATGTATTCATTGATTAAATATCAAAAAATAAATATTTATTGATCAAACATCCACCCTTCTGTGCATCAGGAACTATCTTTGGAGCCAAGGATGGAAGAGGACACGAAACAGAACAAAATCCCTGCCTCACAGCACCTGTATTCTTGGGCCTCTATCTCCCGAGGATGTGGATGGTAGAGACAGCATGTGGCAAAGCACCCTGTCCCCAGCGACTACTCTCGTTAGCAGTTACCTCCATTTCCAGGGTCAGATGTCTGCTCCCCTGCCTTTCCAAAGTTGCCTTAAACCTGGACTTCGCCTGGGTTCCAGATTTCCTCCTCATCCCTCTGGATGCTTTATTTGATTCTCTCTCTATCCTGGCTCCCAGCCTTGCTTGTCTTGCACCAAAGCTGCCAACATCTTGGCACGACAACTCCCATAAAATGCCCAGCTGGAAAATGGAAAACTAGGCACAGAGAACGACTCCGAAAGGTTTATTTTGCACACAGGCCATCAAAGTGATTACCTATGTGAAAGATGAGTGCCCTGGCCAAGAACGGAGAGAACTCTTGTTGGCCAGCTGTGCTCTGTCTGCTGCTCTTCTCAGCACATCTGGCACCACGGGGCTGGACGTCAGAGTTCGGGGCCAAGGACGGCACCAAGGGAATGATCGCTGTTGGTTTTCTGACATCCTGATTGCAGGCCTCAGAATAGCTCATCAGGAACAGGGTGAGAGGTGGAGGTGGAGGGACCAGTGGGAAGCCGCGTCAGAGGGTGCGGGGTGAGGGGTTCTACCTACTCAAATCTGCTCAGATGGAAACAATAGCCATTTTTGGAAAGTGTCTCAGTGCATGGTTTTTATAGCAGCAGGTAGAAGGAAAAGGCTTTAGCTCCTAAGACACACTTCCAAGTCAAACCAATTTGGTTGCCATGGTACCAAGGCTCCTACAAGGGGAAAAAAAGATACATTTTCAAGCACTGTTTGAAATATTCAAATAAATGGCAGTGGGATGGCTGAAAGAGCCATGAGGCCCCTTCCACTCAAGGGAATAAGCACAGATGGATGGGCCTGTCTACGGGCTGCACCGGACGCTAGGTGCGGGAGGGATGCTGGCATGAAGACAATGCTGTCCGTGCTCTAAACCTTGCGGCCCAATGGGTTTATAATCAAGTTTGGCATAGAAACACTTCACAAGAGAGTTATGGAAGGAAAAGTACAAACATCTATACATTTATTCACTCATTTATTCAAAAAATACTTGAGTCCAAGCTCTCTCATAGGTGTAGGGCATCCAGTGATAAGAAGAAGAAACAGGATGCCTTCCTTTACAGACTAGGGCAGAGATAAATGATGATGATGAAAGATCAACAGATAATCAAAAGATGACCAATGGATAGATGGATGAATGGATGATAGATAGAAAGATAAGTAGACAGACTGAGAATTACAAAGCGGTGTTTGTCATGAAGGTAACAGATAGGATTCTTTGATAAAAGTGCTTCTTGAGCAACAGGTAGGAAAGGCATTCTAGCTGGAAGGAGAAGGGTAGGCTTTGTGGGGGAGGTAGCATGGGAGCTCAGCCATGGATGATGAGTTGATGTTAACAAACACGGAGAGAATCAAGGGCATTCAAGAATAGGAAACTGAGCACCGGCCCAAGGGTAGAAGGTGCCAGTAGGACTTCCGGAGGGGCAGAGCGGCTGGGTTCAGCTACAGCACAAGGAGCATGCTAGAAGGAGGAAGCGACCGAGGACGTCAAAGCTGGGACAGCCGAGCACAGTGATTAGGACCTGGTTCTGCACCCAGCCTGCCTGGTTTGGACCCAGCCTTTGGCAAATGACTTAACTTTTTCATTGATTCCGTTTCCTTCTGTGCAAACTGGGGATTCGAGAGTTATTTTAAGGATTAAATGATTTTACAATTTCAATGTGTAAAGTAGTAGCGGCACCAAGCAAGGCGTGTGAAGACTCAGCAGAAAGGGGCTGCTCTGGGGAGGGCCCAGCTCACAGTGCTGGCGGAAAGCAAACTTCACTCAGGCCCCCTGGCAAACAAAAACAAAAACAAAAACAAAACCTTGGGGAAATGTCCCTGGTATGACTAAAAGGCCCTATTATTTGCAGGTGGATGGAGGAAGGTTAAGACTTTCAGGGCCAGGGCGCCTGGGTGGCTCAGTGGATTAAGTCTCTGTCTTTCGCTCCAGGTCCTGGGATCAAGCCCGGCATCAGGCTCTCTGCTCAGCGGGGAGCCTGCTTCCTCCTCTCTCTCTGCCTGCCTCTCTGCCTACTTGTAATCTCTCAGTCAAATAAATAAATAAAATCTTAAAAAAAAAAAAATTCTTACAAGACATTAAACATTCTGTTCTCAACCTTGCTGCCAGTTGGGACTTTGATGCCTATGTTTTGGATCTCCAGGCACTAGACCCACCACTGGACATAGCCTTCCTGCAGCTGCTCTCAGTGTGGAAGGAGCTGAGCCACTGCCATGGGAGGAATGTCGTACATTCTGTGCGGTGGCACCAGAAACACACTGCATTTCTCCACGGAGTGACATGCGTCCCTGGGATGGGGCAGCCATGTTACAACACACATGATCTCTGACCTGACCACCACTAACAAGAGACCAGGAAGCACATCCATCCGTCTCACCACTTCCGCAGTCATAGCTAGATAACCTCAGAAAGGCCCCGACGGCAGCTGTGGGCTGCACTGACCAGCGTGGGGACCACCCAGAGCAAAAGCCCACTCCCTCTGGGCCACAGAAGGAGGTGGGTTTGGCTATAATGTAAGGAGCAGCGTGGGAAAAAGAGAACAGGAAGAGGTTGCAACAGAGAGACCAGACTCCCATTCTCGAGCTGCAAAACCAGACTGTGACCCAGAATCTAAACCGACTTATATATTTGGATGAGCTGAGGTAATTCCGATGCAGTGGGAGTTTGTTCCTCAGGCTGAATCCTCACATCTTTTTGTGATTTACCTTTGTGAATTGGGGGCGAGGCCGGATCTCCAAAGCGGAATGATGAGGCAGCGTGAGCAATGTTAAGGGGTTTTTGCAATTTACTGGCAGAATAACAAAACATGAATATGACTAGAGTTCAGTTTAAGGATTAAATGACTTCATACAATTCACGCGTGTAAAGTAATTTCTGGCACGGAGCAATGCATCCTTCCGCTTCCTGTCTACACTGGCAACAATGCTCGGATACATTTATTGTGGAAAACGTGTCCTATAAACAGAGTGAAGGAAAGCTTCTGAGGTAGAGGATCATTCGCTTCAGAGAAGCCACACAACTGTGTAGGAGCCAGTCATCTCTGACAGCCTCGATTTTCCTATCTGCAAAATGGTGAGGCTGAACTGGGAGATCCCCAGGTCCCTCTGCAACATACAGAGTCTAGGAACTAGGAGAACGTGTTGTCCTCAGATCCACCAACAGCATCACTCAGTGTAATTTCAGGGATACCAAAGCAGTCAGAAATTAATAATATTGCACTTGCATATAAGAAAAGGGCTTTGTTTTGTTTTGTTTGAAAATCACCGTATATGCAGACATTGTTTGACTTAAGAGCAAATCCCTTTACCAACGACCTTAGTACGAAGCCGGTAATTGCACTCATTAGAGATGGTTCCCATGCAGCCAAAGCTTGGGTAGGATTCTAGGGCCTCACTATCTCTTTCTTCTCACCACAGGGTTATTTTGCGTTCATGTTCTTGGGACTGGGAGTGCTGTGTTTGTCACAGAATGCCCTGTTGTTCAGATTTTTTTTAGTAATTCAAACAGACTTCCCCACCATTTAAATTAAACCAACTGAGGTAATACCAACAAAATGGTGGCATAGGCACTTCGAAAGCCTTTCCCATCCCTGTAACACTAATCTGAATAATTATCCATGCACAAAAATACTTTCACAAGATTTAAGGATTCCAGGTGAGGAATTATGGCACTTTGATGAAGCACAGAAAGAAGAAAGAGCACATTGAAGAAGGTAGAAAACACAGACTTACGTTATACCCAACACCCCTCCTCCAAGCCTGGGAAGCCCAGCTCTGAGAGGGATACCCTCTTTGTAAAAAGAGAGTGAAGGTGGTGCCTGTGTTCACTGCAGACCCCAGCACTGGCCCACCCCACTGCCAGGCTGACTCCAGAGACCCCAAGTGGCTCCCAGTGTGTCCCTTTGAACACAGGCCCCCATGCATCCCAGCACTGGCCTGATCTCATGGGCAACTCCTGTGGCTCCAGGTCCTCAATCAGCTCCTGCGAACCCGGGTTCCAAGTGGGCATCCATGAGTGCAGACACCCAGATAAGCCCAGCACCAGAATGACCGCCGTGGCCCAAGACCCCTGCCAAATTAGTCCCCACAGAACTAGAATACAACCGGACCCCATGGACAGTCTCCCCATCTACTGTAGCATGAGGCTAGCTAGCCCCACAGACCCAAACTCCAGGGTAACAGTCCGTGGGAGAAAGGACAGTCTCTCCAATAAACTGGTGCTGGGGACACTGTATATCCACATGCAAAAGAATGAAATTGGGCCCCTATCTACTTACACCACTAATAATAATTAACTTGAAATGAATTAAATATTTAAATATAAGGCCCTAACCTGTAAAAATACTAGAGGAAAACATAGGGAAAAGTTTCCTTGATGTTGGTCTTGGCAATGATTTTTGGATATGACACCAAATTGCAAGCAACAAAAGCAAAACTCTACACGTGGAGCTGTACCAAATAAAAAGCTTGTAAAAATGTAAAAATACAGCAAAAGAAACAATTGACAAAAGGGAAACCTATGAACTGGGGAAAATATTCACAAAGAATCTATCTGATAGGAGTTAATATCCAAAATACAAAAGCAATTCAATAGCAAAGTAATAATAATAATAATAATAATAATAACATAATTAGAAATGGGCAGAGGATCTGAATAGACATTCTTCCAAAGACAAACACATGACCAACAGGAACATGAAAAGGTACCAGGTATCATTAATCATCAGGGAAGTGCAAATCAAAACCACAATGAGGAATCACCTCACACCCATCAGGTTTTGGCTATTACGAAAGACAAGAAACAACAGGTGTTGGAGAGGTTCTGGAGAAAAAGGGACCCTCTTGCACTATCGACGGGAACACAAACTGGTGGAGCCACTGTGGAAAACAGTACGGAGGTTCCCCAAAAAGGAACACCTAGGGCGCCTGGGTGGCTCCGTCAGTTCAGCATCTGACTCCTAGTTTTGGCTCAGGTCATGGTCTCAGGGTGGTGAGGCCAAGTCCTGCATCAGACTCCATGCTCAGCAAGGAATCTGCTTGAGATTCTCTCTCTTTCCCTCCCCTCTGCCCCCCAACCCCAATCAGGCACTCTCTCTCTCTCTCTCAAATACATACATACATACATACATAAATCTTTAAAAAAAAGTCAAAGATAGAACTACCCTACAATCCAGTAATCACACTATGGGGTACTTACACCCAACAAACAAAAACACTAATTCAAAGGGATACACGCACCCCTATGTTGATTGCAGCATTATTTACAACAGCCAAACTATGGAAGCAGTCTAAGTTGTCCATCGATAGATGAATGGGTAAAGAAGAAGTGGTATGTGTATGTGTATATATACGTACACATACACATACACATGATGGAACACTATTCAGCCATAGAAAAGAATGAAATTTTTCCATTTGCAATGACATGGATGGAGTTAGAGAGTATAATGCTAAGAAGCAAAATAAATCAGAGAATGACAGATACTGTAAGATCTCACTCATATGGGGAACTCAAGAAATAAAACAAACAAAGGGGAAAAAAAGAGAGAGTGGTAAACCAAGAAACAGATTCTTTTTTTTTTTTTAATTTTATTTATTTATCAGAGAGAGAGAGGGGGAGAGAGCGAGCACAGGCAGACAGAATGGCAGGCAGAGGCAGAGGGAGAAGCAGGCTCCCCGCTGAGCAAGGAACCCGATGTGGGACTCAATCCCAGGACGCTGGGATCATGACCCGAGCCGAAGGCAGCTGCTTAACCAACTGAGCCACCCAGGCGTCCCCAAGAGACAGATTCTTAATAGAGGACAAACTGATGGTTACTAGACGGGAGGTGGGTGCGGGGATGGGGGAAATAGGTGACGGGGATTAAGAAGTGCCCTTGTCATGATGAGCACCAGGTGATGTATGGAAGGGTTGAATCATTATATTGCACACCTGAAACTAATATAACTATACTGGAATGAAAAAAAGACAAGATAACATATGTTGGCAAGGATATGGAAAATAGGGAACACGTGCGGATTGTTTTTCAGAATGTAAACTAAGTCACTACAGAAAACAGTATGGGATTCCTCGTAAAATTAAAACTAGAACTACCTTCTGATCCAGCAATCCCACTTCTGAGTATATATCCAAATATGAAATCCTATCTCAAAGAGGAATCTGCACCTCCATGCTCACTGCAGCATTATTTACTATAGCCAAGATATGGTAACAACCTAAATGTCAATCAATGGACAAGTGGATAAAACAAAATGTGTGTGTGTGTGTGTGTGTGTGTGTGTGTGTGTGTGTGTGTGTACGAATGAAATTCACTTATATGTGGAATGTATAAAAGCTGAACTTACACAAATAGATAGTAAAATAGTGATTATCAGGGGCTAGGAGGTGGGGATAACGGGGAGATACTTGTCAAAGGGTATAAAGCTTTAGCAGTAAGATGACTAGGTTCTGGGGTCTAGTGTGCAGCACATAACTACGGTTAACAACACTGTATTATATACCTGAAAGCTGTCAACAGAGTACATCTGAAATGTTATCACCATACATACAAAGAAATGGTAAGTATGTGAGGAAACGGAGGTCTTTATTAACCCTACTGTGGTAATCATTTTGCAATATACACATATATCAAAATCGTGTTGTACAACTTAAACTTAAAAACTTTTTTTTAAAATCTTTTAGGTCAAAATAAATAAAAATTTAAGAACAAATTAAACCAGCTCTATCTAAAAGGTCTGAAGGTGACAACACAGTCAGAAGACTATCCTAGGGAAAAAAGGCAGGGGCAGGGAGGTACAATGGAAAAAAGGGAGACAATGGGAAAAGGGAGAAATCAGAGGGGATAAAGACAAGGTTTCCATAGTTCTTTCATGGTTATCTATTTTCTTTATACTTTCTGAACATTTTTCAGAAATGCAATGTGACAGAATTTAACATCTGCTCATAAACTGCACGTTTTCCGACTTGATGATGATCACCACTGGGAGGTATTATAGTCTCTGGTTGCTGAAAATAATTTACTTACAAAAATAACAATCATGCTTGTTACTTATTTCTCACAGTTCCTCAGTCATCTGCAATGTCGTCAGTAGCATTTAAATGAATGAAAGAATAAAATGTTACACTCCCAGTGCTTGAAAGACCTCTCTGGTGTCATCCAGACATTCTTGCATCCCTCTAGAGATGGGTGGCTTATTTCCCCTGATGATACTCTAGTCTATCTCAGCTAATAGAAAAAATTCTTCCTTTCTTGGGACTCAAATCCATCTCCTTCATTTTCTGTCAAATGTTCCTGTTGTTCCCCATTTGGACCATGTGTGGCAAGTCTGTCATATCGGAAGATTCTCCCATGTTTTTAGTTGTTAATGGCATCTACTGTGTCTCCAGGTTCCCGGCTCCCCTGGGTCCAATGGTTTCTTGTAGCTCACAGTGTTCAAGCTGTTCAACATCCAGTCATTTTCCTAGGAGACCCCTCCCCCGGTTTGTATCTATGTCAAAGTAGTCCAAGTTCACATTTGCTCTTCATCAGGCACACCATGATGTTGACTTGTATTGAGTTTATTGTCAGTTTAAAACCCCTACTACTGCTGCTGGTTCTCTTAAGTCTTTTAAGACAAAAGGCAGGAACCCCCAATAGTGCCTATTGAAATTTATCTTCTTAGATGAGGTCCATTACTCCCAAATGTCAAGGTCTTGTTTTTTTTTTTTTGTTTTTTTTTTTTTTGTTTTTGTTTTTGTTTTTTGTTTGTTTTGCCATCCAGTATATTAGCTAATCCTAAAAGTTTCATGACACCTGCAAATTGAAAAGTGCACTTTTAAAGACTTTACCTACTTCACTGATCAGAATGTTCTGGATCCATGTCCTTTATTTATGGGCATTAGTTACAAGCACAATTCTGGTTTCACTCATCTTACATCTCCCAGTCCGCTTGCTGACACTTTCCTACGAGACCTTAGTAAATGCCACAAGAACTGTAGATACATATGGGAAGTACTATCCAAATGTTTAAAAATATTTAAATATTTAAAAATTAAGGAAAATCAACTTCTCTGAGATGACTGATTTTGAGTAAATATAAACTGGCTCCGATTTATCACTGATAACTTTTTTTTTTTTATTTTCACAAACCAGCCTTTTCATCTATGCTAAAGTAAGGCACAGAACAGATACAGAACTCGGTACCATGGAATCTTTACAATCTACTTCTTTCCTTTTTACACCTGGAACTCTGTATATTTCTTTCCTCAGTCCTAGGCACCTCTCTTGCCCTTCTGTCTTTTGAAAATTCTATAGAAAATCAGTGATTGCACTGCCTGATTCTGGAGCCAACAAGGGACACTCAACTGACTACATCACCCCTATATCTTTTCAAATTAATGTTTTTATATTCTTCAGAAAAATATACGGAAGTAGAATTCCTGAATCATATGGTAGTTCTAGTTTTAACTTTTTGAGGAAACTCCATACTGTTTTTCCATAACGGTTGTACCAACTGACATTCCCACCAAGAGTGTACAAGGGTTCCCTTTTCTTGTTATTTCTTGTCTTTTGATAATAGCCATTCTGACTAGTGTGAGGTGATCTCATTCTGATTTTGATTTGCATTTCCTTGATGATTACTGATAATTAACATCTTTTCATGTGCTTATTGGCCATTTCTGTATCTTCTTTGGAAAAATGTTTATTCAGAGCCTCTGCCCATTTTTTAAATCAGACTGGTTTTTGTTGCTGAATTGCATGAGCTTTTTATGTATTTTGCATATTAATCTTTTATTGGATATATAATTTGCAAATATTTTCTTCCATCCAGTTGGTTGTTTTTTTCATCTTATTGATGGTTTCTTTTATTGTGCAGAAACTTTTTAGTTTCATGTAGTTGCTTTTGTTTTCCTTGCGTTTGGAGTCAGATCAAAAAAACATCACTAAGACAAATGTCAAGAAGCTTACCACCCATGTGTTCTTCTAGGATTTTTATTGTTTCAGGACTGTCATTCAAGTCTTTGATCCATTTTGAGTTAATTATTTTGTGTATGGTATAAGATAGTAGTCAAGTTTCATTCTTTTGCATGCGGCTGTCCAGTCTTCCTAACACCATTTATTGAAGAAACTGTCCATTCCCTATTATATATTCTGGCTTTCTTTGCCATAAATTAATTGACCATATATATGTGAGTTTAATTCTGGGCTCTCTGTTCTGTTCCACTGATCTGTCTGTTTTTATGCAAATACCATGCTGTTTTGATTATTACAGCTTGTAGTACAGGGCACTTTTATAGTATAGCATTATAATTTGAAAGCAGAAAGCAGGATACCTCAAGCTATGTTCTTTTGAGTTACTTTTTGAGATCTCCCTAACATCTCTGAGCCCTTCTTCATGCTAGAATTGGATGCTATGGTATAGTAACTACTGCTTTTCCTGACCTCTCTGTAGCCTGCCTTGCTCAAGTCTAGGGACCCTCTGCCTAGGCTTCTTCAATTTTATTCTGATGAACTCTAAGAATAGAATCACTTTCTTCTAGAATGCATTATCATCTAGCTCATCAATCTGGGTCTTCCTTATTGGACAGTTCTATCCACCTCATCACTTCTATATCTTAGATATGATTTTTAAAAGATTTTATTTGTTTATTGGACAGAGATCACAAGTAGGCAGAAAGGCAGGCAGAGAGAGAGGCTTTCAGCAGAGAGCCTGATGCAGGGCTCAGATCCCAGGACCCTGGGATCATGACCTGAGTCGAAGGCAGAGGCTTTAACCCCCTGAGCCACCCAGGCGCCCCATTAGATATGACTTTTACAGCAAAGCATGTCAGTGTAGTGTCTGGCATCTGTTTTTCAGATGAATGAGTCTGTCCACACAGGCCCAAATATTTGAAGTCACCCAGTGTTACGATGTCTCGCATTTCTCCCAGTCCATGTCCACGGTATCACCAGGTGCTAATAAAAACCATGATCGGGTTAAAATGAGGATTTAGAGGAAAGGTACAGATGGGAAACACAGGGATCCTGCAAAGATGTGCTCATGAGTTATGCCTGGAAGTTAGTAATTTTGCTTAATCACCTGTTTTCACATAGTCATAGATCCCCTTTGCTCTATACGAAATACTGAGACTAAGGAGAGGGAACAGGTTTATGTTGAAAAGAATCAGTTAGCCACTGAGAGGTATGGTTTAGTCTTGCACTGTCCAATCAAAATGTAATAGGAACCACACATGTAAATTTTCCAGTAGCCATAATAACGAAGGTAGAAAGAGGTGAAATTAATTTCAATGACATTTTACTTAACTCAATAGATCAAAATACTATCATTTCAGCATGTAATTGATATGAGAAATTACTGTGTGATATTATACATTTTTATACTAATTCTTTGAAATCTGGTGTACCGTTCCCACACACTTCAATTCAGATGCTACATTTTCATCAGAAATACGTGACTTGTATTTAGATTTCATAAAACTTAGAGTTGAAAAAAGATTGTTAGATCCAAGTTGTTCCAAACATACTTTTGAATTTTTCTAATGGCTGGATCCAGTACTAGGTTTCAAATTTAAATTAGTTAAAGTTAACAAAAATGTAAAATTTCATTCCTTGATTGCACCAGCCATATTTCAAGTGCACACTAGTGACAAGTGGGTCTCAAACTGGACAGCACAGTATAGAGATTTTAAGTGTGATAATGCCTCTTTTAGCAAGAGTTTCTTTAGAATCAACAAGTGATAGTAATTTTTAAGCCAACATCTCATGATTTAGAAAACATAAATTGACAAAAAGTGATGGATTCAGCAATTCTTTTAAACAATTTCATTTTACCCATCACAGTAATGCCTGCATATTTTGGGGGGAAAAAACAATACAAGTACCTCAAGAGAGTGTATTTGCTTTTATAAAAGAAGCACATAATACTTAGTACACATGTGGATCTTAAAACCCTCTGTACTAACTCACTCTAGCCACACCCCAGGAGACCTCATGCCACCAGCTAGAATCCACTGGCCAAAGGCTCCCCTGCACCCGAAAGTGGGCATTAACAATCTGTACTGGTTCAAATGCAAGAGAAAACTCCAGCTTTTATCAACCTTTAGCATGTTCACAACAATTAGTTATCCAGTTAGCCAGCCAACAATCTAACACAGAACCAAGGCATTTTCATTGGCATGCGGGAGGGGGAATAAGAGAGAAATCTGGGAGCAGGGGCCACACAGGCTAACCAAGCCCGTCTGTAACAGACGAAGCCATGAATGAGCACAGCAGTGACCCCATTAGCTGCTCACTTTGTCTTTGCTGCCTCGGGCAGACTGATAAACCCTGCACCCTTGCAATGCTCGTTATATTTTTATTTATCCATTCAACCAGTGTGAATGGAGATGCCACCACACCACATGTGGATCACCGTGTTGGGGAAGGGCTCTCGGGACAGGGTGAGGACACTAAGAAGTACTCAGTTCACACCTTGTCCTAAAGCCACTGCCTTTCTTCTCTGATTCCATCACAAGGTAGAAAGCAGAGGCAGCATAAGGGAAGTGGATCAATAATATGGGAAACACCCTGATATTTCACAGGAAGAAAATATGAATATTGACCAGAAAGGCTGGGGGAATGTGGGGGGAGGGGATGATTTTAGTGTCTGGTCCTGGACACTGAAGGATGGTCATGGTGAATGCTATTATCAGAGAGGGCATGAAGTCCAGTGTAAGAAGACACGTGGAAAAGCATGGGAGGGAACACTGAGAAACTCAAGTCAATTAAAACACTGTATGGCTGAAAGAGAGAAACTAAGATTCAACAAGAAGGCGGAGGTCAGCCTTGGCAGCCAGGCTGGGAGTTAGGCTCCATGAAGAACACTGGGAGCCATAAAGGCATCTGAACACAGGCTGTAGACATATGTATGCATTTATGCAAATGTACAGGCTTATACTGATGAAATGATGATGATAATGATGATGAGGGCAACAACAAACATTTATTGAGCAATTATGTGTGCCAGGCCCCATCGGCGACGCTTCACGAGCAATATCTCATTTAATCCCTCCAACAAACCCATGATATAGAAAGGAGAAGGGAAACACCAAGCTCTTCATTTTGGAACATGGTGAGACAAAAGAGAACAGACAACAGCAGTACCAAACAATAAATCCAATAACCCAAGCCAAAGGGAGTTCTTACATATTTATAAGAGTTCTAGAGCATTCAGTAGGTACAAAAAACAAAAGGTGACACCCAGCAAGAGGCAGGAGAGATCGGTTATAAGTAACGCAGCATGCACCTGTTGGGTTCACCTCCCTTGGAGTACCATGAAGATGGTCCCAAGAAGGTGAGGTGTGGTATGAAGAGACGGCGGGTGGTCGGGGCGCTTCTCCCTAGACCCAGCGTGCCTCAGCCTCCCTCCAGTCAGTCACCTCCCTTCCTGGCTCCCATGGAACCCTCTTCACAAGGAAGAGGCTGGTTTAACATTATTCTTTCTCAGCATTTGCATCCTCTGGGAAAGCCTAAAATGCAGATTCCTGGGCCCCTTCCCAGACTGATCAGCTCCAAATAACTGGGGATAGGTTTTAGAAATATGTATTTTTAATATACCATAGGGTTATCCCTCACTTACTAGGAACTGGGTACCCCTGGCTCATACACTGGCCAGGCCACTCCTACCTCAGAAGGGAAAAGCATAAAACAAAGGGGTTCCTCAAGGCTGGACAGCTGTTAACTACACAGAGAAACAAGTCCTTTGCACTCCGTGGTGAACCTGTATTTCACATTTATGGTGTTGCCTGAGGCCTGGCCCCTGCTTCCTCACAGTTTCTTTTACCTTTCTCCATTCCGGCTCCACTCTTCGGAAGGTGCAATGCCAAACATGCCTGCTATTCATTCTTCTTCACCTTCTTCTTTTAGGTCTGGCCTATCGATAACCCAGGTAATTTCCATACTACTAGAATGGGGAGAGCCACGCATGGACAGGTAGCTTTATTCCTGTCATATTTCCACAAAAGCTGCATTGGTGTGTATCTGCTTGTCCCCCTTCCAACTAGGCTGTAGCTTGCTGAGGGATTCTATCCCCTGTACTACTTCCATGTTACCCGTTTTCCAAGCACTGGGTGGAGAGTCCCAGGCAAGGAAGAGAAAGGCTTCTTACCAAACAGGAAAACGCAGATCTAGTGTCTTTTTCTCACCACATACATGGAAGGCAAAGCTACGGCAGCCCAGCTGACAATTTGCAACCAAGTCCAGGAGCAAGGTGGACCCCACGTGTGTACAGGCTAAGAGGCCTCCTGCTAGTGGGGAACGTGCCACGTCCTCCAATTAGAACACATGCTCTGGAGCGCCTGGGTGGCTCAGTGGGTTAAAGCCTCTGCTTTCAGTTCAGGTCATGATCCCAGGGTCCTGGGATCAAGCCCCACATCGGGCTCTCTGCTCAGCAGGGAGCCTGCTCCACCCCTCCCCATATACACACGCCTGCCTCTCTGCCTACTTGTGATCTCTGTCTGTCAAATAAATAAATAAAATCTTAAAAAAAAAAAAAAAAAAAAAACATGTGCTCTGTAGCTTTTCTCCCGATACAGCGACTGCTGCTCTATGCTCAGAGGGGAAGCTGGGGAAGGAAGCAGGAAGGGGAGTAGAAAGAGAAAGGAATCAAGGAGGAAAGTGGGTGTCCAACCCTGGATCAACCCCAGTCTACTGTTCTGGCCCTAAGAGCAGAGAGCTGACCACTCTGGGGCATGTATGAGGCTCCTTAGCTGCCATAGGCTATAGAAACCTCCAAGGAAAGACTCAAAACCCAGGCATTCTGGAGAGGAATGCCTCATGGGCAAACCGTGAAGGTCATGTGTCTTTTCTAAGGCTCTAATTCCCATTTGTGACATTCATTCAAATATATGTGAAGCCACTCCTAGATGTTTACAAGAGAGAAATGAAAATAGATGTCCTCAAAGAGGACTTGTACATCAATGCTCATAACAGCTTTATTCATCACAGTCAATGACTCTAAATGGCCCACACATCCATCAACAGGGGAGTCTGATAACCTCTGGTACCTCCACACGATGCTCTGCTACTCAGTACTAAGAAGGAACAAACTACAGGTACACACAATAAGACGGGGGATCTATGTTCTACATCACTCACAGCTCTACATCTGTCAAATACACCAAACTGTCCATTTACATGGGTATGTTTTATTGCATTTAAATAACATCTCAGTGAAGTTTATTTACATTTGGCACTGCCCTGTGCCAGGTACTGTTCTAGGGGCTGACAAAACAAAGTCCCTGCCATCAATGAGCCTACTTTCTAAAGTGAAACAACAATTAATCCATGTGTAAAAATAGATGCACTTCATTGTGATGAACCCCATAAACAAAATAAAGCAGCGTAAAGGGATAGAGAGAGATAGAGATGCTGTTTTTGATACAGGGTCAGAGAAGATCTCTCTGAAGAGACATCTGAACAGAGACTTTAATGAAGTGAAATAAAGAGAGAGAAGGAAGAAGAGAAGGAGAAGAAGGAGGAAAAGGAGAGGGTGGGGAGGACGTCTGGGGAAAGGATCCCAAGTATCTGAACAGGAAGTGCAAAGGTCCTGAGGCAGAGTGGTGTTGTGATGGTAAGCCAAGTGAGCAAGGTTGAGAGGGGAAGACTGAAGACCTGGTCCTGTAGGGGCTTGGAAGACTGTGCCAGGAATTCAGAATAAAGTATCTTGGAGAGTGAGTGGAGGTTTTTGTTTGCTGTCGTTATTTTGTCTTCTTTTAGTGAGAAGGAAAATGATTTGATACAATCTGATTTATGTCTTAAAAACATCAAGCTGTGGGGAACTGTGTAGTGAAGTTGGTTGGGTGTCCGACTCGTAGTTTTGGCTCAGGTTATGATCTCAGGGTCTTGGGATAGAGCTCCGCATCTGGCTCCATGCTCCGTGGGGATCTGCCTGGGTTTTTCTCTCTCTCTCTCTCCCTCTGCCTCTCCCCACCTGACCACACTCTCTGTCTGCCTCTCTCTATCTCTCTCTCTCTCTGAAATAAATCTTTTAAAAAATAAAATCAAATAAACAAACAAAAGCATTGAACTGGTTGCTCTGTGTGGAAGAGACAGGAGTGGGTAAAGATGCAAGCGGAAGTTAGGAGGCCCTGAAGCACCAAGAAAGAGGGGACAGGGACCTGGACGAGGATGTGGCGGTGGAAGGAAGTAGTCAGCCCCGTGAGCTAGGACTATCACTCCTGTGTGGTAAAAGAACAGTCGTCCTTCTGTGGGAGAAGGAAGTGTTCCATTCTGTTTGGCCAAAGAGCTGTGAGTGGGACTCATCTCCACAAGTTTAATGACTGCTAAGGGGTTGGGGGGCTGTAACAGAAACAAAATTTACCAAAGTCTTAAAACAAGTCCTTTTCCCCCAACAATGCCATTGCCCTTATTTCAACAGTCACAGCAAGGAGACTAAGTAAAAATTCTCGTGAATGTTTCTCTGGGGCAGGAATGAAGGACTTCAGCTCCGTCTGGATCCTGGAATGAATCAAGCCAAGTCACCATGTTCCTGCAGGCTTTTTTCACAGGAGCGCAACAAAGAGTTTTATTTGTGGAGACAGGACTGAATTTGACGCATTTCAACCTTGTCTAAAGCCCTCTCTTTATGGGTCAGCTAGAGATGCTGTGAAATTTTAAGGGAGCCAAATAGAGGCAGAGAGAATATGCCAGAGGAGAAACCCTGGTATGTTTCCCTAGACGGATCTCACAGGAGGGAGTGGTACCCCAACCACTGGGGTGGCCAGCACCAGGGCAATGGCTGTGTAATGCTCTCCCCCACCAGCACCTTCTGGGGGCATGGTAGCTCAACCCATTGTGGTGAGTCTGGACAAGTCCACGAAGTCGACATTATTATCTGCATTGTAGCAAGGAAGAAAGCAGAGCTCAGAGCAGATGTCTAATTTGCCAGTGGTCCCTCAGCCAGGATCTGGACCCAATCCGACTCCACCCTCTTTCCGTTACTTTCATCTGCCGGCATAAAAGGAAGTAATCAGAGGCTAAGAGTCCCCTGATGCTGTTGCTAAGGTAAATGGCAGTAAGGCTGTCTTTTGCCTCTGACAGTTTCAAATAGGGCTTACTGGCTGCATTGGCATAAAAAGATCTTCGACACAGCCCTCTTTCTAGTGAAGCTTCCCATCTGGTCCAACAAAAGTTTGCCATTCATGTGAAGCACTTCTCTGAAAGACGGAAAACAGGACTTGGTTCAGTGGTGGGAATGGGGGTGGGGAGAACACTGCGTGTTTGTTTTAAAATGGTAATTGAAAGTTAGTGAAAATATATAAGTGAATTCTGCATTTTCTAGCATATTTATAAGATTATTGCTCATTTTAAAGAGCTATTATAAAATAACCCGAACGACAAGAATGCAGCACGTTCAGAAATCTGGATGCGTTAGGGAGAACTAGAGTCTTCCCATCCCCTCTTCCTCTCAAAACAAAACAAAACAAAAACGAGGGCACCTGGGTGGCTCAGTTGGTTAAGCGTCTGCCTTTGGCTCAGGTCATGATCTTAGGGTCCTGAGATCACACCCCACATTGGGCTCTCTGCTCAGCAGGGAGCCTGCTTCCCTCTCTGCCCCTCCCTCTTGCTGTCCAATAAATTTTAAAAATCTTAAAAAAAACAAACAAACAGAAACAGAAACAGATGAGGTTGACAGATTATTGGTATTTTTAATCATTTATTCACTTAAGTCCAGATCCGACCGCATATTTAAATTTCAAAGATCACCAATTACCATATTTTAACAAAAAAAGTTCTCAGATTTGTTAATAGTAAGCTCCCACAAAAGGCCCTAGTGCTTCTTATATAATGAATACAACAAAAGACTCTTTACATAAACTTAAAACAATAGCTTTCATAAATTATTTTGGCTGAACTGTGACTTAGAACAATCAGTGATTCCAATTATTGTTTTGGAATATTTAAAAATCTTGGAATTTGGAACAGCTTCAATTCTTTGACAACCTAAGCATGATGCTTACCAATGTTAATGAATCCATAAGCCCATAAATTTAATATCATATATCCGGTTAGGCAGGCATAGCTTGCTTTCTGTGCTTCACTTTACTGTGCTTTGCAGATTTTTACAAATTGAAGGTCTGTGTCAATTCTGTGTCAAACAAGTCGATCAATACCACTTTCCCAACAGCATTGGCTCACTTTGTGTCTTGGTCACATTTTGGGAACCCTCACAATATTTCAAAGTTTGTCATTATTATTATATTTATTAACACGATCTGTGATCAATGTTCTTGATTTACTACTGTAATTGTTTGGCAACCACAAACCGCACCCATATAAGATGGCAAACTTAATGTGTGTGTTCTAACTGTTCTGCTGATTGGCCCTTCCTCTACCTCTCTCCCTCTCTTTGGGTCTCCCTATTCTCTGCAACACAACAATATTGAAATTAGGACAACTGATAACTCTACAACGACCTCTAAGTGAAGGGAAAGTCACATACCTCCTTCACTTTATATCCAAAACTAGATTAAGCTGAGTGAGGAAGGCATGTCGAAAGCCAAGACAGGCCGAAAGTTAGGCCTCTTTTGCCAGTTAGCCAAGTTGTGAACGCCAAGAAAAGTCCTTGAAGGAAATTTAAAGTGCTCCTCCAATGAACTCACAAATGATAAGAAAGCAAAAATCGCTGCTGATGAAAGGAGAGTTTTCGTGGTCTGGAGAGAAGACCAAGCCGTTCCCTTCAGCCAAAACCTAATCCCTTAACTCTCTTCCATTCTGTGCAGGCTAAGAGAGGTGAGGACCACAGAAGAAAAGCTGGAAGCTGGCAGAGGTTTAGAGAAAGAAACCATCTCCGTAACACCAATGTGCAAGGCGAGGCAGCAAGTGCTGATGTAGAAGCCACAGCAAGTTACCCGGAAGAGCTCTCTACAATAATGAGGATGACTACCCTAACCCACAAAAAACCAGTCTTCTACTGGAAGAAGATGTCATCTAGGACTCTCATAGTTAGACAGTCCTCGCTTCGAAGTTTCAAAGGACAGGCAGATTTTCTTACTAGTGGCTAATGCAGCTGTTGACCTGAAGTTGATGCCAATGTTCATTTACCACTATGAAAAATCCCAGGACCCTTAAAAATTATGCAAAACCCATGTGCTCTGTACATGGAACAACAAAGCCTGGATGATAACACATCTGTTTACAGCATGGTTTACTTAATACTTTAAACCCAGAGTTGAGATCTACTGCTCAGAAACAAAAACTCTGTTCAAAACGTTCCTGCTTATTGACAATGCACCCATTCCCCCAAGAGCTCTGATGGAGATGGACAATGAGATGAATGTCATTTTCATGCGTGCTGACACAACATCCTCTCTGTAGCCTGGGATTAAGATGTAATTTCAAATTTCAAGTCTTGTTATTTAACAAATACATTTCATAAGGGTATAGCTGCCATAGATAGTGATTGCTCTGATGGATCTGGGCAAAGTGAGTTGAAAACCTTCTGGAAAAGATTCACCATTCTATATCCCATTAGGAACATGTGTGATCCATAGGAAGAGATCAAAATACCAACATTAACAGCAGTTTGGAAGTTGTTGATTCCAATCCTTGTGAGTGACTTAGAGGGTTCAAGACTTCAATGGAGGAAGTAACTGGAGATGAGGTGGAAATAGCAAAACACCTAGAATTAGTGGAGCCTGAAGGTGGGAGTGAATTGCTGTAATCTCATGATAAATCTTGGGTGGATAAGGAGTTGCTTCTCACGGATGAGCAAAGAAGGCGATTTCTTGAGATGGAATCTACCCTGGTGAAGATGCTGTTTGAATGCTGTTTGAATGCATATGCTGTTTGGATGCTGTTTGAATGCAGTTTTTTTTTTTAATATTGTATTTATTATTTGACAGAGAGAGAGAGAGATCACAAGTAGGCAGAGAGGCAGGCAGAGAGAGCAGGGGAAGCGGGCTCTCCATTCCCGACGCAGGACTTGATCCCAGGACCCCGGGATCATGACTCGAGCTGAAGGCAGAGGCTTTAACCCACTGAACCACCCAGGCGCCCCTGAACGCAGTTTTGAAAGAAGTTCTACTACAGGTAAAATGCTATCAAATAGCATTTCAATATCAAACATCTGCATGCTACAGAGAAATCCTTCATGAAAGGAAGAGTCAATCAATCCTTCATGAAAGGAAATCCTTCATGAAAGGCAAATTTTATTGTCTAACTTTAAGAAATTGCCACAGCCACCCCAACCTTCAGTAACCACCTCCCGATCCATCTGTAGCCATCAACATCGAAGCGAGACCTGCTACCAGAAAAAAGATTATGACTTGCTGCAAGTTCAGAGGATGGTTAGCAATGTAAGCAAAAAGTATTTTTAATTAAGTTACATACATAGTTATTTTAGACATAATGCTAGTGAATACTTAACAGACTACAGAGTATATATATATATATATATATATACATAGTTATATATATTATAAATAGTACAAATAGAATAAAGTATAAATATAACTTTTATATGCACTGGAAAACCAAAAAAAATCATTTGACTCATTTTATTATAATATTCACCTTATGGCAATATTTGCTTTACAGTAATGGACTGAAACAGAACCCATATTTCTAAGGTAAGCCTGTTCTTCTTTCAAGTGAGTGAAATGAACTGATCTCTTCTTTTCCCTACACAAGGCTGGGCAGTAATTTCACCTGATGTTTCCTTCGGCGTCTCACCATTCCCTATAAATAGTTCAGCTATGGCAATTCCAGATCCTTGTGCCTTTTCTGGGTCCTTCATCTTCAGCTCTGCTGAGTGTCAGAATGCTTAGAAGGAGGCCCTAACATCCCACCAGTCTAGACAACTGGTTCTGGCTAGCGGGAAAAAGAAGAAGATAGAATATTCTTATTTGGTCTCATTGGTCTAAATATTTGGCTTCCATGGGTCTCAACTCCACAACTAACTCATGACACAAACTCACTGCTAATAATGCCTACCGTGTATTGGATGTTATCTGTGACAGCCACTGTCAGAATAAACCGTCTACCTATGAGGCAGGAGGGAAGAGGGTAGAAAACTTGAGTAGCCATAATATTAGGCTGCTCTTCGGGGCACCTGGGTGGCTCAGTCAGTTGGGCATCTGTCTTAGACTCAGGTCATGATCCCAAGGATCCTGGAATTGAGTCCCGCATCAGGCTCCCTGCTCAGTGGGAGCCTACTTCCCCCTCTGCCCTGCCTGCTGCTCTGCCTACTTGTGTGCACACACACACTCTCTCTCTCTCTCTGTCAAATAAATAAATAAAATCTTCAAAAAAAAAAAAAAAAGGCTGCTTCTCAGTAGTCACTGGGCCAACTTCTTGTATGGTTATTCTGCGCTACAAACTATGGTGAGGAGCTCTGTGTCTGTTTTTTAAATCTCATTTAATCCTCAGAATAAAAATATGATATGTATATGATCATTTCCATTTTACTGAGGAAAAAACCAACATTCAGAATAAGCATCTTAACCTTTCTTTACATATAGTTTTACTTATTGTGATATGTTCCTTTAAAAAAAAATATTTGAGAGAGAGATGGCGGGGGAGGATGTGCAGAGAGAGAGAGAGGGGAATCTCCAGCAGACTCCCTGACAAGCACTGAGCCCCATGCAGGCCTCAATCCCACAACCTTGAGATTATGACCCGGACCTAAATCGAGACTCGGACACTTAACTGACTGAGGTGCCCCAATCTTGAGATGTTCTTAACTATCGTTTGTCCCTTGCATCTGTGCCACTGCATTTGTCCACAAGGTGAGGTCCACAAAGTCCCGTTCAGATTTCTTTTTTTTTTTTTTTTTTTTTTTTTTTTTTTTTTTAAAGATTTTATTTATTAATTTGACAGAGAGAAATTTGCCGAGCAAGCCTGCGGGACTCGATCTCTGAGATCATGACCCAGCCGAAGGTGAGCCACCCAGGCGCCCCCCCGTTCAGATTTCTAAGCCTATCTCCCAACTGGCAGCCGGTAACCACGGTTGTCAAGTCCCCACGATTCTACCGCCCCCTACTTTTGTTTTTTCTGTCTTGTTTATAGCAGTCACAATAGTAACTGAAATTTTGATAGCACAGGAAGAAGCATGTCAGAACACTTCACGGCTCTCCTTGTGATAATATTGTGAAGGAGGGACAGTTCTTCTGCTCTAAGAGATACAGGTTCTTGGGTTTAGCTGAGGTAATGGAGAGATTGCCAGAGGTCAGGCATCTCGTAGGAGGCAGAAACAAGACTCGAACACAGGCCTTCTCCCTTCAAATTCCAGGCTCTTCCTGATAAACTGTGTTGCTTCACTTGGCTTCATCGAAGCTCATTAAATGCACGACTCAGAAATCTACACTCGTAGATTTCCCAGATTCAACTACAACGCAGCTCTCCCTGTGCAGGGGATCTTCCTCTGAATGTCCTCGCTGAAGGTCTTCTTCTACTGTTTTCTTCACGATGTCTACGATAGGCTCGAAGTTGACATGGAGTAACAAGTTTTGAATAAACGAAGATTTTAAAGTAAACAGGAGAAAAGGTACCATAACGGAGTGGAGCGATGTCGCGGGAACCGGGCGAGCACAGGTACGGGGAGCTAGCGAGCTCTCCTCCTCTGCTCCCAGATGAGTATTGTGGGTGTCCATGCTGCGCCGACCAGGGGAACAGGGGTGGGAGTCAGCCATGTCTCCCAGGCAGCTCACGAGATAAAGGGCCCGCATGCGGCCAGCTGCAGGGAGGGGGAGCGGCACCATCCTGAGAGGCCTAGGCACTCTGGAGGCTCCAAAACTGGAGTAAGGCTTAGTTCTTAAGATTCCATGAGAACGTATGCTGGAAGAGAAGCCTGAACATACACACATTGCTTTCATGGTCCTGTGGTACCCACAGCAGTAGGAATGTTTACCAGCAATGTGACTCTGCTTGCGTGAAAGTTCTGGACAAAACACCTTAAATTTCCTGAATCTGTTTCCTCACCTATTCAATGGGCATAATAAAATATTCCTCAGAGACCTGGTAGGTCTCTGGTAGGATGCTGCTAAGTGAGACCCTGTAGGATGCTAAATAAATATTAGCTATTATTATAATCATGAGCTTTAGTCTTCTTGCCATGAAATGCTTGCAAATTAGAAACCTTCATAATTGAATATTGGCAATGCAATCTTCCATAATGCCATGTTTCATTTGGAAGATCTAAGGATGACAAGCCTGCCCAAAGCAGCTAATGACATGATCATGGTTGACAGCGTGTATGGGGAATGCTGCTGAGAGATGGTTCTGACACAGACGGGCCAAGAAGTCCAACAACCTGACTTGTAAGTTGCTAAGGAACTTGGGGATCTGAGAAAGGGTATGCTTCAGGATAAGCCTCCATAAACAATTCCTCAGAAGAAAGATCTCCTTATTTTATAGAATATGTGTGAGAGTTCGAGGGGAATCTACTCCCTACCCTTACGCCTGTACCACAATTTCCCCACCATGCACAGAAAGCTGAGTGTATCAATTCCAGAGCAGTTTGCAAAGCAGATGAAAGGTCTGGCATTCTTGAATAATAAGAAGTCAAGGGCTGCATTATGAAGTGATACTTGACACTTAGCAGGTTTTTCTTTTTTTGTAAAGATGCTCTCATTTATAGGATTTGAAAAGACTCTTGATATTTCCCCATGGGTAGGTTCAGGGCTTTATATGTGGGATTCGTCAAAATGTTTACACTTACTGTGTGCAGTTTGCAGAAAGAAAAGCAAATAGGAGGCAATGCTACAGCAGAAGTGCAGAGGGCAGACCGGATTCCAAAGAGAGAATTAGAACTGAGCTGATAGGAACGCTAACAAATGGGCATCCTTTGCACGGGCTCACTGGGCAGGTGCTGCAGAGGCTGAATTTAATAGCTGCAAGGTCAAATGCATCTCTAAGGCACTCTCCTTAATGACACCTGTATCTGAGAAAACCGGATGTTAAATATTTATCTTAGGTAATGACAATAAACACTCATTAAATTTTACATTAACCGATTCCTTTTATTATAGAAATCAAACCATTTATTAGAGTCATCAAAGTGACCCCCACAAGGTCATATCAACCATTCCTTTGACTCTGAAAAGCCTTCAGATGAATGGACAGCCAATCTCCTTCTCAAGGACCTTTAAGGGGGGGGGGGTTGTTACAGTTTTCCATTTCCCAAGGCTAGAGCTAGAAAATTATTTATTTTATAGAAGCTAAATCTCCCCTACTGGGAAAGCAATCTCCTCCACATAGACATAAGAATGGGATGTGTTATTTTTATAGAGGATGCCTTCTTCTGAGGTGCCTGCCCTGGTCATGTCAGAAAAAACACCCGAGATCGCTACTGGACCTTCCATTAAGTGGGGCGAAATTGCTCTATGAGAGTTTCGCACAGAATCACATCAACACAGAACTTTAGAGCTAAGAAGAACCTTCATGTTATGTGGCTCCAATCCCTGATTTGTTTAAAGAGTGGGTAATACCCTCAGCCTGACCCATCCTAACACAGGGACAGTCTTGGGCAAACCAATGCAGTTCATTATCTTATCCCCCAATCAGTTTCAATCTATCAGCACGTCTACTTAGCTTAACCTCATAAATGCGCTTCAAATCTGATGTCTTCTCTCCAGCCAAACTGCCGCCACCTGGTTCAAGCTATTTTCTAGCTTTTGCCTATCAATAACTCCCTAATAATGTTTCTCTACTTTCATACCTGTCTCCCTAAAATCTCTTCTGTACACACCATCAAGAATAATCTCTTCAGGGGTGCCTGGGTGGCTCAGTAGGTTAAGCCTCAGCCTTCGGCTCGGGTCATGATCTCAGGATCCTGGGATCGAGCCCCACATCGGGCTCTCTGCTCAGCAGGAAGCCTGCTTCCTCCTCTCTCTCTCTTCTCTGTCTACTCGTGATCTCTCTCTCTCTCTGTCAAATAAATAAATAAAATATTTTTAAAAAAAATAAGAGCTCTTGTTAGGTGTAGGTAAGATTTCAAAGCTTATAGCAAATATAATATCCTAAAAGAAAAGCAAACAGGTCCACAAATTCATTATACATTAAGTGAGACTTCTGTAATTGCTTATACATATTTTCTAGAAATGGTCCAGTTACAGCTTTCACGGTGACTCTCTAAATCACCACCAGAAGTGGGAATAGGCTTCTGCTTCAAAAGCTAATTGTAGCAGCCAACTTTAAACTCAGTGAGAGTAATCAAATACTTTGACACTAAAGGTTTTGCTTGTGAATAATATCCTATGCACTATTAGCTTAAAGAATATTAGATCCAAAGTAACTGGGCACAGAAAAACACAGTACCCTTACCTTTTTAAAGCCACACAACACACACAACACTGGTAAGAAGTAGAGCCAGACCTAACCCCCAAAGCTCCAAGGTTTTTATGCCCTGACTTCCCTCTGCTTCAGTCTAATTAAGCCAACAAGGGGAGGATCCAAAGTGTGGTGCCCGCCCATGAGAATCTAGAGCAACATTTATCAAAGTAGGAAGGGGAAGAAGAAAGCACTGACTATATCAGAACAACTGATCCTGGATACCACCAGAAGGCTTCAACCCTAAAGTGACTCAATGAGAGTAAAGGAAATCGTGATAAAATTAACAACACATGAAAGACACTGTTAGCAGGAAAAAACAAGCCACAGGTTGGGACAGAACATTTGTAAAACACATATCTGGTTAAAAAAAAAAAAACCTGTGTCCAAAATATGAAAAGAAATCTTAAAACTCAACAATTAAAAAAAAATGCTGTTTAAAATGGATGAAAGATCTGAAGAGTCATCTCAGAAAGGTATACAGGTGGCAAAAAGCATATAAAAAGATGCTCGACATCATTTGTCACCAAAAGTTGCAAAATAAACAATAATAAGACATCACCACACACTTGTTAGGATGGCTAAGTCCAGAAAGCAGACACACCAAATGCTGGCAAGGACGCCAAGCCACAGGAACTCTCCTTCATCACTGCTGGGAATGCAAACGGGTACGGCCGCTTTAGAAGACAGTTTGGCAGCTTCTTACAAAGTAAACATGGTCTTTCTATACAATCCAGTAGTCACACTTTTGGGTATTTACCCAATTGAGTTGAAACTTTGTCTCCACAAACACATGCACATGAGTATTACTTAGAGCTACGTTAGTCATCATTGCCCAATTGGAAGCAACCAAGATGTCCTTTAGTAGGAGAATGGACAAACTGTGACACATCCACTCAATGGAGTATTATTCACTGAAAAGAGAAACAAGCTACCAAGTCACAAAAAGATATGGAGGAATCGTGAGCGCATACTGCCATTCGAGAGAAGCCAGTATGAAAACACGATCTACTGTGCGCTTCTAACTATATCACCTGCTAGAAAAGGCAAAACTATAGACACAGTGAGAAGATCACCGATTGTCAGGGGGTTCGGAGTGAGGAGATGAGGGATGAAGCACAGGGCATGTTTAGGGTGGTGAACCTATTCTGTATGGTACGATAATGCTGGCTCTAGGACCCTATGAGTCTGTCAAAACCCGATGAAATTCACACCACCAAAAGAGAACTTTAGTATGCACATGTTAAAAAAAATCATTTAGGAGATCAGAGATTGACAACAATGACAAGAGAATCTGATTGTATTACAACCATATGAAATGACCTCACTGAAGAGAGTGAGGAAAAGATGTTAAACGACGTAACCTGGAAATGAATGAAGTCTGTCAGACTAAAGGCAGAATGAACTACACATAGCACCTGTGCTCCAGATCATTAAGTGGTTTCTCCACACTAAGCTGATTCATTCGCTTCAGGTATGGGTCAACAATTCTCATTCTGCCATATACGACTGGACTGAGGACTGAAGACGTAGCCCAGAGCCATTAAGTCAATGGATGGTGATGATGAAGGCAGGTTTTTCCCAGTGGGGGTGACATGTACAGATAAGCAAGGGGAGAGCCTAGGAAGATCCAAGTGGTAATGCATTTGTAGACACCAAGAAGCACTTATGTTTAACTTAACAACTAACTTAAATTATTAGATTTATATTATTTGATTTATTATATAGATAATATAATAATATATATAATCTATAATAATAATATATATAATATATAATATAATATAGATTATGTTATTAGATTTAAATATTAATATAAACATAGATTGTTATATACAGAATATAGGCATATGAACATTTGAAGGTTAGTAAACATGCACACACACACACACATATATATATAGATTTATTTTTTTTTTTTTTGCTCTGTCTGTCTGTATAAAGGACCTGAAAATGAGCAAAATGCCAGTAGCAACAAGCAAACCAGCACCTACCACTTGGGTTTCTTATACCAATAAATGGCAGATTCTAGGACTAGGGCAGGGAATATACGAGATGAGTTTGGAGCACCTGCTAATTGCCAGGAAATATGGGGGTACGAGGAAAAGAAATGATAGAGCCATGTCAAATGGATACAGGAGGCAAACGAAAGAGCTCCCAGTGGCCAAAGCTGGAATTACATGAGCAAGAAAATAAAGTGATATTAGATTGTAATTCAAAGTATAAAATGAATATCCAGGAGCCCATACCATATTAAATAAATGAATAAATTAGTGACTGGGGAGAAAAGACAAATCTCTCATGCAGAAGACTGCCAAATAATTTATATAGCTATTCTATGCTCAAGGAGGTAGGATGTAACCCCCCACATACAGTGTAGGCTGTGTGTACTAGCTTCCCTTCAAAGAGAATGGTGTGGAAAGGGGGGTAGAAAACAAGCTTACTGTGGAAAGAAACTAATAAACACTCCATCAGCCAGGTAATCAAGGTCAGCACCAAGAGTCATAAATCACATTGGTAGTATGTACCCTTGATATAATGTGATGAAAATGGTACTTCGTCTCTGGGATTTCCCTTCCCAAAACCCAGAACCCCAGCCCCATCATGAGAAAAACTTCAACAGAATTCTAATAGAGCATTCTACAGCATACCTGACAAGTACTCCTCAAAATTGTCAAGGTCATCAAACACAAAGTAAGTCTGAGAAACTGTCACAGCCTAGAGGAGCCAAAGGAGACATGACAACCCAATTTAACATGGTATTCTAGACGGAACCCTGGCACAGAGAGAGGACATTAGTTTAAACCCAAGACAATTTGAATAAGCTATGGAAATTAGTTAATAATAATGTGTCAATACAGTTCATTAATTGTAACACATGGACCAGACTACCTAAAATGGGAATAAGAGGGAAAGCTGTGATGGAGAGGGAAGTCGTAAGGGAAGCCTGTACTCTGCTCAATTGGTTTTGTAATTCTAAAACTCTTCCAAAAAATAAAGCTTACTGATAAAAAAAAAAAAATCAACAACACTAATTTGTGTTCTAATGCATTATTTTTTAGCACCTTTACAAATAAAGCAACAAGATTTTGTTGGTTGCCTCAAGATCCTTCTGGTGTCCTATAAAGAGAAGGTCATGGGAGAACCTTGCTCACCAGTTTTTCTGATGTCAACAGGATTTCTAATTACAGCAAGATACCACCCCGAACAGGGCATTATGAAGAATTTTGGACTGTTAAAGCAGGTAGAGATTATAAGTTGATTCTTTTTTTTTTTAAGATTTTATTTATTTATTTGACAGAGAGAAAGATCATAAGTAGGCAGAGGAGATGGGGAGCAGACACCCTGCTGAGCAGGAGCCCGATGCAAGGCTCAATCCCAGGACCCTGAGATCATGACCTAAGCTGAAGGCAAAAGCTTAATTCACTGAGCCACCCAGGAGCCCCTGTAAGTTGATTCTTATATGTGGATAGAGATATTTGAAATATTTCCCTCGTTACAGCTGTTTAAATTACCAGGTAAAGCCAAGTACAAACCACCATACTCCCCGCAAATGGTCTGGGGTTCTTGGTCCTATCGTCCATGGGTTACTGCCATACTTTTGTTGCCAGTTTTACATGGAGATTCAAGTAAATAGAAGACGATATTGCCGCTTTGTTTCAATAGCACTGCTTTGAAACCACCGAAGTCAATATACATGAACAACAGAATATCATAATGTGGTCTGTAGAGAAATTGTAATCTCCCTTTCTAAAAAAGATTTTACTTATTTATTTGAGGGGGGGTAGGGACAGAGGGGAGGGAGAGAGAGAATCTGGAGCATGGAGCCCAACATGAGGCTTGATCCCAAGACCCCAAGATCATGATCTGAGCCAAAATCTAGAGTTGACATTCAACCAACTGAGCCACATAGATGCCCCTAATCTCCCTTTTTGCAGTACATTTTTATGACCAATTCCCCATCAGCAATGTTTCTCTCACCCCAACATGCACAAACACACACGTACACGCACAATCAGTTTTTTATCTCTCTCATATTCCAAGAATTACCTGTCACCTTTATCTTAAACAGAAAGGTCAACATCATTCAGAAGTTGGTATAATATTATTTTAGAAATAGAAAAAAAGTAATGGTTTACTATCATGAAACACCCATTCAATGGAATGCTATATAGCCTTTTTAAAACAAATACACTAACATGGAAAAATATCTAAATTTTAAAAAATTACAAAGTATCACATAATTTGATTTTTATTAAGGAATGTCATACGTGGGGTGCCTGGGTGTCTCAGTGGGTTAAGCCTCTGCCTTCAGCTCGGGTCATGATCCCAGGATCCTAGGATCGAGCCCCGCATCAGGCTCCATGCTCGGCGGGGAGCCTGCTTCCCGGCACCACCCACTCCCTCTGCCTCTCTGCCTACTTGTGATCTCTGTCAAATAAATAAATAAAATCTTAAAAAAAAAAAAAGAAATGTCATATGTTAACATATTCAGAGGAAACTATGGAGAAATGCACTCTAAATTGCTCTAGAGAGGTGTGGTGTGATAAAGGATTTTTTACTCTCATGTATGGATTTCTGTAGTGCTTAAACTTTTATAAACAGCAGATTAATTTCATAATTTGAACATTTTTTGATATTAAAAAATGTTTTTGTATCTCCTCTTGATTATCATGTGGCCAGATGCAATGAGGTGCTGGCAGTTCAGGGCTGAGCTGTGTCCCCTCTCCCTTAGAGGGTTGCCAGGACCCAGGCTGGGCCCATGCATGACAGAGAATGAATCTGAGAATGTCTCTGTAGCCCCACGGGTGAACTTAGGTTACATGTTACCTTCTCCTGTGCTCAATCCATACCTAACACTGTGTCATGAAAACACACTTTTCCAAGAACCATAGGACTTTCAAGCTGTGAAGAACCTTCGAGGCACCTCACTCAACCGTCTCGTCGTAGAAATGCTGGACTAAATCCTCCCTAGCAGTTATGTAGGGCCTGGTTAGACACAGAGAACACACTACCTCATGACAACCATTATATTCCTCAGAGTTTTGGGATATATCCAAAAGAAATTCTAAATGCTGCTTGAAATTATAGAATAGCCATGACATCACACAGTTACTTCATACCAAACTCGTAAAAAAGCAATGAACTCAAAACCAAGAAACATGAATCCTGTTTCTGGTTGTGCTGTTTATTAGCGGTGCAAATTTGGGAAAGTCATTTCACAACTTTGAACTCCTCTTTCCTACCAGCAAATTGGGGGGGACATAGGATGGTAGATAGCACCAATAAAATTCTGAAAATAAGCAAGGGCAGCAAGACTTCTGCCATCCCTTGAGTATTCGTGCCTAAGCCCAGGGCTTTCCAATTTTACTTATTATATAGAACTCCTATGTTTTGGTCTCCTATTTTATATATTAAGCCACACTTCCTTCCTCCCCACCACTTCAGCTTTCTAGTGGCTGGAGATTTAATAAAGCAATTGAAAGCAGAATGAACTGCAAGTAGATATTTTTTGTCCAACAGAAGCAATTTTTAAAATGTTTATATTGTTATATTCATGAAGAGTTTTCTTCATCCAGAGGTGCCTGGTGGCTCAGCCGGTTAAGCATGTAACTCTTGATTTTTGGCTCAGATACTGATCTCAGGGTCCTGGGATTGTACCAGTACTGCTCTGCGCTCAGTAGGGAGCCCGCTGGAGACTCCCCCCCCACCCCCTCACCCTGTGCCCTCTCGCTCTCTCTCAAATAAATAAATCTTTTTTTAAAAAGTGTTTTTTCACTTAGAACCACTCTTTAAAGTTAGAGAGGAATAGAAATATTTAAGAAACGTTTTGAAGGCAGTAGGCTTAAGAACCACCCAGAAAAAACACTCTGCCTGAGAAAATAAACACTTCTTTTTTTTCCCTATATGAACTGGCTGATTCCAGAACTACTTTTGGGGGGAAAAAAAAGTATTTTGTCTGCTAAGAACTAACATATAACACATGCAAATGAGCTGAAAGCTTTATTGGGAAACACTGGCCTGTGTGGATACAGCTATGGGGGGTCTATTTTCCTAATTTTATCCTTAAACTGTCAAGTGGTTAATACAGGGGACTTCATCAAGATCAAAAGCTTCTGCACAGCAAAGGAAACAGTCAAGAAAACAAAGGCAACCCACAGAATGGGAGAAGATTTGCAAATGACAGTACAAACAAAAGGTTGATATCTAGGATCTATAAAGAACTTCTCAAACTCAACACACACAAAACAGAAAATCATGTCAAAAAATGGGCAGAAGACATGAACAGACACTTCTCCAATGAAGACATACAAATAGCTATCAGACACATGAAAAAATGTTCATCATCACTAGCCGTCAGGGAGATTCAAATTAAAACCACATTGAGATACCACCTTACACCAGTTAGAATGGCCAAAATTAGCAAGACAGGAAACAACATGTGTTGGAGGGGATGTGGAGAAAGGGGAACCCTCTTCCACTGTTGGTGGGAATGCAAGTTGGTGCAGCCACTTTGGAGAACAGTGTGGAGACTTCTCAAGAAATTAAAAATAGAGCTTCCCTATGACCCTGCAATTGCACTACTGGGTATTGACCCCAAAGATACAGATGTAGTGAAAAGAAGGGCCATCTGTACCCCAATGTTTATAGCAGCAATGGCCATAGTCGCCAAACTGTGGAAAGAACCAAGATGCCCTTCAACGGATGAATAGATAAGGAAGATGTGGTCCATATACACTATGGAGTATTATGCCTCCATCAGAAAGGATGAATACCCAACTTTTGTAGCAACATGGACGGGACTGGAAGAGCTTATGCTGAGTGAAATAAGTCAAGCAGAGAGACTCAATTATCATATGGTTTCACTTATTTGTGGAGCATAACAAATAGCATGGAGGACATGGGGAGATGGAGAGGAGAAGGGAGTTGAGGGAAATTGGAAGGGGAAGTGACCCATGAGAGACTATGGACTCTGAAAAACAACCTGAGGGTTTTGAAGGGGCAGGGGGTGGGAGGTTGGGGGAACCAGATGGTGGGTATTAGAGAGGACACGTATTGCATGGAGCACTGGGTGTGGTGCAAAAAACAATGAATACTGTTATGCTGAAAAGAAATTAAAAAAAAATATATATATATATATATATGAATGTTTTCTGGTTTTTTTTAAAGAAATGATTTTTTTGAGAGAGAGACAGTACTCAATGAGTCGAGGAGAAGGTTAGAGGGAAAAAACTCCCCATTGATGCGGGTTCAACTCCGGGATCATGACCTTTGAAAGGTGGATTATGGTCCCAGGTACAAGCTGTTTTGTGAAGCCAACAGAGGAGTTTTCTTTTTCAATGTGGGGTCACTTGATGGACTGGAGCCTCACCTTCAGGGAAAGCAAAGAGTTTCATTCTCTGGCTCACAGACACGTAACTTCTTATTACTCTGCGGTAATAGTGCTTTGCAAATAGCAAAAGCAAAAATTGCAGCAAGTGAATGCAGAGTTTTGAATTTAAGCTTGCAACAGCAGTTCAGGGTTTCTCCTCCGACAGAGAATTTTCAGAATTTTTTAAAATAAGATTGCCAGGAGCACCTGAGTGGCTCAGGGGGTTAAGTCTCTGCCTTCGGCTCAGATCATTATCCCAGGGTCTTGGGATGGAGCCCTGCATTGGGCTCTCTGCTCAGCAGGGAGCCTGCTTCCCCCTCTCTCTGCCTGCCTCTCTGCCTACTTGTGATCTCTCTGTCAAATAAAAATAAATAAATATGTTTAAAAAAGAAAAAATAAGTAAATAAAATAAGATTGCCAGAAGCTGCCCTATTTGGAGACCCTAACCTTTCTCCATTCTACTAATAATTTCTCCAAAGCCAGAGAGATCAAGAATTCCCACAACACGGGTGCCTGGGTAGCTCAGTCGGTTGAGCATCCAACTCTTAATTTCAGCTAAGATCGTGATCTCGGGGTATAGGATTGAGCCCTGCGTCAAGTTCCATGCTTAGGGGAGTCTGCTTCTCTCCCTCCACCCCTCTCTTTGTGCTTGCTCTCTCTCTCTCTCTAATAAATAAATAAATCTTTGGGTGCCTTGTGGAAGCTCAGTTGTTAAGGATCTGCCTTCGGCTCAGATCATGATCCCAAAGTCATGGGATTGACCCCGGGTTGGGCTCCCTGCTCCATGGGGAGCCTCCCTCTCCCTCTCCTACTCCCTTTGCTTGTGTTCCCACTCTTGCTGTGTCTCCCTCTCTTTCTGTCAAATAAATAAATAAAATCTTTAAAATTTAAAAAAAAAAAACTTTCCTTCTTCTTCAAGAAAAAATAAATAAATCTAAAAAAAAAAGAATTACTACTACAGAGGAAAACTGCAAATACCCAAGACATCTTCCTGGATCACTAAGTAATCAAGGTCTCTGGAACTGGGCTGGATAATCAGAGACCAAAGCAAAAGCCTACTTCCATTCCTGGCATGGATCACCTCCCACTTTATACTTACCTTACTTCATCTGAAAAATGGAATCAAAACAGTGGGGACTGAGTATAATAATGCATGGCAAATTATTTTGAAAATATCAAGATGTGTAGATAGGAAATAATACTAAAGGGAAAGAAATGTTTTTCCACCGGATAGGAACAATCTCTTTCTCTGAGACAGTGAAAAATAGGCAAGCCTGATCACAAATCACTCTGAAGATGGAAAGGGCTAGAAATTCAAAAAATTCAAAACATGGTGAAGTGAGAGCATCTGGAAAGTCAAATGAGGGGTTGAGGGAAGCACAAAATAGTGACAAAACACCCAAAATAAATGCTCTTGTATGATTCAGCAGGAGGTTCCACAAAGGAGACAGTACAAAGAGAAACACAAGGGGGGCAGGGTTTGTTAGACTGTAAAAGAGAAAATGAATAAAAGATAAAGGTTTTTATTTTGCATTTGACAGCAAAGGGCAGGTTAGGGAAACTGGGACCTTGGACGGGGGGGGGGGGCAAAGAGCCACCCCCATGTTTTTAAGGAACTCATAACTTTCAGAGGGCCTGTGGGAACAGATTCTCTTTACTTACACCATGACGATGCTGCAAAATATTGTAATCTTATCAAAAACAGCTCTATATATTAGCTGGTGGCTGCTTTTTGGTGGTGAGAAGATAAAAAAAAAAATCATGCTCCCTCATTCCAATTTCCCATTTCAATTATCAAAAAGAGCTTTGCTGTGGATGTTCATTTCTGTCTCAGTTTACTGGAGCAATTAAAAACAACCCACTCTGTTCAAAGCCTTATATTTACTTCTCCCCTTTAGGATCCCATGTAGCTAGATAAATTGTCCTAGATAAATTGTAGCTAGATAAATTGTCCTAGATGGCATTTTGTCCTCCTATAATATTACCTATGAGGAGGGACCTAGGGGACAGAGTTTGAACAGAACTTCTGAGCTGTGAGTTAATATCAACAAGAAATGCCCATTTCCTTTAGATTTTGAGGTTAAGTCTCAGAATGTGGCCATGAAATTTACAGTTGCTATTGCAAGGTGAACCAGAAATCTGAGGCATAAACTCAGGTACCTGGAGCAAATGTTAAAAAAATAAATAAATAAAAATCATGCAGTTCTGAAGAGAGACATCTTTGTTTCTGACTTTGAATTCTGGCAAAGGAAGGTTCTGAAAGAGGAAACTGATACAAATTGGCTTTAACTATAGTCAACAAGATCGCTGGTGATACGGTGTGCATGAAACTAGAGACCTGCTTCCCTTGAAAATGATTTGTTAAACTATTGCACATTATGGAATTTCCACCTGTGAATACGTTTTCAATCTTTAGACAATGGCTATCAACTCCTCAAACAGATACGTAAAGGCATGGAGGGCTCAGCCATGGAGGCTGAGGCATGGCCTCAGCCATGGAGGGCTGAGATCTCAGTATTAAGATATGAACACTAAATCCCAATTAAGCTGAGAAGAACAAACACGCCTCAACTCTAAAATAGGCAGAAGAATTTCCTTTATGAGTGCAACGTTCATTACCTTGTATTTTTTCCCCCAATTCAGAAAAACTGAGTTTTGAGGCCATGCAACAAATTGTTAGTTTTCTAAACCTCAAACTAGAGAAACTTGCAGCCAGAGGGGCCAGGAATCAGCAAAAGCTCCCTGCAGGACCACTGAGGTAGCATATGCCGCCCTTCCTAAATGCTGAAGTAATCCACTCCCGGCAGCTCTGGGGACAGGACCTCCTGCTCCATTGGAAAGCAAGGATCCTGTCCATCCCTTCCCAAGCTGATTCTCTGACTTCCCCTGCTGAATCATTTATTTATCATGCTAAGGAGGGACGAGGCACCTGGACTGGCCAGGTGATTCATTAGACCTAAATTCTGCTTCCAGCCCTGCCACTAATTTGCTGTGTGGCTCTGGGTAGGTCATCCTGGGACCTCAGTTTCCTCCTCTAAAGAAGTATGACTCGGGTCTAGAAATGACTTAAAATCTCTTCGTGCTCGAGATCTTTTTTTTTTTTTTAAGATTATATTTAAATTCTAGTTAGTTAACATACAGAGTAATATTAGTTTCAGGTGTATAATATAGTGATCCAACACTTCCGTACCTCACCCGGTGCTCATCACAAGTGTCTTCCTTCATCCCCATCATCTACTTCACCCGTCCCACCATCCACCTCTTCCCTGGTAACCATTAGTTTATTCTCTATAGTTAAGAGCTCTAGGGGTGCCTGGGTGGCTCAACTGGTTAAGCACCTGACTCTTGGTTTCAACTCAGGTTGTGATCCCAGGGTCTTGAGATCAAGCCCCTTGTTGGGCTCTGGGCACAGCACAGAGTCTGCTTAGAATGGTCTCTCCCTCTCTCCCTCTCCCCTTCCTCACTGCCCTCCCCCCCCCGCCGCCGCACCCTGTCTCCCAGCGCTCTTGCTCTCACTTTCTCTCTCAAATAAATAAATAAATCTTTTTTTTTTTTTTTTAAAGAGAGCTCTAATGTCTTTTTATTTTTTAAAAATCCTTTTTGGATAGAAAGCAGTGACTAGTAAGAGTTTCTGCCATCCTACAAACTCTGGGTACCTCACTGAGGAAGTAAATTTCATGACTGCAGTCCTTTCTGCATGCTTGGATTTCTAATATCAGCCTTTTCAATGGGGATTCCACAAAAGAAGTGAGCTTTAATGACCTATGACATCCCCTCCCTGTGATAAATGAATTCCCTCCTATGCAACTAGATTGGTACTGGTTACATACAGCCCTTAGAATTGAGCAAACAGCCACTCAGATCACTTTCCGGGTTGTGCAGTTTAGATGAGAAGCCCCAGTTGAGAGAGGCTGTAAGGTATCACCTCAGAACCATTAGAGAATGATAACACTAAAAGGGCTAAATAGATCATGCTTTTCCAGTGGTTCTCAAGGTGTGGGCCCCAGACCAGCAGCAGCATCTAGAAACCTGTTTGAATGCCAAGTCTCACTCCACCTGGTCCTCTGAATCAGAAAGTCTGAGGATGGGGCTCAGCATCTGGCTCAAAACCCACTCAGGTGATACTAACACATCTTAGGATTTTCAATCCACTGTTCTAGTCCTTATACCTTCATTCTCAGTAGAGGACTACAGGAGCACAGAAATGTCTCTTACCTAAGCTCATACCCCCAGTGCCTTGATTAGAACTCAGGTGTCACGGACTGAAGTATTTTCTCCCTTCAAATTCATATGCTGAAGCCCAAACCCCCAGTGTGACTGTATTTGGAGACAGGGCCTTAAAGAGATAATTAAGTTTAAGGTCATAAGGGTAAGACCCTAATCCAACAGGACTACCGTCCTTATAAGAAGAGGAAGAGGTACCAGGAATGTGTGCACAGGAAGGGAAGGTCACGTGAGGACACAACAAGAAGAGGGCCATCTGCAAGCCAGGGAGAGAGGCCTCACAGGAACCAAACCTGTCAACACCCTGATCTTGGACTTCTGGCTTCCAGAACTGTGAGAAATAAATGGTTGCTATTTAAGCCACCCAATACATCACATCTTCTGTTTCTCCAGACGGGAATATTTTAATTTAATTAAGTGATTTTGGAATTCTGAAACAAGCCTCCAACACTTAAAGAGAGAATGGAATCTCTAGGATGGCCATTCTGTCAGCTCAAGCCCCGGGCTATGTATGTGCACAGTCAGATGCAGCCCAGAAGGTAAGTTCTCCGTGTAGTGGTCTTGCTGTGGTGATGGGGGAGCTGTGGCCCTTCATAATAAGGTTCAAAAGGGCTGCTAAGTCAGGAGAAGCTAAGGAAGACTAGTAACACAGGGTAAGTGCTGTTTGTCTTTCCAGAAGAACCAGGCAGTGATATTGGGATGGGACTCTAGGAAGGAGAGTGACCAAATGTCCTTTGGACAAGCCAAATCCAGTGAAAAGGGCCTCACACATACCTCTTCCTTTCTCTTCTCCATCTGGCCACAAATCCTTCCTCCTCATGAGAAGCCCCATGGCTCAGATAATGACACCTTTATCCCTCTGATCATGCTGCCTAGAACCCCTAAGTTCCCCTGTGACTTTCTTTTATTCCCTCATCTTCTATATCAGAACCCAGTCCTGTCCATTCTGCCTCTGAGGTAACTTTCATCTTCTGTCTCTTTTCTACCTGGCTGCCACTACTTTCAATGACACTTGTATCATCTCTTAGCTGGACTAAACCTGAAGGCTTGTAACTGGACCTCTGGTCACTGGCTTAACTCTTGGAATGCCCTCTCCAAAACATGGTCATAAACCTTCCCTTCAAAACACCAATCTTAGACAAGGCTCTTCTGGGCTCATCTGCCCTTCCAGTCTGGCCCTTGGACATACCCCAGCGCCTCTACAGGCTGACCAGCAGCATGCCTCTCTAGTCCTGGATCCAGCCTGCTCCTTCAGCCCTTTGGGTCCCGGTGTGCAGAAATCCTAACACCTTCTGGAAAATGCCGTTTGTGTGTGTGTGTGTGTGTGTGTGTGTGAGAGAGAGAGAGAGAGAGAGAAATGTCATGGATGATAACGACAACCCTCATATTCCCCCTACCAATATAGAAACAGAATGTTATTTTTTAAAAAACATTTACTTATTTGAGAGAGAAAGAGAGAGAGAGAGAGAGCTGGGCAGAGGGGCAGGGAGAGGGAGAGAGAATGGTGAACCAGACTCCCTGCTGAGCGTAGAGCTGGATGACTCAGGGCTCCATCCCGGCACCCTGAGATTACGATCTGAGCTGAAATCAAGAGTTACCCTCTTACCAACTGAGCCACCTAGGTGCCCCAAAACAGAATATTATTACTCTTAGGAAGGAAGCTGTCCTCCTCCTCCCCCCCTCCTCCAATCGGCAGAGGTAGCAGCAATCCTTGCTTTGCACGATTTTCAGTCTCTTGTTTTTCTTCAGAGTTGTACTACCTGCGTATGTACTACCCATAAATAATATATTGTTTAGTTTTGCTTGTTTTTGCGAGAAACCAAATGTTTGTAGTTTTCAAGGACTTGCTTTCTTCACCATTCTCTTCACAACATTTACCCACATTGTTGCAGGTAACTGTAGCTAATTCATTTCACTGTTACCTATAAAGGTTACATGAAGATACAGGGCAAACACACTTTTTCCGTTCTATTGTGGATGGGCTATTTCCAGCTGCTCAGTATTATGAACATGCTTGAACACGTGAGTTTCATGCACGAATTTTGAGGTTATATCTAGAGGAACTGCTGCTCCCCAGGGTGTCTGGAAATTTAACTGTACCATGTCAACCGGCAATGCCGGGTTGTTTTCAAAAGTGGCTGTACCAATGGACAGTCATGATGTATTAACATTTTCCTGTTGATAAATTCAGATGTTTTTAAGATTCAGCACCTTTATTCAAAAATTATAATTATAATTCTTATAGACTGTATGTCATGAGTTTTTGTTTATTTATCCACTCTGAGAATCCTGACTTTAGCTGGATGGTAAGTCCATTTAGTCTATTATAATTATTGTTACCAATTACCAAGGAAAACTTGGTAATTTTCCTCTCTTAAATAATCTTTGATTGATTTGTATTGGCCTCACATTAACTTGAGTGTTTCTTCTCTTGTTACTCTTTTAAAAGACTTTGCAAGATTAGAATATTCAGTTATTTGATTCTTTGTAGTTGTTGTAGATTTTGCCTACAAAATTTACCTAAACCCTGGGTTTTTGGAAGTCACTTTTTTTTTTAAAGATTGATTTATTTATTTTAGAAGGAAAGAGTGAGTGTGAGTGTGGGGAGGGGCAGAAGGAGAGAATGTTCAAGCACATTCCCCACTAAGTGTGGAGCCCAACTTGAGCTTGATCCCAAGACCCATGAGATCATGATCTGAGCCGAAACCAAGAGTCAATGACACTTAACTGACCGAGCCACCCAGGTGCCCTGAAACTTTTTTTTTTTTTTAACATACTGACTATTTTATTTAATAGTTTTCAGAAGTGACCCATTTTCCTTTTTATCTTCTTGAATCAATTTTGCTAATTTATTCTGTGAAGAATTTGACGTGGTACCTAAGTTTTCAAAATTATTGGCCCACAGTGGTTCATAATCTCTTAAATCTCTGCAGGATCAGATTCAAAAATGATATTCCTCATACTGTTTACTCATGCCTTCTGTTCTTTTGTACGACAGCCTTTCCAGATTTTGAGAAGCCTTGTGAGTTTTTGTACTGTAACACAAACTTTATGTGCATTCTTAAATTCCCTTGAGCAGGTTCTCTCTGGCTCTTGGACAAAGCCCACCTACGCAGCCTCCTTCCACTGTCAAACCCAGAAGACTGCTGAGTGAGCCTGCTGACAGGAAACACGCTGTGCTCTCTGACACTTCACTGAGCTTTTGCTACTCTTTTTATCTCACTCTCTTGGTCTGGGGCTTGTACCTCCCAAATCAAAAAGTATTAGAGAAAAACCTTAGTTTCGACCTAACATTCTGCTTTCTGGAGTACCAGGACTAAAGCAGTCTTTGAAAAAAACAGATTTTTGTCTTTGTTTTATAGAATCTTTCTTTTAATTTATTTCTGCTCTTATCCTTATCATGTCCTTCCTCTTCCTTTTGCTAGGTTTATTCTGCCTTCTGGTTTTGTAAGTTCTTAAGTTAGATGATTAGCCATTTATTCCAACCATCCTCTGTCTCCAACATGGGTCAGTAAGGCAGAGGTCAACAAACCAAGACTGGTGGGCCAAAACTGGCCCACTGACTGTTTTTGTAAATAAAGTTTTATTAGAGCACAGTCATACCCATTCATTTTCATATTGTCCATGGCTGCTTTTGTGCCATGAGAGTAAAGTTGAGTTGTTGCACCAATGTTGTAATGGTAAATAGTGGTATTTTACTATCTGTTCCTTTATAGAAAAAGTTTGCTAACCTACACGTTAAGAATAGAGATTTTTTCGGGCACCTGGCTGGCTCAGTGGGTTAAGCTGCTGCCTTCGGCTCAGGTCATGATCTCAGGGTCCTGGGATCGAGTCCCGCATCGGGCTCTCTGTTCAGCAGGGAGCCCGCTTCCTTCTCTCTCTGCCTGCCTCTCTGCCTACTTGTGATCTCTCTCGCTGTCAAATAAATAAATATATAAATAATCTAAAAAGAAAAAAAAAGAATAGAGATTTTTTTCTCCAAGTAGTGCTTGAGTTATATCACATGAACATTTCTATTGGTATGTTCATAACTCTTCTGAACTTAGTGTTTTCTCATATCTGGTATGATTTCTTTGATCCACAGATTATTTAGAATGTGTGGGCTTTAAACTTCCAACCATGAGTTTTTCCCAAGGCCATGTTTTGGTTCTTGATTTCTAATCTAAATTTTTCTATGATGACAGAAAGCAGATTGTAGTAGACAAAGTAGTATGATACTTTCTAAAATTTTTAGAAATTTTTATTCCTAGCCTAGTACAAAATCACCTTTTAAATTTTTAAATGTGTGTTTGAAAATAATATGTATTCTGTAGTTGTTGGATGTAGTATCTCATTACTTGTGCCTTTCAAACCTTTCAGATCCTTATTAATTGTTTTATCAATGAATTATTGAGAATTGTGGTAAAGTCTTCCACTAAAGTGTAGATTTATCAATTTCTCCTATAGACTGGTCATTTTTGCTTTATCTTTTCAGATATATATCAATTAAACCTTTAATAACTTCCAGATGAACTAATTTCTCATATGAAGATGAGCAGTGTCCCAATTCATTTCTGATAATATTTTTGTTTAAATGTTTTCTATGTCTAAAGTGTATCTCTTATAAACTGCATGTCATTGAGTTTTTGTTTATGTATCCACTCTGAGAATCCTGACTTTAGCTGGATGGTAAGTCCATTTAGTCTATTGTAATTATTGTTATATCTGGATTATTTTGAGCTTCTAGTTTTGTATTTCTAATTTTTCTTCTTTTAGATTGATTGACATTTCCTCGACTACATTTTCTTCTTCTTTTATAGAGATTGTCTTTCCTTTATCTACTAGCTAATTTAGAAATTTTAACTTACATATTTAACTGAAAGTCTAAAATTAATCTTTACCCTCCTATAATAAAAAAATGAATTCTTTATCATCAACCATCTCCTTCCTGATTTATATGCCATTATAGCTCAAAATTTTGGCTATACATCAATTTTTAACCACAAAACTTAATGTTATTGTTTCATGGACACCTGTTTACCATTTTTATTTGTTTTAATTTCATTTTAATTTTGTTTTTTTTTTCTTTCATTTTGTTTTTCTTACCATTTCTTCCTTTTCCTCAGAGCCTCCTTCTGGGATCATTTTTATTTTTTATATATGTACCCTTAGTTAAGTCCTATTGGTGGCAAACTTCTTTAGATTTGTTTTGTCTGTAAAGGTTTCTATTTAGTCTTCACTCCTAAAAGATCATTTTACTGGATATCTTATTTTTAGCACTTAATACATAAATATATACTGTATGGATGTTTTTATCACAACAGAATTATTTTAGTATACATATATTTAAAAATTACATAATGGAGCATCTGGATGGCTCAGTGGGTTGAGCCTCTGCCTTCGACTTGGGTCATGGTCTCAGGGTCCTGGGATTGAGCCCCATATCGGGCTCTCTGCTCAGCGGGGAGCCTACTTCCTACCCTCTCTCTGTTGCCTCTCTGCCTACATATGATCTCTGCCTCTCTGTCAAATAAATAAATAAAAATCTTTTTGAAAATTACATAATTATTATATTTGGTATATAAATATATATATTGTATATTTTTTTGTCACAGCAAAATCACTAGAAGCATTATCATCACTAGGTGAATCAAGGAAACTAAGAGTCTGTTTTCTAATTTGCTACAAAGAATTAAACTATTAAGAGTCTATTTTATTTTCTAGTTAAGAGTCTATTTCTAATTTGCTACCAAAAATTACTTAATTAAATCAGATTATGCTTCAGTACATCCTCCTAAATGTGGAATTAGCAAGTGATCTACTTTATAAGAACGTCAGCAAATTAAAACAGCTATAAGATAACAGGTGGGATGAATTTAAGGACAGGTTATTTTGCTTTAACTATGTGAATGTACCCTAAGATCCTAGGTATTGAGAATATTTGCATGTGTGTATGTGTTTTCAGTAAATATTTCATTATTTTATTTTATTTTAGTACAGCTGACACATAATTTAGTTTCAAGAACATTTTAAAGTCAATATTTGAAAGAGAGTGAATCAATTTTAAAAGATTATTCTTCCAAAGGTTCCAAAGTATATGTATCTAGAAAAAAGCTGTTAACTCTAACATATTTAAAAAATGCAGTAGGTTTAAAGAGACTGAAGACCTTGAACGCCAACCCTTAAAATAGGTTTTCTCAACTCTTCTCATAAACTTCAAAGGTCTCAGTCACTTAAATGCTCTGCTTCTGGGAGAGCAGCTACCTGGAAAGGAGGTGAGGTGCTTGTATTTACAGAGGACTGGTGAAGAGGAATGCTTTAAAGCCTTAAAGGTAACCTCCTCTACCTAAAATAAAGCCCAAATCCAAACGGACATATTAAAGCAAAGTGATGCCAAAGTGAAGAGCCAATTTTCATCTTGAGAAAGAGGAACAAAACTGGAGGCATCATGCTTTCTGATTTCAAACTATATTGCAAAACTACAGTCATTAAAACAGTATGATATGACATAAAAACAGACACACAGATCAATGGAACAGAATTGAGAGCCCAGAATTAAACCCAAAAATATACTGTCAATTTATGACAAAGGAGCCAAGAATAACAGGGAAAGACACTCTCTTCAACAAATGGTGTTGGGGATACTGGACAACCACATGCAAAAGAATGAAATTGGACCACTTTCTTACACCATACACAAAAAGTTAACTCAAAATGGCTTAAAAACTTAAACATAATGCCTAAAGTCATAAAACTCCTAGAAGAAAACATACACAGTAAGCTCCTTAATGTAGGTCTTGGCAATGATTTTCTGAAACTGACACAAAAGTAAAAGAAATAAGAGCTAAAATAAACAAGCAGGACTACATCAAACTAAAAAGCTCTCGCGCGGCAAAGGAAATCAACAACAAAATGAAAAGGCAAACTACAGAATGAAAGAAAATATTTGTAAGTCACATATCTGATAAGAGGCTAATACCTAAAATATATAAAGAACCCATACAACTTAAAAACAAAAGACCAAACCTGATTTAAAAATGGACAGAAGATCAGAATAAAAAAATAGACTATCATGTGTCAAATTGTAAGAAGAGATCATGCTGTGATGGCAAAAGATTTTGATGTTAAGGAATATTGAGAATATTAAGAACCAGAGTAGCATTTGCTAGTGTGGCTCCAGCTTCTTATACACAATACATGTTCCACTTCTGATCAAAATGTACCAAAGAGGAATACTTCTCCATCCACTAAAATGAGAGAGCCTGATGCAAGTGTCCTTTCAGAAACATCAATTTCCTTTTGTCACCATTAATTCTTCACTTATTGAACACCTTAATGAATTTTAAAACCCTATATAATAGTTTGAGCCAAGAGTATTTTCCTGGTAGTTTTGAAACCTCATTTTCTAGTTTTGTTGTTTTTTAAAGATTTTATTTATATATTTGACAGAGAGAGAGATCACAAGTAAGCAGAGAGGCAGGCAGAGAGAGGGGAAGCAGCTTCCCCGCTGAGCAGAGAGTCCGATGTGGGGCTCTATCCCAGGACCCTGGGACCATGACCTGAGCCGAAGGCAGAGGCTTTAACCCAGTGAGCCACCCAGGTGCCCCTCATTTTCTAGTTTTTATATAAATCTCTTGGAATATTTATTAGCATCACTCATGTCCCTCAGTAAGTACTTCCCTGGGAACATGAAAATTGTAGCTTCTTAGGGAATGAACTTAAATAGTTGATGCTGATCCACTCATGGAAATCTAGCCTAGAACTGCAATAACAGCTCTTACCCATAGAGAAGAATATTCACCAGTTCAGGAGCTCGACACTCCTCCAGAAGTCTCTAAGTCAGGGAGACGGAATGGGCATGGGGACGAAGAAGAGGCAGGAGACAGTCCCTGAGCTGGTAAACGAGATTTGGTGGGCGACTACAAAAGCCAATTAATGGAACAGCTTCTATTGCCCTGACCTTGTGTTTCCTTTCACTGGCCCCTCCTGGCCTACATGCTTATTCCAGGGCTAACCTTTACCTGTACTTATAAATATTTCCAGAGAAAGACCAGAAAAGGAAAGCTAGAAATGAGGAGAGGGAGAAGGTGGAAAACAAGTGAGTGAGGGGAAAAAAAAAGTAAGATTAGTGAGCAAGGGATGAAGGAAGACAGAATAAGCAAGCATGAGAAGGAGGAGGGGGAAAAGCAGGCTTACAGGTTTAGATATATTTGAATGGATGCCAGATCTTGGTTTATTAAAAAGCTGTAAAGCGATTCAGGCATTGGAATGGCAACGTTAGATCCAAGACGACAATGACACCTCTGTAACATCTGGAGAAGAAAGCTGCAGATCCATCTTAACTAAAACCCATGGGAAATATATGTACTCAGAACCACATTCGTGCAATGTCCCCAAAACTGTAATGAAGCTCCTGATGAAAACAAAGAGAGGATTACCTGGGGCATTCACTTTAATGACACCGTGTACATGAAGGAGAGAGAAGCCTCATCCGAAAGGGAGGCACAGGACCTGAGACCTGAAGGGAGGAATCCAAGAGCAGATAACGGAGGACTGGTCGGAGGAAAGATGTTCTGATGCATGGCCCTCTGCATTAAACAGATGTGCAAGCGAACAACGGTAAGTCTGAGAATAGACAGATGGAGCGCTCTAGAAAGATAAGGGCGTTCACGGGCAGAGCCATGACAACACTCCACACAGGGGAATCCGACGACACTACATAGGTGGACACTAGAGGCAGAGTTTTGTTAAAAACACGAGGTATCAGATTTCAAATAAATGCATGTTTCCTCTTGTTTTATCCACGTTGCTTTATTAGGCTGGTCTATAAACGTTTATTCAGTACATGTCATAGGCTCTGGTAGGCAGCCCATTGGGCATACACCAGAAACAACAACAAAACCTCAAAGCCTCTGAGTTACACCACACACACACACACACACACACACCTTTTACACTTTATGGAAAAAGAGTCAGTCCCTTTAGAAGTTCTCACTGACTGGGGTGCCTGGGTGGCTCAGTGGGTTGGGCCTCTGCCCTCAACTCAGGTCATGATCTCAGGGTCCTGGGATCAAGTTCCGCATCGGGCTCTGTGCTCGGCGGGGAGCTTGGTCCCCCCCCCCACACACACTGCCTGCCTCTCTACCTACTTGTGATCTCTCTCTGTCAAATAAATAAATAAAATATATAAAAAAAGAAGTTCTCACTGACTAATTCAGAACGGAACCTACAATTTGTGAATCTGAAGTCCCTTGTTACAAGTAACTAGGTAAGAACAGTCCATTTGGGTGTGCTGAATACCTAGTCTAAGTAATGAGGACTTGCAGAAACACCGAATCAAAAAATCACTCAAGAAATCACTGAGCCACTGTGTACGTGAATGAGCACTGATTGGGATCCTAAGAAATCTAACTAAATATGGAAGCCCTTGCCCCAGAGAGTTATTCAGTCTTGCAGAGGAAACAGAGATTTATGTACCATAAAACAAAGTTTGTACTATGATCAAGTGCCAGCTTAATTAGTCCAGACAACAATAATTATCAATTACTTGGCAGTCATATTCCTCACTCAACTTTTAGCAAACTTTAAACAAATCTGTCTTGGAGATAATGCCTTACTTAATCTAAAGGAGCATCTTGAATTTCAGGAATTCCGTACCTTGTCATACGTGAGAGAGATGTCTGGAGCAAAGGGATCATTTTCTCCCCAATGACATATGATACTTAACCTATGGGCTAGAGAGAGGTTAACCCTAAGTCTCTTTTACTCTAAATCCCCAATAAACCTGCTTTTTAATTGTCAATTGATTTCAGGAGTTTAGACCAGATCTGGGAGCCTCTCTGGCTTCGAGAGATATTTGCCTCTCTATGTGTGTTCTAAAGGCCTCATCATGAACATGAGGACATGCACTTAGCACAGCCAGAGACCAGAGCAAAGCCTGGGGAATCAGTCAACATATTCGTCATCATCTAGAAGATAGCTGGGGGTCGGGCACAGGTTCCCGTTGCTGGTCGGACGCTCGAGCTGGGACTGCAGCCTTCACGTGTTCAGAAAATCAAGCAGAAACACATGCACACCCACCGGTTTTCATTTGGCTGAGGCTTCTAAGAAGCAGGTGGAAGAGCTATTTAGATTTTCCCCCAATTAATTGAGTTAGAAATTGTAGTAAATAGTTTTAAGCACGTTTCCTAGCCTCCCCACCCCCCCACCCCCCGAACAGTTCCCAGATCATGAAAGAGCAGCTGCTGCAGGATCCCAGGTGGCTCACAGAAGCCCAGGCTGGGCGTTTGCTGGGAGTACTGCGAAGGGAGCCCCGGGCAATAAGACCTCCCATCAAAATACGTATTATGTCATATCACAGTATGAGGTAGGTACTGTGCTGACTACAGTTCTACAAACACCACCATATTTGTCTCAACAGCCACATCAGAAGCTATTAATATCCCTATTTTATTTATTTTTTAAAATTTATTAATATCCCTATTTTAAAAAGGAAGAAACCATCAGTGTCTCATAGCTTATACATAACAGATCTAGAATTCACACTGCCGTCTTTCCCTGAGCCTTAACCACTCTCTTAGGAGACGCTGCATTTGGTTACAGGGTTGGCAGTGATGGCAACAGTGGTAAGGGTGGTCTGGACATGGCATGTGATACCAGAGAATCCATCACATTCAAGGTCAATAAGAAGAGAGAACTAAGATATTCAGGGTTTTTAAAAAAATTTTAAATCTTCTTTTTAAAAAAAGATTGGTTTGGCTAGGCAAAATTTATACTAATTACAGTCATTTCCATGATTTGTACAATTATGCTTAATTAGGAGCCAGTATAATATTTATGTACAAGAATAAATAAGTCAGATTAACTTTGATCTTAAATTTATTTGATTATAATAGTGAGCTCTATGCATATGTAAACAGACTTCACTGTTGCCCAGGTTCTAATATGCACGTGTGACACCGTACAGCATTTTATACTTTAAAAATGTGCTTTCTGAGGACATCCCCAAGTACCAGATAGTATCAGATGATAGAGGAAAGGAGACAGCTAATACTAATAGAATATGGTCTTGCTCTGGAGAATGTTGGAATCTGGTCATTTTATCCTGACCCCTCCCTGAGAATTAGTTATGATTTTTACCATTCCACAGATTAAAAAACTGAGGCTGGAATATATGAAATATATCATTCATATAGTTTAGTTTTTATTCACAATTTAAAAAGTGAAATGTATTGCTACTGAAATACTGAGATTAAACACCAAGAGAGATCACCTCCTTACTTCAAGGAAATCACAAGCCCAACCATTCTCTATTATTTGGGGAAATGCTGGTTTAATTCTTTTAATTAAATTCCCCAACTGCTTAGCCCAGTTAAGCTTTCAGTTGTTGGGACCTGCTTTTTGAGTGAAATAAAGAGCCAAGTAGGGTAATAAAACCTATTCAAAACGAAGGCGGCGTTACCTAACCCATGTGCCTAGACTTCCTATTCACCTGTCACTTGGCAAGGAGCACAATTTTATTTTTTTAAAAGATTTTATTTATTTATTTGACAGGCAGAGAGGCAGGCAGAGAGAGAGAGGAGGAAGCAGGCTCCCCGCTGAGCAGAGAGTGCGATGCGGGACTCGATCCCAGGACCCTGGGATCATGACCTGAGCCGAAGGCAGAGGCTTTAACCCACTGAGCCACCCAGGCGCCCTGGAGCACAATATTTTAACTAAATATTTACTCTCAGCCAGGGACAGGAAAATTGTTAATAGGGATTACGTGGCTAACATTATCCAGTTTAATTCCATGGAGAGCAGGAAGGGAAAAGATGGGCATATCACTGGACTGAGAGATGGGGTAAGAATCAGAGGCCCATACAGGACCCCCAGAGGAAAGGGCACTAAAGCGTGTAACAAGAAACAAGCTTTACTTTAGGAACATGCTTTGCATCCTTAGTCAAGGGAATGATTCAAGAAAGTGCATAACAAGATCCTTACCGCAGGATGACCTTGTGTTGCTAAAAATACACTGAATTCCCAGAAAGTCAAATTTCCATATTTAAAACATAGGTTGAGAAAGAAATCTCCCCAAATGAAGGACAAATTGTCTATGTTTAGGATTCTCCAAATAGTGTGGCCCATCCGTTGACAGGAGTAATCAAAAATTGCTGGAGGAAAAGTCAATGAGTATTTATGTCAAGAGGCTTTGCAAAGTAGACACTTATGAAATGACCCATCAATCTGAGCTCCTGAGGCCATGTCCATTCCAGATTCATTTCCAGTCACAAGGCCTGGTCACATTATAGCTAAGCAGAACACCAGGAATCAAAACTATGGAATAATCACAGGGCATTGTCCTTTTGTACTTTTCAAAGATAAAATAAACGCGCAATGACATTTGGAATAGCTAGTGTGCCTAATGTCAATGTTTATGCTGTTTGTTGAGACAGTATCTGTAGCTAATATTTATTGGGGATTTACTATATGTTGGGCACTCTTCCAAGCACCTAACACAGATTAACTCATTGAATCTTTGCTACAGCCATCTGAGGGGGACACTATTATCACTCATATTTAACACATGAAGAAACAGGCACAGAAGTGAAGAAACTGCCCCAAGGGCACATATTTTAATAAGAATTACTTTTTGCAAGGTGCCTGGGTGGTTCATTCGATTAAGCATCTGCCTTCGGCCCAGGTCATGATCTCAGCATCCTGGGATTGAGCCCTGCATTAGGCTCCCTACTCAGAGGGGAGTCAGCTTCTCCCTCACCCTCTCCCTCTGTGTTCTCTCTTGCTCACCCAAATAAATAAAATCTTACAAAAAAAAAAAAAAAAAAAGAATTACTTATTGGAGTGCCTGGCTGACTCAGTCAGTTAGGCATCTACCTTTGGCTTGGTTCATGTTCCTGAGTTCCTGGGATGGAGTCCTGCATCGGGCTCCCTGCTCAGTGGGGAGCCTGCTTCTCCCTCTCCCACTGCTGCTCCCCACCCTCCCAACTCAAGCCCCCGCCCAAATAAATAAATAAATAAATGTACCTTTGTACCATGGAAGTATGGAAAAGTTAAATTAAGTGTTATAAGTTCCCTGAAGTGACTGATATCCCTGCTATCTCAAAACAAGACTGAGCCCCTTCTTGACCCTCAGCCACAGGGGGGCACTGGATGTTAAAATGTCTTACTCATTTATGTCACTGCCAGCAACTTGGCCAGGGCCAGCGACAGAGTACTTGGTCAGTAAATGTTGAATGGACACCCTGTTTTCTTTAACTTTCGCCATAGCTGTATCTATGTGACAATTTGAAAGGGTTTTTAAAAGGCTAGCGCGATCTGGATTCATTTTGATGATCAAGTCTATCATTTATGAAGCCTATTAATTTGTCAGCATGCCAATCTGTCGTTTCTACACTGTGATAAATGATACAGTGTCTTCTTTGTTGACATTTTCATCCAAGGACTTTGATGTGTATTGTGAGCCTGATCCTACTCATAAAAATATTCATGCCTTCTAGGCAGCTTATGCACTTGAAATGTGAGGGTTCACCCATGGCTGCAAATGGGAAGGCAGCTCACAGGGCTGCTGCAGAAGTGTTTGGCTCGGCTGGAAGTGTTTAAGACTTTTTTGTTTGAAGGTGTCCATCGGGCCCACCTTTCATTGCAAATAAAGCCTGATTCACACATTTAGTTACCTGTCTGGCCCCAAAAGTGTTTAAGTTTGTGAGCCCTGCGATATACAGGTAGCTGGGGATTCAGAGGAGACTGAATTGAAAGCTGTCATATTCCTGGAGTTTATCATCTATGTCTCATGCTTTAGTTTGATAGGAACCTTTTTAGGTGATTGGGCAATGAAACATCTTTTTTTCCCCAAGCTATTCCTTCCATATACGCATACCTAATTCTCCTAATCTCCACGAGGAGACGTGGAGTCCCTTCACTCCTATTTTCAAGGCATCCCTGAGATAGAATCATTACTACTCTGTCTTTACAAATGGATGAACTAAAACCAAGGAAAGGGCAGACAATCCGCCTAGACAATGCCTAAAGGCATCTGACAGAAATGCTATAGAAGAGAGAAAATGCTTTAGCTCAGAGTTTACCTACTTGCCTAGTATGTTCTCTGTTATGTTTCTCATCTTAAAATCCCTCTTAGAAAGAAAGGAGGTTTGTTCAAGACATTCCTAGAGTTTATTCTTGGACTCCCCTTTTCTGGCCAGCCTAGACAGAAGAGAGGTCAGCTTAGGGGTGGATCACTGCTATGGGTCAGAACAACAGCCATGTGCCCTGAATGATCGGTGATGAGGATCACAGACAGATGACCTTTCACGAGGGGCTCACACTCCTCCAGGTGGGGCTGCCCTACTCTGACTTGACCTTCTGGATTCAGCTTTCGGATCAATGCACGGTGTGGCCCGCTGGATCTCTTGTGCTGCTCTAGTACTATTTACAGTCTGAATCTGGCCCATGGCATAGAATGCCGCTGTCCAATAAATACTCCTTACAGTGTGGACATTTATGTGCCACTGATAGAGAATTTTCCATTTCTTCCCATAGTCCTACTGACGAGCTCTCTCGGCTCAGGCCCATTAGAGTACTCAACTGTGAAATTATCAGAGAGTGAATGCCGGGCCCTGAAACTGGTCTGTTAAGAAACACGTACCTTCCAGTAAGAGCCTTTCTTATTTTCTCTACTGGGATCCAGGCAGCTCTCCTGGGCATTCTCCCCTTTTTCAGTAGGAATGGGTCTAAGTTGGCTTTAGGAACTCTGGGCCATCTCCTTGGGATAACAGTGAACCTATCAACAAACATGATAACCGATAACGGACTTTTGTTGCTTGAACACTGTTCTACTTCAGCAAGGCAACCCTTAGCTCTCACTTTGACAAAGAGTTACCTCGTCTTCTAAAAATCTGAGACTTTCTTATTCTAACCATTGTCTCCGATTCTGAACTCTGTAAAACACAGTACATATTAGTATCAGTCGTGACTGCAAGTGGTGCTCTTTCCAGCACCTGAAAAGAGGTTGGCCCCCTTCTCCCATGTAGTTCAAGGCTTCCTGTCTGATCAAAGGTCATAAGTAGATAGAGATGAGACTTTCTGTGTCACCAGCCGCAGAGCCCGACTTCTGTGCCCTGAGGCTTCCTCTGTCTGCTCAGGGCTCCCCAAGATCCCGGCAATGCTCACTGAGGCCTGCCCCTCTCAATAATGTTCCCAAACGCCCTCATCCTTCACCAGTCCGACTCCTGTTCCTTCAGGAACGGGCTCTACTCAGCCGTTAATGATGCTAATCATGAACGGTACCCACTGAGCTAAACCATTTCACAGATCTGTATTTTGACAGAGGGAAGTCCTTGAGTCAATGCCTTATTGCAAAGGACGACTAAGAAAGACGGCCTTCTGTGCATGGGTCCTGTCGACACTGACACCAACCCAGATTGTCACCCTGACACTTTCTTTCAAGCCATGCTCATCACCCTTCTTGGCCTACAGAGACAATGAACTCAGCAGAAAAACTGTTGATGGCTTGTGAGATTCTGCACAGTAGTTCTGTCTCCAGAGCTCTCTCCTGCCTCCTTTGCGCTCTTAAAGTAAGCCGCAGCCAGCAGCTGTCACCCCAGAGGGGATGGCTCAGGGGGAGAGACATTTCTGAATCTCTCTGCAGTCTGATTTGAAGAGGGAATGTCTGCTTTCCTTCTTCTTGGGCACTGAGTCCGATAAAGGAGGCCTCAACCTCCCCAAGTGGACAAGCTGGTGTGGGCGTTGGGAGGCCTGAAATCAATAAGGATCCATTGCTCAGTGAGGTAAAAGGGGAAAGGAAGCACGGGCAGGCCTTGTGTCTCAGTGCTTCCCCCCTCCAGGACTGTGTCCCACCGGAGAGGACAACAGCCCAGTGAGCTCCTGTGGAGTCAGCAATGTGCCCTGGGCTAGACGATGGAAGGAGTCCATGTGAGGAGAGGAGGCCCAGCTTTTATTTCTGAATATTGCATCATCAGTCTCGGATCTGATCTGAACTTTGTTTTCTAACAATCAGAAATCAGAAATGTCATAAGAAGGGGAAAAAATAATCTTGGCGCCTCACAAGGCTCCTCCCGGTAGCCGGATCGGGAGCAAGGTGCCAGCACTTTTTCCTCCCTCTCCCTGAACTGAAGAGGTGCTATGATGGCAAAACTCACCGAAGCACAGGGAACTGCAGTGGCTGGAAATGTCTTTGTCCCTAAAATACCCCACCAGTTTCGGAACAAGAAGATGGCTTCGAGGACACCAGCCAGAAGTCTGAAGCCAGGAAGACCCGACGTGGTTCCCTGGGGAGACAGGAGGGTCTGCAGCCTCAGCATTGTGAAGATCCCACCACAGAAGCATCTGCTTCTTCCAGGTGCGACCAGAAGGAGCTCTACAAAAGCCCTGAGTCCCCAGACAGATGTGACTGAGGCAGCAAAATCCCTAGGAGGAAAAAGCAGGGCTGGCTTTATAGAAAAGCTGGTCCCAGTGCTCTGGGGTGGGCGGGGGGGGGGGGGAGGAAGAATGGTCTCATAAAAGAGGTGGGAGGGAAGAAACAGGAGGGTGGCTTTGAAAGGAAGAGAAACGGGATCTAATAAGGAAAGAGGTCCTATGGGAAATAGTTAAGCTTTGGTAATTTTCTGAGAAGACAAAAAATAACTCTATTCTCTTTGGTGGCTGCAATCCTGGGGGCCTGCCTGGCCTTTTGAAGGCTCTGACACCAACTGACTATCCTTCTCAATCAAGCCTTTCAGTCAAACAACGTGAGATGAGCTGGTGTTTGCTTTAGTGAAGTAACTTCTCAGCCCTGGGGCTGAACCAACGCGGAGGCAGGGTCATAAGCCTGGGGTGAAGGTTCAGGCCTGTGGCAGGGGGCGCATTAGGGAAAAGGAAAATGTGGTGTTTTTTTTTCAACAACAAGATCCCATCACAAGCAGGACTGACATCCTGTGCAAGAGAAACACAATGATAATACCCTGCAAAACACAGCTTGTCTCTCATTTGGGGTATTGCTGGAATTACTGTTGTCTTTCATTACACTTCTGCGAAGCCATTAAAGCAGATTCTATCTCCCTGAAGTGGGGGAGAGGAAACCTCAATTTTCTTAAATGACTCATTCAAGGTCACAGTGAGCTAGGACTGGAATTAAGAATTCCTGCTTCTGAGTTTAATTTTTTATCTTTTATTACATTTCACTCCTACTGGATAAACCTTGTATCAAGGGTAGCTTAAAGACCTCTTCTATATAAGCTAAAGCTCATATAGAAGGGTTTATAATGGATGGGGGATTGTGGAAAATGAGCTAAAATATTGGTTTCTGAAGACATGAGACCTTCACAGCCTATACATGATATTGGAAAGAAGCATTCCAAAGGATTCCAAGTCAATTAGAAAAAGATGGAGCCAGTGGCTTCTTAAACTCAAAACTCTTCACACAGTGAGGTAAAGGAAAACCCAAATTATGAAATAAAAAATCCTTCCCAGGAAGGAGTGAAACAAATTATCACAAAACAAGCAGAAGAAGCAAATAAACACAGAGAGACATAATACGATCTATTTTGATACAAACACTTTCTAAATAACTATCAGAGTATTTTGCTCTCCAGATAAACTGCTCGTACCCTTTTTTCAACATTTTCCCCCTCACATCCGTCCTAAGGAATCTGAGAAATAGATTTATTTTTTTCCTAAATCAATATTAGGAAAGGAATGAAGAATTGCTTAAAAACCCTATTTCACTGAAGTGTCCTCATCCTGCTTAAAAATCAAATCAGCCTACGAAAAAATATGCAGAGACATCAAACATACCTTCACCTTCAATCAGTCACACCTTCTTCACCTGCACACCTGTTCTTGGTCTCACTTCTCTTACACTGGGCTACAACACATTCCAGTATGTCCAAGTTCACAGTTCACCATCACCTTGTGGCCCTGGAGCTCAGCGTCTTCAGAGCCTTCAGGACAAACCTGCTCGTGTGTCATCAGTGTCTCAGAGGTAGGAGCCATCCCCTAGTACCGACACAGTCTCTCAGACGCAAGTTCATGTCTTCGGGAGAAGGATCTAGCCGCCCCCCGGGGCACTGCCCTGGAAAAGAGGGGATATCGGGCATCCAGCTATTCTGAGACAGATCCTACTGAGATCAGCTCTCTGGAGCCAAGGGAAAAGAGACTGAGAAGATGGGAAGTGACACTGGGAAGCCCAGAGCATTGGGAGAGTCTGAGTTTTGTCACTTTAAACATCAAACCTAATTCGGCAGGACGGCCCAGGTATCAACAACATATGCCTGGGTATCGGAGTCTGCATTCTAGCACTCCTTCCATTACTACTTGTGGTCATCCTGAAACACTGTGTTTGAAGAAAGAAGTCACTCGTGTCTGCCTCCCTCCTTGAGAAAAGGCAACCAAAAGCAAGCTGGGGCATCATGCCGATGTCACGTAAATGGACTCTGCTGAGGGGAGAGGCAAGGAGGGAACCACCAAGTACACGTTCACTGACCTCCCAACCTGGGACAACGTGCCCTGGAGGGACTTGGGGACTTGGGCTCACCTTAGTGCCACAGCACATATTCCGGAATTCGTCCTGGTCAGACTCCAAGGAGGACCCCAGACCAGGTTGGCAGTCTTGATTCTTAGCCCAAGTGCCTTCTCTCGTCCCTCAAGAGCTGCAAATTTAGACAGGGGAAACCTTCCACAAGGAGGGTTGGGGTGGGGCATCTCTGACCTGTCTTTAATTGAAACTAATAGAAACGAACATCTACCTCACTTTGAGTTCTGTTTCAATTAACTTTGTGGTGGAGAGGGGGTTGGCAAGGAGAAGGCTGTGGTATTTTTAAAGACAGTAAGCTGAGGTTTGGAGCTCTTTCTTCCTTTCTTTCCTTTTCAATGGATGCTGGAGCCACAGGGAAAGAAATCGGGGGCGGAGAAAACAGCTACTCCCTGGCACTCTCAGAGCAGGGTGCGGTGCCAGCCGCTCCAACCGTCTGGAGACGGGGTAATTGTCACTCCTCTCGCTGTAACTTCTTGCTTTCAGATGAGTGGCTGGCAGGTTTATCTGCTTCTGAGCAGCTTCGAACCACGTCAGGGACACTGACGACGTCAGCAAGAGCAATCGGAAGGCAGGATGATGCCACTGCCAGCAGCAGTGGGAGGGAAAATTTTTGCCTTAAAGAAAATTCTTAGGCTATCTGTCTGGCTGACTCTCTCTCTCATTGACTGAAATAACTGCCGGTGATTCGAGAAGGCCAGAGGGGATATGTAGTTTTACGCTGCCATTTTAAGGTCTGGGGTACGAAAGCATTCAGTTGACACGATGTGCTGACACTTCCAAGCCCCCTGAGTGGGCACTGCCTCTACTTAGGAGAGGATGGGCTTGAAATGTATCAGAGGACGCAACCAACATGAATACCACCTCCTAGCAAGTGTCTCCAGCCCTGGTACACACACCTACGGTGATCACTGCAGTAAGCTTGGCCCATTTCATGTTACCGATCGTCCCAGTTGCTTTTATTTTTGTCGCTCTCATAATAAACAGGATACTAGAACCACCGACAGCTTGACAAGGATCCTCAACACAGTGCTATTCTTTGGTCTCTTTTGTAAAAGTAGGTTTAAAAGCCTCTGCTGTCCAGAATGGCAATCCTCTAAAGTTCTCGGTTGCAAAGATAAGGTTCTTTTCCATCATCAAATACCAAACACCTTAAATGTTAGGACAAGGAGGCATTCCATGACCGACACATGGCCAAAATGCTTTAAAAGATATTCTCTGGGGGAAAAGCAAGAAACCCTAAGGCAAAGGTGGGTGGGGGAGTCCAAACTGCAATAGCTTCTCCAATCCAGGCATATTCGAAGGTGAGAAAACCCCACTTCAAGCACAGCCTTGTGATTGCTGACTCCCCTAAAAACAGCAGGATAAAGTCAAAATTCTGTGCAAATCAAAATTTACGATGATTGGGTTTGCAGAAATAGTTGTGTCTAATTCATGGATATGGAGAGAGTGTCACAGGTCAGAAAGCAGCAGCTCTCATGGCAATATATCGGGAAGACCAAAGCCTCTGAAGTAGCGCTCCACGCCAGCCGGTGGTGGGCATCTAAGTTAGACATTACGTAATGACAATCATCAGCAACTTGCTGGGCGACCACGGCCAAGTCACTTGATTTTCTATGCCTCAGTTTCATCACCTATCCATCACCCCAAGAAACCAGAGATGAAGATGCCCGCAGGGTTACTGAAGAACACACCTAGAAAACACTCCAGGTGATGACCAGAAGCAATAATAATGCCACATGGGGAGCCACTTGCCCCCATGGTTGCTTCCAGCTCTCCCTGGAAGCCATAACTGATATGCAGTATCTCTGCAACAGAGGTTCTTAACCTAGGTCCTTGAACCCTACATGGGCCATGGGTGGGCTTTAAAAAAGAGTCCAGTTACTCTAATCTCTGGGACAGGACACCCATAACATACAGAATTTAAGAACCACTGCTCTACCCTAAGCTTTGGTTACAGGGGTACCAAAAAACACTTACACTGCCTGATAGAGAGAAGAAGTCAGGAATGGTGACCACAGAAGCCAAGAGAAACACAAACAAAACCACCAGGCTTTCACGTCAACCCTGAGTCATCAATTCCACACTGACCCAATCCGTCAGAAGGGGATTTCATCAGTCAGTAATGCCTAGAAGACTGTTACTAATAAACAGAAGAAACAACTGATCAAGGAGGGCAAAAGGTAGGAAGTACCTGGTGTCACCCATCCAATATCAAGGACACCTGTTGGAAGGAAAGCTTAGGGATTCCACAGGGCTTTGGTTAGAACAAGCAGCTTTACAACAAAAAAGGCTATAAGGAGTGGCGAGGGTGAAGCCATCCTGAGCTCTTAGTGCAGAGTGAGAGATAAGGAAGGGGTCTGGGTGCAGGATGAAGAAATAGATAATTCTGTCATATCAGAAGGTCATATCAGAAGGGTGGCACGTCCCTCTGTATCTCCCAAATGAGACCCAAGTCCCAGCCCTGACAGAGGAACCATGTTTAGAAGAAGAGAAAGTCAGGGGTTTTGGAGAAGGGGAGGGCATGGTGTAAAAAAACCACAAGACCTAAACTGTGATCTTCAGAGACCAGGTCAAAAGGGGGCACTTAAAGAGAAGGAGGCAGGGAGAGAAGGAATTTCATCCTAATTCCTGAGAGCTAAACAGCGCATATAAAATGATCTAACACTTAGAGAGCAATTTACAGTTTACAAAACATTATGACATTCACTATCTCATTTAATTCTTATCACCCTGAAACGCTGGTTATATTTTCTCCATTTTACACAAGAGGAAACTGAGGCTAGGAAGGGCGGATTATGCGACTTGCTCAAGGTCACCTGGCTGAAATCGAAGCTGGAACGCACCCCCAATGCCCTCCCACGCTTCCCGATTGTCTTCCACCTTGAAAGGTTTTCCATTAACTCCTAAGGGGCAAGGTTGATGTGACTACAACAGATCCCTGCCCCCCAGCCACTTGCCCTAAAATCTGGGGCGGAGCAGCGCCCTCCGTTGCCAGGAAGGGGACCTGAGTGACGCGGAGCCACAGACCGGGGTTTCCCCCGTCCTGCGGGGCTCGGGGCAGCAAGCGGCAGAAGCCACGGCTCTTACACTCGGGGCAGTCAAGTAACGCTCCAGCAGCAGTTGCCGGCTTGGGGCTTAACGTGCGAGGGGCAGCGCTGGGTGAAGTCCCTTCCGAGCGATCCCAGGACCGGGACCGAACGCCAGCGCCCGCTTCTAGCACTCGGCTCCCCACGCTCGCCCCTGTCCCGCTGGTTCTTTCAGGCGGTTCCCCAGCGCACAGGGGGCACCTCCCTGTGGTGGAGTGCTGAGGGGTGAAAGCGCGGACCGACTCTGGGGCGAGCTCTTCCACTTCGGATCCTCCAGGTCAGGGCAACAGCGAGCAAATCCTGGCTGGAAGTTTGGGCATCAAAGGTTTCAGATCAAGTAGCAAGTTGCCGGGAGAGCCGTGGAGGTGAAGGTGGGGGTCTGGGGTGGGGGCGACGTTAGGGGAAGAAGGGACCGGCTAGAGAAGGTGTCCCTTCCCACGCAGCCCCTGGCGGCCCCGCGGGTGGGTGGCTGGTCCGCCTCTGCAGCCGGCGGGTGCGGAGAACGCGCCGGGCACCGGCACCCGGCAGCGGGCACCCGGCGCAGCGCAGCCCCTCCTCGCCCGGCTCCGCGCTCCTCCCCACCTGCCCGCCGCCTCGCCCCCGCCGCGGAGACTCACAGTCCGCAGGAACTGGATCTCGTCCTCGCCTCCTTCTCCCCCTTCGGCCATGACTCCCGAGGCGTCGGCGGTGCCCAAGCCTCGGGCGCCTCTGCTTCCCCCGGCAGCCGCTCGGCGTGCGCTGGCTGCTGCTGCGCTCTTTCTCCTCCTCTTCTTCCTCCTCCTCCGGCTCCTGGCTCAGCCTCAGCAGCGCCGAGCTAATCCCCGACCATATAGGGAGCTGGGCTAACACTCCACTGCACTGCAGAGCGCCAACGCCAACCAAGCAGCCCGCCTACCCCTCTCGCCTCTCGCCCCAGCCAAGTGCGCGGCGACCGCGGGCCGGGCAGAGAGCGCAGCGCCCCGCGCGCCGAGCGGGCGGGGGCGGCGCCGGGACCCGGGGGTGGGGTGCAGTGGGGCCTCCCCCGCACACCACCGCACCGCGCCGCACACCCAGCCGAGGCGCGCGCTCCGCAGCGACGAGAGGGTGCCCCCTACCCTGCTCCGATTCACAAACAAAGGCCAGTGGCTTAGCTTCAGCATGCTGAGATTGGGCTTCAGAGCCCTCTCGCTGTGCCCACTTTGCTGTCGTGTGTGTGTGTGTGTGTGTGTGTGTGTGTACGCGCGCGCGCGTGTGTGCGTGCCCGTGTGTGCGTGTATGGTGTATGTTTGTGTTTGGGACCGGAATACCTTGCTCCGTCCGACCTCAGTTGCCTTGTTCGGACCCACAACCGAGGAAGGCTGAGAGGGGTGTGCCTGTGTTTTAAAGACCGGCTGGGAGAACCCGTGCAGTGAGGATGGAGGGGGACTGTCCTTTCCTAACAAAGTTTGCAACTCCCTGGATAGCCCTTTTCTCACCTTAAAAGAGCCCCTTCCCCTCTTCAAATCTAGTCCATACGTTTTACTAACCCCTTTCGACTCTATTATTGCCGGACAGAATAACAGCTCCCTGTACCTCAGGAATCTTCTGGGGCTCCCCATTCCATTCGAAATTCAGAGGCCAGGTAGCATCAGAATGCTTCTCTTTTGCAGAGCCCCCCCCCGTCTAAACTTTAGGGTGCAGCCCTGTGGACTCTAAAAGGGATAGAGGATTATATACAGTGAGACCCCCTTCTGGGTCCTTGGGCTGCTGACATCCCATCCAGCCTTGGGTGGTTTTCCAGGGCTGGGGACTGTAGGATTGTTCCTTGCTGAAGGTGAGGGTACAGGGTACCATCATCTGTCGGCTGGCCAGGAAGCTCCAGGGCAAGAGAGGTATTCAAGGGAGGGGACACTAGGAAGAGATGTAAAACTGGGATGAAGAGTAATCCAGAAGATGTATGGGCAACAATTTGGGGCTGATGGTAACAGAGGACAGGGGAAACCCAATTGATTCCATAGCTGCTTTGTGGAGGAGCTCTCTCTTGGTTCTGCCTTAAAGACCTTTGCTGAGCTCTAGTCCCACATTTTCTACTGGACATCAGAAATGTTAAGGAAAATAAAAATGCTAAGAAAAATCACGTGTTTCTTATACTGTACTCAAACTGCTTCCTTCTAGAGCTACATCTTGGCCCTAGTGCCTCCTCCTAGAAGCCCGCCTAGAATATGTCAAACCATCTGCACATTGTGGCCCTTTACATATTGGAGGGCACCTGTCATGCTCGCTTCTGTGACCCACAGTCCACTCTTCCTTTCTTCTGGCTGAAGGTCCTCTTCCTCTCACCATTACAGGCTGCATGGTTTTCAGAGCCTACATCACCTTTAATGGCCTTGTTATTAGCATTCCAGTTTGTTTTCCTCCTCCTAAATTGCAGCGTTCTTCTCCCTGGTTTTAGACAGTCTGTGCTTGCTGCCTAATAGGGGATTGGCGTTAAAGCAGCACCAGTGGTACCTATGAGTTTTACATTTAACTAGAATCTCTAGGCTTGTTTTTTTCTTTTCTCCCTCCATGAGCCAAAGTGAAGTCTTTGCCATTTTGGCCATGTCCAAGTACTTACGTACCAACTTTAAAAAGTAGTTCTTCTTATAATAATTCATTTTATTAGTTTCTGTCTACATGTGGTCCTTTAGATATTTTTGGATCTATATTGTGCCATCCAAAGTGTAAATTATCATTAAACTATGAGATGGCATACCTTTGGCATACTACTGGACACCCCCCCTTCTTGGGTTAATTTTATACTTTCGTTTATGATTACTTAATAGGTAAAGAAGCTTCCTCAATATATTATTTTGTAGCCCAAATTTCTTCTCGTTCATGAGGAGATTACACAAGCTTTTTTCACATACTTTACCAAAATCAAGATCCATGCGGTGGGATACTATTTGCTTTATCCAATAACTCCACCACAAAAAAGGAAGTAGAGAAGGAGCATATAACACCATTATACATCTACTTGTATTCCTGATGATCCTTGCATTTCTTTGGTGTGCTCAAACACGAGCTGTTGAATTACCCACTCTAGGATTTATTCTGGGGCTCAGCCTGTAGTTCCTCACCGTGTGGTTCCATCTTAAAGTGTGGGGAGACATTCTATGTGAAGTCCTCTTTCATTCTCTAAGATTTTCCCCAAATTCAGCAGCAATGATGCTGTTCTCAGGTGATGAGATTACATCACCATATTAGGCTCAATTCATCCAGGCCTGCAGAGGTAACATTGACTATGACAGCCAACGTCCTTGACCTCAGGGGATAGCTGAAAGAGTCGGGAAGAAAAGAAAGTAGGACAGGTAAGATAGGTAGGTAGGTAAGTAGATAGGTAGATTACAGACCCTAGGCTTTGATGTTTGTTTTGTTATTAGGTGTCCCATCAAATCTAGGACAGAATCAACTAAGATTAGGTTACTTGTTTAAATTTAAACATCTGGTATGTGGCAGAGCTGGCATCCGGGCCTGGATTGCCTAACTCCAAGACTAATCCTTTTCAGTACATTTTACAGTATACCACCTTGCTTCTAGGACAGCAGGTCACATTCATACACCCCTCCCCAGCCCGCTACCCATGCTCCCCACATATTGGCCTTGCTCCTCCATGACCTGTATTTTAAATTGAGTCTCCCATCAACCGGGTATTCTTTGTAGACAACCAAGGACTGGGACCTAGGTCTTAGAGGATACAGCAGCTACTATAGTCTACTTGGAAAAACTGGCCTCCCAGATTTTAAACCCTTTATCTGATAGAGGAAGCCATCAGCCATGGTAGCCATCAGCCCTCACCTTCAGTGAGGTGCCCACAGAGCCATAAAATATTTTGGGAATGCTTGAGTCGTTCCAAGCCAGCCCTGCCAACCAGCAGCATTTGAATGCTGGGGTGCTGTGCAGCCAATATCCACAGCGGCTGGAAAGCACATCATAACCACCCCCGCCTGCGGGGCCAAATGAGAAATTTTTCATTTTTGTCTTTTCAGCCCTTCCATAATTGTTAAAGGCCTGACAAAATCTGAAGCCTGATTACTGAAATGAAATTCTCATATTTATTTTCTTCTCTGACAGGTTCTCAAAGGAAGTATTTGGTCCCATGGATTTTCTCACCTAACAGGGCTTCCAATGTGTCCTTTACCAGCAGGAGGGAGAGAGCTTTAAAATACTAACATGGTCATAGTCACATAATTCAATATGTCATTTTCTGTGCTTTCTCGCGGTGACCCATCGTCCAAGGGCTGTTAATGAGGCCAGGACCGTGGATTCAATTGCAGGAGAGCCAGTTAGCGTCACTCCGTTTGCAGACCAAAAATCCTGGCCCCTTCAATCTGGCCAAGAGCCTCAGACCTTTGTTCCACAGGGAATGCGGGCCCCAGCCTGGGGACTCGCTGAGATCTACCATGCTTGGAGACACACAGGCTAAGAGTCCACAGCTGAAAAAAGAACTTTCACGCATATTGTCAGAGTTATGTTAAATCTACACAACACTGAATCTGTCTTCAATGTCCATTTCGGCCTCACCTTCTAATGACAGCAGTCGTCTGTTTGCTGAAAATACATGTTGCAGCTAGTTGCACTCACGGCTTTGGTCTGCATTGACGTGGGTCCCACTTAGGGGAAATATAAAAGGCAACAGGGAAAGAAGTGTTCTGTCGAGGGAGCGCACTTCCGCTAGCTGCCGTCTTTTTCGACACAATACCATATCCATATATTGACTGAAGATTTATTTATTTTTCCATAAGCCTAGAAAAAGAACCCCACCTTTCTGTGCCTTTCCTTCAAGTGTTTCAATTGTAAAGCTCTGTTATTGGTAATAAGGTGAGAAGGTACTGTTAACAATTAAGCTCATGAACAGAAATAATTCCTAAAAGGACACCTGCTTTCGGATTTGGTGCTAAGAGGCAGGATGGCCTACACACTTAGAGAAGTCTTTTGTTTTAACGTTAAGAAATGATTATCATTAGGGGTACCTGGGGGGCTCAGTCGTTAAGCAACTGCATTCAACTCAGGTCATGATCCCAGGGTCCTGTTATGGAGCCCTCCATCAGGCTCCCGCTCAGCGGGAAGCTTGCTTCTCTCTCTCCCACTCCCGCAGCTTGTATTTCCTCTCTCTATGTCTTTCTGTGTGTCAAATAAATAAATAAAATCTTTATTTAAAAAAAAAAAAAGAAATAGTTATCATTAGTTCCCAAGATCTTTGCAATAAACTACTAAACTGATGATTTTTTTTTTTTTTTTTTGACCCAAAGAAATGGAAACCATACAAAAAAAGCCTTGACTTGAATTCCTTTCTTCATTAGGGAGGGGACCTGTGCAGAAAAACATTTTTCTTTTCCTGATGTTAGCTGTTTTCGCTTTCCGAAAAGCCACAGACTTCACAACAGGCAAGAATCCACAGTTAAGGGCACTTCCTGCAGGCCAACACATGGAAACGTTCCTTTTTATTCCCTGACACCCGAAGATTAGGTAACAAGGTCAAAGTTCACCATGCTGGTGAAAGTCTCCTGAAACAAAACCACTCGAAGGGGTGGGGGGCAGCCTCTGAGTCTTAGCAGAGGTAGAGGCCAGGGGGCACACCTGCAGGAGCCTGGGAGGCAGATCCTCTCCCGGACCCATGTGCCAGCTGATTCATCTTCAGGGCATCTCCATTTGGAACAGTTTGTGAAAACAATAGGCGGTGGTATGATCGCTCATTTGCATTTACCTCCAGGCCAACCTCTGTTTAACCTCTCACTGGTACTCTGGCCACTGTATCACTCAAACCTGGACAGAAGATAGCTGAGGATTTGAGTCCTGGATTAAGACGTGATTTCAACTCTCAGAGCGTATTTTGTCTTCTGGAAATGGAGTGGGGTGGGGCAGGGGGAAGAGTGGTGGTGAAAATACCTGCTTCACCAGGTTATTTTATTTTTATTTATTTATTTATTTATTTGACAGAGAAAGAGAGAGAGAGAGAGAGAGCAAGATCACAAGTAGGCAGAGAGGCAAGCAAAGAGAGAGAGGGAAGCAGGTTCCCAGCTGAGCAGGGAGCCCGATGCAGGGCTCAATCCCAGGACTCTGAGATCATGACCCGAGCTGAAGGCAGAGGCTTTAACCCACTGAGCCACCCAGGTGCCCTCACCAGGTTATTTTAAGAATTAAGTGACTTTGTGATTAGGAAATGCTTAGCAGAGTGGCTTGTAAAAGTGCTCAGCATAAAATCCCCAGATAACTCTTGAAGATCCGTCCCCTTCCTCCTCCTTCATACTGGTTTCCAATGACTGCTTGTGTTTCTGCCCTCTTAAAGCTCCATTTTCATTTGACTCTTCCTGAGGCCTTTACTAACAACCCCCCCCCAAAAGACACAATGCCTTTGATTTCAGGAAACAATCTCCTGCCCCAATAAGCAAAACATTCTAGGCATATCTCATGCCTTGCAAGCTACAAGTTAATGGTGAACACCAATACCGCCTTTTGGTGTTTGTCTCCTAGGGAGTTTTATTCTGGGCTTTATTATGTCTGCATCTTTAATGAGAAATGTATTCTGTTGCTATGGCATATTGAAATTCATGCCTTCCTCTGGAAGGTGGAATTGTCAGTGCCCACCTGCCTCAGGTTTTCCCTAAGGCATTATGAGATTGAGATCTAGTGGTTTATGAAACTACACTTAATCAGATAAGTCTCACGCTAAACTCAGTGCCTTTGATTTCTAATTTCTGCATTTTAATTTGTCCTGCAGTTCAGTAGCACAGATTTATTGAAGTCTCTGCCAGCCACAATTTTCTCTGACCCGCTACTGTTTTCATAGTTCCTGCAAAATAGGCGGGGGTATAGTGGGAAAGGAAATGAAGGAAGATCGCTGTCATTTATTTCAGATGCCAGGGTGAGGGCCCCCTCGCAGTAGGTAAAATCTAGATAAATGATGTTTCTTCTGGTGCTAGAGTATGTTTCTACGACCAACCCTGGGTTCAGTTTCTCTCCAGGCTCTTCTGAACAGATCTCATTTCCAGTATCTCTGAGCTGGTGAAACGTCCTTTCAAATGAGTCAAGGGATTTAACAAAGCACAGCGTCTTTCTCATTACACTGCAAGGATGCACAATTTGCTGTTGGCATTCAGAGCCCCAGTGTCCTGAGATGTGAGCTCCGGTTTTGAAATCTTTATGGCATGATGTCGCTGCGGCTGACAAGTACGACAGGTTACCCCCTGACTCTAGCAAGAATGGTGCTGCGGGGTGATCTGTCACTCTCATCTGAGATCCAAATAAAAGTCAGACATTTTAAACTCTACCCGCCATGTTCAATCTAGAATTGAAGAGGAAATAAACCTTCGAGTCCAGTGAGGCCATGGACCAGCAGAAACTTAGAGAAAAGTTTCAGCAGTACCAGGAATTTGCCAGTTTTTTAACTTGCCGTTTTAAGGATGTTAAAAATCCAACGGCTGATGCCTATCACCATTGTTTTATAAAAGAATTTTATAAAATTCTAATTCTATATAATAATATAATATCTATATAAGGTCTAACAGTAGAAAAGACAAGTCTTTTTTTTTTTTTTTTTTTTTTTTAAAGAGAGGAGCTATAGAGGAAGAGGGAGAGGGGAGGGAGAATTTCCAGCAGACACCCCAGAGAACATAGAGCCCAAAGATAAGGAGCTCAATCTCACACCCTTGAGATGATGACCAGAGCTGAAATCAAGAGTTGGATGTTTAACTGACAGAACCACCCAGGGGCCCCTAAAAAGCACAAGTCTTAGATTTTAAAATAAACAAATTCGGCTTTTTTAATAACTCACTACATAATCCCCCTCCTCCTTCCCTTTGCTTCCTTCCCTTGCTGCAAAGGGATTGAAAACATCGTCAGAGATCAGCATTGCTTTGGGAATCACCAATAAATGAACCTCCTCCTTTTAAGATGAGGAAACCAAGGCTCTCTGAGGTGAACTGAATTAATGAAAGCTGGGACTAGAGCCCAGATCTCCTGGCTCCTTGTCTAGTATTTATTTGCTCTGCCTTTTTGTAATGGAATTCAGGGTAATGGCCCAGAGGTACAGCAAGATCCTGGAGTGTCTTCTTAATCACCAAATGCGATGATGCTATCTTCTCTAAAGTGGTGATGTGAAGTGCTGTGTTCTCACCATTTAAAAAACCACAATACGTGTAAGAAGATTCTTTAGTGACTAGCTCATGGACTTGTTTAGCTACTAGTCTTTAAAACCAATGACGACAAACAAACCCAGAAAGTTAAAATTGAGGTCATTCATAAAGATTCATCATTAAACATTTATGGTACATTTAAACAGTGTGTTGAGGAGCTTTGGGGGCTGATGGAGTCCACAGTTTGTGGTGGTTCTAGAATCCCCTTTACAAAAGCAAAAGTCTGAGTCACTAAGTTATATGATTTACACACCACACTTCCCATTTTCCATACTGTTCTTCTTTTTAGTGTCTACATCCACATTCTTGTCTCTGGCCTCAAAGGTTAAGAGACACATCCTAAGCACTACATTTTAATTTTGGTCTTCCTTCTCCAAGTTGACCATGGGGTATTAGGCCCTGTTTATGAGTTACTATCCCTTGGAACCACTCCCCAACTTTGGGATCCACTCTTGGGGAGCACCAACGTGGCTCTCCTTCTACTTCTCTACTTCTCTTCCTTTGGTGACTTCTCTTCCTCATTCTGACATCAGACAATGGACATTCCCCAAATTCCATCCTTAAACCTTCACTCCCTATAAACTCAAATTTTCTCCTCTCCTATGATCACTACCTCAAACCACCACCACTTCTAAGCCCGCATCTTTATTATCAGCTCTTCCAAGTCCCAGAGTCACTTTCCTAACTCTAGGCTGAATATTTCCAACTGTGTGCCACCATTTCCTCAAACACAACATGACTAGAACAGAAGTCATTACCTAAGTGTGAGCCTTCTCTACTAACCCCATTCTCCATACCAACTGGCTGCTGCTTCTTCCTGATGTCTCTCTGTCTCTCTCTGTTATCAGTATGACCATCCATGGAGGAAAAGTGCCTGGAACCAGGGACATGGGCAAGGGAACCAGCAGAAATGCTGAGCACCACTCTGTAAAAATAGGAGGAACCCTGCTTCTCCCAGTCACGCCACCTCTGCTCTGGCCTCCAGACTGAGTTTGAGATATAAGAAACAAGTAATATCTCCAATAAATAGTCACCTCTAAAAAGCAAAGACAGGATTCAGGAGTTAATGAAAGAAAATGAGCTTTGCCAAGGAAGGCAGCTGTGATTCTTATAAAATGGGCAGCATGTCTACCTGGATCAATAAATTTCAGTCTCTTCAGCAGAGAAACCCACGCTTTGAGTCCTGCCACCAACACATATTAACTTTTGTGACTTCAAGTAATACTATGAACCTTTCCTTGCCTCCATTCCCTTTTATGCAAAATGAAAATAAAATGAAAAACAGGTAATTGGGTGGTGGAAGAATTGAAATAGTTGATATCTGCAAAACTTTTAGAATAATGATTGGTAATAAACAGATGCTGAGTTACTGTCTGGTTTCCCTAGAAGCAGACCCCGAGTCAAGGCTTTGGGAGATGATCTCAGGAAATACTTGTAACGGGGAAGTGAGACAGGGAAGGGAGGGAAGTCAGCAAGGGGTGAGGTATCAAGCCAGTCACCACTGTGAGAAAGTAGAGCCTAATCTCATTAGGGACCTCTGGGGGTTCAGTGAAGAACATCCACCTCAGAGTGACCCCTTCCCAAAAGGATAAGGAAACTGGGGTATTTACATGCTATCTCTAGTCAGTCAGTGGTTGAAAGCTGCTTCCAGGCGTGTCAATTCTCTGGTACGTCCACCTCCTCCAGCTGCCAGAGAAAGCCCTCAGGCAGTTGGAAATTGGGCCGGCAAGTGCCCTACAAGAGTAGAGCCCAAAGAGATACAGGAGGACATTGTCTATGCTCAATAAATCTGCTATCATCATCATCATCACTGAAGTCCAAAGGCAAAATGAAAGAAAGCTGGGCTCTTCTAGGTAAAACTAATGGGAGGGAGAGGAGGTTATGAGCCCAGGATTTGGCACTGGGAGCCCAATTCTCTCATCCCAGGTGAGGTACCAAGTCAACCCTACAGAATGTCAGAGATGTACAGAGCAGTTTGTGGATCACACTCATGACCTACTAGGAATGACCAGAAGAAGGTAAAAATCCCCTTCTCTCCTCTAGAAACGGCAGCTTAGTTTTAGAGACCAACCATATGCATCACACAGTAAGATAAGCAGCAAAGGAAGTTAGGACTTATTAAGTGTCCAAAGAGTTGGAGCAGACGCTGTTTGGAGAGGTGAGATTGCAGCTGGCTGGGGCAAGCAGAATGGGCTCTGTTGATTAAAGAGGATTAAACTAAACCTTATAGAATGATTCATTTTCAACTAGAAGAACACAGCCATGCCAGGATTTCCAGGAGGTAGCAATATACTGATTGAACCAAAGAGCTCCCCCGATCTAGATCCTGGCTGTCAAAATGGAAGGTCTGGGGGCTGGGACAACTGCTTAACACAATCCCTCAGTTATCCTGCGATTACAGAGTGGTTTTTTTTGTTGTTGTTGTTTTGTTTTTGTTTTTGTTTTTGTTTGCTAGTGGTGATGCCTTTCTCCCCTAAGCCACCAGTCTCAGGCAGATACAACTTTCAATCTCTCTCTCTTGACTGCTTCACTAGCCTTCCATTTTAAACATTGTCTCTAATACCATAATAATAGCTATCAACAACTTTGTGAAGTTGTTGCCATTTTACAGAGGAGGAAATTGAGAGTAAGAGTTAAGGAATCTCCCTAAAGTCTCACCACTGAGCTTGTGCTGGCACCCTAGTGTATCTTTTTCAAAGCCAGACTAAATCACTATGCTTGATGCCTGCAGTTCAAAGCAAAGTTCAAGCAAAGAAGATCTCTTAATTACTTGAAATTTGGGATCAGCAAATTAGATCTTGCAAATTGATCTGAAGCACTTGTATTTATAGGTTGTTTAGTCTCCCTTAGTGTCAACACAGCTATGGGAAATTTTTCTAAGGCTACTTCTATCCCAGCAGCTGCTACCAGCTTATGGAAAACAAACTGGGGTAGGACAAAAGGGAAGAGATTGAAATTCATTTGAGTGACAGCTTTTTTACCTTGGTCAACAGATGGTACATTTGTAGCATTCTTGGATCTGTAGGAGTGGAAGAATTCCTTGAGATCTGAGTTCAGCCCTCTTTCTGCAAAACTGTAAGGTTTGTTCAGTACTTAACATTCCATCTGTTACCTTTTGGCAGTTGTCGTTTTTCTTTAATCAAAGGTACTCATTACTTGAAGATTCCTTTTACTATATCAGATGTGTTAAAGATTCATTCATTCATTCATCCATAATAAGACAGCTTAGAAAGGTAGAGAGGGTAAAATATTATCCTGCATCTACATATAAGAAAAAGGAGATGATCAATAATGACCCTTTAATTTGCTGTTTCCTTTTGCAGACAGCCCGCTCCTCCCACCCCAATCAATTTCCCCAGAACAAAAGGCTCTTCAAGATTCTGGAGTAGATCACAGCAGACACAGCCTCCATTCAGGGCTCCTTGTAAGTGACGGCTCTCCGGTCCCTGAAGCCAAAGGTCTTTCCCCCATTTTTCAGTGGATAACTCCATGACCAGGTGCTGGAAATTCTTTGGGTAAAACCACACCATGACGAAAGGGTTCAAATAGAAAAAGAAGGTGGTGGAAGACATTTCCCAAATACTTCAGAGATCTTTTAGGATATTCTGGGCTCAGCGAGGAGCTGGGCTCTCTGGGACCACCTGTGCATGTGGACGTGCCATTCCAAATTTAGAACTGCATGAAGCTAGCAGGAGCTGGGGAAGTTAGCATAGAAAATTTAAGACCAACTCCCAAAGGGACAGCAATTAGTCTTAATTGCCCACTGGTGCCACTGTGTGTTCCTCTAGAAGGATATACACAGTGATCCTTACCTAAATTTTTAATGATGATGATGGTGCTGATGACAGAGTAGCAGGAGCAGCAGCAGGCTGACATTTACTGTGCATTTACTGTGTGTTACACACTGTTTGGTTGTTCATATATATTAACTCATTTAGTCGGAGAGTAGCCCTGTGAAGTCAGTATTGTGATTACTGGCTACATTTTACAAAGTTACCTGAGGCATAGAACTCAAGTTTCTTGCCCGAGGTCACATAGTTAATAAGTGGTGGGATTTAAATTTGGGGAGTCTATATTACTGTGTAACAGATTACCCCCAAACTTAGTGACTTAACACAATACTTATTCTCTCACAGCTCTGTGGATCGGGAATCTGAACTTGGCTTTGCTGGGTCTTCTGACTTCCGGGTCTCTCACGGGGCTGCCTTCAAGATAGAAGCAAGCCTGCTCATACTGAGGCTGTACGATGGAAGGATCTACTGCCAACATCCTGTTGGCCTCCTGTTTATTGACAGGATTCGGTTCTTTGTGGGCTGTTGGACTGAGGTTGCAGCTCCTCTCTGACAGGTGGACAAAGGCTGCTCTCAGTTCTTTGCACATGGGCTTCTCCACAAGGAAGCTTACAACGTGATAGTTTGCTTCCTTAGAATAACTAAGCACGAAGTTTCAGAGAGAGAGAGAGAGAAAGAGATCGAAAGTGCTGTCAAGATGGAAGTCACAGTATTTTGTGACCTAATTGCACAAGTGACATCCCATCACTGCCATATTCATGCTATTCATTAAAAGTGATTCACTAGGTCCAACCCACACTCAAGAGTGGATAATACAGAAATTGTGACTACAGAGGTAAGATCACAGGGGGCCACCTTAAAGGATGCCTCCCCACATAGTCTGATACAGAGCCCAAGGCCTTGACCAAGAGAGGAAAGGGGGTCGCACATTTCCTCTACGGTTAAATTCAGAAGAACCAAATCTATCTCAATAGACAGTATAAGAACGTAGGGCTGGGGAAGTTCTAGCCCAGAGGCCAGCTCTAGCCAGGAGCTAGAGTTAATTAGTTCAAGTCACTTGAGCTTCTAGAGTTCTATTTTCCTCCCTGAAAACTCTCTAAGCTATGCCATTCACTGTAAGTGCGAGGAAAGTGAGAGTTGCAAATAATGATTATTTTTTAAATTCCTATTTTGAAGTTAGTGATGGGGTGCCTGGATTGCTCAGTTGGTTAAGCACCTACGTTCAGCTTGGGCCATGATCCCAGAGTCCTGGGATTGAGCCCCACATTGGACTCCCCACTCATCAGGGAGCCTGCCTCTCCCTCTCCCTCTGCCTGCTGCTCTCTCTGCTTGTGCTCTCTTTGTCTCTCTCTCAAATAACTAACTAAACTAAATAAATAAAATCTTTGAAAAATACAAATAAAAAAAATCAAGTTAGTGATGAGAGCAGTTTACCTCAGGACATCACTCTTCCCTCTTCCTCTCTTTTTCTGTCCTTTATCTTTCCCTGTATAATTTTATATGTCTCTCTGTGGCAATTTCTCCACTTTCACCCTCTGTCTCTCCTCAATTCCTCTCCCACCTGACCAGCTTTCTCTTCTTATCTTCTTATTGTTTCATACTTTTCTTCATCCTTGATCCTTCTTAGGCTCTAGGTTGCTTTAAATTTAATTTATAAAAAGTTTTTAGGAAGAAACAAGTCCGCCAAGCAAATTCACAAGAAGGCAGTATGATGGTCAGCTCCATGTGTCAACTTGACTAGGTGATAGTGTTCAGTTATTTAATCAAACACAAATCCACGAATCCAGGTATTGTTGGGGTGAAGGCATTTTGTAGATGTGATTGAGATCTGCAATCAGTTGACTTTATGTAAAGGAGATTATCCTGGATAATCTGAGCAGGACCGATGCAATACATTGAAACCTATTTCCTTCTTAGCAGCAGAAGAAATCTTCCTTGTGGACTTAGTTCTTGTCTGAGAGTTTCCAGCTTCCTTGTCCTTTCTTGTCCTGACACTGTGTCCTACAGATCTGGGACTTACCTAGCCCCCACAACTGCATAAATCAATCACTTTCAATCATTTTATATAAATATATGTATACTTATTTATATAAATACATTATATGTGTGTATGCATATAAATTTCTATCTAAATCTAAGTATGTAAAACAATACAGAACCTACTGATTCTGTTTCTTGGGTGGGATCCTGAACAACACAGGTGGGAATGTCCAATAGTTCTGATAGGGTCTTTATAGCAGTTGGGAGAGGGAGGTATGAAAGAAGAATTGGATAACTCAAAGAGATGAACTTTCAGAGCTACTATTTTTTTTCCAGATGAGAACTATGGACATCCCTCAAGTTATGCCATGCTGGTTACCAAATTGGTCTGAATTAGTAGTCCTTGATGATACGATCTTCAGGCTTTTTCAGTCACTCTTCTCTGTCCATCCGAACTTCTTTGTCATGTTTTCCATTCTCAAAGGGAACTACTTGCTAGCAAATTGTTCTACTACTCTGTTTCATTCACACTTACATTCCTAGCTCTGAGTCTTGCACATTTATGCCCCTTAATATATGTTAATTTAAAAGATGATTGATGAATTTAAATTTAACAAGGGCATTCAATGTCTTTTGTTTGTTTGTTTATTCATTTCTTAAAAATTTTAATTCCAGTACCATTGACATAAAGCATTTAATTAGTTTCAGGTGTACACTGAATGTCTTCACCCAGAGATAAGACTAAAGATCAGGATCATGCACCACAAAGGGTCCGTGAAAAAGAAATAATTGAGGGCAAGAGCACCTCTCCATGATTTGTAAATCCTATTTATGAATAAACTACTTGGGTATCTACCTAATTGGCCACCCATAGTTATGCTACATTTCTGTGTCTGTACCAAAATGTGGTCTTAGACAAACACTAAGCCATGCGCGCTGCCTGTGCCCAAACTCTGCACGAAGATCACTCATCTCCAAGTGTGGTCTGAGATGCCTAGAGGTTCCTAAAACACTTTCAGGGGGTCTGCTAAGTCCTCCTTTCCCAGCTACTTATCTGTGCAAGGCTGCATTTTCTTTTATCTTTTTATTTTTTTTAAGATTTTATTTATTTATTTGACAGACAGAGATCACAAGTAGGCAGAGAGGCAGGCAGAGAAAGAGGGGAGGAAGCAGGCTCCCTGCTGAGCAGAGAGCCCGATGTGGGGCTCTATGCCAGGACCCTGGGATCATGAACTGAGCCGAAGGCAGAGGCTTTAACCCACTGAGCCTCCCAGGGGCCCCAAAGCTGCATTTTCTTCATAGACTTCGATCAAAACAACATATCACAACAGATGATAAATAAGGAAGCAGAGATGAAAATCATGTTCTCCTTTATTAAGTCACCCATTAAAGAGATTTGAAAAAGCTTAGAACAATGCCATTTTTTCACTAATTTGTTGAGAAATGCAGTTATTTTTCATAAAGTATGTCACATGCAATGAGGGTATTCTTGTTATATCAAAATAACAATAAATGTAATAAAGAACTATTTTTAAAATTTTTTTAATTTCTAATATGATAAATATTATTAGATACAATCCACACTAAAAAAAGCTCTTTGTGTCTTCCATAATTTTCAAGAGTGTAAGGAATCCTAAAACCTAAAAGCTTGAGATGCTGCTTCTAAAAATCATTAATCATGTTTCTGCTGGACCAGAAAGCACCATGTGCCTCTAGAGGTGACTGACTGGTTGGTCCCAGGAATTGGGAACTGTTTAGAGTGACATGTAACTTCGAGTCTGTCCCATTTGCTTGCCGCCAAATCCACATCAGAAGGTCATGTTTCATATTCCTTCTTATCTTCTACAGAACCCAACAGAACCATGAGCACACATATGGACTGATTTTTATTAATCTTCAACTTTGCAAAATGTATTCATTTAGAATAAGGAGATATCTACCATACAGCTTAAGAAGCATAATGTCAGTCTCAAAGGCTAAAACTCAAGCAGTGTGGGAGACCCCTTTCCTCAGCCCAGAGAATGGAGCCTTTTCTTATGAGCCCATGAAGTTACCATGTGCAGGAGATTTTGAAGTTTTCCTTTTGTTAGAGAAATAGGCAGCATATGGTAGCAGTTTTACAGCGTGGGGTCTTAGGTGAACTATTGATTAGTGCCTGGCAATATAGAACCCAAAGTGTATGACTTTTACACATACTCTATTCGAGTACAGTTTAAAAAAAAATTTTTTTTTTTGCTTACCAAGAGAGAGACAGCACAAGCAGGGGGAGCGGCAGGCAGAGGGAGAAGCAGGCTCCCCGCTGAGCAAGGAGCCTGATGGGTGGGGCTCCATCCCAGAACCCCAGGATCACAACCCCAGCTGAAGGCGGACACCCAGCCAACGGAGCCACCCACGTGTCCCTTGAGTACAGTATTTAAGTCCAGACTAGATTGTGGCTATAAGTGCTGAGTCAAAGTTCATCTTACTGGCTGTGAGATCTGGAGCAAATTTCTTATGCTCTATCAGCCCCACTTGCCCTCCCTGTTTAACGGGAACAGCAGTATTATGCCTTGAACTGTTGGAGGTGAAAATCAAATGATGTAATTGTACAGCAAGCTCTCAGCCTGGGTGCCTGGCACAGTGAGAGAACTGGAAAAAATGTCAAGTACTGCTATTAACTATCTAATACTCCTTTGTGTTCGGCAGACTAGCGGGGCTGGGAAATGGACTTTCTGTTCTTATTTGGTAGTTAATATTTAATATGCTAAGCACTGGAGAGACCTATTGTTTCCCATAGTCCTTGCTGAGAATGCAAAAGGGAAAAACAGATCTGGTCTCTTGTCTCCTTTTTCATTCTCAGCAAAAGCCCAAAGGTGGAGGAAAAGGAGGAAGAGGAGGACAACCACTCATTTACTAAAGAAAATGGGCTTCCCCCCTCTCCCCTGGACCTGCTGCAGGTGAGTTTGCAACAACCCCCTTCACTCCGACCAGATCCTATCTGTGTCCGAATGGGAACTTCTCTTGTTGGAGCAGAAAGGACACAGGGTTGATTGGCCCGGGCAGTGTGTCTGTTTGCTGTGGGTCCTCAGGCTGCCTACTAAGTCTCGGGGCAGAGTTGGTTTTCAGGTCTGGGGCCTGGAAAACACATTCCTTAATGGGCACGTATTTGCAGTGTGACACAGGGCTTGGAAGCCCCAGCACCATAGACCGGAGCAGCTGCCTGACTTGTTTCCCAGGAAAGGCTGTCTTCATGAGATATTATTAGGGATGAATGCTGTGAGCTCTGAACGCTGACGGAGGACAGCAGCCACCTAACTTCAAAGGCTCCCGCCTCTCCGGCCCCCCTGAGAGCTGGGCTGTGTCAGCCACAGGCCCAAAAAAGATCTTTCATCGAGGAGAGAGAGCACTGTGACTTGCCCAGTAGCTGCATTTGAGAATCAAAGGGCTGATTTCAGGCAGTGATAACGCTGTTTGTCTGGAGAAGAGCTCTGCTGCTTTCATGTGCCACCGAAGGAATAGAGAGCCGCAGGAATTCAGACCCAAAGGCTGGCTCTGGTCTGTGCTTGAATTAAACCCAAGGTAAACAAGAAAACACCTGCCACTTCACCAGTGATGTACTTGGCACCAGGAGACGCAAACTAATGCAGGGGGTTGGGACAGCAGGGTGTTGGAAATGAGCTGGACCCATCCACTTGTTCTAGAAGATGGTACCAAAACAGTACAGAAGTTGAGAGTAGCAATGCCATGTAATGTCTGCAAAGAAGCAATAAAATAAAATAAAATTTGTTAAATGCAGGTTATTTCACCAGAAATGTGAAAGGCCAAGGAAAGAGCATAACAAAACTTTTTGTTTAACAGGCTGCTTCCATTAGCAGCAGACAAAGGAGGAGGAAATAGGTTTCTACTTGCCTGTCAGGAATTTGGGTAACATCATGAGGATTCTGTCACTAAACTAACAGTGGGGAGGAAAAGAGGGAAGCTAATGGAACACAAGCCTCGGTGAATTGTTTTGTTTTGTTTTTGTTTTTTAAAGATTTTTATTTATTTATTTATTTGACAGACAGAGATTACAAGTAGACAGAGAGGCAGGCAGAGAGAGAGGAAAGGAAGCAGGCTCCCTGCTGAGCAGAGAGCCCGATGCAGGCCTCCATCCCAGGACCCTAGGACCATGACATGAGCCGAAGGCAGAGACTTTAACCCACTGAGCCACCCAGGCACCCCTGTTTGTTTTGTTTTTTAAGTGAGCTCTATGCCAGTGTGGGGCTTGAACTCACAACCCTGAGATCAGAGTCACATGGTACACTGACTGAGCCAACCAAGTACCCCACCTTGGTGAATCTTTAAAACATGAGTGAGCATCAAAAACTAATGATGCACTGTATGGTGACTAACATAACATAATAAAAAGATAGGATAAAAAACAAATAAGCCATCAAAAAAAATAAATCAATAAAAAATAAAATATGAGTGGCCCTCTTCTGTTAGGAGTGGCACAATCCACCTTTACATTCCAGGCAGCAAGTTCCAAATATGGAAGGGCATGATTTTCTACATACTCTTTTGACGTAAAGAAACACCTCCAACCATCGACAACAATGAGGCAATAGCAGGGATGAAAAATAACCAAGGCGAGAAATAAAAATATCAAGTAGCAAACAAAAGTTTCATTCACTGATGAAAGAAACAGGATTTTTAGAAACAAGGCAGAATGAACAGGAAAAAGTGGGAGATTGTGGGCACGCTTATTTCAATTTTCTAACTATATATTCTTGGTTAAGTATATGTTCTCAACAATTTGGAGTTCACTCCAGATTCTAAATCTCCCTTCTGGAGGTTCACACCTCTACATAATTAGGTTAGGTCGCCCTCTAATGGCAAGAAGCTATCCTAGCATCTCGTAAAGCCCGTGTATCTTCTGGTAGCGTCTGGGATTGGAGTTGAGTATTTGGTATACAGCGCTTTCACACAGAGCAAATATGAAGAAACCATAAACACCTAATTATAGTTCCTGTGAATTTCTTGTAAAGAGTTCAGAAAGCAATTTGATATCCCGAAGAACTGAAGGAATATTTAGGGCACTATTGTATCAAAAGGGGTGTCTTTAATAGGGATACTGTGTTACTGAGATTAATCAAATATCTGCTAAAAAAAAAAAGCTTTCCCTGTTGATGGCAAATAAAGCATTCTGATTTATACAGATACGTTCTCAGCCAAGACAACCTTCATAAACCTCATTGAACCTCCAAAGGAAAAAAAGGCCAACAACCATTGAACATATCTGAGATAAGAAAAAAATTAATAACTGAATTTCAGGAATTGTTTTAAGCAACAAGATTAGTCAACTAATGATTCTAATCTTGATGCTGTCATTATCTAGCTGTGTGTTTTTGGATTTCATTAGATCCCACTAGATTTCCTATTATTTTTCTTAAACTACCTCCAATATCACTTGTGACCCAAATATTAGCCAAATTATTATAACTCAATATTAATTCTCTCCAGGAGACTGTAATCAACACAAGCCCTATAGCGTGTACATACACATTGTAAAGATAATGATAAAATTAGTGAATGCATGAGGAAATTGTCCTCTGATTACGTGGAAGACACTGGGGAAATACGGCAGAAGTAAGCACTGAAGTTGACATGTTATGGGTACAGCCATGAGAGAGAGCCTGGCAGTTAATTTTCAAGCTCAGATTTTGGAGAAAGAGGCTGTAATGAATCCAGCTTTGGTCAGAGGCTCACACAGGTCTAAATAACTGGAGGTATGAGGAGGGTCACTGGGATGGGACAGGGCAGAAAATTCAATAGATGTCCATGGCAGGCACAAACACGTATCAGTCTTAAAAAACTGAATGATCTCTTGCTTTGACCCTTAATAAGTGTGTGTTTATGCTGCCACTATTGTTGCTGATAATTAGAAGTACATATTTTTCATTTATCTCATTAAATTTAGGTAATATGACCAAAGCTATATTATTCAGTTAATATATTCTAACCCATGCCACAAAAAGGTTTTATGGCCCTGTAAAAGATTTCTTACAAGGAATATGGCATAATAAAAAAAATTAATCTCTAAGATAAAAATGCATCTGAGCCTTAAATGTCCTCTATAAACCTCTATAATTTGGGGAAAAAGTCAAATTTTAATAAGATTTGAGACAAGAACGAAGATCATTGATGGGAGTACTCTTACTATGTTTTTGCCTAATATTAAAATTCATACATTGGCTATTTCCTCTAGCATTGCAAACCAGTAGGATTATTAATGTCTATTTTATTAATTAGGGGGAAAAATCAAAGGTTTTCTCAAGATCACAGAAAAAGTCCTTAAAGAGTCATCATGGTTTTTGTGTGATCCATCCATCCAACCATCCACCCATTCATTTATTCATCAGGTGTTTACTGAGCCAATCTGCATACTTTGTACCTGCCCTCATAAGGGTATCAAACTGGGGTTCCCTGGGTGGCTCAGTCAAAGCGTCTGCCTTTGACTCAGGTCACGATCTCAGGGAACCGAGAAGAGGAGGAAGCTGTTAAGAGGCTAAAGCCTATTCCGGCATCTTCACTTAATCAACATTCACTATGTATCTTGCCCTGGGCTAAACACTAGCTGTAACAGATGAAGAAGACCTATGTCCAGATCTCAGAATTTTCACAGCCTCCTTTTCACAGAGAATTCACAGATCTGAGAATTTTCACAGCTGGACATGGGCCATCCACTTCCTACATAATGTGGTCAGTCCGGTGATGGAGAACACACAGGGGCCACAGGAGAGGAACAAGAGATCGGGGGGAGGCATTTGTCTTATAGGATGCCAAGAAGTTGAGTGGATGGAAAGAATGAGAAAGGACTTTCTAAGATGGAAGAGAAAAGTCAAGTGAAGGCCCAGAGAATGAGAAGAAACTCATGTCAAAAGAAGTTACTTGTAGTTCTGTGTTGTTGGACCTTCAAGTGTAAATCACTATTAAGTCAGATTTTTTCCTTTCCTGTACTTGAGACATTAGGGTTAGAAACTAAGTAAAGTCTTTACATTCATCAATTTTTAATCTTTGTATTATTGTTTTGCCCACTTATAGTAGTCTTAGAATATCTTTAAAGTATCAGAGGTTTGTGTTCAGTGTTTTCTCAGGGTACAGGTTACTGGAAAATTTGATGAACATTCTATTTCTACCTTCTTCCTAGTCCTTGACTCAGAAAAATAAAAGGCTGAATAGTGTAGCAGCAAGTCCAAAGCCTTTCAGTATTCTCTAGAGGTCTCCTGCCAAATTGACATTAATCCAGCAATCAACAGCTCACACATATGGTTGTCTAATTAGCTAACACTCTGCAGTAATGAGAGCTAGTATGGCTGTTTATGGCCAGGAATGGTAGGTTAGGATAACTTGGAAGGGGTCCAGATATAAAAGCACACCCACCAAAGGGGAGACCTGGCACCAGAAGGTGATACACATGTCAGTGCTGGAGGGAACCCAGTCCAACAGGTAGCAGCCAGGTTCTGGAAATTACGGTAACTGATAATAAGCAGGATATAACAAGTGGGAATGGCAGAAAATGAGAATTAAATAACGTGATGACCTTATTCCAAAAAGTGAGTGGGGCAGGGTGATAAGGCAGGAATTTGGAAATCTAGGAGGACATTTATCAGCAAGAAAACAATCTATGATCCAGTGAAACCCCAGCTTCTGGTCAAGTTCATGAGCAGGACTTCAACTCCCAGGGAAGATATAGTAAGATCAATGCGTAGGTCCTGGAGTTAAAAAAAAGGACCACAAATGTAGCAGAGATAAGTAGTAGAGCACGGAAAGCAATTAATTACTGGTCTATGAAATGTGTAGGACTGATGATTCACAGACCTGTACCCCTGGGACCAATAATATATCATATGTTAATTTAAAAAAAAAAAAAAAAAAACGAACTGAGTCTAGTTACCAGAACTTAGACACCTAGTGGGAACTTGGTTTCAGAAGCAAGAAGCAGACTAGAAACGCAGCAGGCACAGAGCTGGACAGGCCACAAGTGTGACTCGGACTAGATCCCCTGATGGCCTCCGAGTAAAGCTGAACCTGCTGTTGGGGGATCAGTGGCCCAACACTTAGGGAGAGGAGAGCTCCGGGAATCTGCATGTCAATAGTAATAAGCAGCTCATACTTTACACCTGGTTCACACTGTAAGACTCGGTCACAGGACTTGCTCAGTTGGGGATGCCTCTGTTATTCCCCTGAGTCTTCCATCTTACAACCTGATCACAAAAAGCCATGAAATGATGCTGATACAGCTTGCCCTCACTGTGGGAAGCTGACTTCCAGTGATTGCTGCTCCCCGCCCCGCCTTTTTTTTTTCCCCTTTAAACGCTCACAGCCTTGTGTTTCATAATCTATCCTAATTTTGCTGGGTGGGGATAACATAAAACTCCAAACAATGCCAAGTAAAATCCAATAAAGGGAGAGGGTGATTCCATGACTGGAGAGAATATACGGACACTTTCAGGTGATACATGCATTCATTCTTGAAAAAAATGAAGAGTGAATATCAACTGTGGGATGGAAGTGGAGAGAATGATCCATTAAGAACAGTCGGAGATGATGTTAGACCGCATAACCCAGTCTGGCTGGGTATAAAAAGATAGATTGGAGAGAGCAGGAGGCAGGTATTTGAAGCCAAAGAATATGAACTTTGCTGGGGATGTAATGGGCAGCAACTAAAAGTATTTTCCTGGCCATAGTGGAGCTTTAAAAAGAGTGATGTTAAGAGTGAGAAAGTATCAGACTCCAAGGGGGCGATATTCTATGAAATTATTGGGGCTGTATGCTTTAAAGTATGACTGCTGTGAAAGATCAAGACTGAGATACTATTCCAAGTAAACTAAATAAACATGAAAACTGAATGTAATAGGTGATTTGAAGTTTGTTTGTTTGTTTGTTTTTCCCTCTAAGGGCATTATTAGGATAACTGGCAAAAATCCAAATAAGGTCCATACACTAGAAAATTACATTGTGTCAGTGTAATTTCAGATTTTGATAATTGTATCATGATTATGTTTGAGAATGTTATTCTTTTGGGAAAATGTACCCTGAAGCATTTAGGAGTAAAAGGACCTATATATGAACTGTCAAATGGTTCAGAAATATAGCTGTATACACATGTACATGTATGTGTACATAATGTGTACATAGTTACACATACATATAGTATGTGCATATGTCTGTATGTTCCCATCTATTTACAGAGAGAGAAAGAAATGGAAAATGTGATTAAATATTAATATTTGGGGAACCAGGTGAAAGGTTGTTCTGGAATTCTTTGTACTTTTCTTCCAACCTTTCCATAGACCTAAAATTATGTCAAAATAAAAGTTAAAAGAAAAAAGAAAATTCATAATGTGGTGATGGAGTTTAGTATAGTAACTGCTTGGGAGGCACTCCAGGGGCTAGGGTAATTGTCCTGGTCAGAGGTGTTAAGTGCCAGGTGGGGACAGGAAGAGACAGGAGAAGGAAGTGAGAGGCATTCTACAGGTAAAGATTCCTGTATCTTGCAACTCAATAGATAGGATATAGGAGCTCAGACTCCTTGGAGTTCTCAAGTCAAAGGACCAGAGAAAATGGGATCACCTACAGAGCTAGAAACGTCTGCTTCATGATCATGGTAGAGAATTACTTCTAAGATTTCAAAATAAAAACTCTAATTTCAGGAAAGAAGCATGAATGGAAAAATATAGACTGAGACTAGAATCGTTGAACACATAATAGGTAAGCTGAACATTTTTTTGTTGTTGTTGAAGTATCTAATTAAATTTAATTGTGGCCCAGCTGGTAAATTTTTATTTGTGCAACCAGCCAGAAAAGAGTGGCATTAGTCCCCGAAAAAGAGTGCTGCCTACTGAAAGGTAAAAAGTGAGCAAAGGTAAAAATCTCACCATCGTGGTGAGATTTGCTTTAAGAGTGCAGGCTGGCGGGACGCCTTGGGTGGCTCAGTTGGTTGGACGACTGCCTTCAGCTCAGGTCATGATCCCGGAGTCCCAGGATGGAGACCCACATCAGGCTCCCAGCTCCATGGGGAGGCTGCTTCTCCTTCTGACCTTCTCCTTGCTCGTGCTCTCTCTCTCGCTGTCTCTCTCTCTCAAATAAATAAAAATAAAATCTTAAAAAAAAAAAAAAAAGAATGCAGCCTGGGAGCTGCACCCACTCTGGACACCTGGCCCCTCCTTGAGCCTATAGTCTTGCTCTGGTCCGTGTCCTTACCAGGTCAAGCATGTGACAGGAGCTTCCAGGTGCCCTCTCATTCGTACTTCCATATCTTGAAATTTTAAGCATCCATCCTCTTTGTTTTTCCCAGAAAGATTCTTCTCTTATCAATGATTATGGTAGAATGTATTATTTGTTTACAATTCTTCCTTTCCACTCTTGTTTGTCAAGTGGACTACTCCACTCACTGACTCTGGACTGGGTCATGTGGATGAAATGACATGCACAGTTTTTTGTTTTTTGTTTTCGTTTTTAAGATTTTTACACACTTATTTGAGAGAGAGAGAGAGAGAGCACAAGAGAGAGGAGGGTCAGAGGGAGAAGCAGGGTCACTCCTGAGCCCTATGCAGGACTTGATCTCCAGACTCTGGGATTGTGACCCAAGCTGAAGGCGGTCACCTAAACACCTGAGCCACCCAGGCGCCCTGACATGCACAGTTCTAAGCACGCATCACCCGTGTCTGCTTCACTTCTTGTCCTCCCTTCCTCTGCGAGAACCACATGTCTTAGATAACGGCTGCTCTTCCAGCCTGTTTCATGTGACCCAATCCCTTGCCAGTCAAGGCAAGCCCAACCAAGCCTAGCCAAACCAAGCAGAGCCACAGTTGGCTCAAGAGGCATATGATAGAGAAACAGAGGTTTATTGTTATAACTGCTGTGTTTTGGGGTTGTTTGTTATACAGCACAACCACAATAAAAGGAGATGAATAATCACCAGGTTCTTGTTTGTTTGGTTTGCAACTTTCCATTCACCTGTTGTGTCTGTTATGAAGCCTTCTTCAAAACTGAACTCTGAGGGGCTGTGGCTTGGTTGTTAAGTGTCTGCCTTTGGCTCAGGTCATGATCCAGGGTCCTGGGATTGAGCCCTATGTCAGGCTCCATGCTTGGCAGGAAGCCTGCTTCTCCCTTTCCCACTCCCCCTGCTTGTGTTCCCTCTCTTGCTCTCTCTCTCTCTCTCTCTCTCTGTCAAACAAATAAAATAAAATCTTAAAAAAAAAAAATAAAGAACTGAACTCTGGCTTTTCTGGTCTCTCTGGCCTCCACCTATAAACTGCCTTTCCTCCGTGGATCATACAGTTTCTGGGCACCCTACCCATAACTCTGACCCATACTAGCGATACCCTGATATTTGCATCCCCACTGGTGTTCACAGGCCCACAGAATATGAAACAGATACAAGGTGGGCAGTATTTAGAATACAGAGGTTCTTACTATGTGAAATTTTGTTATTTAGAAAGCTGTCCTCTTTATAACACAACTGAAAAGGAGTGAAATATGATTGGGAATAGTGAAAATCATGAATGTTCCCATATTCCATACCCAAGAGAAGAAACATACTACTCAAGGAGCAGTTCCACACTCAAAGACTACATGCTGCTACATTGCATGCACTTTTTTTTAAAGATTTTATTTATTTATTTGACAGAGAGAGATCACAAGTAGGCAGAGAGGCAGGCAGAGAGAGAGAGGAAGAAGCAGGCTTCTTGCTGAGCAGAGAGCCCGATGCAGGGCTTGATCCTAGGACCCTGGAATCATAACCTGAGCTGAAGGCAGAGGCTTTAACTCACTGAGCCAACCAGGCGCCCCTGCATGTACTTTTAACAATATGGATATATGGTTTTCAAGAGCACACCTGAGTGGAGGAGAATAGGAGTGCTGAAGGCAGGGACACCAACATCAGTGAGAAGGAACAGCTGATATGTTGATAGAAAGAGAGGAGGAAATAGTCTATTAAAGAATGTATGAGAAAAAACACAAAGCCCAGTGGCAAGTATCCCTATAGACCATGGGACATCTTTGTAGTACCTTAGATCAAAGTAATTACTGGAATTTTCTTTTAAATCTGCATGAAGGGGCACCTGGGTGGCTCAGTCAGTTAAGCCTCTGCCTTCAGCTCAGGTGACAATCCCAGGGTCCTGGGATAGAGCCCCACATCAGGTTCTTTGCTCAGCAGGCAGCCTGCTTCTCCCTCTGCCTGCTGCTCCCCCTGCTTGTGCGTACGCTCTCTCTCTCTCTGTCAGATAAATAAATTAATAGATAAAATCTTTAAATATGCATTTAGTTATCTGAATAAAATTGTTTACTTTTAAAGATTTTATTTATTTATTAGCAAGATAGAGTAAGTGGGAGAGAGAAAGGGAGAGAAAATCTGAAGCAGACTCCCCACTGAGCACAGATCCCGATGCAGGGCTCAATCCCATGACCAAGAGTTGGATGCTTAACTGACTGAGCCACACAGGGGCCCTCTGAATAGAACTGTTTTATGAAAAAATAGTTCTCACACACACATGAAAAAGTGCTCAACATCACTCATCATCAGGGAAATGCAAGTCAAAAACCACAAGATACCACCTTACACCTCTTAGAATGGCTAGTTTCAAAAAGATTAGAGATAACAAATGTTGACCAGGATGTGGAGAAAAGGGAACCCTTGTGCACTATTGGTGGGAATGTAATTTGGTTCTGCCACTATGAAAGACAGTATGGAGGTTTCTCAAAAAATTAACAATAGAATTACCATATGATCCAGCAATTCCACTTCTGAGTATTTATGTAAGTGAAATGAAAGTACTATCTTGAAAAGGTATATGCACCCCCATGTTCACTGCAGCATTGTTTATGACAGTCAAGATACGGAACGGCCTAAGCGTCCATCAAAGCATGAATGGGTAAAAATGTGGTATGCATGCAGTAGAACTACTCAGCCATAAAAAAAGGAAATCTTGCCATTTGCAGCAACATGGCCAGACCTCAAGAGCATTATGCTAAATGAAGCAAGTGAGAGAAAGACAAATACCACATGATATTTGTGAATATGTGAAATTTTATATGTGAAATTAAAAAGAAACAAAAACAGGGGCAACTGGCTGGTTCAGTAAGGAAAGCATGTGGCTCTTTTTTTTTTTTTTTTTTGAAAGATTTTATTCATTTATTTGACAGAGAGAGATCACAAGTAGGCAGAGAGGCAGGCAGAGAGAGAGAGAGGAGGAAACAGGCTCCCTGCTGAGCAGAGAGCCCGATGCGGGGCTCGATCCCAGGACCCTGAGAACATGACCTGAGCCGAAGGCAGCGGCTTAACCCACTGAGCCACCCAGGCGCCCCAAGCATGTGGCTCTTAATCTCAGGGTTGTGAGTTTGGGCCCCGCATGGGATGCAGAGATTACTTAATATCTTTAAGGGGAAAAAAAAAAAAAGAAGGAGGGGAACCTTGCTGGTTCAGTCTGCTAAGCATCTGACTCTTGATTGCAGCTCAGGTCACGATGTCAGGGTGCTGAGACTGAGCCCCAAGGCAGGCTCCGAGTTTAATGGGGAATCTGCGTGAGATTATTTCCCTCTGCCATACTCCTGCTTCCCTCTCACACTCCTCTTTCTCTCTCTCTCTCTCTCTCTCAAATAAATAAATAAATAAATAAACAAACAAATAGATAAAATCTTTAAAAAAGAAGAAACAAAGAAAGACAAATACCTTAGCTGGTAGGTACAGAGAACAGATGAGTACTTGCCAGTGGTTGTGTCTGGGGGTGAAGAAATGGGTGAGGAGAGTAAAAGGTACAAACAGCCAATTATAAGATAAATAAATCATGGGCATGTGATGGACAGCAAGGCAACTATAGTTAATAACACTCTATTGCACAATTGAAAGTTGCTAAGAGAGTAGATCTTAAAAGTTCTCATCAGAAGAAAAAAAAAATTGTAACTCTGTGTGGTGATGGATGTTAACTAGACTCATTGTGGTGATCATTTCATAATATGTGCAAATATGGAATCCTTATGTCGTACACCTGAAACTAACATGTCAAATATACCTCTATTTTAAAAAAGCTCTCAGTGGGGTGCCTGGGTGGCTCAGTCGGTTGAGTGTCTGATTCTTGGTCTTGGCTCAGGTCATGATCTTAGGGTTGTGAGACTGAGCTCCGTGTTGGGCTCTGCGCTCAGCTTAGAGTCTGCTTGTCCCTCTCCTTCTTCTCCTCCCTGTGCTCTCTCTCTCCCTCTCTCTCTCTCAAATAAATAAATAAAATCTTTAAAGAAAAAGAAAAGCTCTCAAGTTGGTGGTGTCTTCTTGTCAATGCACAGCCAAGCTTATTAGGAATGTCATCAGTAAAACATATCAAAAGTGAAATTCTGTTCAGTGGAATGCCTCCCAAGTGACAAGAACTCCATGTGTCCCATCAGGGAGTAAAAGGGCGAGGGCAGGAACGGGCTGCAGTGAGCACTTGCAACCACAAAAGCAGTACTCGTGGCTTCACGAAGTGCGGGAAACATGGGCTTATTACCGACCTCCATGTGTTTGCATGAGCCATTTTCTCCATGTCCCACCTCCCCTACACCTCCAACCTGTGCTTTCTTCTTTGGCCAACTCCTTCCCGTCCTTCCATGCTCAGCCTAGAAACCATCCTCTGGGAGACTTTCCCTCACTGCCTCCTCCTCCCCAATTTGGATTTAGGGCCCCCCTCCTATTGTCACAGCACCCTTGATCCATTCCTCTTAGGCCTGGCCTTACTGACACTATTTTGTACCCGTCTGTTGTGATATTGGCCCCCTCACTCACTGGCTTGGACTCCCTAAAGACAGGTGCCATGTCTTTCTGGCGCACCACAGGTTCCATTGTGCCTGGCACGTGGATTTGTTAAGTGAATAATGCTCCCATCAGGCAGCTATCCAGAGGAGGGAATCTGTATTATGACCTTGACAACAAAATGAAAATACTCATCATGTATTATTCTGAGAGGAGGAATACTGAGCTACCTTAAGTAAGAGGGTTGGCCTCTCTTAAAGGTGAAGTCAATTTTTTAGGCCAGATTCTGGTGTGTGTTGTTAGAGACTTCATCTTGGGCTCTCTAAAGGTGTCTTTCTCACTCACATTCCTGGTCACAGCAGAACTATTTGTATATGTGGTTGTACTTCCCATCTAGGTGTGGTGGATAGGAAGCCAGGCTCGGGGAAGAAAGATGGATGAAGACAACACGTGCAGCCTGGCAGAAAGGGGCGTGTATGCACACAGGAATCACAATGACCCCCATGGGGACTAGGAAACAAAACTGGGCCAAAGCTTCCTACAAAGAAAAGCTTGTGAAGAGAGATCCTCTTTCAGACCCCCAATCAAAGGACGTTTTTCTGGACAAACAAAATGGCTTACAACCATTGTTGATTGCTGGTGAGTGGTTCCAGTTTTGTAGAAAAGTTCAGAAAATTTGAGAAAATGGGAGATGTTAGGCCTAACGGTTTGTTAGAATGGAAACTAAAAACCTACAAGTCTAGGCTCTAGACTGTTGTTGTCCCCACCCCCCATTAATTTCTGTGTGTACTTAATCCAAACCACAGACTCTGCCTGGGTCACAGTGTCCTCATCGATAAGCGAAGGAGGTGAGCAGGATGGTCGGTGTTGTTCCCTCTATCTCTCTCTGTGGTTCTCCCCAACATGCTGTGTTCATCATGGTGACTAAGAGTTATTAAGGAAAAAAAAAAAAAAGGACATGTTTAGAGAAATAATGAAATGGGAAAGAGTTCATAATATACTTTTAAGTGAGAAATATTTATTTATAAAATGTATGGAAAGTGTTCCCAATGCATATAACAAACACACGTGTTTGTGTGTGTGTGTGTATTTTTTTAAGAGATTTTACTTATTTATTTGACAGACAGAGATCACAAGTAGGCAGAGAGGCAAGCAGAGAGAGAGGGGGAAGTGGGCTTCCTGCTGAGCAGAGTCCGACGCGGGGCTCAATCCCAGGATCCTGGGACCATGACTGAGCCGAAGGCAGAGGCTTTAACCCACTGAGCCACCCAGGTGCCCCTGTGTGTGTGTATTTAAGAAAATTTCATACATATAGAAAAACTATCATACTAAGACAAAGCAGATTACTAGCACTGGTGGTGTTACTGCTGGAGTTAGTGGAGTTACTGCTATTTTATTCTTGGTGTGTTTTTGTATTTTACACTTTTCCAGTAAAGTACAGGTTTCATATTATTAAATGGGAAAAATAATTTTTGTGAATGTTTTCTTCTGATCATTGCATTAATACATGTACCTTCCAATAGGGTTAATAGTTTGTACCTGTGTCACTGGAATGAAAATGATAGTTGACCATTCATGACTATATTGGAGCTTTACAGCTATAAAGTGAGCTATAGTCTGTGCAAATAAAATGCGAGTCATTTCTTATTCTATTCCAGATTCCTGGAGTTTAATTACCAGGGAGAACTCAGGCAAGCCCCATCCCGACTGGCACGTGGGAATCCCAGTGACTCCAGGGTCTCCTCCCTCCTGAGCTGAGCCCTGCAGTCCTCATACACAGCTCCCATCTCTTTCCTGCCTATTGTTTGAGCCTTCGCATTTTCTTTTAAATGAAATTCAATTAGCCGACATATTAGTTTCAGATGTGGAATTCAGTTATTCATTAGTTGCGTATCGCACCCAGTGTTCATCATACTACGTGCCCTCCTTTTTTTTTTTTTTAATATTTTATTTATTTATTTAACAGAGAGATCACAAGTAGGCAGAGAAGCAGGCAGAGAGAGGAGGAAGCAGGCTCCACGCCGAGGAGAGAGCCCGATGTGGGGCTCAATCCCAGGACCCTGAGATCATGACCTGAGCCGAAGGCAGAGGCCTCAGCCCACTGAGCCACCCAGGTGCCCCCTACGTGCCCTCCTTAATGCCCATCACCGTCCCCCCGTACTCCCACAAACCTCCCCTCCAGCAATGCTGTTTGTTTCTTAGAGTTAAGAGTCTCTCATGGTTTGCCTCTCTCTCTGAGGACATCCCCTTCAGTTTCTCTCCTTTCCTCGCTGATCCTCTTTGCTATTCCTTATATTCTTATATAAGAAATATATATATTTCTTATATTTCCATATATTTCTTATATTTCCATGAGTGAAACCATACATTTGTTTTTCTCTGATTCACTTATATTGCTCAGCATAATACTCTCCAGTGCCATCCATGTCAATGTGAATAGTAAATGTTCATCCTTTGTAATGGCTGAGTAATATTCCATTGTATATATGTGTATGTGTATATACACACACATATGCACACATACATACCACACCTTCCTGATCCATTCATTTGTCAACAGACATCCCAGTTCTTTCCATAGTTTGAGCCTTGGCATTTTTTAACCCAGGTAAATATTTAACAGTTTGATCCTATCACCAACCAGTGTCAGTCAAACTGGTAAGGAAAAATTGCAACTTGAAGCTAAATTGGGCCAGGCCAATGGAGGTTAAGAGGAGACCGTTTGTGATGTGAATCTAGACAAGGAGTCAGACACTCTTTTGGCTCAATAAGCTTCAAAATCTAGGTGGAAGAATAGCTCCCACACGGAGGGATGCCTTTTTGTCTCTTTTTAAAAGACTATGATATTGAAAGAGGAAAAAACAAACAAACAAACAAACAACATGGCAGCTGTCTGTGGTCTGATCTCCACACTGGAGTTTCTCCCCTGACATACCCTTAGTACCTATTGCTTCTCCCTCTCTCTACACAGCACTAGAAACTTTGACGGGACCAGTGGTATGATGCTAACACCTGGAAGGTTTCAGAAGAGGTTCGGGACCCTTCCTCCAAGAATATATCCACGATAACGTGGGATGGAAGAAATTAATCATCCACTGCTGGAGCCAGAAAAAATGAGGAATGGGTAGTGGATATTCATTGTTCATCACACCCTTGCCAGTATTTGACCAGGAATAGCCTGGTGACCAAATCTGCATATAAGACTCCAGAGAGTCTCCTGAAGGCCTTTGGGAAAACACAGGAAGAAATGGTCTCACTTCCTCAGGACATTGTTTTGTCTGCATGGCACTCTTGGGGTTGCCTCAGCCATCCCTACCAGTCTGAGAATGAAGACAACACTAAAGGTAACAGACTAGAGAGATGGGACAAAACTCGGGCCCTAGGAGCATGGTTGAACCACTGAGACAAACAAGCCTGAAGCCTCTGGACTTCTAGTTATGGAAGTTAGTACCTCTCCTTATTGTTTCATCCTTGTGAGTTAGGAAGACAAAGGTTCAGAGGAGGAATTCGCTGAGGAGTGAGGGGTACATCCCCCCGCCACCATGCAGCTGATGGGGACCGTAATGTTTGAGCTTATGGATGGGGAAGGGGGTGAGACTTAGGTAGATTGGGTCCACCCAGCCCTTTGCTCCCTGACTAAGCATACTTTGCAAACAGAGCAAAACTGAAGGAAAGAACTTTCCTTGGGATTTCAGGTGTGTTTATTCAGCTAATGTAGCAGGGTTACAAACCACACAAACTATATACTCATATGTACGAAGAAGATGTAGTTAATTTTCTATAAGCCTCAACCCTCAGTAGATACCAGAGATGCTTGCTAATTAACTTGCTAATTAAAGTTTCTGTCTCTTGGGCTTTAAACACCCTCCTTTTAGTTAAGCAATCAGATTATTCAAAGTTCAGTTTCCTAGCATGGCTGGCATAGATCACGCATTTTGGATGACTCAGTCTCTCTGAGTAAATTCTCAGCCTACCAGTGGGATTCTCTATGCTTTTCTCCTTCCTAAGAGGTGTGTGAGGCAGCTTATGCCATGGATGTCCTCTAAAGGCTTGCTGGTTTCTGCTACACTATGGTTTGTTGATCTGCATCCTTAACTGATAATCACTGTGGTGTGGCCCATCCCATTTGGCCCTCTCAAGTCATGACGTGGTACCCATGGTACCCATCCCTGGAGTCTGTGGTCCCAGATCTTTTCCAAAGACCCCTTGCATAGGTGCATAGGACCTCTTTATCCTGCTGGTGCTCTGGTACTCCCGTTCTCCCCCTTCCCTTCAGCAAGGCATACAGCCACCTCTGCAGGCAAGATGGGGCCAGCAGGGAGCCCTGAGCACTGCCCCATGCTCGCCTGAACAGTCAGCTTGCTCTGCTCCATCACTCTGCTGCTATGTTGGACAGAGAGCTAAGCAGGGGCCAGGGCTCCCCAAGAAGCCAGCAGCCTCCTCTAGGCCTCTTTCTGGGAAGTTGCCCTAAGCCCCAGAACGGGAGATACCTCAATACCTACATGAATGTCCTACACTCCCACTAGCTCAAGTTTGGGGGTCCAGAAATGAAGAAAATGCCTCTGGACTTGATTCCTTTCTTTCTTTCTCAAAACTGAAGAAGTGTTGAAAAGTTCCGGCTTATTATTTCTCTATCTTATCTCTTCCCCACCTAAGACTCTAAGATGGAGACCATCAACTATTGATCTGTTCAAGAAGGGCACTATAGAATTCAGATATCTCTTCTCTATCTCCATAAAACTTTGCTTGTAAGATTTTTGAATTTATCAAATTGCTTAAGGAAAATCCCCAGATTTGAAATTCAAATGGCTTATTCTTTTTAAGCAGCATTAGTCTTTTCCTTGTGTGGTATAATGAGTCCCAAGGTGGCTTAAAGCCAAGAGACCACAAAGTACTGGACTGAAAAAAATGACAATAAATCAATTATATTTACTTGTTTAGATAAAAATTATATAATTATATATGTAGTATGTATCATTACATAATATACAATTTATATATAATTAGCCATACGTGAGAGTAGGGAATGAATGACACTCAGGGGTCATTGCCAACATAAGAAATGCAGGTTTTCTCGGCCTTTTGATCACCTCTCAATCCTTTCTGAATGATTTAATGAACAATTAAAGTTAGTCCTGCAGATTTTTATTTCTCCCCACTGTAAGAATCAAGGAATTACATTGAAAATGCTACAAGATAATCTTTGAGTAAATACTATTTAAATGAAGGGGGTGGGTCTGTTACCTTGTCTAATTAAATCTCAGATTAATCCTAGAAAATAAAGAAGGCCATGTTTGTTGGGGAATTGGAATGGGATAGACCCAATATCAAAATCAGCATAGCAACAGCAAACCATGCACTGAACTTGAGATATCATTGGCCCAAGACAGTGTATGGTCATAAGAAAGGGGAAAATCACCTGCTTTTTCAGCGTGGAAGGCAAAAATCTGCATTTACTGATGAATGTCCATCCTGATTTCTGAGCCTATCTATTAAACCAGAGTCTTTCCTTTTATTTATTTATTTATTTATTTAACTACAACCCATAATAAGAAATACATTTAATTTCCTGTGTTGAATTCAATCTATTCTATTTTGCTATAGTCTATTCTTTCTTTAATATTTTTATTTTATTTTTTAAAGATTTATTTATTTAGAGAGCGAGAGCATGAGTGCGGGGAGGGGTAAAGGGAGAGGGAGAGAGAATTTTAAGCAGATGTCACACTGAGCACAGAGCCTGACACAGGGCTTGATCTACTGACCCTGAGGTCAAGACCTGAGTTGAAATCCAGAGTTGGATGCTTAACCGACTGAGCCACCCAGGTACCCCTCTTTCTTTTATTTTAAATTTATTTTTATTTTAATCTTCTTTTTAAATGCTGGTAGTCACCCATTAAATTGATGCCATGGTCCATGAGTGGACTGTAGTTTGAAAAATGCACTCACAACCTTTCATTTTCAATTTTTTAAAAAGATTTATTTTAGAGAGAAAGAGAGAGAGTGAGCATGCACGTGTGAGTGGGAGGAGGGGCAGAAGGAGAGGGAGAGGATCTCAAGGAGTCTCCCCACTGAGTACGGAGCCTGAAAGACAGGGAGCACAATCTCACAGCCCTGAGATCATGACCTGAGCCAAAACCAAGAGTTGGTCCCTTAACTGACTGAGCCACCCAGGTGCCCCTGCACACACTAGCTTTAAAGATGTTTCTCAGAATATGATCCAAAGACCTTCCCATTCTCTCCTCAAACACTATATCGTAACCTTCTGGGGCTCTTATTCTAAAATGCAGATTCTGAGGCCATTATTTCTTTCCTGGACTCTGAAAACCAAGATAGTTGCCTTTGTCATTGGCTCCCAAACATTGTTCTCCTTCTGGCCAGGTCCTCAGATAAGGGCTTGGATGGTCGCAAACCAGGGGCTCTGAGGAAGAAGGCTGGACGGACGAAGGTAGCCTGAGCTTAGTGCTGAAGAAGACTTAACAGGCACACCCTCTAGGAGCTTTGGGGAAACTGCGGGACAAATGGGCCAGAGATCAGAAGTAAAAAGAACAGAAACGAACAGAGGAAAAGCAGAACAGGGGCAGGGCTGAGGCTTGCTGTTTTTGCGAGCGCAGGATGGAGTACTAAACGAGATCCACTTAGGGCCCCTCTCTCCATGGAGGCTCAAGATCAGAGACTCTGAGAGTGGGACCTGGGATTCCAATGGAAATAAGCTCCTCTGGAGGATTTTATGCAAATGCCGTTACACAGACATTGCCAGGCATAAATCATGTTCTTCCCTCTCCAAGAAGAAGATGGAAATTTGCAGCTGCAGGCATGGAATAAATGTTTAACATGCAGCCAGCCACCAAAGTGAGGTTTAGTTACTCCACTGTCATTACAAGGCACGCTGGCTTCTTTCAGTGGAGACTTCTATTTCTTGCCATCATTTCAACAGAATATTTGATTTTCTGCAGGAACCCCGGCAATTGGTTACAGTTGTTAAGGGAAATTTGGATCTATTTCCCACTACCAGGTGAGACCCAGGATGGGCGCTCACCCAAGGACACAAGAGGGCAAATGCATTAACCAGACTGAAATTGGATTTTTGAATGGGATGACTTTAAGAGTAGGTTGTTCTCAGCTAAGATCTGGGGGTGGCGGAGAGCAAGCATCTTAAAAACCAAACCCAGAAAACTACTATATTAATTTTTAATGAGGAAAATGTAAGTATCAGGAAGATGGATGTTCATATTTGGTGAGTGCGCCGTGTCCCTATAGGCAGGTTCCCTGGGATACTGAATTATCATCAGAATATTGCTTGGTAATCATAGCATTCCAGCAAGGGGAACTAATCCAGGGAACCTAATGCCCAATGATGGATTCATCTTAGCCCCTCTCTGGGGACACAGATGCCCCCCAGCTCAGCAGGTCCCACTGCTGGGGGGAGGGGACACCTTCTAAGCTGCACATTTTGGAGACACACTGCTAACGTAAGAATCTCTGAATCTAACTTTTCCTTCTCACTTATATAAAACAAAGCTCCAATCCTTTTCCTCCTGTTCGTTTAATACAGAAAATTCATACAAGCAAAAAACAAAATTAAAAATACCCCATAGAGACAACTACTATCCTGGTGATTCTTCCAGATTCTTCTATCCTCTTCAATTGGTCTGATCTTTTCTGAGCACAGCAGCCCTCCTCCTCCTCATTCTCAACCAGGGTTAGGTCTCCGGGCGGGGAACTGGAGGGACAGGACTGAGAGGGAAAGCAGAGCACAGAGCACAGTCCTTTCTCAAGAGGAGGCGTAAATGTGCTAAACAGTACAAAGCTGCGGTTTGAGGAGGCCGAAGGTGCGAGCCACGGGAACACAGTAGTGAACACTGGGCAAGTTTGCTTAGCCCCTGTTCTCTTACAAAGGAAATTTTGTCAGCAACTGCCCCCTGCTCAGGGAAGCAGAACTGGTGAGTTAAGAGCAAGGTGATAATTACTATCCATGTTTATGGACCATTTAACTTTATCAATCACTGTGTGCATATTTGAGGGTCAACTTCTTTCCAAGCACTTTTCTATATACTGGAGACATAGAAGCAAATAAACAAAATACCTGCTTTTAGGAAACGTTCATTCTCATGGGGAGATGAACAAATTTTTTAAATTGGTAAAATAAATAGTATAAAAGTGGTGATCCATACTATGAAGAATAACAAAATAGGAAAGGGGGCCAGGCTGGAGGGGAGTAGGATTTTAAATACAATGGCTGAACAAAAACAGACACATAGGCCAGTGGAACAGAGTATAGAGCCCAGATATGGACTCTCAACTCTATGGTCATACAGTCTTCAACAAAGCAGGAAAAAATATCCAGAGGAAAAAACAGTCTCTTCAATAAATGGTGCTGGGAAAATTGGACAGCTGTGTGTAGAAGGCTGAAACTCGACCATTCTCTTATACCATATACAAAGGTAGACTCGAAATGGATGAAAGACCTCAATGTGAGGCAGGAATCCATCAGAATCATAGAAGAGAATATAGGCAGTAACCTCTTCAACATTGGCCACAGCAACTTCTTTCAAGATATGGCTCTAAAGGCAAAGGAAACAAAAGCAAAAATGAACTTTTGGGACTTCATTAAGATCAGCACAGCAAAGGAAACAGTCAACAAAACAAAGAGGCAACCCACGGAATGGGAGAAAATATTTGCAAATGACAGTACAGACAAAGGGCTGATATCCAAGATCTGTAAAGAACACCTCAAACTCAACACACACAAAACAGATAATCATGTCAAAAAACAGGCAGAAGACATGAACAGACACTTCTCCAAAGAAGACATGCAAATGGCTAACAGACACATAAAAAATGCTCATCATCATTAGCCATCAGGGAGATGCGAATCAAAAGTACATTGAGATACCACCTTACACCATTTAGAATGGCCAAAATTAATAAGACATTAACAACAACATGTGTTGGAGAGCACGTGGAGAAAGGGGAACCCTCCTACACTGTTGGTGGAAATGCAAGTTGGTGCAACCACTTTGGAAAACAGTGTGGAGATTCCTCAAAAAATTAAAAATAGAACTACCCTATGACCCTGCAATTGCACTACTGGGTATTTACCCCAAAGATACAGATGTAGTGAAAAGAAGGGCCATCTATACCCCAATGTTCATAGCAGCAATAGCCACAGTCTCCAAACTGTGGAAAGAACCAAGATGCCCTTCAGTGGACAAATGGACAAGGAAGGGCTGTATACTCCATATATACTATGGAGTATTATGCCTCCATCAGAAAGGATGAATACCCAACTTTTGCATCAACATGGATGGGACTGGAGGAGATTATACTGAGTCAAATAAGTCAAGCAAAAAGCGTCAATTATCATGTGGCTTCACTTACTTGTAGAGCATAAGGAATAACAGGGAGGACATAAGGAGAAGGAAAGGAAAACTGAACTGAGGGAAATAGGAGGGGGAGATGAACCATGAGAGACTGTGGACTCTGAGAAACAAACTGAGAGTTTTGGAGGGGAGGGGAGTGGGGGGGTTGGGTGAGCCTAGTGGTAGGTATTATGGAGGGCACATATTGCATGGAGCACTAGGTGTGGTGCATAAACAGTGAATTTTGGAACACTGAAAAGAAATAAAATAAAATAAAATGCAAAAAAAGCCAATAAATAAATACATACGTACCAACATACATACATACATACAATGGCCAGGAAGGCCTCTTGGCAGGAGGGGACATTTGAATAAATATCATAGGAGAGTCAGGGAGAGAGCCCTGTGGAGGGAGCATTCTGGGCGGAGGAAAGAGCAAGTGTCAAGGCCCTGAGCAGCCGCAATGGCTGGACTGGAGTGTGGAAGTAAGGACGAGGGCTGGAGATGAGGTTGGAGGTTAATGGGTAGAGGGCAGGGCCAGTTGGCCTTGGACCCTTTTTCACAGGCCACTGGATGACTTCAGTTTTTACTCTGTGGTGAATGGGAAGCCACTGGGTATGGGAAGTAAAGGAGTGACATATTCTGATTTTCCTTCAAAAAGATGCCTCTGGCTCAGGCAGTAGGGGCCCGGGGCAGATGGGAACCTAATGCCAGACTCTAGGTTAGACACAATGGCGGCTCCGACCGAGGCAGTAGTAATGGAAATTGTGAAGCGTGCTTGGCAAGTTTGAGCTTCGTTTTAAAAACAGAGCTGTCAGGATTTGCTGACAGACTGGAAGTGGGGTTCAGAGAAAGAGAGGCATCAAGGTTGACAGAGCAAGCAGAAGGATAAAATCGCCCTTTCCTGTGGCAAGGAAGACTGCGGGAGAAGCAGGTAATGAAGATTGGGGGTTCAGTTTGGAGGTATGAAATCCGGGGTGCCTACTGGCTACAGAAGTGAAAAGAACAGTCCTGCCGGCATACCTGGGAGAAGGGCCAGCATGTGGGATGGAAAGAGGTCACCTAGGGAGAAAGGGGAGAGAGCAGGAAAAAGGCCCAAGCTCTACCCCTGGGTCACTTTGCTACTTAGAGATCTGGGAGATGAAGGAAATCCTGCACTTGAAACTGAGCGTGAGAACCCATCGAGGCAGAGCAAACCCAGGAGTGGAACACCAAGGTGAAGGAGTGATGAGGGATAAAAAACTAGCTGAGGACAAAGCAGAAGCTGGCACCCTACACTACTCCCCCCACCCCCTTGTAACATGTATGACATTCCTCAGGCACTCCGCTGCCCTAAAGGAAAAATGAATAGTTAACTTGTAGAGATCACGATCCTGCAAGACCTGAGTTTCCCTCAGTTTACAAATGTCCTAGTGATTCACAAGGAAGACGCTTTCTTATCAATAGCTTAACTTCCAGAGACCCATAACTCAGTCCCTAAAGGCCTAACATCATCCTCCCCTCCCTAAAATTGAGGGAGGCTGAGGCAGAGGAAAATGTAAATAAAGTTAAATTTCTTCTAAACCTAAAGCTCCTTGATAGGGACCTGGGATAGCAGGAGTGTGACATTCCTCCAGGAAGCTCTCAACTATCTTACTGTTAATGCCTTATTAAAAGGAAAAACAGCCTCAACTTGACAAATGGCAAGGCCTCCATTATCCTGCGTGTCTTCTTTCGAACCCTCCTTTTTTCCTTACCTCCCCCAACCCCATAGTGTATAATCAGTCACCCCTCACAACCCCAGTACAAGCAGCTCTTTCTGCCCCCGGTCCTGTCCCCGAGCTTTCATAAATCACCATTTTGCACCAAAGATGTCTCAAGAATTCTTTCTTGGTCATTGGCTCTGGACTTCACCCCACCGAACCTCGCTTAGAGTTTAAAACTTCATCAGGAAGATGGGATCTCAACCATGCCAGATACAGTACCTAGGCCACGGGAGAGGGTTTTGCATCAAGAAAATTGTGGACAGATGCTTTGGTGGGGAGCTGGGGGGCTGGAAGCTTGATGGGAATGGTTTCAAGATAGTAAGGGAGAGGGTTGCCTTGGTGGCTCAGTGGTTAAGTGTCCACCCTTGGCTCAGGTCATGATCCCAGGGTCTTGCTCAATGGGGGGCCTTTTTCTCCTTCTCCCTCTGCCTGTTGCTCCCCTTGCTTGTGCTCTCTCTCTCTCCCTCCCTCATTCTCTGCCAAATAAATAAATAAAATCTTTAAAAAACAAAAAAGGTAGTAAGGGAGAAGAGGAATGGAAAACATAATAATTATTTCTGCAAGCTTTGCTCTAAAGGGAAAGAGATGAACGGGGTAGTAGCCAAAGATGGATGTGGAGTCAAGAGAGGACCTTTTTACTTTTTCATGGTAGGAGTAAATCACAGTTTGTATGCTGATGGGCATGATGCTTTAGAGAAATGATGACCCGGGAAAGGATGAGGAAAAATCCTAGTGTGGTAGTATGCTCATGTAGAAGAGAGGGGAGGACGCAGACAGACGTCCGTGGTACCAGAAAGGGAGGCACCAGTGCTGATGACTGGAGGTGAGGTGGTGGGAGGTGTGTGTGGATACTCTCGCCTGATTGCTTTTGGATTCACACTGAATGATGAGGCAAATCATCAGCTGACAGTGACGATGGCAGGAGTGTGGGAGGTTTTGAGAAAGGGAAGCACACTGAAGAGAGAGTAAGAGTGGACGGATGGAAGCAATGCAACCTTTCTTTCAGTGCTTGCATTAATCCATTAATCCCTATGCTAGCCCTACGCCATGGCACCAATCTCTTCATTGACAAATAGGCTAACAGTCTGATGAAACAGGTATGCTCAGTAAAGCCAGACCTCACTAGCTGAGAGTAAAAAGCAAGGAGATTCTCAAGATCTTCAAGGATTGATGTCTGTGTATCCTTATGATTCACCTTAGTCTTCCTAACTCCATATTGGAGCCTTCATTCCATGTAATAAAAAGAGTTTAAATGAACCCAGTGATATAATTCAAATCTAACCCAGCCCTCTCTCTGCTGGTCAGATGGTATGGCATAGGTAAGATGTAGATGTTCCATCTACATCTACCAGGCCAATTCTGGGCCCTCCTGCCTCTTGGACTGAATCCAATTAGGCTTCCCACAAGCTAGCATGCTTCGGGTTCTAGCTCAAATGCTTTGTTAAGGGGCGCCTGGGTGGCTCAGTGGGTTAAAGCCTCTGCCTTCAGCTCAGGTCATGATCTCAGGGTCCTAGGATGGAGCCCCACATCGGGCTCTTTGCTCAGCAGGAAACTGCTTCCCCTTCTCTGCCTGCCTCTCTGCCTACTTGTGACCTCTCTCTCTGTGTCAAATAAATAAAATCTTGAAAAAAATTTATTAAAAAAAAAGAAATGTTTTATTAAGGGCCATCACTGCCAAAAAGCATTGCATCAGAATGACAAATACGGTTGTAGAGACTGGGACCTTTTTTTAAAAAAAATGAAAGAGGCTATTTAAAAAAATATATTTCCTCTACTTATTTGACAGAGCAAGAGAGCACAGCAAGGTGAGCAGTAAGGGAGTAGGAGGCAGAGGGAGAGGGAGGAGCAGTCTCTCTGCTGAGAAGGGAGCCTGATGCAGGGCTCAATCCAGGACCCCAGGATCATAACCTGAGCTGAAGGCAGATGTTAACCAACTGAGCCACCCAGGTGCCCTGAAGAGGCTATTTTAACCAAGGTGAAGAGACCTGGGATATTTAGCATTTTAGTCCTTTTTAAGGTGATCATGTTTACATGAACCACTTCTCTTATTCTAATTTGAGGAGAGGTTTCTGTGCACAACTCAATTTACCAATGAATAAAGGTATTTTCTTTTCTGTCCCTATTCACTTCTTTTCCTTGATCCCAGAGTCACAATTTTACCTTGATGTGTCAATACAAGTGGTGACAGCTACTAACTGTGGATATTCAGTCTAGTTTCAAACACTTTAATCAAAAATATATGTAACCACACATATCTGCCAAGCGTTAATTAAAATAATTTTTCTACCATCTTCCCTGTTTCGCGTAGTAATTATGACTTTGGCATATGTCTTTATCAGAAGGAAATACCTACTTTTCTGTTTTTGGAAGGCTACATGAGGTAAGATGGTACTTCACAGTTTGGAGCAGCCTAACTAAACTCTGACACTATGAACCCCCGTTCAGATTCCAGTTTTGAGATGTTGACTCAAATCAATCTGAATGTGATTTGAAAAAGGTATGGCTCACTTGGGTCTAGATATACAGAATTATAATTTTTATAAACAAGGTGTGTCAACTTGACCTGATGTATCTCTGGGAAAGAATGTTCTTTTGGATCAAACTGAAAATCCATGTCCTTTCTCTTCATTACCATCTATTTTCTGGATTTCAAGCTAAATTGGAAGTAAGGAAATAGATTTCAGAATTTAGCTGACAGATCCATCTCAAGGAACATTTACAAAAATTATAGAAACCCAATCACCATTAAGAGATTAAGAGAGAAAGAAAGAAAGAATGAATGAATGAAAGAAAGAAAACAGTACTCCCATTAATTGTTGGTTCACAGACTGATGGGAAGACACAAGCAAAATAAAAGGCAAAAAGAAACCCACAAAGTACTCCCACTCTCATTTAAGAGAAGTCATTTTTGTACCAATAGTTTTACTTATAACACGTATTATCAACAGCAATACAGATTTTGTACCCACCATTAAAAAATTCAAATATTTTGCCTTAGGGATTTAACTGAACAGAACTATGGCCACCCCTTTTCCACTTACTCATATGACAAATATTTACTGAATGCCTACTGTATGTTAGTCACGGTACTAATAACTGAGAATATGAAATTAGGGAGAATGGATGCCTGGAAGGTATAGAGCACACTCAGAAATATGCCTTGTTAGGAAAAAAATTCTGTAAGGAAAAATTTTTACCTGGGGGACTCATTCTGAGTACCAGAATGTTGATTAACTTTGCAATCTTAAATAGGTTGAATTGACTCAGCTATCCATGGCTATATTTGAGAGATTATTATTATTGTTGTTGTTGTTATTATTATTATTAGATAGAGAGAGTAGGGGGAGGGATGTAGGGAAGGGGAGAGAGAGAGAGAATTTTAAGCAGGCTCCACACCCAGCATGGAGCCCTAGGAAGGGCTCGGTCTCACAACTCTGAGATCATGACCTGAGCCAAAATCAAGAGTCAGATGCTTACTGAGTGAGTCACCCAGGCGCCCCTATTTCTACTTCCTGTAAAATTAATTTTGTAAAAGTAAGTATTGAGACTGCCTGAATTCACACTGATGAACAAGAAAATACTTCACCATTCGGTTAAGTATGGCTTAATAGTTGATCAGTAAAGAGATAGATAATGTTAAAATGCTGTATCATGGTGTTTGGGGATTAATTTTCAATCTATACTTACTACAAATTAGTAAATTAGTAAACTATTGCTCTTTAGATCTGGAGTCTTTTTTTCCTCACTCAGATTCTAGTGAGAACTATTCTTACTCCATGCTAGTCTGACCTTAACCAGCTATTTCCTTGTATCAAGGCACTTGTCACCAATTTCTGAGATTCTGTCTTTCAATTTGCCAATATATAGGTCAGATGTTATGTAATAGGGTCCCCATCAATTTTATTTCTTAGATTTGCTTTGTTAAGTTTAGCAAAATTCTTGCCAATATATATACTCATTAACTAGGAATAGTTTCTCAATTTGCATATTGCTGATGCTTTCTATCTGTCCCTATTCTGAATATTCCTGAAGCCTCGGTAGGAAAAATAACATATGGGTTGCATCTGAATTGGTAAAGAATTCTCCCATTGCACAGAAATTAGAGTTGCGACAAATCTTTCATCTCTTAACCTTTACACACCCTTCTTGTTCAGGCACTGTCAAAATTCTAAGAGCTTATGTACAGTTATAAGGAGGTATATACGAAATGCTGTGAGATTAAAGATGGGATAACTGATTGCTCTAGAGGTTGGAGGGTTACAGAAAGCTTCACTTAAGATATCTTAAGCTAAACTTAAGATAAGACTAGATGTTTGCCAGACAAAGAGGTATAGAAGGACTTTCTGATAGAGAGGCAAGACATGGAGGGGGTGAATTTTCATTATGTTAAACTCAGCAATTATTAAGAAATCCTAATAGTTTACTCTGCTTCTATTAGCAAAGATAAAGGTCAACCCTGAAAAATAATGGAAGACTGCACTTCAACTTCAACTTAATGCATCCATTTCCTCCCATAAAGACTGGCTTTCCTGAAAAACTATTAAACTCCTTTTCACATCAAACTAGATCTATCCTGCCATCATTTTTCACCCAGGACATTTGTTATAGCTTTCCAAGGCAACAATTCTTTATTTCAAAATGTCCAAGATAAAACTTTAATAACTGATCATAAGTGATATAGTACTCTCTCCAGAAATAATAATATTTTAACAGATTGATTCTAATGCAAAAAGGCTTATTGAAAATTAATGAATTTTTATTTGTGGAATTTTAGTTCTTTTGGTAGATTGATGGAGACATGTTTTAGTACAGCAATGTCTATTATAATATAATGGACACAATCGTAGGAGATATTTTTCCTCCTTTGAGTAATCAGACATTAATGTTGTCTCTTGGCCATGGTAATCTTTGTTCCATTTGCCCTTTATAATCAAGATTATATTTTTCCCAGTCCATGATGAACTGATTTCACTGGAAGTTGGAATATCTTTTTGAGTCTTAATTTGTTTTAAACCTAGGAAGAAGAAAAGCAATTTTAGAAAAAGTATTTAGAGAAGCATTTTTACTCACCCAACTGAGTAAGATTTTGTTATAAGAGTGTTTTTTCTATTGTAATGAGGCTTAAAAATGTAATTTACCTAACTTTTTTCACTTTTATAAAAATCCTTTCATCACTGTTCTGGTTTCCCCCCCAGTAAATGAAAATGTAATGGAAATACATTAATTAAAATTTCGAATAAGATTCTATTGCTGTTGGTCCTAAACTCTAGGGAAACCATAGGACCCTAATTACAGCTTATCAGTTGCAATTAAGTCTTCCAACTATACCCTAGATGAACTTGATAAAAGGAAAAAGAGTTGCTAACAAATTTTAGAAAAGATTGACTTGTTCTATGGCTGTCAAGGGACAACTATTAACCTATGGGAGAAAATCCTAACCTACCTTTGGGAAGTCTTTATCATATAGTAGCTCTTATTTTCCTGAGATAGATCCAGGATCTGGTTTCCCCATGCAGTGACTCTTGTGGAGTTCGACTGGTTTTAAGCAAAATGGCTATGACTGCTTTGGTTGGCTTTGGGTCTATAGTGTTGAAGCTCTTGCTTCATTTTTCAAAGGTCCTGGTTTTAATGACCTGGAGTTAAGCCCTTAAGGTGAGGCAGGGAGGGGCTGGAAGACTTTTACTGTAAAGCAGAGAGCAGGACAAAGATGGGATATGGTCTTTACTGGGAAGAACACAGATGGAGTGTAGGAGGTTGAAGGAATGATCCAGCAAAACTTTTGGGGGCCATGCTTAGAGCCCTCAATGAACTTCTTAAAGCTGGAACCTTTCAGGTGTGACTGCTCTTTCTTTGCTTAGGAGGTCCATCCAGCATATGTAAAGAGACCTCCATTCAACTTCTTTTGATGGGATCCTTTCAGTTGTAGTATCCATGAACAGGAACACAGTTTTTGATTTGTATCTAAAAGGATGCTTAGCCCCTCACTCCAGTTTCTTGCTTTTTTCTCATGTGACAACTGACAGACAATATTCTGATTATCAACAGCTACGTAACCACAAACTACATCCCAAACTTAGATGCTTCAAACAGTTACAATACATACATTTTTTTTTCCCACACAAATCTACAACTTGGGTAGGGCCCAGTGGAAACAGCTATTCTGTTTTATATAGTGTTAACTGGGGCTCTTCCACTGGAGGCCAAAGGACTTACGTTCAAGATTTCTTGCTCACCTAGCTGGAAAATTGGTAGTGGCTGTTGTCAAGGAGCTCAGTCAGGCATATGGGCCCCATGTTTTGATTCGTTTCCATGGGCTGCTTCGGCTTCCTCAAACCATGGTGGCTGAATTCCAAGGAACCAGGCAGAAACCATGTGGCCTTTTCTAACCTAGCCTGGGAAGACACTCCGTGTCACTTTCACAGCATTCTATTTATGGAAGGAGTCACAAGTTCAGCCAAATTCAAGAAAGGAGAGACTTGGACTCCTCACTTGACAAAGGGATGGCCAGATCCTAGAAAGAGCTATTATTATGGTCATCTTTGGAAAATTTAATTTGTCACTCAGAGGTACCTTGTTCATAAGGTACTTGACAACCTGTGTTCTCTCTATCCAAGTTGTACCATACTTCAGGTTCCTGATTGTTTCATGGAGGCTTTTGAATACACTTCAGCCCACACCAAACCATTCTGTATGTTCCAACTGCCTAAAAAAATGTAATGTCTGAAGTACTCATTTAAAATTAATTTTAAATTAGCTTGTAGACTAGTTTACTTATCTTTATAATTAAGCATCATAGGAATAATTTTGCAGGTCCCTTGAGCACTAAGATTCTCTCCCTGTATCTTTCTTACCCTTAGCAAGATTATATATAGAGTGTATATTATGTACTGCGAGGAACATTCTACGCAACAACTGGTCTATACTTTTCAGAATGTTGATATTATGAAAGACAAAAAAAGGCAGAATTGTTTCATGCAAAAGAGGACTATGACAATTAAATTCAGTGTGTGATCCTGGATGGGATCCTGGGTCTAGGAAAAATGCTATAGAGAACACTGTTGGCACATTGGCAAAATTCAAATACTATAGAAACAACAGGCATTATGCAAATATGTGTTGAATTTAAATGAGTTTAATTTGAATATATTTGAATTCCAAAACTTAGAGTGGCTTGATCAACATTATGGCAATCATAAAAATCAACATTTGTTTTTATCTCAAATAAATAAATCCACACCAATCAGCAGTGAGGCATGGTCAGGTTAGGAAAATAAATGGAAAATGTTTAACCAAATAACCTCCCTAAAATAGTGAGGACCTTTTAGTGATCTCAACAGCAACCAAGTGCATGGTTTCCCTGTCTTCATCTGACTGCCTTCCCAACAAGGTCAGTTTCCTAGCCCTGCCCACAGTATAGAAATGAGCATCCTTGCTCAGATTCAGGCCTTGGGCCAAGTCTTGTCAGTTCCATCACCACCCACTCCTCCATCTGCCAAGGTAAAAAGTTGGATAAGGCTCTCCCTCCTAAATGAAGTACCCCCCTTCCCTCTAGAGTCCCTACTACCGAGTAACCCTGAGTCCTAGATCCTCATTGTCCTTTTTCCTCTCAGTATCAGCATTAGGTTCAGAAAAGATTTCAAACAGTACCTCCTTTAGCTACCCAGTAACAATTCCAATCTCATCCTGTCATACACATTAAAAATTTTAAATATGATGGGTGTCCTACTTATTTCATGACAGGCAACCCCTGCTGCTTGCTACCTTTCTGCCCTTCTGTCCTTCACAATGTTCTTGCTCACCCTTGGTTCCACCCTGGGCTGAACGGACTCCACCTGTTCTACTGCCTCCCTGCCGCCCCCCCCCAAGCCCCCAGGCGCTTTTCCTCTTCTCCCCTCTCCCAGCTGTTTGTTAAGAAGCTCAGTTTTTTGCCCCCCCCCCCCCCCGCCGCCACACCTCCTGCTACCCCATCCTTGAGTTGTTTCCCCAGCCCATTTCTGATTCTTCTCTGGCCCCGGCAAGGACAGGGGCTGTTATGGGGAAAGAAATGGGAGGTGAGAAACAGCAAAGAAAAAAATTAGCAAACACAAGAGTCACTGTTTTGAATGGGAGGAGAGAAAGAGGCTGGACTTACTTACACGTTAATTTTTTTTTTCACTCCCATCAAAACTGGTAGTTGTAAAACACCCCATAAAAGGCAGGAATGAATGTTTCACCATAATCAAAATGCAAAAAAGATCATATCTCCTTTTCGTTATCAAGTCAAATCTGTTCCTGAGCTCTCCTCTTTAAGAGCAATGAGATGCCCAGTATCCATTCATTTCTGTCACTTTCTCCCCTTGTCATCCACCCCTTCTCGTGTTATACCAGGATCTTGAGCTTCTGTTATCCAGAAAAAAGCAGGAAGTATTCCCCTTTGGTCCTTATCCTACTGATATTCTCTCCCTACAGGCTGCTGTGAGGCCTGAGGAGCAGCCACTCCTACTGACCCCAGCCCCTCCCTGCCAGATCCCTGCTGCTGGCCCCAAGGGCCTTCACTGCAGCTTCCGGGAACCATGTGACTTAGTGCCCTGCCTCCGTGGGCTTTACTTTGGCCTCCTGCCCGTTTTCTAGCAGGAAAACTAGAAGCAGAAGGACCATATTTTTATACCCCCCACAGAATTCACAAGTCAGGTGTTGCACATGCCTTCAGAGCTGGATGAATTTAATGAACAACCTGAGTGTAATCCAATAGGGACTGATGGGGACAGCGCTGACTGGGGAGTGAATATTTTGTCCAAATATGGATCCAATGCTATCATATTGGATCTTTTAAGAGGAACTGAAATTCAAGACTTTCACCCCAAATCTCCTGTTTTAAAGTTGCTGACAACTAAAAATTACTAACACGTTATGGGTCAACCCTAGGAGCCCTCACACTGGCAGTCTGCAAATTTTAAGCTTCAGAACCAAGTCCCCCCTCACTGGAAATGGGCTCCTTCCTACTTCTGTTTAAAGCCATCATGGCAAATCTAGAGTTTCAACAGGCTTGCACTAGATTGGGACTAAGGGAAAATGTCTATTTGGAGATTGCCTTTTGTGGAAGACCTCTTCCTCTTTCTTTCAGCTGAGAACTGTGAACTCTACCTCCTGTACATCCTCTGGAGGAACAGGGACCTCAGACATCAAGAACCCAAGCCTGGCTGCCTTTCCTCTGGAGTAGAGCAGGGGCATGTTCTGTTTTGCCATTTACAGTTTTCCAAAAATGGTTTGGCCAAAGAAGATGATTGCTCTAAATTGTTTTCCATGGTTATTGTGTCAGTTTACATCCCACTGACAGCAAAGAAGCTATTGCTTACACAGAAATTATTTTGTTGTTAAGAAGGTCTTGTTGCTGAACATAAAATATTACCAGAAATTGTCTAAATGAATTTTTCATTTTTTCAATGAATCCACCTAATAGGAAAGGCAGGACACCAGCAAAATTTTCCAAACACTCTATTATAGGTTGCATTACAGAGTAGAAGCCAGATTTTAGAGCTTTTAGGAATCTACTGTTGTCATTATTTTTTAAGTGACCCAGTGTCCTAAAAATAATCTAGGAATTCTTAGCAGGTAGATCCCTTCCAGATATTAAGAGTATCAGGAGAAATTTTTTTTTATCATGATGAGTTGGACAGGATATTTTTTCTTTTTTGGTGCTGATGCCATTCATTCTATTTCCATCCTGGTATTATAAACTTTGATAACCAATTGTACAGTTCCATTGTTACCTTCTAAACAACTCCCTCTTATGGATATAGGAAATATTTATTTTATTCTTAGTTTTTTTTTTAAAGATTTTATGTATTTATTTGACAGAGAGAAATCACAAGTAGATGGAGAGGCAGGCAGAGAGAGTGAGGGAAGCAGGCTCCCTGCTGAGCAGAGAGCCTGATGCGGGACTCGATCCCAGGACCCTGAGATCATGACCTGAGCCGAAGGCAGCAGCTTAACCCACTGAGCCACCCAGGCGCCCCTTTATTCTTAGTTTTGATTGACAACTTAGTATTCGTGTTATGAAAAGTTATAGAAAATGCAAAATAATGTATCTCTTCTAAAACTCAAAAGATGAACATTTTAAAATATTTGTATGGAAAGCAGGGAATATTAAGGTCTTCAAAACCATATTAAATCAAATTTTTTATCTTCTTCCAGGTATACAATCCACTTACTGAAAAGTAATTCTCCTTAATCAGAAAAGTTAATTCCTGACACTGCAACAATTTGTCTTGCCATGATGTGATATTTGTAGAGAACTAAAATAGCATAATGACACAAACCCTTCTGACTTGGGGGATTTCTAACAAAAAGGTTAAAACTGAATTCTGCAACCATGCAAATGAGCACAGGCCTCCTCTATGGCCTCAGGGTCCTGGAACAAAACAGGAGCTGCTCTCAATAAAACCAAGCTGTTGAGAATAAAAATCAGAACTCAAAACAGTAAATAGGAGCCATCAAATCTTTGTTTTCCTAAGCTGCTGTAGCTCTGAGCTCCCTAGTGAGTCATCACCAGTGTAAGTGCTAGGTGCAGGGAGAGCAACGGGAAATCTAACCAGCTATTGTTTAGACTGATTTTTTAAAAACAGAGGAGTCAAAAAGTCTTTGATATCTTGGTACAAATATACCATTTTTTTTTTAGAGTTTTTTAAAATTTATTTGACAGAGAGAGTGAGAGAGAGAGAGAGGGAGCCCAGCGTGGGGGAGGAGGTCACAGAGAAAGAGGGAGAAGCAGGCTCCCTGTTGATCAAGGAGCCCAGTGTGGGCCTGGGATCATGACCTGAGCCAAAGGCAGACGCTTAATGGACTGAGCCGCCCTCGTGCCCGTGCCTGGATATCATTCTTCCTATTTGCTAGGATGACATGAATGGAACTATATGAAGAAAGAAAATATTTCAGTATGTACTCGCAGTGAGGGTTTCATATCCACAGATTATACACTGCACGGAGATAGACCAAGGAAAAAGAACGCATGGTCCCTAGTTGTCCAAGTTTTTATTAAGGAGTACGGGAGAAAAAAAGTTTATATCTATGGGATGCATTTTCAAAGTACCTTATATGCCATAGAATGATCCAAGTACAGTTTACTAACGAGAAACCTCAAGTGCAAGGGGTTGAAGAACTTGTCCAAGATCTCACCTTTGGGAAGGGCTGGGGCAGGTCTTCAAAGTCAATGTGGTCTGATTCCACAGCCAATGTTCTTACCCGTGACACCTGAACACACTACCCCTCTCAGATCTTTATCTATTTGCTATTATTTATAACTCTATGTCCGTATTTACACTTACCTATAGCTGTGTCACCTGGAACTATCTATTTAATACAAAATATTAACAAAAATAAGTTAACAATCAGAACCACATGAAAAATGAATAGGACCAAGGGAAAGCTACACAGATCACAATGTCTGTATGGTCACGACTGGAGCTTCAGATGTGGTGTTTTTGCTTCTCAGTGTCAAAGAAAAGAGGAAAACATGGTCATTTCAAAGTGCACATTGTCTACCTGGGGCAATAAGCTAAGAAAGGTAAATTTTGGAAGAGTTCGTGGAGAGGGTGAACTTGTGCAATGTCTTCACGGAAAAGAGAGAGGCAGGTTGGTGCAGAGGATATGTTCTTCATTGGTGATTCTCAAGCAGAGGCAGCTGCTGCTCTGGGACTTGGGGCAGAAGCTTTCACACTGCATCCCGGATGGCTATGGACCCGTCTCTGGAGGGTAGTAAATCTCTGTTGAGAATTCTGCTATGGCTGCTGGGCTGCTAACGGCACTGTACTAATCGGGTGCACAGGGGAGAGTCTCTCAGGTGTAAGGAGGAAAGGGAGGAGAACACCTGTTCTAGATAAAGGGAGTGGCAGGAGTCATTTATTCATTGGTTTCGTGTAAAAACATTCAGCATAACGCCATGTGCGAAGGTAAGAAAAGTAGAGCATGTGTTATGTTGCAGAATGGATGAGAATTCAGTGTGTCCATGTGCCACACTGTGTTAAGAGCTTCACATATATTATTTCATTTCATCTCCACCACAAGTTTGTGAAGTAGGAATAATGCCCATCTCACAGGTCAGAAGACTTGAGCTCAGAGAGATCAAGTAACTTGCCCAAGGTAACCCAACTCTGAAATGCCAGAATGGAGTGCCAGTCAGGTGCTGTCTGTCCCTACCCAGCCTATTTCTGCTCCCCATTTTCAAAGACAACCCCCCCAACCCCACTTGAGCAACTCCAGGGGGCAACATTCCCATTTAATTCTATGTAAATGATTCTCCTGGACCTCAACTGCGGAGGGAAATCAAAATGGCTTTGATGAAAGCATACACTCTCAAGGGGTTTTTAGCCTGATTGTAGAATAAAGACAAGTATGTGCACATGTCCTAAAAACAATATAAAATACCAAACGAGGAGAACAGAGGTTGGGGGATTCTTATGCTGGGATTGAAGGCATGGCATCTGGGAAGATGTAGGAGCAGCAGCATTTGAAGTGAGCTGAGAAGGATGGCTACAAGTTCAACAGATATTATGGTGTGGGAGAGATACTTTCTTGGAGACACAGTGGGATGTTCTGTAAGGCCTTTCCAAGGACTTGAGATTAGCACAATTCTGCTGGGAAAGGTCACACTAGTGACATCATGGAGGAATGAATTCAGTAGAAGGGACAGCAAAGGACAGATCTGAAATCCAAGTACACACCTTGACTGATATCTCTCCAGTTCTGTGTATGCCTCATCTTCTCAATCAGGGAATCCAGAACTGCTTAACAGAGTGACACTGGTGTGTGAAGTCCCATCTAGTGCTCCAGTAACTTAAGTAACTCAGAAAATTAGGAGGAATTTTGAAGGAGGAGGCAGTGGAATCGGGTTTTAGGACCTCACACTCCTCTTTTCTCCTCCCTGTTCCACCTTCCATTCACTCCATCTTTGAAACATCAGACCTTTCCCTCCCAATGTCTTGGCAGTGCCAGTTTGGGGAAATAAAGGAGTTAGTTTTGTAGTTCCAAAAGTCCAACTTGGAGAGAAGAAGGACGTGCTTGGCCCACAGATAAGACATCTCTGACTCCTTCGGCCTGCTCTCGAGCATTCCTCCGCCATGCCCCATAGCTCTCTGATGCCTTCAAGAGAAATGCATAATTTGGATTTGGGTGCGACAACCTGCACATGTACCACAAACAGTCGAAGAAGGAACAGAAAGGAGAGTGACCTCAACTGCCACTAGGCCTGGGGCCTTGCGGACGTGAAGAAACGTGCTCCACAGAGCTGACTGCCGTCTCAGAAGTGTCCGGAAATGGGTTCCATAGATCTTACTGCTGTGTAGGAAGAGATTTAAACTGCCCGGAAGTTCTGAACTCTGCTCCCATGCTGCCTACAGGGATGAGGTGGAGCTGTTGCCAACCCCCACCCCTACCCACTGTGACATGCTGCCCCGCCCCACCAGAGGGGACAGGTCTGGTGTTATGTGGAGAACTCAGTAAGCAAGGAGATAACGTTTTCTGAAAGTTCTGACAATCGGTTGGAAATCTCAGTGGGAACTGAAGAAATCTCAGCTGGGAAGAGAAGGGTGAGTTCAGAGGCCATCATCAAAAACTGGGATGCCTTGTGTGTAAAGAGAATAGGAAAAATGCAGGGGAGTGATGAAAGGGGAAGGAGGTGTGAGAAGGAATTAAAAAGGGAAAGCCAAAAAGCTTTAGAGGAAAGAGAAAAAGGAGAGAAGCTGAAACATGAAAGGAGAGAAGCTGAAACATGAATGGAACTCTACATTTCTTAGATTAGTTTCAGTTCTGAACTTCAGTTTTGGGGCAGTGATTAGGAGACACGTCCCTGGGAGCCCAACATTTGTTTTTTCCTGCTGGTAGTTGTATCCTGCTCTCCACCCCGCTGTTTTTGCTGCTATTTTAGAATCGACTCAGCCTGTGTCATCTAGAGCTTGTTAGAACACTGATGGCAACAGATTTAGAAATCAGGCAGCCAGCTTTATGGGACCCTCTGGCTCTTCTCTATTACTTTTTTTTTCCCCTAAGTTTCCCTGGAGATGTGGGTTAGAAATGAACTCTCAGGGCATTTGCCAATAGATATAAAATTGAGTGCCCTTAGTGTATCACCTGTGACCAGACAAATGGCAGCCCAGGAATGGGAAAGGTAGCCAAAGTGTGAAAACAAGACTTTTGTACTCCAGTGGGATTCACTTACACAATTTTAAGTTAAAACACAATATGGATTACTGGAATTTAGCAAAACACTGCAGTTGATGCTGGAAAGCAGAAGGGTTTGGGAGGCATGGGTCTCTTCTCGGCTCTGTCTTTCCTGGTCAAACTTTTGCCTGCTCCCTCCTGGGTCAGTGTAGGGCAATGTTACTATGTTGGACATTAGGGGCGGCGTTTCAATAATAAACGTGTGTGTTAACATTTTAGGAAACCACAATGGAAGGAGCTGGACGGGACCCACTGGATAATGTGTAAGAAAATGAGGATGATAAAGTTCAGTAGAGGAGCTGCTATGTGAATGTTCTGCCCCAATCCATAGCGAAGAGAACCTCCATGATGCAGGACCAGGACATTATCTCCCTATGTCCTGGGACCCTTCCTGCAGAGAAAAGACCCTAGTTTCAGATCTTTGAACTTCCTCATACCAAGCATGGTGGGGTTTTCAGAAATAGCTAAGACCTCAAAAAGCAAGTCAGTCTTATTTGGAGAAAAGATCCACTCCCTCCCCTGGCCCCCATCCAACCGCTAGACCTACTTGACTAGCGTAGAAAACGCGCAGCATAAACTCCTCAGGAGACTGTAACAGAAGGGACTGGAGATATCCCGTTCACCCTGGCAGATCTTGAAATGCTTCATAGCTGTAGCTTGGGTTCTATATACTCCCTAAAATTAAAAAAAATAAATAAAATAGTAACTTGGAGCATAATTGTTCTTATGAAAAAAAAAATTTCTGCTTTATAAAAGGTTTGTGTTTTAATGGGTTCCATTTATAATATTTAAAATTAAAATGTGATTTGAGGAGCGCCTGGCTAGCTCAATATCAGTCAAGCGGCTGCCTTCAGCTCAGGTTGTGATCCCAGGGTCCTGGGATCAAGTCCTGCATTAGGCTCCCTGCACAGCAGAGAGTCTGCTTGTCTCCCTCTGCTCCCCTGTTCCTGCTCTTTAGATTACTCTCTCTCTACATCTCAAATAAATAGGTAAGAAAATCTTAAAAAAAGTTTTTTTTTAAAATGTGACTTGACTCCAGGAATTTATTCCATGTGAAACACTACAGAAATCAATTTATCATGGCAAATTATAACAGGGTTGCTTAGACATAGTAACAACAGAAGATGGGGGAATGAATGAGATTACCAGTGAAAATCTTCTTAAGGCTCCCCTGTTTTCCTGTCCTGAGCTCAGTAAGAAAGATGATTTTCCTGTAGGCAGGAGATGATGGACATACCGAAATTAGAAGTCACAAAACAAAACCTTGACTACCTGAACTCAGACCTTGAAAAGGACCTGCAGAGACTGGATGAGGCAAATCAAGTTCTTCTCAGAAAAATTCAAGAGAAGGAAGAAGCTATTCAAAGGTCAGTCTTTGCAGTTGGTGAGGGAAGGGCTTCTCCTCAACAGAATGCCCTTTGGAATAAAGAGAAGGTGGGAGGAAGATTTCCTTTTTTGTTGATAAATCTTGGTGTATGAAATTCTGAAGCATGAACTGTGATGCCCCCAGAGGCTTTACGTATAGATTTCAGCATTAAATTTCCATGAAGCTGACGTTGTATTGCCAATGCATTTGGGACTCAGTCTGGCCCCCCAAGACCTTGGCTTCCTTAGCTGAGGCACTGGCAGCTTCCTTATGACTAATCCACATCTGGTGTCTGTATTTTTCAGTCTGGAAGGAGAGATTGTCCTGTCACTAGGACAAGCCAGCGAGAGGGAGGAGTTGAACCATATCAAACCTGAGGAGGAGGAGACCTTGAGGAACCTGGAATCAGAGACAGTCAAGTTGGTAAGAAGGTATCTAGAAAAGGACTGTGTGATGCATTTGGCTTCGGTCTCCTGCTGCTCTCTCATTCCCTGGGGATCATCATCCATGGTCCTTGCTATGTCTGGAGAAATCAGTTAAGAGTGCTCGAGAGAGAAGCACTTGTCGTGAGGGCCCCGTGCCTGGGCTCCCTTCCCATTTCCTCTGTGTGGGGCCAGAGTGTCCTTCTCTCCCTCAGCACACTTATCTGCAGACCATATTTTAGAGACCCAGGGAGAGGGAAAGTACAGAAGCAGAGCAGTTGTATCCTCCTTTACTTCTTTTCCACAGGAAAAAAGTAACAAGATTCTGAGCAGGAATGTGGTGGAGCTTCAGAAGAGGGTAAGGGAGCCATCTTTGCTGAAGGCTCATTTCTTAGGAATCTTGACAAAGTCATCTGAACTCCAGAACCCTCTAGTCAGAAAGACCTAAGAAGGGGGTGCCTGGGTGGCTCAGTCGGTTAGGCATTTGCCTTCGGCTCGGGTCATGATTTTAGGGTCCTGGGATTGAGCCCCACATCAGGCTCCCTGCTGTGTGGGGAACCTGCTTCTCCCTCTCCTTCTGTCTGTCTCTCCCCCTACTTGTTCTCCTTCTCTCTCTCTCTCTTTCTCTCTCAAATAAATAAATAAAATATTTAAAAATAAGAAAAATATTTTTAAAAAGAAAGACCCAAAAAGGAGCAACTGGCTAAACAGATGTGCTCCGTCCCCTCTGCCACTCACAGCGTCTATTAGGATGAACACCCCATTTGTTTCCTGGGATTACAGATCTACTGAGAGAGCTAAGGGACTGACTATGGGAGAAAAGATTTTTCTCTTCCTGCCCCAGCCGTTCTGTGCCTTCCTCCTTGCTCCCTGGGCAGTTGTTTTCATGGCCTATGGGAGGCCATGCCAGCCCAGAGTCAGGCAACTCCCATGAGCACACTTTTCTATCAAGTTTATACCTGGGATCTAAGTTCATTAACCACCACCATTCCATAGCCCTGCAACCCCAAATTCTGCCACGATCGTAGCTTTTTATGTCTCTGTGCCTCACTCAGTTCACGGTTTGGGGGATTTCAGATTTCAAGGAGACATAAGAAGGATGACCTCAATAAAGAAACCCTGAAGCCAATGTTGGCAGAACTGAAGGTGAGTAGAAGAGCAAAACTAGAGATTTTCTGAGAGATGTGTGTCAAGTCTAAGTTCAGGGGGAACTGCTTTCAAGGACTCTCCCAGGTGAGGTATATCTGTGTGCTTCTCAGAGGAGAGCCAATGTCTCCTTTACCTCATGGCCTGTGGGGCATTCATAACATGACAAGTCAAGTAACCGCAGAGGTCACTTCAATGTCATCAAAGTAGAGGGGATTGCCCCAGACCTCATCAGCCATCAGTCACTAGAACACACATGCTGAAGGCACATCAGGACCCACCAAGAAGCTTGTGTCTGAATGACACAATGTGGATATTCAGGTAGGATGTGAATACAAACTTCCATAATTACACAGAGATGTGTCAATAAGCTTACCTCATTTTTCAAACCCATGGCTTCTAGTCCAAAAATAGTTCTATTTTTAAAATGCAGTTTATCTTTTTCTTCTATGAGAAGGTAGATCCAATGAGGGCGAGAGATTTTGTCTATGTTGATCACTCCTATTTCCCCAAGTACCTGGAACAGTGCCTGGCAATAGTAGATGCTCAGTATTTGTTGAATCAATGAATGAACTGGATGCCCCATAGAGTACAGAAACCCTGCTGGGAAACGTTGTACAGATTTATGTGAGTGCACCCTCAGGGAGAGAAGAGGGAGAAAGAGGCCTGTGAGCTTTGGTCAGCTAGGCTAGAAGAAAGAGGATGGTAAGGCTCAGAGGAAAGGCAGTCAGATGACCGAGGCTTGAATGTCAGCTCTGCCACCATGTGACTTTTAAAGAACTTAAACGCTTAACTTCTTGCCTCTGTTTCCTCATCTATCAGGTAGGGTTAATGAGAGTGCCCACCCGAGGGTGAAAACATGTCCTCAGTCCCTCAATACATGATAGCCATTTTTATCATGTTCTCTACTGGTCTGGAGAGAGGGTGATCATTACCCATTTGCCTTCCACAAAAGAATGCTATTAACTTTCTGCTGTCTTCCAGGGGAGACTACAAAAGTCAATAGAATCCTGCACAAGGGAAGAGAAGGAACTGCTCCAGGTAGAGGCAGTGTCTCCTCACTGAGGGTCTGTCCAGGATGTAAATGGGAGACCACCCCAAAGTCTTAGAAACAGGACTGCTGAAGGCATGGGAGGGGGGAGCAGAACATCTGGCAGAGGAGTTTCTGATTCACATGCAGGTGAAGGGAGTATGAAAACTTATATTCCAGGTACTGGTTTTACCATTTCTTAAACACGCTTTTACCCTTAATATTCAAAATACTGTTGCTGAATCCCAAACCTAAGTGCCCCGATCACCTCTCCTGATGTTTCACCTGACAAGCAAATGACAACCGAGGCAAACAATTTAGTTGGCCTCAAAATTATACCGTGCCTATGAATGACGAGATCACTGCTTTGCGATATACTTGTTTCCCTTTAAAATCAGAAGTTGCTAGGTAACCAGCCAAATGTCCAATGCACCAGTTAGGGTCCCCAGGAGTAGCCCAGGCTTGGTTCTGGTGAGACTTGTTAATTTTCTCTTCTTTTTAGATGGAAAGTGACTACCAATCTTTGCACCAGCTCTGTAAGGACCAGGCCCACTACATAAAGGTATTTTACCTGTAGGGGCAATTCAGAGAAGAGGCAGAATTTCTCCAAAGCCATAGGTTCCTTGGTTTCTCGTTAGGCTAAAATCTGCCATTGGGGAAAATGACTTTTATATGGCAGCAACAACAAAACAGATGTATGTTAAGGATTTACCTTGTGCCAGGTGATGGCATGTATGGTACTTTTAAGCTCTCCACATGCATTATGTTTCTACATTAATTTGTCCAGTAAAACTATGGGGATGCTATTGTTATAAATCAAGAGGGCACTGGGGTTTAGGGGAGTTAGGGAATGTGCTCCGGGAAAGCAACAGCAAGCATCAGAGCTAGGATTTGAATTCAAGCAGAATCCAAAGCAAGAAGTCTTTTTCTTTGCATATATATCCATCTAGTCCACTGTCTCCCAATTTTATTAGAACATTTCCCTACTCATGTGTGCACACTCATGCATGCACCATTTGGAGTATTAGGGTTAGTCTTAAGGAGAATCATCAATGATATCGTAATGAAAATATGGGGAAATTCTTCATTATAACAATTCTTTATTGTTGTTTCCATGGGAAGAAATACCAGGAAATTCTGAGAAAGATGGAGAAAGAAAAAGAGGTGCTGCTTCTTGAAAAAGAAGTGTAAGTTTGGAAAAATGATGTCCGTGATTGAGGGCAGTGACAGTCTCTCAGCCATCTTGGGAGGGTGCAGTGCTTCTCAGACTGGTTTTTGTTTTTTTCTGGGGTTTTTGATTTTTGTTTTTTGATAGTCCTTTCTCTAAGTGATAAAACTATTCTCTCATGCTTTCTCCTACAATTTTTTTTATTGTGTTACTGTTTACACTTAGATTTGCATTCATCTGGAATGTGTTTCATCTATGGTGTGAGGTAAAGATCAAGATCATGGTTTTCTGTGTGGAGAGCCTATTGACCCAGTGCCGTTTATTTAAGAGAACGTGCATTTTTCAGTGGTGCCTTGTTTTATAAGTCAGGTGACCACACACGTGTGAGAATTTCTGTAGTTTCAACTCAGTATCAGGTTGATGTCAGGATTTTTCTTCACTGACTCTCTTTTCCCTTGAGAATGGACCACATTTTCCTGATATCTCTGTATTTTGAACAGTTATGAGTTTTGAATGTTGAACAGTGAATGCTATCAAGAATCTGAAAAATAAATCATCGATGTTGCATGACTTAGAAAAGCACCTTTCATCAGCCCTCAGATTATGTTATATCATTCTGAGATCTGATTTTTTCACCCAGATTCAAAGCCCAGAACGACTCTTCGCAAATAGTGAAACCTGGGTCAATTCTGGTAGAAACCATCCAAAGCAACATGGTAAGTCTTCCTTGTCCCACACTGGAGTTTTCCTTTCTCCCTTTCACCCCTGGGTTCTCTCTCCTTCTCTCCACATCCTCCTCTCCGTTGTAATAAACCTAGAATTAGGACCTAATGAAGTTCAGTACCTTGTTCCACACTATGGCCACTAGGAAGTGGCAGAGTCAGGATTGAAACCCAGGTAGCCAGACTCCTGACTCCTGGGTGGCTCCTGGCTCCCCTGCTACATTGCCTCTCTTTGACCACATGGACAGGCACAACTGTGGCTTTTTCTCATTTCCCATAGGAGAAGACCATCATTAAGAAACAGAAGAGAATCTTTTGGTACAGGTAAGTGGTAGAATCTTGGTTTTTACCCAGTGTGGACCACGTTCACTCTGTAGGAGCGAGTGACTTCGTAAGGGCACAAGGAATAAGGATGAATACACCCATGAGCCAGAAAATATCAGGCAGCCCTAGATTTCTCCCAACACTTCTTTCCTTCCTTTCCTCAACACCAGAGTTATGTGGAACTTGGTGGTTGGAAAAAGTAGCTCTTTCTTCAAGATGAAAGCTGCAGGTTGCATTTTACTTTGCATTTCCATTCTTATGGTTCTTGGTATGACCCATTTCTATTTTTCAGATCCTGAACCTAATCATCTCTGCTATCTTCTTTGCTGTGGAGATGGTTCAGGGCTCATTAATTTTCTCAGTTCTTTTATAGTAGGCTGTAACACTCTAGAAAACAAAAATCACCTAAACTCTCTATGCCTTTTCTGTCTTAATTTTTTCAACAAGGGGACTAACTCTGAAATGCTCCATGTAGCACTTGAATGGAGAGCTTCAATTTATGACATTTCAATATTATTAATGACTGAAGGCCTTAGACCAGATTTCAGTGTGAAGTTTTCTTGGGAGCACACTAGAAAACAAACCCACGCCTACACACCCACACACTTTATTGTTTAACTTGGTCTCTTTTGACACTTGATGTTTAGAAAAAACCTATCCTAATGGTTTTGCCTGGATGTTCATGTCAGAGATGTCCCGATCTTATTTCAAATTCTAGAACTCCTTGCTATACTAGACCAGAAGAAGACCATTGGTCATCAGACTCATAGGTGTGACAGTCCTGAACATTTTCTGGCAGCCCCCCAAAGGCCTGCCTCGTATGTAGTACCTGGAAAAATCTCCTTTGGCAACTCCAACTTTTTTTCTATATGGACATCTATTCTTTCAGAGGGCTTATATGTCAGGAGAGCCATGTACAATTCCTAACCACTACATCCATCTTCTTCTGCTATCATGTATCCCCTACCCTCATCCTTTGGGTCTCCATCCCCTTATCAGTTTTGTCTGAAGAAAGCAATTCAGTTATTTATGAGTGTGAGCTTCCCCTCCTACAGCTGGATCCTGGTCTGTCCCTGTCCCCCATGCTAACCAAGAATGTCTCTTTGTAGACATTTCAGGTGTCTTGTCTTCATGATCATGATCTTCATTAGGCTGCTGGGCTATGTGCTTTTCCACCTGCAGTACGTAAACCCAGACCTTCTTGTGGATACCCTGCCCATGGTAATGAGCAGGGACACCTTGAAGAGGCTGAGGAAGGTCTTATTTCCCCTCCTCACCCTAGAGGTGGAAGACATTCTACCGCATTAGTCTGAAGTAACGTGGGGGACTCCACATGGCCCCCAGTGAAGAAGGGGGACATGGCTGTAGCCCTGAGTCGGGGATGGGTCAAGAAGGAAGTAGAAGCCTTGACTTGGACATATGCCCTCTTCATTTCATTCTAGTCCCTTGCTTTCCCTTTGCAGTGGCTCTCTTTTAAATAAAGACTATGTTTGACCAGTGTTCACTGTGTTGGTCTGTGATTTGGTCTGATTCCTGGGGCCTCATTAGACATTCACAATTTCTACCTGTCTTGAGAAGGCTTCCCCCAGGACTTCCTTTCTCTGCTCCATACTGAAGAAAGAGTAGAGAAAAAATCCCGTCTTCATTTGTAACATTCTCCACTTCCTCTGGGGTAGATATAAAGCTATTCAGTTGAGAAATCATGAGGTGGATATAAGGCTTGCTTTCAGTCCTTCCTGAAGTTTTTAATTGTTATATTATTTATATTTTTATATTATTTTATATATTTATATATTTTAATATAATTTTATATATTTATATATATATATATATAATTTTATATTTCACTATGTATTATTGGAGTGGATGTCCTAAAAAGTTAACCTTTTTTTTTAAATGTACACAGATGGTTTAATGTACATAGTACATTCTCAACGGAGAAGAAAATTACCCTAAAATTCAAGTGACATATAAAATATAGTGCATAAGATCAGCAAAACACGATTTTGCACCTAACTATCATTCCTATTTTTTAAATCCTAATTCAAATGCCATCTCCCCCCATAATGTCTCCTCTGATCCCTCCGGACCTGAGATAGCTTCACTTGCCTTCTTCCAAATGCTCCTTGCACCTTTGGCATCTCCTTCCTCCTACACATTCCTTAGGTTCTCGCTTTCTGATGACCTTTTGTCCTTTCGAGACCCTCCCTAACACAGGTTTTAACTGCACTTCACTTGCACAGTAACGCCGGAAAGGTAGCGGGCACACCCTACGTTTGCTTTGGCTGTAGACATGACCCTGCTCTACCTTTTCTTTTGGGGTCTGGGGAGGAGAGGGTGAAGGGTCTCATGATGACGCCTTAAAAATTAAAAAAACAAAACAAAACAAAAAAATAACTGGTCAACAGCGCCCTCTTGTGGCCATATAAAAGCTCTTGTGTTTCAGCGGGCTTCCTCCAAAAGGGCAGGAAAGCTATCAGTCAGTTGAAGCAAAAAGATGTATCAGTTGTCACTTTTGGACAATTCCCTCTGTGAGCTTTAATAAGTAAAATTTGTATTCCATCAATTCAACAAGTGATACTTTTCCTTGGATCAGATAGGGATTTTGGCACTGGGATTATAGCAATGAACAAAACACACAAAAACCTCTGCCCAGATTCTAGTAGAGGCATATAGAAATATCAGATGATATTGGGTGCTATAAAAAGTTAGGTGGGGGAGGAGGAAGGGAATAATGAGGAGCAGTAGCCACAATGCTCACTTGAAAAGTTAACAGGATAGCCAAGACCTGAATGAGATGAGAAAGCCAGGTGGATGGTGGGGGCTTTGGGGGTGGGGAGGTGGTGGTGCAGCTGATAGGGAGACAGCAAGTACGTAGCCTTGACCTTGGAGTGTGCCTAATGCATTTGAAGTTCCTCTGCTGATTCTGCGCTCATATGTAACAGTCTCTTCATTAAATTCTTCACTGGAATCCTCCAAGTTGAATTCTGGTTCCTGCCAGGCCCTTGGCTGATACTGGCCTGGAGAAGCATTTCTTAGGCTGGAGGGTTTCAGCACTGGAGTGATTCCAAGGCTATAGGTATATGAGAAGAAAATGGCTGCAACCGGCCGAGAAGCTTATACTCAGAGTATTACTTCTTGTGCCATCTCCGGTCACGTAACCCCTCCTAAGTTCCTGGAACTCCCAGGTTCTCCTCTGCCCAGCCCCTCCCAGGTAGACATGGGAGCATCCCAACATTCAAGATTGGCTAAGAAATACGAGCTCAGGAAAATAAGGTTACGGTAGCCCCATGCTTGCAGTCAGCGATCCAGCAGAGACTTGGAAGCTTGAAGATGTGTTGGAAATCCATGTTAGGAAGCACAAATGGTCTTCTCTGCCACCCAGGGAGCCTGCCTCCAAAGGGGCCTGGATGGCTCTCCCAAGTCTGGGAAGCAGAAGAGGGGTCACTGTTGCCTTATGGGAGCCGGGCTAAGCTGGACATCTGAGTTCCAGCAATGGCGAGCTTACCACCCCCCCACCCCAAATCCATCAGTTTCTGAAAGATTTTAACAAACTCATACAAAGCACCTAGCACAACCGAAGGTCCTTGGTGGGTATTCAGCCGCCAAGAGTTTCCATTCCCTTACATGAGATAAAACTATCTAGTAGTTAATCTTAGTTCTGTCTTATAAAGCCACACAGTAAAATAACGGCTTCTGTCACATTTTAGTCACTAAAACGGAGCAGCCTTCTGTTCTCCAAATGAACATTCCGCAGGCCTTCAAGCTGTCACATGACATGGCCTCTAGAATTGTATTATCTTATTTACCCTTCCCTGGACTCCTACCGAGCTGAACAGAAGAGGACAGATGAGGTCTGACTGACCAAGTCCAGTAGCTCTCTTCTGGGGTGGCGGGGGCAGGAGAGGAGAGTGAGAACCTGCAGCAGGTTCTGTGCTGTGCTGAGTGTTGGGAGCTCGACATGGGGCTCACTCCCACGACCCCGAGACCATGACCTGAACAGAACCCAGGAGTCAGTCGCTTAGCCGACTTCACCACCCAGGTGCCCCCCAGCCGAGATCCTTAACCTTTGAGAACATGCATCATCTTACTCTACATCTCCTCTGCTTTGTATTTGTGCATATTAAAAGATAATATTAAGTGCAGGATTTACTATGTGTCTCATTAAATTTCATTTTGTTGGTTTGGTTGCTTCACCTTAGTCTATTGCAATCATGCAAAACCCTAATTCTATGAAGGAATAAATGAGTCTGTTCACAGGGACAGGGACTCCTGGTAGAGTAGAAACTGCTGGAGCACGGAGGCTTGGGTGTGCAATCTCCTTTGGCCTTGTAATCATTGTTGACCCGAGGCAGCTGATTAACCTTTCCTTTAAGGTGGCTAATCATTCTCTCCGCCAGGAGCCTGCTACAACAGCTGCACATTCTTTCAGTCCTCTGAAATGGAATTTCTTTGGGTCTGGAGGCTTGAATTCAATTAAATGGATTAGGTACTCTCCTTACATCCTCTCGCCTCTCTTAAAACTTAATTACCTATTAACTATTTCAGACTATCCTTTTTATCATGCAAAAGATCAATTTCCTTGATAGGGAAGGGTGAGGTGAAATAGGACCCTTATCTATGTACATTATACCTCATGCTCTACCGAGTGGCCTATCTCTTTCATTTCTCCTGTTCCAAACACAGCATTGGAAATGCCTCTTTTAAAAAATGCATTTTATAATATCTTTTGCCAGCCTCAGTGTTTTCTTGAAAAAAAGCACTGAAGGGGCACCTGGGTGGCTCAGTGGATTAAGCCTCTGCCTTCCGCTGGGGGCAAGATCTCAAGGTCCTGGGATCGAGCCCCGCATCGGGATCTCTGCTTTGTGGGGAGCCTGCTTCCCCCTCTCACTCTGCCTGCCTCTCTGCCTACTTGTGATCTCTCTCTCTCTCTCTCTCTGTCAAATAAATAAACAAATAAATCTTAAAAATAAACCAACAACAACACTGAATAAGGAGTCAAGCCTTAGACCCTGGTTCCAGATTTTGTGCTACTTCTCTGATTTTACTTTCAGGGCCCAAGGTTGATTTCGGGGTGCTTTCTAAGATCATTCACTGCACAGTGAATGTACTGGAAGGCAGAGGGGAAGAAAGAAGGACTGATTCAAGAAATAAGCAATAAACCATGCTCTCAAAGACTCTTGAACTGGTAACAGATTCCAACACTCAATATTAAGGTTACAGGTTACTCCAAAGCTTCTCTGGTGTATAAATGCTGGCTTAATTGGAGGCTCAGAACTATCAACAGCACATTTATTGATCATCTACTGTCTTGCAGACATCGTGCTGGATACTTCCATACGGTTTCCATTTCACAGTTTGGTGAATTGCCTGAGATTCTCCAGTTAGCAAACGGCAGAACCAGGATCATGGGCCACCTCTTGACTCCTCCAGGACAGTTGCCTTTCGTGTTTCATGACGTCCTCTTCAACTCCAGTATCAGTCTGCTAATTAGTAGAACTACTGAATCCATCATTGGAATCAGTTACTTATTTTCCTCTCTTATGATTTGTTTAAAGTTACGACAGAGATCCAGTATCATTCCAGTCACTGTGTTAAATTTTACTCTGGAGCTCCATTATAGCTCTAGTTTAATGATTAAAATTAAAAATGCCTTGGTTAATGCTTTATTAAGACACTCTGGCCCATCCATACCTTAGTCTGAACACAAGGCGGGAGAACTGGATTTTACTAGGGGGAGCTGACAGCAGTATTCAGGCCACAGCCACCTGCAGGCGGGTGAGCGTGTTGAATTGAGGGTGACTCCACCAAGGGCAGCTTTGCCTGGAGTGGCTCTTGAGGAGTGCATATAAAAACCTTTGGTTCTCACACATGAGAGTGACATGTCACAGCTGTTAGAATTACAAAATTTGACTTAGAGGGAATCCAACCCATCCCAGGGGTGCCACTGTCCCCTGCCAGGTTGCTCTTTGGCAAAACTCAGTTGAAATGTTCATGGTGGGTCTCTTCCCCCACACTCCATGTACTGAAATCCCTGCCTCGGAGCCATGGTCCATACCCCCTGTGTGGGGGTGCCAGTTTGAAAGAACAGCATTAGTTGGTCCCTCTGGGAGTTCAGTGAGTTTGAATCCTGAAAGGCTTTACAGTCCCTGAGCTCAAGAGCTGCTGGCTCCATGGCAGAGCCCATGAATGGGCAGGCGCTGCTCCCTCCACTTGCTTGAGCCGGAGGAAGGCTTTCCCTTGCTGCTCTCCTCATGGCTCTCAACCGGCAAAGCTGTCCTCGTGTGCAGCCAGCAGTCTGTAGGAGTCTGACCCCCTGCTTGGAGTTGGGGTTTCTTTTTCTTCTGGGAGGTTTGTTGGCAGGTTGGTGGTGAAGCCTGGGTCTAACTGGAAGCTTTTTGGATCCTGAATTTCTCAGCCCCACTGAGCTAAGTCACAGAAAAATGAAAAAGCAGTGATTTGGGGCAGTTATGAGGAGAATGACAATTTGGGGGTGCTGAGATGGAGTGGATCAAAAATGGCAGTGAAGGACGACAGGGCAGCATGGCAGAAGAAAGTCCAAGAGGGTCTGATGGGGAAGGGAATGGATTTCCTGGCTACAGATCTTTTCTTTTGCTCGGATTTTCCTGCTGCAAATACAGGTGGTTAGGAGATTCTTTACCTTCCAGGCCAGGCTAACCTGGAAATATATTTGCATTCAACTTTAAACAAAATCACATCAGTACTGCCTTCTGGAAATAAGAGGTAAATCTGAGATTAAATGGTGAAAGGTCTGCCAGCCTCTCCCGGTAGGGTGTTGAGTTTCTCTGATCTAGGAAACTGATGAGTCAACATAAGCCTGGAGCCTAATGTACCAGTGACTTCCTAGGAAAGAGGAAACCTACTTTTCTGCAAGGTTTTGTCCTACTGAGATGATTACCATTGAACAAACTTACAAGAAAAAAATGCAGTTCACCAAATTTTAATGTCCCTCCTACCTGCACTACTGTTCTGGGAAAAACATGCACAACAGAACTGTGTATTTTATTACATAATGCCCACCTGGAAAGAGTTGAAATAGTTTATGATCTATTGGTCAAAGAAAAAAGAAAGTACTCAGTAACTGTATATGCAAGGAAGAATGGAGTACCAGGAAGAGAATATAGAGTGTCAGGGAAGCTCAAGAAGAGAAAGAAAAAAAAGGAAGAAAGGAAGGAAAAGAGAGAGAGAAAGAGAGAACAAAAGGAAAAGAGAGAGAGAAAGAGGAAGGAAGGAAAGAAGGAAGGAAAAGAAAGGACGAATAACAAGAACAGGAAAGAGCGAATCGGGAAAGCGTCATTTGATATAAACGTTGATAGGTAGTATTTCAAACCATGAAGATAGAGAAGGAAGAGCTTCCTGACTGAGGGGAGGAGAGGAATGATAATCCAAAAACTCCCCCAAGCTTTTAAATAGACTAATCTAAACCTCCCAGGGAGAGCATAGAGCTACACTAATCCTTTGAATTTTGAAAGAAAATTCTCCAAGGGGAGAAATCTTAACAGCAGTTTACTTGATTACTAATTGTTCAAGAGACATCATTAATTATTCACTCATATTTGGCATGCAAGAAATAGTTCAAAATGGATTCAATAAACTTGCGTCTCCAATGGATTGGATATTGATGGGATTAGAGCGAGAGGAATGGACCAGATAATGGTGAGGTCCGTCTATTGGTTTGCAAACTGGCCACCATACACAGAAGGCAAGGAAAGATGGAGGAAAGAGTCAGGCCCCTCTAGGTTGGTAGGGGGCTAGTTTAAAAAGCAAGGGAACTCAGGTATGACATTTGTCTTGGGTGGTTGCTAAATGAGTAGATCTCTTCAGCTGCTAGAGAACTTAGCTAGGTTCTGTGAAGTATTCCATCCAGATGATCTCAACAACACATGACTCTCTCAACTCTATGTTCTTCTTCTTTTTTTTTTTTTTTTTTTTTTTTAAGATTTTATCTCTTTGACAGAGATCACAAGTAGGCAGAGAGGCAGGTAGAGAGGGAGAGAGGAAGGGAAGCAGGCTTTCCACCGAGCAGAGAGCCCGATGCAGGGCTCTATCCCAGTTTGCTAAGATCATGACCTGAGCCAGAGGCAGAGGCTTATAATCCACTGAGCCACCCAGGTGCCCCAACTCTATGTTCTTCTTGAGGCAGCTTTTAGTATAGGGAAAGCACATTCCAAGGACAGGGTGTGAGGAGCCACCAATCGCCCAGTGGACCTCATGGGTCATCGAGTGGTCGTGTTCTCTCAATACCTCTTAATTCTTAAAACTATAAGGCCGCTTAAAGGAGGTTGCCAGAAATACCCAGACCAAAGTGAAACACAGTAAAGGAAAGAAAAAGAGAATATTTTGTGCGCCTAAGGAAGAAGCAGCTACTTATTTCCTTTACTCCAGAGTCTCAACCTTAGTAATACATTAGGATCACCTAAGGATATTTAAAGATCTTGCTGCCCCAACGCCAGATTGATTTCACTTAGGGTCACTGATATTTTTGAAAAGCCCCTGTTCCCGCCAATCCCCCACTGCAGGTGATTCCAATATACAGTCTAGGCTGAGAATTGCGGCCCTGAAAGTGTCTAGAGTAACCTCCAGACTCCTGGGGCAAAGAAGAGAGAGCGGCAGGGAGAGCTTATTTCCAAATTGGGAAAACAAGGGAGAAGAGACGGAGACAGACATTTCTAGGCAGGAAGAGAGTTCACTTCAATATGAAATCACCTATTCTGATTGTTCTTTCATCATATTTATAGCTGCTTTGGCAAATTTCCAAATCTTTGGGTTTACATTTGCTCTCACCTCCCTTGCCTTGAAAAGAAAACTCTCTTCACATGTCGAGTCCTTTGTCGTCCACGGAAAGAGGATAGCAATTAGGATAAAGCGACAATGTGCCCCTTTCCAGATGTGTGAGGAAGGATCATGGCCTCACCAAGATATCCATATCCTATCCTCTGGAGCCTGTAAATATGTGCTTCACAGGAGACTCTGCAGATGTGATTAAGGATCTTGCGATGGAGGATTATCTTGTATTTTCTGAGTGTGCCCAGCACTCAGGGTTGTTACAAGCGAAGGAGGAAAGGAAAAGGGTCCGCTGGAGGAGATAGGAAGACGGAGGCAGAAGTCAAAGCAATGGAAGATGGAAGAAGGCCATGAGCCAAGAAATGCATGCAGCCTCTAAAAACTGCTGGATATTTTTAAAAAAGATTTTATTAATTTATTCGACAGACAGATCACAAGTAGGCAGAGAAGCAGTCAGAGAGGGGGAGGCGGGAGCAGGGTCCCTGCTGAGCAGAGAGCCTGATGCGGGGCTCGATCATGACCTGAGCCGACCTGAGCTGAAGGCAGAGGCTTTAACCCACTGAGCCACCCAGGCGCCCCATTGCCGGATATCTTAAAAACATTATCCTACTTAATCCTCCCAATAAACCCTGTTCTATAGGTCTTTTGTTGCCCCTTTTATAGATGAAGAATCAAAGACTCTGAGGGTTAAGACTGGTATTTCTTAGAATCTAAAATGTCATGGGCCCCTGAGTGGCATAGTCAGTTAAGCCTCTGACTCTTGGTTTCAGCTCAGGTCATGATTTCAGGGGCGTGAGATCGAGCTCCAAGCTGGCCTCCACACTCAGCCCGGACTGTGCTTAAGATTCTCCCTCTCCTTCTGTCCCTCACTCACGCCCTTAAAAATAAATACACAAGTCTTAAAAAAAAAAAAAAAAAAAAGGAAGAAGAATCTAATAGGTCACTAATTATTAGATGCATCATTATATTAGGTTCCACTAGGAAAAAAAAAGTTAAACTATGTGTCATCAACACACGATTTCTAGTTCTATTTAAAAAAAAAATCAGAAAATAAATGAGATACGATCTTCCATGTGATAACTGCTACATTGCTTTGTAATAAAAAAATCAAGTGTTAAATTCTTTAAAACCTGTTTTACCTTAAAAAATTCCTCTTTGGGGACCTTAAAGCTTCATTCACCTGTGAAGCTTTAGTAGGTGCCCCTTCTTTTTACTTTTTAATGTGATTTCTGAAGATTAAAAGTTACCTACATGTCTCACATTCTGTTGCTATTGGACAGCATTGCCTTAAAGCATGTGGATAATCTGCCTATTAGGTAAAGCAGTACAATTCTGGAGTTACAGAGCTATTTTGTGCTTTTTCAAAGAAGAAAGGATGTTGCGCACAAAATCTACAAGATCCAGGCAGGGTGGGATGCGTGTGGTTGTGTTGTTGGAAGAGGAAGGGGTCAGGGCAAGATGCACGTTTACGTATGACGCTTTTTAATTTTTTTATTGTGGTAAAATGGATATAATGTAAAGTTTACTATTTTAACCATTTTTAAGTGTATAATTTGGTGGTATTACGTGTATCCACAGTGTTGTGCAACCATAACCCTATTCGTCTCCAGAACATCTTCATTTTCCCCAATTGAAATACTGTACCCATTAAAGAACTCCCCACTCTCTCCTGCTAGCCGCTCATAACCATCCTTCTACTTTTTGTCTCTATGAATTTGACTACTCTAGATATCTCATATGAATGGAATCACACATGTGTCTGACTTATTTCACTTAACACAATGTCTTTGAGTTCATTCATTCATTTTTAAGGATGAATAATATTTCATCCTATGTTTATACCTCATTCTGTTTATCCAGTTATCTGCTCAGTGATGCAGTGTGTCACTTTGCACTTGCTATGTTACTTATAATTGCTCTACTTTTGATGATGAACTTTAGCTCTGATTTATCTCATTTTCTTTTGTTGTGTCTATTGGAAGACTTATGACATAGGGGCTCTTAATAGATCCCTTTTAATGAATTGTGCTTCTCAGAGCTATTTACAAACTGGACAATTTTTAGAAGAACCAGGAGCACACATTCCCTGCCATAAAATCAATAGATTTTTGACAAGTTAGAAGAAACTGTTAGCAAATAATTTGGCACAAGATCACCCAGACAAGACAATCCTACTGGGGTGCTGCAGTTCCGTGACAGGATATAAGACTAGGAACTCAGTGCTATTCTACTATAATATTTATCCAGTGGCTCCTGCCTACACCCTTGGGATTAGTAGACATTCTACAAGGTTACTTGGGTCTAGTGAATCTGTGCATACCAAACCAAAATCCTTTCCTCCTACAATGTCTCTCTGGTGTCCTATGTTAACAAAGATTAACCCTTGGGACTGGCAGAGAAAAAATATTTGAGGATCCATGATCTGTTTTCACAGTGCAGGCAGAAAGGATAAATTTGAAGCCAAGAGTCAATCACCTGTAAGTGGCACAAAAATCTAATGGACGGTGGAGTAAGACCTACACAAACCACCGCACGCCAGGTGACCTTACTCACACATGCAGGAAGGGAAGGAGGTTGTCAGAATGGAAGGTTGAAGGGTCCAGTGATATGTAAAGGAATGGTTGTTTTTTTGAAGACCCCCAAAGATGCCTTGGTGACCTGAAATGAATGAATAGGAGAACTCTGGCTCCAGTAAGCCAAAGTGTTTAACAGTGTTGTAGGAGAAAGATCATACAGTCCATCTCCCCTGCGCAGGGGTGAGGCCATATATGTTCTTTCAACAAATGTTTAATGATCATCTACTATGTGCAAAGACTACTCTAGTCACCAAGGAGACATGGTAAACCAGGCAGTACCTCACCCTTACAAGAAAACAAGACAATGAATAAAAAAAACAGAACAACAAACTAGTAACAATACAACAGAGAATCAAAAATTTAAAACAGATATGAAGGGCGATACCCAGAAAACACTCCAGATGATGTTATAAAATGTAACAGGGTAGAAGGGTCAGCTGAATTAGATAGGGTACACTGGAAATGTTGCTCTGCTGGGGTGACATTCAAATTGAGAACTAAAGGATGAGACAGAGCTAGGTAAGCAAGGAGCCTGGGGAAAAGCATTCCAAGAAGAGAGAAGAGTAAGGGCAAAGGCCTTGAGGTGGAAATCCCTGGCTTTGTGAAGAGTGGTACTGGAAGGAAGAGAGAGATGGGGGTAGATGGGGTGGCCAGGGAGGGCAGCATTTCTGGTCAACAGCTGGAGTGTATGAAGGGCCATTTCACATCCTTGTAGCAGGCAGAGGCTCTGATCCCTAGGATCCCATAAAGAGAAAGAGAAATCATCGGATTACCGTGTCTGTAAATATCCTTGAGACACTTCAGCACAGGTAGTATGATAGGTGACTGTATAGATTAGGTTAAGCTGCAGCCTAAAATATGAATGCAGCTGGCCTGGAGAGTCAGGTAGCATTGAATCAGAAAGTGTATGCTCAAAAGGCAACAATTAGATGCACTTCTCTTATCTATTAATCAATACCAGAAGCTTGGGTAATGAAATGAATTTTTTTAATGAGATGAACTTCAAAATGAGTTTTATCTATAAAATTTGTGGCTCATTATTAATATGTTGGAAGTTAGGAAGCTGGCTCTTACTGGTGAAATTAAGAGTGTGCAATTTTGCAGAATGGCCAAAATATTTTTAATCTATTCCCTGTTCATGCATGAACAGAGAGTCTAGGAATTCAATGAGGTATGTAGGCTGTAACTTATGCATGAACTCAAGATTCATTCCTTTTTATAGCCACTGAAGATTGCTAATCCATGCCTACCTCCAACATTTTAGTGACTACTATTTTTGCTGTTGCTGTTGTGAAAAAGAATCTAAGAGCGTTTGCATGACTAAATTGGCTTATATCCATTTGCAACACATTTCCCTAGTGACAAAAAACTGACAGCAGAACAATTGGGTGAAAGTAACCTTCTCAAAAGACAGATGAGGATTCTAGATTTCAAATTTGAACATGGCTAACTGCATGAGAACATGCACATTTCCTGCAATTATCAATAAGCTCTTTAGTATGAGGGAAAGACCATCCCAGAATGGAAAGGGATATGGCATGAGCACAAAAGTCTAGATAAGAGGCTCTAACACCTTTTCAAAAGGCTTCTATTATGAAGAGAACTGGAACTGACACTTAGGAGGGGTGGGCAGAAGTGTGGACCTGTGAAGAGTTCCAGAAGTATGGACAGTGTTCTTTCCAACCATCCCCAGGAGTCTATGCTCCTAGAATTTGGGACTGTGAGCAAATATCAGACCAGGCCCAGCTCTCCAAGACATGAAGGAAAATACTATCTTCATTCTCACTCCCTTCTAACTCACCAAATAAACAAGAATTTATTTGTGACAATATCTGTAATATCTCCCATTCTTAAAAATGTTTCTACAAAGTTCTTTTCAATCATGTGTTATCGTAATTTAAAAAAAAAAAATAGACCAATGAGGAAAGTCAATATTACACGTGGAAAAAGTTAATTCCAGAAGGGTAAGTGGAAATTATGGAATTAGAACTCATATTCTTTTCATGGCACACCTGTAGAAGGCCAGGAAAAATGACTGGGACCCAAAGCCAATACTCCCTGAGATACTGTAAAGTGAAAGGAATAAAAATCTGTGGAGGCCTTGAGAATGTGCCTCAAAGACCTTAATTAAGGGAACTTAATAAATCAAGGACCCAAGTTCTGAACAGATTTCCATACTCTATCCCCTTTTCCTGCTCATAAGAGGAATACTAGAGCAAGTCTCTTCTTGGAGACAGGACTATTCTGATAGGCAAGGTTGGTTCAAGGACTCCGGATACCCCTGCAGACCCTCCCTTGGGCCGCCTGGCAGTCTAGGATCCTTTCACCCAGCTTTCCTTCCCTATTCCTTTAGCTGTGGTCAAGCTGGCCACAGTTTGGCTGATTGTTCTCCCAGACTTTTCTGGCTACCTCCCCATTTTCTCTCATAGGCATGTTACCTAATAATACTTTCGCACGTTTAATCGCATCTTAGTGTCTGCTTCTTGGAGGACTTGGACACACAATTTTTTCTACCATATTCCTCCAAATATTTTAAATGGGAAGACAGATATAATTAATTCAGAGATAGTTCATTCTCTCTTAGACCTGGGGGGGGGGGAGGTCCCACTGAAATCTGAGTGAAAATGTTTATTTTGGAAGTAGACGTATCTTTGGTGATCCCAATCTGAGGTTTTTAAAGTCTAGTATGTGTCCCTCTTTTAGAAATAAGAATGCAATCTACCTAGATATAAATTGTAATTCTTAGAAATCTTGAATATCTGCAGAGATATTTAAAATGCCCTCCAGGTATAACACAACCACATCATTATTTTCATAAAGCAAATCTCCATAGCAGTCACGCAAGTTTTAGTTTATACACACATACAAAATTAGATATGAATGAGATTTTGGGAACCTTTTGTTCTAGCTTTCCTCTTCCCCTCCCCTCACCACCACTTTTTTCTCAGAATGGAAAATTCAGGCCCAGATGGAATAAAGAGCTTGCCCAAGGGTTCACATGCTGTTGGTTCAGAGACGAGTTCTGACACAGGTGCATGAACGCTCAGCCCTGAGCAGTGCACCCCTCTCTAATGCTTCTGGCTGAATGAGCCTCTGGGCAATGGATCAGCATTTCAGGGAAGATCTGCTCCACATTTTGAATGACCCCAGGTAAAGCTGGAGACAGTAATGACAGCAAATGTATTATTAAGTGTTACTGGGACTTGAATTCTTGTTCAATCTGTCTTGACAATTGCTGCTTGGCCTTGTGTCATTCCTGTGGTATCTCTGGATCTTAGTTTCATCTGTAAAATCTTGGTGTCAAACTCAGTGATCATCAAAGTCCTTTCCACTCTTACATTTGGTGTCTGTCCTTGGCCGACATCATGGGGAAAAGGGTTGCCAAATGACTGAATGCAGAGTACAGCCAAGTGAAGTCATGGAGCCAAGGAATATCTGATTCTTACACTTAAGATAAATATCTAAGTTTTTAAGAAAATTAAAATGGTGATTTCAATGCTGTCTATACAGCACCCCAGGATACACAAGCACGCAATGAAAATATCCCCAAATGACCAAAGTAAGTTAACCTCAAACCGAAAAGATTTTGCTCTATTCTTTCCTACATAGCAAATTCTCCAACAAATCCTGTCTGATAGTCATAAATTACAAATAACCTATTAATCCACTGGCCTCTTCAAATGTCACCTCCTACGAGAGTTAACCTTGGCTTCTTATGATCATTTAAGAGTAAAACTACTATTGCATGATTTGAAAATGTCTGAAAATGTAAGCGGTGCTTTTGCCCATGTTCGTGGAGAAAATCCATTTGATTTCATCTGTGATTGTAAGTTCTGTGCTGTGTTTTAATTGCCATATTTTCTGCCTTCTCTTTTCTTGTCCCCAGGACAAGAATTTAGGTTGTTTACGAAAGATTTGAAAAACTATTGTGACAATCTTCTCAAACAGTGCCCTGTGTGAGATTGTACTGTTTGCTCTCCCCCGGGCCTCTCAGCCAACCATCACCCATTGCTACCTGCTCTGGAGTGGGGCCTGTAGGAACTGCATCCGTAGAGCTCCCCTGTTTTCAGACAGGGCCAGCCAATGTGGAGCACCTGTACCTGATAAGGAGAGAGGAAAGTGAGAACAGGGTAGTGATTCTCATGGCCACTCTCTGAGAGGTTACCTTCACCCAGCTGTCCCACGACCAGGACAGAACCACCCAGCCCTGCTCTTCCCTGGTCCTGGTCAACTTCTACCTCTGACTCAGATGTGTAGAGAACGAAGTGATCCACTGGGCTGAGCAGTTAGCAGATCTTAACTGAATTTTGCCAGAGCATTTCTGTGACATAGTGGAAGAGAAGCCCGGAGGAGGAATAGAAGTGGGGGGCACTGTTGGCTATGGAAGAGGAAAGAGAGGGAGAGATTCCAGGGGAGTCTTTTTAAATTTTTTTTAATTAAAGTATAGTTAGGGCACCTGGGTGGCTCAGTTGGTTAAACATCCGCCTTCAGCTCTGGTCGTGATCCCAGTTTCCTGGGATCAAGCCCCATGTCGGGGGTCCCTGCCCCATGGGGAGCCTGCTTCCCCCTCTCCCTCTGCCTGCTGCTCCCCCTGCTTGTGCTCTCTCTCTCAAATAAATAAATGAAATCTCCCCCCCAAAAATTGAAGTCTAGTTGACACACAGTGTTACATTAGTTTCAGGTGTATAACATCCTGGGGGAGTCTTGAGGAAAGGTTTTGGTTTTTTGGCTACAGATTTAAGAATGTTTATATGGCTGAGGGGAAGACAAGCACAATTGGACTGCTTGTAGATAGATACTATCAAAGGCATGGGTTGGGAAGGGATGCCTTTGACTTGAACATCTGGGGTTTTTAAGGAAAGATGTTATGGGGACCATGTTCATAAAAACACCATTAAGTGTCCGTGTGTAGGGGAGTTGATGGAATTATTCCTGGGAATTTCTATGCTTTCTAGGAAAGAGGATGCTAAAGTCAAGGAGATAGAGGAGGCACTTTGAGGAAAATGAATGAAGTTTGGCCTCTGAGGTGAATGGGAGGCCAAGTTGCCAGGGACAAGCAGGTCTTAGATGGCTCAGCTAAGACTTGTTGCGAATCGAAGTGAACACGGATGAAGGGGCTGCGTTCTGTAGAACAGGTGTAGAGATGAACAGGTATAAAACAGAAGGTGGGATTGATCTGGCTTTGTGGGTCTTACCTGGTGGTTGCAGGGAAAGCATAAGGAGTAGAGGTACTGACAAGAGAATGGAGAGAGGGATCCAGATTTAGTGATGAAGGATAGTGTGATAACCAGAAAAGGAGAGGGTAAGGATTTCATAGGGGCTTTGTGAGGATTAAAGGTGATAGTCAACATAGAAAACTTTGTCAGGAACTCTGCACACTGGGTCGGTAACTGTACTCTACTTATGAGCTAACAATTTAGCCTGCCACAGGATGCTGGCAGAAGACATGGACTCCCGGGCCAGAAACAAAGAACTTTAGGACTCACAGCAAAAGCAGTAGCCAGAGTCTCATGCTCATTTTCACTGGTTCTCTACGTTCCCCAAGTCTCATGGGGGCAATACAAGGCCTGTGATAGACACCCACATACACATGAGGTTCAATTACAGGAGAGGAACACTAAGTGTGGGAATTTATCACTTTCTTGTAAGCAGAAGCAAACCTGCTGTTTGTCCGGGGGGAAGACATTGCTCATACCTCAAGGTCACTTGCTAACACGACTCTGAAACAGCCTGTCTGAAGAGGGGTCAGAACCTTGCATTCTTTGCAAGAAACCACAGGCATGTACAGACAGAGCAGACTGCCTGGCACACTGGCAGATTGCCTCTTCTAACAAGCAGAGTGTCTGGCAGATAGTGGGTTTTCAACAAATATTAGCCACAATTGATGATCATGATTCATGATTAAGTTGAATCCTAGTTGAAATTCTGGGAAGGTAAATGGTGGAGTCAAAGATCTACAGTTAGGGACACAGATATCTCACTAGCACTAAGAGACTTGATACCCAGCAAAATGAAAACTCTGGAGTATATGACTTATTTATAGATAAGATGCAAAGAAAATAAGAACTAGAAGTCTGACTAAATTTATTATAGAAAATTATTCTTTTTAATATTGCATAAATACAAAATATGGAAGTGGTGTTATGGGATGAGCTATCACAGCTGCTAACTTAGGAAATGTGTGGGTGAGCCCTGGCAATGCCAAGGCCGACTGCTCCATCCCGGAAACCTGGAGGGAACTGGACAATTGAGAACATAGCTACTGGTTGGGTGTGCCAACACTGTTGCCGAATGAACTTGGGTAAACTCCTTGCAAAAGCAGCTAATAAATCAACAGATGATGGTTTGGAAAAAAGAAAGGGAGAAATTTATTTCCAGTGCCAGCAGCTGGGGGAGGAGGCACAACCAACATCTCCACTGGCAAGATGGACACACAGAGTGTTATAAGAGAGGTTCAGGGAGCACGTACAAGTGAGTAGGCAGGGAGCACGTGATCCCTGGTGGGGGGTCAGTGTGTGTTCAGGCCATGATCATGGGCAGGGAATGAGACATCTGGGGATGGTGTTCTAGGCATTCTGTTGCCAAAAGGGCTTTTCTGGTCTGGGGGTGAGAATGTTCTGATCATTGCAAAACATCTTTGTCAATGCCTCAAGAAAGTACAGTAAGAAATGAGCACAATGGGTTTTAGCTAGAGCATGAGTTAGGTAGCCTTATCTATTCCTGATTTTAATTTTTCAGGTCTAGAGCTGAGCAAGAGGGCTTGCTGACCGTAGAACACAGAATGAAATGGCTCAAGGAAACCGAAATATGGTCCCATTTCTGAAGACAGAATGAGTGAGTGTGAGGTACAGAGAAAAATCTACAAAAGTGGCTAAGAAGGTAAATCTTCATCATATAGCACTTGCCTAAAAAGTCAAAGGGGGACAACTGGATATGCAAAACTAGAGAAAAAGCTTCCAGAATAATTCCAAAGTCAAGGGAAGGGACACAAATGACTTCCCTGGACAACTAAAATAAGATCTTTTATGATCTATGATTTAATTTGAAGGTTTTATAAAAACAGACACACCACTTTTAAACCCAACCACTAGCTCCTTTTTCTTAAATTTCCTCTCCAACTTCACAAGATGGTAAGGATCCTCTCTACTCTGCTACTATAAATTGGCCTTGTCTGTTACTTTTTCTTGTCCCTTACTCTCTTAGGTCAGTATCTTTATGAGATTGAGAAGGTGTCTCAACCAGAGAGGAGCTTCCTTACAATTAAATAGTCAATGAAACCATTATCTTTTATGTGCTCTGATATTTATCTTTTTTTAAGATTTTATTTATTTATTTGACAGAGACACAGCTAGAGAGGAAACACAAGTGGGGGAGTGGGAGAGGGAGAAGCAGGCCTCCCGCTGACCAGGGAGCCTGATGTGGGGCTTGATCCCAGGCCCCTGAGATCATGAACTGAGCCAAAAGCAGAGGCTTAATGACTGAGTCACTTAGGCACGCTGTATTAATCTTAATTGAAGGGCCATTTTCTCAGGCTCTTTGGATGAGAACATTGGTTCTGGAGGTACTGGGAAATGGGTTTTTTAACACTGTAAAATTGTCCCTCCCTAATGCTTCCTCCATCTTAAGCAAATATTCAGGGTCTATACCTTAGTGCAGTCCATAACTACTGATGTAAAGTTACTCAGGGTTTTTCTTTTTAACTACAATTGAAAAACCATTTTTCAAAAAGAAAAAAACAAAGCACAAAAACAACACAGACTTGAGCCTAGCTTCACTCAGTTGAGTCAAATTACGGCACAACTGTTCCCTTAAGTTTCCCATTCTGGCCTAAGTGACTTTATTTCTGATTAGCAAGTTGGGGCCATCTCCAGAATCTGGTCTGTGAAGGATGTGGGACACTCGACTTCAATTTCAACTGGATTTGCTACCTCAGCTGGGACATGGATTGAGGGTGTGGTCAGGTGCCCTAGGCTTTAGGGCTGGAGGGACAATTTTACCAGATTTATCTCCAGGCAGATCCCAGGTTCCTGAGGGTTAAAAAACGCAGCACCTTCTCCTAGAGACATCATTATGATGTCAAAGGGAGAGGAAGATGGAGTGACCCTGACTATCAAGATAAAAATTTTTGAGGGGTGCCTGGCGGGCTCAGTTGGTAGAGCACGTGACTCTAGGTCTTAGGATCGTAAGTGCGAGCTAAGATCTTAAAAAAATAAGTCAAAAATTTTTTAAATTAGAATGAAATCTTTTACCTACTGGTAAAAGTTCAATGGTGAGACTTTGTATCTACACATATATGAGAGGCTTATTTTTAGGAAATTTCAGCCTGCTATTAACTTTATGTAAAGGCCACTTTTTAAAAAAATTTTATTTATTTTTTAAATTTCTTTTCAGTGTTCTAGAATTCATTGTTTTTGCACCACACCCAGTGCTCCATGCAATACATGCCCTCCATAGTACCCACCACCAGGCTCACCCAGTCTCCCACCCCCTGCCCCTCCAAAACCCTCAGACTGTTTTTCAGAGACCATTTGTTGATGTGGGCTTTTTAAAAATTAATAAGCCCCCCCAGCCATTTCTTCCAAGAACTCAGATTATAAGAACTCTTTTTATTTTTGCTTAATCTCTTTAATTTGCCTTAAGATAAGGCAATTAGCTTATTGAGGGAAATTGCTGAAAAAAAAAAAAAAACAAGGAGCTTCCTGTGAGAAACTAATAAACCTCTCCACCTCTCCTGTTTTTTTTTTTTAATTGTAAATATATTTATATCAAGATAGGGTCTTAAGTCCTTATCCTTGTTTTATATAAAATGAATTGCAGAAAGCTACCTTAAACCAATTAGATACAAAAATCCCTAAAAGAAAGGAAAGGAAATTCCAAGGGTGAAGACTCTCTTCCTATGGAGTAATCTCTTCTCCTCCTCTCATACTCTAGAATTGTTTAAGATAGTGTTATTCACTTCATGTGCCCCCTGGCCAGGAGCCAGTGAGTCTCTCTGCCAGCACAGGTGCCAGATGGGCAGACCAGGAAAGATTAAAAAAATCCAGAGACTAGCAGAGACATCTGGTCACCTTAGTCCTACCTCCACTCCAGGTGTGAATTCACTTGGTTTTGTTTTAATCCTTTGAGGCATAATACTTAAGAGATGGTGCCACAAAATAATTGCATTTCTGTTAATAATCACATTTAGTAAAACAGCTGGCCTGTCAGTATGAGAGGAACACACTCTGCAAGAGAAAGCGAAGCCACCTGCTGGGCTTTGAAGTGGCAGTGCCCTGTGACAAGTGTGCATGGGCAGGAAAATCAGATTCCCACTAGGTGTGCCTTGCTCTTGCTCCTGTTTTCTCTTTTCCACAGGGAATCACAAATTCCAGCTCAGTAGTTTGCATTGTCTTCTTTCTGGCCAGGCGCATCCTCACACCTCACACGACTCCGGTAGCCAGGCATTAGAGGCTCCTGTGGTAAATGGGAAAAACTCAGCAGAACAGCTTGGCCTAAGGAAGGCCTGTTGTGAAATCCATCCAAAAATCCAGTCAGTAGGAGTGGAGTCTGATGATGAGTGAATTGGGTTATCTGAGGTGAAGCTGAGTTCCTAAAGCAGTAAGCACAATCAAGAAGAGAGCAATCTGGAAGGACTTTAATGTGTATTCCAGTCCCTAAAAAAGCAGGATTAGAACTGAAGACAAAACTCCAAAGAACCTTGGTCCAACATGTTGGTACTTATTTGGGGGTAGCTGGAGTATGGCAGATAGAACCCTGATTTTGGAATGAAAGACCTCTGCTCTAGTCTTAGTTTGTTGTTGTTGTTGTTGTTGTTTTGATAGACAGAGATCACAAGTAGGCAGAGAGAGGAAGGGAAGCAGGCTCCACGAGGAGCAGAGAGCTCAATGCAGGGCTTGATCTCAGGACCCTGGAATCATGACCTGAGCCAAAGGCAGAGGCTTTAACCCACTGAGCCACTCAGGCGCCCCTAGTTGTTGTGGTCTTATCTCAGATTTTTCTCTTTGAGTTTTAAGGAGTTGATAAAGATTAAATGATGTAATATTAAAGCATTCACCCCCCAGAAGTGAAGAGATGGCAAATACTCATGTTTGAGTGACTGTAGGTACCTGAAGGTCTAGAGAATCGTCTATATAAGAGATCCACATGTAAATGTGCCACAAACCCTAACAGTTGCCTTTTCCTCCTGAGAAGCTTCTGAAGTACCGAACAGAATCTCTCTGATGTCTACTTAGCCCTCCACCCAGGTACCTCTACTTTACAACCTGCTGTTGATTTCTTACCACTTTCTACCTTCCTGCCCAGGACTTTGACTGAAGCCCGGAAGAGACCTCTAGTTGGCTCTGATGTTTGCTTTGCCCCTGGAAACGGCCCTTGTTGGGTGCCTTGTCTCCCCCACATCCCCACACTCCCCATGCCCAGGCTCAGACAAACTCTAATGGTCACAGCTGCCTGAACATCCTGTTGCCTGAGAGGGATATCCCTGACACCAAGTTCAGTGTGGTCAACCTTGGAGAAAAGAGATTAGGGAGAGTTCCAAGGTCAACCTTGGAGAAAAGAGATTAGGGAGAGTTCCAAAAAAAAAGGGCCAGTAAATTAAGTTTTCCTAATCCATATGAGAACCCCCAGGAAAAACCTTGGTTTCTAAAATTATATAATCTTAAGGGCTTTTCCGGGTCACTTAGACCGATAGCAAATCAATAGTGTCCGTGACAAATATTCTTGAATGTAGTGACCAAGTCATATTTTGTAGCCCCAGAGACGAACATATTGCATAAAACAAGGTAGGCTCACAGAACACATTTATTGAATTAAATCCATTTCTAACTTTGTGTTCACTCAAAATTATGGAAAAGCCAGATAAATTGGTGGCAAAACTATTGCCTATAAAAAAGAAAGATTAGCTATATTTAATCACTATCCTCTCACATTCTTGAAGGATGGGAAATACAAGTGAGCAAGCACTGCCTTAGAATAATAAGCTGTCATTATCTATACAGATCTAGGAAATCCCAGGGTCAAGTTTTGGAAAGAAGCATGATACTACTGGCCATTCTTAGATACAGGACTAAAGTGAAGAGGAAGACGGTATTGAAACTGTTAGCACCCACAAATAAGTGAGACCATATGATAATTGACTCTCTCTGCTCGACTTATTTCACTCAGCATAATCTCTTCCAGTCCCGTCCATGTTGATACAAAAGTTGGGTATTCATCCTTTCTGATGGAGGTATAAGACTCCATAGTGTATATGGACCACATCTTCATTATTAGTGGGTCATAAGAAATAACACGGAGGACATGGGGAGATGGAGAGGAGAAGGGAGTTGAGGGAAATTGGAGGGGGAGATGAACCATGAGAGACTATGGACTCCGAAAAACAGTCTGAGGGTTTTGAAGGGGATGGGGGTGGGAAGGTGGGTGAGGCTGGTGGTGGGTATTATGGAGGGCATGTATTGCATGGAGCACTGGGTGTGGTGCATTAACAATGAATTCTGGTACACTGAAAAGAAATTTAAAAAATAAAAAATTAAAAAAAAAAAAAAGAAAAACTGTTAGCACCCAAGATATAATTCACCAAATTACTTTCTTCTATTAGACCTTCCTGGAGATCACCAGCCAGCCCTTATGTACACACAAGAAGTAAATTTCTTTTTTCTTTTTTATGAAGTAAATTTCTAATGCTGGGATCACAGACAGCATTTGGCAACTCTGTATGTGCTGGTCCCTCATGGTCAGTGAATCTTGCCTTACCTTCTAGATACACATTTACTTGCTAACTTACACATACAAAGCCCTGAGCAGTTCTGGTTCAGGAAGAGGTACTCAGATCCCTTATTTTCCAGGATAACGTGAGTTCCAAGGTAACAGTGTGCCTGATTGGTTATATGTATATGGAATTTTTAAAAATTTGAATAATTTAAAATACATTAGTATAGCTGCTTAACTTATATTTGGTCTTAATGTTCTTAATTATTTTGAATCATTGACCTCTTTAGGAACCTCTCTATTATCTTTGAGAAAGGAAGTCTTTCTTCCTTTCTATACATTTAAAATTTTTTAGGGGTACCTGGGTGGCTCAGGAGGTTAAGCATCTGACCCTTGATCTCAGTTTGGGTCTCCATCTCAGGGTTCAAGTCCCACATTGGGTTCCATGCTGAGTGCAAAGCCTACTTAAAAAAAAAAATAAGCTACAGCCTATCTTTCCAGAAAAATAAGGCACAATATTTTTCATGTACATATAATTTTAGGAGATTTACAGATCTGAAGGAGAACCTTAAAAGCCTCGTGTAGAAATTCTCTGGATAAGGTATTTGAGAATACTTTTACAGAATAATTATTCCACAATCAATCCACTGACACATGTACATTTACAACAGGGCTTGCAACACAAATGTCTGTGAGAATGAGGCAGGAAACCTAAATGAGTTACACAAGGGGCACCTATGGCAATAGAATGGGAGAAAATAGGGATGTGGAGACCTAATGGTCTCATGACCCTTGAAAAGGCACCTGTGACTTAGCCCCAACCACTTATTGGCATGTAAGTTCAGTATTGCCAGAATTCAGATTTCCAAAAGACAGAAATCTGGATTTTATTCCCTTCCTGATTTTCAGCAGACTAGACTTCCCTTGACAACATTTTATTAAAATTTTTTAAAAGATTTTTTAAAAATCTTTTTTTAAAATCAGGGGGAGCAGCATGCAGAGGGAGAAGCAGGCTTCCCACTGAGCAAGGAACCCGAATTGGGACTTGATCCCAAGACCCTGGGATCATGACCTGAGCCGAGGGCAGAGACTTAATCAACTGAAGCATCCAGGCATCCCTAAAAAATTTTAAATGTATAGAAAGGAAAAAAGACTTCTACAACAAATGCTCATATACTCATCAGCTAGTACCCACAGGAAACATTTAGCTTCTTTCCTTTATCTTATATTTATCCATCTATAGATCCCTCTACCCATCACCCATCAGTCATTTTAATTTTTATGCATTTCAGTGAGTTGCGGACAACACGTATACACATGTACACTTCCTCTAAGACACTCTGACTGTCTGTTCTGGTCTCTAGCTTGATCTGTTGTTACTCATTTACTTGCGTGTATGTGAGCGTGGGCATGTACGCCCCGTGTGTGTGTTTTAAATGAAGCTTCTGTGTCTAAGCTTATCTGTCCTAGGGTATGACATGGTAACTGATACAGCTGCTGCACTGCGGTGCGTAGGACCCATGCTGGACGTCAGTTACACGGAAACTGTCATGGCGTCATGGGTGAAGTGGGTGAGGAGGGACTTGGGAGTTCAGAATCCACTTTTTGTCCAGATCCAAAATCTGGGAGTTACTCTTTCTGCCTAAAGTTGCAGAATAAAAACAGCCCTCCTGTGGCCACCAAGAGAACACAAAACGCTGTGTGAGAAGACAATGTAAACAAATTCAGCAACCGCTGACCGGATTATGTGTGCAGAGTACAGAGGCAGAGACAGACGGCCATCCGAAGGACCACACAGTCTAGCTGCTACTATGGTAATTAGTGGCAAATATTTTGCTGATTGTATGGGAGAGAAGAAGCAAAGTCTTCATTAAATAGCAAGATACATGTAATAAAGGTGAAATGTGTACAGTATAATCACATACCCATGGTATCTTCGTGCATTGTGCCCAACAGAGTGCTAAGTGCTTTGCTGCATTTAAATTTTTTAAAACCAGAAAAAAATCAAATTCAGAGGTGGGTACAGATGAGGAAACTGAAGCTCAGAGAGATTCTGTATCTCAAAAATCACACTGTTAGGAAGCGCAGAGCTAAGCCATGAACTGTCTGGCTCTTAACAAAAATATTATAATAAATAATATTAATAATAATAAATAATATTATATATTATACTGTGAAATCTCTAACACATTTCAATACTGGAAACAAGAGTTTTGGGAACAGGATATGACTAGGATCAGCTATGAGATTTGGGAGACCTGGTGCAAAATCAGGATGCAAGTTCTCTTGTTTAAAAGTCATTACAAGGCGGGGGGCACCTGGGTGACTCAGTGGGTTAAGCCTCTGCCTTCGGCTCAGGTCATGATCTCAGGGTCCTGGGATCAAGCCCTGCATCGGGCTCTCTGCTCAGCGGGGAGCCTGCTTCCCCCTCTCTCTCTGCATGCCTCTCTGCCTACTTGTGATCTCTCTCTCTGTCAAATAAATAAATAAAGTATTTTAAAAAATAAATAAAAGTCATTATGAGGGGCACCTGGGTGGCTCAGTGGGCTAAAGCCTCTGCCTTCACCTCAGGTCATGATCCCACGGTCCTGGGATCGAGCCCCACATCGGGCTCTCTGCTCAGCAGTGAACCTGCTTCCCTTCTTACTCTGCCTGCCTTTCTGCCTACTTGTGATCTCTCTCTGTTAAATAAATAAATAAAATCTTAAAAAAAAAAAAATAGAAGTCATTCTGAATTTCAAGACGGGCACAAGAGAACATTAAACAAAGTGTGGGATCTTTCACCCTCAGGGTCTGACCATGAAGCTCGACATGGATATGTCATTAAATATGGAACTGAGACCCACAGAAGTTCATTTACAGAACAAGAGCCAGACAAAACAAGAGGAATCCAGCATGGACCAGAAGAGAGAAAGTGTTTTAGCTCCCCCAGCCTTTTTGGTCATCTGGAACTGGACAGTTATCTAGGAAACACACTTTATTGTATTTGAAGTTTACGGGCATATAGATTACACTGTAAAATGTACATAGAACTCAAAGTTCTATCTTTCTTATTCATTGTTTCATAAAGTTCTCAAGATAAACTACTCCAGTGTTGTTGCAGGAAGCTCTCTGCACTCTCTCCTGACTGTTGCTGTCAAGATCCTGGTGTACCAGTAGGTGGAAATAGGTAAACCTCCCTGTTCCATTCTCACACCCCCACAGACTCCCCAGAGAGGTAGATTTCAGTTCCAGGGGATGCTGCCTAGACCACACGTGATTTGGGCATAAGACTCTGCAGTCTTCACACACCCTCACTCACAGTCCTGATCTTCTGAGATCAAGACATGTTTGTGCAGAAGGGAACTGAGGTAAGAGGCAGGCCAGTGAATTTTTGCAGATGATGCATGCAAGTGAACACAGCTCTCCCGAGGCTAAATGGTAAAGCTGTCAAACCTGTGTTCAGATGTTTCCCTCTACTGCCCCACTCTCTCACTGGGGCATGAAGTCTCCTTGTGAGGTCCTTGCTTTAGGTCCCACTATTCCTTACCTCCTTCAAACTGGCCCATTTCCCATCAAGCCCATACCGACCCTTTTCTCTCTTTCCAACAAATCTTAGCTGACTTCTCTATTTCCTTCGGGGCTGTTGTATTTGATTGGCCAGGAGGAAATTCATCCCTGCATTAGTATAAATTAAGACTGATGGCCAACACAAATTTGGAGAATTGCTCTCACATTTTTTTAAATTCAGTTTTATATTTTTGATTTTTTAAAAATTTATTTATTTGACACACAGAGAGAGAAATCACAAGTAGGCAGAGAGGCAGGCAGAGAGAGAGGAGGAGGCAGGCTCCCTGCTGAGCAGAAAGCCTGATGCGGGACTCGATCCCAGGACCCCAAGATCATGACCTGAGCTGAAGGCAGAGGCTTAACCCACTGAGCTACCCAGGTGCCCCTTGCTTTCATATTTTAATGCCTTAGCTCAAGGATGAGGCATGAGGAGGGAACAGTAGGTACCCAGGCTGAATCTTTGCTAGAGAGATCTCCAGCAGACAGGTTCTTTAGGCTGCCTTTGACCAACACTTACAATACTGTACTTATTTCATTGAGAAGACGGTCCTACTCTCTCTGAAGCAAGTGAAAAATATATTTGCTGCTAAATGAAAACTTAAATAATATACTTTTTGCTAATCAAACACTGAAGCTTATTATTTTTTAAAAAATATTTTATTTATTTATTTGACAGAGAGAGAGACTCAGCGAGAGAGAGAACACAAGCAGAGGGAGTGGGAGACGGAGAAGCAGGCTTCCCACTGAGCAGAGAGTCTGATGTGGGGCTTGATCTTAGGACCCCGGGATCATGACCTGGGGCAAAGGCAGACGCTCAACGACTGAGCCACCCAGGTGCCCCTTGAACACTGAAGTTTAATAAAAGATAATGAGTGTGGTTGAAGATGAAGTGAAATTGACACTCATATGGTGCAAGAGTACAGACAGGGTCACACTTCCTGGAGGGAAATGTGGCAGTTCGATGGTAATGATTAAACCATGCACATACGCACGTCTGTGCACACACATCTTATATATACACAGGTTGTGCATATGCACACATATTATACACACATACAATAAATAAAATATTTGAAGGACTTGTATGGAGGTCAACAATCTGACCCTGCCTACCTCTCCAGTCTCCGGTCCCACCCTCTCCTTCCAGCTCTGAGTCTAGTCACTATGCATGCCAGTTTCTCCCAGTTCTTCAACACACCCCACGTTCCCTTCTGCCAGGGAGCTTGTGCAATGTCTTTCTTTATGCTTTATTTATTTATTTGTTTAGGGGTCACTACTCATCCATCTTCTGATTTCATTTCCTGCTCAGATCTCAGGTGAAGGGTCCCTTCCTCAGGAAGTCTTCTCAGACCCACCACTCCTCTGCCTCTGCCGCCCCCTAAGTCTGGACAGGTTCCCTTATATTCTGCTTGTAGGGACTAGCACTCAGCCTAGTAAATTATGATATTCTCCTTTGTGTGATTCTAATATTCACCCGTCCCCCTTTGTGCACTGGAAGCGCCAAGAGAGCAGATTTGTGTTCATCTTTCCAACCCCAGTGCCTAAAAAAGGGCCTGGTATGTAGGCGAGGCTCAAGAAATACTTGCTGATTAAATAAATGAATGGTGAGATTACCATCAATTTTTATATTCTCCTCTGTGCCTACTCCTCCTTTTAACTTTGCCACGATCATGTGATACTCTTATAATAAAAGAAAATCATTAAAAAAAAAAAAAAAGCTTTTCCTTTCCTTTGAGGCTCCAGCTGTTCTCTGCATAGCCTGCTGTCTTTGGCACTGATTCTTCCAACTGCTACCTTCAGAAACCAGCTTATACCATGCGCTGTGATTAGGCTTCATTGTCTGCAACTCTGCCCCAGATGGGGTAACTCTTCCCTGCCCATCACATTTGGGTTACTGGCCGCAAAGCAGGTACTTGACTCCTGCTATTATCTCCTTCCTGCCCTCGGGGAGAAGGGGGTTCAGTCTGGGGTGGTCTTCAGCAAAAGACCCTCTAACAAAGCTGCACACCAGCCTGCCTTGCCAGCTAGTGACAAGACAGTGGGATTCTCCTGAGTGCAAGTTCTGCTGTAGTGTCTGAGGAGATCTCTCATGGCCTGGAACCCTCACACATGATTCCTCTCCGCTCCCCTATATAAAGAGAACTATAGTCGTTATGACTTTTCCTGTTGAGCTGGACCTCAGCTCCTTCAAGGAATTAATGAGAGATTGAAGGGTTTCAGCTTGAGACTCAAGCACTTGCTTTCTTCCTATAAACTGACAGCATAAATGCGGCTATGGTTGTAGCTAAGTGAGAGTAATTCCTCCATATGGTGCTTCAGGTGGCCTTTAAGATATTTTTAATACTTCTGTAGGCAAGTTGAAAAAAAATCTTGTCAGTCTGCAAACATTTTACCAGCCTCCACAATGTTCACCTACACACTGCAGTGTTACAAGGATAATCTGTCATTTCAAAAACCTTTTTGGAATGAGTTGGGAATAAATAAGTAAGGATGTGCTTCAGAAGAGACCGAGCCCCGCTCCCTCTGAAGAAGTCTCGTTCTGGTGACTTGACTAGGTATTTTTCTATTGTTCCTCAGGCTCTGACTTTTCCATGGCCTGATTTATTGCTTCTCAGGCGGTGAGCCCACGTAAGTGACAAAAGTCATGGCACAAAGTCTGGTTTTTCTGTGGCTTAGATCCCCGGATATGCTGAAGAGATCAGAATTTTGCCATTAAGTATTTTCAGGAAATTTGTGGGTGACGAGAAGCTATTGATTGATAGGATAGCATCTATATTAGGAAAAATGTGGCAGCAGGCAAGTTGCAGTCATCTGTCGTTGAGATGAAAAGCTGATTATACAGCTGAGGGCAAATGAGGTGGAAACATCTTAGAGATTAGGTTTGCTCCCAGTGTCCTACATTTCAGAGGGATGTGATCATTGGTTTCCTGTTGAACTGCCTCCTGCCGACAGCGTTTCTCTCCCACAGATTATTTGTTTGTTTTGGGGTTGAAATAAATACAAAATCTATCCTGGAGAATGTTGCATGTATAGATTTAGCTCAGTGGAAACAAAGAAGTACATGAACAGTAGTGGTCCTGTGGCAGGCATTCTGGGATAACTTTGTTATCCTCCATCCGTGACAGACACTAAAGTCCAGATTGGTTAAGGTGATTTGGGCTGGGGACAGAACTAGTTAGTGAGATGAACTGTTGGGCCCTTTCTAGAATTATTTGTTATGTGGTCAGATCCCGTCAGAGCATAGTCCTTCTCTGTGGGAGAGCAAAGTCCATTCCCCTGGGAATGCTCACGGGGGTGCTCTTCTTATCTGTGTTCCCTTGACACTCCCAGAATTCACTTTGAGTGTCTAGTCCCCATGTTGAACTCCAGCTGGTATCTCCCTGACATCCATACTGGATGTCTCCAGAATGCTGTTCCCTGGCATCAGCTCTTGGGTAAAGAAACTCCTTGCTTCTGACTGGTCTCATAACAGGAAGGTGGGACTCTTCTGCCACAGAGGATGCCATCTGCCACATCCTATCTCTTTTCCCTGCCTGGATTGGAGTTCGTCCAAATGGAACTACCAAATGTGTGTGTGTGTGTGTGTGTGTGTGTGTGCGTTTTCCCTTCTGTGCCTGGTTTCTCTGCTTCATTTTTAAATACATCTGAATTTTTGGGTCACATGTTGAAATCACTCACCTCAGGGAAGTACAGAGATTTCAATTAACCAAATCAGATCACTTACATATGCAAGGCAATGAAAGTGCAAGGGTAAAAAGGTAAACCATAGTTGATGGCCAGAACTATCTTTTGTATTTTCTTGGTTCCATGTACAAAGTAGGGTACTCTGATAAAAAGTGGACTGAATTCAGTATTTTAAAATTCAAAGGCATTGTGTTGTATATTTTAAGAAGGGTGCATTTCTGTTTAAATTACAAGAACTAGCTTCTCCCCGTGGGAAGGCAGCACAGTGGACTGCAAAACTGGGGGCTTCGGAGTCAGAAGGATTTGGGATGAAGACTTTTCCTTAACGGTGCAAATCGAGTTATTATTCTTTCTAGTCTCAGTTTCTTCATCTGTGAAATAGGGATAATACAGACCATGCTGGGTGGCTGTGAAGACTAGCAATTATGTTTATGAAGTGATCTCTTCAAGCCTGATCCAGATTTGCGTCCTAAACTGCCTGTGTTTCATTGAGGTCAGGAAATGGGTTTTATTGAAATGAATATCCCCAGAGTCTACTACAGGAACCAACATATATTAGACTCTTAGTAAGTACATATTAAATGAGGAGCACAATCAACCCTAATGCCTAAGCCACTAACTTGTTAATTAGTGTATACTTTTGTATTGATCTGCAACCTTTACCTTATTTATATTTTTGTCTTTATAAATAGCCTCTTCGAGAAAACACTTTTCTTCTTCTCCTTCCCCTTTAAACCACCTCCTACATATTCCCCCTTCCCAACCTTAGAATTAGTACATATTTCCAGGTTTGAAGAAAGGTCAGCATAGGATTTATGACTCTTTTCAAAGAGCTATTTTGGGTTATTATCCATTCTTTTTCTCGCTAGGACTAAACTCTTATGGCCATGGTATTATTTTGTTCGTTTACTTTAAAAGATTCCAACACCAATTAAAAACTAGTTAGACTCATGCCCTGGAAAAATGTACTTACTTCCCATTAATATCAAATTACAGCTCCTCTGCATGAACAAAACTGACTTGCAATCGCTCTTAACACATTACAGAAGTGAAGCTTCACTCTTAGAAGTGCTTTTTGAAACCACAGTTTTAAGTAGTCAGTATTGTGGGAACTGGGTCCCTCTAGGATAGTTTTTCAGGTGAGAAACAAACAAACCTTCAAAGCAGAGTTGTGTTATTGCTGCTCGTTCTTTTTTTTTTTTTTTTAACATTTTTAAATTTATTTGACAGACAGAGATCACAAGTGGGCAGAGAGGCAGGCAGGGGAAGCAGGCTCCCCACAGAGCAGAGAGCCCTATGCGGGACTCGATCCCAGGACCCTGACATGATTTGAGCTGAAGGCAGAGGCTTTAACCCTCTGAGCCACTCAGGTGCCCCTGTTTTTCTTTTAATTGATAATGATGGGCTTTAAACAGAAATACTGACCGAGTGCTGACTCTGCTCCCAATTTTGTGAACCTGGGACAACTACTTGACCTCTCTGAGCCTCTGTTTTCTAATCAATAAGGTGGTAACTTACACAAGGTAGATACATGGATTGAATGAGATAATTACATATAAAGTACCAAAACCAATGTTTTGGTAATATTATAAGTAGGAATAAATCAGAGTTCCCATCAGCTACTATTTCTAGAAAAAAAAAGTGAGGGAAAAATTACTTTAAAATAGCTTCCTATTTTTTTTCTTATTTATTATCTGAAACCAGAATCTGTTCAGGATAGATTTCTTTTCTGGATGGACAAAATTTGCACTTAGCAGAGAGCAGATTAGAAGCAATGCCCTTTCTTGCCTACCTACTTGGAACAGATGGAAATGCCACTCAAATCACAGACCAAATAACCACCTTATTAAGACCCCAAATCCTCTTATGAAAGGTTTGGAGGCAGTTCTTCCCAGTAATGATTAGACACTTATTTGGGGGGGGGGGCAAAATAGTTTACCTTGGCAACAAGTGTACACTGACTCACCGTCACAGAAAGTGGCAACATGATCTTGAGCTGTGGTTTTCCAGCAAGCAGGTAGCCTTCATTGTGAGGCCCACTCTGACATCCTGACTGAATCCTCCTTTCCCCCAAAATCGCCGAGGCCCTACCTCATTTTCTTTTGCCCAAAGTTTCCGCTCGTAACTACAAGTAGTCAAAGTCATTTATCTGCCAGTGAGTCTGGTTAAAGAGTTATTTGGAGGCCACGCTGGGGCGTGGGAGAAACTAACAGAAGGGTTTGGATTTACGAGAGGGTGCTGTTTCTGGAGTTTTCCTGCTTTGTTCCTTTAAGCGCTGATTACCGAGAATGGCTACTGGAGGTGCAGGGGCAGGGGGCGCTGACCCGACCACTGGAGCGGCATAGCCCTGCGGGGTCTCCAAGGCGTGGGAACCTCGGGAACGTGGGAACAGACCTGCTCCCTGCCCCACCACCGCTTCGAACCAGTCCAGAGCATGCGCTGAGAGAGGGCCCGGGACCCGGGGAGCTCGGGGCAAGGAGCCGGAGATTGGCTGTTGCCCGGGCTGTCCACCTTCGACCTAGTCTAACGAACGCAGCTAATCCCAGCCGCCGGGGCTAGAGTTGCCCAATAACCTCACGGCGCCCCAGCCAGGCCCAGCGGCTCCGCGGCTGATTGGGCGCCGTCCCTTCCCGCTCCTCCTTGCCATCTGGGGCCCCTGGCGCCGCTGCACGTTTCCATTGGTCGTTGGCCCTGCCGATCAATTCACGGCTCACCTCCCCCAAACAGCCTGCCGGGCGGGCGCGTGCTAGGGAGGCGGGGTCTCGGTGCAAGGGGCGGGGAAGGAGGCGGGGAAGGGGTGGGGTCTCGGCGAAGCCAGGCGCAGCGGTGGCTTTGGGCTCTGGCTCTGGACTCCAGCGCAGCATCCTCGCTGCAGCCTCTACGGCTGGCTGCTGCACTTGGTCAGGTAAAGCGAGCCTTGTCTGTCCTGCCGGCGGTCTGCTCCGCCTCTTCTCCCTCCCGACCACAGGCTGCCTGCTCCGCCTCTCGGGGCCTCAGGGCTCTCGGAAGGAGGCACCAAATCTGTTTTGCCCCGCTACCTTACCTTCTTCCCCTTTGGCGTCTGTTCCTCAAGCTCCCCAACCAAGCGGTTCCGAAGTGCGTTAATGGGGCTTCCCGGGTCACCCTAACGCTCCTCACTACAGAACTGTCGTTAACTCTCAGGTCCCAGCGCCCGTGACCTGCCAGTGCAGTCTCCTTCCCAGCTTGGCACAGGAAGGGTGGAAGGGCGGGCGGGGAAGGGAGGGATGCAGCGCTTCATTTTGAAGCTGAATGTGTTTAGTTCACAGAGGAAGTACCTTAGTGGGGTTGTTTTGGGAACGGAAGCTGCTTGGTGATGGGGATTGGCAATAACTAGAAGGATATCTATTGCTGCTTTGTGCTTATATTTGTAGGTGACATTCACCATCACCGTTTTCTTCTTTCATCAACATCTTCACCACAACCATCATCATCAACATTTCTCTTCTTCCATCAGAGCTCTTCAAGTTCTGCAAAGGCAGACTCTATTCAGGCATGTAAGTGCTGACTCCCCCAAATAACACGCAGTGCCCTTGTCCCCTAAGGCCGGACAGAGCCAATTCCTCATGTAACTCAAGGCCAAGGAGCTGGGAGTGGGATGTGATTGGGGAGAGTTTCCTTATTCCTATTTGCAGTTGCAATCGCCACAGAAAACCCTTTCCTTTCATCATTCACACTGCTGTTGGCGGACTAGAGAGAGTTTGACATTGGCAGCCAGTCCCACACTCCTTCCGATGAGCTGAATGCAGAGTCCAGGACCTGTGATCCAGGCCTGTGCCGTATGGGTGATCAGCCCTGCAAAAGGGAATTTCCAGACCCAAGCCTTTAAGAGGACCAGGTGAACTAGCTTAGCATCTGACTTTCTTCCACTGTGGCTCCAGCTGTACTAAAACACAATCCGTGTTTGCATGAGCATCGTGGGCCCTGTCACCTTGGGGCATTCAAGTCCCTGGGAGAGAGACTTGTGTTGGGTTGTCTTATTGTGGGTAGCATTGAGCACAGGACTGGAATTCAGCAGCCATTCGCTTAGCTGTTCCTAGGGCTTACTACAAGATCACTTGAGTTTCAGATTTATTAACCCTTTTTCAGGAGGGGAAAACAGTACAGTGGAGAGTTGCATACCAGATTAACTGTCATTGTGGAAGGTACTGCTTTAAAAGTGTTTAGAGGTTTCAGTCTTGGCGAGACATACCATTAGTCTCCTTTTTCCCAATGGTGTGATTATAGCCCAATAGTAGGACCAGTGAATACAGTGCCTTTAGATATACTGCAGGGATGAAGGAGGAGTGGCCTCACTGGAGGGAAACAATGGATAATAATAATAATAATAATTGGGGGACAGTCTATCATAATGGCTAAACCCAAAACCTGTCACATGAATTCAAATCCTGGATGAAACCCTTACTAACTGAGTGATTTTGGCATGTTATTTACTCTCTTGCACTTTAGTTTCTTATTTATAAAATACTTTTACCTGCCTCATGAGGAAAGTTGGAAGGATTAAAAGAATATAGTTAAATGATTAGTAGTTCCTGGTACATAGTAAGTGGGGAATGAATGGTAATTGTTCTTGATAATACTTGCCAACAAAGATAATGAAGGCTAGTGTTCTGTCCCTAAATGTGCATTCCGCCCTTCTGTTGTCTTTTTCCTTCCCTCTTAGGTCTTAAAACTGATGCTCATGGAAGTGCTCATGGGGGGATGGCTAGTCCTGAGGTTCTCACAGGACTCCATCTTGGAGGAGTAGCACTGATTGAAGCCAGCTGTGTTTGGACAGACATTTCTCTCACCAAGCTGCACAAGTGCTTAGCAAGCTCTTTTCAGATGCATTAAAAATGGAGCTCTAGAGAAGATTTCTGAGCCTCTGGGCCTGTCCTAGGCTGCTCCTTTCTCCTTGGCTGTTCAATGCTCTGACTTGGTAAATTGTGCTTTTTCCAGAATCACTAGTGAATGCATTGGCTTCTGCCCAGTAGAAGCAAAACTGCTTTTCTTCAAATATCCCTGGGAACTGAAGAAAATTTAACTTGCCAGCATGGAAGAACTTGTGTTTTACAATATTTTTCTTCTCTAAGAATAATATATTTCTCTTTGCCAGTGTAGAAAACAGCAAGCATTATTGATGTGATTCTGTTTTCCCATTTAGAAAGAGAGGTGAACAGTCTTATCAGCTTTCTGGGGATACTTTGGAATTTAGTGGATCCCGTCAATTTTATCAGTTAGGAACGTTTTGGTCGTATGGAATGAAAACCCAGCAGAAACAGTCATAAGCAAAAATGAGCATTTTTGACTGGCATAACTGAGCCATGACCACACTGTAATGTCTTCTCGAGGAAGCTGGTCCTGAGATGCTGAAGATTTTCTGGTTTGCCAGCTTGATTTCTGTCTCTTTGTCTCTATCTCTTTCAGTTCTTTTATATCTGCTCTTTCTCTTTCTTAGCCTTGTTATTTCTTATCGTAGACCTTGTCCTCTCAGTGTCTTCTTAGACGGTTTTTTGTTAAAGCTTGGGACTCAAGAGCATGTGATCTCAAGCATCAGTGTGTTTTAGATGGTTTTTGCCTTTAATGGTTTCTTAAATTCAAACTTTACTTGTATAATTGTGAAAATTCACAGCGATACTTAATAATATATGGTGATTCCAGTCTTGGTAAATCAGGTCTAGGGGTTACTCATACTCTCTTGTTGGGACTTTGTCTTAACAGGAGCCATTATTTTCAGAGGCTTATAGTCTCTGTGTTAAAAATCAGCTTTATTCTCAGCAGGTCTCAGCCTGTGTGTTGACAGAGTTACAGCCATTAATCTGATTTGCTTGATCTTGTAGAGATGCTAAACCATGGGAATTGTATCCTCATGGAGTAAATACGAGCTTGCACCAACAGGCTGGCCTTATGAGGGAATTGGAACATCCCTGTGTTTAACATCTAAGCGGAAGTGCTGACAAAGCAGTCATCTGTATGCTTGTAACATAATAATTACCTAAAGTAGAAAGATGGAAAGAAGACTACAAACTTCCTTACCATGTCAACATATGAAACCAAAGCTCTTAGGAAATGGGCCATTCCCTCCCACTTACGTTTCTCAAGTTCTCTGGCTACATGTAAAGCATGCCCCTGTATAATGTGTATTTCTGTATATCTTTAGGCTTTGGTGATATGATGCCATAGTATATGGGTCTGGGGGGCAGGGGATAAGAAGTTGGTCTTCCCTTTGGGCCTTATCTCGCCTTACCATTACCTTACCATTACCTTGAAATGACCTCTGTAATTCACCTCTGCAGGAAGCAGGAACTGGGTAGGTTTTTTTTTTTTTTTTTAATCTTGTTTTTGTTTTTGCTTTTTAAAGGCAATTCATCTGTTTCCTTACCTTAAGCAAAACGAACCTGTATTGTGTTCCCTCTTATTAGAGCTGTGCCTATTTCTCCTTTTTGCAGTGTCATAGATCCTAAGTAAAGACCAATATCTTTCAAATTAAATACTTTTGGGCGCCTGGGTGGCTCAGTGGGTTAAGCCACTGCCTTCGGCTCAGGTCATGATCTCAGGGTCCTGGGATCGAGTCCCGCATGGGGCTCTCTGCTCAGCAGGGAGCCTGCTTCCTTCTCTCTCTCTCTGCCTGCCTCTCAGTATACTTGTGATTTCTCTCTGTCAAATAAATAAATAAAATCTTAAAAAAAAATACTTTTTTTTAACCTTGGTCTTCTGAGACACAGGCTATGGTGGGGGATATTTTAGAGGTAGACAGGACTTTCTTTTTTAACAAGAGAAAAACGGAGTTTGTTAACATGTACCCAGATGTGAGTAACTCTAAAGGGTGGTGAGAATATGGGCTTAAACATCATCTTAGGCCAAAGGAAGGGAGTTTGGGGGCTTCTGGGTGGGAGAGGCAAGTTATGAGAAGGTGCCCAAAGAAAAGTATGGTAAAACCAGAGTTGCTTGGTATAGTTTACTATACAGATTTAAATCTGTGCCTTCTCTATTAATAAGAGTTATTAAGAATGCTCCTCTTCTTGGCATAGGAGAAGGAGACACTTTTTACAAGTGGAAATTTCCTTTATAATGTACATTTTATTTACAAAAAGAAAGCTTATGCACTTTTCTTTTTATAGCTTTTGCTGCATCTTCCTGGATCTCAATGACCATTAGCTCATACTAATACATATGCCAAAGCAGCATAGTGGGGGGGGGGGTAGCATAGTCTGATATGCCTCATTCTGTCCTTTGAAACTTCATGTTTTTCCCCAGGAAGTTTCATTTATCAAAAGCCAAGTTGATATATAGCTCTAGAGAGATTCAGGTTTGCAAAGCAAGAGATCTACAAAGGGGGAGGCGGGAAGAGAAAGAGAGAGAAAAGGAACAGGGATGAGAAAACAGAAAAGGACAAATTTAAACGCGTTGCCGCATCTCATTAAATCAGTGTCTTGGTCCTGGGACTCAACCAGTCTAGATAAACAGTTATTTCAGGAGACAGTGATAAAGGTGGGGGTGTGGCGCCTAGCTCAGCAATCTACGTGGCTTCTCTATGGTGCAAGCAATCAGGCATTTGGGGGGGGGCGCATTTCTATGGAGACAGAACCCATTTCTAATGGTTAGAACTAACCATACATCCAGTTTTTGAGTCCAGAGAACAGTTGGTTGATAAGGTTTCCAAATGTTGGGCTTACAGTGTCCTTAGATGGTGGTGTTAGGACAGACAGTGGCAGTCTGATGAATTTCCTGGGGTGCAGTTTGAATGTCCCTGGTGATGGCATTGGGTGTTGCGATAAACCTTCTGAGTGTCCTTATACAGCAGCAAAGGTTGGATAGGCAAGACTTTCATATTCATGTTGGTCATCAGCCTCTGGGCATTCACAGACAAGTAGCAGATCCCCCAGAAGTGGAGTGGGGAGTGTAGATAAGGCCGAAGGTTAGGGCAGGAAGCATCACTATGTGGCTAGCGTGAAGGGGCTAATGCTATCATGCCACGAGGAGTGTTCCAGAGAATGTTTCTATGAAAGCAGCAGCAGAGACCAGGAGATGACCTGAGTCCCAGTCTCTCATAAGCCACACCAACACGGCAGTGCGTGGCTGCTCTTCTCGGGTATGCTTTCCTTGTTTTTGCCCGGATGTCCTACCCTCATGCCAGCTCAGAGACTTTCTGTGTGATTTCCCCTGTGGAATGTGGAAGGAAAAATACAGATGTTTCAGAGAGGTGGGGCATAGGGGGCGGAGTGGGGAACCTGTTCCACTTAGGAAGAGAGGCTCGCTCTGGTGATCTGCTCTGGTGATCTAATGGTCATTAGGGGAAACCATCAAGTTTCCCAAACCTTGACATTTGGACAAATGAAGTTCCAATGAAATTCTCTGGAAGAATCACATCATCTGTGGCTAGGAGCAGACCCTTCTGAGCCACAGGTGAATGGTCCCCGTGCTGTCTCCTGCTTCCCAAGTGCTCTTTTCAGTGTCCCCTCTTTCTTCCAGTACTCCAGAGCAGATTTTCTGCTCTTCAGTGTCATGAAGATGGCTGAGCTAGGATGGGGAAAGTATTTTGGAATGACAGTTGCTGTCATAGCACTTAATGATCTTTCTCCTGTGGGAGATTCCACTGGGCAAACGTTGTTATGTTAGATGTGTTCGGTCCCCAGGAGGCAGTGACTACAATCTTCATTGCCCTTTCCAAAGGGTGTGTTGCTGCTTTGATCTGTTCACTGGTTGGAAGCCCCTCCCTGGGGTTTAGCCCTGCAAGTACTATTAAAGCCTATTTTTCACCGTCACGCCATGGAGTCCCTATAAGTTGTTGGTGTTCTAGTTAGAGACAAGTGTCCTCAAAGTCTATTCAAAAGGGCGGCAGCAGGTAAATTTCCTCTCCTATGCTTAATGCAGGAGAAATGAGCTCCCTCCCTCGGTTACCTAATCTGTCGGTAGGTACCTCTGTGCAGTGGGGGAGTTGGGTTTTATCTGTTGCATAGATGAGCAATTCAGGGCTCAGAGAGGTTCATATGTTTTTCGTAAAGGTATGGCTCTAAATGGAATCTGGGTAGATTTATGCTACCTGTTGGGATTGCATTCCACCTTCTGTCTGCCCTCGTAAGCCACAGAGAACATTCCTGGCTTTGAAATTTGTTAAACTTTCCATAACCATAAATATAGTGCAGTATTCTGGGTATGGATTTAGTGAAAAGCAAGAGTTGCTTTTTTTAGGCATTACCATGATTACTCTTTCTCTTTTTGGATAAAGACAGCCACTTTAGAACATTTTCTAGGCCTAGCTCATTTTTGGAAAGCTTTGCAAATAATTTTTTAAAAGCCCACAGGTCTGCACAAAATGGAATTCATCTACAGAATTGGCATCTCTCCTGTCCCCGTTTACCAGTGTCCTCATCTCCTTTTAGCTCTCTCTCTGCCATGGCATCCTTGGCTTTCTACCTACTGGAGCCCAACTGCCTTCTTTCTGACACACCTAATCCCCATTGAAGTAAATGTGAATAGACCGTCCCACACGTAATGGTGAGCATTGTCCTTATGTTCGAGTCCCTTTCTGCTTTGTTTTAAGCTGGTTCCTTTTAAGCTCTGATAACATAGATCAATTCTAATTTTCGTGATTATTTGAAGAACCGAAACTCTCTGATAAACCTAGAGTCATAATGGAAACTGCGGCAGACTGAAAAACGAAAACCAAACCTTCCTGTTTCCTCAGCATCAGCCGATTTCTTACTCTATCGTTCTTGTACCCAAATTATTCTCTAGGTAGGTGACAAGATATATTATTATTATTACTTTTTAGTTGTACAGTGGAGAAAACTGAGATGGGGAGATAAGAAACTGGCTTGCCCAAGGTCACTCACCGTCAGTGGCACAGCCAAGAATAGATCCAGGTCACCCGACTCCCTGGGCTTTGTTTATGACATCATTCAACTTCTCTTCAGGAAAGAACAGCCCTGCCAGCTACAAAAATGAAAGGACAGGATGCCACTCTCAGACTCAGGTTTTTGGGCCTTGGTCTTCTTACATTTTTCCCCCCATTTTTGGTTAAAACATATTAATAGCTGCCACATTGCTCACTATTAGCTAGATTTAAGACACCTTAACTGAAGCAGAATTTGTTCAGAAGAACAACAACATTCTGTCTCTGTGGTCAATAGTATTGTATTGTACATTTAATTTGTTAGGAGGATAGATCTCATGTGAAGTAAATAATATAAGAATATAAATAATTTTAAACAGATAACATGATGCTGGTATCATGATCACAAATTGGGCAAATGACACAGCAAAAGGGAAAGGTGGCTGAAGGCTCCAAGTTGGTTGCATAGGGATCTTGTGCTCAAACCCCATCCAACCAGGACAGAAGACACAGGAGAGGGGAGAAGGGTAGATAGTCTGAGACTACACTTATAGAGAGGTATGGTGTGGACCCGGGGAATCACATCAGGAAAACTAAGGTCATAAATAAGAGGATTAGAAAAAATTAAACCGATGTTTATAGAAGAGGGCTTTTAATACTGCAAGCAGTGTATGATGCACAAATGCTGCTACTTGAGAAGGACGAGGACTGATTCACGGAGAGAGAAGCAGCAGAATGCCTTTGTTCTTATTTTGCTCCTATCTTTTCTCTGCAAGCATAGCAGATGAGAATCTCCCTTTAACACAGGTATATAAGAAGTATCTCATCTCTTAACTTTTTTTCAAATTAGATTCATTTTTGCTTCAAGGCTCTTCCTTCTGGAAAGGTAGCAGACATACCCTCAGCATTGCGTAGGGTCCCAGCATCCCCCTGCGGTGTCTCAGGTTCCAGGGTGCTGGCACAGTGCAGCAGCCCTGGTGGAGGGGACCCTCTGGTCACTGAGGTATCTGATCGCACAGGTTAACACCATGGTGCTGTATTTCTGCTCACGTAACTCACTGGGCAAACAGAGGTCCAGGTCATCCTTGGGCCACAAAAATTATTTGGTGACATTTCTTATGGTTCCTTCTGCTTAGATGTGCCCCCTGCCCACACAGCTCTGGGGGCTGGGGGGAGGTTAGAGGCTCCCTGGAGACAATGCCAGGAAACAAGGGCTGCTCCTCCCTCCTCCTGGGTTCATAAGTCTCCCTCCCTCCCTCCTTTTCCAACAGCAGGAGGGAGATAATTCTCCATGTCACTCCAGGGCTTTGCATGTCCATACATTTCATTCCTTTTTTATTACCACCTTCGAGAAATTCTCTATGTTCTTCTAAGCATTTGCGATTTTGGAAAACAAAACCCAGAAATATTCTCAGGCTATTTCTCTTTTTCCCCCCTTGCCTTTGACCTTTTCTGATGCAATGAACACCAATTCTGATATCTGAGGAAAACACAGGGAGAGATAAAAAGAAGCAGATTAATTATCTTTGAAAATCACTTTCCTTTTTTAGAAGTACAGTGGTTTTGGACATCTGTCTTCACATCCATTTTCCTTTCTCTGAAAATGATCCCAATATATAAGTTTGGGCTTCATATACCAAAGACCATGTCCCTGGTCAGGGTTACTTAACTAAGGATAGCAATCTGACGAAGCTGGGCCAGTTGGATTCCCTTCCCCAAGAACGAGAGTTTAGGACTGAAGGATAGCAGTAACTAAGAGTCAGTGGAGTTAAGTGGCAGGTACTCCAGGAAGGGCCTGCCCCACAGGCCACTGGAAGGCTCCACCTCCTGCTCTTGGCTTTTCTACCCTTACTCTGGTTTCATGAAATCAGAAATCCATGAATTTCATGAAATTGGAGATACCTCTATTTTTGTTGAGGTAGCCCAAATCAGTTTCAGGGGCTGGCCAACAAAAGTAATACAAGAATGGTCTTTAAAATTGCAAAGGCAGAGTGCTCGCTTCGGCAGCACATATACTAAAATTGCAAGGGCAGAAAAACATGGTGAAGAGGAAACTGACACTCAGGATAGACGAAGAGGTAGTAAGATAGAATCTAGCCATTTAAGAGGTGTTCATCTAAGGATTTAAAGTGACCATTGCAAGAATTGTATTTGTGATCCTGGAACAACTTTTGGCATTTTTTTGAGGAACTCTTCTGTAAGTGTGGGCGCTGCTTTGTAATAAGATTTTGATGCAATAATAAACAGTCAGGTGATGTGCGGGGTTTTTGAGAATGGAAGTGCTTTCATCTCAGCGCTTGCTGAAGAGACTGGGGTCAGGATGAGAAGATGTCTCCGGTGTTTAAAGGACTTTGGACAGGAGGGGAGTGGGGTTTACAAGTTCTGCAAGTGAGGACAAGCACCAGTGGGAATATCAATGGAAATGGATTTTGCCTGGGATTAAGGGAATTTTTTTATATTTATTTTTTTACATTTATAGTTGTCTGAAGGCCATGAGGTTTCCTTGTGGGCTAGAGAACAGTTTGCCATTGAAGAGTTTGAGTTGAGACTGGGTGGTCATTCACAAAGGTTCTAGTGAAAGAAAGAATCCACAGTTGGGATGGAATGGATAATTTCAAAGTTTTCTTTAAATCTAAGATCCCATCATTTTCTCTATGAATTTTGACCAGTCCTAGACTAGAAAAATGCTAACCCACATCTTAACAGAATGCAATAGAAGTTAAAGCACTTCACAAGTAATGATTTTATAACATTTTTCTTCCTTCATATGAAAAAACCACACCCATAGGCTATAACTTATCATTGAGAGAAGACATTTTCACAGAGAGAAACAAAAATTTACTTTCTATTCTCTAAACTGTTATTGACAGTGATTAAACATTTCACATCCAGGTGGTTCACTGAATTGAAAAAAAATCTTTCTGTAATATTAACATAAGCATGCAAAACCCAGGAGACACTGAAATCTACTGTCTAAATCTCAAGGCTACACAAAACTAAATAGGCTTCTCGAGTTACTTTATGGAGGAAATCAGAATCCTACTCTTTTCCCAAACCTTTATAAAGGAAAAAGATGTTACCATGTTACCTGCTGTGAGACCTGAACAGGTAGCTCAGATGTTTTATTTCCCACTCCCCAAGACATCTCACAGCAGCTCATCCCTTTTTATAGCTATGTAACCATTTGTGTATTTTAGATTATTATTCTTAATTAGAGGGTAAGAACTGGATTATTCTAGTTTGTCATTTATCACAGCAAGCAGATGTTGACATTCATTAATCATGTCTTAAACAAGAATGGACAAGGAAAACCACTTAGTTTGAAATCCTGGCCTTAAAGACTCCATCAGACGTAGTCCAACATGACAACTTTCGTAATCTCTTTCATAATCTCTCACTCTTCTTGTAAAAACCTTAAAAATTGCAAGCATATATATATAACCATTAATTAGTTCTCTGTTTGTTATTACTTTTATAAAGAGTACTCAAAAGAATCCAGTCTTTTCTGCTTTGCAAATTGGGTTCTCAAGTCATGTTAAAGACCCCATCAGCAATATAAGTAAAAAAAAAAAAAAACATATTTTCTATCTATTTTGGAGTCTAGCTTAAAAGGAAAGAAACAATCATAAATGTAGGGTCTGTAGAATCTGTGACTGTAAAGCCATTTTAAAAATCATTTTAGAAATGTGAAAAATACAAAAAAGAACAAAGAAGGAAATAGCAATGGTCCATATTCCGATCATACTTTGTATTCCATATTCTCTCTACTTTTGGAAAATGGACTTTTAACAAATCACCTATGTTGGGGCACCTAGGTGGCTCAGTCGTTAAGTGTCTGCCTTTGGCTCAGGTCATTGATCCCGGGGTCCTGGGTTTGAGTTCCGCATCTAGCTCCCCACTCAGTGGCAAGTCTGCTTCTCCCTCTTCCTCTCCCTCTCTGCTCTCTTTTTCCCAAATAAATAAATAAATAATCTTTGAAAAAAAAAATCATGTATGTTGATTGTCAAGATTCAAATAAGGCAAAAAATTACAAAGGTGAGAATTTTTTAAAAAATCATCTCAAATGCTACAGTTCCCATTAACCTTAGATAACATAATTTCAGACACCTATCCATCTATACCTAAATATCTGTCTATCTGGGTGGATATTTAGATAGAAATACTTTTATAAACATAAATAGAGATGCTATTTATAACAAAAATATTTTTTTTTAATTTTTAGGCAACTTGAAAAACTGAGCTGAAACTAAAGAATAGTCAAACTTCAAATAAATGTACGTTTCAAGATACATTATCTATTTTTTAATTTCTTTTCAGCATAACAGAATTCATTGTTTTTGCACCACACCCAGTGCTCCATGCAATACATGCCCTCCTTAATACCCACCACCTGGCTCCCCGCAACTTCCCACCCCCGGCCCCTTCAAAACCCTCAGATTGTTTTTCTGAGTCCATAGTCTCTCATGGTTCACCTCCCCTTCCTATTTCCCTCAACTCCCTTCTCCTCCCTATGTCCCCATGTCCTCCATGCTATTTGTTATGCTCCACAAATAAGTGAAACCATATGATATTTGACTCTCCGCTTGACTTATTTCACTCAGCATAATCTCTTCCAGTCCCGTCCATGTTGCTACAAAAGTTGGGTATTCATCCTTTCTGATGGAGGCATAATACTCCATAGTGTATATGGACCACATCTTCCTTATCCATTCGTCCGTTGAAAGGCATCTTGGTTCTTTCCACAGTTTGGCGACCATGACCATTGCTGCTATAAACATTGGGGTACAGTTGGCCCTTCTTTTCACTACATCTGTATCTTTGGGGTAAATACCCAGTAGTACAATTGCAGGATCATAGGGAAGCTCTATTTTTAATTTCTTGAGCAATATCCACACTGTTCTCCAAAGTGGCTGTACCAACTTGCATTCCCACCAACAGTGGAAGAGGGTTCCCCTTTCTCCACATCCTCTCCAACACATGTTGTTTCCTGTCTTGCTAATTTTGGCCATTCTAACCAGTGTAAGGTGGTATCTCAATGTGGTTTTAATTTGAATCTCCCTGAGGGCTAGTGATGATGAACATTTTTTCATGTTTCTGATAACCATTTGTATGTCTTCACTGGAGAAGTGTCTGTTCATATCTTCTGCCCATTTTTTGACATGATTATCTGTTTTGTGTGTGTTGAGTTTGAGAAGTTCTTTATAGATCCTGGATATCAACCTTTTGTCTGTACTGTCATTTGAAATATCTTCTCCCATTCCGTAGGTTGCCTCTTTGTTTTATTGACTGTTTCCTTTGCTGTGCAGTAGCTTTTGATTTTGATGAAGTCCCAAAAGTTCATTTTTGCTTTTGTTTCCTTTGCCTTTGGAGACATAACTTAAAATAAGTTGCTATGCATGATATCAAAGAAGTTACTGCCTATGTTCTCCTCTAGGATTCTGATGGATTGCTGTCTTACGTTGAGGTCTTTTATCCATTTCAAGTTTATCTTTGTGTATGGTGTAAAAGAATGGTCAAGTTTCATTCTTCTACATGTAGCTGTCCAATTTTCCCAGCACCATTTATTGAAGAGACTGTCTTTTTTCCACTGTATATTTTTTCCTGCTTTATTGAAGATTATTTGACCATAGAGTTGAGGGTCCATATCTGGGCTCTCTACTCTGTTCCACTGGTCTATGTGTCTGTTTTTATGCCAGTACCATGCTGTCTTGGTGATCACAGCTTTTTAGTAAAGCTTGAAATCAGGTAATGTGATGCTGCCAGTTTTATTTTTGTTTTTCAAAATTTCCTTAGCAATTCAGGGTCTCTTCTGATTCCATACAAATTTTAGGATTATTTGCTCCAAATCCCAAAAGACTCCACCCCCAAACTACTAGAACTCATACAGCAATTCAGTAATGTGGCAGGATACAAAGTCAATGTACAGAAATCAGCGGCTTTCTTATACACTAACAATGAAAATACAGAAAGGGAAATTAGAGAATCGATTCCTTTTACTATAGCACCAAGAACCATATGATACCTGGGAATAAAACTAACCAAAGAGGTAAAGGATATGTATTCTAGGAACTATAGAACACTTATGAAAGAAATTGGAGAAGACACAAAAAGATGGAAGACCATTCCACACTCTTGGATCGGAAGAATAAACATTGTTAAAATGTCTCTACTGCTAGAGCAATCTATGCTTTTAATGCCATTGAGATAAAAATTCCACCGGTATTTTTCAAAGAGCTGGAGCAAGATACATTATTTCTTTAAAAATGTCTCTTTATGGCTAACATATTATCAAAAGTATTAAAAAGCTGGAGTTACTGTCATTAATTGCGCTATTTTTATGAACTTTCTTCTTTGGACAGCATCAATCAGCTTCCTTTTTTTTGAAAGATTAACAGCTTTGAAACTTCTTCCCTGTTTCCTTTTCCCACTTCCTGAATATTATTAGATGTTTTATTGCTTTTTTAAAAAATTATTTTTATTAACATATAATACATTATTTGCCCCAGGGGTACAGGTCTGTGAATCGTCAGGTTTACACACTTCACAGCACTCACCATAGCCCATACCCTTCCCAAAACCCATGACCCAACCACCTCCTGCATCCCCTCCTCCCCCCAGCAACCCTCAGTTTGTTTTGTGAGATTGAGTCTGTTATGGTTTGTCTCCCTCCCGATCTCATATTGTTTCATTTTTTCTTTCCCTACCCCACAAATCCCCACCCTGCCTCTCAAATTCCTCATATCAGGGAGATCCTATGATAATTATCTTTCTCTGATTGATTTATTTCCCTCAGCATAATACCCTCTAGTTCCATCCACATCGTTGCAAATGGCAAGATTTCATTCTTTTTGATGGCTGCATAGTATTCTATTGTGTGTGTGTGTGTGTGTGTGTGTGTGTGTGTGTGTACCACATCTTCTTTATCCATTCATCTGTTGATGGACATCTAGGTTCTTTCCATAGTTTGGCTATTGTGGACATTGCTGCTATAAACATTTGGGTGAACGTGCCCCTTCTGATCACTACATTTTTATCTTGGGGGTAAATACCCAGTAGTGCAATTGCATTGTTCAGGTTATAGTGCCCCTTTCTGCTATGTAAATGTATTTTGTATTTTGCTATGTAAATGTCCTTTAGTGGCAGCCCCATCCTTAAATGAATTGAATGTATACAGCTCTGGGTGTGGTATCCTTGTGCTCTACTTTCAGTGATTTTGAGAAATGATAACCCACAAACTTGACACAGTCATTCATGATCTCTAATACTTAGGGTCTAAAGCTCTGTAAACCACCATCATTCATCACTAAAAAAACTCTTGAGTGCCTATTTAGTGTTAGACATGGTTGAACTCTAAAAAATTGGTGTTAAAGAACCTAGAATCCCTGCCCTCCAGAAGTGAAAGCAGCCAAAATATATTAAATTCCTAGTGTGTTATTATTTCCTTATCCCCTGTGTCCATCCTAAGGTCTGGTATCTCACAGGCTCTTAATTCATACTTGTTTAATTAAGGGGCCTTTATGTGCCAGACACCATGGTAAGTGCTTTAAAAGTTGTATCTCATTTTATCTCAACAACAAACCTATGAGGTAGGCATTTATTGTCTCTGCTTATAGTTGAGGAAACTGAGTCTCAGTAAAGAATATCCCAAAGTTATACAACACAATTTCACAGTAAACCTCATTCTTATTTCATGACCCCCTGGCCTGGGTCATAAATTTATGCTGGGAGTGATGGAGGAAAGGGGCACGTGAACTATTGCTTATAATACCTGAGTGAGTAATATAATAGTGTATGTATAGTCTGAGGCTAAAGGGTTTCTGGGTGTGGCGTCTCCACTCTGTGATTTTTCTGCTTTCTGACATCCAGCAAGCTCCTTCTCTTCTCTGAGCCTCAGTTTCCTATCTATAAAATGGGACTAACAGAGGGAGGATTAAGTGAAGAAACTCGGGTAAGCATAATGCCTGCCGCAAGTGCTCAGGAAAGAGTAGACATTACTCGTGTTTTTGCAAGGTGCTCGGAATGCTCAAACGAGGAAATGCTTTGTCCCCTGGATTTTCAGGACACTTGTGCTTGGGCTTTGCTAGACGCATAGGAATTCATCAGGAGAGAGGTAGACAGAGTCTTGGCCAAAAGGGGAACGTGAATCATAAGACCGAAGATCTCGCCGAGTTGCACCGTATTTGCATTCCCCTCATTAACTCCTGAACCTTCCTTCCTTTGCTTGCTCGTCTCCGGAGTGTCCAAACAGGAGGATCTGTGTTTTGAAAGGCCGACTTGCAAATGGACCATCGTATCTTACTAGACCATCTTCCCCGTGAGAAGGTGAATTAGTCAGTGTCTGTACAGCTCCAAGGAAACGTAAGGGGACAGGGCTGCTTTAGGACTATTGGTCCAGGAGGCCAGGGGCCATCCCAGGCCAGCTTAAGAGCCACCCGATGGTTTGAAGAAGGAGCCTGCAGTCTGTCTGACATTCTAGAACGGTGTTCCTCATACTTTTTCTCATTGTCCCTTTCCTTTAGACTTTTCCCTAATTGCCTCCCCATCATGACATAGTGACATGTTAGTACTACATCATGACATGTTAGTACTACAAATAAACTGTGTATCTGTTATGTACTCTATGCTTATCCCTTCTTCACACACATACACATACACACACACACACACTCACACACACCACACACACACAGAGTGTAGATTTTTAATCCTCTCCTAAGAACCATCTGGAATGAAGCAGGCTTCAGGGAGCCTTCTCAGGTGAGCCGCTGTTCTGGAGCGGACCGACACTTGAGGCTCTAACTATTGTGCTAACAGCCACTTCCACCATGGTTCCTTTCTACTGCCCTCACTTCTCCTCTGGTTCCGGTCTTCTCTGCTTCCCCGCCTGCCCTTTCCCAGTCTAGGTTCCATATAGCAGCCCGAGTAACCTCTGACAAATGTAATCAGCTCCTGCCTCTCCCCAGCTTCCCCTTGAGCTTAGAATCACATCTGGACTCTCAGTCATGGCCCCAAAGCCTACCTGAGCTGGCTCCCATTTGCTGTCCCCCTCCCCCAAGTCCCACCTATGTGTAGGGGAGTGTCTCCCATGCATTGACCAAAGCCAATGGATAGAAAGTCACAGGTGTCTGCAGGGAGTAGCTCTCGGGTGTGCTGATCACCACTGAGAGGACAGGGTGGGCACTGGCAGTGGTGGCTGCGACCCTGGGAAGACTCAGAAGAGGGGAGTCTGGAAAGACTCCCCTGAAAAAGGATGATGATGGAGCAAAGGCATGAGAGAACCATGCAAAGGAGGGCGGGAGTCACTTCTATGCCTACAGGGGTACAGGTAGAAGGTGTGGAGCCCCGCAGTGGGACAGAGGCCTGCATGTGAGCTGCTGACGGGTCACTGTGGCGAGAGTCTGAAATGAAGCTGGGGGAAAAGGTGGAGGCCCAATCCCACAATCTGCTTGAAGAGCAAGAGAGCCACTAAGCAGTTTTGACTATGGGACTGGGCGTCAGAGGTGATGAGGTCAAGTTTTTGTTTTGAAACGATGGCTCTGGTGGCCGTGTGAACGGCGGCAGGTGAACGAACACAGACCCATTCGGAGGGCGCCGAGCCGGTAGGGCAGCTAACCTGTGCTGGTTTTAGCTAACGCGGAAAGGCCTGCATCCTGGAAGTCCCTCAGTCATGGGCAAGCCCATGCGGCTGGTCGTCCGTCCTCTGCAGTCGTTCAGGTGAGAGGTTAGAGTTGTCTTGAGAAAGACGCAAGATCCTCTCATCCCTTGACTCCCATCAGAAGTAAGAGGATCAACATCATGATTCTTTTTCTACAAAAGCCCCTTAGAATTGGCTTCCCCCAAATAATACAGACAACGCGGAATGCACACGCACACACATACACACACACACCTTAATGTGTAATTGCTTCAGGTAAGCCTGGATTATTTTTCCTATACAGGCCTGGTGGCATCATGTTTTTGACATCTCAGATCCTGGAGCCTGCCAAAGTGAAGGTTAATTTAGGTAAGAAGGTGAACTAAGTCATTGCCATACCTTGTACTTCTGCTCACTGTCGAGACACACCCTGAGCCTGGGCTCCCATGCTGTCTCTCTATCCCCGCTATCCTGGTCCCAGCCTTGCTTTCCTTTCCCCACCACCCCCAGGGCCACGAAAGCTTGCTTTTTGACCCTGCTGTATTACAGGGCACTTCAGGAGCTCTCAGTGCCCACCCCCATAAAGTAAACATTGTCACTCCTAGATTTCAGAACTGTGTCCTGTACCCCCTTATCTAATTCCTCCCACTTTAGCCAGTCCCCAAGAAAGAAGACCTTTGTTACTAAACCATCGAAAAGAATTGAGGAGGGGCACCTGCGTGGTTCAGTGGGTTAAAGCCTCTGCCTTTGGCTCAGGTCATGATCTCAGGGTCCTGGGATCAAGCCCCGCATCAGGTTCTCTACTCAGCAGGGAGCCTGCTTCCTCCTCTCTCTCTGCCTGCCTCTCCCTACTTGTGATCTCTCTTTGTCAAATAAATAAATAAAATCTTAAAAAAAAAAAAAAAGAATTGAGGAATACCACTCCTCTTCCTGGAAGTAGCTCACTGGGCCCCCTCTGTGCCAGGCACGACTTTTAACACGGTACATGCATATTTACTAACATTTATATTAAATGAATTATACATAAGCAGACTTTTATGGAATATCCATTGTTTTCTAGTTAATTTCTCAAGCACAGGACACAGCCTGGATCAAAGCTCCTTCTTTTAAGGTGGTTATTTTCTTTAGTGTTTGGAGAGAGACCAAGAAACCAGAAGATATATATAGATATATCTACCTATATATCTATATATAAAATGTGGCAGGTGACAAGTTCAGGCTAAGGCCTGGAGAGTGACATTTGCTGTAGGCACTCTTTCATACTGAGTCACCAAGGAAGACTTTTCATGAGGCCTCATTTGAGCAGACACCTGAAGTTGGCCAGAGACTAAGTCATCAGGATTCTGAGAGTGGTTCAGGCAAAGGAAAAAAAGCAAATGTATATATTTATGTATTTGGCTGATGGTATAATCTTGGAATCACATCTTTAATTTTTCTCTCGGGCATTATTCAAAGTTTCATAAATCTATTTTTCCCTTGTTTAGTATCTTGGAACATTTAAAAACCTTTCTTTCCTTCACCTTTCCATTCCCTACTGTCACTTTCATCTGATCATTAATGGAAATTTTGCTATTCAGTTTAGGCATAAACTGACTTTCATGACTTTTAGTGATAGAAAGCCAATTTTGTTCCTGATAATGAATTTTTGTCTCTTTAGTTGTTGTGTTTGCTAGAAAGTAAACTCAAGCCACCGTTAAACCTTACTGCCGACTACAAATAATGTACAGGTCCAATTTGGAGCTTCAGATAATGATACTTCAGCGTACTATTTACTGAATATCTTCCATCTTTAGGACATGTACTGTAGGGAATACAGAGATGGTGATGATGATAATCCTTTTGCATAGGATCTTTTGATCCAGCAGGAAAAATACACCACAGAAAGTTAATTGGTGGTAGGAAACAGGGTGTACGGAGATTCTGTTCCTGGATGATATGGATCTGAAACACATAATGCTAATTACTGATAGAACCCCTAAGTATATATGTACTATGTATAGGTTTGTCAGCTCTCATTATTGCCTATATCTGAGGCGTGAGAAATTGAGGCACATTAAGGGTATATTGTCATCTCAGGTTACCATGCTAAGTGCAAGAGCTAGGATTTGAACCTAGGCAGTGGATTTCCTAAGGCTGTGCTAAGGGGTAGGAGGGAGGGACCCTCTGGCCCTCAAGACTGTGAGGCATGGGGCCCCAGAACATGTGAAAACAGATCATGGGCCCAATTAGGACAGAGTAGAATATCTGACAGGCAAGGCTTAATAGATTTGAGACCCAGAGCAGGGCATGGAGACATCATAGACTGATTTAGACTGGTAAGAGCCTGAGAAAGGCCTCGAGTTGAAGACGTTTGCCTTTGAGCATGGGCCAGGAAGGAGTGATTAAACTACCAAAGTTAGGTTCCAAATAAAGGGTTTGGATCAAAGGGAGAAAAGGCTTTGCCCCACTGTGCCCTGGGTCTCTCTCAAGCTAATCATGAATTTTCTTTTACAATAGAGGTGGAAATAATAAGCTCTGATTAATGCATTGCTTTTTCACCCATGCTAATTTTACATTTGGTGTTACTTGCTTTCAACACTTCACTTGCTTTCCTTCTAGTTCTTGTATTACTGATGAAAGTTGGGTTTTGTCTCCCTATTTATGAGTTTCTTATGCCGTTTTCTTTGCCTGCTTCCACTCCTTTCTGCCGCATGGTGTCTTTTGGCTTCAGGAGTCTGGGTTCTGATCCCACGTTGTGCTCTGAATTCACTGTCTACCTGGAAAAGGAATTTGGAAAGTGGGCTCCATTTCTCCTCAGGAGGGACTGTGGAATTGCCCCGTAAATAGGGAGAATCAAAAACTGTCTTATGGATGAGGACACAGAAGTACAGAGAGGTTGAGTGGCTTTCGGGAGATCACTGGTAGTGACTGGCAGAGCTGGGCTTGAGTCCAAGCCTTCTCACTCTGCATTCATTGTGTTTTCCTTGGTCTGTACTGCCTGGTGGGGAAGCCCTCTTCTGTGAAGACTGACCGGACCTGGACCAGTTACACCAGAGGGTGAGTGCTCCATCTTGTTTGATTTAAAGTAGAGAAATTAGTAAATGAATGGGCGTGTCTTCTGAATGAGACTCAGTGTCCTTGGTCAGTCCTTTAGAGGATTTTCAGAGTCTGGGCTCTGGGGGTAAACCATCTGGGCTCAGATCCCAGCTTGGCCACTTACTAGTTGTGAGACCCCAGGCAAATTACTTTATCCTCTCTGTACCTCAGTTTCCTTATGGTAGAATGGGAATAATTGTAGTACCTACCTATAGATGTGTGTGCGCACGTGAAAATGAATGTGTTGAAACAGGTAAAGCCTTGAGGAGAGCGCCCAGCATATAGTGAGTGATCACTAAATAATAGTAATTACCTGCACTATTTAAAGACAGACTACTTAGAAACACTCTTGCTACTCATGAGTCACGTGTTAGCTGCAGGCAGAAGCATTAGGATTCTGTCAGTGCTAGGAAGATTTCTGACCCTACCAATACTTCTTCTATTTAAGTGAAGCTGGCATAACGTAAATTGACTCCACAGCTTATCATTCCCTTCAACAGGGTAACCCTGAAAGTGAAAATACTCCTGGGAAGACTAACGTATGTAGTCAAAAGCTCAATGACTTTTATTCAGTCATATTTCAAAAGTGAATTTTTTGAAGGACAGGGAAGAGAATGCATTACAAGTAAGAGGAAGGGAAGCACAAAAAAGCTTTTGGAAATGCCAAAGAGAAATGATCCACATAGAGTAGTGTGGAGAAAAATGTCTAACATACATTGGGATTTTTAAATGGAATGGTTTTTTAAGAAGATTTATTTATTGGGGTGCCTGGGTTGCTCAGTGGTTAAGCATCTGCCTTTGGCTCAGGTCTTGATCCCAGGGTCCTGGGATCCAGCACCATATTGGGCTTCCTGCTAGGCAGGAAGCCTGCTTCTCCTTCTCTCATTCTCCTGCTTATGTTCCCTCTCTCAATGTCTCTGTCAAATAAATAAATTTTTAAAATCTTTTTAAACTATTTATTTATTTATTTATTTGGGAGGGTGCAGAGGGAGAGGGAGAGAAAAAATTCTTAAGCAGGCTCTACACCCAGTGTGGAGCCTGATGTGGGGCTTGATCTCAGGACCCTAAGATCATGGCCCGAGCTGAAATCAGGAGTTGGATGTTTAATCAACTGAGCCACCTAGGCTCCCATAAACGCAGTGTTTTTTAAATGGAAAATGTGCCAGTGGCTTTGGTAGCACCCTAACCAGGTTTATTTCTCTCAAATCTCCTTCAGCAAAGTCCACTGTGTCTCAGATGCTGATCTTCTACAACCTTCAGATAAACTGCTTGTTTAGACAAAATTACATGTATGAGATTCCTTCAGAAAGAAGAAGACATTGTGGAATTTCATGGCATTGTATCTTCAGCTCAATTTTGACAATAGTGTATATTCTAAACAGGACTGAGCCTCTTCTTTGAGGCAGATGATATATATGGATGAGGCTTTCTTGATGCTTTCGGCATCCCTGAGAGGGGAGTGCCAAGTGTCTGTGGGGGAGAAGGTGAGATTGGTATTTTCAGGGTTTCTCTGCTTTGATGTGTACTAAATTTGGACCTCAGTGGGACCATAACTAGCTTTTGGTTTTTGGTTTCCAGACCAGCAGATATATAGCCAGCATTGTGTGAAATGGCCCAAGCTAGGCTTTTGAGGACTCACTTCTTTGTTTAAAAGCAAAACAAAGGGGAAGGGATATGGAAAGATAGGGGCTTCCTGCCTTCCTCAATTTCTTATAAAAGAGAAGCAATGAAAGGAGAAAACAGATGGTAAGAAAGACACTTAGGAAACAGAGAGTGTTTTCTTCCAGAATGTCAGTTTCCCTCCCTAGAACTTCTGCAGGAATTACCTGTGATTGAGATCCTAGCTCTTTAAGAATAATTCCTTTCTCTGAAAAGAATCTAGTTTTATTAATTAAAGCAAACATATAGTAGAAATAATTCCATCTGGAAGTTCTCCTCAGTGTCACAGTTTCCCCATTTAGCCCCATGGGTCAGCACTCTGCTTTTGAAACAAATCATGATGCAATTGAATGATGACTCTTTGCCTTTGGAAACCCCAAAGTGTATAATGTGGAATATATCTGATATATACCTATATATCTGATTGCCCAACAATTCTATAAGTCCAAATAAGGGAAAGTCAGTCTTGCTCTCAGTCCCATCATTAGTAACATTCACACAATATGGGAGTTGGGAACGTGAAAAACTATATGATATTTGCTCATTTGATCCTGTGCTCCCAAGAAGCTAGTGGCTACTATTGGCCTAGATATACTTGTCTGATCTCCTAAGTATCAGTAGACCAAATTCTGGGTATTGTGGAATTAAATTGTCTAAGTAACCAAATCAAAAAATGTTAATGATTTTTGGAATCTACTGTTTGTTTTTTTTAATGAAAATTTAATAATGTGGGATATTATGCAGAAGAATTTAAAAGAGCAAAGAGCCTTTTCCTTTCCAAGAAGAATAGGTACCAAAAATTTATTTTACAAAAAATAACACCACCTCAGGATGGAAGTGGTTCCCATGCCAGTCCATTCAAACACCTGGCTAGGTTAAGGGCACCTGGTAATGAGAGTGAGGAGGTTGTAGGGAGACCTGATAGGTCTGTGGAACTGGATGGATAATGATTTTCTCAGAATCTATTGAGCAATCGTCAACATGCACTTGGAAATGTCCAACTGTAGCCAGCCTTCCAAAGAAATCCATTCCACTGGAGCACTCTGATTTTTCCTTCTTTGGGATGAGAGACATATTTATTACCATCAAGTTTCTTCTCTTTCTTACCCTTTTCCATGTCACTTGCTTTTTCTTCACCCTGCGTGAATTTAATAACCCAGTAGTCACTCCTTTCTGCGTTCCAGGGAGACCACATTGATAGTAGCACCTTTACTGGGGTAAATCTAAAGTTTTTTCCTCTTCACATGGGACTTCATCTACCTCTGAACCCCACCGCTCTAGTTATTTCCTAGAGTGTAGCATCTGCTCAGCCATCTGACTAGTCCTAACACCCTCCAGCCTCAGCCTCCCTGCACCTTGCCCGCCCCATCATTTAAATGACACCCTGCTGAGCCTAGCAGGCTTCTGTATGAACCTTTTTGAGCTCTTAGAGCCCTGATGGAGATGGGGTCTGGAGAAGAACAGCCTCTCTTCCAATCCTGGCCATGCCTTCTCATCCGGGTCCTGAAGCAAGGGTTGCTTGGTTTCATAATCTTACAAAGTCTTTTATGAACACAAAGAAATTTCCTACCTTCTTTCCTCTCTCTGGGTCAGATGTTATCCCTTTTGCTCCATTGTCCCCGTCTCTCTCTCTCTCTCTCCTCTTGTCCCCTACCCCCAGATTCCCTCCTCTTTCTAGATTTTCATAACTAAGTCCCCTTCCTTCTTATTGGCTCTCCAATCCCTGAAGCTACCCCCTTGTATGTTTACTCATGTAATAAGCTTCTTGTCCATCAGTTTCACAAAGAGGTGGACTGACTATTCCATGCTGGGATCAGGTGGGTCACTCTGCTGTACAACAGCTTTCGATTACTGTTACTTCAGCTGCTCCATCATTTTTCTGTGGGTTACGTGATGTTGCTCTTTTATCAGAAAATCTCTGGCACGCTCCTCCTCACACTTACTGAATTATGTCCCTGATTTGACTTGCCACCTCCATCCTATGTTCTTCCTCTTCAAGGTCACATTCTTTAATTCTCCATCCTTTATATTTTCTCCAGCCTTATGAAAATCATTTGCTGGCTTTCTTCTAGCTGTTCTGCCCATCCTTCTTCCAGGTCACACAGATTACCAGTGCCCTTTGCATCAAGTTCATCATGGACCCTTGAGTTTGTGTGAGGGTTGACCATTTAGTAGTAGATCCTCATGTTTTACCTCTTTGTACTTCTTTGTAATGGTGTCAGATTTTCACTAAGAACTATAAAATCTGTGAATTTAGATGTGGAATTCAGGTCTCCCATTTGAATCATTTTGTGTGTGGGGGTTTATTTTAAAGATTGAATTTATTTATTTGAGAGAGAGAGAGAAAGCTTGAGTTGGAGGAGGGGTGGAGGCAGAAAAAAACAAGCAGACTCCCACCAAGTAGGAAGCCCGATGTAGGGCTTGATCCCAACACCCTGGGATCATGACCTGAGCTGAAGGCAGACACTTAACTGACGGAACCACCCAGGAGCCCCTGAATGATTGTGTTTTACACATTAACGCATCATAATGGCATCTAGTGATATTAACACACACTTGTATGAACAACCATATTTCTAATTCCACTTGTGAACTCAGTATTCATTGTGTACCTTTTACTGAAATGTTTGGGTCTGAATAGTAACTAGCTATGGATATGGCGATATTTGTAATATTTTGGGTCTGGCAAAGCAATTGAGACTGAAGAGAAGTAATGGGGAAATGTATCCTGTCTCCCAAGATTTAAGAAAACCCCATGGATCATTTTTCCTCCATGAATAATTAAATTCTAAGATCGATTGGTTGAAATAAAATTGCATGCCTTGAAATTATTTATGTTATGAAATGTTGTTATTTACTCAAATATTTAAATTTCAAAACATTTGTTTTAGAAGAGTGATTTGAATGCTATAGATTTTTTTGGCTCGAATAGGCCCTCAACACAACCAAACAATGTTTCTTCTGATGACGTCAGGGCCTTTAAGAAGGATTTTCTTGGTGGGGCATCCAAGGTGGCTCAGTCAGTTAAGTGTCCAACTCTTGGTTTCGCCTCAGGTCATGATCTCAGGATCGTGAGATTGAGCCCTCTGTTGGGCTCCATACTGTGTGTGAAGCCTGCTTATGATTCTTTCTCTCCCTCCCCCCTCGTGCCCTGCCCTTCATCTCCCACTCGTAAAAGAAAAAAAAGGATTTTCTTGGCGAATCTCAATCTCTTAATTACTCAGATTCCTCCCATATATCATGCAGTTCAAATTCACTTTAGAGAACATTGTTACTTAATCTGATGACAGGTGAACCTGATAGTGTGTTCCATAGTGGCCTCATCTGACTCACAGATTTACTTTGCTATTTGAGAGACAGAAATTTGTGCCAATTCCAACTTTTCATAAAAGGCTATAAAAAGTTATGGAAACCCAGACCTTAGTTTCCTTCTCATTCTGCATTCTACCATCACAGATCCATTTGCTGTATTTAGTATTTACTTTTTTATTTCAAGCCATCCTTGAAACTTGCCACAGGCAATGTAAAATTTTCCCGATGTCAGAACTGCGCTGAGTCCTTTAGTTGCCAGAGGTTCCCTTGTGTGCTTCCAAGAGGGAGAGACCTACCATTCTTTACTTTAGGAGTCAAAACAACAGCCATTTGCCTCTGAATTCATTTTCAATTTTTTATTATACATATTTTCCTTCTGTCTACCTAGCAGTTTTAGCAATCTCAAATTCTGAAGTGTTTTTTTTTAATTGTTTTATGCTTTCCAAAGGAATTATTTTATATGTTTTGAATCCTGGGAACACAAGAGAGTTCTAGAAGCAACATGATGTTGCTATAACAAGTTATCCAGGGCAACCATCTGTAACTAAAACTTTGGCTTTTCCATTGGTTTCATAAATGCATATACTTACCCTTCACCTTTATTCTTTCCAAGCCTGCCATATGGCTAGCTGCAATTTTTTATTTCTGATACAGTAATAACCTTTTTTATGTTTTTGCCTTTTAGTTGAGATCAATTAATAGATTTTTGAGAATGAGCTTGTGAAGTCATCAGAAATGCTTTTAAAATCTTATGTAAATGGTATGAAAGAACTGCTAAACATCCTCTGTGTGACATATCAAGCTGTGGAAATTGTGGATGTGATATTATTGCATAAAGTAGTGAAACTGCAAGTGGCAATCTTGTGGGGGATTCTCAGGGCAGCTCAGTTTATTAAAGGAAGTTGTGTATTGAGCCCAAGGTTTCCTTTGCTTTGGGTCTGACTGCAGCCACTATGGTTTAAAGGGTCTGTGTCTTAAAAGCTGCTGAAATTAGGGATAAAATAATTATGCTCTGTGGCTGAGACTTTCTTTTAAATTCAGATGTCAAAAAATAGAGACTAGTTAGATGTTGTTTAGAATTTCTCTTTATAGCTTCCAGCCTTCCTCCCAAGGTGGGACTAGTTTAAATGTCTGAGCAAACAGGGTTCAAAGGGTCCATCCCTGCAGCCTAGCTCCTGATCACAGCAGGAACTGCCTCAAAGTCAGGGTGGGGGAATGGAGAGGATTGACACTTTTTATTACATCTCCTGAGGTAGAAACTTACTGACATTCAATCATAATTCTTACTTAACTTGAGGCAAATTTAATGCTAATGTCCAATTTTAACTTTTCTTCTCTCTTCTGGGATATTTGTGGCTTAAGTCTTTCTTTAGGTCCTAACAGAAATACTAAGCCATGAGCACTAGTGTTCTTTTAGGACAAAGAAGAATTCTTAGCGGGAAATTTTCCAAGAATTTTATTTTCTTTTTCTTTGCTGCCAAATGGATAATTTAAATTCTGGCTAACGGGCACCCAGATCATGATATTACTTGCTTAACAACCATAATCTGTTAACCATTTTTTTCTGAAGGGAAGATATATAACCCTTATGTTGAGATGCTAGAAGTCTCTTGAGGGTCTCCCATAATGGATTCATGATCTCTCTCTAAAGTTTTAGGAAATGTAGTGTTTTGTAGCTTTGACATGCAGACTTTTAAGACAGACTTAGATTCAAATACAGTTCTGTGACTTGATAGCTTTGTGATTTTGGACAAGCTACTTAACCTCTTTGAGCTTATATGGTTCTCACAGGTAAAATGGGAAAATTACTAGTGCTCATCTCAGCCTAGGGCCTAGCACTGATTAAGAACTGATTAAGATGTCGGCCAACATCCACTTCCTCCTCCTGTTCCCATTCTTCCTCTTCCTCCTTGTCAATCAGGTATGAATCCACCAATTTTATTAGCACACCTCTGTCTTTAACTTTTATGGGTTTTGACAGTCCCCAAATTGTTTATCTTCCTGCCTTGTCATTGGCCAGCTAAGGAAAAGGGAGTGTGCCAGACAACAGTGGTGATCCCAGCTAGCTGTGCTGGAATAGACATGAACACCGGATTGAAACACAGGGCTGAGCTACTCTATCCTTTTCTTGGGAGAGCCTTGTTCAAGCATCACTGTATTTGGAGTTACTAGTACTGTGCAAAAAACATCTCAAGATGACTAACTTTTATGGCAGATTTTATGAACTGACCTCAATTAAGATGAGTAGGGCCTTCTTTAATCCCCACGGTAAATGTGAGTTTGTGAATATCTTACACCAATGTGGTCTCCCCCAACAAGAAGAGCCAAGCAAAGAGGAAGCAGTACAGAACCATTGCCTAAAAATTATAGTCTCATGTAGGATCCTGAATATTTAATCAGACGTAGAAATCTTCTTAAAATCGTATTTAAGTGAGAGACCTTTACCAAGGTATGACTTTGAGCCCACACGCTTTACTCTGTATAGTACTACATGCATGTAAATTTCTATCCAACTATAGTTGTTGCTATGGTATTTTTTTCTTTAGTTTTCTTCTTTATTTAAACAATTACTCAGCTATAGTGAGGTAGTAGAAAGAGCACTGAACTGTGAGTCAGAAACCTGGGTTTGAGTCCTACTTATACTGCTCCCTAGTTATGGGATCAGGGGCAAGTCACTTTAAACTTTCCAGTCTCCTTTAGCCTTCCTGTGTGTGCTCTGACAATGACAGCATCTGTCACATCTGCTTCACAGAGTGATTGTAGGGCTCAGATAGAAATGCAATTAATTAATGTGTAGTGTATTATTAGTTATTATTAGTGTATTATTAGTTTCAGAGATAGAGCTCAGTGATTTATCAGTCCACACAACTTGTCTTATGAAAGTTTTGTACATATGTCACATTATTATGATGTATGAAAATATTTAGGCCAGTTTATAAAAATGAAAACACGCAATATGAGACAGTGGGTTTTCTTTCAACATCAGGGCTGCAGGGGAAATGAGAGAGATGGCAGAGTAGCTTTATTTCTGAGTCCCTGAGTTTTTCCCTTCCTTCTTGAGGGCTATGCTCTGTGGCAGACATTGGTTGTTGATTGATTGACTGCTTGAGACTCTCCTTTTTTCATTGCATATTTTAGCCACCTTTGTCGAAGATTTTGAAGATTTCTGGGCTTTCTATTTCTGGGCTTTCTATTCTGTTCCCTTGATCTATGTGTCTATTTTTGTGCCAGTCCCATGCTGTTTTGATTACTACAGCTTTGTAATGTAACTTGAAGTCTGAAATTGTGATGCATCTTTTTTGATGGTGGTGGTGTTTTTTTTTCTTTTTCAAGATTGCTTTGTCTATTTGGGGTCTTTTATGGTACCATACAAATTTTAGGATTGTTTGTTCTACTTCTGTGAAAAAATGCTGTTGGTATTTTGATAGGCATTGCATTAAATGTGTAGATTGCTTGGGAGAGTAGAGACGTTTTAAAAATATTTGTTCTTCCAGCCCTTGAACATGGACTGTCTTTCCATTTCTTTGCGTCTTCTTCAGTTTCTTTCATCAGTGTTTTATAGTTTTCAGAACACATGTCTTTTATGTCTTTGGTTAAGTTTATTCCTAGGTATCTTACTATTTTTGATGTAATTGTAAATGGAATTGTTTCCTTAATTTCTTTTCCAGCTGCTTCATTCTTGGTGTATAGAAATACAACACATTTCTGTACATTGATTTTGTATCCTGTGACTTTACTGGATTTGTTGATCAGTTCTAGCAGTTTTTTGGAGGAGTCTTTTGGGTTTTCTCTATCTAGTATCATGCCATCTTCAGACAGTAAAAGTTTTGCTTCTTCCTTACCAATTTGGATGCCTTTTATTTCTTTTTGTTACCTGATAGCTGTGGCTAGGACTTGCAGTGCTATGTTAAAGAGAAGTGGTGAGAGTGGCCATCCTTGCCTTATTCTTGACCTTAGAGGGAAATCTCTCAATTTTTTCCCAATTGAGGATGTTAGTGATGGGATTTTCATATGTGACCTTTATTATGTTGAGGCATGTTCCTGCTACACCTATTTCAAAGAGAGTTTTTATTGTGAATGGACATTGTGCTTTGTCAAATGCTTTTTCGGCATCAATTGAAATGATCATGTTGTTCTTGTCTTTTCTTTACTGATGTGATGTATCATGTTGATTGATTTGTGAATATGGAACCACCCTGGCAACCCAGGAATAAATCCCACTTGATCATGGTAAATGATTTTTTTATGTGTTTTTTAATTTGGTTTACTTGTGTTTTGTTGAAAATTTTTGCATTTGTGTTCATCAGGGATATTGGCCTATTGTTCTCTTTTTTATTGATGTCTTTATCTGGTTTTGGTACCAGGGTAATGCTGGCTTTATAGAATGAATTTGGAATTTTTCCTTCCTCTTCTATTTTTTGGAGTAGTTTGAGAAGAATAGGTATTAATTCTTCTTTAATTTTTTTTTTCAGCCTAACAGTATTCATTATTTTTTCACCACACCCAGTGCTCCATGCAATCCGTGCCCTCTATAATACCCACCACCTGGTACCCCAACCTCCCACCCCCACCGCCACTTCAAACCCCTCAGATTGTTTTTCAGAGTCCATAGTCTTCTTTAAATGTTTGGTAGGATTTACCTGTGAAGCTTTCTGGTCCTGGACTTTCATTGGGAGTTTTTTGGTTACTAATTCAATTTCCTTGCTGGTAATCAGTCTGTTCAAATTTTCTATTTCTTTCTGCTCCAGTTTTGATAGGTTATATGTTTCTAGGAATTTATCCATTTCTTCTAAGTTGTCCAATTTGTCATTTGTATTTCTGTGTTGTTTGCTATTTTTCCCTCTTTCATTTATGATTTTGTTAGCATCCCTTCTCTCTCTCTCTCTCTCTCTCTCTCTCTCTCTCCTTTGTTGAGTCTAGCTAGAGGTTTATCAGTTTTGTTGATGTTTTTAAAGAATCAGCTCCTGGCTTCATTGATCTTTTCTGTTGTTTTTTAGTTTCTATATCACTTATTTCTGCTCTAATCTTTAGTACTTCCTTCTTTCTGCTAGTTTGGATTTTATTTGTTGTTTTTCTAGCTCCTTTAAGTATAAGGTTAGGTTGTTTATTTGTGTTTTTTTCTTGCTTCTCAGGGTAGGCCTGGCTGGCTATAAACATCCCTTTTAGAGCCACTTTTGCTTCATCCCAAAGATTTGGGGCCATTGTGTTTTGATTTTTCATTTCTCTCCATGTAATTCTTGACTTCTTCTTTGATTTCTTGGTTGACCTATTCATTGAGCAGCATGTTATTTAACCTCCATGTATTTGTGCTCTTTGCAGATTTTTTTCTTTGTGGTCGATTTCTAATTTCATAGTGTCTTGGTCAGAAAAGATACATGGTATGACTTTGATCTTTTTGATTTTGTTGAGAATTGTTTTGTGGCTTAATATGTGATCTATTCTGGAGAATGTGTATGTGGCTGACCTTTAAACAAGAGTGCCCTCAAAGCACACTGCCTGAGTCCTTATACCTCTATAAAATGGGGCAGACATGGTCCATTGAATAAAAAAGCCTATTTTAATCCCTTATTCATTCTAATTGAGAAGTTATTGTTCAAAAGCAGCTTCCTTAATTTGGAAATACAGATTAGTATATGCAATGATCCTCATGTAAAGTTCTCAGAAAAACAAACTCTACAGAATGGGTTTGTATATTTAAAAAGATACTCCTAATTTTAAAAAAGGGCTCTATCTTTGTTTTACAAAGAATGTACCAATCCCACTTTTGCGATATATTGTGCAGTCAAACATTGGCCATTGGACCTTGAGCATTCAGTGAGTAAGAATTTCATATGTTCAGATTCTTTTTTAAATCATGGGGAAGGGGTTTATTTTCTCAGTACACTCACCTATCTCCCACAGATGATGACATAAACCAGATAGCAACAAGAGCCAGAGATGTTTTGAAGATCTCAATATCTTATATTCTCATGAAGATCACATAGACAGCTGATATTTGTTTATCTTTATGTCTGAAGCTTTGAAGAGGTACAGGAGAGGTGAAGAAAGGATTCTCTTGGTGTTTGGGAGAATCTTACTCACACCTTATAGCATAATTAGGTATCCGAGTGGGTTGGTTTATGGTTTATAGTTTATAAACACAAAAAGAAGCCTTTTTTTTTTTTTTTGACAGACAGAGATCACAAGCAGGCAGAGAGGCAGGCAGAGAGAGAGAGAAAGAGGAGGAAGCAGGCTTCTGCTAAGCAGAGAGCCTGATTTGGGGCTCCATCCCAGGACCCTGGGATCACGAAGAAGCCCTTTTTCTTATCCTTTGAGAACCATCTCTGGCTATGGATAGAAATTTATTGACCAAAGATAATTCTATTTGGCTTCTATATTATTTTCATAGGGATTTGCCAGCATGTTATAATAATGCCTAGCTCAGAGTATTGGTGGTGTCATAGTCAAATCAGAGTTTCAAAGCTAGAGATTTTGCTTTTGCAGTATAGACTGATTTAGTACTTTCTTGTGACATTGTAAGTATGCAGAGAAAATCATAAAATTATAGAATTTTATGAGGAAAACAAAAATCACTGAGGTAATATGTACTCTTTCAATTTCACTGCTTTCTATCTCATAATCATCTTCTCCCTTTTATTTAGCCCCAGTCTTTAAGGATGAAAAAACCTCCTTCTTGTCAAGGCTTACTCTTCCTATGTGTCTTCCACTGGAAAAAAACAAAAACAAAGTAAAAGTAGCAAGAAAGACAATACTCAATACCTGCATGGGCTATTCTTCTTATTTTCTTCTCTTATCCATCAGACTCTCTCTTTTGCTCTTTGTAATATAATTTGGTTTCTTCTTACTCTACTAAAATCACTATCTAAAACTCTGCCTATAATTTCCCCTTCTAATTTGTTTCTTTTTCAAACCTCTAGACAGAATTTGATGTTTACCAGAGCTCCAAATTCTTGACTCTCTGTCTGATCTCTTTCTACTCAGTTCTATTCTAACATTATGACTAAGCTCCTCTCCCTTAAATTTAGTATGGAACAAAAAACTCTGATCAAAACCTATCCATGGCTTCTCATTTGTTTATGAAGTTAGCATTAATTTCCCACCAGTCTGTATTCAAATCTTTTTACAATGTGCTATCACTCTTTCTTGACTTATTTCTCCTAACATTTGTCTAAAAAAAAAAAAAAGACAAAGAGAGTACTTCTTTCCTTTGTACATGTTATCAAATTTCATGGTCTCCTGTGATGTCCTCCTCCCAGAATTCTCTTTTTAAAAATCACATCTGTCGGGCGCCTGGGTGGCTCAGTGGGTAAAGCCGCTGCCTTCGGCTCAGGTCGTGATCTCAGGGTCCTGGGATCAAGTCCCGCATTGGGCTCTCTGCTCAGCAGGGAGCCTGCTTCCTCCTCTCCTCTCTCTGCCTGCCTCTCTGCCTACTTGTGATCTCTCTCTGTCAAATAAATAAATAAATAATCTAAAAAAAAATCACATCTGTCAAAATCCTATCATTTAGTATAGAGTTATTCCAAATGTTTTCTTCTTTTTGAAGGATTTTCTGAGTTGACAAACATCATGTGTCTTTCCTTTCTTTAACCTCCTCTAATCTATTCTTTGATGTCTCCTTGAATGAGTCTCTTTCTGCTTTGCATTACAATAAGTTAAGGATTGCTTCTATTCTACTTTTACATGTGTAGATTCTTTGGGGAAAAAATACCTCTGAAGGAAAAGAGCTAGAAAGCTATTGCAGACCTACCTTTATTTTTGTATCTTCTACTTGAACATCAGCAATACTGCATTCCATCCAAGAATGGGAAGGAAGGAGAGACGCAGACACTAACTTTTCCAAAATCACATACAAGTGGCAGAATTCAAAGCTACCAGGCCTGGATAAGCAATGGGAGGAAGTCACAACTGGTACTCAGAGAATGTAGCTACACCTGGAAGAAGGCTACCCAAAAGGAGGCATGGTCTTCATTAGAGGACATACCTACTACAAAACCACACCTAGGAGGGAGGGAGCCAGGGAATAAATATAAACCTTCTTCCATTCTGCTCTCGCATCTCTGCTACTAATTCCCTATGTCTAAACCCAGTAGAAGGCAGAGCACCAAGGAGCTTATTCAGCTTATTCCTGGTGTTTAGAGAGGTATGTAGAGGGGAGAACCTGAATCTGAATGGACAGTTTCTAACTTAATAATGGAACTTACAGATAAACTGTCTTATCAGTATTGGGCTCAGATGGAGTCACACAGCATTACTCTGCCAATCGCTAAGCAAATAAAGCTTTGCCTTGGTCTTTTAGGGCCAGAATCAATTAGGAAATGGACAGTAAGCAGACAGCGTGACTGCTGCTAATTCTTGGATCTTATTTTAGGCATTGGTGAAATATGCCATGAGCATTGACTAGCATCTACTAAAAAGGCAATAATATTCTATCATGATGAGGTACAACAGATATTTCCATTTTGGGTGGAGTGAAATCATGTACTTGCTTATTGGAAAAAGAGTCAAGGAGAAATCAGCACAGTAGTGTTGTCTTGGAGAGACAGCCTGGAGTTGGCCAGAGGAGAGACTCCCTTTCCAGAGGAAAGACGAAGACTCCCTAAGAAACAAAGTGGTTTTACACTGAGCATAACCAGAGAAGGTTACTTTGCAGGCCAAATTAAGGTGTATAATTTAGTGTGTGGAGCCTGCAGAGCTGCTGTATTTTAGTTAAAGCAGAATGAGGCAATGCTTCTTGAAATAGTCCTATGAACTCAGCATGGATTATAGTACTGGTGTATTTAACCCCACTCCATGTTGATTTCCTTGTTATTTTGCCTTTTTTCTCCCAAGACTTATAGTGTTTTTCCTCTGGTTTTTCAGATGGAAACTGTGTGTTATGATTCAACAGTGGATTTTGACTTGCTCATGGCTTGTTGCAGAGAAGTGTTTTCCCTGCTCAGAGGCCTGCCTTTGACATAGTGCCCACTGGAGTGCTGAGGTTGAATTTCCTTTACTCAGAGCATATGCTTTTCTTCAAGGAGGAGGAGTTTTGTAGTTCTTTGTCTAGCTAGTAGGTGTCACCAAGTAATATTTTGAGGTAATGAATTAGAAACTTAGAGACTAAATTTCTCATTTCACAAAGGAAAGAAGAAAACACATGAGGGACACTTATCTAGACACTGGCAGGGATGCTAGGCTGATAGCTGAATCCTGAGAGTCTTTTCTTTGGTTGAGAGAGATTGGGAAAAAGTGTGAATAGTTCTATCCTCCAGAAACAGCTCTGTAACTATTCATTGATGATAATGGAGGATGTACATAACAAGTTTGATGTCAAGCTATGGAAGAGAATGGGGTATTTGAAAGAGATTTGTTCATGTTCTTTGTCTTAAGTTATTTGGACTTTGGATGTTCAAATTTATAGCAAAGCTAATTCTGAAGCTCATCCTGAGACCAGAAAATATGAAATAATTTTTTTCTTCCATACATTTCCTCTAATTTCCTCTAGATGCTAAATTCAGGCAAAGAAAATTATCTTTGTGCCACTGATAAGTCAGTACCTGTGCTCTTGTTCATTCAGAGGAGGAAACTTGTTGTTTTCAAGCAACTCCACTTTAAAACAATTCACTTTTCAATCCCTATATTTCATTGCAGATAATGCCTTTTGTTTGAACTTTTTGTTAAATGATAAGGCCTACAGAGAGAGACACTAGGAATATCTTCCCTACTTGCTTACATGATCATTAGAAACTCAGAAATTATGAACACATGACATGAAGAAACCATTCACACCTGGATTTGGACCTCCCAAATGTGGAAGAAGAGTATTTTATCTTGAAAGCAAAGTAAAACTCTGCAATATTTTTTTAAATTTTAGAATTACAAGAATGGGATATTTTTCTTTTATAATTAGTAGGAACTTATTTTTGCCTCCTTGTATCCTGCCACAAACTACATGGCCAACGTTGAGATCTACAACTCCAAGGTTATTCCTTTTATCTTCTACAATCTTTCATTCGATCCCTAGTTGAAAGGTCTTCAACATCATACGATACCATGGTTATCACTTTCGCTATTTTTATACATTCCTCTGCAAAAGAAAGTGTATCAATAGAGAGAAAATGCAACAGGTATTTAAGAAAAGTTGATGGATGAGGCTAGAGCTAAGAATTTTAAGATATAACTGGGTGTGTGACTCCTGTTATTGTCACCGGAGGAAGAAAGACTTGGTTATATTACGGAAGCCCTCTGATTTAATCTAACACTAGTTTCTGAGACATGGGTTCTTGTCTCATTTGGGCAGTGCTGATTGAAGGATGTTAGGGCTAGGATTTACAGACCTATACTAAAAGCATACTAAGATGTTAGACCACTGAATCCTAATGTCTTTAGCTACAAAATATGGAGAATTATCCTAATACACATTCTTTTTCAGTCTCGTTTAAAGCCTCTTTTCCCTCCATTTATCCCTTAAATACTTGTATTCTCAGTACTCTGTTCTACAACCTTTGAATTTTTTGGTCTGTGCATTCTTCTTGATTAACCTCATCCAAGTTAGTGACTTTAACTACCTAATAGATGTGTCTGACAATCTTTGTCTCTTAATTTTGTGTGTAGACCATTTATATTTAATGTAAGTATTGATATATTTAGCTTTGGATTTACTATTTTATTATTTATTTGTGTTTGTTGCCTCTATTTTTTGGTTCCTCTCTTTCATTTTCCCTTTCTTGTTTTCTTTTGAGTTATTTGAATTTTTAAAATTCTTCCATTTTAATATATCAATTGTATTTTTCACTATATCTCTTTTAGTGGTTGCTCTGGGGAGTAACTATGCATGCCTTACTCTTTACAGGGTAGGCAGAAATAAATTGCTATTATACTTTGCCAGTAGAGGTCCCTTTCCCACCCCCTTAATGTTGTAGCTATCATGTATATTATATTTACATACATTGCAACCCCACCAAGCAATGTTATTTTGTTTTGTTTTGTTTTAACTGTCAAACATCTTTTAAAGAACTCAAGAGAGGAATAATACTATGTTTACAGAGACATTACCATTTCTGTTGCTTTTTCTTCATTCTTGATGTTACAAGTTTATTTTTTTTCATTTTCTCTGAAGAGCCTCCTTTAGCATATTTCTTTAGAGTAGGTCTGCAGGCAACTAATTCTCTATCTTCATCTGAGAATGACTTTATTTCACCATCATTTTTGAAGAATATTTTCACTGGATATAAAATTATGGGTTAACACATCTTTTCTCTTAACACTTTAAAATGGTATTCTACTTTCTCTTTCTCTGAGTACTCTGAGTTCTCCTGGCACTTGTGGGTTGACCAGCAGATGTATGTATTTTTTTTAAACCTTCATTTTTATCACCTTTTTCTGTCTTCCTCAAGAAGTTTCTATTACTAAGCTCTTCCTCCTTTCTGTCTTCTGCCACTCAAGATGTATTTTTATGTAAATTTTTTGTTATATAGAATGAGTATAAAATACCCGAGGAAAATAATTCACTAAGATCTCAGTGGTTAGTAAATGGTTATTGTGTTACCCTTCCTGGGGATTTTCTTTTAGGCATGGAAGTCTTGAAGACTGGGAATTGCTTTAACTTAAGAAATGAAATGTTGTAATACAGAATTCTAAGCTCCATGCTTGGTCTGTGGGGAGTGGAGATGTTAGCCACAAAGATATTCCTGGGGCTCCTCAAAACTTAAGAGAGAAACACAGCTACCCTCCCTGCTTATGTGACATTTCAGCTGCTTCATTGGTCAAGAAATGGGGAATCCACACAGGACCAGCAATGACTTACAGGTGTTTACTTTTTCTCTGCCATTCTGGCCTTAAATAGGCAAGAAGTAGGGGAGAGAAAAACCCAAACAACCTTGACTAAGAGTTCTGAATTACTTATTTAAATTTCAAACTTAAAATTTTTCACTTTTAGCTCTTTTGGCAAAATACATGACTTGTATTCAGAAAAGGTTCCAAATTGATGGCCCAATACTTTGCCCAAGACTTCTTTAAGTTAAATAGAAAATTAATCTCAGAGCTTAGAAGGTGCTTTATGGAGAGTAAAAGAACTCCACTCATTTTTTTGGCACAGTAATATTTTAAAAAGGAGTTATTAAAATGACTATGTTTTCTAAGGATCCCAAAGTCCTCTTTCCTCTGGGAAATAAATATCCCCTTCTGGGAGATTTATTAGCTGTGTTTAATAGGAAAATACAAACTGAAGTCTAAAGAAGTTGACAGACCTGCTCTAGGGTATAAGGTGAGTTCCCTTGTAGGGAAAGGAGCTTTCATCTTGGGGCACTCTGCCATCTCTCAGCTGTAAAAAAAAAGCTCTGGTCCAGTGGAGTAATGGGAGTTGGGAAGAGGTTGCAGTCAGCCTCTGGTTGGTGTGGGTTGATTTGGTTGAGATCAGCCAGAGAGGAAGGATAAATCATGGCTATGCTTTCATTTATGTTGGTGTGTGATTTACGCATTCAGTTAGATAAGCTGCTTTCTTTCCTTCTTCTTCTACCAGACAGTCTTGTTGCTGGAGATGACTGTCAGCTGCTTTCCCTGCCTAGCCACCATCACATGCCCCACCACCGGAGCCTGGGAAGCCTGACCACAGACCAGCATCTCCAAGGCATGAATAATTAGGTAGGCATAATGGAAGGCACTCACTGCACCCTCCAATTGCGTAAGCCCATTACTGAAGTCTGCTTCATCAGCTTCTATCTTCCAAGGGGGGAAGTCAGAGGATTTTCATACAAGGGCACTGTAACTCTAGACAGAGCCAATAAAGGGTTTCATAACTGCTACCAAGTCAGGGAGGGGTCAGACGTCATCAGCCTCAGCCTGCAGCCAAATGAACATCCAGGCGACATATTTTTCAAGCAAACTCCCACAAAAGACATTTTAACTGAGCTGTACAAACTTACAGCTGAGAGGGAGAGACTTCTGGCCAATCTGCTGAGCTCAGACCACATCCTGGGGATTACGATGGGGAACCAGGAGGGGAAGCTGCTGGAGCTGTCAGTGAGCCTGGCCCCTGAGGACGACTCTTTCCAGAGTGTTGGTGACTGGCCGGGGGAGCCCCCTGTGGGCTGTCTCAGTAAGAGGAGTGCCCATGGGAACCGCAAGCCACGGAGGTTTGGTGGAAGGAGAGGAAGCTTTGAGGGGCTTCCACAGAAGAGGACGAGAAGGAAAGGGCATGGGGGCCGGCAGTCGGCTCTTCAGATGGGGAAGGACCAGATCTGTTCCAGCAAATCTCTTCCTCTTTCTCGAACAAGGCCTAATCTTTGGCTTCTAGAGGAGAGAGGCAGCTCGCTCCCAAGAGTGGCATTTACTTCCTCCCCACAGTGGAGACAGAGCTGCCCCCCAGAGATCTCCAGGACACTGGATCCCAGCCGTGGCTTTGGGAACTTCAGGAAGGCTTTTCAGGACACGGGGCTTGGACGCGGAAGGCTGCCCCCTGACTGCAGCTCCACAGAGCCAGGAGACGATGGTGCTGGAAAGCCGGAGAGGGGCCATCTCCAGCTGCCGCACCAGCAGACAGCTTGGTCTGAAAGTCGTGAGGACTCTGAGAAGCATCCAGAGGCCAAGAGGGGCCAGAAGGAGAAGTCTACGGAGCATACATGCAGGAAGAAGCCTATTTCCAAAGTGGTGGCCAAGGTCCAGGATCTGTCTACTCAGGTGCAAAGAGTAGTTAGAACGGGCCCTGAGAGTGAGGAAAGCGTTGCCGTTTGCCCAGCGGCCCAAGCTGAGTTTATACCCAGAGCAGACTGGCTCACCCTCCCAGAAGCCGAGTCTGGGACTCCTAGTTCCAGGTGGCAGGGCCAGGAGCAGCTGGGCGACAGGCCGTGGCAGCTGTCGGACGGGGAATGCATTCCAGCCAGCGCCGAGGGGGCTGTGAACAAGGTCCTGCTGAAGGTGATACAGAGCGAGAAGTTAGATGAAGCCACTGAGGGGAAAAGGCTGGGCTTCCTCCCAAGCACACCAGGCACCCACACCGTCCCAGAAGCCAGAGGCAAGCGGAAGGCTGGGCTGCCTCTGAGGGATCACCAAAGCTCTCTTCTGGATTTGCCCCACCACGGCGGCCCTGACTGGCCACAGCCTGGAGGCCATGAGAAGAAGCCGTCCCCCTCAGCCCCGGCCTCGCTCAGCATGCTACTGAATAATTCATCCTCCCAGTCCAGCACGCACAGACGGATGGCACCTGTTCCCTCGCCTCTCTCTCCAAGGCTCCCCGGCCCTGAGCAGCATCACGGGGTCCTGCAACTCCCTCCACTGCCTGGCGAGTGGGACGTGGCTCCTGATGACTCTGCCGGCCGAAAGAGCAGTGCTTTCTCTGGGTCCTCCTCTGCTGACACCTTGGAGCCACCGTCCTCTGCAAAGGTCACGGAGACCAAAGGAGCCGGCTCGACCTTCCTCAGAGCAGGCCAACCACGGTTGGTGTCTGGGGAATCTCTGGAGAAGAGCCTGGGGCCTGGGAAGACCGCGGCTCGGCCCCAGTACCAGTCGCCTCCAGGTAAGTCCCTGCGTAAGCTACTTCACATCTGTTCCGGGGCAGCTCACAGTCATCTGCTTGCGCTGGGCAGAGACTCGCCACTGAGCAGTGAACCCAAACTCCTGGGCCTGTTCGTTCGTTCATGCTGTGGCAAGAAAACTGGGAGTGGTATGGGGGGAGTGTGGCCGTGGTGAGGCTGGTGCTGACTCCCAGGCTCCGGGGTGTAGTTGCTTCCAGAAGCAATACTTTGTGAATATCTTTTACAAATATTTTACTTCGGCGTACTCTAAAGCTGCCTCCGTGGTTGCTTAACAGAGGACTCTCAAAGGAAACAGGAATGAGCAGAAAGAAGTAGCAACTTGTCTCTGCCTTAGATGCTGTCGTTGGATAACTGGCCCCTTGACCTAAATTCTGCTGTTCATGCTGCCGGAGTAGCTCTTGGTTGGGGTTCTCTAAGCAAAAGAGCAAAAGCCTCATGTGTCTTTGCTCATCTGTCTGTTGTAAGAGGTTTTTCATTTTGGTTTTTTTAATAATCACTTTTCCAAGTGTCATTACTTTACAGTAAGAACTTTCTTTTTTTTTTTTTTTTACTAGAAGAGGATGAATTCAACTTGAAGAAACTCGGTTCAGGTTTTCTTTCTTTCTCTTTTTGGACTCTTTATTTCCCAGACAAGCATGAAGTAACGTTTATTCTGTTTTTATTTATGGTCTATTTTACTGTTACTGTTTTACTTATGGGTGCTTCAGAGTTGATTTGGCTTATGTGTTTAAAATGATATAAAATTTTACATGAGAACAATTTGGGGGGTCCTATAAGCAGGTTCAGTAAGAGCCAGAAAGGCAGTGTCTAAAAGGTACCCCTCTGGTATTCCTTACGTTTTCCAGGCCGATGTGGCCAGGGGCTCAAGGTTTCGTATGCCGCTGTGCAGGCAATGTGTTCTTTTCTGGGATAACTCCCACAGCATGTGGTCAACGCTTTATCTAGGGAATGGGTCGTAATATGATGTATGGTCTCCTAAAGGTTAGAGAAGACATCACACACAATTTCTGTGATAAAAAATCTCTATCTAGGAAAGAGGAATTTCAACAGCTTTCTATTCATTTTGACTCTTGACATTTTCAGAATTTCTCTACATCATTGATCCAGGCATGGTTCTTTAAAAATGTCGTAAATACTTTTGATCTTATTTTTGCAATATAGACCTTAGTTTGAGGAGAATTGCTGCTTTCATCACATAACCCATTTGCTTCACCAGGAAAGTCAGAGAGTTACAGATTTTGTGTCATGTGTTATAGAACCCTAGTGATGAAAATTCTCTCTATGGGTGCTGCTGGAGCCATTGAAATTCTTCAAAAGGGAGGTCTGTGCAGCTATAAGACAAGAGACTTCTAGAAGTTCAGGCATGGACTAGCTCCTTCAACTCTAAAGTTTCTTTTTTAGAAACCACACCAATTTCTGGGATTGTGTGTGTCTCTTACTTAGAAACTGGGCATTAAATACATTGAGCTTCCGTAAGTCTTATTTTTTCCTAATTTAGAACTATCTTTTTATTTTGTTGCCCTTTTTCTATATAAAAAATATTTTAAAAGCTCCATTGTATCTGGGTCAAGGCAGGCACACAGAGGACATTCAGTTTCTATGGTGACTGACTATGAGCCCACTGAGTGATAGGTTCAGTGGGCGGTCACACTCTCCCTTGAACTCAGGACACAATTGCTCAGAACCATTTCCCTTCCTTTGGCCCCAGCCCTCCGTATCACTTTCAGGAGCCAGTGCTCAGAATCACGACCGTGTGCTTCTAACCTGATAAAAGAAGGACTTGGAAAGAAGGAGAAAAGGAGTGGGAGAGAATTTTTCTTCTGGTGTGGGTGACTTCTCTTTTGCTGAGACCTTCCTCCAGGACATCCAAACATTGTCTCTTGTCACTGTCCCTCTGAAAAGCATGAAGGGAGGGTGTTCTTCAAATAGTGGGTCTTGATTTATATCCTGTGTTCCTGAGTTCTTCTCCCCACTTATTCCCCTTCTCCATAGTCTGAGTTCTCTTCATATTCTGGATCCTTCAGTGACTTCCTGCCACTGGTGGGTCCATATGTATGGGAGAATTTTCCTGCTGCTAATTGCCTGTCTTTCCCTTCATTTCCCTTCTCACCCCTGTCCAGCAGGGGCCCCAGAGAGTGTCCAGCAGCCCTGATGGCGGGTGGAGGGGATATAGGGGCATAATTCATTGACTATCACTGTACAGTGGCCCTTTTTCTGGATCCAACTCCCACCTGTCTCTGATGTTAGCTATTAACCAGGTTGAGTTTATGGTCTGTGGACATTTATTTCCTGTGGAAATAACACCGAGGTATTTTATTGAAGTGATGTGATTAAGATTATTGAAAGCTCTCATTAACTGCTCAAGTAAGAGATTAAGTCTGGCAAAAGTAATCAGATCTGTTTCCAGTTGGAAGACTCTTGAGTGTTATGGGCATGTAGTAATTCCCAGGAAAGAGTGAAATCCCCTTCTCCTTCTCACAGGAGTTAAGGCCCATATGACTATCCACACAGGAAATAGCATAAAGGCAGCACAGAGGCTATTGGTCCACCTCCTGCTGGCTTTGGCATTTTCTTAATTCCTCATTTGAGTCTTCATTCTAAGGATTACACACAGGAATTTCTTGTCTGGTGGTGATATAATCAAGTAGAGAATATGCTAACAGGGAATGGTGGCCAGATTTATCATCTCATGCCCATGCCCTACCCCCAGCACACACTACCTTCTCCCACCCTCTCCCTCTGGAATTGGTTTTATAATATTTTATTTTGGAATGGAAACTACTGTAGAATGTTCCCAAGCCTTTGTAGAATGTGGTATTTTCTCAGCCCAAAGGACTCTAGTGGTGCTAAGCTGTCCTGAGGGCTGAGATTCTTTCCTGTTCTGATTGATGGCTTTCTTTTTACCTTTGATCTGAAATAGACCCTCTTAATGCCAGAAGAATCACATGGAATTTGACTCACCACACTTAGGAAAATGCCCCGTGTTTCTGTGCTCTCCTCAGCAATCCCATGATCTTTGTCCTCTGTTTGAAGCCACAGAGGCTGTGGTGGAAGCAGATGCCCTGGGCATAGTGCTTCTTGATATTTTGAGTCACTTGATCAGTTGGAAGGGCCATCAAAAGATGTAGTTCATGTCAACTGATTAAGAGGTGAGATGCACACTTTGAATAGATTTTTTAGTATCTAATGCAACGGTCAAAACTTTTATTTCTCTAAGCATGTATTACAGAGAGTGGATAGAAATTCTTCCCACAATAATACTGAGGTTTGCTACAAGCCCCATAAAAATTTAAAGAAGCTTCATAACATTAATGTAGCCATTTAAGATCACTACAGAAAGTACATAGTACATAGAAAGTTCTCTGTAATTCATGTTAAGAGAGAAAATAAGGTTCAGCAATTGCCTAAACCATATCATATCCATATAAAACAAATGTAAGAATTAAATTAAGGAATACGTTGCTATACACTTGGAAAAAAGTAAGAGGGTGGCAGTTGAAACTATATGGAACTTTGACCTAGCAACCCTACTTTTTGGAATTTAGTTTACAAAAATAGATGCAGTAATAAACATATGCAGAAGGGTGTTTACTCTAGCGTTGTTCATAGTGACAAAAGTGGCTGAGAAAATTTGAAGGTCCATCAGTAGAGAAATGATTAAATAAGTTATGGTACATTTCTACTATATAATACCATGAGGCAGTTCAAAGTATTGAACTAGGTCTGTACCTAGCAAGTGGCAAGATGATGTATAGCATTCTTGAAGTTTTTTCAAGACAGGTATCACTCCTCTTCATATATGAGTGTATGTCTGTTTGGTATGGGCTTGAATATCATGGAGACAGGGGTAGAAAAAGACTAACCAGCCTGTTCACATTCCTTACCTGCATGCAACGCAAGGTGAAGATGGGGCACAAGGTGAAGGGGAAGAATCCAGAAGCATTAGGGAGGAGTACTAACTTCTTCCCTATATATTTTTGTAGTATGTCACTGGTCGCAGTATATGTGACACTTTTATGATTTTTAAGAGTGATTTAACTACCTTTTTAAAATGGTTATCCCTTGCTTATTGAAGTGTAGTTGACATAAATGTTATATTAGTTTCAGGTGTATAACATAGTGATTCAAGAATTCAAGACATTATGCACTACTTGCCAGGATAAGTATAGTTACCGTCTGCTGCCCTACAACATTATTACAGTATTATTGACTGTATCCTCTATGTGGTACTTTTTATCCCCATGCTTATTTATGTTATCACTGGAAGTTTGTGTGTCTTTTTTTAAAAAAATATTTTTTCACTTTTTTAAAAGGTTTTATTTATTTATTTGACAGAGAGAGATCACAAGTAGGCAGAGAGGCAGGCAGAGAGAGAGGGAGAAGCAGGCTCCCTGCTGAGCAGAGAGCCCGTTGCGGGGCTCGATCTCAGGACCCTGGGATCATGACCTGAGCCGAAGGCAGAGACTTAACCCACTGAGCCACCCAGGTACCCAAGTTTGTGTGTCTTAATCCCCTTCACCTATTTCATCCATATCCCTACCTCCTTTTTTTTTTTTTTAAGATTTTATTTTGTTTATTTGTCAGAGAGAGAGAGAGTGTGTGTGTGCACAAGCAGGTAGAGTGGCCAGCAGAGGCAGAGAGAGAAGCAGGCTCCCCGCCAAGCAAGGAGCCTGATGTGGGACTCATTCCCAGGACCTAGGATCATGACCTGAGCCGAAGGCAGCAGCTTAACCCACTGAGCCACCCAGGCGTCCCTCATCCATATCCCTACCTCCTTTTAATGAGTGATTAAATGACTTTTTAAGTAAAAAAACAAATGAACCTAGAACAGTTAGTGTGTGTGGTGGGATTACAGCTAAACTGCCCTTCCCTATGTTTTTCCCCATGTCCTTTAATGGGGTGAGAAGCTCCACTCTGAGACTGCACTGTTATTCAGGCAAATGCGTTTGCTAGAGAGCTGGGAAAGCAGAGCCCGTGGAGAACTAGTCAGACAGTGAGGACTAGATGGGAGCATTATCCAGAAACCAAGAGAAGAAGGAGCTTTATAAAGGCTCCTGATAGACAAGGTCCTCACAGGAAATGGACACCCCTTGGCCAGAAGGAATAAGAGATGCCGCGGTCACTGGAACCCAGACAGGGGAGCTTCACTGAGAGGGGCCACATGGCAGCAGCGGTGGCCTATGGCCAAGCTTGTTGGGCTGAAGATCCTGGCATCTCTCTCCTTTGATCTTCTGCCCAGAAACCTCTAACGGAACCCACCACAGGGCAGGGTGTAAGGGAGCCGGCAGATGTGGTCTTCAAGGTCAGCCTTCCAGGGCCAAGGGTAGGGTGGAAAAGGATGTAGAGTGGATCTGAAGGGGCATATGGAAGACAAGATGATGTAGATGGGGCAAGACCAAGGAATGTAGGAAGACAGAATGGTGTTTTAAATGAGCAACAAGGTAAAGAAGAATGTATGGTGGCTGTTTTGCTACAGAAGAGCGGTTATCTTGAAAATAAATGATAGTGGTGCCATTTCATTTCTTTGTCATGTGACCTGTAGGCCTTTAAATTTAAGTAGATTGACTGTCTCTTACTGTTGAAAGTTCAAAAATGGAGGCAGCAAAAGAAATGGAAGATCTTGTGACAGTTTTCTCTCCATGGACTTAGAAAAAATTAGCTTGTGTTTAAAAACAAAGCTCTCCTATTTAACTATGATTGCTATCACATTATGTTCAGTTGCTTTTTGTGAAAAACACAAAAAGGATTTTAAAATATCTTTCTCAATCACTGAAAAATAAGAATAGCTCATTAGCACATGAAATATGAGAGAGATTTTCTACCAATGGACAATTTGTATTTTAAAGTCAGTTTCCATGTAGAATAAATGATGGGTGTTTCTCTCAATCAAAATCTGGTTTTCAACAGATAATACATTTCCAAAGGTAGGACCATGACCAAAATCTGATGTTTTAAAATCCAGAGCCAGCTCTATGTATATGAATTTTTTTCCCAGATCAATATCCAGTTGTGCTTTGAGGATCACACCTTCTGTTGAACTGTTTTTCCCTTGCTTCTTTTCTATTCATGGGTTCAGGGCACAAGATTAAAAGCAAGGGTGCAATCTGCAATCCCAGGTCACGCACACCTGTCTAAAGTAATTTTAAAGATATATAGAAATGACAAAATTAACACTGTGATTCCAAGTCATAGCCGCTGAAAAAATCTCAAAGAGAAAATAATTTTTTAAATAATAGATACATAGTTTTTTACCTTCTACCTCATAGCATTACAGGTCAAGGCATAAAAAAATAAGCTTTTAATGTGGTAATTGTATCAAAGCATTTTATCAGATTGATAAAGCAAAGGAGTACTGATTTGGAAGGTATATGTTTTATCCTTCATGGACTCTTCTGGGAGAGGTTGCTTTTTGAAAACATTGGATACCCCCTGGGTCTACTTTCTTCCTCTTGATAGCTCTTGTCAGGCAAATGATTGCTACCGCCTATTTTATTTTATCTGCTTTCTGATCACTTACAAGGACAGTAGCTCCTGTTAGATAGTTCTTAAACACAAATCAACCCATATTACTTCGTACATTTTGGGGGCCTCCGGGCTGTGATATTAGGCCATACCATTCCCCCCTAGAGTTTTGCTCTGTGCCCAGGTACCTCAGCCCCCTGCCAGAGCATGTTACAGAGTTTCTGGACTCTTAAAAGAAGGCCCTACGAGTTTTTTCCACAGTCATGGATTGTTTGAGTACATTGAATCAGATGCTTTCTAGATGGTCCAGAGCCTTATAGGAAAGACCTTGAAACTAGGTTAGAATTAGGATTCAGACATGTATAGGATATAGAGGGAGTGTGGGGTCCTTAAAGGATATTGACCCACAGGGAAGAATGATGGACAGTGGAAGGAGAAGTGTCATGAGGGCATAAGTCTGGGCCAAAAGTATGCTCACAGACGTTTCCTCATCTTCCTACGAGTGACCCTAGACACTGGGGGGAAGGGGCTCTGGCATGAAGGGAAGGAGTAACTTTGTCATCAGAAGCCCAGGAGTCTTGCAGTATAGAGGAGCTGTTCAAGAGAGGAAGGAACTTTCTTTTTTTAATTTAAATTTAATTAGCCAACATGTAATATATCATTATCTTAGGATGTAGAGTTCAATAATTCATCAGTTGTATTTCACACCCAGAGCTCATCACATCATGTGCCTTCCTTAATGCCCATCACCCTGTTACCCCATCCCCCTACCCACCCCCCCCTGCAGCAACCCTGTTTTTTTCCTGTAGTAAAGAGTCTTATGGTTTGTCCCCCTCTCTGATGACTTCCCATTCAGTTTTCTCTCTCTTCCCCTATGATCTTCTGTGCTATTTTTTTTAAGATTTTTTTAAGAAATTTATTTGACAGACAGAGATCACAAGCAGGCAGAGATGCAGGCAGAGAGAGGGGGAAGCAAGCTCCCCCCTGAGCAGAAATCCCAATGCGGAGTTCGATCCTAGGACCCAGGGATCATGACCTGAGCTGAAGGCAGAGACTTTAACCCGCTGAGCCACCCAGGCACCCCTGTGCTGTTTCTTATACTCCACATATGAGCAAAACTGTATGATAACTGTCTTTTCTGATTGACTTATGTTGCTCAGCATAATACCCTCCAGTTCCATTCACATCGATGTAAATGTGAATGGTAAGAGTTCATTCTTTCTAATGACTAATATTCCATTGTATGTATCTGCCACATCTTCTTTATCCATTCATCTGTCAACAGACATCTTGACTCTCCATAGTTTGGCTATTGGGGACATTGCTGCTATAAACATTGGGGTGCTTGTGGAGAAGCAGGAACTTTCTTACCAAGCCAGCTTCAGTAGTTGAGAATAGAGGTTGTTAGAAAACCAAGGGCAAAGAGCAGCAGAACAGAGGGTGTCAATGGCAGCCTGGCCCCTGAGCACGGAAACCTGGTGGGACCCCTGGAGGACAGAGCTGGGGAGGAAGGACCCGAGGAAAAAACTGGACTTCGTGCTAAGCAAGTGAGTGGGGGCTTTAGAATTTGAGATTCAGATTTCCGTGACTTACGTAACACAATTTCATCCATGAAAGACCGTAACTTGGATCATCTAGGTGTCACGTATTTTTCCTAAAACGTTATGATGTAGATTTTTTCCTTGTTTGCTTCAAATCCAAGTTAAGGTTTTGAGGTTGAATTTTGAATTTGGAGGGAGGACCCAAAAATAATCTTGCGGTTGAATAAAGCTGTAGGTTTCCAGGTTAGCCCCGAGGAACTGCAGAGGGAGCAAATAACGCGCCGCTGGAGCGTGAGCATGGCCTCCCTAGGATTCAGACACAAGTCTAGGCATGTCTGGATAATTAGATGGTTAGAGCTGTCAAGAGGTTTTTGCTTGAGTGCTCAGAGGATGGCCACAGGGCGGGGCTCCTCCCAAGGATTTGAGGCACATGGGAGGGCGGGGGAGGGACAACGCTGAAAATAGCGTAATGCATGGCCTCCAGATTCTCTGCTGACGCAACCCCCTGGACTCACACCTGGCTCATAGGGAGGAGGGAACTGCACCAAAAAAGCCTTGGGAAAATTTAAAGAGAAATTTTACTAAAATGTTCTGAATATATTGAAGGCAGGGTCTTCGTTAATAGAGTGTGACAGACTTGTGGACGAAGAGTCCCAACTCCAGGTGCTCTTGGAGCGCGGGAACACAGGGAACATGCTGGAATGAACCAGATTTTACCTCGTCCTTAGGAGCAGTGGAGAAGCGGAAGACATGGGCAGTAGTGCCTTGGGAGGTCCCTCGGGCATGTTAGCTGCAGCAGCGCTGGTAACAATTCTAGCAGTGTCAAGAGGCACCTGAAGCCATCAGAAGAGAGGGGACAGCAGTGGTAGTGGGGAGGACTGCATGCCTGAGCACGCATGATTCCTAGAATGATTAAGAGAAATTGTGTGGAGGGGAGGGGAGTCCCCAAATTGGTAGAGCTAGAGAAATACTGATTTTGCACCCTGTTGCTACTCCCCTGACTGCATTTACTAGAAGGAATAATATCAAACCATAGGGTTCTTTTGAGCATCAAAGGAAATGATGTCGATGAAAATACTTCATAAAACATTAGAAAATAGTAGCTTATTACAGTTACACATCATTGGCTCAAAGAGTCAGAAATGATTTTTTTTTTTAAGATTTTATTTATTTAAGAGAGATAGCTAAAGAGAGTACAACAAGCAGAGGGGAGAGGGAGAGGGAGAAACAGGCTCCCTGCTCAGCAGGGAGCCTGTGAGGCTTGATCCCAGGAACCAGGGATCATGACGTGAGCGGAAGGCAGATGCTTAACCAACTGAGCCACCCAGGCACCCCAGCAGAAATGATTTTAATAATCTACTCTTTTTGGTGTTTTCCAGTGATGAATGAGGCTACAAATAATAATTTACAGCTAGTTATCCTATGTAGATTTCTTCATTTGCTCGCAACTAGAGCTTCTACATTTGCTTGTGTTTTCAGTTGCTTCTGTTTTTTTTTTTTTTTTCAGTCTCTTCTGTTTAAGTCACTTACACCTTCAGTGGTCTCTTACTGTTTTGAAGGTGTCACTAGATCGTACATGCTACCTTCAATGCACTCTCCACTGAGTGTAGCTTACTACTGGTTCACCCCATAGTTTTTAATTTAACCAGGGGAATTTTTAATTAATTAACAAAGAAATCAGAATTGTATTTCTAATACTAATGCCTTTCCAATATGAAATCATGAATTAAAGAATGATATAGCAAAAGAAAAGAAAAACAAAGGCCCCATTTCTTCCTACCACTTATTTCTGAACTACCTGATATTCTACAAAGCTTTTTTAGTTTCTCAGCTAAAAGTTATCTTATCTTTTCTGATTTCCATACCCTTTTTTGTCCTTTTTGGATCTCTATTGTTGGGATTTTCTTATGTTAGTATGTATAATAATACTTTTAACTATTAAAATTTTTTAAAACCTTGTATTTTAATACATTTTATTCTATTTATATTTATATTTTATTAATAATTTCTCATTGTTTTGTATGTCAGTCTTGAGTTCCCATGAAGCTTTTAGATATAGAGCCCTATCTTACACTTTGGATGGATGATTTGCTATTTCTTGAGTAGTATGTCACAAAATAGTCAATATGTATTGGCCTAATTAGATTTTTGTGGTTGTTGACTTTATTAAAAACAGTCCTCCAATTTACAGGTGACAGGGCAGTAACCGGGAGTAACAGACTGGCCTAGGGTTAGTTAAACAGAATGGTATTAAACAGAATATCCCTTCAAATAGTATGCCATACAGCAGAGAGAAGTGGGTTTGTTCTGGCCGAATTCTCGGTGTCTCATCATCTTCATATGGAACCTGTTTCTGCTGGTGATAGAACACATCAGAATTGAATCAGATGTGTCCTTATTTTTATTTAAAAAAAAAAAAAAAAAGGTCTCTCCAAAGACAGGAATGGTGTCACATTCATCTTATTTACCTGGAATCCGGTTCAGTAACTGACCCATGGCATGTATTCAGTGAATGTTTTTGTGAATGAATGAATGAATGAATGAATGGGTGGATGAATGATTGGAAAACATGGTTTTCAAACTGGTAACAGGGAAAATTTCCCCATTTGTCTTATGTTAAACAGAATGAAAATTGTTTCATGCCATATTGTGTGATTACTATCATATTATTTTGGTAGTTGATGTTTTATTTTCAGGCAACCTTATAACTATTAATCTCTGCATAGGTTTAGGAATCTGAAGGTACCAAGAGGGTGGGAATGAAGTTAAATGGAACATGGGTCCTCAGAGCCAGGTATTTTTGTGAACAAAGAAAGTGTTCTTTTGATTAGAATAACTTTACAAAAAGCTTGATTTTACTGAAACAGACCTTTTCTAAATCTTAAAATGAGACTCAACTTTATTCTCAAAGCCAGTCACTGAGGCAGAGTCAAGTGATCAAACTTGAAATGGAAACCAGAGGCAGCTCACCGTTTCCTGTGTTTTATTGGTTACAGGTTAACCATGTTGCATTAGGCATGGACAAAGCCCAGCCTATTTGCGCCAATGTACACTTTATGACCCAACATGCTGGTGGAATAGAAGGCCTGGCAGGTGCTTATTGCTCTTGTAGGCTGTGATTCAGAGGCTCCTACGTGGCCCATTTGCTAGGTGCCTGATGCCCACCACTGACGTTGCCCTGTGCAGAAGAAAGTACTGTTGATGGAACACTCGTGTATAATACCAGTAGAAGCTGAGGCTATATGATTGATTTCCAAAAGCTATACACAAACTAAGCCATGTTAATTTGCTCATAAAGCTCCTGTTATTACCTAGCAGAGCAGGATCCTTAAAGAATGGGCCATGGGACAGGGTTCTAAGAGTGAAAGCAGAAGTCAAGGCCAGGAAAGCAATAAACAGACATGGAAAATGACCTGCAAATTTGAGGGCCCAAACCAGTGTGGCAGTATGGTAACATCAAGGACTTTAATTACATCTGCAAAATTCCTTTGCCTTTGTCATATAATGTAACTGAATCATGGAAGTGATATGCCATCATCTCCACCAGGGTCTGCCCTCCTTACCCAAGGAGAGGGGATTATTCCAGGTATGGCCCCCAGGGGACAGGAATCTAGGAGACCTATTTTATTTTATTTTATTTTGTTTTATTTTATTTTATTCCCACACCACCCCTCATCCCCCAGACATCCTAGAAGACTATTTTAGGATTCTGCCTACCACAGTATTATCTAGCATTTTCCATTCCCTTGCTTGTCTTGTCTTCTGCTTCCATTATCAGAACCCTGTCCCTACAACTGTCCCTAATGTAACTTAATCTAAATATGCAGTAGATGTCTCCATTTCTGAGTCATACTGGACTGGTTAAGAATGTGTATGCCAAAGTTGAACGTTTTATTGTCAAATCTCAGTTCTGCTACCTACTAAGAAGATTGGCACCTGCCTCAATGTCCTCGTTGAAAGGGGAGTGATAGTAGTATCCAGCTAGTAGGTAATATATTAACTATTTAGGAGTTTTTGTAAGGAATAAGTGATAAAAATGCTTAAAGGACTTGGCACAATGTCTAGCACACAATTCTCCAAAAATATTTAGATATTAGTAGTAGTATATCCTGTCTCAGTGGTTTTATTCATATATTATTTCTCTACATGGGATACCCTGATAAATTCCTGTGGCCCCCTCAAAATCCATCCTAACCTGTGTGTGCAAAATGTCAGCATCTGTTTGATGTTGAACTGAGTTTAAGGTATATAGGAGAACTCTATTTTTTAATGTTTCTGTAAATCTAAAATTATTTCAAAATAAACAGTTTTTTAAAAAGTTTGAAGTGTTATCTCCATCATCATAAAGGCTTTTGATTCCCCTCGTTGTAGAATGAACATTTCCATTACACCTGAGGCTTATTCCATCGCATCATGACTATTTGTTTACATGTCTGTCTGGAATATAAAGTCCATGGATGCAGATACTAAGCTTTATTTATCTTTGTGCCTCTGATATATGGCATTGCATCTGATGTAGTAACAGCATATGTTATGGAAGTGCTGGCTCAATAATTAATTGTTGAATGACTTTATTTTTTGTGTACAGAGATTCACCAATGACCAAATGATATGTGATTATTGGAAGCAGTGGGGGGGCCAGGATGGTACAGAACAGGGGTTTTCACAGTGTGGCCCCTGGACAAACACCATTATTAGCCACATCTGGAGACTTGCTAAAATGCTGTTTCTCAAGCTCCATCCCCTGGATCTATGGAATCAGAAATTCTGGGGAAAAGGGAAGAGCTGTCTGTGCTTAATCACTTTCATAGAAACCAAGATTGAAAACATAAACAATTATATGAATGTAAAACTATATTAAATGGATGCAAAGTCTTTAAAATCAAACTTTGAAATATTTATTAGAGGGAAATGATGTAGATGAATTATTCTTAAGAAATCATTGAATTTCCACTTAGCCATTTTTGTAATGATTTTCAATATTATAGAACTTATCAGATATATGGAACTAGATGCTTATAAATATGAGCATGTTTTTAAGTTTCCTTATGCACTGCTTTAAACGGGAAAGGAGAGTGCTATTCTTGACTGTTTTCCTGTCTGACATTTGTTGCTGTGATCACAACTTTTTTTTTTAACTATTAATAATAGTATTAACCTTTCTGGCCTCAATACACATGTCTTCAAATATCTGTCAGTGCCCGCCAAGCTCCTACTGCAGCCATATACTCCAAGAAGCTACTTCTCCAAATTGGATTTAAGCTTCCATTAAGCTTTTGGGATGTAGCTTCTATAACCAGTTTTATGTTCTCAGCAAATATTGGTGGGGTTACAATATTTCATCCGCGAAGTAATTAAGATATTGCAATCACGCATCAGCTTTATTTTAAAGAGCTGTGCTACTGTTTTGTCATTATCTCTCTAATTCCTTTAAGAGAAAGTGTCTTGGAAAATCATATGATAACGTATCTCACAAAGAGCCTGAGTCAAGAAAGCGTTTGCCTCTTTGCTGCAGAAGTTGTCAAATGCTAGTCTTTGTGTTATTGGAGAAAGATAACTTTTGATTATTTATTTATTTATTTATTTTGGTGGGAGAGAGAGCAGGGTTTGGTGGGGGGGGGGGTGTTGCCGAGGGAGAGAAAGAAACCCAAGCAGACTCTACGCTCACTGTGGACCCCAGAACAGGGCTGGATCCCACGACCTGAGCTGAAACCGAGAGTCCAGCACTCAACTGACTCTGCTACCCAGATAACCTTCCAAAATCACTTCCTAATGTCCTTTGGGCAGTATTTTCCTTTCAGAGATATGGAGCCTGCCCTTTGAGAACTCACATGCCTTTCGTTGCGGGTTTTTTCCCCCCTTTTCAAGTGAAACAGACCATTCTTTACACACCCATTTAGTTGAGCGGGATTGGGGAGGAAGTCCCTGCCTTGAAATCAGGAAACCCAGATTCATACCCCGCTACTGTCAGTCACTAGCTATGTGTCCGGGAGTAAGGGACCGCTTCTCTAGCTCTTAGACTTAGCAACAGGTTAGTAGCAACAGTCTTTCAGTGATTGCAAATGGCAGCCTTAAAAAGATCACCTGTGAATTATCCTTACTGAGCCTAATCGCCTCCATGCCAGAGAGGTCCAAGGCTAAGTGGACATTCTCTGCAGACAACTGGGAGGCTGCACTGATACTTTCATCCCCCAGGGGCAATATTTACTGTCACCTCTTCTAGGTGTGGAACTGGAAAGGGTAGCAACTTTGTGTTTCAAGGCAAGTAGGTTTGGCAAGGGTGAGAACATGATGGGTTGAAGAAGGTGGTTAAGAATCAAGCAGGTCTTTTTTGGTGTCGGTGTTAGTGGTAACAAGGGATTGATTCCAAATCACTGTGGGCTCAAAACTAGATGAATCTGATTGGGTTTTCAGTTGATAGAGAAGAGAGCCACGGATTACTGGACGTCTCCTGCCCTAGGCAACTAGGAAGACAAGCACTGTATTAAAACAGGCTGGGTCTGCTGCCAGGCGACCATTTGATTAAGGAACTTAGGTGGAACTGTAGCAGGTGTCCCTGGCATGTCCCAAGACTCATCCCTGCCTCTTGTCCTCTTCAGATCTTTTTTTTTTTTTTTTCAGTATCTTGTTGGCATTCTTAACCAACTTCAGAGAAATCCTGAAATGGAAAGAGGTGTTAGATGACAGAATTAAAGCCTCTTAAGTTCTTCCTAAGCTAACTGTAACAAGATTAAAGTCAAGAGGATACTGAAAACATCCTGCAGTTAGATTAAAATATCCACCTACAAGTAAAGCCCCCAAGAGATTTCTGTTTCAGCTTTAGTTGATGACATACTGATTCTGAGCTAGTTGAGTCCTGTGGCTGATTCACACAAAAAGCGAGGCTCCTTTAGTAATAGGTATTCCTATCAAGGGAGAAGATGCATCACAAAACTGCATAGAGTCTGACAAATCTGGAGTTTTTGGTGTAGTTACAGCTATGTATCTGAAGGGGGCTCTTTGACAAATTGCATTATATGCAGGGCACTAGAAGGAGACCTGTCTGGGAATTATATCGTAGGAGAAAGAGTCCAAAGGAATAGTAGCCAATAAAATTAGAAACAGGACACGTGACAGAGGCCCTGTAGTGGGTGTCTTGTGGGCCACCCAGATCCCCCTATTTGGGTCAAGACCTTGGTTTTCTTAACTGCTGGGAATGTTGCGGGCTGATGGCTTACAGCTGAGGGGCTCCGGAAGCCCAACCTTTTCTCCAAGGGAGCGGCCTTTCCAGAGCTTCCGCCCACTCTTCAGGTGCAGCCCCACCCAGTGCCTGCTCTGTGTGTGACCGTGGCACTGTTCTGTCACCTGGTGCAGGACCACTCTGAAGGACCATCCCAGCTTCAGAATCTGTGTGTGATCAGCTGAGGGCTCTGTTGGCCCCTGCATTTCCTGCCGGGTCCTGTCTCCCTCACTATCCCAGGGTTCTGGAAAGCCCTCGTCACTAAACCTCCTCCATGGGATTGTCTGCTCCAGCTGTTTTCCAGGGAATCCTAGCTGTAACAGCTCACACTACAAAGACTGGGAAAGGCTACGGTATTCGTTAAATGATGCCAGGACAATCGGTTATCCACGTGGAAAGAGAAAATGAAGTCAGAACTACCTTGTGGGCAAAATCCATTTCACGTGGATTTAAAACTGAAATACGAAAAGCAAAACTTTACAGCTTTTTGGAGAAAGGATTTAGTAGAAAGGCAAGGGTTAGGAGAGGGTTTCTTAAAAACACAAACCATGAAGGAGATTGGTGAGTTTGTCTATATTAAAATAACATCAAATTTAAATTAAAATAAAAATCACTTGACTATGACAAATGATATCATTTTTTTTAAAAAAGTAGGAAAAGCTGGGAAGAATATTTGCAACATTTACAACTAATACAGAATAAGCACTGAAAAGAAATAAATAATTCATATACATTCATAAAGGAAAGCAAAGCTGTCCAGGAGGAAAAAAGAATAGGCAAAGAGGATAATAGTCACTCTGCTTAAGAGAAAGTCTGACTGATGAATGAGTATGTGCCTCACAGTAGTTAGGGAAATGACAATGAAAATAAGATCCTAGGTCATACACATCAGATTGAGGAAATGAATTTAAAATTTTTTTATAACAGTTTCCCTTTTTTTCCTTCCTTCCCTCTCCCTTCCTTTCTCTGCTTCTGTGCCTCTGGGCACACTATTTCCATGTGTCCTTCTCAGTCTGTCAAGACCTAGTGCAAACTCATCTTTTCCATGAAGTTCTCCCCACCTTCCTCTTCGGAGTTAAGATTGTCCCCTTCTATGTTCTATATAACACGTTGAACTTCTTCCATTTTAGAACATTACACATTGCTGTGATTTTTTGCTTACACGTGAGTCTCTGACACTAACTAGATAATGGGAGTCTGGATGGCAGGAATCATGTCTCTCAGTGCACTTCTGGCATTTATCATGGCGCTTCGCATTAACTAGGAAATATATATTGGATGGGTGAATGAACCAGTTCCCTGCCCCAGTGGCTTCTCTATAAGATCAGACCCCTTCGAAACAGAGGGATGGATGAAAAGTCAAGTGCTCTGCACTCATACTTTGTTTACTTTTTGAGGCGTCCTCTAAAATTTGTTCAAGATAAACTCCACCTTTGAAAAGTGTTGTTGTTGGTGGTTTTTTTAAAAGATTTTATTTATTTGACAGACAGGGATCACAAGTAGGCAGAGAGAGGAGGAAGCAAGCTCCCTGCTGAGCAGAGAGCCCGATGTGGGGCTCGATCCCAGGGTCCTAGGCGGAAGGCACAGGCTTTAACCCACTGAGCCTCCCAGGTGCCCCTGAAAAGTGTTTTTAATTTCTTATCACCTGCAGTGGAGCATGTGGTTAAATGTGGTCTTCACCCTCCATTTAAGTAGAGAGGATGCAGAAAGCTGGTTCTTCTTATCATAGGAGGAAAGTTGCAGAGGGGCAAAGTAAGCATTGTTTCTCTTTGTTACTCATTGTTTTTCTTCCCTTTCAGTCCTATTCCTGCTTGGTGGTACCTTCAGGATTTATTTTTAATCCTGACAAAATGAAAGAAGTATACTTTGCTTAGAGAGATAAAATATGTTGACATATTTAAAAAAGTAAAAGATTTCCCTCAGGAAATCTAAGTCTTCGGGAGCCTACACCCTCAAGGCATTTGAAAACTTTCTAATCTCTTTTTTTAAAAGCCAACAGCAGTTCTACAAACTCCAGATGGGAGCATATGATTTAGTTGGGACTTCTCATCTCCTACTGTGATTATAAAATATTAAAGCTAGGAGGGATCTTTGGCCCAGTGCCTTCATGGTACAGATAATGAAAGTAAGGTTCCAGTTGATATGATGTCATAACTGCTTAGTGACAGAATGGTCCAGATCTACATTCAATTTTGGTTCTTTCCTTTTCTCTTTATACTGTGTCCAACACCGATTTGAAGGTAGCAAGAAACTTACTTGGATTTTCAGGGACTTTGAGTTACAGTAATAGGTACTTAGGTATTTACTTCAAAGCCACTGAAATTTCCCCAATAAGCAAGTGCCCGTTGGCCTTTGTACCATTAGTAACTAGCTTTCATTAGCACTGAAATCAAGGGGATAGAACAGCTGCATTCCAGACCAGTGTAATTATTTGGGCTCATGATGAATATGGAGTAAGAGGTGAAGATTTGAAAAATAGATTAAAATTTACTTGCTCATTAATTAAGCAAATTATGATAAAGATTCTAAGTGTAAGAATCTTATGTGATAATTGAAATAAAATTAGTAATATCCTTGGACTTCAATTTTCTCCTTGGTGAAATGAGTAACTTAGAATAAATCTGAGGACAATAAATCTTTGAGGATCTTGTCCTTCTAAATATTTTGATTCTGTGATTATAATAACAGGATTCACCCAGATTTTGCTTGTCTTGCAATGTTAATTGATCCTTTACGTATTTTTTTAACAACGAAGTTTTTTTTTTTTTCTTCTTCTTCTTCTTCTTTTTTCTGAAAAGCAACCTATGACTAAAATGTTGTCTTGTTTTTCTGAAAGGTGCCCAGGAATCTCACTCATTCATCTCCATATATGTGTTTTCCGTCCTTCATTTATTTGGTAAACTATGATTTATTGAAACTAAGTCAATTATTTAGATGTTCCAACCATGTGGCTTCTCTGTAGTTGACTGGATGATGTAAAGTTTGAAAGGGGGAAAACACAGGTAGTCATACCAATGTTTGAATCTGAATTCTGCTGTGATGGGCTAATGCAAGTCACCGTACCTCTCAGCCTCAGTTTTTTCCTCTCTTCAATGTGAATAACACAATATGCTTCCTAGCATTCTTAAGAAGGGTGAATAAGATCCCAAACACAGAGTTGGGCACACCGTAGCAGCTGCAGCTATCAGCAAGCCTCTGGCTCAACGATAGACCCCAGCAGTTAAGACCAGAAATAGACAAGACGGTGGTACCTGGGTGGCTCAGTCCATTGAACACCCAGCTCTTGGTTTTGGCTCAGGCCATGCTCATGGAATAGAGCCCGACCTTGGACTCCATCCTCAGCAGGGAGTCTGTTTGAGATTCTCTCCCTCCTTCTCCCCCTGTCCTTCCCTCCCCACCAAATGGGTTAATAAATCTTTAAAAGAAAAAGAAAGAAAGAAATAGGTAACACTGCTTAACTCATGCTTTAGCTAAAACCCATTTTGCTCATTTCCTATTGCATTTTCTTGAGGCATTTACTAAAATGTTTTGCAATGACCAGAATATTCCAACCCCCAGGACAGAAAAACCTTGATAGCAACAGAATGCCTAGAAGACCACATCCCACACATTCCCTTCCCTGCCTGTGATCATGGGCTGAACACATACATACCAGTCCCCACCCATGATCATGTATTTTCTGCCTGCTCTCTTGCATGTACCCCACTGAAATTCTAAAATACGCTAGACGTCTGTCTTGCAGTTGTAAAGGTTTGAGCCTGCCACCTCCCATGACTGCCCACACCTGAAATGACTGTCTCCCTTTCTCTTTTCCAAACCCTCATCTCTTGAGTTACTCCTTTCTTTTGTGCCAGCTTTATCTGTGGCAACAGTATTGGCATACCCAGTCAGGAGTGATGCCCTACCTTTGTCCAGCCCCGTCAGGGTACACAAGACAGAGCACTTGGCCCCGGCAGCACCCCAGGGCTCACCTGTTCGTTTCCTGAGTTAGGAGCTGTGACAGATCATCTGATAATACAACTGTCAGTAGAAGTTTCCTTTGTGGTGCTGACATTTAGTTGTCCTCTTGATCTCATTGAAGTCTTAAATACTTTGCTGTTCTTGTCCTGTAGTGTGGGTTTAAAAAAAACTTGCTTTTTGATCATGTGTTCAAAACAGTAGGTCATAATTTGATGCGCCAGTGAAGATTGGAGTGCATGTTTCTGATTCCACAACAAATCCCTGTGCTTCCTTTCCCCACCACTCTTCTCTGTAGAAACAGCGTTGCAAAAAGGGTTGCTGGATTTCTACAAAAGTGTTCCAAAAAGACCAACAGGCAGATTCCCGAGAAGCTGGAATCAGTAGATTGTGAATTTCTTTAGTTGAAGTTTCTTTTTCATCCCCAGCACCTAACTGGCATGAATAAATCCATCCGTGAACAGTTTATAGAGCATATGGGAGAGAGAAAACCTCCTTCCAAATTCTCATGATAAAGATTTGGTACTTAAGAGGAAATTTAATCAATTTCATAAGGAGAAAATAATAATTTTCTGCCCATATTCATAACGTTTCTCATAAAGGGGCAACCAAAACCAGTGAAGGCTGCATGGGACCAAGCAAGGGATGTTCCCAGTACCCGAACAGTGAATGAAGAAGATTCCATACCAGGCTTGACCTCAATTGATGCTGTCCTCATAGACATACTGACAACGAGGTTTCAATTGGCTTTTCATAAAACGGATCTAGCACTTTCTATCAAAACTCACTGTATTGTTTATCATTTACAATTTATTGACTGTATTTATGCTTAGGTTAATGTGCCCTGAATTGCACATAGTTCTTCAGTGTTAATTCTTTTATTCTCACCATAAAGTCGCAACTTAAAGAATAGCCCCTGCCCTAGGTAAGGTTATAACAGATTAAAAGGCCTTACCTCATTATTGTAAATATTTCGATGCCCAGGACAAGGTAATTTACAGAATGCTGCTTTCGCCAGGCTCATTCCTAACGAGGTGTGTTATGCATTATACTGGTACCAATTCTTTTTTTATGAGTAAAAGAATATTAAAAACTGCTAATAACAAAATAATTTTTCTCCAGCAGTAGTGTCTACTGGTTCAACAAAAATGACTTTGCATTCCTGAAGCATTTCATTCCTACCTGTAAAAATCCTCACCTAAAATTGAGTTTTTGATCAATGCCCCACTGCTGCTCAGAGTCAATTATTTCAACCCAAAGTTGTTTTTTTTTTCTTTTGATGACTGTGGAAATATTTTCCATTGTACACAGTTGACCTGATCTCTGCTTACGGTGTGTCTTCTCATGCTCCCCTATTCCTCCATTTCAAGGGGAGAAGAGATTAGAGGAATCCCTTCATCATTAACCCCCTGACTGCCAGAACCCAGCTCTCCTTTTCTCCCTTCCCTGGCCATATAGATTCCTAGAACAGCCAATAATAAGGTTCATAACAGAGAGTGAATAAGACATGGGGATTCAACATGTCAGTTCACACACTCAGCCCACATATAATTAAGGTGGTTACAGCGTCCCCTGTTGTGCTAGGCCAAGTACATGGGATTTCATTTCACCCGGAGGAGTTGATGCCTTTCTCACCATCTCATGTCTGTGCGGGTGGAGGAAGGAAAATGCGATTAGCTGAAGGAGGCTCTGGCACAGTACAGTCTGGTTTCTGCTTCCTTTGAATTAAAAAAAAAAAAAAAATCCTCACTTAGGTAAGTGCTCTGTTATGACTGAGAAGGTCATTTTGCCATTGCAAACCACTTTGATTAAAGTCCAGTCTCCCAAAATGACTTAAATACCGTCCGTGCATGTTTTGATTTTAGGAACTAGAGTTTATTCTCGGTCAGAATCCTCCTTGCTATCTCGTTCTTGTCACTCTCATCTGTTGGATCCCTGTTCATCCCCGAACAGCTTGTTTTGTTGCTCCTCAGCTCACAGGTACCATGTGAATAGCACCCTGCCCACTGGGGGAATGGTTGGAGAGCTCATTTGGGAGGCAGGCTCCTGTGAGGTGTGTGCTAGCGGACTTTTCAGCTGGGATCCTAGCTGCTGAGAGGTGGTTTGCAAGACAGCAGTAGCTACAAATAGCAGCCTTGGCTGTTGAGAAACGAAACCATTTTTGTCATGAGGTTGCAGACATTTCCTGATATAGATGTTAGCTTATGCAGGGTTTTTATTATATGTGGGCTGAGTGTGTGAACTGACTGGTGTGAGCAAGAACTGGGTCCCCTATGTGTGGCTTACTGAGGAATCTGCTTTCTTTTCTTACGGAGATAGAGGGATCCATGAAGCTTCAGTTGGGGAATGTATGTTTTAGTATAAAGGACATGGATTAATTTAAAATGGCTTAAAAGAATTAAGGTAATATATTTTTTTAAAGGTTTTATTTATTTATTTGACAGACAGAGATCACAAGTAGGCAGAGAGGAGGTAGGCAAAGGTGGGTGGGCGGGGGAACAGGCTTCCTGCTGAGCAGAGAGCCCAATGCAGGACTCCATCCCAGGACCCCAGGATCATGACCTGAGCCGAAGCCAGAGGCTTTAACTCACTGAGCCACCCAGGTGCCCCATTAAGGTAATCTTTTTAAATGTATGTTCCAAATATATGAAAATATGCATCCCAGAACTGAGTTTAATATTTAAACCTTGGTGTTACCAAACAGCTCCACCTTCTCACCAAAGTGCTGAATCTATAGGGAATGAGACATCCAGGGCTAACTTACATTCACAGGAAACAGAGAGGCCAGAGGGAGAACTTCAGCAACACCATGAGCAAGCAAACAGATAAGTCCATACATGGAACTCTACTGTGTGTTTTTTTAATTGAAATACAATTGGCAAATAACACTGTGTAAGTTTAAGGTGTTGATTTGATACATTTATATATTACTGTATGATTACCACTATAGTGTTAGCTAATGCCTTTATCATATCTTGTAATTATCATTTCTTTTTTGTGGTGAGAACAATTAAGATCTGGTCTCTTAGAGGGATGCCTGGGTGGCTGAGTTGGTTGGGTGGCTGCCTTCGGCTCAGGTCATAATCCCGGGATCCTGGGATCAAGTCCTGTTTTGGGCTCCTTGCTCAGCAGGGAGCCTGCTTTTCCCTCTCACTCTGCCTGCTTCTCTCCATGCTCGTGCTCTGTCTCTCTCTCTGGCAAGTGAATAAATAAAATCTTAAAACACACACACACACACAAACAAAAAAATCTGGTCTCTTAGCAACTTTGAAGTTTTATAAGGCGGTAAACAAGAGACAGATTGGGGGTGGGGGGAGAGAAGACTGATTGGCCTGGCAAATACATAAAATAAATGTAACAGACCTAGCAACCAAATACAATGGGTGGACTTTGAAATTAACTGAAGTAAACCATCTACAAAAAGGATGTTTTTGTGAAAATCAGGAAAATTGAATAAGACTAGATATTTGATAATACTGAGGAATTGCTGTGAAATTTGTTCAGTATGCAAATGACATCGTATGTAAGGCCATGGTTCTAGATATGTGGCCTTGACCAGCATTGCCATCACCTAGGAATACGTTGGTAATGAAAATTCTCAGCCCCACCCCGAACCTACTGCGTAAGAAATTCTGGGGGTGGGACCCAGCAAAAATATGAGAAATCACTGATGTTAGAACATATCCATATTTTAAAACAGGTGCATACTGGGGTATGTAGGGGAGAAATGATATAAGGTGTGGGAATGCTTTCACAATACTTAAAAATAAAAGTAAGGATTTCATGAAGCAAGTGTGGCAAAATCTTGAGAGTTGTTTTTCTGGGGGTAATAATGCATTTGTGTGGCTGCCTTATATGGTTCTCTCTCTTTGTGTAATTTGGAAATATTCCTTGGAAATTTGGGGGGGTGGAAACTTTACCATGCACACACACACACACACACACACACACACACACAGGAGACATCCTTCTCAGAGAAAACAAACAAGCAAAAACTTGATTTTAAATTTTATAAAAGCTTCCATCTTGCCCAGCAAACTGGGTTTTAGTCTTTGCTTTGCCATAATCACTTTACTGGGCACTCCTGATAAGTCAGTTCCCCAGGAACCTCATCATTCTTATCTGGGAGATAAAGGAGCTTCAGTGTGTGGTCTGTCGTGAAGGTTCTTTCTAGCCTGCTGTTCTCGGTACCGCAATCATTCAGGTGAATGGTCAGGCCCCTCAGCAACATTTCTCAAGTCTGGAGGATGACTTGTGGAGGATTGCTCTCTCCAGCATGCCTGCCCCCTCACTCCCTCTCCCACTCTCTTCCTCTCCCTCATTCTCATTCTCTTTTCGGTCTCTGTTTTTCTCTCTTTCTCTGGCTCTATATCCATTTTGCACCTCAGAGAACAGCAACCTTCTCTGGGACGACTGAGGCTCAGGCACATCCCCCTCTGACAGTAGATAAGGTATGAAATCGCTTGAAGAAGATCTCCAGGGACTTGAAATATGAGGTGACCTTTAGGTTAGGTCAGAGATGCTGAAAAGTCTGAGTAGAGTTTGGGACCTGGCCTTTGCCCTGGGCCCCTTCTCTTGCCTCCACCACTGCTATGGCCGTCACCTCCTCATAAACAGAGAGACAGCGTAGTGGTATAAACTCTGAGTAGGTTTGGGAGCCCTTCTTCGTAGCTCTCATTCTTCAAGAATCCCATTCATGAGAATGATCAAAGCTGTGTACCACGTTTAACAGACAGCAGCGGTAGCCTCACTACCAGGAGGAATTAGGTTATCTAGGAAGTCCTGAAAATGCAGAATGACTTGGCTAATTCAAGCTTCTTTGTGTTCATGTTGAGGGGCTAGAGAAGAGGAGGGCTGTCTCTCCCTGATCTCCCTGGGGAAGGCTTTGGGGACCACATCAAGTTGTTCCTGGGGAGAGGATGTGTAAGGAGAAAGTGATGGGAACATAGGAACACGATGTGTGCACAGGTGACACGTGGCATTGGCAAGAGGGAAGGAAAGGGAAACGGGAGGCAGCTAGTGAGAATAAGGAACAATAGCTGCCCAGTCCAGCCGCCAGGAGGGGGTGATGCATCTTCAACCAACTCTTTTGATTACCTGATAGAAATCTAATTCCCACAAAAGCACAGACAGTCAGCGATCGTGTTCCCACCAACACAGCAGTTCCTGGAGGCCTTTTCCCCGGGGTTGGCACTTGCTGATTTTCTCTTCTCGTGTTCCTCCATTTCTTTCATTTTCCTGTATTGACTTTGGCCCTGTCTGCCTCATAGCAAACAGGTTATGCCTCTGGCCACTGGTGCAAAAAAGAAACCAACAGCTGTAACAGTAGTTGTTTGTGGAGCACCAAGTACCAGGCACTGAATTCAACACTTGAGAAATAATATGTTTCATTCAAACCACAATCTATTATATGACAGTTATTCTCCCATTTTACAGATGAAGAACAGAAAGACAGAGAAGAGAAGTTGCCAGGTCACTCAACAACTGAGTGGCAGACCCTAGAGTTAAACCCAGGTGTGACCAACTTCAACTATTGTCCCTCGTCTCTGCACCCCATTATTGTGCCTTCTTTCATGGAACCAGAGAAGTAGGGCGATCTGTCCAGAGTGGGCCACATGTTCAAGAGCACTCCAGGAGGCTGCAGTATGTGGAGCTCCCCTCATTGCCCAAAGCCCATATACACAGAGAGAGGTCATTCCCCAGTATAAAGACGCATGCAAACATTCCACATAGCATTTTGAAAAGAAATATATTGTTTACTTTTAGTAGGAAAATTAATCTCTTAGAAATTAATTTCTTGGAATAGGAACAAAAATCAGAATCTTAGGAAGAAATATGGATTCCAGAATGCTTCCTTAGTGATATCATTAAACACCACTCCTGGGGCTCATTAAATGGGGATTTTCCTGGTTACTCGAGTCATACTCACTCTTTGGGGATTACCTGAGTTCAGAGTCAAATAGGTTTCTTTTTCTTCTTCGAAGTACATAGCTACCCTTTTCATTCAAAGCAGGCAGAGAGAAAGAAGGTAGAATTCCAGATGCTTCTAAAACTCCTATCTTGCATGTCTCTAGCTCTCAGCTATCAGAGGCAAACGTAGTGGAGTGGTGGAGGTGCAGAGTAGTGTAGCAATAGGGAAGGGTCTCACTGCAACAGGAACTGGGGGGAGGCAAGGGTGGCAAAGGCTAAAGAAGCTGTGGGTAGGAACCACCAACTGCACCATTTACATCAATGGATAGGTTATCCAGACAGAAAATTAATAAGAAAACTTAATTAATAAGAAAATAGAAAATTAATAAGGAAACTTTGCTCTTAAAATGACACATTATTAAATGACTAAATGGGCTTCATATATTTATACAGAACATTCCATCCCCAAACAGCAGAATACACATTCTTCTCAAGTGTATGTGAAACGTTCTCCAAGATAGGTCATATGTTGGGCCACAAAACAAGTCTCAGTAAATTCAAGAAAACTGAAATCATATCAAGCACCTTTTCTGATCACAGTGGTATAAAAGTAAAAATCAGTTATAAGAACAACACTCCAAAAACTATAAATATATGGAGATTAATCAACATGTTACTGACAACTACTGTATCATAGAACAAATCAAAGGAGAAATTAAAAAAAAAAAAAAAAAAAACCCTGCGTGGAGATAAATGAAAAGAGAAATACAGCATCCCAAAATTTGTGAGGCACAGGAAAAGTGGTTCTAAAAGGGAGGTTCATAAGATTACAGACCTACCTCAAGAAATAAGAGAAATCTCAAACAATTTACACCTAAAGGAACTGGAAAAAGAACAAGTGAGAGCTAAAGTTAGTAGAAGAAAGGGAATAATGAAGGTCAGAAAGGAAATAAATGAAATAGAGAGTATAAAGTGAAAATAAATGAAATAGAGGGTTTTGTCTAAAAAGACAAAAGAGAGTATCAGTGATACTAAGAGCTATTTCTCTGAAAAGATAAATAGACAAACCTTTAATTAAACTCACCAAGAAAGAGATGGCTTAAATAAAATCGAAAGTGAAAAAAAATTACAGCTAATACTACAGAAATACAAGGAATCACAGGAGACCACTATGATCAATTATACATGAACAAATTGACTAACCTAGAAGAAATTCCTAGAAATTTACAATCTTTCAAGACTGAATCATGAGGGACACCTGAGTGGCTCAATCAGTTAAGCATCTGCCTTCAGCTCAGGTCATGAACCCAGGGTCCTGGGATTGAGCTTTACATTGGGCTCCCTTCTCAGTGGAGCATCCTGCTTCTTCTCCCTCTGGCCCCGATCATGTGCTCTATCTTGCACGTTCTCTATACCTAAAAAAAAAAAAAAAAAAAAAAGACTGAATCATGAAAAGAAAAGAAAATCTGAATAGATCAGTGACCAGCAAGATTGAATCGGTAATCAAGAACTTCCCAACAAACAAAAGACCAGAACCAGATGGCATCCCTGGTGAATTCTACCAAACATTTAATTTATGTTTTTAAAAGATTTATGTATTTATTTGAGAGAAAGAGAGAGGAGTGGGCACAGGTGGAGGGGATAGGGGTAGAGGGAGAGGAAGAAACAGACTCCCTGCTGAGCAGGGATCCTGATGCTGGCTCCATTCCAGGATCCCGAGATCATGAACTGAGCTGAAGGGAGAGGCTCAACTGACCAAGCTACTCAAGTGCCCCATCTACCAAATAGTTTCAAGAAGATTTAATACCTATCCTTCTCAAACTCTTCCAAAATTTAAGGAGGAGGAAATGCTTGCAAACCTTTTGCAAGGCTAACATTACCTGACAACAAAACCTTAAAGACAAAGGACACCACAAAAAAAGAAATTACAGGTCAATATCCATGATGAAAATATAATGCAAAAATCCTCAACAAAATAATAGTAAATGAAATTTAACACTATGTTAAAAGGATCAAGCACCATGATTAAGTGGGATTTATTCCAGAGAGGCAAGAGTTTCAACATCCACAAATCAATCAATATGATATGCCCCACTTAAAAAAAAAAATACAGGATAAAAATCTTATCATCTCAGCAGAAAAAGCACATGACAAATTCAACATCAACTTATGATAAAAAACTGCCAATCAAGTGAGTATAGGAGGAATGTACTTCCATATAATAAAAGCCATATGTGACAAACCCAGTTAATATCATCCTCAGTGATGAAGAGCTAAAAGCTTTTCCTGTAAGATCAGGAACCAGACAAGGATCCTCACTCTCCCCACTTCTATTCTACATAGTATTTGTAGTCCGAGCCACAGCAATTAGACAAATAAAAGAAATTAAACCATGCACATTGGAAAGGAAGAAGTAAAACTGTCCCTATTTGAAGATGACATGATACTATATATTGAAAACCCTAAAGATTCTACCAGTAACTGTTAGAATTAATAAATAAATTCTGTAAAGTTGCAGGATATAAAGTTTTTATAGGATGTTGCATTTCTATACACTAATAACAAATGATCAGAATGAGAAATCAAAAAAAAATCTTGGAGTTCCTGCCTGGCTAAGTCGAAGAGAATGTGACCCTTGATTGGGGTTCATGAGTTTGAACCAAAAATGGGTATAGAGAGTACTTAAATAAATAAACTTAAGAGAAAAATCCTATTCACAATCACATTAAAAAGAATAAAATAGGAATAAATTTAACCCAAAATGGTTAGAACATGGACAGAAGCTCTGAATAGAAATTTTTCCAAAGAAGAATACACAGGCCAATGAAAAGATGTTCAACATCACTAATCAGCAAGGCCAAGCAAATCAAAACCACAATGAGCTATCACCTCATACTGGTTAGAATGGCTAGTATCAAAAAGATAGGAAATAACAAGGGTCATCCATTTAGAGAAAAAAAAAAACCCTCAGGCACTAATGGTGGGAATGTGGAGGTACCTCAAAAAATTCAAAAAAGAACTACCATATGATCTAGCAATTCCATTTCTAGGTATATATCCAAAGAATATAAAAAGCATTAATCTGAAAAGATATATACACCCCTATGTTTATTGCAGCATTATGTACAACAGCAAGGATATGGAAACAACCTAAATGTCTACTGATAGATAAATGAATGAAGATGTGGTATGTCTACACAATGGAATATTACTCAGCCATAAAGAAGGAAATCTTGCTGTTTGCAACAATACTGATGAGCCTTCAGGGTATTATGTTAAGTAAAATAATTCAGACAGAAAAAAGATAAATATCACATGATCTCACTTATATGTGGAATCTAAATAACAAAATGAACAAACAAAATAAAACCCAGATTCATAGACACAGAGAACAGATTGTTGGTTGTCAGAGGAGAGGGGGTTGGGGGAGGGTGCAATGGGTAAAGGGGATCAAAAATTACAAACCTCAGAGTTTTTATAATACAGGTTTTTATAATACAAAGTTATAAAATAAGCCATAGGGATATAATGGATAGCATAGGGAATATGGCCAATATTATTGTATTAACTTTGTGTGGTGACAGTGGTAACTAGGCTTACTGTGGTGACCATTTTGCAATGTAAACAAATTGGACTCACTCTGTTGTTCAGCTGAAACTAATATAATATTGTATGTCAATTATACCTCATTTTTAAAATACTGCCCAAAAGAACCACCATCTCCAATGATATCTATGGATTATACATTGTTACTTATATAGAACTTCCATGTGCATTATCATTAGATCCTGACAAAAATCCCCACGAGGTGGGTGGATATGTTTTCTCTCTGCCTTTTTTTTTTTTTTTCATTTTTTAAATTAACATATAATGTATTATTTGTTTCAGAGGTACAGGTCTGTGATTCATCAGGCTTACACAATTCACAACACTCACCATAGCACATACCCTCCCCAGCGTCCCTCACCCAGCCACCTCATCTCTCCCATACCCCTCCCCTCCAGCAACCCTCAGTTTGTTTACTGAGATTAAGAGTCTTTTATAGTTTGTCTCCCTCTCTGGTTTTGTTTTGTTTCATTTTTCCCTCCCCTCCACTATGATCCTCTGTCTTTGAGGAATCTCAAATTCCTCAAATCAGTAAGATCATATGGTAAGTGTCTTTTCTGATTGACTTATTTCGCTTAACATAATACCCTCTAGTTCCATCCACATCATTGCAAATTCTCCCTTTAAAAAAAAAATAATAATTTATTTGGTTTATGTCTATCTTGTTCCAGAAAGGATTTGAGGGACTTGGCATTCAATATAGCACATAAAATACAATTATTAAAATAGAAGATAAGGATTTGAGACAAAACATTCTTTTGGTAGGGTTGAATTGATCTGAACAAATTTTGGATCCAAAATACTATGGAACCTTCAACACAATCTTTGCTCTGTTTTCAGGAGGACATTATTATAACATTGTTCAACAAGGAAATCACTTGCTTAGACACTTTGATCCTGAAATCTCGTTGTTCTAAAAAATTGTGAAATAGGAGTTTAAGAACTATCTTGTACTTTCTATTTGTCAGTTTCAAACCTTGGGAGTTCCCTGGGTGAAATCGGAAACTGGACCCCATACATGGAGAGCAGGGAGAGAGTGAAGAGTCAGGACACCCCAGATTGGTAAATGGCAAGTTTAACAAGCAAAGGAACTTAGGTACACGGCTTATCTTTCATAGCCTCAAGACAGGTAGATCGGCATGCCTGCCCACCTGAATCTTAAAAGTTTATATAGAGCCCTTAACTGGGCTTAGTCATGTGTACCATTGAGATGTTCTGAACAACACATTGCTCTCCCAAGGCTGTGTCCTTGAAATGGCTGCCAGTGTGGCAATAGTGGGATGTAGAATTGGGGGAAGGGATAAGATGCCCCTGATTGCCTCACAACTTGTGGTCACGTCCTCACGATGACCTCCAACATTGTTCCTATTTGGAATTGTTCACAAACCTGTTCATCTGTGTTTATGCCTGTATTTCTGTCTCTGTGGATTTGCCGTGTATGTGCATAAATGTGTAGTTTTCATATTCTCTGAAAAGATGTAAACCTTTTCAAGACCATTTCCTTCGTCTGTGATTCCTAACAGTCCTGTTGTTGAAGCAGGGCGTCTATCTCCATGTGACTGAGGGCGGAGCTGAGAGGCCAAGAGGGTGACTCACTAGGAAAATAGCAGACAGAAGACTTTGATGCTGAACTACCTGTCCTCCCCGTTTTACTACATTGCCACATCCCCTGTGGCCGTGGAACCATCCTCTCTATCCTGTGACTGTGACATTGTGATCATTTGTGTTTACCTCTGCAAGACACTCAAAAATCATTCATGCCTTCAGCAATATTTATCGAGTACCTCTTGTGTATTCAACACTATTCAAGGTATATTCAAGGTATAGTGGACACAGCAGTGGGACAAACCAAAAAAAAAAAAAAAAAAAAAAAAAAAGCTGATCACCATTTTCATGGAACTCTTATCCATTCTAGAGGGGTGGGGACCAAAATATAAAATAATCTGTAAATTCTATACTGTGTTAGCTGGGCATACATGTGATGGGGAGAGACAAAGCAGGCTGGGGAAAGCCAGAGTCTGGTCCATGGTTTTATGGTCCATAGAATGAGAATCTTCGTTATTTGTCTATAAGGTACAAAGATAATTCTATCCAGTCTTAAGTAATAGATTTTTAATAATAATGCATAACCCTGAGGAAGTAACCTAACTGATTCCAAAAGCATTCCATGGAGAGAGTCACTTCTTACCATAGCCCTTGCCAGCTAGGCTTCTGGTTTCTCTAGCTTTACTTCTGCCAAGAGGCCTCCTTGTCCTTCAGAGGTTGCTCATCTCACATTTCAGAAGGACAGTGCATACTTATGTCAGGTGTGAAAGGGATCTTTCCTCCTTGATGCCAACAAGAAGAAGCACTAGGGAAGGCTGACAGACAGAGCAGACATTCTCTTCTCTAACTGGGTTATTCTGTGCCCCGGCTTATCTCACCGTGAGATCTTCCTACTGTTGTTCAGTTTGTACCAACATTTAAAATCAGTATTCTCTTTACTTGCAGGGACACATCTTTACAAAAGAGGGGGTGAGATTCCAAAGACTCTCAACATTTTACACTGGCCTTTTGAGGAAAAATATGCAGACTGACTTCTGGGACAAGGCTCCCAAACAGTGGTCTAACGCCTTGAATGCTTATTGGTCTTGTCGTGTGCGGGTCAAACAGCACATGATTGGAATCTTAATACTTTCAAAAAATTTCCCTGGGGAACCAAAAAAAGAAGGAGGGGCATTGGATGGTAATTTGAAGGGAGAAACTCAGTAAACACATTATTTCAAATGTAGGCTCTTTTCACTGCAAAACTCTGTGATTCAAATCACCATTTGTTTAAAGATTTTTTTTTTTTTTTTTTTAAAGAAAAGACAAGATAACCAATGTCAGGAAGGTTAAGCAACTCTTCCAGGGTCATAGTTTTCTTTTTCCTTTTCTTTTTCCATTTAATCTTGTGGCTGATAGTCCAACAGTTGGTTATGAACCTGTCACAATCCACTGCTCCTTTCCTAATGTCTACAGCAGATCCAGACAGCCAGGTACAAGGTGGGGTCGCAGTGCAGTTGGAGAACTTGTTTTGAAACAGTGTTTTCATGGCAAGCACACTTTTTAGATAAACATTGTCATATATGGGGTAGTTTGGGGTGAGCTGAGCTGGACCTAGCTAATTCAGTGACTTCCCCCCTGCACTGCTTCCAGAGCCATCCTTGAGCTTTAGGAAACAACCTTTCCATGGTTCATTTTGTCTCTTTTAAACTTTTTGTCAATTCCTGTAACCATTTAAAATTAGTGGAATTAATGATCAAACTTGGTGATTTCTTAAGTTTCCTTATTATTTCATAAAAAGCACTGGTTTCCTGGCTGTTTTGTTGTATAGTTCACAATAGCTTTGTGGTTGATGGTGGTCCCTTGAACTAATGTCTTGTCCACTGCATAGGTTGGGAATAAACATATCTATATGTGTTCTTCTGGACCGAGGAAATTGTCTGGTACACGTACCCTTAGTTATATTTATTAGGAAATACGTGGAAAGGTTAATGGCTCCCTTCTTTGTCTCAAAGATGTGTGAACACGCCCCGTGGCTTTAAGATCCTTTGAAGAAGGCATCAATACCCACAGTTATCATTACTCATAATTGTGGAAAATTAGGGATTGAGAACGTATAATCTTCCTACCAAAAAGATCATTAGCTTCATCTGCATTCCTAGCACAGAGTTCCAGAGAGATCAAATGACTTTTCTAAGGTCAAGTAAATAGTTGGTACCAGAGCCAGGATTAGGACAAGGTCTCCAGCATTCCTATCAATGCACTTTCCTTCACGTTGCTCTCTGTGACCTTGTGTGTACTCTTTCACCAACTGGTTTAGAACTCTAGACCTCATAGGTCCATACTGTGAGAAGCTGGCCCCGTAGAAATCATCTTCCAAGTCTTTCACTTCATGCGTGAGCACAGAGAAGCCTAGAGACTCTAAGTATGTTGCCCACACTCACAGGTTGTTAGGTGTTGGAACTGGGACTGGAGACCAGGTCCTGTGACTTCCCATCTGATGCTCTTTCAGCTAACTCCCTACTTCTCCAATGATGGCTGTGCCTTGGAGGGTGTTTTAACTTGGAACCGAAGGACTTGCATGAACTCAGTTGCATAATCCTCTTATGACCTGTACTTCTGAAGGATGCAAGTAGATCTGCATGATGATGGCGCCTAACCCAGGAGGCAGAGGGACACAGTGTTCTGCCTCCAGTTCCTTTTATGATTCTATTGACTCATGGTCTATCTGCAAGCTCAGCTCTCTCATATACAAAGTGAGGGCCGTGTATTAGATGTTCCTGATGGAGAATTCTTGGTTTTCCCAGACGGGTATGTTTCTTTGCGTTTTGTCCAGTAGAGGGGGTTGTGTGCTCACAGACCAGCAGCCCCCTGGGTCCTCCTCCAGGTTGGATGATCACAGAGACCCACAGAGGGTGTATAGTGAAAGAGGTGTGAGTTTGGGCAAGATGGTATGTGGGAGGAGCTGGAGATGGTGGTGGAAGAGCTGAGGTGGCTGGCCTGCTTGGAATCAGCAGAGGAAATTGAAGGTATTCCTGGGAGACAGATCACTGGGGCCCCAGCAACTCTGTTTAAGTTGATGCCACACCAAGGAGAATGATAATCTGGGAAGCTGTAGGTTGGGATGTTCCTGTTGCAATTTTACCCTCCACTGTTAGGTGTGATGAGTAGCCTGGGTGTCATATAGCACAATGTCATGCCAGCCCCGGTCTAGGGCTCCTTTTCCAAATGGCATAATGTGGGCTACATTAGGAAGAAATATAACAGCTCCTTTGGGCACCCCACGGCACACAGGTGGCTTCTGCATACATGAAGCCTACATGCTGAGGTCTGGGAAAGAGCAGGTGACTCTTTCATTTTCAGTTAATGTCCTAGACCACAGTGGATCACAATAGGGTCCCAAGAAAAAATGAAATACCCATTTCTTCTGTAGAGTGTATGGAAGCACAGGAAGGAAACTTTTGTGATAGTTTTAGCCAGAGAAGTGGAGGCTATAGAATTATTTTGGAGAAGTGCTGCTTTATTGAAAATATCCAGCTGGTCATATTTTACTATGGGGATTGAGAAAAGCATATACAACCAGGAAAGGAGGGAAGGATAGCAAAGTAAGAAAGGAGGGACAAGTTGAGGAGATAGAGAGTTGGTGGTGGGGATGAAGAAAGGAAGGAAAAGAAAATTCTTGACTTTCTTCTCCTGACCCAGCTGTGGAAAAGATTATTTCAGGTCCCTTGCCTAAATGGTCTGAACGATTGCCCTGGGTGGCATAGGTCATTTTAGGGCACTTTCCTGGGACCTGGATGTCTTTATCTCCGTTCTTTCTTTGTAGAGAGGGGACAGACAGGCGTGGGAAAGTCTTGATAAGAGGCTTCATCTGATCTGTATCTTTCTCCCAGGATCTGAAAGCACTTTTCTCACATCTATTTAAGTAACATTTCGTGGATGGTAAGAGGCATTTCTGTCACTTGGGGGAGTGGGGGAGGACCCCTAGAGGGCCTTAATCCAGTAAGTGATGACTGTGTTTCCCCTCCTTTTCCATGCTCTGCCCTGCCACTCTCCTCGACTCCCCGAGGGCCTGCCCTAGTGGTCACTCAGGCGGTTGCCCTGAGGCAGTGGCCCACAGTGATATTAGCACCTGCCTGTATCAAACTCACACTGGTAGTTGGCTCTGTGAAGGGGATTTCTGGAGGTCAGGTCTTGGGGTCGCATAGTCTGTTCACAATCTCTGGGAAATCATGTGCAATATACAGTGATGTGATCCCTGCCCCCAGAAGCCGACCCGCATATGACCCCTAGGGAGCAAATATATTGATGGCCAGTTACGATCAGAGCTTTTTTTCAAAACCTATTTCCAACTTCAGCGACATTGATTTGTTCAGAAAGAGCACCACATAAATCAATAAAAACAATAACCGTCCTCCCTCTCATCAAATTACAGCTCCTTATAATTTGCAGTACCTTCACAGACATCTTATTTGATCTTCCTACCAACCGGCGTTGGAACTACTGAAAGAACTGCAGCGTGGTGGGAAGAAACAGATAACTTCCCAAGCCTTCTGGAACAAATAGTTTTTTCTCTTATTAAAAACAATTCACTTGAGATACACACACACACACACACATATGTATATAAATTTTACATATATATATATCATTATAGAAAACTCTGGAAGCACATGACTTATTTTAAAAACTACCCAATCCTCCAAGCCTAAAATAATCACGAAATAGATTTTGAGCTTTTGAAACTGCATATTATTATATAATTAATAAATAATTAACAGAATGATTACTGCTTTATATTTTACAATAGCATTTTCCTGTGCCATGAACTATCTTAAATCAGCATTTATATTTGCATATCTCCCATTGAATAAATACTCTTGTGATTTTTTTTTTTAAGTGACTTCTTTCTGGTAGTCTTAGGTTGTGTCCTTCCGTGCTCTGAGAAACAGGTGCAGCACAGAACTTGGTATCTAGATTTTTTTTTTTTAATTTCTAAATAGTTTCATAGGCCATAGTTTCAATTCCTTGACTTAAGCATTTAAGAAAGTGTTTATCTGTTCAGTTTTTGAAGAGAAACAAAATGCCAGCAGGGTAGTAGCTGGCCGGCCCAGGAGGAGTTTTCTGAATTTGGCTGAATTGGGATCAAGAATATAAAAGTTACATGGTCAGTGGAAACTGGAGGCTCTTGCAAGTATATGGGAAGATCTTTTGAGATCTCAGGCCAGACATTACTTCCTTAAAAGTTTTGCTAGACATTCTCTCTCAGACACCTAGCAAATATCAGATTACACAGCCTTCTCTTCCCGTGTGTCCCACAGTGCTCTGCACTTACTTTTTTGTAGCACTTATGAATGCCATATTCTAACTGCCTGGTTTCTTCCAAGTCTCTCCTACAAAACTGCCAACTCTTGAGAGAAGGGGCCCTGTCTCGCTTACTATAACATTCTTGCCCTCAGCCCAGCACCTGGCACGTTGTAGGGACTTGTCTTAGTCTGCTCAAGTTACCATAAGGAAATACCGGAGACTGGATGGCTTAACCAACAGACATCTAGAACTTCTCAGAGGTCTAGAGGCTGGAAGTTTAAGATCAAGGTGCTGGCAGGATCAGTTTCCTTGGAAGCTTCTCTTCTCGGTTCAGGTGGCTGCCCTCTTGTTGCCACTTCATATGACCATACCACCTCTGTGCACACTTGTATACTCCTGGTGTGTCCTAATCTCTGTTTATAAGAACACCAACCAGATGGATTAGGGTCCATCCAAATGACCTCATTTAAATGTAATCACTTCTTGGGGTCCCTGGCTGGCTCAGTCAGAGGAGCATGTGACTCTTCATCCAGGGTTGTGAGTTCGAGCCCCACATTGGGTTTAGAGATGACTTAAATAATAAATTTATTTATTTATAAATAAATATGGATATTTATATTGTTCAAGGCAGTTTATGTAGAAATAAGTTTACTGGGGCGCCTGGGTGGCTCAGTATGTTAAAGCCTCTGCCTTTAGCTCAGGTCACGATCTCAGGATCCTGGGATCGAGCCCCGCTTCAGGCTCTCTGCTCAGGAGGGAGCCTGCTTCCTCCTCTCTCTCTCTCTGCCTGCCTCTCTGCCTTGTGATCTCTCTCTCTGTCAAATAAATAAATAAAATCTTTTAAAAAAAAGAAATAAGTTTACAAATATATAATTGTTCAGACCAGTTTGTATATAAAAATAAGTTTATAAATAGATAAACTTTAAAAAAATAAACTTAATCACTTCTTTAAAGGCCCAGTTTCCAAAGGCAGTCACATTCTGAGGGAATGGGGCTGAAGCCTTCAACATACGAATTTTGGAGGAACATAATTCAGACCATCACATGGACTCTCTACATATTTTTATTGTGAAGCATTTGCCATGCTTGTGGATGAATAAGAAAATAGCATTCACATTCTGGCATCCTACCTGTTGAATACTAGCCCACTCCTTTCCAGCCAGAGGTCTGAACAGCAGAGGCAGTCCAGTATCTCACAAAATGTGCACCAGACTGGGAGTCAGGAGCCCGGGGTCCATACCCCGGCTCTGCCAGTTCCCAGCTGTGTGATCACCCCTGGCGTCCGTCTCCTCGTCCATAAAATTGGGATAATAACACCTATTGCAGCCAATGGTTGTGACACTAGATGAGGTCATGCCTATGGGGGTGTCTGGCAGAAAATGAGACAATGAGAAAATGAGAAAATGCCGGTTTAACCTGTCAGCTGGAAGGTATGTCGGAAATAAGAAACGTTTCACTCTAGCGATGAGGGAGGGCACAGGTGCTGACACAGCTCGGACATCTCCCCGTGGTTCTTTATACCCACTGCTACTCAGCCTCAGATTTATTTCAGCTCAGTTAAGATTAGCGGTGTACTAATCTTTTGTTTGTTGTGGGGGGGCAGATTATTTATTTATTTATTTATTTATTTTAAAGATTTTATTTATTTATTTGAGAAAGAGCGAGGGAGCATGAACTGGGAGGAGAGGGACAAGCAGGCTTCCTACAAACAAGGAGCCCAACGCGGGGCTCGATCCTAGAACCCTGGGATCAGGACCTGAGCCAAGGGCAGATGCTTAACCAACTGAGCCACCCAGGTGCCCCAATGACAGATTATTTAGATTTAAGGCATTTATTTATAACCTCCAATTTCCAGATTTCACTGAGTGATTTCACTTCATCCTCCAAAGTCCTGGTAGCTAATCACATTGGGGTATTGCCTAATTGCTCTTTTCACTGGGAGTTGTATTAAATTAGCTTTAAAATGTGTCTTTACATAAAATATGATGTCTCAGGGTATTGACCACGATAACTTCTGTGAGGCATCTTATACCTGGACCTTGAAACATCATATGAATATAAATTCTCCTGCTAAGATTTGGAAAACATATTTTCACTTGGTGAACACATGGCCAAGCTGTGGGAACACAGATAGAGGCCAGTTAATCTTTAGGGTCCTTCAAGAATCAGAGCCCTCATTACTGGTCTTGTCTAAGCAACGGTCATGGTCCAATGTTCAGGTGATCAGCCTCTCATTGCCTCTCCCTAAGGATGTTAAAAATTATGGTCTTTGTTCATTTACAAATCTGCTTTCCACTCTCTTTTTCCAGGTCAAGCTGTTTCCTTTCTCTGTTTCCTCATTTTGCTTCAGTTCGATTTCCCCTCTGGTCCCATCCCCATGGTCTCCTCTTCTTTCTTCCTCCTGCCTTATTCCTGGTTTCTGTTCTAACAAGCCTATAGCCTGCATCTCACTTACTGTCTTTACTTCCTGTCTCCAGACCCGCCTCCATGTCTGGGCATTCTGCCATGACCTGCTTCTCTGTCTCCCATTTTCTCTGTCTGTCTCCTATCCTGTTGCTGCCTCGCCCCGTTCTGTCTCCAGTCCTCCTCTAGAATGAGTGGAGGGGCGGGATTTCTCTGTGGCACAGCCACTGTCTGGTCCTTGCTACCCATCAGGGATACCCGGGGATAGGTCTTGGATTTGTTGCACCTACTTCTCCACAGATATGGCTAGTGGATGTGGCATCGGTGTCCTCATAGGCATCACTACAACAAAACCTTTCTGAAGTCATCACCTGGGCTCTGGATAGCCTCCACCAGAGGAGGAAGTTTCACTGTGGAGGTGGGGGGTAGCGTGGGGGGAGTGGCAGAGAATGCTATTTTGATCAAATATATGAGAAGGAAACTTTGGTTGGAGTGAAGCTGGGTGGAAAATATTTTAATTTCAACTTTTATGCTGGTTGAGTAGCTTTAGGACACTTGCACGTTTGGCTTCTATTTTTTTTTTTTTTTAAAGATTTTTAAAATTTATTTGAGAGAGAGTATGTGCACAAGCCGGGGTAGTGGCAGAGGGCGGGGGAGAAGCAGACTCTCACTGATCATGGAGCTTAAGCATAGGGCTTAATCCTAATTCCAGGACCCTGAGATCCTGACCCGAGCCAAAAACAGACACTTAACCTACTGAGCCATCCAGGCATCACTTGGCTTCTATTTTAAAAGGCTCACTAGTGTTTAAAAAAACTTTATTCAGTTTCATGAAGACAGTTGCTCTTGGATTTCATTTAATAAGCAATAGTGATGTTTTTGTTGTTTTGGATTTGGATTTATTTATTAACCCAACTCATTAGTTCTTCCGATCCATTCCTAAAGACTGTTGTTAAGTGGATGGTCCATGGGAAGATGAATCGAGTTGGTAAGAGGATCTTAGAGTCAAGGTTGAACACAGAGGATCACTAACCATGGCATTCCCAAAAATTTGTGGATGTCTGTGGTTGGGTAAGGATGATCCACTAGCCATTTGGTTCATTTTGAGACCATAGGCAAAAAGGACAACAGGTCCAGCCTGACCTTCTGTGTGTTTGAGGGAAGGAAGGATGGGAAAATTGCCTCCTTACTGCTTATGGACAGCACTGTCTGCCTCTCCCCACTCAGCTCCTAATGCTCCCTGTGTCTTTCTGCAGCCTGCATCTTGCCCTTTCCTCAGCCTCATGCCTCTAACCATGCGTGCAACCTCTCTGCAAAGTAGCCGGCCACAGTTTTTCTTGGTCAGGAAAACCACTTCGCCTTTAATCAAAACGAAGCATTTATCCCACTTTGCAGCTACATGGCCACAGTTATTTATGGGTATCAGTTTTCCTTCCCGAAGTTTCAGAGCCAGGGAGTCACCAGGAAGGCGCATCCAGAAGGGTTCAGGTTTCATGGCCCTGCAAATTGGCATTTCTAGTAATTTGTCTTCCTCTCTTTCTCTGGTTTCTGCTCTAACCTGCCTGCAGCCTACATGGCTGCTTTTTTGCCCTGTCTTTCTGTCTGCTAGGTTGCCTCCACTCCCGGGCATGCCGCCAAGACTTACAGCTCTCTCTCCTCAGCCTATGCCCGGCCTCTTTCCTTTCCCTCTCTGGCCTACTGTAGGAGGAGCACAAGTGTAAGAAGCCTCAGCTAAATCTGCGGGACTTTCCCAATGGGTTTTGGAGGTTGATAAAGGATAACATTGAATACAAATCATATAAATACCCAGCAGATGAGAACAGATGTAGAGTTGGCCTGTCTTGAAAAAATATCAGACATGGAAGGCATTGATTCTCTACTGCTCTACCAGCTTCCTTTCTAGCTTCATCTCACACTCTAGTTCCCTGCATAAACTCTGTGGCTCAAGGCTCTGCATTATTTCTGAGCACGCTATGCTGCTCTGTCAGACTCCCTGCTCTCGGGGTCTTTCTGCTTCCTTTCCATCCAACCCACAGAGCCCAATGACAAGGGATTCGATCTCACAACCCTGAGGTCATGACCTGAGCTGAAATTAAGAGTCAGAGGCTTAACCCACTGAACCACCCAGACACCCCGCTGAACACCTCCATCTTATTTCTATGTATCAGAACTTTTTTAACGGTGGGCTTCAGTGTTTTTTCAAACCACGTGGAATTATTTGTCCTTTTGTCTGGTAATAGTATCCCATTTTTCCTTTGAGTAACCACCTCTCACTTTCTCACTTTATATGGTAAGGGTGTAGATGATCTCCTAGATCTAGAGGTGGTCATGTGATCCAAGACTGGGCAATGGGATTGCAGATCACCTGGCAGCTGTGCTCAGTTCAGGGAGGGCCACATTTCCCAGTTATTCTATGGAGAGTGGTTCCTGGATCTTTTTCTAGAACAGTGGGGATAATTTCTTAGTAACTATGATTACCAAGGTTGAAGGGCATATTTCTGAAGCTATACTGGGCCACCTTGACTTTATAAGGGGAAAGCAGAATTGAAAGATGTAGAGAGATTCCTTCTATCATTTGAGTACCTAGATCCGGCCATGCCTACACCTTGGACTTTTTGGTTATATGAGCTAATAACCTCCATTTTGCTTAGGCCAGTTTAGCTGGATTTCTGTCACTTGCACATAAGGAGTTCTAACTACAACTCAGTGGGGCCAAAGGCCAACTGGAGGAAGAAATAAGTTGATAATGGGGTAGAGAGTCATAGAAGGGCCATATTTAACATATTTAACACAAGTCTGTGTTAAAGCACACATCCCATCAAATAACTACCTTTGTTTGACCAACTACCCTCACCGTATCTCCAGCTCAGGTATATTAGATCTAATTTTTTTACTTCTGGGATAGACAGATTCTAGACCTTATTATTTATCTCTTGAAGACATGTTCAGTACTTAATATGCTATGACACTACTTTGGGGACCCCTTGCCACATATAGTGAGCATTAGTTTTATGTCATGTATTCACTCAAGAAACTTGGATTGACTCAAGTCTGTATGCTATACAGTGTAGGGTGCCTTGAATGCCAGGTGAAAGAGTGTTTGCCTAACTTAATAGACCATGAAAAGCCATGGAAGACCTTTGAGCAGAGGAGTGATATGATCCCAGCCATGATGCAGAAAGATCAACCAAATGGTTGAATGAATGGTGGTGAGGAATTAGAAGAAGGAAGGTCAATTAATGATGACTGAAATTGGTGAGAACTCAAATTGGGGCTGAAAAGAAAAGGGTGGATATGGAAAACATTGTACATATAGATCCACAAGGCTTAACCATGTGGCATTAATAGATAGAGAGGGATCCTAGATGATTCCAAAATTTGAGTCTTAGTTGAAAGCCGATGGAGATGCTCCATTTAGTTGTATGAGCACAGGAAGGTTATTTAACATCTCCTGGCCTACCTTATCACTTGGAAGTGACATTAATAGTAACTATTCAAGAGGGTGTTTTGAGCAACATCTGTAAAGCTTTTGGTTCATGTCTGGCACATAGCATATGCTAAATAAATGTTAGTTTCCTTTCGTAAGATTGTATAAACTATACTACGTCAACTTTCTATCATCCCCACCCACAGGAAATAAGATACAAGAAATTCCTCCCTCCTTTTAGATTACATAGCAAGATGATGGCAGCCATCAGAACAAAGACCCTAATTCTTCACTCTTTAGAGGGGCATTCTTAGAGTGGGACAGGCCAGTGTGGGTCAGTTCAGCACTTAAGGATTTGAGATAGACATTAAGGTTTCTCTTTCTCACATTGTATATGTCATCAGTGACTGTTAGATTCTAATATTAGAAGGTGATGTCAGGACATATCCTACTATTTATCCTGCTGTGTTTTATACTCTCTGAATGCCTAGAAGGCATACATGAAACTTGCTGTGGGATAGCATTTAAAGAATGAACCTAATGTGCACAGTCTAAAATGAATATAAAACCTATTCTGAACTACTTTACCTTCCCACTATGGTGTGCACTTTTTTGGAAGAAAATGGTTAATAAATAACTGAACTTAAAAAAATCTTTCTTCTGGGGGCACCTGGGTGGCTCAGTGGGTTAAAGCCTCTGCCTTCGGCTCAGGTCATGAACCTGGGATTGAGCCCCGTGTCAGGCTCTCTGCTCAGCGGGGAGCCTGCTTCCTCCTTCCTTTCTCTCTGCCTGCCTCTCTGCCTACTTGTCATCTCCGTCTGTCAAATAAATAAATAAAATATTTTAAAAAAATCTTTCTTCTGGAAGAACACAAGGATTTGGTTACTTGAACTTAGCAAACATAACGTTTTAAGTTGGGATAGAAACAAAGAGAATCGGAATATGTCAAGAACAATTAAGAATAAGTCTTCTCGGCTTATTTGCTTTTTTGGCGAAGATTTTCAAAGTCTTTTAGGTGTCCCATGACCAAAAGCATTGTACGTCATTCTGTTGGCAAGGTGTTTTTTTTTTTTTTTTGTTGTTCGTTTCTCTGTATAATTAGCTATAAAAGTCTCCAGGAACCCTTTCCTACACTTCCAGATTATCATTCTTCATTTGCCTATTTTCTTTGTCTGTGGCCCTGACTGTACTGTCAGCCCCTGGAAGCAAGAACTGTAAGGTATTCACCTGTTTGCTTGCAGTACATATCTGGTCAGTGAACAGATGGATAAATTAATAGAAACAACAGCAATGGGAGCTGGTTATGTCTAGCCTTCTGTTGTGGCTCTAAGTCTGGCCTTCTTTAGTTTTTAAAGTAGAAAAGCAATGCTTGTCAACCATGTACTTTAGTGTGAAGTAAGGTAATCAACACAGGGCATCCATGTGAACATAAATGTGACATGAGGGCAAAGCCCACTAAAAGTGAGAGAAGGCACTCCTTTGGGGCTCTCAATTTATACACGCTCCAAAAACCTGTAAAACTTGCACTGACTATGACACTGAGTCTCCCAAGTGGTCTCAGGAAGCAGAGGTGCAAAGTAGTCAGTCATTACAATCCTCGAACTCAGACTTAGGCATATGATCAAAGTCTTACTTGTAAAACACTTTTTGCTCCAAAACACGGACTTATTCTGGCTATTGGTAAAAGGCCAAGATTTAATTTTTCTGTTGAAATAAGGCATTGGGGAAATTGGGCTATGTGTCATTGGTGGCTATTGATTTATCACATCATTTAGCCATCTTTCCTGTGTCCCATGCAGAGTGCTTTCCAGTTCACATGTGTGGGCCATACAGATAAAGGCAGGCTAGTATCCTGCATGTAAATCCAAAGCCTCTGCCAGGCAGTGATGAGAAGAAAGAGGGGAACTGATTTTCTCTCCAGAGCTGTTGGCTCACAATTCAATCAGCAGCTCAGTTCATAGATGAACAGGTCGATTTTCATAAGGAAGTGTCTTAGAGCATGTAAAAAATGAGAAGTAGATCCAAAAGAAGTATTTGAAAAACATATAAAGCTAAACATACAAGGCTATTTACTGTAGTTCATAAGAGAGGGATAAAAAGGAAATGCCCAGATGTCCAATGAGAGGGGATTGGGTAAAATAAATTTCTGTATATTCTTATGCACATATCCATAAAAATGGGTATGTAATCAGTTAAAAGAATGTTGTATATAGATAGATAGATAGATAGATATAGATATATATGAACTGACAAAGGGTACTGACCAAAAAATATTGGAAAAGGAAAAGGCAATCAGAATAAGCTATAAAATATTGTTTGAGGTCACTACCTATGTACATTCATACATCCCTACATGTAACAGTGGTCACCTCAAGGGGTGGAGACAGGAGGTTTTTTTTTTTTCCACTTTTGCACTGTACACTTACATATTGTTTGACTGTCTCACAATGAACATGCATACGATTACCAGCAGTGAACGTCTCTTTTCTCCTGTTGCATGGGAAAAATCACACTGGCTAGCTGTTCTAATATAAACAGCATGAACACCATCTGGCCTGATCCATTGATGGGTAGATAGTGGTGGCCTTTGGAAAGAGTAAGGAGGGGGTTAACGTGACTTGAGTGAACACATCCGCTATCTTCAGCACATGTGCCATAATTTGAGAACGTAAAATAATTATTTCCCTGATTTTGATTTTTGAAGCCTTAGAGCCAAAGAATGGATTTTTTTTTTTTTTCTGAGAAGTTGAAAACAAAGTCCCATTACAGCATTAAGCTCTCTGTTGGTCAGTTGGGTATGTCCTTGGAAAGAGAGGTCAGAGTCCTGAATCAAAATGTGCCTTCAGCTAGCATTGTGACCTCAAATTGAGTCATTTAATCGCTAATCTCTCAGTTTCCCCACCTATTAAAATTGATAGTAATAACCCTTACCATCACATTCTTCAGTGGGGTGTTGTGAAGCTTAATAAGATCATGTTAGCAAAATGCTTCGAGGTCTTTAGATAAAAGATGTAATATAAACACAAAATCTCATTAAGATAATTATACAGTGGCTTTTTCATAGTCCAAGTTTATATCCAAGAATGAATATGTGATGGAGGTCATCGTGTAAGGGTAAGGAAGAAAACTGGCTTTCAGAATCTAGAAACAAAATACCCTAACACATTTTTTAAAAGATTTGATTTATTTATTCAACACAGAGAAATACTGTGAGAGAGGGAACACAAACAAGGGGAGTGGGCGAGGCAGAAGAAGGCTCCCCGCTGAGGTGAGAGCCTGAAGCGGGGCTCGATCCCAGGACCCTGGGAAGGCAGACTCCTAATGCTTAACAACTGAGCCACCCAGGCACACACCACCCCGACCCCCTGAACACATTTTGAAGACGGATATACTGGAATCATTAGTTTTTAGAATGGGAGGATGTGGTTATGAGAGATGATTCAAAACATGAAAGTTAAAAAAGTGTTTAAGTTTCTATGTTTAATGGATAGCATCTTTTGAAAAGCAGAGTGATCACTTTTCCCATTCCCTGAAAGAAGAAGACAATGAAAGAAGCTCTTACAGAATATTGTGTCTTTTTTTTCCAAAGCGTTGGACAGTCATAGGACTGTAAAGTGGTGAAACCTGTCTGGCCCACCGTGCTTCCGGAAGGTTGACTCATTAATGCGTGGTGGAGTCTCTTCCCAGGTGGCACTGTACCAGTTGGCTCCTGTGATGGAGCCGGGGAAATACGTCCTCCACACGTTCCTTCCTCTCAAGCTGTCCTGAGAATCCATCATGTTTGCCGCAGGCTCCCCACCCTTTGGCACCATGGGTGCATGCTACTACTATAAGCTGAGACATGGACAACCAGTGTCAGTTCCCAAGATTTGGAAGTGCCGACACAGGAGGTCAGTAGTCCCCGAGGAAGGTAAGCTTGCAAGCCAAAGCCCATCCTTTTGCTGGGTTTCTAAGGGCTGAGCCACGGAAGCAGAATTCTTGGTGAAAGGTCATATTGTGGCACATGACAAGTTTGTTCAGGTGTCCTCCCACTGTAAGTTGCAGGTCTGGTGCTCTCAAATTTTAAAAATCGTACCATCTGAATATGAATGTGTTTATCCGCTTATGTTGAAAAACCCCGAAGGATTAGTGTATTTATTCTTTGTTTTGCTTTGTTGTTTCGGTAAAGAAAGGCTTAGGAATAATCTTCACTAAAGAGATATTTTCATTGTACGGACTTTGGAGTATGAGTGTGACTAACTGTATTTTCTAAATACAGATTCGGTGCAGTTCTTTAAAGATAGGTTGATATAATAAAATGCTATATCAATGTCAAGAAAAATTTAACCTTTATTATTTAGCTAGCCAAAGTGGGTGAAAACACTTCGCGTCTAATTTTCAGTGTGGATATTATTTAAATAATACTCTTTGGATTAATAGCTAATATGGACGTTACTGGGATGCAAGAAAAAGCGATTATCTGATTTCTTCTTCCCTACAAGAATTGTCCCTCATTCCTATTAAACAAGTTTTTATGGGGCACCTGTCAGTCAGTTAAGCCTCTGACTCTTGGTTTTGGCTCTGGTCATGATCTCAGGGTCCTGAGATAAGGCCCCTGGTGTTGGGCTCCCTACTTAGCAGGGAGTCTGCTTCCCCCCCCCCCACCCCCATCTTTCTTTCCCTCTGCCGCTCCCTCTTCTTGTGTATGCTCTCTCTCTCTCTCCAATAAATAAATAAATAAATAAATAAATAAATCTATCTTTTTAAAAAGCAAGTTTTTGTGGTAAGGAGGTAAACACCTTATAACTTTATATTCAAATTAGATAAATTGCCTAAAAAAGTAAGTTCTATAAAATAAATTAATTACAGCTGTAAGGGAGACATTAACTTTTTTTTACTCTTTCACTTCTTTGTATTTGCTGGTGCTCATTTGAAGCTATACTCTCTTTTTCTACTTTGTTTTAATCTTTTAGATGGGCTTCTTAGTATGCCCTTGAGAATCTCTTTGTGTGGAGAGGGTATCATCAATAGTTCCAAAGAGAGTGGACATTACAGTGTGATGAAAGTTATTAATAAAGCAAATGAGAGAATTCCTTAAGTTATAATTGCTTAGTGGGAACTAGTAATTAAAACAGAAGAAGCTAAAGTTTCCCATGAAGGATATTAGGCAACGAGTCAAATAATTTAAAGTTTGTAAGCTATTTTTTTTTAGATCGAAAAACATTTCTTAAGGAAACACATGCAGATATATTCACATTTGCTCAGAATTCATTATTTCATTTTATGACAAAATCAGAATCAGTTTGGAAAAAGTCTGTTCGAATTCACAACATATTATATCATTATTTCGATTTGAGGAAACAAAGATTTTCTTTCTAGGAACATAGAGGCGGGTGTTTGTCCCCTTCCCTACTACCCATCTCATCACCGATAACCTAGTCTAAGTGAAGAAGAGGCATGTGAGTACAGGGTAAATCTGAATTTTATTCCTAATTCTAACACTCATTTGTTATATGGCCCTGAGTATATTTTACAACCACTGTTTGCTATAGTAGTTCTTCCTTTAAGGAGACAAAGTGTGCCCTTTCCGCCTCATCCAAAAGGTACAAAAAATGCTCTTTGCCATATGAGAACCATCTCTTTAGTAGATGTAGGTGAAGCACAGATCAGAAATTAATGTTCTTTACTTATTGGCATCACAGCAGAATATTAACTTTAATTTCTCATTCTGTTTATCTATTAATTTTTCTGTAGCTATTAGTTTTTATCTTTGAAGTGGACTCAACAAATTTATCGAGGTGCAAGGAACAAACATGGAGTTCAATCCATAGTTGAGATCTTCCAGCCACAGCTGTCAAGGTTAAATAATTCTGGTGGGGGAGGAGAAGCTGTTCGGTAGCATATCCTCGTTAAATAAGAATACTTCCAGCAATGAACGTACCTTGTAAGTCTCCTGCCCCCTGTATTTCTCAGAATATCAGTTATCAAAATGCAGCTACTGTTCCTCTAACTTCCAGATTTAAATTACTCTTACATCAATGCAGGATTTCTGCATTGCCTTCTTTAGAGCAGGAAATTACAAATGCTTTTGTTGTTATTGCCAGAATCCGAAGGCGGGTAGCTTCCAGCAGTGGCATCTGTATATGTTTTCATTCTGTCTTTCAGAGTGGGGGCTGCGGAGTGCTTAATGCTGGTGGAGGGCAGAACGTTCTTTGCCAACACTTAATAGTTAAAACAGTTTTTCCTGTAGTAATCACCCGGAAACTCTACTGGTAAAGACTTGTCCCCTTTGAGGACTGGAATCTTCTCCCAACTAGATCTTTCATTTTCTTCTTATACTATACTTACCCCCTTCCTCTTGATATGTATATGACATGCCCGGATCTGAGACTAACTTTAATTTCAAGTAGAATATGTTTGAGTATCTGCAGGATCATCCATTAGCTCAGCTTAGAAGTGGGTCATTGACTTCAGTGCTGTATTTCATTGATTGTGATAGTAAAAGTAATAGCAGTAGTATTGGTGGCAATAAAAGTATTAACAAGCATTTGTTGAGTGCTCTGTAAAGTACCTTAAGTATTTCATGTATTTTAATCACAAAACTCGGGGACTCTCTAGTAGCTCTATTTAATAGATCAAGAACCTGCTCAAAGGAGTGTTGAGTACCTATTCTGAATCTCCAAGGCCTATACGTTTCCCACTGTTGCATATCTTTTGTGAGAAAAAAAAAAATTCATACCCGGTATTATTTATCTTTGCAGCTTATAACCATGTTTGGACTGCAGTATGAATTTCCCCCCCACGACTGTTTTATCACAGGCAGTTCTGCTGGGAGGGGTTGGAATGGAGTGCCAAAGAGTGAGCAGAAGTAATTTAATTGTGGGAGGTTGAATGCAGATGTAGATTTTTTCCGTGTTTTGTCCTTGGGTGAAACAAGAATTAATGCGAGCCAAGGATACTTTGAAATAGCTAGAGGGTTTTTCCAACCAGATGGAAAGAGAAAATTTGGCTTCCTACTCTGTAGGTAAACTCTGGTAAAAAAGTTAATCTAGGTCTCCATTGGTTTTATTCCATAAAATGGGGATTCAAGTGACTAGGGCTAAGGAAGATCATAGGTCTAACGAAACACCAGGGACATCCCTAAAATTTGGGATCCCCTTTTTTTTTTTTTTTAAAGATTTTATTTATTTATTTGACACAGAGAGAACACAAGTAGGCAGAGAGGCAGGCAGAGAGAGAGAGGAGGAAGCAGGCTCCCTGCTGAGCAGAGAGCCCGATGCGGGACTCGATCCCAGGACCCTGAGATCATGACCTGAGCCGAAGGCAGCGGCCCAACCACTGAGCCACCCAGGCGCCCTGGATCCCCTTTTTTTAATGTTTAGATCTATAGTCTTCCTATATATGCCTTTAAGAAAATGAACACAGGGACGCCTGGGTGGCTCAGTTGGTTGGACGACTGCCTTCGGCTCAGGTCATGATCCCGGAGTCCCAGGATCGAGTCCCGCATCGGGCTCCCAGCTCCATGGGGAGTCTGCTTCTCCTTCTGACCTTCTCCTCACTCATGCTCTCTCTCACTGTCTCTCTCTCTCAAATAAATAAATAAAATCTAAAAAAAAAAAAAAAAAGAAAATGAACACAGCCCAGAGCCACCAGAAAAACTTAGTGTTACTATTATTGCAAGCCCTCTGTGAGAGACTCCAGTTGAAATGAATGTCAATGCAAATGAGTCTGCTGGTAGAGGGTCCTTGTAACCTAAAATTAAGGTCTATAAAACTGGGGCGCCTGGGAGGCTCGGTTGGTTGAGCGTCTGCCCCAGTTCAGGTAATGATCCCAGAGTCCTGGGATCTAGCCCCTCATCAAGCTCTCTGCTCTGTGGGAAGCCTGCTTCTCCCTTCCCCACTCCCCCTGCTTGTGTTCTCTTTCTCGAGGTCTCTCTCTCTCTCTCTCTGTGTCAAATAAATAAATAAAATCTTTTTTAAAAAGGTCTATAAAATCACCAGATCTGGGGTGCCTGGGTGGCTCAGTGGGTTAAGCATCTGGCTCTTGATTTCAGCTTAGGCCTTGATCTCAGAGTCATGGGTTCAAGCCCCAAGTTGGGCTCCACACTGGGCATACTAAATATATACATAAATACATGAATAAATACATAAATACATACATAAAAACATAAAATCACCTGATCACAAAGAGTAAAGAACCAAGCAGCAATACAGAAAGGGAACTCCTAAGGGTAACTAAAAGCATGACCAGAAGCAGCCACGTGAAGCTGCGGATAATGTAGGGACTTGAGAGGCAAGAGTAAGGGAGAATAACAGGTGCAGAGAAAACTGGCAAACACTCGAAGATAAACACCTGATGTGGGCGCTGTCCACAGCTGGGCTTCAGGTGCTCGGTGCAGGCTGGCTTGCAGATGAATCATTTGTACTGAAAAGGCAGGGGAGAGGAGGTTGGGAGGGCTGGCAAGACCTCAAGTCTCTTCCTGATGAAAATATTTCTGTGACTTGAGGATGAAATCCAGTCTTAGCAGGGCTGTTTACACGTCCTTAACCACCTGGCCCTCCCTATCTTTTCCATAAGCAGCCCGCGTTTCAGTCCTATCGAAACATGTGCAATCTGTTGAGCACACACATTCTTTTATGTGTACACCTCCCTTCTGATTTGCTGACTTAAGTCTTATCCATTCTTCTAGTATCAAGTATTGTTTATCCTCGAGGTTTCCCATCCCGGACCCTCACCCCAAACCCTCCCCTCGGGACTGCCTTAGGTAGCCGTGCTCTCTATTCCCTTACTACTCTCCTTTGTACACTTACAGTCTAAGAAATTTATTTATTTCTTCATTTTCACTAGGGCATGCTGGACCCCTTCAAGGCAAGGACTTGTCTTAGTTACCTTTATATTACATGACTCAGTGCCTGGCACATTAGGGGCTTAATCAGTATTTTGACTGAATGGCTAAATGAAGTTTTGATGACCGTGTAAATATGACTGGCTAAATCAATGACAATATGACAGGTCACCTACCTCCTGAGGTATGTTCAGGGATTTGAACCCTGAACTCTTCAGTGACTGGTTGAACATTAACTATAGAGATTTTTACATCTTTGCAGCCAAACATGGGAGAGGTGACATAAGGGAGAAACAGGAGATAATTTCCTGAAGTCAGAGATCTTATGTTAATCAGCTAAAGTAGGATCATTTTCTTTCTTTTTAATTATAATACTTTATGGGCATTTCGTCTGTGCATTCATTCATTCAGGTGATGAGAAATACAGCCTTTCTAGTTCAAGTGAGACAAGCCAGCAACCATTTCTTTTTATTTACTGGCTGTGCCCAAGAAAGGAGCATTGTTGATCATGTGGCAGGGGAAGGAAATCTTAAGAGCTTTGGTCATGAGGCAAGGAGAGATTCACATTTGCATAGTATTCTTGTGGTATACACAAACAAGCTGCTGGATGATTCAAACGCTTGAACCAAGAAATTCCGGAAATTTCTTGTTCCAGAAATGGAACAGATGTGACAGAGACGGGCTTCTGAGAATCCACGGACGGCATATGACACATTCAACGCTTTTGTGAAAATGTCTTGGCAAACATTCAGATCTTTATTTCTGTGTATTTATATTTAAGTTCAGAAAGTATGAGTCCAATTAATTTTTCTTGTCGCACTGCCCTGAAGTTAGTTTCTTACGGTACTTTGCTTAAGAGTCCTGGGCTGCTTGATTCTGGCTCTTTGGACAAGAAGGGGCTCGCAGGGGTAACACTCTCCAGGCCTGGACTAGGCTGAGGGTATGGAGCCTCCTGTCCTCACCTGTGGAACATCGAGATGAAGGCCCGATAAGAGCAGTGGTGTTCTATAGGATCTCCCGGTCAGAGCAGTTTCAGAGGGAAACCGGGTTGACGTTCTGCGCAAATAGACTATATAGAGAGCAGTAAGGTAGAAAAAAGGCAGGAAACCAGTTTGGAAGGCCTTCCATGGATAGCTGACAAGGGAGGAGCTTGACTCGGATTTGGAATTGCCAGACCTGGAGCAATTCCTGAACTAAGGAGCCGGCAGTTGGCTGTTTATCTGGTTAACCACGCTTGTGGGTAAAAGCGTAAGGAGAATAATTAAAGGGAGTTTACAGTTAGAGTTTTATTGTTAAAATAAAGCAAGTTCCGCTTTGGCATATGGTGGTACCTCAGGGACCTGAAGTCTAAGGGGATGGTCTGGAAAGAAGCAGGCCTGGAGGAACAGACCTGGCCTTGGGGCTGGCTTTGCAAGAAAGCGCCAAAAATCACATACACAGTGGTCAGAGTGTTACAGTAAATCTGTGCTTGATTGTAGTCGGTAGTATCTTCCGAGGGGCTCCTGTCTAGAAGGGGAAGGATCGTAACAGTTTAGGGAGAGGCACTATTTAAATTAGGGTGTGAGGTGGGTTGCAGATGAAGATACCGCAGTGTATTGACACATGGTGATGTTTCCATTTTCTGCAGGAGCCCAGGTATTGTCTGGCAACAGAATCTGTGTCAAGAAGGAAAGACTAGAACAAAATCCACTGAAGTAGTGTAATAGTCATCCCTGAATAGGGGGGCGATAGCTGACTATTTTTTCTTCTACTCATAAATATTTTTGAAATCTTCAATATAAGCAAATTATAATTTAATAATGAAGAATAAGAGGACACCTGGGTGGCTCAGTTGGTTAAGCAACTGTCTCCAGGTCAGGTCATGGCCCCAGGGTCCTGGGTTCGAGGCCCGCACCGAGAGAGCAGGGAGCCTGCTTCTCCCTCTGTCTGCCACTCCCCTGCTTGTGCTCTCCCATCTCCCCCTCTCTCTCTCTGAAAAATAAATAAATAAGATCTTTTAAGAAATAATGAATAATAAAATAAGAAATAACTTGAGAATATTTTTACTTACTCATTTTTAATCGAAATAGAGTTGACATATAGTATTATGTTAGTTTCAGGTGTACAACATAGTGATTTGACATTTATAGACATTACTATGTGCTCACTGTAAATAAATAAATAAATGTCACCATACAAAGTTATTACACTATGGATTATAGTCCCTATGCTGCACTTTTCATCCCTGTGATTTGTTTTATAAGCAGAAATTTTTACTTCTTCATCCCCTTCACTGTTCTACCTGACTTCCCACCCCACTTTTCTCTGGCAGTTATGTTTGTTCTCTGTATTATGAGCCTGTTTCTTTCTTTTTTGCTGTTGTTTGGTTGTTGGTTGGTTGGTTGGTTCATTTGGTTTGTTTTTGGATTTCACATAAACGTGAAATCATATGGTATTTGCCTTTCTCTGTCTGCCTTATTTCACTTAGCATGATACCCTCTGGGTGCATCCATGTTGTTATAGATGGCGAAACTACACTCTTTTTCATGACTGAGTAATATTCTCCTGTATACATGTACCACATGTTCTTTATTCATCCATCTATCAGTAAACAGATTGCTTTCATATCTTGGCTATTGTAAATAACACTGCAGTGAACATAGGGGTGCCTATGTCTTTTTGAATTAATGTAAAATGATAAACTTTCAAAAGGGTAGATTGGAGGGATCTTAAAATAAATTTCACCAGCCTCACAGCTTTGCTTCATTTTTATTAACTACTAACTAAAGGATAAGATGCTCGGGTAGTTCAAAACAACAGATGATTCAAACTTTGTAACAGACGGAAGCCACAAATACCCGGGGATATGCATTTTGTTTATCTCCTACATGGAAGTTGATTGAATCCAGGTCAAGGAGCCAACTGTCCCCTCAGGGAAGCCTATGCCAGAAAGCAAGTAATCCAGTAACAAATGAGGGCACAATACACACGTGAAGCTTTGGGAGTGAGGCATCCAAGTTACACCAGAGCATTTGAAGCATAATACATTTAGAGGTATGTATGCTTGGGGGTGTTAGACATTTGGATTTTACTTTACCTGTAAGGATTTTGTTTCCTCATCCCCTGTACATGCTGAGGCACTGTGAAAAAATAAAGACATAATCTCTCTCTCAAAGTGCCTAATAAGAAAGGTTTTATTAGCACCTCTCTGCCTTTAACTCATTCCTTGCCCCCCCTGCCCTGCTTTGGGCAGCTGAAATGCAGAGGCTACATCTTTCTGACAGTGTAAGCATGGTCATGGAGCCCTTAGCTTCTGTAGAGCTCTGCCCTGAATGCCCTTTCATTTCTTGCCATCGTCACTCGTCACTTCCCAGCAAACCACATCAGTCGCATCTGTCTAGACACGCCTATGACTTAAGTATTAATTAAAGACTATGCATTACTTAACTTTTGGGTAGGAGCTCTAGGAGAATAGGACAATATCTTAAGCTTGTATTGATGGAGCAGCAGTGAGTGTGAGTTACCATGGACTTGATCAGTACTGGGGAGGGCAGTACCAGATGTACGGGTAGAACACCTGCCTGTTGCTTAACGAATGGAGTTTTTGTGACCACCTTATTGCCTCTGTTGTCATCAGAGTGCTTCTTGTGATGGCGTTTGCATGAACACTGGTGAAATTCTTCCCCACGTGTACCCAATGCTTTCATTAGGCATCTCCAAGGAACCTTTACATTTTATTGGATTGCTATACTTACCACTGGTTTAATGAAGCAATAACAAATAACATTTTTTTTAAGTTAAAAGGATCTTATAAGAAAACTACTACAGGAAATAAAATAGATGGCAATAAAAATCTTCCATAATCCAGGCACCTCCTTTCTTTTTATAGATATAGGTGTTTTAAATGACTATGGTTATTTATCTTAGATTTTATATGCTTCCATACCTACCTAGGATTTTTTCAGACTTTTTATATTTCTGAGGTACCTGGGAGGCTCAGTGGGTTAAGCCTCTGCCTTCGTTTGGGGTCATGATCTCAGGATCCTGGAATTGAGCCCCGCATCAGGCTCTCTGCTCAGCGGGGAGCCTATTTCCTCCTCCTTCTATGCCTGCCTCGCTGCCTACCTGTGATTTCTATCAAATAAATAAATAAAATCTTTAAAAAAAAACTTTTCATATTTCTATATGACCTTGCTAACCACAGTTTTATAATTTTAATGGGTGGTAATCTTCTGAAATGTGGATGAATCAAAATATTAAGTCCATTGTTAAGCATTTAAATTGTTTCCAAGTTGAAACTAGTAGAAAATACTGTAGTTGGTATCTTTATTCACATAGCTTTTTGTTCCTATTAAATAATTTCTCTAAACATATAGAAATACAAGAAGTAAAAAGATGTGAATATTTTGCTTGTGCTGTTTTTTTTGTTTTGTTTTTTTGTTTTTTCAAAAAATTGCACCAGTATATAATATTACCAACTTACATAAACTGGTTAAGACTCAGGGTCTTAAAAAAAAAAAAACTAACTAAACAGCTTTATGGAAATGCAATACACATGCCATACAATTCACCCATTTAAAAATGTACTATCCAGGGGCACCTGGGTGGCTCAGTCAGTTAAGCATTTGCCTTCCGCTCAGGTCATGATCCCAGGGTCCTGGGATCAAGTCCCACATCGGGCTCCCTGCTCAGCGGGAAGCCTGCTTCTCCCTCTACCTCTCCCTCTGTCTGCCACTCCCCCTGCTTGTGTGCACTCTCTCTCACTCTGTCAAATAAATGAATAAATTCTTTCTTAAAAAATTTAGAGAAAATGTATAATCCAACAGTTCCTGCTATATTCTCAGAAATGTTCAACTATTGCCACAATCAATTTTTGAACATTTCATTATCCTCCTTAAAAACACCACTCTCATTAGCAATCACCCACCATTTCTTAATTCTCTCCAGCCCTTAGGTAACCATTACATTGTTTTCTGTCTCTGCAGATTTGCCTTTCTGGACATTTCCATAAAAAGGTAGTCATTCAATTGATGGTTTTTGTAACTGACTTCTTTCACTTAGCATAGTGTTTCCAAGTTTTATCCTTCTCATTGCCAAATAATATTCCATTGTATACATATAACACATTTTATTGATCTAGTCATAAGTAGATGGACATCTGGGTTGTTGCTACCTTTTGCCTGTTATGGATAGTGCTGCTATGTACATTTGTGTACAAATTTTGATGTGGATATACGGTTTCATTTCTCTTGGATATATACCTCGGAGTGGAACTGCCTGGGTCATATTGTAATTCTATATTTAACCTTTTGAGGAAACACTAGATTGTTTTCTGAAGCTGTTGTACCATTTTACATCCCCACCAGCAATGTATAAGAGTTCTAATTTCTCCACCTTTGTCAACATTTGTTATTTTCTGCCTTTTTTATTTTAGCCATCTTAGTAGATATGAAGTGGTATTTCACTGTGGTTTTGGTTTACATTTTGCAGGCTCTTTAGATTTTTTTCATATTTTAAATGACCTCTATAGGATTGAAAACATTTTACAAATACATTTTAAAAAATCATTGTAATTTGTAGGGAGCATATGCAAAGCGCCATGGAAATCACAGAAATGAAACAGTTCATAGAATAGGAGGGAAATATGCCATCAGAAATAGATACAAGATAAGAAATGATATACCATGAAAATTTTAAAACTAACATTTGAATAGCAGTTTATAATTACCGAGCACTTATTCACATGTATTATCTTATTTACTCTGAATAGTTATTATTTTAGGTGTTATACAAAGACAACTTCAAGAAAATATAAAAAAGTTGTTTCTAGAACTTCGTTAAGATTAATAAAAATATACTGTGTGTCTGAGGCATTAAAAAAATTTTTAATGTAGAAAATTCTAGCTGACTGAAAATTTGTTTCTGTCTTCACTGATAGCAAATAGAAAATGGCTAAAGGAGTAGCAGAAAGATTTTAATTAAGATTTAATTATTTTATTTTATATTATTTTTTAAAAAAGATTTTACTTATTTATTTGCCAGAGAGAGACACACAGTGAGAGAGGGAACACAAGAAGGGGGAATGGGAGAGGGAGAAGCAGGCCTCCACCAAGTAGGGAGCCCAATGTGGGGCTCTATTCCATGATCCTGGGATCATGACCTGAGCCAAAGGCAGATATTTAACAACTGAGCCACCCCGATGCCCAAGATTTAATAATTTTAAAATAAAAGACTTGTTAAAGTCTTTTATTGAAACTCTTGATTTGCATTTATGGAAATCTACCCTGAATATAATTAAACATGAAAATCAAAAAAAAGGAGAGAAGACCCTACATTAAGGGCTATGGGTTCATATCTTACTGATGTTATTTGGAAGGTGTAACAGAACAACCCTCCTCAAAATAAAACAATTGCTATTTTATTAATACAGAATTTTATTTTTCTTTAATTATAAAAATATTCTATGATCACTATAGAAAAATATAGAGATTTAGAAAGATAGAAAAAGCTTTCTATAGAAAGTTTTTTTCTATAGTAAGATAGAAAACTTTCTATTATCATGACCCATAGAAAAATTACCATTAAATTATACATTTTACTTGCCTAAATGAAATGTTATACCCATGTGAATACATAATTTTTGGCTTAATAGTTTATAAACCTTTTCCCTTGTCTTATGACATTTAATAAATATTATTTTAATTACTATGAACTATTCTGTCTGGAGAACTATCCATCCATTTACTATCATTTATCCAATTTTAGACACTTGTTAATAATTTTTTAGTGTTTTAATAATGTAACAAATGTTTTTGCATAGTATCTTGCAGTTGTAAAGAATTTGTTTATAATGGATTCCTAAGAGAATGACAGTGTCAAAAGTATGACTACTATCTGTATTTTAGTATTATGAAATTATTCCTTTACATTTTATTCAGCGTACTCCCATCAGCAGAGTATCCCTGCACTGATTTTATTTATTTACTCATTTATTTATTCAGCAACTATTTAGTGGGAACTTGTTATGTCCAGGTACCATGTGAAGTCTTATGGCTAACTTAGTAATAGGCACTGCCCAGCTTTTTTAGAGTGCAGTGCCTATTTTCCTGCTCTTTTACCAACATTGCATATTTTCAAGGTTTAATCTTTCTGATTTGATGAGAAAATGTTGTATTTTATTGCTCTTTTGACTTGCATATCTCTCCTTACTCGTGATGTTGAACATTTCTTCATACTCATTTGTCATTTATCTTATTTGCCTTTTGCCCACTTATGTACTAAAGTCTTAGAAAAATATGGAAACTGTCATGGATTTGTATGTCAGCACTTCACGGGGATCTCACAAATCTGATTTGCATGTTAGAGTACTCAGAGACATTTGTTAATTTAATAAAATGTTTTAGGACATTTGTTACTAAACTGAGTACCCATCTTTTTCTTGAATGAAGTCTTGAGGAATCCTCTAGACTGTCTGTAGAATATTTTCCTCCCTGACTTAGGGGTAGGAAATGGGTTGTAGATGATTGAAAGTTATGACAAGTTTGCTAGGTTGTTTGGTTTCTGCTTGGGCTTAATCATAGGTCTCAGGGCATTAGACTGGATAACTCTTTCCCTTTTCTGGGGAAGGATTGATTGTCTGAAGGATTCATATTGGGAGGCAGAGGGGTAATCAATATTGTAGGCTGAGGTCACTGACAGGGGCGAAAGACAATAATGTGTGAAATTTAGGATGAATTGCTTTTTGGGTTCGCTTGGATTTACTAAGACAGGGGAGTTGTTTGGGCAAATGTTGCCTCTTTGGAGTCTCTTTGAAGTGACCATCTAATGAATCAAGGAAAGGGCAGTTAAATCCCTCTCAGTGAGAACATCAAAAGAGGAACAGGATATAGTTACATCAGGAGCCAAGGGCTATCAGTTGACCTTTCTTAAAGAGTGGGGAGAGGAATTTGGGTGGTTGGGAAGGTTTTGTTATATAGAGACCTTTTTTATTCTTTCACCTTATTTTCTTTTTCTCTCTATCCTTAGTATCTCTAGGCCTGTCCTTGCTTAATCATTCCATAGCAGAGTTAGGGAATTCAAAAATAAAAGTAATGTTTTATTAATGACAAAGACTCTTCAAGTGTCTTCTAAGTGATAAGCTCTTAATTTCATCATTCAGGCTCTTTTCTTGAAGAGCAAAGAAAGAAAGATAATCTCACTCTCTTATAAACAGATCCTTGAAGTCATTTCCTTCTCTCTTATACGGAATTATCTCCTTTCTTTACTTGTGGGAGATAAGAGAGACACAGATGATTCACACTTATTGATGGTTTCAGCATATCTTTAAGCCTTATGTAGTTTTCCCCCCTCCATCAAAATTTCTACAAAAGCAGCAACTATTTAGTTGTTCTCTGATTGAGTTTCATACCTCTTCTGTTTTCTTATTACATTGATGAAGATGCCAGTGAGTAAGAACTGCCAAAGAATGAGCAGACAAAAGAAAAATTGGAGGACTTCATTAAAGGATGACAAAAACATGGCACACACCCTACCACTCTTCCCTACTATGTTAGGGAAGGCATTGCTAATCAATCACAAAACTCTTTCCCACTGAGCCTAAACATGGCCTCAGATTTCTTGCCACTGTGGCATTCAAGCCATGGAATCTCAGTAACACGGCATCCAAACTAAAGTCTATTTTATTTCTATTTAAACCTAGTTTCATCTGAGACTAGTTACATAATTTCAGATAATGGTATTACAGATAGAATACTTCAGAAATAAAATGTTGGAAGAAGGGCAGTGAAGAGAGAAGTCTTCTTTGCTGGAAGGATGTTTTAGCAGAAACCTGAGCAATATGAAGAAATCAGTCGTGTGATGATTGGGGAGACAGAATCCCAGCAGAGGAAACACCCATGTAGATGCTGGAGCCTGGAGTAAATGTCTTACTCCAGAACATCCAGAAAGTTGAGGTGGCAGAAATGCATGGGGTAAGGGAGAGGGTAGGAGATGGAGAGAAAGAGTTAGACAAGGTCAAATTAGGTAAGGAATTTCTTTAAGGCCAGGAATTACCTTTTTCATTCTTTTTTCTTTCTTCTTTTAACTGGGATGGAAAGCCATAGCAGGATTTTGATCTGAGGGTCAGTGTAGGATTTTTACAAGATCCCACAGATGTTTTTGAAGAACATTATAGGGGATAGGCGTGGAAGAAGGGAAAAGAATTGGGAGATTACTTTGGTTGGTGAGATGAGATTAGACGGTGCTTAGCCTGGGTGCTAGCAATATGCCAAATGTAGGACTGCCATTTCAAATAAAGGAACAGAAAATGAATTATTTGGTGCTCCCACTCATTAGCAGCAAGTCACTGCAGTGGCTCATACTCTTATTTTAAATGACAGAATGTGAAAATTTGGCGAGGAAGTCCACTTCTATGTAAACCCCCAGTAAAAATCCTACTCCTGAAATACTTGTTAGCTCAGTCAGTCTTCTTTGCTCTTCAGAAGCCATTACTGACAATCTTGTGCTTATTTATAATTTCCCCAAAATGCTAGACTCAAAAGTTTCTATTCTATTATTTGTTTAATGGAATCATTCCAGAGGAAGTTTATCATGAATTGAATATAGTGGTAAGTTCTTCTTGACTGAAAAGTATATAATGAATTCACTTCTGTTCTGAGTATAAATATCACTTAGTTTATGGATCAGTTGCTTTCCTGAAAGATTTGCTTATGAAGTTAATTTTCTTTTTAGTAAATTGGTTTTTCTACTGACATGCATTTTAAATTAGAGCTGTGTTTTCTGGTAGGACAGTAGCCCTGGACATAGTAAAATCACATTCAAGATAACAGCAATCCCCTCATGATAAAAGGCAATTTCCAGATAGTGATAAAATGCAAAAAACAAGTTCCTAAATTGAAGATGATTAGGGTAAATTTTATGTTTGACCAAATAGGTTCACAGTAAAAAGTAACATAAAATATTGTAATTTAGCTAAACCAAACATTCTGAAAAGATCCTGATTCTCCTAATATTCTGTGTGAAAACATGAAACTCATTTTGGTGGCTTAGGATTTTTATTGTTGTTTTTTGTGTCATTTGGGGCACATTATATTTTGAAGGGTGAATGAAAAACAGAAAACCTATTTCAAAAGGAATACAGTAGAATATAAACCATTCATTTGAACTTGAAAGCAAACCCTTTGGAGATATGTTCTATACCCTTCCTCCTTTTGGCTGTCCACAGTGTCTAACTCAGCACCCAAGCAAGAGGAATAATTTTTAACAGTAAGGGTGTCTATGGTGTTTACAGCATTTAGCTTCTCACCTTTTTCTTTCATACATTGAAAGAAGCTGAGAATGGAGCCTGACATGGGGCTCAATCTCACAACCACAAGGACACGACCTGAGCCAAAATCAAGAGTTGGACGCTTAGCCAGTTGATCCACCCAGGCATCCCTAATATCTCTTTGTAATAGATCTTGAATAAGAAAATGATGATTCTTCTAGGACAGAGGCACAAAAAACAATTTTTTTTAAAGGATAGAACACATGTAACTTTTTAGAAGGGAAGTCAGCAACCTTTTGGTGTAAGGAGCCCAATAGTAAATATTTTTGACTTTGCAGTCCCCAAGGACCCTGTCGTTGCTTTTCTTCCCCCTCCTCTCCCATTTTTATTCCCTCATCCTTCTCTTTCTCCTTCCCCTCCTTTAAAAATGAAAAAAAATGTAAAACCCATTCTTAGTTCATAGGCTCTACAAAAATAGCCTGTGTGTTGTATTCGGCCATTGGGCCACAACAATTAACCCCTGTGGCAGGTGTAGATTCCCAAATAGTTCTGCAAGGATGTATTCCAATTTTCTCCTCTACCAGGAATCTTGGAGAGAATTTATTTCATAGTAGCTTCCTTGTATTGCTTTAATATTAATATGAGGACATTTGTTCTATAGTATTTGTTCTATACTATTTTCCCAAAATATGTTGCTTTACATTTATTACTGGGTGGGTTTTTTTTTTTTTTTGACTATAGGAGTTTAATACTCTAGGTCCCATTCAAAATATTCTATGAAAGACATTGATTTTGTTAGGCACTGAAATAAAATACATGTATCTCTAATGTATAAGAACTTGAAACGACCAAGTTGTACTCTTAGCTTCCTGTCTAATGAAACCAAGACTATATTCCTGAGTAGAAACAAATTCTGCTTGGGTCACTAAGATCCAAGCCCAAGGTTGCAAGGATTGGAGGCAAAAATTATGCAAGTGATTTATTAAGTATAGTGTTGTGAAGGACTACTCTACCTTTGGCTCCCAGGCTTGTGTGTTCTGAGAGGAATGGCATCATATTTTTCCTAATAATTGAAAGCATATACTCCATTCTTGGGGTGATTACATAGATTCGTCCCCACTATCAAAGACTTGAAAGATGTAGGGATGGTGATTTATACCATACTACCATTTAAATTCTCTTTTGGCTAGTGAGAAAACAGCTTCTAGAGAATGACTGGATTCTTACAAATTTAATTACATGGGATGCAATTTGCAAGTGCTGTTTCAGATATGGTATACTTACTGAGTATATCAACATAGCCTCTGGGAGCTAATGTGCACTTATTGATTTAGAAAATGCTTTATTTTCATGCCAGTCAGTTCATCTTCATCTGCAAGGGACAGCAGTATACCATCATTGTCTTACTTTAGGGCTATGACAATTTACCTTTTCTCTATCATAATATAATCTGAAAGGAGTTTGATCATTTTAATTTCTCTCAAAAGATTACACCGGCCCCTTACATTGCTGCTGTTATTCTGACTGGATATGGAGAGCATCAGGTAGAAAGCACCCTAGACACTTCAGTAATATACAAACATGCTACAGGGTAAGAAATAAACATCATGATCCCAATGACTCTGTCAGTCAGAGTCCTGCCGGAAAATAGATGGTACATTCAAAAGGTTTTAAACTGAAAATAACTTAATGAAGAGATTATGTCCAGACCAATTAAGAAAACTGGCTTGGGCTTGTGAGTTTCCCAGAAAATAGCAACAGCAAAAAGCCAGCCCTAGGCCTGAAGCAGGGGAAGGATGGAGCAGTATTATAGGAAGCTGGTAAGAACTGGAGCACAGAAGAGGGTTAGGTAGCCAGAGATAGGGTTGCCGAAGAAAAGAGCCACCACCAAAATCTTGATCCAGTAGGTACGGGTGACAAACCTCTTTCTTCTTTCTTGCTTTTTATGTTAGACATTGTTCTCAGCTGACTTGTGATCGCTGGTTGTACATGCTTTTAGTCTGGGGACTAAAAAGCTGACTGAGTGCCTGTGAAAGGGTATTGGATTTGAGATTCACTGTGGGGTGATATGGAACAGCAGTTTATGGAGGATCTGGAGGCAGAGTCAATGTCTCGAGCTAGTCCTGTTTCTCCCAGAATAATATCCCAGTACCTGCCTACCCTAGAGACTAAAAGTGGTCTGGAAGCCTAGTGGGGCAACAAAAGCTAAGACCTTAGCATTTAGGATTCAAGAAGAAAATGGTTACTGAATCCTCTGTTTTCTATGCGTTCACCATGCATCAACCATGCCTGATATCCCCTAGTCTAGGGAATAAATGTTAAGATGTTGACCATTGTGGAACAGGGGACATCACTCAGTGTTATTTAAGGCTATAAATTTTCCTCTGATCACCACTTTAGCTATAGCTCAAATATTTTCTAATTTCCCTTATGATTTTTTTTTTTTACCTATGAAGTTACTTTTGAAGTGTGGTGTTAATTTCCAAATATTTGGAATTGTCTAGATAGTTTCCAGTTATTGGTATCTGAATTGAATTCCATCTGTCAGTGAACATATTTTTTATGATATTGATCCTTTCAGATTTATTAATGACACATTATATAGATGATTTTGATAAATTCCATATGCACTTGAAAAGAATATGTATTCTGTAGTTATTGGATAACATATCTTATAAATATCAATTAGGTAAAATTGATACTAATGTTGTTTAGTTCTTCTATATCCCTACTGATTTTCTGTCAACCTGTTCTATTAACTACTGAGACAAGAGTATTGAAATCTCCAAATATAGTTGTGAATACATGCATTTATCCAGACCAGTTATGATAGTTTTGCTTATGTATTTTGAAGTTCTGTTACCAGGTACAAATGAGTTTAGGATTGCTATTTTTTTCTGATAAGTTGACTGCTTATCATTATGAAACTTCTCTCTTTATCCCTGGTAACATATTTCATTTCAGAGTTTATTTTTATTTGATATTAATATAGCCACTCAAGCTTTCTATAATTAGTGTTTATATATATAACTTTTTCCATCCTTCTACTGTTCACTTATTTATAATTGTATGTATAAAATGAGTTTCTGGTGGATACCATTATAGTTGAGTCTTGCTTTTTCACCCAGTCTGAAAAACTCTGACTTTAAATTGGCGTTGTTAGATGATTTATATTTAATCTAACTATTAATGCAGTTGAGATTTAATCCACCTTGCTTTTGTTTTTGTTCTGTTTTACATGATTTTCTATCTTCTTTTAGATTAAATACTTTCTAGGATTGCATATTATATCTGCCATTGGAGATACCATTTTTAAAAACTGTTAACTCTATAGTTTATAATATGCAACTTTAATTTATTACAGTCTCTTTTGAATTATACTGCTTCACATAAATGTCTGACTCTTCCCACAGAATATTTTCATTTCTACTTCTTGGATGTGCTGCTATTGTTATCAGCCATCTCTTAACCACATATGTTATAAACCACACAATATATTATTTTTATTTTAGTTAGTTATATTTTTAATAACTTTAATTATGAGAAAAATGTCCTGTGTATTAGCTTACGTTTTAATAATTTTTGGTATTTTCAAATTTTCAAAAAAGATTTATTTATTTGTTTTAGAGCAAGTAAGGGGAGGGGCAGAAGGAGAAAAAGACTCAAGCCAACTTCACACTGAGCACAGAGCCAGATGTGGGGCTCAATCTCAGGACCCTGAGATCATGACCTGAGCTGAAACCAAGAGTCTAACACTCAACCAACTGAGCCACCCAGGTGCCCCTCTTCTGATTTTTTTCCCGTTTGCCAGGAAAAAAAAAAAAAAAAATTATGACTTCCTGTGGTCTATGTCAGCTGAAGATGAATTGTCTGGCTTTTAATCGTCTGAAGAAATCTTTGTTTTCCTTTCAGTTTGGAAGATATTTTTACTGCAAGTCATACTCTAGATTGACTCCTACCTTTTAGTTCTTTGAGTTGTCATTCCAATGCCTTCCAGCATGCATGTTCAGACAAGAAGTCTTTAATTATTATTCTTTTCTTCGGTTTCCTATATAATATTATTTTCTCTTGCTATTTTTATAATATTCTTTTTTATCACTGGTTTTCTATAACTTTATTTATAGTTTTCTTTATGTTTATCCTCTTTAAGATTCATAAAGCTTCTTATGATCTGTGGGTTTATACTTTTTATTAAATTGGGAAAATTTCAGCCAGTATTTCTTTAGATATTTTTCTATCTCCCTAGACAAACCCCTGCTTCTAATTTTACATATATTAGATTGCTTGATATCTTCCCATTGGTCACTGAGCCCTATTATTTTTAGCCTAGAAATCACCTCTTTGCTGTATATCTTTGCTGTAAAGCCAGGAAATTATGAGGCCTATTTTATTTCTTGAACCTCTATCAAGGATTATATTATGGCACTGCCTACTATCAAATACCTAATAATAGCTGTTGCCTATATTTTGTTTAGTTTCTAGTTGTTTATGGCAGGAGGTTAATTCTAGGCTCTGGGTTCAGGACCCATTCACCTACATACTGACTCTGGGTCAAGTTAATTCTCTATTTCATTACTTTTGTCACCTTAAAAACAGGATTACTTTATATCAAACTTATAGGATTATTATGAAGATTCTCAATAACGTGTAATGTATATAAAATCTGTGACACATAGTAAATGTCCCACATGAAGGACATTACTCACCCTTAAGAAAATCAGTTTATGGGGAGAGAGGGTGATGTCAGGCCTTGGCTGAGGTTGTTGGGATAAAGTGCAGGGCTGCTCCTTAGTACTAATGGCCAGTGGAGGAAGGGAGGTAGAAAAACTCTAGTGCCTAAGACACTTGGCAAAAGGGTGCCCTAGTTAGTAGCGCTCTTGGAGAACTCCTCACTTTAGTTTCAAATCCCTGGGTGGTCAAGATAATTTCCAAACCTCTCTGGTTAAAGGGACAAAGCCTATTGGTAGACAAATAAGTCAATACCATTAGCTCTGTGAGGTCAACTGTTGGTCAGAACAGCCTGGATGGAACCAAGGCTAGGGTGGGAATTGACTGTGTTATGTACCTGTGTGTCTCCGAATTAAACATCAGAAAAATCTTGATCAGCTTTGAAGGATCAGTATGTTTCCTCTTTATTATTATTATTTTAAAGATTTTATTTGTTTATTTGAAAGGAAGATGGAGAGCATGAGGAGAGGAGCAGAGGGAGAGGGTCAAGCCCCCTCCCCACTGAGCATGGGGCCTGAGGACGCCGGGCTCCACGTGGGGGTCTACACCAGGTTCCACCCCTCGGACCCTGAGATCAGAGCCTTAGAGGAAACCTTAGAGTCAGTTGCTTAACCAACTGCACCACCCAGGGGCCCCTCTTCCTTTTGGTGATGGAAGTGAACTAACTGAATGCGTTTTCATTCTTGCTTTGTTTGCCAAGACACTCAAAGTCATATCGTGTTCTTAATCTCTTAAATGTTTACCCTTAATATTGGCATATGTGCCTTCTTTCTTCCTTTGTCTCAATCTTGTTATGCATATTCATGTTTTGTGACCCTCTGAAGATCATTTCTTTTTGGAAAAAGATTTTTTAAAAAATATTTATTATATATCTTATAATCCAAGCCTTTATGTCTTATGGGTTTTTTTTTTTTTCTTTACTATACCTCCTTAGCTATTAAGACATTAGTAATTATGTCATATCTCTTCAAGAGTTGGGTTTGCCATGGCTATAACTCTTCCCGTGATAACTGGAACAATGTGACATAAAACAGAAAAATGTGATTCAAATTTATTTAGAGTGAATGCATTAAGAAATGTCTTCTGTATTCTTGTTCTTCACTTCAATAATATTTTTGTTAATAAGCAAGTATATTGCTTATCATCAAACATACCAACATTTTTTGATAATAGGCATTTAAACCACCAACACCTGATTTCCTTATCATTGCCTGTCTGAGAATGGATAGAGGTTGTTAATACCTCAGGGCACCCTACAGCCTTCCAAACTTGATCTTTTCGTGATCTTTTCTGCAACAAACCTTACTTAGAAGCATCTGCTCCTACCTTCCATCCATTCGAAAGCAGAGTGACTCAGCATCACTTATGCTCCTCTAAATACATGCCCCTGTTTTTCAGGTGTTAAAATATTCAGTATGACTATAGCCACAAACAAGTTTCCTGACTTGAGCAATATTTGTCTCTCATTTAACACCTGTATTCTTTGCAGGAAAAGAACACGGAAAGCAGTTAATGTAATAATAATGATCATAGAAATCCATATTTATGTACCTCCTTAAAAAGCTATTTTATTTTAAAGCTAGGCCTATGAAGAGTTTCATTCATGGCCCGAGGCGCAAGTGTTTGACCTTTAAGGAAGATGTGTCATTGAATGTCATTTCTGAGGAAATGCCCTGAGGGCTGCTCTTTTGGGAGATGATCAGCCACTTGGAGCTCTTGCATTTGATGACGCGAATTCTATTTTTAGGACTTAAGCAGATTTGGGATCTGCTGCAGTGGAGGGCTACCATGAATTCTTATGAGCTTAATTTTTTTCTCTTTATCTTCCTGGACAAAAAATAGTCTTTAACATGAGTGTATGATGTTTATTATGCCCTGTATACGGGTTTCTTATTTAAAATGGGGATTTGTTTGCATCCCCCACCAATCTGTCACCCCCAGCCCAGGTAAAGTTTCCTGGAAGAAAAACAATTTTGAACACAGCTCACTATCAGGCATATTTTAAGTCAATATGATGATTTTTAAAGATTTTATTTGTTTATTTGAAAGAGAGAGAGAGAGAGAGAGTATGAATAGGGGGGAGGGGCAGAGGGAGAGGGAGAAACAGACTCCCTGCTGAGCAGGCTCCAACCCAGGACGCTGAGATCATCACCTGAGCTGAAGGCAGATACTTAACTGACTGAGCCACCCCAGGGGGGGGGGGGCACCATATTATTTTCATTTTATTAATGAGGAAATAAAGATTCAGAGAAGTTTAGTAATTCCAGTAAGTTTAAACAATTAGTAAAGGTCATGGTAATTGACAGGAATCCCACCTGTCAACTTCTACTTCTTACTCAGACTTAAGTGTTCTCTCATGTGTGGATTGACAATCATGTTCTCCAAATAACATAAAAGATTTCCCTGGAACCTGGATGTTAGTTTGCTTTTGCCACTAGGTGGACATGTTGGAGATATCGCAATCTTCCTGGGGTTCAGTTTCATCAAATATAAAATGAGCAGATAGGAGATACACAAGATCCCTTCTAATTCTAAATTTTGTTTCATTTCATTTGAATTTAAGCATAACTTTAGAAATTTGAGCATTGCATTTGTTTGATGGATGTGGATTCTTTATTCATAGATTCTGAAATAGACATATTCTGCTCCCCATTCCTTCCTACTTCCTGATCTCCCCAAAGCCTTCTCCTGCCTCTGTACACCTTCCAGCACAATCAATCTGTTTTTGCTCATAAATCCTCCCTTGGTGTAGACAGTGAAATGTCTTCAATGTGTACTTCTCTCAAGGAGTTAGACGTGGAGGTGGATAGGTAAGGTGCATTCTCCAAATTACAGTTACCTATCTGCTTAGTGACATTGTATCACTTAACATCATAAGGAATGAAAATGCAGCAAGGGGATTGGCAAGTGTAGATCTGAAATTGACAGTTACGAGCCATGAGGCTACTTTTACCAAAGCTCTGTCTCCCTGGATAAAGACATGAATAATTACACACAGGCACACACCCTCTTTATAAGTCCTTAACAATGTCACTTTCCATTAGCTACACAGCTAGATTGCTGTCTCTCTTGCTTGTAAGTAAATGTTTGAATAACATAATAGAAGACAACCTGTCTACCTTTACATATCAGTTCTGATATTCACGGTTGAGAAAATTTCACCTCTTTGGATTTATTTTAAGTCAATATGATGAATGGCCTTGGGAACTATAGCATAGGAGGAAAAAACTCAAGAGAGTCTCAAGCTAAGGGTTTTTTTCCCCCCTTCTCCTTTTGGAAGCATAAGCACTTCATCATTGTTGTCACAGGGAGAGCTCAGTGTGACAGGAAAATTAAAGGAGGAGAGCTGAAAGGCACTGTAATTTTATTCCTTGGGGACTTCTGTCCAGATCTGATTATTTGGTGTGTTTGCAAACTTCTCTTTGGAAATGGATTTATACATATGTTTTATATGTGTGTATATCTATATACCAATATATGTATCTCTCTCTATATATATCTATATCTATATAAATAGGGGCATATAAAAAAATAAATAGGTGCATAGATATAGATATATAGATATTCTTTAGATAATTAAAGACCGTGCCTGCTAAATAAGATTAATTTTTCTAATGAAATGCAGTTTGTGTGTGAACCTTAATATGAGTGAGGAAATGGGTATGTGATGAGTTTTTGCTTGATTTTCCAAAACCTGATATATCAGCTAATTATTTTTAGTAGGTATTACAAAAAATATATATATTGTAGTCATTAAGCCTTCTCAGCTGAAATGGTTTCAAGTTTTTAATAGACCCAGTGCTTCCGATGGAGACAGATGATGATCCATTAGGCAGCTATTTTGATAAATAAACCCCAAATCTCAGTGGCTCACAGCAAATATTTATTGTTCTCATCCATCGTCTTAAGGGTTGGTTGGCAGTCATTCACTTGATGTGATCTGGGTTCCTTCCAGGCAGCAGGACTATGTCTGGGGTCTTCTCTGTGTGTCTCATTTGGGCTCCCTAGCACATGCTTGTCACATGGTGATGGCAGAAACACAAAGCAGGCGGAAAACCACAAAATGCCTCTTAAGGCCTAGACTCAGAATTGGCATCTTGTCACATTGCCCACATTCAGTGGGCTACAGCAAGACACAAGGCCAAGATCCAACATCCATGGACCAGGGGAAATACACAGCATCTATGCCAGGGGGTGGAGCTCCAAATGCAACTGGAAAAGGCCTTGGGTGCATAATCATAATGCAGGCAGGAAGTAAAGAAGTGGAAACAGTGATCCTCAGGTAGGGACACTTATTCCATTTCGGAAAGATGAGCTACGGAGACTGCTTCCAGTTTTAAACAGCATGTTATCTTTCCTTTGTCTGCTTCTCTTGTATTGATCACTGACAGCAAAATCCCAGTCTGATGTTGTAGGTTAGCATCAGGAAGTGCAGCTCATCATTTGAATGGTTGGGAAAAGCACAGACTTTCAAAGTGGTCCAAAGGTAAGTGGCCCTTCCTGTGCTGTGTCCGTGCTATATGTTGTATTAACAGTGGTCAGCTGTAGCATTAACCTGTGTGCACGTGTGGTTCCTCAAGCTATTGAAATGTCTTTGCCACATCTTTGAGAAACAAAATAATCAATAAATATGGAGCAGAAAATGGACTTCTAATAGGCACACAGAAGGGAAAAAACATGATTAAACTGAGGAGACCATTCTCCGGTTTTTGCAACAATGTTCAATGAAAATATAACACCTCAAAAATCTCTTTGTGACATAAAATTAGATGACATCTGACTATTTGACAGAATATACTTACCTAATTTCAGGTAACTTTTTTCTCTTTATTAAAATTTATTCCATTGAAGAGAATAGTGTGGCCACTACCTAGGCTAATCAAGATGGGCATGTGCTTTATTTTTGGCTGTTCGAAAAGCTTGTGTTTGTATTATTAAAACTCTCCATTCAAAGACTTACTTTGTATGCTGGTTATGTCCTTTCTAATGGCGAATTTGTCATTTGCGCCTATTTGTCAGACTTTCGAGAATAACTATTTTGTTATTTCTGCCCTTGGTCCTTTCCTGTCCCGATGATCTTTACCAAAACGACTACACATCACCGTTATACCTTGTGTATTTCCTTCACAGGGATATTGTCTGGTTAAATATTAGATGTTAGAAATTGGCTCTTTAACATGAAAATGATCTCCAAAATGAAGTTACTTCTCTTTGGTTGTGCTTCAACTTGGTGCTCTTTCCTCTGCATAAAGAGGAAATTGGATCGTGCCGCACACCTTACCAGTGAAGTGTTGGATAGCCACTGTAGGGTGTGTGAGTATGTTGACGTGGGCACCTGCGCTTTATCCAAGGATGCCTAGATCCTTGTTATTGTGGGAATTTCTCACTCTCTTCCACCAGAATGATGAACTTCCGGTCACCAGACGATGTCCCTCTGATGCTCTAGATGTCTTGCCTTAGGTGTTGTACATTATGTTGTTTGTGATATACAGACTACGTTTTATGTTGTTTTCTTTCTGTGTAAACTTTACCTAGAGTCAGCCACTCTCCCAAGATCAAAATAAAAAGTGGAGGGATTTAAAAAGAGGCATGGGATTAGTAACTCACACATTTCTGAAGATGAGGTAGCCCAGGGAGGGGACGCCATAAATTTTAAACAGGTTGATTTCCTCTTTCTTGCCATTTATAAACAGAAGTATTCTAGGAGGGAGATGAGCCTTGTAAATGGAAGTTAAACACACCCTGAGCTTTAATCTCTCTTTAATCTATTAAAAGCACGGCCGGCTGGCACTACCTTCTAGTAGTGAAGGTGTCACCGGTGATCTCAGGGTCATCATGAGAATAAAGGGGAGGGGCTTAGCAAAGTGTTCCTCTCTGAGGTTCTTTAAGCCCTTTCCGGTGTCTTCAGAGCAGGACTGGGCACACTCTACAGCACGTGAAGTCCTAAGCAAAAGCCCAGGGGACAGTCTGTCTCAAGAGAGTAGGTAGCAAAAGGGCAAGAAAGGGTGAGGCCAGGTGAATAAAAAGGTCCTCATTTAAGACATCTGGCTTAAATGAAGGAAGAGCGTGGTTATAACTTTCTGGATACCCTATGTCTGCAGAGGATACACCTGAGGTCTTGGATCCTTATTTTCTCAATGCCTGCAGAATAGTGTTTTGTCAACAGTCTCCCAGAGGCCAACTGTGGAGACAGTGTGACCTGTATCACCTTTCACTTTGAAGTGTGATTGGAAACCAGCCAACCAAATAAGAAAGCACAAGGCAAAACCTTGGCTGTTTTCAAATTTTCTTTCTCCTAAAATTCTACTCTAATCTATTTTTTTTTTAATTCTACTCTAATCTAAAGGAGAAGAATGTTATCCCACAGTCCTTTTGCTAGCTGACTTATCACAGCTCAAGTAACTTGGTACATCAGGTTTTCAGTATGGCAAAAGTTGTTGGCTAGCTTTGGGCTACTATCAGAGACATTATCATAAGGATTATGTGTAATAAATGCCCTATCATATATCCAACAGTGATCTCTATGGCAAAGTGCACTGAGCCTGAACCCTTCTGCCTGGTTGCTTAATATTTTGCCAAGGTTGCTTACCAGGAATGAAAAGAGGCCTAGGAACTTGAGAGTTATGTGGGACTTTAAAAAGGTGATCTAATCTAGAGTTTTCCAAGCTTTGTTCCAGTAGAACACTAATAGCTTCCAAAATGTTTCACGGGGATCCTTTAAATGGATTCTGTGGTCCAATAAGTTTGAAAAACACTATTATGCAGAGCTAAGCTGCTTTCCTAAAGGGGGTTCCCAAGTCTTAATTACACTAATGTGAATCATGGCTCTAAGGGGTACAGCACGCAGCTTTTCTCACATTTAAGCTTTTCTCACATTTATGACCATGAAGTCTTTTGTTGTGCAACACGCATTGCCATTTCAAGTATGCCAGGCACAAGCCACCTCATCTAGTTATTAAGATCATGGCCTCTAGTGTTTAACTGCCTGGCCTCAATTCCTGGCTTTTCCATGTATTGACTTTATGATCTGGAGCAAATTGTCTTAAGCTTTTTGGGCTTCAGCTTCCCCATCTAAAATGGGAGCACTAATGAGGCCTTCCCATAGAGCTCTCTTACAAATTAAAGAACAGGGCTGAGCGCAGCACCTGGCACATCCTTGACTATTACCATCCCAACCTAGTTTGGGTAAAAACTGACATAATACCCACATTCCGGTGATGAGAAAACGCAGTCCCACACATTTCACTAATGCAGTGTCACTCATTCAACCAAGTGACCCAGTGCTGATATGAACTACGTGTGATCATTCTGCCCCCAGAAATGAAGGTGACCGTGCTGCATTTCCTGCTCTGGAAGGACACACACTTGTGTGACTAGTGACTTGGCTCAGGCAACACCTTTTAGCAGTGACTCCAACAGCTCAGCCCTCCTGACTTCTGTCCTCCAGGTCTTCCTCGAATTCTCTCCTGAAAGAGAATGTTCTGTATAGCCTGCATTGGTAAGCAAGGATAGTGAACACAGAGTATAGCTAATAGACTTCTCTTTTTAAACTGGGTATGAGGGCAAATGTTTTAAATTCTTCGTTAGTGGGGCGCCTGGGTGGCTCAGTGGGTTGGGCCGCTGCCTTCGGCTCAGGTCATGATCTCGGGGTCCTGGGATCGAGTCCCGAATCTCTCTAGGCGGCACTGCTGCCTGCTTCCTCCTCTCTCTCTGCCTGCCTCTCTGCCTACTTGTGATCTCTCTCTGTCAAATAAATAAAATCTTTAAAAAAAAAAAAAAAAAAAAAAATAAATTCTTCGTTAGTGCAATCCAGAAAGAATAATCTAGGCAAGCACTTTTGGAAGAGAGCAAACTCTAAAAATAACAATCTAGAAAGGAAGAAAAGCGGTAGTATGAAATGGCCCACGTAGGAATCCCCAGATATGGCTGGCTTGATGTTTTTCTAGCTTCTGTGTCACCGATGGTCTTCTCTTCTTCTGTCTAGGCATCTCCTCCGAGGGCTTCCCCCGGGACTGCGTCAGTGAGCAGACAGCAACTAAAGACCTTCCCCCCAAAGATGGAGGTGCCTGGTTCCTGGGCTATCGAGCAGGACCGGCCTGTCCGTTTCTGCTCCACGAGGAGAGAGAGAAGCCAAACAAAAGTGAACTGTACTTGGATCTCCATGTAAGTAGAAATCTTTGTGCTTGAGCTGTAATTCTTTGCAGTCAACAGAAATGCGTTGTATGCAAATTGCGTTTGTAAAACTGTCAAAGCTGCATTTTGTGTGGGGGTTATTATCAAAAAATCAGTCGGCTACAGAGTATGGAGACACCTCAGTGGTCTGAAATGTGTGCACTGGGTTGTGACTCTGTTTATGGTTTGCCTGTTTTCAGGGTGCTCTCGCCATGTTAGCTTTACTGCCTAGACCTTGGGGTGGGAGTGACTATTTACTGTTTTTCGCTTCTTAATATCACTTTTCTGAAAATTTGAAAACATACGTTTGAGAGTATTCTCCAGAGTCATCTAAATAGCCTGTCTCCCTCACATGTTCCCAAACCTTTCGTTCTGTCCAGCTGCTCAAATAACAGGTGAGCAGGTTGGTAGGAAATCTGAAAATACAAGATGACCCGTTTAGAAAACAACCTTCTCCCTCCTCGTTCATCCAAGTATTCATTGACCCAGAACCGTCAACTCCACTATACAATATGGTGGGCTGGGTTGTATACGTCCACATTGTAGAAGGACTGATAGATTGACCAGACTGTCGTCATTGTCACTACCCCTCTCCATCTCTCCGTTTCTTTTCAGAGATGAGGGTAAGCATTAGAAATCCAAGAAGGCTTTTTCTGCTTTCTTTCCTTCTTTTTTCTTCCTTTCCTTTCTTCCTTCCTTCCTTTTTTCTTTTCTTTCTCCAACCCCCCCCCAACTTTTTCTTCTTTGCCATTAACTTTAATGCTCATTGACAATCTTGTGTCCTTGATTCCTTCCGATACCTTCCAGTTCATCACTCTCAGGCTCAGAGGTTTGTCTTTGATGAACATGGTTAGATCTGTAATGTTTATGTGAGTGGAGATTTTCTCAAGCAACCAAGACCAAATGAACCTTGCACTTTTCGTAACCATCATGGCATCATCACGGGATGTCCTTTTAGAAAAGCATTCGACATCCCTTGTAAAAGGAGGTTTGGAATGAAGCCGAAAGCTGCCAAATCTAAAGCCCTTTGTGAGATGAAATGGAAACTTGTAATATTTGTTTTTGTCTCCCTACCTTCAAAGTTAGGCTGTACATCTTAAGATGTGGTCAGTGAAAGAAGTGTAACAGTGACATCTGTTGGTCAGATTACTTTAAGTTGTGCTTGCTGCAACAGGTGACTTGGGGTCTGAAAGTGTTGAAGGGAGTTTTCCTTTTCTTGAGTTTGACTTTTTTTTTTTTAAGTTTTTATTTATTTACATAACCTCTATAACCAATGTGAGGCTCAGACTCATGACCCTGAGACCAAGAGTCACATGCTCCTCCCACTGAGCCAGGCAGGCGCCCCTGAAATGGATTTTGAAAGACTACTTTCTTTTTCTTCTGTGTTTTAAAAAAATTGTGTTTATTGTGTTTTTTTTTTTTTTAAACACTTTGGCTAAACTATGTATTTTTGGTTTTCATTCTCCCCTGTGAGGGAAATTATCTCTTATTTTTATTTATTTCAATTATAAAAATCATAACAATCCCTTTATAAAATTTGAAATATGTAGTAAAATTGAGAGAAAAGAAATAACTTTCAGCAGCCAGTGACAACTGTTAATCTGATAAATTTCCTTCGTATTTTTCACCATAGGTGACTTATTCTAAATGAGGGTTTGTTTTAACATATAAACATAGATTTTATATGTTTCCCTCTTTTTTCTTTTTTTCTTTACCTATTACTTTTACATTGCTTATCCATATTATTATGTATTCTTTCTAGATGTGTTTGGTTTTTTTTTTTTTTTTTAAGATTTATGTATTTATGAGGGAGACTGAGAGAGAGACCACAAGCAAGGGGGAAGAGACAGAGGGAGAAGCAAGCTTCCTGCTGAGCAGGGAGCCCGATGTGGGGCTCCATCCCAAGACCCTAAGATCATTACCCAAGCTGAAGGCACACACTTAACTGACTGAGCCACTCAGGAACCCCTCTAGATGTGTTTTTTTTTTAATTAATATTTTTATTTTTTTATTAATATATAATGTATTCTTAGCCTCAGGGGTACAGGTCTGTGAATCGCCAGGTTTACACACTTCACAGCACTCACCATAGCACATACCTAAGTGGATATATAATTGTATCTCAAAAATTTTTTAAATCATTGCTCTATTATTTGATGTTTATTTTGTTTTCAATTTTAGAATAGTCCATAATTTGGAGATAAATAGCACTACCAAGCATATAATTTTTCCCGTACCCCTTCCCCATGCCCCCAATATTTAGGACTATTTCTTTAAAATAAACTTGGGATTACTGTCTATAAATATATTTAGGCTTTTGATACATATCACTAAAAAGGTTTATTTTCTGAATCAGCATTCATTGGTTTATAGATTTATATATTTATAATATTTATTATATATGTTATATAAATTATATATAAAATAATTATGTGTATATATAATAAAAATATAAATATTTATGTTTCTTAGTTTTCCATTAATTATAATTTTTAAAAATTGGGGTAGTTTATTTTTTTAAAGATTATATTTATTTGAGAGAGAGAAAGAGAAAGAACAAGCAGGGAGATGGGCAGAGGGAGAGGGACAAGCAGACCCCCCACTGAGCAGGGAGTCTGACACCTCAATCCCAATCCTGGGGCTCCTATCTGACCCAGAGGCTCAATCCCTGGATCAGGACCTGAGCCAAAAGCAGACGCTTAACTGACTAAGCCACCGAGAGGACTTGGGATAGTTTCTTTAGATTACTTTCTACATCAGTTGTTTTTACACCTTGAGCCATGAGAATCCTCATCTCCAAGTCCTTTGCTGTCTTCAGACAGTACAATTTAACTCCTGTGTTTTAAATATTGACATTATAAGTAAGATATCCATTTGAATGAGTTCTAATCATTTAGTAAAAGTTTGGATCACAACACCCACAGGGATGGGGGGCGGGAGCGGCTGTGGTTTGAATAGTAAGGTCAGTGAGGCATGTACTGCTGTGTGATATTTTGATTAGTTTTAAATGTTAGGCAGGACTGCTCTGTTTTCAGTTCTGGACCTGATTTGCAGCCATCATTATCAGGAAGGTACTTTCCTCAGCCATTTTCTATAGATACGCTGCTTCTCATTAGTATGCAGGGATGATAGCTTAAACATTTAAGAATTAGTGGGAATTTGACACCCAGAAATCAGAATAGTCACTGGCATTCAGCTGGGGCTGCTCTTAAGTTCTCTAATTTAGCTGGGCATTAATTTAGTTTAGTTTTTTGGGTTTTTTTTGTTTTTTAATAGAACCAAAAAGAAATATTTTAGACCTTGGGGCCCATTAGTCTATACTGTAACTACTCAACTCTGGTGATAAAAACAGCCATAGAGGAGCGCATGAGTGGCTGAGTTGGTTGGGCATTGGTCTTTGGCTTGGGTCCTGATTCCGTGGTCCTGGGATGGAGCCCTAGTTCAGGCTCCCTGCTCAGTGGGGAGACTGCTTATCCCTTTCTTCCCTGCTACTGCTCGCTCGCTCTCTTTCTTTCGCTATCTCTGTCTCTCTCTCCAATAATTAAATAAAATCTAAAACAACAAAAAAGAAAACAGCCATGGAGAATACATGCATGAATGAGTGAGTTTGTGCTCCAGTAAAAGTTTATACATACTGAAATTTGAATTTCATCTTATTTTCACATATGAAGAAATATTCACCTTTTGATTTTTTCCCCCCACCATGTAAAAATGTAAAGATCATTCTTAGTTTATGAGTCATTCAAAAACGGGCCATGGGCCAAATTCGCAGTTTGCCAACCTCTGCTGTAGACCAAGAGATGGAGGTCTCCTTCATGTTCTCAGCTCAGCCGCTGACGAGCTATGGGTCTGTGGGCACTTGCTTACCTTCAGTTTCTTTATCAACTGTGTTTTGACAGAATGGAGAGGAGCAGGAACAGATGAGACAAAGTGCTATAATATCAAATCTCCTGGTTCTGTTATAAGAGCATAAGGCAGCCCAAGCAGTGTTAATATATGGGGAATGGGAATTATTTAAAGAAAACAAATAGAACTTAATATCACAACGTGATATTAAGTCCTAATGTGACGAACCATGTCACAACTCTGATCGCAAGGCCAAAATTTGTCTCCTAACACTGTTGGAAGGCTCATACAACTTTCCGTCTCTCCAGTGCTCTCCTTCCCTCCTCCCCCAGTTTTCTTGAGGTACCCTGACATATAATATTGTATCAGTTTCCAGCATACAACATAAAGATTTGATGTATGCATATATAATGAGATGATTTCTGTAACAAGTTTAGTTAACATCTAGCACCTCACATAGTTCACATTTTTTAAGGACTACTCTCTTTGCAGCTTTGAAATATGCAATACAGTATTGTTGACTCTAATCACTGCATATTCCATCAGCAGACCTTATCAGTCTTTAACTGGAAGTCTGTACCTTTTGACCACTTCCACCCATTTCCCCTACTTTGTGTTCCCTGCCTCTGGCAACCACCATTCTGACCTCTGTTTCTGTGAGGTCAGGGTTTTTTTTTAGATTCCACATATAAGTGAGAACATAAGGTATTTGCCTTTCTCGGTCTTATCTCGTTTAGCATAATGCTGTCCAGGTCCACCCATATTGTCACATGCCATATTCATCTTTAGTTACTGAATTGTGAGAAGATACAGAGGTTCCTTTGGAGAATGGTGGGAGATAAGGCTGGTGTAGTGGAGGCAGGAGGCAGGGTCCGCGTACCCTGTACTTTCCAACCAGTATGTATTTCAATGTTTAAGCAACCAGTGCTGCTCTCTTAGCATCACTTGGCTCAACGTCAGCCAGACTGCTGTGCAGAGAGGTTCTGTTGGGGTGACTATCTTCTCATCCTCCTCAAACAAATTCTGTGGGCCCTTCTGGTTGATCTACAAAACTCCTGAGAGACTAAATTCAGTGTGCCGTCAGTTCCACTTCTGGGTCAGGGGATTGCTAACTAGTGCACAGGACATATTTCCAGTGAGAAAAGTATTTGTTGTTTGTCTGAAATTCTAATTTCACTGGTTGTCCTTGATTTTATTTATGGAATCTAGCAAGTCTAGGTATCAATTTGGGGGCAGCATCCAAAGGCATCAAATGTGTGACTTGTCCTCAGGTAGCTTCTATATATGATAAACCCTCAGTCTCCCCAGAGTGCCCATTTAGAGTATGAACATTACAGAGTCAGCTTCAAAGTGCAATAGCTTAATTCCACCAAAGTAGGAGTTATCATTAGCCATTTCCTTAGTTTTCTGTAGACCTTGAAAGAGATGTGTCAAAGGCAACTGATTATTGACAAACCAGAGAGCAAGTGGGGCCTAAGTTCTTATAAGTACAATTTCTTGAAAATTTCCTTTGAGAGGAATGTTTACCACAGGGGATGGTTTTATAAAATATCTGTAAGCATGGGACCAGGTGGGGGTAGAAAAGACACTAAAAGAAGTGTGGCCTGAGGGGTGCCTGGGTGGCTTAGTGGGTTAAAGCCTCTGCCTTCCACTCAGGTCATGATCCCAGGGTCCTGGGATCCAGCCCCGCATCGGGCTCTCTGCTCAGCGGGGAGCCTGCTTCCTCCTCTCTCTCTCTGCCTGCCTCTCTGCCTACTTGTGATCTCTGTCTGTCAAATAAATAAATAAAATCTTAAAAAAAAAAAAAAAAAAGAAGTGTGGCCTGAGATTGAAAAAGAGATATGGAAAAAAAAAAAAAAGAGTAAGCAGTCATCAGGGTCATATCTTGGTTGCACGAATTCTGAGAGTAGGATTTTGCACACTCACTTTGAAAATACAAACTGGGGATGCCTGGGTGGCTCAGTGGGTTAAGCATCTGCCTTCCACTCAGGTCATGATGCTGGGGTCCTGGCATCCAGCCCTGCATTGGGCTCTCTGCTCAGCAGGGAGCCTGCTTCTCCTTTTCCTCTGCCTCTGCCCCCTGCTTGTGCTCTCTCTCTGTGTGTCAAATAAATAAATAAATAAAATCTGTGAAAGAAAATACAAACTAAACTCTTCTTAGTGATTTGAGTCTCCAAGGATCGTCTCAATCACCTCCTCACCTGTGTGGTCTGGAATTCTCCCTACTGAGTTGGCTTCATTAGCTGGAGAGGACCCCGTATCAGCTCCAAGCATCTTAAGAGTGGAAGCATCTTAAGAATGGAAAGAGATAATTACCAAGGCCATACTTCACCTTAAGTATCTAAACCATAACACAACTTCCATGGATTGATCACCTCTGAAATGGCAGGTACCATCCTTTGAAGTATAATAACAGTGTACAATAAGGAGAGAGGTTCAGCCGAGTCAGGGGAAAGGATTGGAACTCAGATCTGCCTGACCCAAGACCTAAGTGCTTAAAAATTAAACTCCTCTACTTCTCCACTACTTTGGCTACTTCTTTGTTTGTGTTCTGTTTTGTTTTTAACTTAAGAAACAAAGAAAGTCATTTAATGGCTCTACCTTAGCTCCCATAATCAGTGAGAAGGAATGAGAATGAGGCTCAGCGTTCAAAGCTAGAACCACAGCCAAAACCACCCCACAGAACTCAATCTAGTGAAGATTCTGCAGCTGCTAGGGAAGACCAGATGCCTTGGCCTTTAACACCTTGGTCTCTAGAATTAAAGGGGAAGTGCTGAGAGGAACCTGAGATGATGCCATTCCCTCCACCTCACTCCTAAATGGCAGACTCCAAAACATAATTTAAATTCAACAACAGAGAATGCAGTGTGCCTTTGTAGTCCCAGAAAAAGGTCACACATCCTTGTCTTGTTTTCTGGGGAGCCAGTGAGAGCCTACCACTTAAAGCTAAAAGCAACATGTTGACTCACCCAAATCACTAGCATCTCCATGACAGTGGGCCTCTATTTGCATATATCAGGGTAGTTTCTTTCCTGAGGAGTATGTTTATTTTTAAATGTGAGTACGTATGTGTGTGTGAAAGAGAGAAAGAGTAAGAAACACAGAGAAAGAGCAAGACAGAGAACATGTGCCTGTTAGCTGTAGGATAAATGATCAAAAAAAAAAAAAAAAAAGTGATCCAGGTAAAGAGAAGAGGTAAAAGTGACGAATTATGGATTGAATTGGAAAATTGCCTTTTTCTTACAAATGCTGTATCACTTTAAATCATGATAAAGCCGCTGAAAAAAGGGTTATCTGATTTCACTCCTAAGCCCCCCCCCGTGAAATTTAACCAGTTTATCTCTCAGATTAGTTCTAATTTTGAAGTTGGTGTGGAAGGTTATCATATTTAAATAGAACTCCTCCTTACTGTCAGTCATCAAGTTCATTTCTTGTGCCATTTCCCATACCTCCCTTGACATTCTCCTGTCCTCTGTATGTACAAGATAATGACAAATCTAGTAACCTCTCGCATTTCTTTATAAAATGAGAAGAACTTGGCTTTCCCATTGAACCACGTTAATGGTTAATGGAATTGTGAAATTGGCTTTTCTTTGATCTTGATAACAGTGTCTTTATTTCCTTTTTGTCTCTTCTGACATGCGCTGTAATAGCTGTGCATATAAAATTTGGACTCTTGAGAGTATACAGAAAAAACTTTGCATTATGCTTTTTTAAAGGGTTTTATTTATTTGAGAGAGAGTGTATGAGCCAGGGGAAGGGGCCAAGGGAGAAGCAGCTACCCCACTGAGCAGGGTGACTGACTTTGAGCTCCATCTAGGACTCTGGAATCATGACCTGAGCCAAAGGCAGATGCTTAACCAACTGAGCCATTCTGGCGCCCATGTATTATGCTTTTATTGATTTATTTAAAGATTTTATTTATTTATTTATTTGACAGACAGAGGTCACAAGTAAGCAGAGAGGCAGGCAGAGAAAGAGGAGGAAGCAGGCTCCCCGCCGAACGGAGAGCCCGATGCAGGACTCGATCCCAGGACCCCGGGATCATGACCTGAGCCGAAGGCAGAGGCTTTAACCCACTGAGCCACCCAGGCACCCCAGCCATGTATTATGCTTTTAAAGCCTGTGAGAACATAGAATAGAACTGAGTTTTATGAAAATATTGAGAAATTTGCCCAGGAATTTTATTTAAATGCATTGGTATATGGCTGCTGAAGTATTTTATTTGGTTTTTCCCTAAAATTCAGATCATTGCTTTTTGCCCCCTTTGAACAAATTTCACTTTCTCAGCCTGCCTTTTCTGCCTTAAAAACCACAGCTCTGTATATGCTCCTTGGACTGAGTGTTTCTGGGAACGTCACATGGTCTCTTTAAACATTGGTTTTTGGATTCTACATGTATCATCTGTGTTCTGTGTGTGTATTTCAGGAAAGTATTTTCCTTATCTCTCCAGGATATACATGGACATTCGTGGTTAAAAAGACAATCCCGTATGACCTATTTAGAATTTTAAATGCCATAGTCTTTGGCTAGAGAATGTTGAGGGAGCGTTAACATGATTTTCTGGCTGAATGGCCTAGTTATTTTTCTCTTGTCTTTAGATTTTTATAGACTTCAATTAAGCCATGTTGATTTATTATTATCACTATTTCTAAATTGCTTTAAGAATTGCAGCTATTCCATAAATGTCCTGTAATAACCTATATCATAAAACTTCCCTCTCCACCTATAGAAAGTAAATGACCTTGATTCTAAGAACTGATAAAACATTCCTTTAGAATATTTCATGATACTTTTTAAAGTGTTGAGACAGTAGTGCTATATATACTTTTGTTTAAATCCCAAATTAAAGTGATGTACAAAGTGGAGGCAATATTGAATATATTTCAAAACTATGCAAATGTGATTCTCTTACCCACTGATCTCTACCACTAACCTCACTCTATGATGAGCCCCTATTTATTAAGTGTCTTTGGTGCTCAAGGAAGCACTGGGTTAAGAAAATTAGCACATTTGGGGCACCTGGGTGGCTCAGTGAGTTAAGTCTCTGCCTTCAGCTCGGGTCATGATCTCAGGGCCCTGGGATCGAGCCCCACATCTGGCTCTCTGCCCAGCAGGGAGCCTGCTTCCCCCTCCCTCTCTGCCTGCCTCTCTGCCTACTTGTGATCTCTCTCTCTCTGTCAAATAAATAAATAAAATCTTAAAAAAAAAAAAAAAGAAAAGAAAGAAAGAAAATCAGCACATTTAATTCTTAGAACAATCCTATGAGTTAAGTATTATTTTCTCTGTTTTACAAATGTGTGTACTGGTTCACGGAAGTTAAGGAACTTGCCTAAGTGACACAGCTAGTATGTGACCAATAAGTAATATTTCATTTTAAAGCTAAATATGTCCCATTTCAAAACCATAGCTCTTGCCTGCTCCTCTCTTTGCCCCCCCCCTTCTTTAAAGGTTTTATATATTTATTTGACAGAGAGAGAGATCACACGTAGGCAGAGAGGGAGGCAGAGAGAGAAAGAAGCCAACTCACTGCTGAGCAGGGAGCCTGACCTGGGGCTCCATCCCAGGACCCTGAGATCATAATCTGAACAGAAGGCAGAGGCTTAACCCACTGAGCCACCCAGGCACCCCTCTTTGCCCTCCCTCTAACTGTGTTCAAGAAGAAGATCAGAGGGGTGCCTGGGTGGCTCAATGGGTTAAAGCCTCTGCCTTGGGGTCAGGTCATGATCCCAGGATCCTGGGATCGAGCCCCGCATCGGGCTCTCTGCTCAGCAGGGAGCCTGCTTCCTCCTCTCTCTCTCTCTCTGCCTGCCTCTCTGCCTACTTGTAACCTTTGTCTGTCAAATAAATAAATAAATAAATAAATCTTAAAAAGAAAAAAAAAGAATAAGATCAGAGCTGTGACAATGCCTACCTTTCTCCTTTGTAATTTTAATGCATTTACATTTGTTTCCATATTTTTCTCTTAACCTAACTAAATTGTGAGTATTAACTTAACGGAATCATTGCTGATCAAATCTGGGCTCTTAATTTTTGTTTCCTTTCTCTCCTCAGCAAATTTCTTCTAGCTTCAGTAGCCATTTGGTTCCAGTAATGAAGTGATGTGTTTTGCAATGTGAGGGAGAACTGTTACAAAATACCATCTTCATTTGACTTTATGGTAATGAAAAGAATGAACATTTAGAATCAGAGTGATTTAGTTCAAATCCTGGCCATTCATTGATTGTGTAATCATAGAACTGGGCTAATTTCTTTGAACCTCAGTATTAACATCTATAGCAGTACCCGGTACAGTCACTAGCCGTATGTGGCTATTTTCTTTTTAGGATTTTATTTATTTTCAAAGGTTTTATTTTTAAGTAATGTCTACACTTGACATGGAGCTCGAACTCACAACCCCGAGGTCAAGACTCATGCTGTACTGACTGAGCCTACCAGGTGCCTCCACATATGTGGCTATTAATTAAAGTTAAATAAAATTTAATATTTACTTTCTCAGGGCGTCTAGGTGGCTCAGTCAGTTAAGCATCTACCTGTGGCTCAGGTCGCGACCCCAGGATCCTGGGATCCAGCCAGCTTCAGGCTCCTTGCTCAGCAGGGAGTTTACTTCTCCCTCTACTCTTCCCCCTGCTCATGCTCTCTCTCTCTCTCTCAAATTAAAAAAAAAAAAAAAAAAAAAAACTTAGTCTCTCAGTCACATGAGCCACAGTTTAAGTGTGCAGAGGCCACCCGTAGCTAGTTTCAACTGTATTGGAGACACAGATAGAGATCATTTCCATCACTGAGGAAACTGGCACTGAGCAGCATTCATCTACAAAATGGGGTAATTGATGGCTTTTCATAGAGTTATGGGGGGGTTAGGGAAGGCAAGAGAAAACTCCTATTAAAAAAAACGTAGCGTGGGGGTGCCTGGGTGGCTCAGTGGGTTAAAGCCTCTGCCTTCGGCTCAGATCATGGTCCCAGGGTCCTGGGATCGAGCCCTGCATCGGGCTCTCTGCTTGGCGTGGAGCCGGCTTCCTCCATCTCCCCTGCCCCCCACCTGCCTCTCTGCCTCTCTCTGTCAAATAAATAATAAAATAAAATCTTAAAAACAAACAAACAAACAAACAAACAAAAAGCTAGCGTGGTGCCCACTTGGGACAAGAGTGACTCCTTACAAAAGGCTCATTCTCTCCCCCTTCTTCCCTCAGGCATGCTCTTCTCACCTACCTCCATTTTGTTTTAGGTAAATCCATACCTTCCCTAATTTTTCAATTGTCTCTTTTTAAGTATAAAAAACATATGTACTTTAAAATAATACCTGGACCTTTGGTGTTTGAACTGATAGTCTCAAGATAACTTTTACCTAAACGAAATTAAGGAAGGAAAGAAAGAAGATACGCAGTTATCGTACAGCCAATGGCTATCTGGTTTTACTCTTCGGGGAAGGAGAGTAGAGGCAGCAAGAGGAATCTATGGTTTATTAGATTCCAGATCTTCATCTAAAACTTAAACCAGAATGAAATGCTTTTGTTATGGACTCCATGCTTTCTGGAGTGATTGTCCATGTGGAGCATAAATACTATTTATTTTAGGAAAGCCCAAAGACCTTTAGAAACATGTTCTAAGACATTCTGAACCTTAAAGAATGCTCCTTTTCTACCCCCACTCCCCTCCAGCTTAACAATTGAGTCTCAGCCTTTCCTTGTTGCCCTTACATTATTTTATTTTGCCATGGACATTTAGTCCATTTCCAGAGAACCTTGGGTACTGTTTGATAGAATTAATCTCTGAAATATTTGATCCTAAGACCCTAACCACTAATGTAATAACTATTTTCAGGCTTGGTTTTTGTATTTGTAAGAGTAAGGAAATTTTAAATGAACTAACACCTTTGATGCCTGATGTGTTGGCCTAAAATCAGAACAAGAAAATGGTCAGTGCTCTGCTGTTGCTGACCTGGGCACTTTCCAGGCCAGCCACTATCTGGGAACACACCCTTTTCCCACAGCGGGGAAAGTCACAGCACTAAGGATACACACCCTGAGTTTCAGCAGCCCCATGTGTCAGTAGACTCTTGAGAAAAGGATTTTCTTATTTATTTACTTATTTATTTATGTGTTTGTTTATTAATTTATTTGGTTATTTAGTTAGTTATGTGTCAGAGAGAGAGAGACAGAGCCCAAGCTGGGAGAGGGAGAGAGAGAAGCAGGCTCCCCAATGAGCAAGGAGCCTGATGTGGGACTCAATCTGGGATCCTGGGATCATGACCTGAGCCGAAGGCAGAGAGACACTTAACTGACTGAGCCACCCAAGCTGCCCTAAGAAAAGGATTTTATTGAGAAAATCCAAGTGTTCATGGATTTTTTTTTTTTCCTGAAATGATTGAGTTGGTTTAAAACTCATCTTGGAGGGGTGCTTCAGGGGCTCAGTCACTGAGCGTCTGCCTTCGGCTCAGGTCATGATCCCAGGGTCATAGAATGGAGGCCCACATTGGGCTCTCTGATTGGCAGGAAGCCTGCTTCTCCCTGTCCCTCTGCTTATATTTCCTCTCTTGCTGTCTCACTCTCTGTCACATAAACAAATAAAAACTTTATTTAAAAAAATCATCTTGGAGGGGCACCTGAGTGGCTCACTCCATTAAGCGTCAGACTTGGTTTCAGCTTAGGTCATGCATGACCTTAGGATTGTGAGATATTGGGTCCCAGGTTGGGCTCTATGCGCAGTGGGGAGTCTGCTAGGGATTCTCTCCCTCTACCCCTCCCACAAACTGAATGTGCATATTGGTGTTCTCATGGTCTCTCACAAATAAAGAAAGAAAGAAAGAAAGAAAATCTAAAAAAAGATCATCTTGGAGTACAGGAAAAGTTATAAATAACACAATGAACTTTGTCTCCTACACTAGCCATCTGAGAGAATTTTAGAGTAATTACTCCCTTTAGGTGATGCAGATGGACAAAACAATCCAAAGAGTCTTGGCCCAAAGACATCCAAAGGGATTCTTTTTTTTTTTTTTTAAGATTATTTATTTATTTGACAGAGACAGGGAAAGAGGGAACACAGCAGGGAGAAAGAGAGAGGGAGAAGCAGGCTCCCACCAAGCAGGGAACCCAATGCGCGGCTCAATCCCAGGACCCTGGGATCCTGAGCTGAAGGCAGAGGCTTAATAACTGAGCCACCCAGGCATCTGCAAAGGGATCCCTTTAAAGGATTTCCTTTGATGCTGTGTTCATTCTTGGCACAGCTGCAGCATGGGTAGGTCTTATATTCAGTAGGCCTCTCTATAACAAATAATCCCGTTCAAACCAAAGGGCTCCTCTGCCCAAGTGCGTATGTGGAAGGAGTTGAGAGGGGTGGTTTCCTGCTTGGCCCATCAGATCATCAGTAAATACTTTTTTCATACTGGTAACATTAAAAAAAAAAAATCTTAGATGCTAGTTGATGGTTCTAAGAAGGTTGTTCTTTGCTAAGAAAGTGTATCATACCCATATAGTGCCTACTATATGTAGCTCACTTAATGCTCACTTAATGCTCTTAACAATCCAGGAAGTAGGTACTCTTCTTATTCCCAGGATTCTGGTGAGGAAGGCGAAGCAGAGACTGCTTGCCCAAAGTCAAGCTTCTTGAAGAAGCAGAGTAGGATGTGAGCGCAAGACCCACAGCCAGGATCTTAACAGTACGCACTGCCCAAGCATTCCTGATTACTGAAAGACCACAGACACACTGCTGTCTTATTTGCTTCCATCCTCACAAGGAGGCCCCGGTCTCTTCTTTTTAACTTTCACAGTCTTTTAGTTTGTTATCAACAGCCAGCCCATTTCCCATGAAGATTTGATGCTGCTCCATGGAACCAGTCTTAGAAACATTTTACACTAGGACTGCTCGGTGGAAAAAAAGCCTTAATCACTGACACCTGCCCTTGCAGCCTGTCAATGCGGGGCAGGTGCAGCCTGTGGCTGTTGTTGTTTTTTAAGAACAGTTAGTAAGAGCAGTTGCCAGCTTCTCCTAGGCTGACTTAGAGGGGCTGTTGCAAGTGATGTGTTAGTGCTCAGGGAGGAGCTCCACCATGAAGGGAGGGAAGATGTTACAAACCCGAAACAGAAAGGGGAGCTTCAGGAGGTCTCTGGATTTGTCTTTTATTTGGTCTCATGACTCCATTTCGGAGATGTGGAGAACAAACATAAGGAGGGTGCTGTTGGGGAAGAAGGTAAGCTCACAGGCCAGGGGCAATAGGGAGGGGGGAGGGGAATAGGGGTTAGGGTACCTTGTTTCCTATGCTGCTGCTGCACTTAAGTAGTGTGAACTCATACCAGTTCTTTGGCTTTACTTGACTTCAAATGGCTTCATTTTTTTTTTTAATATTTTATTTATTTATTTGAGAGAGAGAGAGAGAGAATGAGACAGAGAGAGAATGAGAGAGAGCATGAGAAGGGGGAAGGTCAGACCCTGCCAAGCAGGGAGCCCGATGAGGGACTCGATCTTGAGACTCCAGGATCATGACCTGAGCCAAAGGCAGTCACTTAACCAACTGAGCCACCCAGGTGCCCCCAAACGGCTTTATTTTTAAAACAAGAATGTTGAAGTAGTTGATTACTAATATTGGGTTGTCTGACACTGAAATTAACCTCACTTGCTTTACTTTTCCCTGGCCTTTTTGGGGTTTTATGAGACTTGGGGGAGGAATTATCTAAACAGAATGATATGGGGGAGGGCTGCAAAGAGTAGAAGTTGGGAGGAGTTTAGGAGGTTTTTCTTTTAGGCCATGTCCAATTTCTGCAAATTGACTTAAACAAGACTTGTTAATGGTGATTCCTCTAATCTTATGAGAGTCAAGAAGCTGGGTTTTACTGATGGTTCTCGGGCAACAGGGCTTTTTCGTTGCAATCACTCTTGCAGGCTTATTTCACCAGGTGTCAGTTTGTTGGACTGATGTTCTTATTATCATGAAGAACAGTTGCCTTTTGCCTCAGTCTGAGAGGATGGTGAGATGGGAGAAACATGGAGAACTCACTGCTAGTAAATTCTCCACACAAAAATGTGTCCAGTTTTCAAGTAGCTGGGTACCAATGGTTTTCTTTTTTTTCTTCTTCTTTTTTTTTTTTTTTAAGATTTTATTTGTTTATTTGAGCGAGAGTGAGCATGAGCAAGGGGGAGCAGCAGACAGAGGGAGAAGCACACTCCCTGCTAACCAGGGAACCCAATGTGGGACTTGATCCCAGGACCCTGAGATCATGACCAGAGCCAAAGGCAGATGCTTAACTGACTGAGCTGCCCTGGTGCCCCTGATTGTTTATAACAAATCGGTTAATGAATAAAGTGTATATATTTATAATCAATATCCGATATCCTGAGCTTTAACAATCGGTACCTATTGTTTTTAACAAATAGTTACAAAGAGCATCACAAGGGTCAAATGCTACTTATTTTAACTTAGCTAAGTTGGGCCACTTTATCTGGCCTCTTGCATATGTATAGCTACTATAGGGCTTAAGGCTCTTGAGGTTAGAACTGTCAAGGAGCATGAGTTTCCTGTCCCTTCTAGCTAGACTAAGAATCAGATGGACAGGAGACAGATTAGGAGAAAATCAAATTGAATTTTGTGCATACAGGGAAGCCAGAAAGATTTAATTCCAAAGATAGGCAAAATGAGGTATATATGTTGCCCTAAACTAAGGAGAAAGAGGATGGGGTCTGGGACTCCGAAGGGAAGGAAGGCAATTCACAGGGCAACAAGAGCAGATGTTTGGTAACTAGATGTTTGTCCTGCCATACAGATGGTCACTCAGATAAAATTTATCTCTGGGAATAACCATTATTCTGAGGAAGACCTCCAATTTAGATTCTTCTGTGTGTAGTTAAGAGAGGAGCAAAAGTTTCTCTTGAGCCTGCAAGGTCTCAATTGCCTTCAACACAAAATAACCTTCATGCCACAGTGGCCTATCTTGGGGTGACCTGCCACTGACCAGTACAAAACAAAGGAGATTCAGGGGAGGTTGTAAAGGAAAAAGTCTTGGCTGGTACTGGTTTTGTGTAGTAGGCATTTAAAAAGTATGCATCGCAGAATAAGACACTGAGATAAATGATGTCCAGAAGAAGTGATTATTTTTCCCCCTGAAAATGTTAAAGCATTAAATAGATTCATTTTTCAAAACCAATCAACTAAGATCACATTGGTAGGCTTCTTAAAAATTCTGGAAGAGAGCACAGGCAATAATGTCTCTGATGTTAGCTGTAAGAGTATATTTCTAGATATGTCTCCTGAGGCAAGGGAAATAAAAGCAAAAATAAACTATTGGGACTATGTCAAAATAAAATGCATCTGCACAGTGAAAGAAACAACAGAACTAAGAGACAACCTACTGAATGGGAGGAGATACTTGCAAATTACATATCCAATAAAGGGTTGATATCCAAAGCATATAAAGCGTGGCTACAACTCAACACCCAAGAAAACCAAATAATCTGATTAAAAATGGGCAGAATAGGGCGCCTGGGTGGCTCAGTGGTTTAAGCCGCTGCCTTCGGCTCAGGTCACGATCTCAGGGTCCTGGGATCAAGTCCCATATCGGGCTCTCTGCTCAGCAAGGAGCCTGCTTCCGTCTCTCTCTCTCTGCCTGCCTCTCTCTCCATCTACTTGTCATCTCTCTCTGTCAAATAAATAAATAAAATCTTTAAAAAAAAAAAAAAAATGGGCAGAATACATGAACAGGCATTTCTCCAAAGGAAACATACAGATGGCCAATGGACACACAAAAAGAAGCTCAACATCATTCATCAGCCAGGAAATGCAAATCAAAAGTACAATGAGATATCACCTCACACATTCATCAGAATGGCTAACATCAACAACACAAGAAACAAGAAGTGTTGGTGAGGATGTGGAGAAAAGAAGTCCTCATGCACTGTTGGTGGGCATGCAAATTGGTGTAACCATTGTAGAAAACAGTATGGAGGTTCCCCCAAAAGTAAAAAATAGAACTGCCTTATAATCTAAGAATTGCACTACAGGGTATTCCTTCCCAAATACAAAAACACTAACTCAAAGGGATACAGGCATTCCTTTGTTTATCACAGCATTATTTACAGTAGCCAAAATATGAAAGCAGCCCTAGTGTCCACTGATAGGTTAATGGATAAAGAAGTGGTGTGTATATATATTTATATTCACTTATAAATATATATATATTATCCATTAATCATATATATAATTACTATGTATAATAATATACCTATATATAGATATATATCTATACTATATGTAATTATATATATAATTAAACCATATATATATGTGGTAAAGATATTTATCTATAAAATATATATTTGTGATATATATACCACATATATGTGGCCTAACATATAAACATAAATATTCTGTTATATATAACAGTATTTCTCAGCCATAGAAAAGCATGAAATCCTGCCATTTGCAACAACACGGATAGAGCTAGAGAGTATAATGCTAAACAAAATAAGACAAATACTGTATGATTTCACTCATATGGAATTTAAGAAACAAAACGATTCAACAAAGGAAAGAGAGACACAGACAGACAAAATAAACCAAATAACAGCCTCTTAACTATAGAGAATGAACTACTGGGGAGGTGGGTAAGAGGATGGGGGATACAGTGGATGGGGATTAAAGAGTACACTTCTCATGATGCAAAATAAAGTAAAATGGTTTAAAAAAATCGCAGTCTTCTTATTTGAACATTATAGGCCAATGTTTTTCAGTTCCTTCAATGACCAGCAATAGTAGCGTTTCTCATAGCGCGAGAGAGGCTGTCGTCGAAGACGTGTTTGAATGACCATGCTGCTCTTTCTTTCTTATCCTATTTAGAGGTCACTGCTTGCTTTCATTCCGAGTTGTTTTATGTCCACCTCTTGTGAGTCAGACTGAGTTGAGAGTGTGAAGGACTTACAGTGTAAGAACAAAGTGTCACCTTTTTCTTGGCGGATTTCCCCCATTAAACTTCATGTTTCACGAACGTAGAGAGCTGTAGTTTCCTTCGTCTGTATATCCCCAGAGCCTCGTGCACAGTTGGTGCTTAAAAGCAGTGGTTGGATGAATACATCTTTGTCATAGAATTATGCTTCATAAATGGAGGAGAATTGTATGGGGAGAGCCTCTTACTGTGTCACAGAATCCTTGCACAGACTCCTGTGTCTTTTCTGGGACTAGTACACAAGGCATCTCAGAAACTTATTCTGGAAATCAGTAATTAGTGAGGTCCGAGAAAATGGAGCCTTTCAGTTAAAAAGGACAACACAAAAGAGGTGTCATGTCTCTCCCCGCACTCCTGTGTTAGATGGTCTGTGTAGTTCTTAAGAAGACAGATCTTATGATGTGGTGTGGGGATTCCTTTTCTCCTCCGTCTTGAAGAAGCAGAAGTCTGATTTTTATCGATGGGCATTTCCTCTGGGCAGGAAGCTGTTCTAAGACGTAAATGGTGCTGATAAATTTTCTGTGTGTCATGGTGGCCTTTTGATTAAGTGTGCTGGCATGAGTCATCCCAAACCTACTAGCATCAGGAACAAGTGGGAAAGTCTCCATTTGGACTCAAGGCCAAATCAGGGACCCAGAAGTTACATCTTAACTTTCCCAGAGGGGTTGGTGTGATATTCTAATACATACTCTTCTGTGTGTGAGGCTTCCTTTTGAAGGCATTGCTAGAAATGTGTTGCAATCAGAATTTCCCAGTCTTAATGCTTTTGGGGTAACATGATTCAGGTCTTCAGTGTGCTATTCACAGCTGCTCCCTTGATGTACATCCCCTAACAGTGTTGTTTTGCTTATGGCTACAGCTTTTATTTTGCAGAATAAATTGCTGTTTGTGTTTAACACCTGGGCTCAGTTTTCTTGCAACTTTGGTCAGAGACCCGATGATTAGTTTTCAGCCAGTTTGACTGTCCTGATCCAGCGCAGGAACTTGGCCATCGCAGGTGCTTGCTAAATGCCTGCTGGCTGGACCAGACTTGAAAAACACTGAGACCTTAAGGTACGACAGGAAGCTGTCCCAAGAGGCAGCTAGCTATGCTGCTAGGAAACAGCTGCAATTTTTCCACGTCCTTGGTTGCTGTGTTCTCAGCATACAGAGTGTTGGAAACTACCTTGAGCTGATGTTTGGTGGTGATTTCGTCCGTCCTGTTCTTGTTTTAGGCAAATTGGGACTGTGATAGAAACTTGACTGACCGAGACGTTTCAGATGTTTTGCCCTTTAGGGGAATGTGGCTCCTTGGGGATCTTGGTTGAATCGCTTTGCCTAACTAGGCAGGTTGTGTGTTGTTACCTTGTAGCATGCCAGGTTTCGCTTGGTTGGATCGTTGAAGCAGAGAGGGGTGCCCTTCGGACACCAGGATTCCTAAGGAAACCAGGAAGTTGGAGCTGCTAAGCAGAAGCCTGAGGTTGGCACAGAGTGTGTGGAGGGTAATCATTCGGGCGGGCTGGGGCTGTTTACTCTGCCCGCCTAAGGCGGGTGGACACTGGGCGTGGTGGGCGTGCTTGCCTAAGTACCTGTTTGTAGAACAGTGAGACAGATGGGCTGAGCTAAAACAGCAGTAATCTGAAACCAGTCCTGTTGGTCACCCACTCCCCACCCCCAGCCCTAGCAACTGAAATCTGCATTCCAGATGAAACCTGCAGGGAAACGGAAGAAAGCAATAAAACAAAAACAAAAACAAAAACAAAACCTTCAAGAGCAGTAATTTACTGCTTTTGGGAGTTCTGGGCATTTTGAGATCATCTATTCCTTTACTTGCATTTCTTTGCTTTGGGTTTTGTAAGTGACGGTTGATCCTTGTGTGCTTGCTAGGTTTTTTGGCCTGGATGAAGCACAGGCTTCCGACCAAAATTTAGATGGCAAGAGGGAGCTTCTCAAAAGCGTTTCTGTCAATTTCTGCTGATTCACTTTTGAATTTCTTGGGCTGCTGGGCGGGGGGGGGGGGGGGGGGGGGGGGTCAAGGGCTGTCAGGATCTGCTTGCCGGCTCAGCACGTTCTGGAGCCTCCCTTGCTCACCAATGAGGAAGTTGAAAGCTACAGGGAGGCTCTGGGGCGGAGCTCACAGTGAAGTCCTGGGCTGGGATGACTGGGGGCAGGCTGAGTTTCCTTACGACAAAAACCCTTTTGTCCGCGGAAATAAATACGGAAGTCCCAGAGGAGCAGCCTCCCCAGGTCGTGTGTAGTAAGGTGTGCAGCCTCTGCTGCGTCTGGGCAGAAAGCTCCACGGGCTTCTCACAGCTGGCCCCGAGAGCGTTCCATCCTCGCACACACCCCGGAAGGAGGGCCCAGCAAGTGACCTGAAAGAGCCCAAGCGTGCTTGCTCCGCGGCGGAGAGGCTGCCGGGTCCTGTTGCTCCCTGTCCTGTAAGTTCAGAGCCGATGGTGTGGATAAACTGAGGGAGCAGGGAAAAGTGACAAAAGTCAGAACCTGCACGGAGGGCATTGCCTAGACATGGAGGACGCTGGAGACACTCTGAATGGCAGTGATGATGTCTCGGAACCAGAAAAACCTGAAGCCAGACTTGAAGTGGCTCAGTCAATCCTGAGCAAATTTTCTATGAAAACTTTGTTTGGGTTTACAAGTAAGTTGGACTCTGTGAAGCCCGATGAGGAAGGCGCAGTGCTGAAGGCATTCCACAGTTTACCTCAGCTGGGTGACCCCAGCAAGGTCTCGGAGCAGCAGCCGGAGGCAGAGGCTCAGGTTCCATCTGACCTTGGAAATGATAGCAAGACTGCAGGGGTGGAAACGGAGTCAGAGGGAAGTCAGGGAGTAGAAGAGGCAGGGATTTCTCTTCCTGGTCAAGAGCCACTTCCCCTCAGTGCTCAGAGTGTGAACAGAGACGATGTCATTTTGGTTCGTGGGACTCTTGTGAACACCACCAGCGATTCGGACTCTGATGATGGTGGCCAGCAGCCAGAAGAGGGGAGCCATGCCAGCTGCCCACAGTCCCCCAGTGTTTTATCTGAGCCATCTCAGGATCCTAAAGAAAAGCCACGTGATTGTAGGGAAAATAGCACCACTGGGGAAAGGGATGATGCAGAGCTCTGTGCAGAAGGGCCTCAAAGGACTCCACCTGAGATAAGTAGCAAACCGCAACCTGACAGTGGTGGCCTCCAGACAGAGCGCGGCCCCACGCAAGGACAACCTGCCGAAGAAAGTTCCCCAGTCCTCCCCACGGTGACAGACCAGAACGTGAGTGTCGGTGTCACCGAGGATGCCTCGTCTAAAAAAGAAGTTGCCGGAGAGAAGTCGTTCCAGCTTCCGGCCTTTTTCAGCGGGCTTCGTGTGCTGAAGAAGGGGGCCACAGGTGAGGGAGGGAAGACCATCACTGAAATTAAACCAAAGGATGGCGACCTGGCTTTGCTCAAATTGACACAGCCCGTTCAGAAGTCCTTAGCGCAGGCAGGGCCTCAGACCATGAAGGCTGGGGAGAAGACAACGGATCCGAAGGCCACTCCCACTCTCCTGGAGCAGCTCTCTCAGCTGTTCGTCCTTGACATGCCCAAAGTAGAAGTGAAGGCAGAAGATCCTGAGCAGCCCAGGAAGGAGGAGATGGGCTGCAGTGCTGCCCAGGAGAGCCAGGGCGGCCCCAGCGGAGCCCAGACCCAGGGTGGAGAGGTCAAGCCAAAGCCCCCAGAGACAGCCCTTGAGGCCTTTAAAGCCATATTTGTCCGTCCCCCCAAAAGGGGGACCACAGCTGATGCGTCTGAGCTGGAAGCCCTCAAGCGCAAGATGAAGCATGAGAAAGAGTCCCTAAGAGCTGTGTTTGAAAGATCAAGGTCAAGGCCGGTCGATGGTCCCTCTGAGTCCAAAAGCGTATGTAGAATTGGGTTTGGGGTTTTGTTGTAAGATGCAATGCTGCTGTATTTCTTTTTCATCTTTCCTGTCAAAGTGAGTCCCAGTTACTTGTTATTAGTGAATCTTTTCTAGGTAAAAGGGGATTACGATCAAATCACCCTTGCAAGGAGTATAGAGTTAAACTAGGGAATTCTGTTTTTCTTTTATTTTTCTGGAGGGTCCTAAGAGGGATATACATAACGATGTGTGGGCAGAAAGGGGAAAGTGTCACTCTGAGTTTACGCATTAATAGTAGATGCTCCTTTCTTTTTTAAGATTTTATTTATTTATTTGAGAGAGAGAACATAAGCAGTGGAGAGGGAGAAGCAAGCTGCCCGCTGAGCAGGGAGCCCAAACCGGGGCTCCATCCCAGAACCCTGGAATCATGACCCGAGCTGAAGGCAGATGCTTTACTGACTGAGCCACCCAGGCGCCCCAATAGTAGATGTTCTTATAAAAAAATAAAGCAGCACAAGGAAGTGATGCTGTAGCGAGAGCCCGCATTTCCTCACCTCTTAGTTAGACCTCTGCAACAACTCTGTTTTAACTTTGAAGTCTGCCATTTGGCGAAATATGTGTTTGTGATATGATTAAAATGTTCCATGTTTGTTACAAGGCATCCTGATCACTGGGTTTAATCATTTAATTCTAACTCACCATTGATTGGTTGGGTGACCTCAATCACCCAGAGCCTCCATCCCCTCATCCGGCAAGATGAAGAAAATAACCCTTACCTTACGCAGTAGTCGTGAAGAGTGAGTGAAGTTAGCCCATGGTAACCATCTCATTAGTGAGCTAGTGTTACTATTAAGGAGATTAATTCGGGTAATCTATAAAGACTAGCAAACCCCTGTCCAGTAGATCTTAAATGTTCATAAGAACAATAGAATTTTAGTATTTCCTCAGTCTTGAATTATCATCCCCTTTTATAGTTGATCAGTTGAAGCGATAAAAATTTAAAAACCTTTTGGAAACATTCTTAGGATGTAGTTGAAAATTGAACACAATATGGCATTCTTCAAGTAGTAAAAATCAGCCCCTATAAAAAATGGCTTCAATATGAAGGCCATGTCATTTATTTAAAGAAGAGAAAAAAGGAATTGAGATCAGCAATGTTGAGGGTTTAGAGAAATATTTCCTGACCCACATACAGCTGGTGTTTATGGAAAATGCAGAGCTAATCTTTGTATTATAAAATACCCTGGAGTAGTTTGGGATACATGTATAATCATCCCTATAAATGTACCTAGGTACAATGCATATATAACTGTACCTTCAGTTTGATGTTGGTGATTTAAAAAAAGTTATATGATAAATATCATCTATTAATGTTTGTTTCATACTTGGCCTTGAGGGTTTTGTTTGGTTGGTTTGGTTTTGTTTTTGTTGTTGTTTTTTCCACCCTCACTGATCACTTTACCTTTCTGGAAAAGGGTCACTCTGTAGGGAGATGTTTCAATTATAGTGACTGAGCACAACATGCAACTGGCCATTTAAATTAATTTTGGAGTTAGAGGCAGCATGTCTTCAGGGGTTAATTCGCTGTGGCCACATTTCATATAACGTGTCCTTTTCTTTACCTGCTTTTTCAACAGCCTGACCACAGCCCTACCGAGCAGGACGATAGGACTCCGGGCAGACTCCAAGCTGTCTGGCCACCCCCAAAGACAAAAGACACAGAAGAAAAAGTGGGATTGAAGTACACCGAAGCAGGTAATGTGAAAAGAAGCTGGGTACCCGTGGAATGAATCCTTCACTGCCGTGGCTTTTAGTGCTAGTTCGGTCCTCCCAGAATTTGAGTTTTTGTTTCCCTGCAAAATGTAAGGCTGAAGGCTTTTCTTTTTGGTTGCGCTGTTCAAGGGAACATTTGCACAGTTATCATGACTGCATCTCTTCGAGATGAAAGGGGAAGGCCATGGAATGAATGAAGGGCAGCCGGTGTGGAAAGCAGGAGAACCTTTGGGGAGCCAGCAGAGCAGGTAGATTTCACATTCCTCAGGAAGCAGGTGGTGGGCCTTCATATTGTTGGGAGCTGGCAGGGTTGCTCAAAGAGGCCTCGTATGCACCTCCAGAGCTGCAGTTCGATTTTTCTCCCTTTGAAAATGCCTTCGAACTCCAGGAACCTTGTGTGGAGTGAATGTAAAGAGACTGTATCAGTTACTTTTTCCCTTTGGTGAGACAAAGCTTTACTTAATGCATGGCCAATTTTAAAGCAACCCAACTTTCTGGAAACCTTCCCGGGAACTTTGCTTGAATATATTAAAATGGAATGGGCCATTTAGATATTTTTACTCTAACTGAAAAGTTCACAAATTTTAAAAAAAAAAAAAACAAAAAATACAAAAAACAAGAATTAGAGGATGGTATATCTTAAATGAATAGATGTGTTTGTGCATCTCTGGTGAAGGTCTTTGTCTTCTTCCTGAGATTGGAAGATTACCTATGCAGGCTTCTATTTTTTCTGGTTGTCTTAGGGTGTGTGTGTATATGAGGATCAGTCTTTCCATCAGAGAGAAAAACGCTTTCCGTTCCTATTCACTGATAGATGTAAATGGATCAAATTTGGGGTGGGTTAGTAATTCGTGGTTTTTCTGCAGTATCGTAAGTTACTTCAGTGACTGAGAACACAGATGCATTTTGGGTTGGCAAATGAATCCTCAGTTTACAGCCCGATGGCTTTTAGCTTCCATTTACCCAACTGCAGATTTCTGACTATCCCCAGATATCAGCTACTCCATAGCATTTTTTTTTTTCTGCAGTGTTTGACTTCTAGAATGAAAAGTATCTTGGCTTTAGTGAAAAAAACTATATATATATATATATATGTATATATATATATATATATATATATATATATATATCTGTTCCAGTCTTCTTACCTACAGTTGATTCTTCCTAAATTGTAGTGCTTGTGGTTACAGTCAATGAACCAGCCACCAAATTCTTTCTCATGATCTCGCAGTTTACACACTTAAAAGTACTGAAGTTTGCTTTAATGAAAAACCACAATCCTTGCGTGTTTCTTATTCCTAGTTATTAATGGTGCTCCAAGTCCTGTTCCTGTCGGTAGATCGAAGCAGTCTTCCTTGTCATGATGAGCATTTGCTGAGCAGAGAAGTTAACTCAATACCGTAAATGGTTTTTCAATCCACTTCAAGTAGTATTTGGGGGGTGTTTATATCTCTGCAGTTTCCTTAGTCCATTTCCAGAAGCTCAGAAGAACACTGTGGTTGACCTCATCTGTGGCTTTCCCAGTCTTTGCTTGTCATGATCTGTATTCTCAGAGCTTTCTAAGGTCTTAGATGAGATGGGGGGAGGGCAGGACAGATAATGATAGGGCTGCTGCGTGAGCTGTGCTAGCACAGTGACGGAGAGGGCTGACTGTGGTCTGAGGAAGATCTCCAAGTCCCCACCCAGTTCCCACAGTGGCAATGCTTCCTTACTACACTCCCAGGCTGGTGTTCAGTTCCTGAGAGCCTGCTAGGCGCTGCTATCCTTTTGGTGGTATCAAATAAGAATAAGATGCCACTGTGCCTGAAGTAAACTTATTTTTACCCCATCACTTGATACCAGTGTAGGGTTGCCCTATCATTTATTGCTAATTTTGAGGAAGTTAACACTTTCCTTGTGATTTTCTTAAGCTTTTTTTTTGAGAAAACTGTTGGTTTATTATTTCAAGCATTTTGTGATATTTCCATTGGTTTCCCTGCCTTTCGGGAGACATACGAAATTTGCCACTTTGAAGAGAGCACAGAGACAGTGAAATTAGTTGAGACATATTTCAAGGTGTTTGAAGTCTTGGGCTTTTACATCCACAATGCTCTTTATTTTTTCCTAGGGTATACAAGAATCTAGCGTTCCTATTTCAAGTGTGCTGTTGGAGTTCTGTATCGGCATTTAAGCTCAGTCCTTGGCAGAGCAGGGAATGAGATTGTCTTTGTCTTCAGGAGTCCCCTGGTGTCCTTGTGCTGCCCTCAGCTACTTCAGATTTCGCCATTGCTTGGAGTTTCCTTTATACACAGTTTGTCATTTAGCACTTTTTAAATTTTTTTAATTTTTCCCCCTGAGGGCTTACAAGATCACCCAATACTATAAACTCATCTTTTTTGTTCACGGATAAAAAGAAAGCTGATCTCAGAGGACCTGTCCCTTTAAACTAAGGCTTCCAAAGTACTCTTAGTCATGTGAGGGTAACTGCACACTGCTGCTGGTGCCCACTGCTCAGGAGGCTCTCTGTGCCATTTCCAAAGCATCAGCATCATCTGTAGATGATGACATGGTAACGGCCTCCCTTAGCGGGTAAATCCTTCGGCCCTCCAGAGCTTTCAGTGCCATTCTGATCACTCTGTGTTCACCATCAAGATAGGAGCTCTTGGAACTTTGGTGATGTGTTAGCCGAGTGAATCATCAGCCCCCATCAGAGCCATCGTGCACAGGACTTGTTGGTGCTGAAGTTGACCTCTTCTCCTCAGTAAAGGGCCCCAGTGTTAATTCACTAAGCCTGAGCTTCTCTCCTTAAATGAGAGTGCATTACTCTCTCCCGTCTCTTGTGCTCTGCTTTCTTACACTCTTATCTGTGCAATTCTGCTTTGTGTTTGAGATGCCTCACAATAATTTGGAGGGAAAAGAGCACTACCTCTCTCCCCAGTCCTGGCGAATGAGATTGGAAGAATCCGTTTGACAGACCTCATATTCTTCTCAGAATTGTCTTTTCCCTCCCTGGGTGTATGAGTTGGCTCTTGAAACAACCTTGTGGGATGATCTTGTTTTTTTAAGGAGGAATCTCTTTCAGTGGCCTTCTCATATCCTTAAATGGTTAATCAACTTCTGTTGAGTCCGGCCCCTTTACTGCTGCAAGACCAGAAACATCTGGATGTAGTAAACTTGATTAGCTTTTGAAGCTTGGGGCAAAGTAAAACTCCATCATAGCAAAGTGAAATGGTGTGTCATGAAACATACAAGGGGGTACCTAAGAAAAATGTCTGCCTTTGTATTGATGATGAAGCAATTCCTCTCGTGAGAAACAGATAACCGGTGGTCTCCCTCTGCTATTTCTCTTCTAATATGCTATTCTGAACGTGGCGAGGTGATACAAGGTTTAGAAACTTGTAAAACGAAACTGGAAGGCACAAGAACCTTGGTATCATAGAATCATTCAATCATAGCATTAACACGGGGTTAAACTTTTTATTTCAAACGTGAAAAAAATTATCTAAGCCATATTATGTCACTTTTGTTTTCTTTTTGGTTTGTGAAGGGTAACTGCACTTATTTTTTTTAAATTACATATATTAATATACCAACCAGGGTGCTTTTAGGAATCAGGTGACAGACTCAAACTGGCTAATCGGACTGAGAGTTATTTAGAACTCTTTCCAAAGGCGTGGGCAGGGTTTCAGGAAAGCACTAAGAGCTGGAGCAACATCTGGCTCTATGGACAGAAACTTTGAAAGCCCTAGACTTAAGGGGCAAGGGTGGGAGAAGCCACTGGGGAAACCCAGAATTTCAGAGGGAGGCTGAGTTGTATGGTGAGGACTGCCCAGCAGTCCTGAGTTGTGGCCCTCAGTAGAGGGATGCAGCCAGTCCCCAGTGACTTGACAGGAAAGGAGCTGGGAAATAAATAGTCTGACTCTTTTCTTTGTCTTGTCTCTCACCATCACTCCCATGGCCAAATCCAAAGACAAGTACAAGGACTGGGAGCCATTCTCTGCCATTCCGTCAGGACAACAGGGCCCAGAATAGAGCCTCAAAGGGGAAAAGAGTAGATCTGGATAAGCAAACCCAGGATACCCAGCACAGTTACACTCGCAGCAGACTCCACATCAACAAGGGGCGTATGTCTCTCAGTCTGCACGGAGGACTGGCGTGCATTTAACTCCATCACACCTGACCACACAGGCTTTAACACAATGGCGTGAGAAAAAGGCCTGTTTTTTTATCCTGTGGGAGTTTTATGTCTTCTGCTTTAGTGGGTTCATAGGAAATATAGTGGCCATCATTCAGAGCCTTGCTCTGTAAATACCTTTGTCACCTTAATATAGAAAGTTTATTTACTGATCTTAGAAAATTTTCTCTAAGTTTTAAATGTTTCCCTATATTACAAAATAAAATAATGAATTTTGGAAATAGCCAGAAATATCACAAAGCCAAAGAAACTTCCTGTAATTCTGTTTCATAGGGAAACCATTGCCAACATTTTGAATTATGAAAGGCTTATGTGAGTTGAATACTTAAAAGTTTTTTGATCATCTTGTATAGAGCTGCTTTTCACACTTGAAAATGTGACTGTATTTTTTATTGACTACATTTTAACCATGATTATATTTATAGAGATTTAGTTTTTCAAGGTATTTTAGTATAAAAATGGAAATAACAATTCTGTAAATATTTTTGTTCATAAATGTTTAATTAGGATAAATTTCTTGTGATGGAATTGCTAAATGAAAGGGTATAAACCTTAATGTATTCAATATGTATTAATTGCCAAAGTTAATTTTTATGCAGTATGAAAACAGTACTTTTTTTTTTTTAAGATTTTTATTTATTAGAGAGAGCACAAATGGGGGTTTGGGGTTGTGTGGGGGGAGGGAGAAATAGATTCCCTACTGGGCAGGGAGCCTCACATGGGTCTCAATCCCGAGCCCTGGGATTCTGACCTGAGCTAAAGGCAGACGCTTAACCAACTAAGCAACCCAGGCACCCTGAAAACAGTACTTTTAAAACAGTGAGAAAAGTTTCCATCTTTATCATTTGTCTTTAATTTTACTTGTCTTGTCCAATGTGAAAGCATTTTAAATATTTGTGTATAGTCAAATCTATTTTCATTTTAATATATAACTTTTCTTCTTCTGCTTAAGAAGAACTTTCCTATTCAGATGACCTATTTTTTCAAATTGCTTAAGTGTTATTTTTTTTTCTAACTTTTCCTTCTTTCCTTCCATTTTATATCAAAAATTGAGTTTGGTGCATAGCTTGAGGTATAGATCTAAGATCACTTTTTCCCCCCTGAGGTGCTAACTTAAAGCAGGCTTCTAGCTTAGTTACTTTCTATGCTAAGCATGGTACTGTTGAGGACTTTCTGTGGTCTTTGTGTTTCCATTTTGTATAGACATCTTAATTATTTCAGCATTAAGATACATGTCAGGATCTGTTCAAGTTTTTATGCAATTAAAAAAAAATCGTTTTGGCTTGCTTATTCTTCCAGAAAACCTTAGTTATAATCTCGGTTTCCAAAGGATCCGTTTGGGTTTTTTACTGGAATTGCATTAATTTGGTGAATTAATGTAAAGGTTGAAATGAGAATTGAGATTTTTGAAAATGCTTAGTATCTCTATTTGAGAACACCTCTTCTAAAACTATTCAAATTTTCTTTTTTGACTCAGTAAACATATTGCCTGAATTTTTTCTCAATATATTCCTAGGCATGTTATTAAAAAAAAAAAAAAGGCATGATATGAATTTGTATCTCATGATTCATTTTTCCTAAAAGTCAGATGCATTCCTAAGAGTCTAGTGGTTCAAGTAACACCAGGTCAGAGGCCAGGGCTGGCCCCAGTGAAGGCCATATTTTGGACGGACTGACTGACTGACTGCCTAATACCAGGGGAAAATTACTTTTGTTTTCACTCCGGTTAGTGATTCTGAACATTCTGAGACTCCTTTAAAAACCCAACAAAGGTAGAAAGCTATGGAAGAAGACACTGCAGTTAATTTTGCAAACATTTCAGACTCCCCTCCCCCTACCTCACCGCCATCTTAGCCTTCCCTGCTTCTTCTGTCCTCCCCCACCGGTCAGGTTCCCAGGTCTAGATGAACCTTTGATGCAGAAGCTCAGCCCAGAGCTGGGCTTTCTGTCCTGCTCATCTCCTATTTTATATTAGGAAGGTGGACCTGAAACACCTAGTTACTTATTAAGAAATGTGAAACATATCATCATGGCCTGTGCCTCAGCATCCTGAGAGGAAATGAAATTAACGATTGGGAGTTTTGCATTCAGATGGTATCGCACATTAAAATGGGACTATCTGGGAAATGGCAGTGACTTAATTACCCATGGAGAAAATGCACAGAAGAAAAGCACTTATTTTTTTCTGAAGCAAAATGAACTATGCTTTTTTGGTTTCTCTTCCCATATTCATCTGGAAAAGCTCTTCCCTCCACTGGCTGCAGATCAGACCCAGCCTGGGACTGAGGGATGGCCTGTGGACTGCCCTGCTGAGAGGGAGCATCATGGCTTTTGTAGAAAAGAGAACCAACCCAGCATGGCAGCGTGGTTATTGGGAGGGAGCAAGCTGTTGCCACATGTGGCCTTTCCTGGGGCTTACTCACACCATTCCGAACATCCTTCCTTGGAATATTCTGGTTCAGATAGGGAAACAACCCACCCCTCAACTTAATAAAGATCAGCCTACTTTCTGGTTTGTTTCTTATTTGGGTTTCCTTGGTTATAAAGGATAGAGCTGCTCACTGCCCCTCCTGGTGAGTCAGACATCCTTGCCTCATCAGCAAAGGAAAGCTATAAATATCTTTGAGTATTTTATTGGCCTTACTGTACTTTAAAAAAAAACTTCTCCATTCATAGCTAGCATGCTGTATTAGCTATGACTATGACTAGATTTTTCCTTTAATGTCCTGTATCTGCATAAATGATCCCAAGTGTCTCCTTTCATGGTCTAGGCAATAGGTTTGCTCATTGTGTATTCTCTAGGGCTTTGTGACTTGTCACCATCACTTGCATGGAGTTACGGTGATAATCCTGAAAACTGGAAGCTGTACAGACGAAAAACAGGAGAGTCTTAAATTTTGTGGCCATAGAAATAGGGTGTACTAGGAAATGAGAGGAGATTGGAATGTGTGTGTATTAGGCTTCTACTTGCTCACAGCTGGGAGCTGTGGGGAGGGAGCTGGACTTTTCCAACACAGATGAGAGCTAAAGCTTGATACCAAGCTGAAGGAATCCTGAAATGTGGACCAGCGACTTGGGAATTTCATGTTGTGCTCCAGGAAATATGAGTAAAGGTCTTTGGCTCAGGAGGAGTTAAAGCAGGAGATTTAAAATATAGAACCTGGGGGCACCTGGTGGCTCAGTGGGTTAAAGCCTCTGCCTTTGGCTCAAATCATGATCCCAGGGTCCTATCAGGCTCTCTGCTCAGCAGGGAGCCTGTTTCCTCCTCTCTCTGCCTGCCTCTCTGCCTGCCCCTCTGCCTACTTGTGATTTCTGCCTGTCAAATAAATAAATAATAAAATCTTCAGGAAAAAAAAAATCTTAAAAAAATATATACATATATATATAGAACCTGAAATTTTACATTAAAACCTGACAGCTGCAAGCATTTTAGAAATCATTGAGTTGATCGTATTCATTTTACATATGAAAGGTTGTGACTTCCTGAAAAATAAAGATAATAAGAGCTGGAATAATAAGGGGAAGAGAAGAATGGCCGCTTCAAATCAGGGAAGGGCTGGAGAGTGATGGATTTTTTTTTTTATCTCCTGCCAATGCACTGACATTTAAAGATCCAGCAAGAGAAACACATGGGGAGCAGCCGCACTTAAGAATTAGGATGGCTATTCAAAAAAAAAAAAAAAAAAAAAAGATGGGGCCGGAGTGAGTCAGTCCAAATAATAAAGGAGATCATAGGTGTCCCATACCAGCTCACAGCCACCAAACTTGACTAGGTCATTTCATGTTGCATTTTTGACTCCTAAACATTTAAAAAGAGGGGTGGTAATATTTTTTTTTTTAAATGCTGCCAAGGCTTACCGAAGCTATTGCAAGCAAATAAAAATGCTGCTTAAAAAAAAAAAGAAAACAATGCTCTGGTTTGCAGATTCTTGCAACTTCGAGTGGAAAGCATTGTTGGGCCATAGTTTATGTGCTAACATATACGGTGGGTGCATATATTTGATTTTAGGAGATACTTGAATGAACACTTTTATTTTAATGGTTTAAAAATACCAGGAATTTTATTGTGTCATAGAGAAAATGAATCAAGCAGGATTTGAACCTTCTTTTGGGAAGAACAGACTGCAGTTTGTACTGTATTCGAAGCTACATCTTTACACATCTCTCCTGCTGATATTTTTCTTCTTCCTTAAAAATCTTTCCAGGTGGCTCCATTTTTCTCCTCTTCCTCAAATCTCCATCTGTTTGCAGCTGCCAAGCGTTCTTTCTCTGGGCCCTCCACTGAGCAGCCGCTCCCCGTCCTGCCTTAGCATCCTCTCTTCCAGCTTGCCACCAAACCTTTCCATCGTCAGCCCCTTCTGGTTCCTTCCTCTTGTCCCCCATTACTGGGCTCATAGCCATCAACTAGCTCAGTGAGGACAGGGCTCTCACTCCTCCCTAGAGAGCAGCTGCAAAACTAAAATTTTTCCTGCTCTACAGAAAGAACAAATTACTGTCTTCCTGAGAAATAACTAAACACAGAGTTTCAATGTCTAAACTCTTGAGCATTTCCCTCCAGATAAAGGAGACACTGGATGAGAGAGTGAGAACATAAAATGAGGAAAGTGAACTGTCTCAGACAGAAATTGAGCACGGAAATCTTGAGGACTTGACTGAGTTTGGAATTAACCCTTTGCTTCAGGTTTCATGACTTTGCACATCACATGATGCTTGGCTCTGTCTTATAATAGCTGTGACCAGAGTTGCTGTCCTCATGTATACAAGTGAAGACAGTGATAATAATTGTAAATAACTATTGTACAGATAAATTGAGATCATTGTGATGCCACTGAACTTAATATATTGACTCTTTTTTCATTTATTTTTATTTTTTCAAGATTTTATTTATTTGTCAGAGGGGGAGAGAGAGCATGCACATGTGCACAAGCAGGGGGAGCAGCAGGCAGAAGGAGAAACAGGCTCCCCAACAAACAAGGAGCCCAATGTGGCACTCATCTGAGCTGAAGATAGATGCTTAACCAACTGAGCCACCCAGGTGTCCCTATATATTAACTCTTTTTTTTTAAATATTTTTTTTTAAAGATTTTATTTATTTATTTGACAGAGAAATCACAAGTAGACGGAGAGGCAGGCAGAGAGAGAGGAAGGGAAGCAGGCTCCCTGCTGAGCAGAGAGCCCGATGTGGGACTCGATCCCAGGACCCTGAGATCATGACCTGAGCCAAAGGCAGCAGCTTAACCCAGTGAGCCACCCAGGTGCCCCTATATTAACTCTTTTAAAAGCCAATATTTATCGAAGCATAACATACATATGGAAAAGTGCTCTAATTTTGAAGTGTATAGCTCTGAGTGCAAATCAGGAAATAGTACATTACCTACCTCCCAGAACCCCCCTTCCTTCCCCCTTCTGGGACCCACAACTAACCCTTCTTCAGAAGAAGCCACATTCCTGACTTCTAACACAATAGATTAGTTTCACCTGCTTTGGACCTTCATCAAAACGGACTCCTTTTGTGTCTGGCTTCTTTCCTTCTTGAGAGAACCAGACATGTTATCGTGTGTACCTATAATCCAGTTATTTTCAGTGCCCTATAGTATTTCATTGCATGAATATATCCTAATTTCTTCATTCTAATGATGATGGGCATTGGTGGTGTCCCCAGGTTTGGGCTATAATGAATATGTTGCTGTGAACTTTCTTGTACATGTCTTTTGGTGCACATAGGAACGATTTCTCTTAGGTATATACTTGGGAGTGAAATTGTTGGTCACAGGGTATGTCAGAATTTAATGTCAGTAGATGCTACCTGCAGTTTTCCAAGGTGATGGTAACCTTTTTTTTTCTTTTTCTCATACAAATGCAGCAGCTTTGTTCATAACAGCCATGGAACAAACCCAAATGTTCATCGTCAGGTGAAAGGGTAAACTGTGGTACATATGATAGGTAACAGGCTACTTCTCAGCAGTAACCACTGATATACTCAATAGCATGGATTGATCTCAAAACCCTTATGCTGAGCAGAAGTAGCCAGCTACACAGGAGTTTACACTGTACATGTCCATTCATCAGGTTCATTACAATAAGCAAAGCTAATCAATAGTCACAAAAACCAGATCATTGGTTGTCTGTGGCTAAAGTAGAGGAATTGACCGCACAGGGAGTAAGCAAACGTTTTGGGGGGACAAATCTGATTGTGAGGTTGAACCCTGTGATTTATTTGTCAAAACTAACCAAACTACACACTTAAAGTTGAGCATCATATTATACCCTTATAAATTGATTTTTAAAATATTCTTTAATCAAATGCTGTCTTCTATCATTCCCAAAGCTGTATTTACATATAGTTATACTTATTGACTCACTATGGGTCCTGTTCTACAATGAAATCACCTTATTCTCAGTGATTTTCTTTTTTGATTGAATTGTTCATTTTTTAAGCCTTCCAAGATTATTTTCTTGTATTCGTTTTCATCATGGTAACAATTCACACTCCAACCACCAGTACCACACAGTTCTGGTTGCTCCATATCTTTGCCAACAGTTGGTGTTGGCATTTCTAATGCCATTTGAGCCATTCTAATTTGAGCCATTCTGATTTCAATTTGTGTTTTCTAATCGAGCATTCTCTGAGTTGCTTTTTGGGCCATTGGGTATTCACTGTTCAATCATGTGTCCGAGTCTAATAAATTGTCCATCTTTTATTATGTTTTAAAGAAGCTCTTTTTATATGCTGCATGTGAGTTCTTTGGTTAATTGTGTTGGAAGTGTTTTCTTCCACTTTGTAGGTAATCTTTTCTCTTTCTTAATGGGGCCTTTTTACAAATGGAGATTCTCAGTTTTAGTACAGTCTTGTCCTTATGGTTGGGGCATTTTGAGCCACCTTAAAGTAATCTTTCCCTACCTCCGTCACAAAAATATTCTCTTAAGTTACCGTTGAAAGACAGTAGCACTCTTCATTTGTCATTTAGACCTACAGTGTTCTGGGCATTAATTTTTGTGTATGTGTTGAAGGAGGGGCATCAAGTCTGTTTTTTCCGTGCCCAAATTATCTTAAAGTTTCTCCTGAAAAACCCACCTTCCCCGACCACACCAACTCTTCATTCTGTTCCACCATTCTCTAAGCGTATCTAACCTTGTAACACTCGAACACTGTGTTAATGACTATAAATTTGTAATAAGTGATGATCTGCCGGTGTGTCTTCTTACTTTGGTCATTCTCAGCTCTTTGTATTTCCAGGTTCATTTTAGAATTTTTATCAAATTTGACACGGTTTTGAGGACATTGACCTCTTTCCAATACTGAGTTTTTAATTCCATAAATCTCTTTCCATGATAAAAATACTTACTTGAATATAGTCTTCTCTAATTTCTCTCAGTGTTATAGTTTTACTTGTAGGGGTTTTACACAACTTCATTTAAACTCAAATTTATTCCTAAGTATTCTCAAATTTTTGATGCAGTTGAGTATATGTTTTAAAAAATTCTACTTTCTGACTTTTTTGTTAGAAACTCTCTCACTAATTGATCTTGTATTCAACTTTGTATCTTGCTAACTTGCTACCACGTGGCTGTTTTTATTTTGGAAAAATAAAGAGATCTTTCCATGGTAGTACATGCAGAGCCGTTTTCATTCTACCTCATTTTCTTTTAATGGCTACAGAGTAGTCAGGAAAATTGTAACTTACTGAACTATTCCCCTCCTGATCTTTTTATTATGTAGAATCTTTCACTGTTGTACAACAATTTCATGAAGTCTTCCTTTGCATCTCTGTTGTGCACACCTGTGAGTGCTTTGGTAGGATAGAAGTAGAATAACTGTGTCAGAAAGTCTCACCTTTGAAACACTGGTAGGTAGGATGCGATTGCCCTCGTAAAATATTGAATCAATTAACACTAATTAAATAAATTAAATACTAATTAATATAATAATTAAATAATTTAAGTATTTAATATATAAAATAATTAAATAATTTAAGTATTTAAGATATAAAATACTTAAATAATTTAAGTATTTAATATATATTAATGCATTTAATACTATTTAAATAATTAAATGAATATTAATTAAATAAATAAATAAGAATGTCCATTATTCACACTTTAGCAATATTCATTTAATTTTTGCCAACCTGGTGTTAAAAATGCATAGTGTTGGGGTGCCTGGGTGGCTCAGTCGTTAAACATCTGCCTTCGGCTCAGGTCATGATCTTGGAGTCCTGGGATCGAGCCCTGCATCTGGCTCCCTGCACAGCGGAAGCCTGCTTCTCCCTCTCCCCCTGCTTGTGTTCCCTCTCTTACTGTCTCTCTCTCTCTCTTTGTCAAATAAATTTCAAAAATCCTAAAAAAATACATAGTAGTGTTTTTAAATTGTATTTCTCTGATACTAAAATAGCTGGATATCTTTTCATTGTATCTTTTGTGATTTTCTTTCTGCTCTTCTTTTCCCTCTTATAAATTGGGTGATTTGTCTTTATTCTTACTGGTTTGTAGGAGCTCTTTTTATATTTTAAAGGAATTAGTCTCTTGACTGTTGTATTTATTGCACTCAGAGTCTCCAGGATGCCACATTGTTTGCCTTGTGTCATCTTTTGTTATATGGGAATTTTATGTTTTATGTAGTTACAGTCTTCTCTCTTCTGGATTTGTTGTTGGTGGTGGTTTTAAGGAAGATTTCAGTAACCTAAACTGTAACATACATATATGTTGAGATATATATATATATATATATATATATATATATATTTTTTTTTTTTTTTTTTTTTTTTTTTTTAATCTAGAATTTGTTTTTGTGTCCAGCCTGGCCATGTGCTGTAATGATTAGGAAGCTTGGGCTGTGGAATCTAATGTCATGGGGTTGAATTTTAGGCTTTAGCAATTATTGAAGCAAGTTAATTGCCTTTACTGGACAAACTGGGCAAGCTAATTACCTATTTATGCCTTAGTGTCTTTGTTTGTGTGTGTGTTTTATAAACTGTTTGGTAGTCAATGAACTTAATGCATTTAGAGAAAGGTTTTTTTGTTTTTTTGTTTTTTTTAAGATTTTATTTTATTTGGGAGAAAGAGAGCAAGAGAGATCAGAGAGGAAGAAGGAGAGGGAGAAGCAGATTCACTGCCAAGCTGGGGAGCTTGAGGCAGGGCTCCATCCAGGACCCTGAGTCCTGACCTAAGCCAAAGGCAGATGCTTAACCAGCTGAGCCACTCAGGTGTCCCAGTGAACTAATGCATTTAAAGACCTTAGGTGTGACCACCCCTAAGGGTGGAATCAGTGGAGCACACTACTCTTGATCTCGAGGTCAAGAGTTCAAGCCCCACATTGGTGTATAGAGATCACTTTAAAAAATTGTTTTCGGGGCACCTGGGTGGCTCAGTCAGTTAAATATCTGCCTTTGGCTCAGGTCATGATCCCAGGATCCTGAGTTCAAGCCCTGCTTCAGGCTCCCTTCTTGGCAGGGAGACAGCTTCTCCCTCTTCCTCTGCTACTTCCCCTGCTTATGCACTTATACTCTCTCTCTATCAAATAAATAAATAAATAAATAAAATCTTAAAAAAAAAAAAATACCTTAGCACAGTGCCTGGCACATTGTAAAGCCAAAATATAAGCTGCTTTTAGTTTTGTTTTTTCCAGATTGATAATTACTTGCTCCAATACCACTTAATAAATAGTTATTGTTCTGTGGATGTGGAGTGCCCACTCTCACATATGTAAGTTACTTTCTGTATAGTCACCTATTTCTAATCCTTTAATATTTTTTGTTATTTTGCTTATCTAGTCCTTGTGCAAATTTTTATGTCTTTGCAGTTGGCGTAGTTTTAAAGTTATTTAATTACTAGTAATTTCAAATCACCTTAATTCTTTTTTTTCCATCTAAATTTTGTTTGGGTATGTGTATATATACACTCTTGTATGTGGCATGGAAAGTCAGTTTCTCAAGATCTATGAAATGATCCAATTGGAATTTTATATTACATTATTATGTTTAATTATATTCCAGTATAGATCAATATTAGGGTACTTGATAATAGGCTTTCTACCCAGGAACACACTGTATCTCTTGATCCTATTCAGGATTTCTTTTATTTTCATCAGTAAAGTCATACAGTTTTCTTATAGCTTATGCACATTGAAATTTCTGTGTATTTGGTAATAAGTGGGATCCATTTTTCATTACATTTTAAAATTGGTTTTGTTGGTATAACAAAGTGATTTCCATCTTTCTAATTCTAACTTTATACTTGTCTTGGATCTCCTAGTTTTTTGGTTGAGAGCCTTGAATTTTTTTTTTTGGTAGACAAATCATGACAATTTGTGTTTTTTTAATTGTAAAATATACATAACATATACATAACATAAAATTTACTGTCTTATCCATTAAAAACTTTTTATCTTTTATTCATTCAAAAGGATTTATTCACACTTTGTATATGTAGCATATAATGGTTTACATAGTAGATATATAGGCATTAACCATTTTTAAGTAGAGTTCAATAATGTTAAGTATATTCATGTTGTACAGTGGATCTCGAGAGTTTTTTCATCCTGCAAAACTGAAACTATACCCACAACACTGCTCCCCATTTCCCCGCTTCCCTCAGACTCTGGCAGCCACCATTCTACTTTTTGTTTTTATGAATTTGACTAAGTACCCCATAGGTGCAACCATACAGTATGTGTCTTTTGTGTCTAGCTTTTTTAACTTAGCATAATGTTCTCAAGATTCATTTATGTTGTAACACGTATCAGAGTTTCCTTTTTAGGACTGAATAATAGTTCCTTGTATGTACATACTGCATTTTGTTGATCTTTCATACATTGATGGGCAATCGGGTTGCTTCCACTTTTGGGCTCTTGTGAATAACACTGTTATGAACATAGGTGTACAAATATCTCCTTGAGATCCTGGTTACAATTCTTCTGGGTCTATACCCAGAAGTGGAATTGCTGGATCATATGGTGATTCTGTTATTTTCTGCGGAAACTCCATATCGTTTTCCACAGCTGTTACATTACTCAGCATTTCTTCCAACAGTACACAGGGGTTCTGGTTTCCTCACATTCTTGCCAGCACTTGCTATCATCTGGGTTTTTTCCTTGTTTTTTTAATAGTAGCCACTCTGATTGGTGTGAAGTAATATCTCACTGTAGCTTTGATTTGCGTTTCTCTAATGGTCACAGTCTTCCTGTGTCAACTAGTCACTTGTGTATCTTCTTTGGGGAAATGTCCATTCAAATCCCCTGCCCATTTTCAATCAAGTTTTTAACAGTAGAAAATAAAACACAGGTTGTTACCTAACTTTTTTCCTAGTCATTTTCTAATGTCTATGATCTCCAAAACAAAGCTGGATAAGTAGTGAATAGTAGGCATTGTTGTATTATTCCTGATTTTATAGGCTTCCTTCTAATGTTTACAATTAAGCATTATGTTTGTCACAGATTTTTGGTCAATAACCTTTATCAAGTTAAGGAACATTCTTTATAGACTGGGGCTTCTAAGTTAATATCACAAACAGTGATTTGAATTTGCTGTTTAAATTCGGGGGCATATTTATTGAAACGAACATTTGATTTGTGTGAGTTTCTTTATCTAGTGATTACATTTTAGATTTGTTAGTGTGGAACTATTTCAGTATTCTTAAGATTACCCTGTTTTGTTATTTGGTTTGCTGGTTTGCTGGTTTTTTTTAATAAGAAAGTCATAGCCAAAAATAATGAATTCTGTGAAATTGTGATAAGGAAAACTAAAGGGAACTACGGAGACATTTCCTACATTTTAAACAGCAAAATATATGTTGACTGCAGCAAAGCTCTAGATTTGTTACAATAGAAATAAAACCAAATGGTTTTCAGATGATCTGCACCTTGTTTATTCTGATGTTATCTTTTCCTAAATGTTAGGATTTCTTCTTCAGTGTACCACCAATCAAGATAAGTAGAAGGGAACTTTGAAAAAAGCTGCTATTGTGTGTTGAGTACATAGCATGATTTCTCTTGACTTCGTTAGAACACATATTCCATCTTGTGTTGTAATCTTAGAAGGTGCAGGTGACATCAGAGTTACTAGTGCTCTTAGATTATATCTAACTCATATTTAGTAACATTGAGCACATTATTAGTGTTGAATTCATCGGTGTTATTAATTGCACAAGTACAGATAATAATATATTCATTTAGCAAATGTTTGCTGAGCATCTACCATGTACTGGTAAATATGATAGTGTTTAGAATACAAAGGTGAATAAGACAAGATCTTTGCATTCAATCAACTCATGGTTCTTTTTTTTTTTTCCTTTTCTGGGAAAAAAAGGGGCAGAAGGAGGAGGCAGAAGGTAGGTGACAGAGTGGGGTGGTAGAGAGGTGAAATGTACACAAATGAGTACAACAATTTGTAAGATTGTTACAATCTTCTCTGCTCTTACTGAGGAATATAAACACATACATTATGTATGTATAATATATTATGTATTTATAATGCTTATAGTAGACCACATAGAAAAATATGAGTACCTAGAGTAATTAGGACAGGCCTCCTGAGCAGATTTGGAAGGGTTGGATAAGTCAGTGCAGGCAAGGTAGACCAAACATGCAAAGGAAAGATGGAGCAGGGTTTGACTGAAGAATTGCAAGTAGTTTATTATGACTGATAGATAAGACAAAGGAAATGATATGCAGGATTGTTAAGCCTATGGACTTGGAGGCTAGATTTTGCAGGGTCAGAAGTTATATAGGAACCTGGACTATTGATTATGGGAGGAGCCACTGAAAGGTTTTAGTCAGGGAAAAACAGAACCAAATGTGGGTTCTGTAGGACTGCTCTAGAGGTAGTGAGGATAATTATGAAGCTGGGATGGAAGTGAGTGGTTGCTAAGGGGAAGTAGGAAGACCAGTTTGGAATTCCTTGTAATGGTCCAGAGAATGGATGATATAGGAAATCATAGATTTCTATCTTCTTGTGAATGGATACATTGAAAAAAATCTTTATTTGTGACATAGTTATTTGTGACATAGTAATAAGGAATCAGAGTTAATAAAAATCAGTAGACCCTTTGGTTTCATTTTAAGTGATGACTTATACCTCTTGCTAAACTTATTTCCAGGGCTACTAAAAGAATAAAATGAGATAATCTGAATTAAAATATTTTTCCAGCCTGAAATGAATGTGGGACTTAACATTGACCTATATTAATATTTATTATATTTATACATTACCCAGTTTGTGGATAAAATATGTTCACCTCTAGGTCAATTTGCCTGAAACCAACTCACGTAAACTCAGTTGCATAATACCAATTTACCTAAATTAATATTTTCAACAATGTATTTCTATTTTAAACACTCAGACAAAATAACCCACTGCCATACCACCAGGGTCTCTATAATTAGCCACTTACCTTCTGAGAACATCAACTACTCCTTCCTTGCCAACAAAATCCATATCACAGCTATCATAGCTTTCAACCTTGGTAAACTGCTTAACTTCACCTTTTGTCTTTCAAATTCTACCTGTGTCATATCTCCGTGGGTCCCCTCATCCCCCGCAGTGAGTGTTGCTTCCTTCAGAAAGCCTTTGACTCCCACTCTTAGACTTTCTGAATTCCTTGGCCGCCAGGTACTGCTTATGATATAGGTCTTTTATTGTTGAGTTTTCAAATCTTAATATTGTTTAACATTTTATGTGTTTGTTTTGTCCCCCAATTAACTCTTTCTCAATCTTGAGTGTGTGGGGGGGTGGGATGGGGAGGACTGTCTGGGGAACCTACTAATGCAGATATCTGGTACCCATGAATCTGCCTTTTTCACAAGATACCCAGTCAGTTTGGATCAGCTGTCTTCAAACTGGGGGTCACAGAAGGACGGTCTAAGGAGTATAGTGGGGGGATAGGTAATTTTGAGCAAATTACTTTCCAGATTCTCAGCTTTCATGAGTACTCTTAAATGATCCTTTCATCCAGTTTTTTTTTTTTTTTTTAAAGATTTTATTTGTTTATTTGACAGACAGAGATCACAAGTAGGCCCAGAGGCAGGCAGAGAGAGAGAGAGGGAAGCAGGCTCCCCGCCAAGCAGAGATCCCGACGTGGGACTCAATCTCAGGACCCTGAGATCATGACCTGAGCCGAAGGCAGCGGCTTAACCCACTGAGCCACCCAGGCGCCCCCTTTCATCCAGTTTTTAAAGGAAAGGCTTTAAGTGTTACCTATTCAAAATCTCGCTGTATCTTCCTCAAGTGTAAAAACCTACAGGGTATCACACGGAGGACATGGGAAGATGGAGAGGGGAATGGAGTTGGGGGAGACAACCATGAGAGACTGTGGACTGAGGAACTAACTGAGGGTTTTGGAGGGGAGGGGAGTGGGAGGTTGGGTGAAACCGGTAGTGGGTATTGTGGAGGGCACATATTGCATGGGCACTGTATGTGGTGCATAAACAATGAATTTTGGAACACTGAAAAGAAATTAAAAATAAAAAAATTAAATAAAAATAAAAGCCTACAGGGTATCAAAGAGTAATTCCAAAAATGGTATCTAGGAAGCCTTAGAGCATCAAAATAATCTGTTCTGTTCATTCTATCAAGGGATACATTTCCAATTAAAGTTTGATGTTTAATAATCACATGAATCAGTTTTCATGTACTGGGAATTAATAAAAAATTTTGATAACTCAGCCGAGTAGTAAACTTGGAATTAAAATTCTTGTGATCCCAGAAAATTTTTAAAAATCAAATTATTTTTATGTTTGTATTCCATGGACATTATGAAGGTGGAAAATGATAGGCATTTAAACATAAAACTGTATAATTTTGGGATAAATTCTTGGAACAAAAGAAATTGAAATATTTGAAAGGATTAAAAGAAACTATATAAAATTTCTGCATGTGAAAAGCAGTTTGTTCACAGCCTTTTTAAATAGATAATGCTGAGTGGCAAATCATGGTGTTATTACATTCCATTAGCTACATTAAAAGTGTAATGACTTTATTTTTAAGATATCAATAGTGACAAACTCCCCAGAATCTGTCCTATGTAACTGTTTAAATTTACAACGAAAAATTTTAGATTTCAATTGCAAAATGTATGGGTATGTTACTATTTTGGGAAAATTGTAGTAGGTGTGATGTAGTTTTAGAATATAGGTGAGGTTTGGTTGGGTGAGGTCCAGAGCTGACAACCAAGAAAGAATTCTTGAGACGTCTTTGGTACAAAATGGTGGTTTTATTAAAGCACGGGAACAGGACCTGTAAGCAGAAAGAGTGCTGTCCCAGGGTTGTGAGGGGCTGCTGTTGATGTATTTGGGAGTTGGGGGTAGGGGAAAAGGGACGTTTTCAAAAGAACTTTTGGATGTTGAGAGGACCTACAGGATACTGGAGGTCTTTGCCATTGTCAAGTTAAGGTTGTTTTCCCCTCGTGCAAGGGATTAACTTTAAGACAGTTTGGGGCTTCCTGGAGAAAATTACACAGGTCCCACAGGGGAGATGGGGAAGTGGGAGGTGAATGGGGTCGGTGAGTAGAGGGGGTTGGAGGGGGTGTAGGTTGCCAAGTATTGGCTTGTGCAAAAGAGTTTGAAGAGCGCTCTCATTTACACTTTGAAAAATACTGCATCAGAAATCACCTGTGAGGGGCACCTGGGTGGCTCAGTGGGTTAAGCCGCTGCCTTCAGCTCAGGTCATGATCTCAGAGTCCTGGGATTGAGCCCCGCATCGGGGCTCTCTGCTCAGTGGGGAGCCTGCTTCCTCCTCTCTCTCTCTGCCTGCCTCTCTGCCTACTTGTGATCTCTGTCTGTCAAATAAATAAATAAATAAAATCTTTAAAAAAAAAAAAAAAAGGAAATCACCTGTGAGCAAGTTAAAACTGTAGAATATGGGACCTGATCCAGGAATGATAATATACATGATAATAGCTGACATTTATTTAGTTCTGAATGCCAAGTGAAAGTGGCAGGTTCATTTCTACAAAACGTGTCAGCAGTGTTTGTCTTTCCCGAGGGCATGGCAGAGATCCTTTCCCCATGGCTTACTGCCTGGCTTTAGTGGCCATAACTGGAGACAAGGTTACAAAGGACACTTCCCTCACGTCTGAGCCTGCTCAGAGAGCTTGCTCCCCTCCCCAGCTACCCCTGCACCTGTGGAGTGAGCTGGTCTTTATAGACGCTGAGAGGAAGCTCACTCACGTTCAGATCAGCTGTGGGGTGTCTGAAGGAGAGCGGGAAGATGACTGTCTCTACCAGGAACAGAGATTCTGCCCTGTTGTGCTGTTCCTGGAGAACCGTCCACATCTTCTGTGTCTAGGGTATGAGCCAATCTTCCAGAACTCTAAGATTGGTCTATGGGAGGTCAGCAAGAAAGAAGCGTAGTTTCTGTCTTACTTTATTTCTTAACTTTACTATGGATCAGAAATTAAATAAATCAATTACTGCAAAGGTCAAAGTCATTTAAAAAAAATAGATGTGAATGGTTACAACCCTGATAAGATATATAGAACAAAGAACAGAAGGAAATAGAGCAAAATGCTTTCGTTGTCTTAAAGGGGTGGATTTTCTTTTGTTTCCTAAATTCCAAATCAGTCCTAAATATAAGCATGCTTCTATTGCCTTGACAGTGTAGAAGTCTTTTCTAAATTATCCTCTCTGAGAGAGGGCATATTAGGCATTCATGAATGGTACAAATGGAAGAGGGAATTTCTGTATCTTACTGATAATAACAATAATGAACTTTTTACATCGGCCAAGTCATATAGAAGTGAACTAAATGCTATACATGGATTAAATAATTAAATTTTAATGCTCATTATAGAACTGTGAAGTAGATAATTCTTACTTTACTGAGGGGAACACTGTGGCTTATAAAAGTTACATACTTTTCTTGGGCTTTACAAAACTAGTGAAGAGAGGAGCCGGTACTTGAACCCTGGCAATAGGCTCCAGAACCAATATTTTTGTGCTATTAAACTGACAGACGCGTCCGCTCACAGGATCCTGTCTCTTTTAAAGATAAATAAAGGAATATTTCTAAGAAATGGAGATTCACTTTGGAATGAATGGAAAGAAATTAATAGGGGATCTATAGCAATAATGAATGGATAAAATCTCTTAACATTGTGTTTTTAAGTTGTGAAGTATTTAACATGGTAGACACTCAAAGACATGTATGCATTTCAGTTAAAATTGTTCCCTGGTATTACTTGAACTTCCTACACACCTGTCATGTTTTAGGCATCTGAAGTACATCAGTTGAGTCAAAACAGAAAAGTTCCTGCCTTCAAAGAACTTGCATGGGGGTAGGGGGTGGGAATAGTAGTGAATACAGAGAATAAAGAACTATGGTGGATACATTATGTAGTATATTCAATGGTGATAAATGCTATGGGAAAGAAAAGCCAGATAGGGAGCACCAGGACTGTGGTGGAGTGGTTACAATTTTAGTTAGAATGGTTAGGGCGGGACTCATTGGGAAGACACTTGTTTGAGCAAAGATACAAGGCAAGGGAAAGAGAGAATGCTGGAGAAGGAAGGGCCAGTGTGAGGACTCTTAAGTACAGGATGGGTATGATGTGGTATGTGTAACTAGAGCGGTTAAGCCACCAGCTGGAAGAAAAGCTTTCTAGCCTGGGGTGTAAGGACCTCTAAGGGACCCGGGATAGAATTCAGGGGTTTATGAGCTTGCATGAGAAAAGCATTTCATTTTTATCTTTAATTATAACATCTAAATGTAATTGAACATTCCTTTTCATCGTGAACGTAGGTGAAAACCCTGTATAACTCAATAGAACCTATGACCTTGTCAGCAGTAGAAATCACAGGTAGTAGCACATTACATTATAGCTGTCGTGGATGTCTTAAAATATGGTTTTGTTCATCACCACATCACATCAAAATTATGTTGGTAATTAGGCCTACCACTCGATCTTATTATTTAATGTACTAATAAAAGAGTAATTTGTTATCGTGTTACACTTAAAAATATATTGACAATGGAGTTGGTTTCCTTTGTAATTGATTGTATTTTACTTTACACATTAAAAAGTATTGTTCTGAAAAAGGGCCCATAGACTTTGCCAGCTGCCAAAGAGGTCCATGGCACACACACAAAAAGATAAAGTATCCCTTATGTGCAACTCTGTTGGCCAGAGCAGGACATTGATGGACCCTGGCCTCTGTGCTGGGGAATGGGGAGCTGGTTGAGCAGAGCAGGATGTGATTAACCTTGTGGTTTGCAAAAGCTCACTCTGGCTGCTGTGTTCAACTCCAGACTAAGACAGGAGTGAAGTGGCAGGTAAACCCAGGGGACCAGTTACTGGGTTATCATGGTGATTCAGACAAGAGATTATACTTGCTCAGGAGATGGTAGCTTGGACTATGGTGGTCAACAGTGGAGGCAATAAAAAGTAATGGAATTCTGGCTTTATTTTGGGATGAAACCATCAGGATTTACCAATAGATTGGATGTGAGGAAGAACAGTCAGGGATGATGTCAGGGTTTTTGACTTGAGCAATGGAAGCATCCACTTATCATGCTGGGGGAGAAGACAGGATAGTAGAGGGAAGATCAAGTGTTAGGGTTGTTTTTTTTTTTTTTTAATTTTGTGTTTTTGGCATTGTTTCTGATGTTAACCTTGAGGTGTTCGCTGGCATGCACAAGGAAGTGTTAGCAGACATTTTGATAGGAGTATGAAACTGGGGAGAAGCTGTAGATATATATTGGGAGTCATTTGCACGTGTAAAAGTTGGTATTTAAAACTCAGGTTGAATGAGATGCTGAGTGTAGATGGAAAAGGGGAACTAGGAGTGACCCTGGGGAACTCCAACAGGAAGAGATTGAAACCAAGAGGAAGAATCAGCAAAGTAAACTGAGAGGGGGTGTCTAGTGAGGTAGCAGAAAAACCAGAAGATCCTGGAATCTTGCATGCTAAGTGGAAAAAAAATATATCAAAGAGAGAAGGAATGTGCCAAATGGTAGAGCAAGTAAAGAAAGGAATGAGAATTGGCCACTGAATTTAGAAACATAGAGGATATTGGAGGTTATTGGCAGGGGAGGGAGCAAAAGTCTAAATTGAAGTGGCTTAAAGAGAAAATGACAATTGGAGACAGTATATAGGCAATTTTTTGAGAAGTTTTGTTGCAAAAGAAACACAATTGGTGTAGTAGCTGATAGGGCACATGGGATTACAAGAAAGATTTCATTTTGTCTTAATTAGGATGAGAATAATAATAGCATTTTTGCAGGCCAAAGAAAGAGTTCCAGTCAAAAGGGGAGCTTTGATATAGGATGAGGAAAGAGTTGCTGGAGCGATCTCTAAGCATGTAAGTAGGGTAGAGGTCTAATGTACTAGCAGAGAGGCTGGCTCTGATAGGAGTGTGGAAACTTCTCTTGAGTAATAGATACAAGGGCAGAGATTGTGGGTATCCATGCTGCTAGGTGGAAGGATGTGGAAATTCTTGTATTGGCTTCAGTTTTGCCAGTGAAGCAGAATGGAAAGTTAGCAGTTAAGAGTAAAGATGAAATAATATAATAACAGCTAAAATATATTCCTATGTGCCAGGCACTGCGCTAAGCACTGTGCAAACATTAACTCTTATCTTCGCGAAAACCTGTCAAAGGGGAATTTTTTACAAATAAGGAAATAAAGACACAAAGGTGAAATAATTTGACCCAGGTCCCACTACTTTTGAGTAGCAGAGCTAGAATTCCACCCAGGCCTTCTAGATCTACAGTGTGTTTTCTCAATCACAGTGATGCCTATTGCTAGGTTGACCTCCCCCAAAGTAGTACCCATTTCTCTTTCTTAACCAGTAACCTTCCTTGTCCTACAAAATGGAATATCGTACTACCTCTAAGGATTGGAAAAAGAAAATGCTTAGCACACCGCCTAGTTCATAGAAGATCATCAGTAAATGTTGATACAATAGTTCTAGCAGCAGTAATTTTTTTGTTGATAGTGGTGAGATCAATACTTCATGATTCTATTTATTGCTTTTCAGACATCAGGTTTAATGATTTAAAAGCATTTTTCAAGTGAGAGACAAAAATGGTATCTTGAGCTTTTAATATTTCTTTGATTTCCAGCAAGGTTGAACACTTGGTAGGATGTTTATAAGACCTGGAAACAGCAACTCTGACTTTGGATTTCTATGCATCTGTTCCCACAGCAACTAGGGCAGTGAGCTATAAAGGGAATGCATGGATTCACAAGCCTGGCCTCCAGCTTACTGCTTGTGAGAGCCAAAGGGGATGGAGCAGACAGAGGCTGGATGGCTGGGTGCATGTGGCTGCTTGTTCTGCTGTGGCTTCTCTATTAGAAATAGCCATGAATGTGGCTCTAGGAATCACCTTCATGAAATGAAGCACATGATAATTGGAAGAGGGGAAGAATCAGTGTTGCTGAAGAGTAGTGAATACAGTCATGGCCCCAGGGAGAAAACCTGTGGATGTATGAGAATGAGTTGGTGCTGTTTAGTTGGTGACATTGGCAACGGATTTCAGGAAGCCACTAATTAGGGTGAATCTCCTGGAGAGAATCGGGTCTGAGTCAGATCTGCTCTGTGCAATGTGACTCCTCTCTGAGGAAGTCCATGTCCTCAGGCTGTACCAGCAACAGATACTCTATAATGTTGGCTCCTTCTGGTAGTGATGGCAGAGAGCTTAGGTTGTTGTATCATGGTATTTTTTGTCCTTTTCAATGAGTATCTCTTGAGCTGGGCTAGGGTTAATAGTGGATTCTATCACCAGGCTTTCTGGGTTCAAATCCTGGCTGTATTCCTATGAACACAGGCAAGTAACTTAAACTGTATCTTGGTTTCTTTATCTCTAATATGGGGGTAATAACAGAATCTCCCACATAAAACTTTTATGAAGATTAAGTGGGTTAAAAATGTATTTCACCTAATGTATAATATGCATTTTCCAGTTCTGAAATTATGATGTATTTTACAGTTGATGACACTTTACAATTACTATTAGTAGCATTTTCTTCTTTCTTAGTGGTGTATAAATATTGATGAATCTTAGAATTGATAGGAGTCTTGTATTTGAGGAAATACGTGTATTAGTAAATCATTAAACATGGTTTGGTAATAAAAAATGCTATATAAGTCATTTATTTGGTTTTATAATCACAACCAGATCCAAATGATTCCACTAAACCCATAATAAGGGTATCACAAGGTCCTTATCCTTGTACTGTGAGAGCTCGTAAAAGCAAAACAAAAATTCAATTAACTCAGAATATCAACCCATAAAGAGTCACGTGGTCTTTTAGTCCTTTGAGGCTCCAGGGATATTATCATATGACTTTTAAGGTTGCTTTTCTTATAATGCTCATCCCTCGACCTCCCGGGTCATACCCTCTACTTTCCTTTCATGACCATGCGGACAACCCTTTTCAAATCCTGGCCTCCCCTCCCTTCCATTGGGATTCTTTGCCACCGTAGTCAGCTATGCTCCATATCCTAGACCTTATTTTTCCTCAAGAGAGATTTAATTTTGAAACTGAATTATAACATCTCCATTTTTGTCTACTACCTTCTGTCATTCCAGCTTTCCCCTCAGATCTCCAGAAACACAGATCCCTTCTTTTGCTCATGGGCTTGACTCCAAACATCTTTCTTCATGTATGTCAACCTCTCCTGCCTTCACTTCCTTCTTAGGGCATTGAAATTCTCTCCTTTCTATCACATTCTTGGTGATGTCCTTGATTCTTTTACCTATCACCTTTAATAGCACCCATCTGACTAAACCCTGGCCCTGGAGAGATTCACATATTTGTTTCTTCCTACCTCTATTTGGACTGCAGAAGCTATTGGAAGAAAGGATACAACTGACTGACTGTCCAGGCTCTGCTACTTTGACTGTGGTCTCTGATGACAAGCAGGACCTCCATGATGTCCAGAAGCTCTGATACGAGTTCCTGGTCTGTGCTCTTCTCTCACAGTAGCTGCTGCTGCTGCAAATATTTTCCACCTCCTTCATAACCTCTGGTTCTTTTCCTCTGCCTTTATTCTGAATGTTTGACCTCATTTCCAAGTCATAGTTAGGCTTCAACGTATGGTAGAAAGATATTAGAAGTAGTCAGGAAAGGGGGTCCTGGGTGGCTCAGTCGGTTAAGCATCTGCCTTTGACTAGGATTATGATCTTGCGGTCCTGGGATCGAACCCCCCATCGGGTTTCTTGCTTGGTGGGGAGCCAGCTTCTCCCTCTGCCCACTGCCCCCCCCGTCCCCTGCTTATGCACTCTTGCTCTCTCTCTCAAATAAATAAAGAAATAAATAAAAATCTTTAAAAAAAAAAAAAAAGTCAGGAAACCTGTGTTCTCCTGCATAGCGATGTGACTTTTTTGTTCCTCCCTCAATCATAAAATGTGTTTTTGTCTGCTGATTGAGATTCTCTATGCTATACAGTGAGTCATTTTATTTGGTTATTAGTTTCTTCCTATGTACTTTGAGGGAGGGGGGCTAGCTTAAGTGACTTCTAAGAGTCTATCTTTAAGGTTCTGTGATTTTAATGATTCAAATTTTGTAGGTCTTAAAATTAGCTTTAATTTGCAAAACAGATGACTTCTGACGATGTCATTTCATTTCATTAGGTAAATCATGAAAATTCTCACTTGTCATAAAAGCTAGGAAGTCGTGTTACCTTTTGTGATGGTAAATTTATCCTTTTTCTCTATTATTATTTTTGAATTTGTGAAAATTACTTCTTATGGTTTGACCTATCGTTTTAGTGAGAGGAAGGAAGAGAAACTCAAGGAGTGTCTTATTTCTGTAAAAGTTAGTCAGGACTTGGCGTTGCGATGCCTGGGTGGTTCAGTTGGCTCAGCCTCTGACTCTTGGTTTTGGCTGGGTTCATGATCTCAAGGTCATGACATGAGCCCGGTAAGGCTCCATGCTCAGCATGAGTCTGCTAGAGAGTCTTTCCCCCTCCCTCTCCCTTCCCCTCTGCTCCTCCCCCTGCCGGGAGGCCTGCATGTGCAGGCATGTGAGTGCTCTCTCAATAAACAAATAAATAAACAAAAATCTTAAAAAAAAAAAAAAAGACTTGGCCTTCAATCTCAGTGTGGGGCTTTGGGGAAGAAAGATGTGTTTCCTGACTAAGTCCTACTTTAAGGGTGGGTAAGGGTGTGTTGGCATTGCAACCCAGGGAGCTTTGCTGCCAGACGGAGCTAAGCATTGCTATGAAATGAGCTGATATCTTCTCATGCTGCCTTGCTGGCACATTTCTAAATAATAATCTGGCAGGTTACATTGGGATTTACCAATTAAATGGGATTGCCTAAAAGATCTTGCCTTTTTTATGCTTATTTTTTCCCCATCTGCTATTCCATCTCTGTATTCCCAGCATTTGAACGTTGTTTCTGGATGCTAGAATTTCAGGGGAACTACAGCGCAGAAAAGAGCAAACCAGTATAATAGCTTGTGGCTCAAAGCAGAGTTAGCTTTCATGGCCTCATTAGCTTGGATAGAGGAGAGCTTAGAGGTAGCAGCCAATGGAAGAGCATACTTTTTACAGTCTAGAAATATGTGTCACTTTCTAGCCTTGCCAGACATCATTGTTTGGGTATAAACTCACAAATGCTATGGTTCTTGAGCTTGGCTGTATGTTAGAATCACTTGGAGTGCTGTTAATCCTAGTGCCCAACATGCATCCCATACCAATTAAATCTGTCTCTGGGCTGGGATCCATGCATAAGTAGTCTTTAAGCCACCTACATGCTAGGTGATTCTATTACGTAGCCCCAGCTGAGAAGCACTGAGTAAGGGGATTAAGTTGATTGGCCTATTAAGTTGGTTGGCCGATGACTTGGCATTTCCAAGTGAGCCAGTTGTATCTCCTGTTTATCTTTGCTGATTTTTACTTTAGTAACAATGCAGCAAGATCAGAGGCAGTCAGCTACATGTGACTGATTTTCCAAGGTGTGTTACAACCTCTGGGTAGTGACTATATCTTGCCTGTGAATCAGTGTCAGCTTCTCTTCATATGGCTGTTGTCAGGGGTATTCCGAAGTCTCTGGAAGAAGAGAAAGTGGCTGATGTGTGTATTTCTGTGTATATATCTTGTCTGTGTTTTAATTAGTATGTTATTTTTTGTTCTTCTGTTCTTTGAAAACATGATAATCGACTTCATCAAACTTTTGGTGAAAAATTATCTGAAAAGATAAGATTACTTGGGGGAAAACAAAACTAAAACTAACATTGCGAAACTAAAACAATACCCAGAATATCTTTAAATAAAGACACACTAAACAGAAATTCCTAGAGCCAGTGTTTCTGGCTGTTGACAAGGCTGGCTTGCCAGTTTGCACTCCTGCGCACACACATTCTCCCAATAGTTAAATATTCCTGGCCTTTTGAAAACAGTTCCCATTAAGAGTGCTTAGAAATCCTCAAGTAGGGTCTCCAGGTAAAATATAGGTTGTCCAGCTAAATGTGAACTTCAGAAAAACAGTGAATAATTACTTAGTATAAATAGGTCTTAAATGTTACATGAGACCCTTAGAAAAGCTATCTGTTGTTTATCTGAAGTTCACATCTGAGTATCCTGTATTTTTAATTTCTAAATTTGGCAACTCCATGGAGGTGGGGCTGGATGGAGGACCAGAGCACTCTCTAGTTTTCCTGGGCTGGGTCTCCTTGATGTGACCTTGCCTGTCACCATATTCCTGCAGAGAAGCTGCGACTGAGCTGTCCAACCCAAACTCTTACTCTGCTGTTCTCCTGTATGTCTGATAGGTTTTCCCATCTTTGGTGTTAGGACTGAGAGATGTAGGCTTTGAAAAGAACACCCCCCACCCACCCACACACACACACACATCAGTGCTCAAATTCTGAATGGTAGAAGAGATGTGAGTTAAGACCCTTCCAGGCAGTAAGCCCTGTGGCAGGTGCAGTGTGATGTATTTGAGTACTTTTCCACCATTTGGGAGACGCAAGTGCCCGGTCTCCCTTAGAAACCTGGGCAGGTAGCCTGGCCCCCTGGGTACTTGTCTGGCCTGGTTTACTAGAAAATTCCACTCTCAATCAAGTTAAAGCTGGCTGGCTTTCACCTGCCTCTCCAGAGACTGACCTTCACCTCCCTCTCTTGAGGTTCGTTTTGTTGGCTTTAAATAAAGGGCTCTGTCAGTTGAGTGGAGACACAAGCTGGAAGTTCTCCCAAAGTTTTCCATCAAGTCAACAAATGCTTATATGTGCCACCTGGAGAGGGAGAAAGAGACACAGAGAGAGAGAGAGAGAAAGAAAGGAAGTGTGTGTGTGTGTGTGTGTGTGTGTGTGTGCTTCCTTTTACTAGTTCTTTGTGTATTCAATTCTTTAGGGGAGGCAATATTTCTTCCTGACTATAAAGCTTAAACTAGCCTTATGTGCACATAGAGTATACTGTGAAATTTTGGAGATAGCCACTATCATTTATAGAAGACAATCCTGAACCCTGAATCATTCAAACTAATAGAAAAATTCTAAAAAGTATATATTTGTATACCATCTAAACATGTATCTACAAATTTTGCCATAATTTCTTCAAACTTTTAAAAGCCAGCGTAGAACCCAAAAAACAGATAATTATGTCAAAAAATGGGCAGAAGACATGAACAGACACTTCTTCAAAGAAGACATACAAATGGCTAACAGACACATGAAAAAATGTTCATCATCATTAGTTATCAGGGAAATTCAAATCAAAACCACACTGAGATACTACCTTACACCAGTTAGAATGGCCAAAATTAACAAGACAGTAAACAACAAGTGTTGGAGAGGATGTAGAGAAAGGGGAATCCTCCTCCACTGTTGGTGGGAATGCAAGTTGGTGCAGCCACTTTGGAGAACAGTGTGGAGATTCCTCAAGAAATTAAAAATAGAGCTTCCCCATGACCCTGCAATTGCACTCCTGGTTATTTACCATAAAGATACAGATGTAGTGAAAAGAAGGGCCATTTGTACCCCAGTGTTCAAGGAACAATGGCCACAATTGCCAAACTGTGGAAAGAGCCAAGATACCCTTCGACAGATGAATGGATAAAGAAGATGTGGTCCACATACACTATGGAGTATTACTCAGCCATCACAAAGGATGAATACCCAGCTTTTGCATCAACAAGGACAGGACTGGAGGAGATTATACTGAGTGAAATAAGTCAAGCAGAGAAAGTCAGTTATGTTTCACTTACTTGTGGAGCATGAGGAATAACATGGAAGACATTAGGAGAAGGAAAGGAAAAGTGAGTTGGGGTAAATCGGAATGAGAGAGGAAGCGTGGGGTGGGGAGATGGGTGAGCCTGGTGGTGGGTATTGTGGAGGGCACATCTTGCTTGGAGCACTGGGTGTGGTGCATAAACAATGAATCTTGGAACACTGAAAAAAATATAATGTAAAAAAAAACCCCAAAAAACCACAAGTGTTGAGGCCCCTTTTATAGTCCTCCTTAACCCAGTTTACTGGCTTATTCTCCTAGAGATAGCTACTTTCCCAGTGTTGGTATGGGGGCCATTACAACACAGAACTATAGGAGATGCCGTTCACAATTTGGTATATTTGTGTGTTCCCAGGCAATGTGTAGCTAAATTTTGATAATTACTGTAAATTATACCAGTTTTGTCTCTTCCCTTCTAATTCTTACATCCCATTTCTTTCTTCCTTGTCCCCGACCTCTAGCATAATGTAGGGAAATAAGGGTGACAATAGGCCTTCTTAATCTTGCTTCTGGAAGTTTTCATTATTATATTTGAAGTTTGCCAAAAATTCTTGATAGATATCATGAATCTGATTCCCTTATATTCTAAATTAATGAAGAGTTGTTGTTTTTTTCCTTTTAAAATAAAGAATGAATGTTGAGCTTTATTAAGATATGTTACTGTGTCATTCTGTATTGTTTTGAGATTTTGAGATATGGTTTTTCTCCTTTAGTATATTGTGGTAGATATTACTGATAAATTTTCAGATATATAACTCTTGCAACCTTAGAATAAACTTTGCGTAGTTGCATGATTTCTTTTCACAAATTACTGAACTAGCTTTGCTAATTTTTGAGTTTATTTTTAGTGTATCCTTTTTTGTTTTTAATTGCATTATAGAAAGGAAACATGGTCTGTATGATAGCATTACTTAGACATTTTTAAAGACATTTTCAGTATGAATCACCAATTTTTGCAAATATATCTGCCTAAAAAGGATGCATATCGTTGATTTGTTGGGTTCTGCATTATATATAATCAGGGCTTTTAATGGTATCAGTTTGTGTTTCTATTTGTTTTATTTATCAATTTGTGATAGGGGGATATTACTTATCTCCTATTTTACTTAGTTCTGTCAGTTTTTACTTTATATTTTTTAAGGTTTTGCTTTATATATTTTATATATTTTAATGTTAGTTGCATTCAAGGTCATGACTATTTTTTAAAGATTTTATTTATTTATTTGAGAGAGAGACAGAGAGAGCTACAGAGGGCATGAGCAGGGAGGAGAGGGAGATGCAGGGGGCCCATTGGAAATCTGTCCCAGGACCCTGGGATCATGACCTGACCCAAAGGCAGATGCTTAGCAGACTCAGCCACCCAGGCTTCCCTTTTCAAGGCCATTATTATATGTAGCTTAAGAGATAAAACATTACAAATGCATTTGAAGCATTTTGTATGCCCTTTACCATCCCCTTAGGTGAAATTGTTTATTAACCCTGTGTACTTGTATAAAATCCCCAGACAATATATAAAATATAAAATGGTTAGATGTCTATAAAAATGGCATCCTACCATGTGTATTTTTTGGTAACTTTTCCTCTCAGAATTATTTGTTAGATAACTTAATTAATTCTAAATTAATTATGTGTCAGTATGTGTATAGCTCTAGTTCATTCATCTTAATGTCTACACAGTATCACTTTGAATACATCACTCAATATTTGCTCATCTGTATTGTTTATAGAAATTTAATTTTTCCCATTTTTCGTGGTTTAGGAACAATGCTTTTGTAAATGTTCTTTTTAACGCTTGTGCTCATATGTGAATGCTTGGCCAGGGGTGAACTCAAGGTAGAATTTTTGGTTTTATTGATGTATACCTGTAAATTTAATATTGACAAAATGATCTTTAGAGTGACTGTGGCAATTAATATGCCCATCAACAATGTGTGGAATTCTCATTCTTCATTCTCACCAGGAGTTAGTATTTGCAGACTTTTTAACAATTCCAAATCTGATGTGTGTGACATAGTTTCCCACTGTAGTTTTAATTTGCATTGTCTGGAAGACAAGTGAGTTTATCTTGTTTATTAGCAAATAATGAATGAGTCATTGGAGCTCCTCTTCCATGAATTTACTGTCCATTTGCTTTTTTTTTTTTTTTTTAATTGGTTGCATCTCTTCTTAGATCTGTCTGGCACTTGTTTGTCCTGGATGCCAATCTTTTATCAGTCATATGCTTTGTAAATGTCTTATTTATATATATATATATATATATATATATATATAGCTTATTGCTTTCTATTGACTTTAATACAACCAAATTTTTAAAATGTGTTTTCCTCTTCTAAAGAAATTTTTTTTCTGAATCCCAATTTCATAAAGATACTCTAAGTTTCTTCCAAGGTTTTTTTTCTCTTATGCTTTTCACATTTAGATTTTTAATCCACTGGAACTGATTCTTGTGTATGGTTTAAAGTATGAACACTTCTTATATTTTAATTTAGAAGTAATCTATCCTTTCCCCACAAGTTTCAGTATGCCCTCCAATCACACATCCAGTTTCCATATTTGAGTGGCTCTATTTATAGGCTTTATTTCCTATTTTATATGGTCTATTTTGTTGTCTCTGTACCAATGCCAGAATTCCTCAATTTTGACTTTTTTTAATCATCCTTGTCTTGTTCCATGCTGCATTTTTAGTTATTCAGTGTTATCTTTTATTCACAAATTATTTCCTCCACTATGACAGTTTATCCAGCTTTTAAAACTTTTAATCTCCATGAGTATACTTTACATGTATAATATTTATAAATTCTTTAGTTATTTATATTCTTTTCTTTTTAATAGTGTGCCATGGCTGTCACTGTTTATAATAGTCATTATTTATCTTGGTGAAGATTCTCAACATGATTAGAATACTTGTAAAATGTTTAATATTTAAAATTTGTTTTGTGTGATTTCACATGCCAAAATTTGGTCTTGTTGCCTATGATGACATTTAACCTTCTTCACATGTACTGGCGGCTTGGTTTGAAGGGTCTTGATCTTGTTTTAAAAAAAAAAAGAAGAAGAAGAAGAAGAAGAAGAAGAAGAAGAAGAAAAGTCTTCCCTCTCCCTTTACACTTGTCTATTTTGCAGTCAGTCTCACCTGGTCCTTGCAAGTCCCAAGATCGGAAGCTGGGCGTACTTACCAATGGTATTTGGGGTTCTGTGTCCAAGGGGTGATATGGATGTTGCATATCTCTTCACTGGGGACAGGAGTGGGCTGGGTTTGGAGTTCGGTCTTAATCCCTGTCTGTATCCTCTAGTTCAGGTCCCCAGATAGCAGTTGGCAGCAACTTCTTACTTATTCCCTTTATCTGGGAACCCCTCCACTCTTTTTTTCCTTTCTTTTCCTTTCCTTTCTTTTTTTCCTTAAAGATTTATTTACTTGAGAGAGGGCCCGAGCATAGTGAGGAGGGCCAGAGGGAGAAGGAAAGAGAATCCCAAGCAGACTCCATGCTGAGCCCGGAGCCTGAAGTGGGACTCCAACTCAGTACCCTGAGATCAGCACCCAAGCAGAAACCAGGAGTAAGACATGTAACCAGTATTACCACCTAGACACCCCTCTCCTTTTTCCTTTTTTCGTAGCAGCAAGCCTAGCCCTGGTTTTCTGCCCCACAGGGGGCCCTTTCAGCACCACCCACCCACCCCCAACCCTGGTTCCTTGGCAGAAACTTAACTCCAGGCTGGAACTGGGGCACAGCTGGCCCAGAGCTTTGGGTCCAAAGCACGGCTTGACTCTTCTGTCCCATTTCTGTTTCTGCAGAATGTTATTCTCTTTTGCTTCTTGCTGGTGACTTCTAAACTTTCTTACTTTATATTTTAGATTTCATTAGTAAGCAAGTTTAGGAGGGAGTAAAAAAATGTGAACCTGTAACAACTGGAGGTCTATTGGGTCACTTCACTTTTTCGAAACGAAGTTGGAAATATCCCTTAGTTGTTCCAATTTGTCTCTTATCGTTACCACATCCACACGAGTCCATCTTTCATAGTAAAGAAAAGTGTTCATTTCATAAGTCTGGTCCACCCTCCTCTCTCCCCACCTCCCCATCCCTATGCAACCCTTCAGGTGTTACTGTGTCTCTGGTAGCCAAGTTTCAAGTTTAGATATGAAGTATCGTGACTGCCACCTAATGGCAGTCATGGAGTACTTTGAGCCATAACCTAAATTTTATTCTGACAAGGGCATGCCTCTGAGGAAGATAATGTTTCTTGGCTTTTATAGGCTCCACGGATGGAAAGGGAAGCCTACGTCTTAGGGAGCTTGTGTTCCTGGAGTTCTAAACTGTTTAGCATTTCCCCTTTAACAGGATGGAAAATAAGGGTGACCATGAAAAGGCTAGTTATCTAGCACCGGCAGCTAGAATTTGATTGAATGGATGTTGTCCCCCTGGTAGGCTGTTTGTCACATAGGGCCTGGTCCTGAATATTTACCTTGGGCATTGGGGTAAAGTCAAAGACACATAGCCATGAATTCGCTGACCTTTGTACCTATTTTATGCCATTACCTCAGGACATAAAAACTCAGTTGCTGAATATTAAAGGGGATACGTACCTTGATCATCTCCGCCCCCCACCTTCAATTTGTCCTCTTCCCTAAGCCCTTTTCTGTCTATATTGGTGAGAGAGACTCCATCTCCGTTATTTAAAACCTCTAAAATGGTATGAATCTCCACATAGTAGGCTTGGCTGGAAACTTCGCATATTTATCGGCTGTTACTACAGTAATGCCTTGTAACAGACCATACTTCAAATCTAGTAGTTTTCAGTAACAAGCATTTATTTGCGAAGTCGCCAAGGTCATTCGTGGTTCAGCTGATGCCAGCTGGGCTCTCTCACAGTGTGCACAGACTGGACTTGGCTGCTGATCATGGCTAGTGTATAGGGCTGCCCTGGGGGACCAAGTCTGACTGACCAGTGGCTGCCTACGATACATTCTTCTTCTGTGAAGGAGCAGGAGTGAAGGAGGCAAGCCAAACTGAGCACAAGCAAATTTAAATCCCTTATGTCATGTCTGTTTGCATTGCACCAGCCAAAACCAAAAGTCCTAGGAGGTTCTTGTGTACCCCAAGCAGAAGGGGAGGGGGTGGAAGTGAATGAATATTTGCTGAGCAGTGTTCCATCCAGCCTTTGACAGCTCCATACAAAATTATTTATTTATTTATTTATTTATTTATTTATTTATTTGACAAACAGAGATCACAAGTAGGCAGAGAGAGAGAGAAGAGTGAGCAGGTCCCCCCGCTGAGCAAAGAGCCCCATGTGGGGCTTGATCCCAAGACCCTGGAACCATGACCTGAGCCGAAGGCAGAGGCTTTAACCCACTGAGCCACCCAGGCGCCCCCATACAAGATAATTGAAGGACGTCAAATTTTTTTTAAGAAAACAAAAGTGTAATGTGTTAATCCTTAAGTGTAAGTGCAGGAAGCTTCTAAGACATTTCAAAGAGGTGCACCTTGAGAAGCCCTTCAGGGTGGAAATGCGTGATGTTCATTTTCTCATACCCTGCCTTGTGAAGATAGTAAACACATGAATGAAAGAGCTACTAAGTTTAGCGAGAAACTGGTAGGCTTAGAGAGTTGGAATATTTTCCCCATCTTTTAATATTGGCATTTTTATGTTTCTGCCTGAGAAAATCCTAAATATTTTTAACCAAGGAGAGAGACTGAAAGATAAAGTCCTAAACTCATGGGATTTCTAACCATGTATTTTTTCTGATAATGGAAACCAGTCCTTTCCTTTTTATACACCTGTAGAACAAAATAATAGCTATATGTTCCCTGATATTCACATAACTTCTATATGGCTTCATCCTTTTTGTTTTGCTTAAAGATTTTACTTAATTACTTATTTGAGAGAGAGAGGACACAAGTGGAAGGGAGGGGCAAAAGCAGAAGCAGACTCCTCACAGAGCACGGAGTCTGACATGGGGCTCAAACCCAGGACCGTGAGATCATGACCCGAACCAAAGGCAGATGCATAACCGACTGAGACACACAAGCATCTTTTTTGAAGAGACAGGATGGGTCTCTATCCAAATTAGATTCAGACACTAAGATTAATGACTACATAGATACACCACACACAAAAGAGGGTATGAGGTTTATTTACTAAAATAATGAGACTTCTGGGGAGAGCAGGATAGGTCTCTGAAGCTGCCTGGAAAATGCCTTGAAAGAGGAGAGGAAGGAGACTGACTTGGGGTTGATGGTGTTAATGGGATAATGTTGGGCTGAGGGTCCCTGCTTGCGGGCAGTGGCTCAAGGGGTTCCAATGTCCTACTTAGTGTCAAAGGCTTTGTATTTAAATTGTCCAGATGTGGGACAGAGGGGAAGAGGGAGAGGTGTTAGCAGCAGTCACACATCAAGAAATAGTTGGGCTCCTGCACTTGTATGGTGATTGTTGAAGGCCCACCGATAAGGAGGTATTGTATTAACATTTCTGGTGATGGACATGCTGGCAGCTGTTGACTTTGATCATACCCCACTTTTTCTCTGGACTTCACTGACTTTAAATCTTCCTCATTTTTTAATGGATATCAAAGCAGCCTCCCTTCCCCAAACTACATTGTTTATAGGTACTTGGTGAGGAATCTGATCTAGAGGACCTACTGGGTACCAAGAGCAGCCTGTACACTTTGCCCTCATAATCATACTAAATATAAGAGCTCAGGAGCACCTGGGTGGCTCAGTCGGTTAAGCGTCCGACTCTTGATTTCAGCTCAGATTCTGATCTCAGGGTCATGAGATCAAGCCCCACATCAGACTGTGCTCAGTGTGGAGTCTGAGAGAGATTCCCTGTCCCTCTGCCCCTCCTACCACTTGTGTGCTATCTCTTTTTCTCTCTGGAAAAAATAAAATAAATCTTAAAAAAAATATGTATATGAGAGCCCAAATTTGATTTTATTCTTAGGCATTGAAGTAAATTTTTGCCTTCTATGACCAGCACCATTTCATTAATGTTAGATATTAGTGGGAGACATTTTCTGCATTTGTAACTTTGTTTGAATGTATATTCATCTGTTAGTAATGAGTGTTTTCCCAAATGACATTGCTTATGTACCAGCTCCATGATCTGGAGCATATATTTATACATTCTTACTATTTAAAATTTTTTAAATTTTGGGGGGTTGTATAGGGCTTTTTGCATTAATAAATTGACCTTATCTTCAAAAGCACTGGTTCTCAAACTTTAGAGTGTGTCATAATCACTTGGGAGCCTTATTAAAGCATCCTCCAAGTTTCTTCTTAAGTCTGGAGTGACCCTGAGAATTAGCATTTCTAAGAAGTTCCAGGTGTTCTTTAGTTTCAGGGACTAAACTTTGACCAACCCTATCTTACAACAGTGATACTCATGAGGTCATGGGTTTTATGTGCTAGTTTGATTTTTTTTTCCTAATATACATTAAAATAAATATTCAACTGTTAAAATAAAGTCCAGCTGTCTATAACCAAAAAAAAAAAAAAAAAAAAAAGACCTCACTGGTGTGCCTGCAAAGCTTTGGAAATACTGACTAGGCGTTCTCCCAAGTTTAACTCAGAGGAAGGATCCCTTGCCTTTAAGATTGAAGGTATGAGCTAAACCTGTGTTAAGCAATGTGAAGAAATGAGTAAAGCCAATGAGGGGCAAAGGCAGTACAAATTAGAATCCACATACTAGGAGAGAGCCATGGTTTTCATCCGTTAGGGAAATCAGGAATTCTCTATTCCCCAACTGTGTGCGTAATCCATATCTGCTGGGGGTGTGTGTGTGTGTGTGTGTGTGTGTGTGTGTGTGTGTATAGGGGAGGGGCTTAGATATGTGTGTGAGACAGTATAAATGAAAACCAGATACAACCACAAACGGCTGACTTTGTTCTGGAAGTCCGCATAGAGAAAATAGATGAATCATAGTCACAGAGCTTGAGGGGACCAGCCATTGTCACTCATCGTCTTCATGTTAATCCCAGGCTCGTGGAATCTCCCTGGGATTAATAATACCCCGGACCCCTTTAAGGAGTTATAGAAAAGAGGTACCGAGTTTGCTAGTGATTCTAGTGATTGGGTGAAGCCAGCAACTTTTAAGTGCTTAGGAACTTGGAGTTCCAGTTATACCCGAAACTTACCCAAGCATAAGAACAGCAGCAGCAAACAAGCGACGAACTCTACAGGGTAAAAATCACAAGCTCTTTGGGCCCGAGTGAATTTGTTGGCACTTAACCAGCCTGTGTTCCGGGGAAAGTTGTTCAGCCTGTGTACCTCGGTTTCCTTACCTGTAAAGTGGACCTTGGGGTGATACCACATGCACCTTGTGGGTATGATGTGAGGAGGGCACATGTTAATCTCTGTAACGTGCTTAGAACAGTTCCTGAGACATAGCACTCCATGTATAATTAAGAGAAACCGAGTCAGTATGAACTGTGGCTCTGGTACTACATGCCTCCCCCTGTTAGTGAGATCAACTTCAATGCTTCAATCAGAAGATACAAGGCTCTAATGATACCTGGCAGAAAGGCTGTTTTGTTGTTGTGAGCTGATAGGAAAAAAGGGAAAATTTGTACTACAAAAAGGGTATGTACCAATTAGATTAAGTACTTTACTAGAAAGAGTTTTATTTTTAGGGGGGGAAGTTCTTACATATTTCTCCCAAAATGTTGAATCTTGCCAGTCAGGATTGTTTTTTTATTTGTCTTTTCTTAGAATATGTTCTTTTCTTTCTTTCTTTCTTTTTTTTTTTTTTAAAGATTTTACTTCTTTATTGGAGAGAGAGAGAAAGAGAGAGAGCAGGCAAAGTGGCAGGCAGAGAGAGGGAGAAGCAGACTCCCTGCTGAGCAGGGGCTCAATGCAGGGGCTTGATGCTAAGACCCTGGGGTCATGACCTGAGCAAAAGACAGGGACTTAACTGGCTGAGACACCCAGGTGCCCCAATATGTAATTTTTTTTGTCAGGGAGAGAGAGAGCACAGACAGGCAGAGGGGCAGGCAGAGGCAGAGGGAGAAGCAACCTCCCCGCAAACAAGGAGCCCAATATGGGACTTGATCCCAGAACGCTGGGATCATGACCTATAACCGAAGGCAGCTGCTTAACTGACTGAGCCACCCAGGAATCCCCCAATATGTAATTTTCTTAAGATATATTCTTAAGTTTATTTTCTGGGGGCTAGACTAATTGAATTTGTTTGTTAATTTCCACTGGGGCTGGCTGATGTAGCTTCAAATTGGTCTGCCCTTTTCAAGCCCTGACACTCAAAGTCTTGATTTCTCCTTTTCACACATTATTCCCAGAGCTCCTGAATACCAGGGTGAAATTCTCTTTTTAACAAATAAAAGCATCCTTGGTCTTGAATTGAGGCCCCTGTCCATGAGACAGGGCTCTCCTCTTGCATTTGCAAGCTTAGAACACATGGAAGGAGGGGACTGCCAGTAACAAGACATACTTGGAAACCACCAACCTAGCTTAGACCCACTGTTCTGTAACCTTAATATTTCTTAGCATTCTCTTGTGACCTTCCACCAGTGAAGGCATTAACTTCTCCCTTCTACACATTGCCTGCAGATTCCATCTTGTCATCCTTCTCAGTAATGGGGATGTGTCTTTGTTACACTGGGACCATGGGCAAAAATATTTGAAGAAGAGATGAATCATGATTTGCTGGGTGTTAGCTTTCCCATGGTCTCCCTTCATCAATCTGTAAATTAGTCATAACTCTATCTGTCACACCCTTACAGGTACAATTTACACAAAATGAATCATCTCAAAATATAGCCTATGTGTAATTTCTTTTTATTTTCCCCTATGTGTAATTTCTATTTAGAATGTAGGTGTTATTTCCAAGGATCATCCGTTTTGTAAGAAGGTTGGTTTAGCTATAATTTGCGTGCTTTGTAAAGGTGTGGAATTGATTTTTTTTTTTAAAGATTTATTTATTTATTTGACAGACAGAGATCACAAGTAGGCAGAGAGAGAGGAGGAAGCAGACTCCCCACTGAGCAGAGAGCCCGATGTGGGGCTCAGTCTCAGGACCTTGGGATCATGACCCGAGCTGAAGGCAGAGGCTTTAACCCACTGAGCCACCCAGGCGCCCCGGAATTGATTTTTGATAATTCTTTTTTTCTTACATTTTAATGTTAGGTATACAGAAAGAAAATGACATAAGACACATAGAAGTTAAAGAATTTTTCATTGAACACTCATAGGATGTCACCTTGCTCAGTCATAACCCAACTCACTTTGTCTTCTCCTGGATCCCACCATTATCCTGACTTTTGTTACTATTATTTGCTTTCCTTTTGTCATTTTTTCCCACTTGTGCAGAGCCAGGATAAGGATTGTTGCATAGGGAGGTATGAGTAGCTTCAACTTTATTAGAAAAATGCCGAACACTTTTCAAAGTGATTGTACGAGTTTGTACTCCTGTCACAGTTTTTTGAGCACACCACTTCTCTGCAGCTTCATTAGCACTCAGTTTTGTCAGACTTTCAGTACTCCTGATTACTGATGAGAATGAGCACCTTTGGATATAATTGACTTGCATGTTGCCTTTTTAGAGTGCCTATTGTCCTTTTTTTTTTACCCATTTTTCATTTTCTGCAGTTTTGTAGGAAATACACGCGTGCACGCACGCACAGACACACACACACAATCTTTGATTATTTAAGTGTATTTTCCCAATCTGTGGCCTTGTCTTTTCCCTCTTTTTATGGCATATTGTGATGAAAAGGAGCTCTTTATTTTAATGTAGTCAAATTTATCAGTTTTCTTTCCTTTATGTGTAATGCTTTTGACACTTAAATTTTTTTCTTAAGCTGAAATTATAAAAATATTATGCTGTATCTATACTTCCAATGCTATTACGATCAAAATTCTACCAGTATTTTTCAAAGAGCTGGAGCAAATAATCCAAAAATTTTTATGGAATCAGAAGAGACCCCGAATTGCTAAGGAAATGTTGATAAACAAAAATAAAACTGGCAGCATCACATTACCTGATTTCAAGCTTTACTACAAAGCTGTGATCACCAAGACAGCATGGTACTGGCATAAAAACAGACACATAGACCAGTGGAACAGAGTAGAGAGCCCAGATATGGACCCTCAACTCTATAGTCAAATAATCTTCGACAAAACAGGAAAAAATGTACAATGGAAAAAAGACAGTCTCTTCAATAAATGGTGCTGGGAAAATTGGACAGCTATATGTAGAAGAATGAAAATCGACCATTCTATTATACCATACACAAAGATAAACTCGAAATGCATAAAAGACCTCAATGTGAGACAGGAATCCATCAGAATCCTAGAGGAGAACATAGGCAGTAACTTCTTTGATATCAGCCACAGCAACTTCTTTCAAGATGTGTCTCCAAAGGCAAAGGAAACAAAAGCGAAAATGAACTTTTGGGACTGCATCAAGATCAAAAGCTTCTGCACAGCAATGGAAACAGTCAACAGTCAACAAAGAGGCAACCCACGGAATGGGAGAAGATATTTGCAAATGTTAGTACAGACAAAAGGTTGATATCTGTAAAGAACTTCTCAAACTCAACACACGCAAAACAGATAATCATATCAAAAAATGGGCAGAAGATATGAACAGACACCTCTCCAGTGAAGACATAAAAATGGTCATCAGACACATGAAAAAATGTTCATCATCGCTAGCCATCAAGGAGATTCAAATTAAAACCACATTGAGATACCACCTTACACCAGTTAGAATGGCGAAAATTAGCAAGACAGGAAACAGCATATGTTGGAGAAGATGTGGGGAAAGGGGAACCCTCTTCCACTGTTGGTGGGGAATGCAAGTTGATGCAGCCACTTTGGAGAACAGTATGGAGATTCCTCAAGAAATTAAAAATAGAGTTTCCCTATGACCCTGCAATTGCACTGCTGAGTATTTACCCCAAAGATACAGATATAATGAAAAGAAAGGCCGTCTGTACCCCAATGTTTATAGCAGGAATGGCCACAGTCGCCAAACTGTGGAAAGATCCAAGATGCCCTTCAACGGACGAATGGATAAGGAAGATGTGGTCCCTATTCACTATGGAGTATTATGCCTCCATCAGAAAGGATGAATACACAACTTTTGTAGCAACATGGACGGGACTGGAAGAGATTATGCTGAGTGAAATAAGTCAAGCAGAGAGTCAAGTATTATACGGTTTCACTTATTAGTGGAGCATAACAAATAACATGGAGGACATAGGGAGATGGAGAGGAGAAGGGAGTTGAGGGAAATTGGAAGGGGAGGTGAACCATGAGAGACTGTGGACTCTGAAAAACAACCTGAGGGTTTTGAAGGGGCGGGAGGTGGGAGGTTGGGGGAGCCAGGTGGCAGTATTAAGGAGGGCACGTACTGCATGGAGCACTGGGGGTGGTACAAAAACAATGAATTCTGTTACGCTGAAAATAAAAAAAATATATATTATGCTGTATTGTCATATTAAGCATTTGTAGTTTTGCTTTTTCAATTTAGCTTTTAATCAACTTAAAATAGGTTATTGTCTGGTATAAAATTGGGATCCAGTTTTCATTTTTCCATATACATATCCACATTTCCCAATCAGTAATTATTAGAAAAACCATTCTTGGTATAAACAAAGATCTTCCATGATACTTCTGTCCTCTAAAGTGACCATGAATTCACCATGAATTCTGGACACTTTATTCTGTTATCTGTTATCCCTCATTCAGCACTCTTCTATTTTAATTATGTTTTGATAATGAAAATTAATTCTTATTAAATGGTAAGGCAAGTTATCTTTATGTTTTCATGTTTCTTGGCTCTTATTGGCTTTTTGCACATCTGTGCTTCAATATATATTTTGGAATGAACTCCTTATTCAAAAGAAACCCCTAAACCCTTAGAAATGTTTAAGAGGATTGCACCGAATCAATAGATCAACTTGGGAAAATTAACATCTTTACAATATTGAGTCCTATCAAAAACATGGCTTACTCTCTTTGTCTCTTTCTTGGTATTACAGTTCAACATAAAGTTTCTGTTTTTCTCATGAGGTCTTAAAATTTTACAAGGTTTTTCTAAGTACTTTATGTTTTTGGGGTACTGTGAATGTTAAGGTTTCTTTTTGAAACTGTGGCTAGTATCATCATTTTTATATACTGATTTTATATCCAGCAACTTCACTAACACATATGTTAATTTGAATATGTTTTTGCAGTCAGTCTTTTGGATTTTTCTAAATACATGTTATTAGTGAACAATAGCTTAATTTTTTCCTTTATTCTTATATATAATTGTGTGTATACACCCATGTTTTCTTTTTTCTTATCCCATTGCATCCACTAGTACCCTTAGGAAAATAATGAATAGAAATAGTAGTAACAGGTGTTCTTGAGTTAGGCTGAATTTCCTGAGGAAAACATTTAAAAGTAAAATATTTTATGTAGATTTTTAAAAAAATTAACTTAATGTAAAATTAACATTTTCTTCTTGGTGCACAGTTCCATGAATTTTAACTTGTGTGCGAATTCATGAACTACCACAGTTATCAGGATAGAGAAAGATTACATCACCCCAAAATTCCTGTGTGCTGCTGCTTTGTAGTCAAATACTAGCAGCCCCCGCCCCCCCGCCCAACCTCTGGCCACTGCTACTCTGATCTGTTTTTATCCCTATGGTTTTGTCTTTTTCTGAATGTCATATAAATGGAATTAAACAATAGTTAGACTTCTGAGACTTTTTCACTCTGTGTGTCTTTGAGATTGATTTATGTTCACATATGTATCTATAAGAATTCCTTAGTATTGCTGAGTAGTATTCCATTCTATAGATATACCATAACTTGTTTATGCCTTCACTCTTGAATTACGTATGTTTTCTAGTTCTGCAATTTATTCGTCTTTCTTAAATAAGAAAGCTGCTTAGCTTCTTTATGCATCAACATGTTCATCATTAAGGGGGTAATGTACCTACATGATAGGGTTATTGGCGGAGGAAAAATGAGTCAATACATTTGAAGTACTTAAATAATGCCTGATACGTAATAAATGCTCAGTAAATACAATCCATATCATTGTCTCCAATATTAGTAAAGATTTTGAGGTAGAAAAAGACTTGACAAGTTCAAGGAATAGCAGGGAAGCCAGAGTGCCAGAGGCAAAGACAGAGAGAGGCATGTAGGAGCCAGGTTGTGAAGGATAATTTGGGCTGCAGCAAGTGTTGGGATTTCACCCTAAGTGCATTGGAAAGCTCAGGCTGAGACATACTCTGGTTTATGCCTTTACTGGATAATTCAGACTGCTGTTAGAAGAATGGGTATGGTGGTGGTGTTAAGCGTCAAGGCAGGTGACCTTTCTAGGTTATTGCAGAGGTCAAGGAGCAGACTGCGGTGGCTTGGACCATAGTGATGTTTCCTGAGTGTGGGGTGGTGAGAAGTGGTTCGAGTCAAGATATGGTTTGGATATAAAATTCACAGAACTTGCTGTCAGATTACCAGCTCACTGTAACACATTCCCCATAAGAGCAGCAGTGTGACCCTTTATAGTAACAACAACACTCCTGTCCTGTTGTGGCTTTACCAAAGATTTCCTTCATCCAGTTTTGAATCGACATCTGAGTTTTCATGCCTGATTTCTGATAACCACTTGAAGAAATAGTCTGTCCTTTCATGTATTTTTTAAACGACATCTGTTTCTTTAGTGCTCATACTCACAACCCCAAACACATTGTTAAGAAAACAACTTATCCCACAAAAATGTTTTTCCATAGCATTTTGCTTTGTGGTCCACCAGTCTGGATAGTTCTGTGACCCCACATACTTAGTCGTCCTGCTGGAAATGAAGCTGTCTGAGCTGCTTCATGTTTAGCCAGCGGGCTGGTAGTTTTAGTTGTTGGCTGGAGTTCCTGTGTACACTTGGGACTTTTTGTTGGAATAAACATTATTAGACTCGGGCTCAAATTGGATCCGAAATTTATTTTTGCCCTCCTTTCAACCTCCTCACCCTAGATTATCTCATCCAAATGACAAATGGTCTTGACTTTCTGAAGTGATCTAAAGATTAAAATCAGCCCTGGGTGCTTGCTTAGCCTAGTATTCAAATGGAGATTTTTTTTTTTTTTTTTTTTTTTTTTTTTTTTTTAAGCAGTTAAAAATAGAGTTCTCTGATCTCACATACAAAGTTTGATTTCCTGTGTGTCTGCTCTTAACACGTCTGTATTTGTTCTCAGTGCTGCTTGTGCTTCCAACTCCTCCTTAAAGACAAACACCTGACCCAGTCTTTATCTGGAACCCTCATCATGCCTTTTTTTTTTTTTTTAACCCTATCCTCTCTGCTTAATTTGGCACCTCTCATAATTCAGGGTTTGCCGAATGGAAGGAAATTTCCCTTCTATCCTGAGCTACTTGTCCTCTCTTGGCCCAATTTCCAACATCTCTTGTCAGTTTAATGTCAAACTGGCGTTTATTGACTTAGTTTACTTGTAGGAGGGACTCTGGCATCTTGGAGATGCTCACTTGAATTTTGTGCATAATTTTGTGCTTCTTTGTAACTGGCTTCTTTTGTGATCTTACAGAATACCAAGCTGCTATTTTACACTTGAAGAGGGAACACAAAGAAGAAATTGAAAACCTACAGGTATATCTCTTTGATTCTACTGAACCGGTTGTGTGAGACTGCTACTTCGTTTTCTCATGTGCCAAAGTAAATATTCCCCTTTTGTTGCCATATTTACTTAGACAGCATTTGCAGCTGGTAGCTCTCAGCGGGCATTGCTTTTATCCTGGGGAGGGAAGACTGGAACTCCATTTTCCATATAATTCCATTCCTACTTTTAAGAAATGCAAGCAGAGAAAGACAACTATCATATGATCTTCCTGATATGAGGAAGTGGTGATGCAACATGGGGGCTTAAGTGGGTAGGAGAAGAATAAATGAAACAAGATGGGATTGGGAGGGAGACAAACCATAAGTGACTCTTAATCTCACAAAACAAACTGAGGGTTGCTGGCGGGAGGGGGTTTGGGAGAAGGGGGTTGGATTATGGACATTGGGGGGTTATGTGCTTTGGTGAGTGCTGTGAAGTGTGTAAACCTGGTGATTCACAGACCTGTACCCCTGGGGATAAAAATATATGTTAATAAAAAAATAAAATTTTAAAAAAATAAAAGAAAAAAAAAAGAAATGCAAGTGCATTTGCCTGGGAAAACGTTATGCTTGGAGAAAAATATTAGTTTTGTTTGAAAAGCAGGAAATAAGATAAGAGTATTTAGACTTTGACTCTTTGTAAGAAGTCCTTAAAAACCCATTTTTTCCTATGCACACTGCAAACTCTTTTGTTTGGCTTACTCCCATTCATGTATTTGTATCCATCCATCTCAGGACATCCCTGCAATATGATGTCAGGCAGATCAAGGCACTTAGGGAAGTGGCCCTCGTGGGAACGCAGAGTTGTGCTGAACCATTTATTCTCTATCCCCAAGGACTGCTTGGAAATTGCTGACTTGATCCCAGAAAGACTAAGGGATTATTTACTTCCTCCCACTATCTAACTGTCGTTCCCTTAATGTTTGGTCTTTGTTACAGTGCCTATGACAGGAAGCTGTAGAATTTTCATTTCAAATAACTAAATATTGAATTGGGCACTTATTCTAGTTTACTGATGACCCATACCTTAGAGGACAAGAGCGAAATTTAAGTAAAACTTGGTGTTTATTCAGTGCTAACTCATTCCTTGCTAATTTAATGAATCTGTGGATCAAATATTCTTCTTTCCAATAAGTGTTAAGATGCTTTTTTAAAATAACTGAGACACACTATTGGGTTATATAGGTTAAGTCACTGCAAATAACCAAAAAGATTGTTAAATAGGTCAGGTGGTGTATAAATTGAGCTTGTTGTCAGCAGCTTGGAAGGGGGAATGAGTCCATTTCACAGAGAAACAAACAAACAAACAAAAAAATGGAAAACTACCCCTGTCTCGTAGGGGGAAAACAGAGGCCCTTAGCTCTTTTGTTGCAAGATGCTCTACAGAGCCCTCTCTTCTTCTTTGTTCTGGTGTATGAAAGATTCTCGGCTGTCTCAGAGGAAGTGAAATGGGGATGAGTTTAAGAAACAGATTGCTAAAGAGGGTAGACACCGAAATGATTCCATGAGCAGGAGCTTTGTGTAAGAGCTCGGTTGTACATCAACATTGGCTTCCCCAGGTGGTAGGCCAGCCCTGTGAGGTCTTTGATTGCTAAATAATGTGCACAGTAACAGCAGGCTCTTAGTGTTTTTGAATTCTTACTTTGTGCTGGACATTGTTCTAAGTATATTACATACAGTATCTTGTGTCATCTCCACAAAAGATCCTATGATCTTACATCTCAAACTAAGGAAAGGTTGGAGAAGGAAAAGAGAAGAGTAAATGGGAAGGGGGAAGTATACTGTGCTCATGATCTCCAGTTAAAATAAAAGTTAAATCAAGATTTGATTGGTGATAATAAAGGCGAAAAAGTGTTCCTAATTACATCTTCAGTTTTCTTTGTCTGTGGAAATAATTATCTGTTTTTTGGATGCTTTTAGTAAACTTAAATTCTTTTTGTACCATATTTATGAGTCACATAAAAGTGCTGAAACTCTGGGGCCATGACACAGTGCTGCCATCAGGATGGGGGCGGTAAACCCACCCCATCAGTAAACTTACCTGTACTTTGGAACTATTTCCAGAAATCACAGACTGAAAGCCTTCAATAGGAAATAGGCAGCTCTAATCCCTGATCTGACCTAGAGATGTGTTTTGGGGCAAACACAGCCTCTTAAAGATTGAATCAGGAATATACATTTTAAAAATATAGAGGAGTTTCTAGCTGTTTGTAAAAAAAAAGAAATTAGAAAATCTGGCAACAGTGGAATTACTTTCCTGCCTGACTTCAACCAGCTGGGGTTGAGTAAGCAGGTGTCTACTTCAACTGGGATATGTGTTCTTTAGTTAACCACTGTCCCCACTCTGGGCCACTTCCTCTGTCTGGCGCCTTTCTGCTTTAATTAACCCCATTCTCTGGGAGTTGAAAATAACTAGAGTGGCAGCAACACCAACCAGTCAGAACAGATACAGTTCATAAAACAGGTGGTGACCCAGCCCGGCTGTGCTTGGGTGTGCTCACGGAACATCTCCACTTATTTTAGTCCACAAAGAAAAAGCCACATCTATTGTCACAGTACTAGTAGAAGGCAATGGTGGCAGAGCCATTACTTTGGTATTCATTTCCTTATATGTGATTTCCATTGGCAGCCCTCATTGTCCATTAGGTTTCCTTTCCCCACTTACATGTCATAGAGAAGTCAGATGTGTTTCAGGACTTCTTCAGCATGTTTTTTTAGAATAAAAAGGATTTCCTGCTTAAAATACACAGGAAAAGTGATTCATTCTGTCACTACTCTATACAAGAATTGATATGTATCACTGTTAGTTTTTTTAGTGTATTTTCACAGAATTTAAAGAAATGGCATGACTTAATAAACAGAGAACCTAAAATCAGCTGTTTATTGTTTAATTTTTATTTATTTATTTGAGAGAGAATGAGAGTGATCCTGAGCAGGAGAGGCAGAGGAAGAGGGAGAGAGAATCTCAAGCAGTCTCCATGCTCAGCATAGAGTCTGACATGGGGCTCAATCCCATAACATTGAGATTAGTAGGACTTGAGCCAAGCCAAGAATTGGTCATTCAACTGACTGCACCACCCAGGCACCCCAGCTGTCCACTGTTTCAGGTACAGATTTGTAGAGAAGTCACTTAATTATTCAGTTTTCCCATCAGCAAAATGGAAACCTTATCACCTAAAATGATATGGAGTTCACCTTTCTAGCCCAGAATCCCAAGTCTAGTAAGCAGGGTGGGGGGGGATTCTGGAGTTTGTAATCTCATTTATGCTCTGTAATCTGTACATATGGAGTGCTGCACTATAGAAAGGACTCAGGGCTTAGTCCTAGAATGTGCCTTTAAAATGTGTGGCAAGTCACCTGCATTTCCTCTTACATTCAACCGCGAAGATTTATTGACACTTTGAATGAAATCCATTCCCAGCATCCATGTTTAGACACCTTCTACATAAACAGAGCATCTTGCTGGCTCAGATCTCTAGTAATAGAGTAGTGGCAGATCAAACACTTTTTATGACTTCACTATTTCATGTCATTTATAATGTAACCACAGCAAATTCTTCAATTTTGTCCAAGGTTGCCCTTCATTTAGCAAACTACTTCGAGGGTTTATGATCACTTAGTGACACTCAGCATCATCTGGTTCATTTTTCATTTTTGGATAGTTCTGGGTTTCTGACTGTTTTTGAAGTGACAGCACCTTACCTTTACAGGTTACCTTTATATGTTGACATATAATCTTATCTCAATGAATAATCCACTTCCTTGAGTTCAAGTTAAATTCTTCAAATGGTTTCATATTGTCAAAGTCCTGTTTATGAATCTGCTGATTGTAAGCACCTTGGAGAGGGTGATGATTTTTTTTTTTTTTTTTCCCCTCTCTTTGAAAGTACCTCACCAAGTGCTTGGCCACACAGATGGTACACAAACATTTCTTATATAGTAACCCGTGATTGAAAAATAATAGTACCTAAATTTAATCAAATCCCTACTATGTGCCAACCTCTGTTCTAGGTATTTAACATTAGTATTATAAAGCACAAATGTAGAAACATAAGCTAAGTAATAGATCTGTCCCCCTTTTACAGATGATAAAACATGAGTTTCCCAGAGACTGTCACTGGTCAGAAATTCTAGACTAGTCAGTGGGAGAACCTGAATGTGAACCCACCTAGACCTGTCTGAGCCTTTACATTAATCGGTGCAGCAATACTAGACAGAACATTGGATCCAGAGTCAAAAGGTCTGGATGGTGGTTAGATTTGGGGTGACGAACAATGTGAGTGCTTTCAGCTCAGTTTCCTAATATCAAAAATGAGGGACCAGGCCATATAATCTCTAATAGTGCCTTTAAATTCTACTATTGGCCCTACCATACTTGGAAAAAAAAGAAGTTCAGTTTATCTGTCACGTTGTCTTTTCAGACTTGCAGTTATCTAACTCAGAGTCTAAATCCCCATTATTTACACATGCCGTTTTGTTCTTTTAGTTTCTTTTGGAAGTTCCCCTCTAATACAGGCCCTCGTCCCCACTCTGCTTTCTCTGTGGAGCAGCGTGTTCATGTTTCAGTAATATTCTGCATGCTAGGTTCTTAGTGGTTGTTCAGATCCCTGGCTGCAGCTCCTACCATGATAAATGAAACTTCTACAAGAGGGCCAGCTCTTCCCTATGAGAGGAGGGAAGCATGAGCAGGGGAATGGCTAGGACTTCTTTGGCTCTCTGCTTCAACTTTGAAAGTCAGGGCCAGGGAGGGGTGCAGTGATAGTGGAGAGAAATGCATGCCCTCCGTCGGGCTTTTGAGGAGCTCTGGATAACTTAAGAATGTTGTTTTTGAGTAGCACTTTAAGCAATTTGGAAGTAGGTGCATGGAAATGACAGATTGGTTTATCTCTTTTTAACTAATGTTCTTTGCACTGTAGAACAGAAGAAAGAACTAGCCCAGCGTGACATTTCCTTTACAGGAATCTTTCTCGTTTACCCCATTCATCACGCGCAAAGCCCATAACTGAGGGGAAACTTGACTGAGCGAGCGATGGCCTTTGGCAGGCCCCTGCTCCTTGTGCAATGCAGTCACATTTCTAATATGGTAACTCCCACTGTGAAAGGATCCAGGGACAGATGCCAAACTAGAAATTGACTTACATTGTCCTTGCTGTCCCCAAGAGAACCCAATGGTATGTTGGCCTCTGTCAAATGAAACTTATAGACTTCCTTTTCTCTCTCCAGCTCACCCCACAGGTCTATTTCTAATAGTTCACACATGCTGTTGACACGAAATTGATTACAAACTACACTTGAGCTGATGCAGCTAAACTTATAAAGATACATAAATTCTGAGCTGTTTCCATTTGTTATGTTCTTTGTTATCAACACAATACATTTAAATCTATTAGTTCCTTGAGAATACTGTGAGGGAAAGGGAGTAATTTGCAGAGGGATAAACAAAACCTTCACAATTAGGAAATAGGACGATTTCGTTAAACCCTCATGGTATTCCCCTAAGTGCTGATATTAGCATAATTCATTACTGAGATGTCAAAAAAGAAGACAAAATTTAAAATGTTGAGAAATATTTTAATTCACTGTTTCAATATGGGTACAGAATATGATGTTACAGGTTTAGTAGAGTTGCTAGTTTACTGGGGTTGAGATGCCTCTTAGGCTCTACGCCCCCTGGAAGCCCATAGATATGCCGTCTGTATTCATCAGGGATATTGGCCAGTAGTACTCTTTTTTAGTGGTGTCTTTATCTGATTTGGTATCAGGGTACTTCTGGTATCATAAGATAAATTTGAACGTTTTCCTTCCTTTATTATTTTTTGGAATAGTTTGAGAAGAATACGTCTTAACTCTTCTTTAAATGTTTGGTAGATTTTGTCTGCAAAGCCACATCTGGTCTGGGCTTTTGTTTGTTGGAAGTTTTTTGATTACTGATTCAATTTCTTTGCTAGTTATCAGCCTATTCAAATTTTCTGTTTCTTCCTGTTTCAGTTTTAGGAGATTTTAGGTTTCCAGGAATCTATCCATTTCTTCTAAGTTGTCCAATTTGTTGGGGGTATAGTTTTTTGTAATATTCTCTTATAATTGTATTTCTGTGGTGTTGGTTGTTATTCTCTCTCATTTGTGATTTTATTTATTTGAGTCCTTTTTCTTTTTTTTTTTTTTTTTTTTCTTGATAAGTCTGGCTACAAGTTTATCAAGTTTATTGATTTTTTTCAAAGAACCAGCCTCTGGTTTCATTGATCTGTTCTATTATTTATTTAGTTACTATATCATTTATTTCCATGCTAATCTTTATTATTTCCTTCCTTCCACGGGCTTGAGCTTTTGTTTGTTGTTCTTTTTTTCTGATCCTTTAGGTATAAAGCAGGCTATCAGCAGAGCAGAGAGCCTGATGCGGGGCTTGATCCCTCATGACCTGAGCTGAAGGCAGATGCTTAACGACTGAGCCACCCAGGCGCCCCATCTTTGTCTCTTCTTATAGTCTCTGTTTTATTTTTTATTACTTTTTAATGATTTTATTTATTTATTTGACATACACAAGTAGGCAGAGAGGCAGGCAGAGAGAGAGGAGGAAGCAGGCTCCCTGCTGAGCAGAGAGCCTGATGTGGGGCTTGATCCCAGGACTCTGGGTTCATGACCTGAGCCAAAGGCAGAGGCTTTCACCCACTGAGCCACCCAGGCACCCCTAGTCTCTGTTTTAAAGTTAGTTTTGTTCAGGGGCACCTGGGTGGCTCAGTCTGTTAAGTGTCTGCCTTCAGTTCAGGTCACCATCCCAGGGTCCTGGGATTGAGCTCTGTGTCAGGCTCCCTGTTCAGTGGGGAGCCTGCTTCACCCTCTCCTTCTGCCCCGTGCTTAAATAAAGTCTTTAAAAAATCAAAGTCTAGGGGCGCCTGGGTGGCTCAGTGGGTTAAGCCTCTGCCTTCGGCTCAGGTCATGATCTCAGGGTCCTGGGATCGAGCCCCGCATCGGGCTGTCTGCTCAGCAGGGAGCCTGCTTCCCCCTCTCTCTCTGCCTACCTCTCTGCCTACTTGTGATCTCTCTCTCTCTCTCTCTCTTTGTCAAATAAATAAATAAAATCTTAAAAAAAAAATCAAAGTCTATTTTGTCTAGTATAACTATTGTTACTCTGGCTTTCTTTTGATATCCATTTGCATGATAGGTGTTTCTCCATTCCCTCACTTTTAGTCTATAGGTGTCTTAAGTGTAAAATGAGTCTCTTGTAGGCAGTGTATAGGTGGGTCTTGGTTGTTTAATCCATTCTGTTACCTTGTGTCTTTTGATTGGAACATTATTCCGTTTACTTTCAAAGTAATAGTTGGTATGTGTTTATTGTCATATTATTTGTTTTGTGGCTGTTTCTGAAGATTTTCTCTGATCCTTCCTCGTTTTTATTTCATGGTTTAATGATTTTCTTTAGTGATATACTTGGATTTCTTTCTTTATTCTCTGCATATTTATTAGTGGCTTTTGATATATCATTATCTTTGGGTTTATATATAACTTCTTTTTCATAAAGCAGTCTATATTAAGTGGATGGTTGTTCAAGTTTGAACCATTCTTTAGTACTCTCCTCCCATGTTTTAGGTATCTGTTGTCATGTTTTACATCACTTTATTTTGTCAGTTCTTGACTGATATTTTATATAAAAATTTATTGTAAGGGCACCTGGGTGGCTCAGTCGGTTAAGCTTCTGCCTTCAATTCAGGTCATGATACCAGGGTCCTGGGATTGAGCCCCACATTGGGCTCCTTGCTTATCAAGGAGCCTGCTTTTCCCTCTCCCTCTGCCACTCCCACTGCTTGTGCTTGTGGATGTACTATCTCTCAAATACATAAATAAATGATTTTAAAAGAAAGAAAGAAAAACAAATATTCATTGTTACTGCTTTTGTGTTTCCTACCTCCATACTGTCATTTCTGGTCTCTTCCTTTCCACTCAAACATCCCCTTTAATGGTTCTTGCTAGTGGTCATGAACTCCTTTAGGTCTTATTTGTCTCAGAAACTCTTTAACTCTTCTTTACTTTGAATGTTAGATAGAGAATTCTTGGCTCCTGATTTTTCAAAATCAGCACTTTGAATATATCATTCCACTCCCCTCTGATTTATAAAGTATATATCATCCTACTCCCCTCTAATTTGTAAAGTTTCTGCTGAAAAATCTCTTGCTTGCCTTATGGGGCTTCCCTTGCATATTACTGACTTCTTAAGTCTTGCTGCTTTAAAAAAAATTTTTATCAGTATATTTTGCCAATTTAATTATAATGTGTCTTTGGATCTGCTTTTGTTAATCTTGTTGATTTTGTTTCCTTCCTCAGAATAGGGAAGTTTTCAGCTATTATTTCTTCAAATAATTTTCTTCCCCCTTTTCTCTCTTCTTTTTCTTGGATCTCTTAAATATGAATGTTATTATTTTTGATGGAGCCACTGAGTTCACTAAGTCTGTTATCATTATGCACAATTCTTTTTCTCTCTTTTGTTCAGCTTGATTACTTTCCATTACTTGTTCTTCTGGGTCATTAATTCATTCCTGTTTCTTCCAGCCTGCTGTTTATTCCATCAAACATGTTTCTCATTTCATTTATTGAGCCCTTTATCTCTGCTATGTTATTCCTTATTTCTGTGTTAAGGGTCTCAGACAAGTCTTCCACTTTTTCCTCAAGTCCAGTGGATATCATTATGATCATTACTTTAAATACCTATTAAGCATATTACTTATGCTTTTTTGCTTAGATCTCTGGCCCTGGCCTTTTCCTGTTCTTTCATTTGGGATACATTTCTCTGCCTTCTCATTTTGTCTAAGCCTCTGTACCTGTTTCTCTGTGTTAGGAAAGTTAGCTATGTCTCCTGTTCTTGAGGATCATGGCCTTATGAAGAAAAGATCCTGCACTCTGCCATGCAGTGTCCTTTGTTCTCCAGGGCCTGGCACTTCTGGGAATGTGCTTTGCTGTTGTGTCCTGGCCACTTTATCCTTCAGGCCAGTCATCTGCAAAGGCTTTCTTTGCCTATTGTGGGACCCTGTTTGGTCCCTGACTTGAATGTGACATATTTTAACTAGGTGTACTATGGTCTATTTGTGAAATCATGCCTGTCACCACTGCCACCAGTATCAGGGCTCTGTAAAACTCCCACACTGGGAGACACTGTAAAAGCAGGGATTGGACCTGTCTCTTGGGGGACAGAACCCCTCTTGCTGGGACTGAGGCAATCATGACTGGGAGGGGCAGTTTCACCAGAGTATGTAGGTAGCAAGTGTTGGGACTGCACTGGTTCCCAGAGGTGGCCCTATGGTTATGCTAAGGGATAGAGGAGGGAAACGACATCTTCCAGTTCCTTTGTTCCTGGAGGAGTCTCTCTGTGAATTCTGCTGGTCTGGGACATGCTCCAAGATAGCAGTTAACCTCCCCACTATGTGCCCAGGTACTCTTCGGATCACTCTTCCATGCTTTATTTCTGTGGAGTTATTTGCCTGCCTTTTCTCCAAGAGCAGCTCCAATGCCTCTGGTTCCCCCAGAACCAAGCATGCTCACTTTTAAAATTCCAGTCTTTAAGTTCTCCTGGTTGTAAGAACTCATGAAATTTGGGGATTTTCCCTTTCCAAGCCAGTTGCTATGGAGAATTGTCTTCTCTGTGTGCTTCCCTCAATGATAGTCTGTCTTTTGCCCTTCTCTGTGACCACGGCACCCTTCCCAATGCAGTGACCATAGTCTTTTTCTCTCTTAAGCCATATCTCTGCACTTCATACTTTCTTTGATGTAGCCTCTTCTCTACCTTTAGTTGGGGAGTTTTTCTGCCAGTCTTCCGGTTAATTTCTCAGGTAGTTAGGATGATTTAATAGTTATCTAGTTGCATTCCTGTGAGGAAGGGAGCCTAGGGTCTCCCTTTGCTGCCATCTTCCCTTCCTCCTAAAGTCTGGGCTCTTTACCCATTTATATTGATTGCCTGGCCCTGCAGACATCAGTTGATGACCCTGGTGTGGAGCATAGAAGAGCTGAATAAAAATGTCCTCATCCTCTGTCTCCATGGTCTCTTGAATACCAAGCAAAAGTCTCTTGAACTCTTAGATCTTTGTGGACCTTTATATGTTTTTATATATTTTTTTCCTTTCCTTTAACCTTCCTTCCTCATCCCCTTTCTCCTGCCTCCTGTCTTTTCCTGAAAGGACTATTGATGGAATAGAGAGGGCAGTAGTGTTGGAAGGTATGTGAAGAATAAGCACTTAGTGCAAAATATTGGGTATGTTCTAGGACATTTGAGGAAGGGATGGGAAGAAATTTTGTTTGATTTTTTTAAAAAAAGATTTATTTGTTTATTTGACAGAAAGCACAAGGAGGCAGAGAGCCAGGCAGAGAGAGAGGAGGAAGCAGGCTCCCCGCTGAGCGGAGAGCCTGATGTGGGGCTCGATTCCAGGACCTTGGGATCATGACCTGAGCCAAAGGCAGAGGCTTTAACCCACTGAGCCACCCAGGCGCCCCTGATTTTAAAGTTTAAATGCGCAATACCCTTTACTTCCTGACTTGACTGGAGATGGTTACTATTGGTTATTGAAAACGAAGTACTAACCCTATGCCAGACTTGGTGCTCACTGCTTCATATAATTTAATTTCTAATCAATTGAGACTCAAGAGAAGCAAGAACCTGTCCTCAATTTTCACAGCTGGTTACTGTGATGGCAAGATTTACTGACTAGGTAAATGTGTCTGGTTTCCAAATCTGCTCCTCCCCACTGTCAACTTGTCAACTGATTTGATTCATTTGCTCGAGTATAGTGATTTTCTTGATTTTCATTTTCCTTCCCTTCACCCTGTGGCAGATACTTCTGTAGATCACCCCTTATTCTTGTCCTATGCAAAACTCTTCATATGGGTCCCCCCCCCCAAAAAAAAAACCCACAAAAAAACAAAAAACCAATGGGGACATTTTTGTGGTATTGGGAAAGAGATAGAGGAAGAGTGCTCTTATCTCATTGGTTCCAGAAGTCAAAAGCTGTTTTGTCTATTCTTCCCACCAAAGTATAGATGAGAGGAGCAGGTCGAAGATTGCCCTCTTCAGTTTCATTGCTCACAGCCAGTTTCGGAGCCCAATTTGAAGCGGAGACTCTGATATTTCTCACCATTCTCTTGATAATTGTCCATATTCATCATTGAGATTTGAAACCTGAGCCTCAAATCAATTTGTGAAGACCACAAAGTCAGATAATACTGGGGCAAAACTTCTAGGACCCTGTCAGCTAGTTACTTCATTGATGTCTGCATCAGGGTTTCCTTAATTATTCTCAAACCTTATCTCCCCAACGCAGCTTCTGAAACCCAGCATTACTGGTCCCTTAGGCACATGGAATGATTTGTCTATTCCCAATGCTGTCAGCTATTTGTAGGATGTGCTCATTTGTGATACATGGTAACTTTTGCCTCTTCTAACAAGCCCGGCCTCATCTGGGCTTTGGAATCCATAGTGTGAATTTATCGCATGTTTGTGTGTGTACTTATATGCATGTGTATATTCTGACCATTTCACTCCAAGTTATTCTAGCTTGCTCTGTGTCCTAATAGAGGAAAAACAATAAGAAATGTTATTGAACATTTACTATGTGCCAGTCTGCATATATGAGGATTAGATGTGTTACTACACCAATTCTATGAGGTGGCACACTCCTAATCTCCACCTGAACTACCTTGGAAAATTCTTACACCTTGAAAGTCCTTGCCAGAGAGCATTCATGACAGGACCTTGTTTCTGGTCTGACCCTTGCCTTTGATTTATCCTTGGGTAGAATAACAGTCCATAAGAGTGGTGGGCCTTAGGAGTGGAACTTGCTGAAAAAGAATCTGTGTGGTGAAGTCAACTAACCATTTGTTGGATGACATTCAACTCAATTCCAGGCAGGACAGTGGGTTAAAAACCCAGATGTGGAATCTTCCTTGAGTTTGAGTCTTAGGTTCATTATATACTGTATGTGTTGTCTTAAGCAAATTACTTAACTCATTCTGAGACTCAGTTTCTCATTAGAAGGAGGTTGTGATGATATTGTAACTTGGTTGATGGATATGCTGAGTTTAAGTACTGTGGTAGTCAGGTATGGGATTGGAAATACAATGGTATGCAGTAGATAGCCAATGAATGATCGTGACTGTTTTTCTTCTGATAACCAGCATGCTTGGTTTAAGTCAGTGGCTTTGGGAGTTTAGTTTTCAGTCGTAAAGCTCTCACAATATAAACCCTATACGTATATCAAATAAAAACATTCTGTGATTAACATTATACCTAAGTTCGAAAGAGCATTGCTTTTAATATTTTTGTCATAGAGGTGCGATGCTCTCATTTCCACAACTTCCCATTAACAGAAGTATTGATGCTGCTGTGAGTTTGTGAAAGAAATGTCTGAATATGTAAAATCACTCCAAGAGCTAACAGCATAGATTTGGGGCAGGGAGAACCTAAGTAAGATGTTGCATTTCAAAATTGTTTTTGCTATAAAGATAAGCACCTGCTGAAATACAATTTTATATATTTAATTCTGCTTTTTATATTTAAATACCAGTTGAGTGCCTGTCAAGATAAGAGATGTGCTAAAGATAAAACATCGTTTAATAATGATAACAATAACAGCTAACATTTGCTATATTACTGTATTAGTATATGCCAGACATTTTACTTAGTGCATCCTTTGGATTATTTTGTTTAACCCTCACATAAATTCTTTAATCAGAGGATTTATTACCTAGTTAGAAATATAGAATATATGCCATAAAGGTCAAATAACAACAGACAGCTTAAAATAAGTACTAGTGTTACCTAGAGACTAATGAAGGGAAAGACTATATAAGCATTAGCATCTACTTTTCTTTTTAAATGTTATCTACTTTTAATGGAATTTGAGAATTTCAGATCTTAGATGAAGAGAATTATCAATTCTCAGATTTTCTGATTGTCATATATGAGTGGCAGTTGTTTTCATTGTCTCTAGAAGCTGCTGTGTCTCTGTAATACACTTCTGCATATTTTGTTCTAATATTCTGTATGGTATGACCCCTCCTTGTTGCAAATGCATTTAATATACATAAAGATGGGTGTGCCGCATAGATATGTGAGTTTGTGACAGATAACCTGGGTATTTTACAGTTATTTTAGAAGCCATTCCCTAATCTTACCACTGGAGGTCAGCTTGACCCTTTTTCTCTTAGTAAATCTCCAAGTAGATTTTCTTTGTATTGGAGCAGCTTTCCAGTTCAGAACTTCGCTTGAGACACATGAGCAATAAAAGTGCTCTTAGTTTCATTCTCAGAACAGCATGTACAGAAATGTGTGCACAGGTCTATACTCACAAGCATAAGGCTCAGTGTACTTACAGAAGAAATACATGCAGTGCTTGTGGCCAATACATACACATGAGCATTCTATATGAGAAGAGCCACCAGGAAGCAGTGCCTCAGGAAATTGATCATCTTGTTTCCTCACGTGGAACCATTAAGAGGAAATTAGACTTTTCTCTATCATTCACTAAATAGTAAGAGCCTACTGGGTGTCAGGTGCTGTGCTGGGTACTGGAAGGAACAAAATAGACACGGTTGCTACTCTCTGGAAGCTTGTAGTCCACACAGAGAGACAGATATTGATAAAAGAATCACTCCAGGGGCGCCTGGGTGGCTCAGTGGGTTAAGCTTCTGTCTTTGGCTCAGGTCATGATCTCGGGGTCCTGGGATCGAGCCCCGCATCAGGCTCTCTGCTCAGCAGGAAGCCTGCTTCCCCCTCTCTCTCTACCTGCCTCTCTGCCTACTTGTGATCTCTTTCTCTCTCTGTGTCTAATAAATAAATAAAATCTTAAAAAAAAAAAAAAGAGTCACTCAAGAAGTATAATGTTGCTGTGGAGAAAAATATGGTATAGGATGCTATGATTGGATATCATTTAGATTTGAGGTCAGGGAAGGATTCTTTTTTAAGCAAATGCCATTTAAGCAGAGGCCTGAAGGAAGAGGAACTTGGCTGGTTTGAAGGACTCTGGGGAGGCTGGTGTGACTGGACACAGGAGAAAGGCTGGGGGTGAAGTTCTGGATTAGTGGTTTTTAAGTGTTTTAAACTGCATGTTAGAATAAATGGTGAATTTTACATCAAAACCCAGATTATGTGTTTGTGCCTATGAAAGAAATGAGTTTTGTTAAACAGAACTGATTTCTTGGGAGCTTATTCTGATATATTTAACTCTCTTGTATTTAAAAAAAAAATGCTGGTAGTAAAGCATAAATTGATTTCTGTCCCATTAGTGGATCATGGACCAGGGTTTGCAAAGCACTGCCATGAAGGAGGGCAAGAGGCCATAATCAAGAAGGGTCTTGTTAGTGGTCCTTAAGATTTTCAGATTTCTCCCTCAGAATGTTGAGAATCTACTGGTTTTGAGCAGAGAAGGGTGAGACATGAAAAGACTTACATTTTCTAAATACTCCCCACCCCACCAGGCTCCTGTTACAGAGTGGAAGTGGTGAGGACAGTTGCAACTGTTGCCAGCCTGTGGGTAGGAGGGGGTACTGGCTTGGCCTAAGTTAGGGGTAGGGGAGAGAGAATTCACCCCCTCTAACAGGGAGTGTGGACTTTCTCCAGCGCTGATGAGTGCTTCTGGTAAAGCCAGAGCTACCAAAACTTCCATTGTTGCTTCCCTCCAGATGTTTGCACAGCTCAATTTTATCCTCCGGCTCCTAGACCACTACTGGAACATTGCCAGTACACAATCAATAGTTTTTGAATAAGTAAATAATAGGGAGGCAGAGGGCACTGACAATAATGCTATGGTTTCAAGCATGAAATGAGAATGTTCTTTCTTGGCCTCTACACACCCTTCCCTCATCATGACTGAATATATGCACCACACCAAGACAGTTACTCTTTTCTACAAGTAGGTGACAATTTCTTAAATCCCTGTAAACTGTTGTAGGTGTCTGTATAATACATTTCTATTTATTAATAATAATAGTCGTATGGCATGAGTCATCTGCTGCAAAGAGATGCACATAATTTCAAGTATTAATTGATAAGACAGAATTTTTTTCCCAAATTTGGATGAGGTTTATAAGTTGTATCAGGAAATCACTGATATTTGACCTTTTTTGACTTAAAAAATGGCAAATTCATTTATGCTTAATCTAATATATTCACACGTGCAAAGAGATGAATATATGTCGGAATTCTATTCCCCTGGCTGGACTTTACTCTGAAATGGTCACTGGAGCCTCAGGTAGGGATTGAGAAACTGCAGCGGGAAATGCCATGAGGCACCGCCCACTGGAGAGCGACACATGTATTCTATGGTCACTCTTTTCAAATTGGAATTACTGAGATCTATTGTGACCCTTGTGCCCCAAGTCACATGCAGAATTATCCTAGTGAACAATTTCCCAGCCTTCAGCCAAGCCATGAAGAATTACTGAAAACTGTTTACCCGACTTAAGTCAGTCTTCTCTGGTCTAGTGACCAGGCTAGATATATCCTTGGTCTTTTTAAATGAGCCCAAACCGATGTTTTACTCCACAAAAAATGAACAGTTGTGCCCCACTATTGATCATTCAGTCTGTGTATAACAAGTCTCTGTAAAAGTATTTGTGCTTTTCTTCCTTCATAGGCCTTGTACAGTTAGAATTTCATTTCTGGAATTAGAAGTCATAGGAATATTGTGGTACAGATGCATAGGAAAATGATTAGAAGATTAGGAAAGGAAGTGAATGAAACATCTAGGTTATATTTATGGCAGTGTCTCTTGTTAAACATCTCACTGAGTATTTACTTCTCCCCAAAATAGCAGTTTGTTTGTTTGTTTGTTGTTTTAGGCTAATGAAGTCTGGAAGCTAAGATAAGATCTGCCACTCATTAATAAATAACCTGGGAATCTTTTGATTTTTTTAAAATTAATTTTCAATTAGTCTTGCTGGAAATTTATGAACACTAAATCTGATATTTTTCCTACTTGAGACTTGTAGTATAGTTCTCAGGCACATAATCTTAGAACTCTTTTAAGCAGTGAAAATCTATAAGTATTTTCATCCAGAAAAGGGGTTTTCTTTTTGCTGTTATATTTTCAGCACATGAAATAACAGTGATTTGTCCCATGTTGATGAATATAATACAGTATCATTATTTGTCTCTAGGATTCCAGCATTAGAGTAGTGGCTTAAACTTGACGGTTGATTGCCAAAAACAAATGGAAACTCCTTTCCTTTGGCTATAAAATAATGGTGGATGGGCCCAAAAATGAGGAGGGGAGAAAACAAGATTGCATTACAAATCTGGCAACATCAGCCACACTAGTAAAATCAAATCCAATGTTGTTTTATGACTCTGAATTTATGTGAGTGCCCAGGATCAAAGGGCTCCAATCCCACTGGACTACAGGGTCCAAGGTTCATGGCAAAAACTCATCAAAAAGAACATTTTAGTCGTTTAAGCTTTTCATTTTAATCAGCCTCAGTAATAAAAGAGCCTTTAGGTGTCCAAAAACATTTTGCAAGATCAAGAGGCTGTTCTCTCGCTCGTGGAGGCAGCTTTCTTATTGGATCCATATAATGCCTGTGGCCTTAGAGTGTCAAAGGGGCCACCGCCTCCACATTGTTTGCCCTTGTGGGATGGTTTCTTTTGATTCTTCTGTGTATTATGTGATAGTAAATTACGGTGTCTGACGGAAGGACCATAAAATTTTCACACAATCTATCAACCTCTTTCAGCCATTTAAAGTTCGGTCTCTGACAGCAAGCCGGGTACTTTGTAATGTTTGGACAGAAACGGAGTCTACCGCCGGCATCTTGACACGTTTATCTGGAGACGGCTCTGCATGGGAGAAAGAACATGAGACTTGACAGTCCGAAGATCCAGTCTTGAGTCCTAGAGGATGCCTCCCATGACTATAGTTTGGGACTGTCCTTTAAATGGGGAGGGGAGCCCCCTTTCACCACAGAGCTGTTGAGATTACATAGGCTAATGCTTGTGAAGGTGCTATGCAGTGAGAAGAATGAGTAGTTCTGCACTTTGAGCAGGAGACCTGAGTAGATAAAAGGAAGAGCCAGCCAGAGAGGAGCAAATTTAAAAACAAAACAAAACAAAAAAAAGTGCTCCTGGAGAAGACATTAAAGGGTGAAAGCAGAGACCCAGCTAGTTGAATTAGCTCTGAGGAAAAGAGGAGGGGGCATTTCTTTCAAGAGAAGAAGAAAATAAAATAGAATGAGTGCCTCTGTCTCTAGACTATTCACACCTTTATTTCTTTGCTTTGTTTTTAACTTTGGCCCCCATGCATATGAAAAGAACCGAAAGCACCCAATATTTTGTCCCTGATCTCTCCAATGTCCTCTTGCAGACCACCTCTTCTGTATCTCTCCCTGTTTCTAGTTCTCTTTTTTTGGCCCTTGCCTTTCCCCATTGCTCAAATTCAGCTATCCTTTACTTTAAAATCCCTTCTCCTGACGGTACTGCTTCTTTGAGCTTCCATCCTTCCTCTCTCTGGCAAAGTTCTCAGACGTCAGTCCCAAGTAGCCGATCCTCCTACCACTGGCCTTTTGTTACCTCTATAGGGAAACAGCTAAGACCACAGAGGAACTAGTTATCCCACCCTGCTGGTCCCTTCTTGGTCTTCGTTGGCTTGGATTGTAATCAAGCTTCTGTGTTGAAATCCTTCTTGAATCTCCTCCCTCGATGTCTAGGACATTGAATTCTCTTTTGAGTGTGCTTCTCCATCTTTGCTTCCCCCTCACTCCTACCTCCATGCCCTCCCCCCCAAATGGAACCCTGGAAAAAAGTAGCCTTTAGTTTCTTGACTTGCCATGTGTTGTCCCTTGAAGATTTCATTGATTTTTACCTCTATCTAAAGGCTTTTCTGAGCTCTTTGTTTGGATTCAAATGTTCGCCTGAGTTTCCAGCTCTGGGAAAAGTTCTCATTTTTGCTGGAAAAATCTACCCTGGGGAACTATTTTCAGTATCTCAAAATTTAAAATTTCTGAAGCCACAGCATCAAAAATTCTTATAATCCCAGGGTTGAAAAGACTTGCCTACTTTTCTCCTTCTGACTTTCCCCCCATCCAGCCTAAACACAGCACACAACAGTCTTTTTGGGGGGTTGCCCTATATATTTAAAGTTCCACTGTTCTCCTAAGAGTGAAAGTCCAGGCCAAAAATCTCAGCTATCTTCAGAAACCTCACCCTTAGCTTCTGTATCTTATATTATGTTATGATCATTTTAGCTCCATGGCCCCTCACATACACTTGTTCCTTGACCCTCTGATGCTGTCATTCTAATTTAGAGCCTTAGGTCTTGCTTATATTCAAACCATGTTATAAGCTACTTAGAGACTGCTGTTTCTCTCCCTTACCCACCTTTAGTGGCTCACTATTGCTTATCCAGTTAAGTTCAAAGTCCTTAGCATGATATTTAAGACCTTCTAAAGTGAGATTCAAACTTCTAACTGGTCTTTTCTTCCACTATTTTCCTATGGTTTCCCATCACCCTGCTGCCTTCTTTTGCTTGGATTATTCACAATCTGCCCCTCCACCTTTACCAATCCTTTGTGGCCCAGCCCTTGCTGGGCCCTCATTATACATGAAACCATCTCTTGATGTCCCAAGGCTCCCTGCTCTGTCACCTTGGCTCTTTCTACCTGACTCCAGCCCTGCGCAAGACTTCTTCTCATATTACAGTCATGAAAGCAGAGGTATTGTCCCTCTCCTGCACCCCCAGTGCTGAACATAAGATGGATGTGAACCTTCAATAAATAGCAGAACAATGAAGCTTCTCTCACAGTAATGCATGCATCAGAGCATAAATTAACCACTGATTGATTTTCCCTTTTTCTTCCTTTGTCATGGAAATTAGATTTCAATCAATGTGATTTTACAGGCAATATTTTTCACATGTAGAGACATGGGAGAATTATAGTAGGACAGCTATGTTCTTGGAAGTTTTTTAGAAGATAATTTTGACAGCTTATGGTTTCCTACTGCGAGAATACTGTTTCCCATTGTCTTAGGTGGACATTTACCAGATGTTGCATGTTAAGACAACTTACAGTGAGTGAAGGATTGGGTGTATTAGTTGAGGTGAAATCACCTTGGACTCATTTGAATGTGTGATAATTTGTAAAGCCATAAATGAGCAACTGCAGACTGAAAGAGCTGATCTTAGATTCAAGGTTAATGGTTCTCATCTTTCTTTCCTCAGTGCCCCTAAAGGAGGTACCATGCTCCCGGGAGGACAGGGCTCCTTACAACCGGTAGAATCCACCAGCCAAGGAGATTCACCTTCTGGTTGCTACTCCTTAGCAGTTAAAGGGCTATGCAGGCAGCTGACAGAAGTACCTTGACTAGAAGTGAGGTCTTCTCCCAGGCCAGTGCTCTCTGCCAAAGGTGGAGAAAGTGCCATTTAAGTGGTAGGCAGGAAAACCATCATGCAGCTTATGTATAGTGGGTGGTACTGAGCCTATGCAGAGGGTTAACAGAACATGTTTAAAACCAAAATCTTTGAATGCACCAACCAAATTAAGCATGAGTCTTTGAAGAATATGCAAAGCATTTGGAAGAAAATAAGGCCACCTCTTTGAAATACCTCATTCAATTTCAACTTTTTGGCCAGCCTATCACCTTTAGAAGGTTGTCTAATACTTTTCTGCTCCTTTCCTCTCTCTTGTCTCTGCAAGATTTCCAATTGCATCCAGGATTTATAAATAGAGCTTGAGAGATTCATTTGTAATTTTCAGATGAGATTGTTGTAGACTTGTGAGATATGGATCAGTGTCCAAATTGACTCTGCTGTGACCTAGACTCAAACATTGGATTCCTACAGCATCACTCACTTCTTGCTCATTAGCAAACTAATTGCCTTTAAAAAAAAAAAAGAAGAAGAAGAAGAAGAAGAAGAAGAAGAAGAAGAAGTGGAGAGACAGAGGCTGCCAGCTATCAGGAGTATCTCTTGGAGTGATTTTACATTTTTTCCTCCAACATGCAACCAAATACCACCCATAACAAAAGATTGTTTTTAAAATACCATTACTGAGAAACTGTAAATGTGGCTGGAGGATTTTGCCTAGCAAGCCCCTTAAAAATTATCTTTTAAAACCAATTACATCTAGACACAGAAAAACAAATTTTCCTTCTTTATAAGCTCCAGTTTTAGTACCTGATGCACAGGTACATCAGGTTTGGATTTAATCCGACACTTTTATTCTTACCTGTGTTACATTCCTATGAAAATATGAAAAGCACATGAAAGAAAAGTAAAAGAAAGTGATCGAGAAGGAAACGCATTTGCTTTTATATTTAACAACTAGAGTTGAGATTATGGTATGTTTTAACATAGTAAATTTGGACCAAGAGAAATGATCTTCACATCCCTCTTTATAAAAACCAAAATTCCTTTCTTTCAAACCCCTCTACAATTCTAACCTGTTTCATGTGTGTATCAATACTGTATCAAGGGCACACAGTCAGAAAGCTTTCCACTGCTCTGACGTGTGTAGAGGGAAAGGTCGTAGTCCCAACACTGAGATTTCCTTGAAAGCTAAGTATTTAAGTGTAAGTAGCTTGGAGTTATTTGGAATGGATGACTGCTACAGGTACTGGAGCCAGTTCATTTATTCATGGAGGGTGCATGGCCCAAAGCTGGCAGGTCTGAGCTCTTGTAGCTGATAGACACATTCCATGAAAGAGCAACACGTTGTTGGTATAAAACACTCCAGCAGGCATACAGTTTGAGGGACTTACATAGCTGTCCCTGTATCATCGTTAACTTGTGCATATAGTTATTAAATTCTGGATGACTTGTGAAGAAACCATGTAGGAGTTTTCAGGTAATAGTGCCCCTTTCTTTTCACATTATTAATATGTGCAGCCATAACATTTAAAATAGAAAAATTGGTCGAGAGAAAATTATAGCCACCTCAACCTCTCTGTCAAAATAAATCTGAAGTGACATTTCAACTTTGCACAGAATAGTTAAACATTTATTTATAAGCATTGCATGAATGATGCTCAACGTTTGATTGCTTAGAAAATAAGAATTCTGACTTAAATTCATATCGTGCAATTACTGGAAAGCTGAAAAATATGATTCTTGTAACAACGATCCTTTCAAAAAGCCCAAATTATGGAGATGAGGTTCAATCAAACATAATATAGTTTAATCTAAGGTTGGGGGGTAGTGCAGGAGGAAAACAAGAATGCGGTTTGTCCGTATTCCAGGAGGAAAGAATCAAGTAAAAATGAGATCTGTCTTTTCCAAGCTATTGTGTACGTCGTACTCGAGTGTAATTTCACACGCATCCTGATGTTCCAAGTATCATGACACATCCAATAATCAGAGTAAATGTTCTGCCAAACCCCATTTATTGTCTTAACTGCTAAAGGCAGTGAGCACCCCGGATTTAGGAATATATAATTAATATCCCGATTAAAAAATAAACCCACATAGAGGATTTACATTTTTCTTAAACCATGGTTACACAAGGAAGAGATCGGTTTTTAAATATTACCTCAGATCTTTGTGAGCTCAAATTAATCAGTGTGATACTTGGCCAAAACTGTTTTTAAAAGTGATGTATATTGATGCCCTATGGTCAGGGGGACTTCTCGGTGGAGATTTAGAATTCCCTGACCATTCTTCCAGGCCCCTCTGCTTCCAAGAGGAGGCACTACAGATGTGCTTTGTCACCCGTTTGCTACCCACCCATATACATCTCAATTGCAAGGACTCCAAATGAAGCAAGCACAGCTCTAGAAACATTTCTGCTTCTTCCCAGATAGTCTGTAGCTGGGTATGTTTATTGAACTTGATCGCTAATGTACAGAAACTCAGAAAGAACCTAGCCACCTTGAAGAAGAAAGCAGTCACCCACCTTGTCCAAGGTGCTGTTTCAAGGCTTCCTGTCAATCAAGGCATTTCTAGGACCCCTTTCCCTGTCGCTTTGGTGTCTGTCCCCGTGAAGGAGGGTTGGAAACTAAATCCTAACACTTGAATCCACGTGGTATAACTCCTATTTGTGACTTCCTCAATGGTTTTTAAGTGTAAATATGATTAGGAACTATAAAAATTCATGCCAATAACTGTGTACATTCAAAATAATGGCAATTATTAATGTCTTTGGGATAGAATGTTTATTTTGACTAATTTGGGGTCAGTTTGTCAACTCTCTTCTAGGACCTGTGCATACTGTAAAGTAATAGAGTCTGGAAGTCCACTGAAGGAGACAGAGTTAACCAGGTCCGGATGGAGATGGACCTGACGCTTTGGACTTACGAATTTCATGAGGCTTGTTGGAAAGAACACAACCCCACATTGGATAGGCATTTATCAGCTAGGGCCAATTTAAGGGGAGATATCAGTAATCATACAAATGAGGGGCTACCATCACATTTGTCACGGGCTTTGCATGGGCCCTGCTTGGGGTTCCTGCCTCTTCCTCTTCCCTTTGCTAACTGACTGCAGTAGGTTTATAGGCACAATAGCTGTAGGGACTTTTTAGCTAGGGACATTGGGAAATTCATTTATTCAACAACTATCTGAACAACTATCTGGCTTTTACAGACCAGGTGCTACTCTTGCTTCTAGGACTGTATCTGTGATCAAGGGAGACCAAACGTAAGTTCTCTTAGCTTGTTTTAATTGAGGTATTTGGAAGACGGAAGCAGGAAGGGAAGGCGGCAGGAGGCAGAGTCACTGCAAGGTGGGAAGAAGACCCCGAGAGTTATGCTCCTCAGAGAAAATAAGAGGGGTGGTTCTCAAGTTCAGCTGCAGAGTCCCAAAGGAGAATGAGGAAACATCCACCAAAGTGGGTAACTCAGGGAGCCATTAAGTGTGGTTTTCATGAGCCTTTTCAGTAAAATGATGGTGATGTAGCCTGGATTTTGAGAAACTGCACACAGGGTACGGTAAAAATGCAAAGACAGCAGATAGCTGTGAATCTTTTAGAGTATGTCAACGAACATAATGGGAGATTTTTTTCTTGAGGATGGGGCAGGGTTGAGGCAGGTGTTCTCATTTTTTGTGAGGAGGGGGCAGATATGAGAAGCAGGACTTGAGCACATTTTAGGTAGAGGTAAGTAGGCAAGAGGAGATTCCTGTCAATGAATATGTGAACTATTGCTTGAGAAAAATTTTGACACATAAACATTGTGTCTTATACATCCTATATATAGGCAACATCCTAGCTTTTTGTTGTGTGATACAATTCTAATGTATTTGAATGTCCATTCTCGGGGCATTTGGATTCTACTTAATGCATTTTTTTTTAATTTCTTTTCAGTGTAACAGTATTCATTGTTTTTGCACCACACCCAGTGCTCCATGCAATCCATGCCCTCTCTAATACCCACCACCCGTTTCTCCCAACCTCCCACCCCCCACCCCTTCATACTTAATGCATTTTATTAAGAAAGAAAGGATGACTTTTATTTAACCGCATTAGGTTCACCTTTTTTCCTAAGGTCACCATCTAAGCATATGTATCAACCCACATACAGGAGATGGGGATGGGTTGTGCTAGTAGCTTCCAACTGACAATGCACTGTAGACCCAGCTAGTTGCTATGAATTGTATCTAATATTAAATAAACTCTGCAATATTTTTTAGTAAGAGTTTTTCTTGACTTCTTCTGGCTACATTATCCTGAGATTCTTTCACCTTCCATGAAAAGTATATTAGGGAGCAAGATAGGTAATGTCATTCTCGTTTTACAGAATAAGTTTGCAGCCTACAACACTGATGGGATAATAGGCCTCCTACACCTTAGAGACCCTGTAAGTATAGGAGGAAACTGCTCTAACTGCACTATGCAATAGACTGTTTTGATAGTTTTGTGGGCCCCCCACCCCCAGTCACAGAGACACCACCTATCAATCTATCACAAACCCAAGGCACACTTTTAACCTAATACCCTGATCCTTGTTCTGGAGGCTTGTTAAGGGAAACATTAATAGAGAAAACTCTTCAAGTTGACCTGGGACTAGAAGACATTAGGTCCTTGTTACTTACAGAAGCAGAGAAGTAGGATCTTTTATCCTTGAAAATACTTGGTGAACAACTAGAGTGAGAAAATCAGACTCGTCATAAATAACGTGATAAGAAAGAGATTGACACAGGGGAAGTCATGAGACATCACAGTGTTAAAGGCATTGGAGCATCCTGCCCAGCGTTCCGAGCTCTCAGTAGACATTATTCATTCCTCAGCCATGTTGTCACATAGTGAGGATGTGAGAGTGATGCTGAATGTGTTGGGACTGTCTTAGATGGTCCACCATTAACCCCCTCCCAGCCCTGACCAAGACAGAAATTTCCACAACCTGGGCCACAGGTGTGAAGATGCTACGGCATTCATGAAAAATCTTGAACTTCTATGTTAGGGAAGCTGGACCTTTTTTGATATTTGTTTTTGATATTTTTTAGCTGCTTTGGGGACTCATCTAACACTATGTCTATTGTGATGCATTTTCTCAAGAAGAGGAAGATTTTGTTGCAAACAAAATCTTGCTTGGAAGTCCAACTGATGAGTGGCATTTTACAAGTATATATTTATTTTACAGTCTCAAATGTATACATATTACTTACTATAATGTCAATCTGTAAATACTTTTTAAATTGAGATTATTTTATGCACAGTGAAAATCTCCCTTTATAGAGTACAAGTTTTGACAAACCCATGCAGTCATGTAACCATAACCACAGTCAAGGCATGGAACATTCCATCACCATAAAAAATTCCTCTGTGTCCCTTGGAAGACATCCTCTCTCCTGACCTCAAGCCTGGCAACCATTCTTGCTTTTTCTGTCCCTATAGCTTTGACTTTCCCAGAATGTGATATGAATGGAATCGTATAGTATGTGGCCTTTTGAGTCCAGCTTCTTAACACATTTGAAATTCATCCATATTGTTGCAGCTAATAGTAGTCCATTCCTTTTTATTTCTAATTAGATTTTACCTTTGTGCATATACCACTATTTGTTTATCCTTTCCCAGTTGAAGAACATTTGGGTGGCTTCCAATTTTTTCAGTGTACTAGGGTCTTCCACAAAAACAAACAAAAAAAAAAACAAAAACAAAAACAAAAAAACCTAAACTAATAGGGTGTGTGTGTGTGTGTGTGTGTGTGTGTGTAGAGAGAGAGAGAGAGAGAGAGATTTCTTTTAAGGAATGGCTCATGCAGGTATGGAGCCTGACAAGTCCCAAGATCTCCAAGGTGAGTTGACACGCTGGAGACTCAGGAGAGTGGGTGCTATAATTCCAGCCCGAAGGCCCCAGATCTTGAGACCTAGGAGGAGAGAGTGTTGATGATTCCATTCCAAGTCAGGAAGAGACTAATGTCTCTGTTCGAAGGAAGTTAGGCAGGAGGAGTTTTTTCTTAGCAGGAGGGTGAACCCTTTTGTTCTATTCAGGTCTTCAACTGACTGGATGGTACCCCACCCCCATTAGGGAGAGCAATCTGCATTACTGAGTCTACTGATTGATACAAGTGTTAATCTCATCTAAAAACACCCTCAAAGAACACCTTGAATAATGTTTGACCATATAACTGGGCGCCCAATGGCCTAGTCAAGTTGACACACAAAATTAACGGTCATGTGTGATTATTATAAAACTGCTGAAAATGTATGTGTGTGGATTTTCATGTTAACATGTTTTATTTCATTTGGGCAAATACTTAGAAGTGGGATTGTTGGATCACATGGAAAGTGTGTATTTAGCTTTATAAGAAACAGCCAAATTGGTTTCTCAAATAGTGATGCCATTTTACATTCCATTCCCATTTGTCACCTAGGAGAGTTCCAGTTGTTCCACATCCTCCCCAGCCCTTGGTATTGTCAGATGGGACAGTTTTCCTCTCTCCCCTGCTTCCTTTTCAATAAATATGTAGTGGTATCTCATTGTGGTTTGGTTAAGGGATGTTGAGCATCTTTTTTATTTGCTTAAATGTTATCCATATATGTTCTTTCAGGAGCTATTTGAATCATTTACCTGTTTTGAAAGGGAGAGGTTATTTTAAAATTTTTTTAAAGATTTTATTTATTTATTTGACAGAGAAACAGAGAGCCCAAGTAGACAAAGAGACAGACAGAGGCAGAGGGAGAAGCAGGCTCCCTGCTGAGCAGAGAGCCCGATGTGGGGCTCGATCCCAGGACCCTGGGATGACGACCCGAGCCAAAGGCAGCTGCTTAACTGACTGAGCCATCCAGGCACCCCTTAATTTTTGTTTTAACAGAGTTCTTTTTATGTTCTGGGTACAAGTTCTTCGTCAGATACATATTTTTCAGATAATTTTCTCCCAGTCTGAGGCCTGTGTTTTATTTGAACAGTGCTGTGCCAAAATCCAATTTATCAATTTTTGTGATGGATTGTGCTTTTGATGGCATATTTAAGAACTCATTAAGATTACACTTACTGTGTTGAGGGCACCTGGGTGGCTCAGTTAGTTAAGCTACTGCCTTTGGCTCAGGTCATGATCCTGGAGTCCTGGGATCGAGTCCTGCATCAGGTTCCCTGGTCAGCAGGGAGTCTGCTTCTCTTTCTGTTTCCCCTCTCATGTTCTCTCTCTCAAGTAAATAAATAAAATCTTAAAAAAAAAAAGTACACTTACTGTGTTGAGCACTAAGTAATGTACAGAATGTACAGAATTGTTGAATCAATATATTGTATACCTGAAAGTAATGCTGTGTGTTAATTATACTAAAGTTAAAAAAAAAAGAAAAGAAGCTCTGCCTGTACCAAGGTCATAAAGGTCCTCTCACATGTTTTCATGAAGATGCTTTTTTAAGAAACATGAATTCAAATTTAGGAGTTTTAAATTTAGAATATTAAATAAGCCATGACATCCAAATACTTTTTTTTTAAATCTTACTAGAAGAAAGTCACAAGAATCACATTTTATAAAATATATAGTTAAAAATGGAGAGTTAAAAACATTTTCTCTTAAAATCCTAAGTTTGTATTCAGTTAAAACAATCCCTAAGGTTGAAACATGTATCACAGGGAATTTTTACAGTTGAATTAGTAACAACTAAGAATGGCTGAAATTATTTGTAATCATACACATCACTCTGCCAAAAAGCACCAAGTATAAATTTAAATGCCCAAATATCCTGTTTTCCTGCTCATTTCTTTGCTTGTTATCAAATAGCAGACTGTTTTGCCTGCACAGAGCAGATGAACCTGAGCTCTGGCTCTGCTTAACTGAATATGGTATCTGTGCTGTAGCAATATACTTCCATGCATAAGTGCAAGACTTAATTTTAAAACAGAAAGAGACCAGTGCAGAGTCACAACTTTCCGAATCAATGAGATTTGTCTTCAGAGCATCTGAGTAGATCCTAAAACATGTCATTGAAAACTTTGTATTCCCCAATTGCCAGAAAAATCAAAAAGAAAAGCATAAATAAAGCCAAATACCTTAGTACTAGATGTGCTGTTAGTATTGAAATGTGGTTTTTTGGTATAATTTTATTTCTTAAAGCCCTTTTTGTTTTTAAGCTAAATACCCTTTTAAAATAACATTTCAACTTAGTGTTTGCAGAACTGCTCAGTTCTGGAATCATGGATCCCAAAACACCTGGTGTGTAAGCCTTCTGATCTTTTTATACCTGTTTATTTTACAGAGGAAGACAATAGCCAGAGATAAGAAGGAAACTTGAGGTTGTACAGCCGTCTTATACTGAACTAAATCCAAGCACTCTGACCACTATGTTAGTGTTTTTTCCATTAGGAGACCCAGTCTCTCCAATTATAGAAGAAAATATTTCTCCTTGGGTCCATTACTTAGAGAATGAAGACAATCCTTAATTTTGTGAGCCCTTTTCTGGCATCTCAACTTATATCTTGTATAATGAGTGTGCCTTTTGGCTGGGGTGAACAATTTTGGGAAATTTAAGACATTTTCCTTCTAGTTTCCTTAGAGGACATGTCCTAGGCCAGAGCCCAGGTCTTAATGAAAAACATGTAAACCCTCTTGTTTGTTTTCCTTGTCAATTAACCTATAATTTTAAATCCATTCAATGGCAGATTTATCAAGTGACTAATCCTTAGGAAGACTCAAAGTGGCAAGGAGAAGGTGGTTGTGGCCTAGGCACACATCATTGGTCATTTGTTCAAAAATGTTAAGGTAGGAAGCCAAATACCTCCTTGCTATTCAGGGAGTTTAGTTATACATGTGGGCCTGGGGTGGACTATTCCTGTGTAGTAGAAGCAACATGAATAACCTGTGTTATGTTTGCTGGACAAAGCAACTGGTGTGGACCTTGGTTTTCTTCAAATCTCAAGGGAAATGTTATGTGTCAATAATAAAAATGTAAAATCCAAGGCACCTGGGTGGCTCAGTGGGTTAAGCCACTGCCTTCGGCTCAGGTCATGGTCTCAGGGTCCTGGGATAGAGTTCCGCATTGGGCTCTCTGCTCAGCAGGGAGCCTGCTTCCTCCTCTCTCTCTGCCTGCCTCTCTGCCTGCCTGCTTGTCATCTCTCTCTGTCAAATAAAGAAATAAAAATCTTTTTTTTTTTAAGATTTTATTTCTTTATTTGACAGAGAGAGAGATCACAAATAGGCAGAGAGACAGACAGAGAGATGAGGAGAAGCAGGCTCCCCGCTGAGCAGAGAGCCCCATGCGGGACTCGATCCCAGGCACCTGGGATCATGACCTGAGCCGAAGGTAGAGGCCCAACCCACTGAGCCACCCAGGCACCCCAGAAATAAAAATCTTTTTTAAAAAAATGTAAAATCCATATAGCTCAGCGTTCTTGAAAATTGAAACTGACAAATATCTCTTCTCAGCTAGAATGTCTCAAAGTATGGGTTGTTTCTTAAGTATTGCATTTCTCTGACACTTTTCACAAGAACTGATGTATTATATGTGCTCATTAAAGCTTTTTGAACATTAGATGGTAGAGAGACTTAGGTATAAGTGAGATAAAATTTATTTCCAGTCTCTCTCTTCATATAACATGACGGTGAAGAGTAAGTCCATAAGTAGGAATTTGTGACAATCTCTCCCCTGGTCCTCTTCTTGTTACTAGAGAGCTATGACTTTGGGAAAGAGGTGGAAAGTTTTTTTCTAATTCGTAATCCCAGAGTTTATGCATGTCACCTTTACTTTTAGTACCAGACAGAACTCAACAGCTAGCCCCTCCTCATGTGCTCCCACTTGATAATGCTATTTAAGTGACCTGGTACTTCTCACTTCCAGAAAAAAATACACAGTTTGGGGGTATTTGAGGCAAATATACTTTAGGAATCCACTTGACAGTTTCCAAAATGATACTATGGGACATAGGATGGCCATGGCCATAGAGTGACCATAAGATGGTGTCCCTTCATAGACAGTGTGTGAGCTCAGAAGGAAATATTCAAGTAATTGCCATAATTACTTGAAGAACCTCAGTTTGTCACACATTGAGGACCAGGATTTACCATCTATTGCCTCTAAGCTCCCAGGTACTCTGCAGTGGGTCATACATACGTTACTGGACTAGCTGTAATTCCAGTGGTGATAATAATACAACATAAAATTCCAATTCCTTTCTCTTAATAGAGGAGTTAGCATGTTGGCTTATTGCCTAACCATGTGCAGTCTTGGGTTTGCTCATTAGGTTTAGAATTACTTTCTGCAAAAATGAAGTCTGAAAATCATTGTCATGGATATCCCAAGGTACGTCTATTCTGTGAATTATACTACATTTAGTGATATTAATAACTTAGAAATAAAACATTACCAGAACCTCCTGTGAGTAATGATTTTTTTTTTCTTTTATTCCACAAAAGCACTCTGGCTGCAATTAAGTTTTGTTTTGTTTTGTGTCCCAGGTAGGAACCGCAGTCCAGATTTCAAAGCTTTTTCTGTTTGACTTCCCCGCTACTTCCTTGGATGATGATTCATGGTTATATTTGTTTATTTTTGAAGTATATTCCTGAATCCTTATAATAACTATCATATTGCAAAAATAACATATGACTTTATCTAAACAGCAAACTGAGCCACTGGTGTGTTTTCAGAGCCCCTTAATGAGTCTGTTTGAACTTGTATGTACATTTGCATTAATAATGAGTGTTGGGACTTTTTATATGGCTTAGACAATATTGTGCTTTAAATCTTTATCAAGCTTTCAAGAGCAGAGCTATATTCTAGGAAGTTTTGAGAGGAAGAGATATGAAGTCTGGGTGTGAAAATTATAGTGTTTTAGAACTAAAGGAAAATTTACTAAGTATTTTAGATCTCTCATTTTAGGTATTAATAAAATGTGGATTACAGGAAGTAAATTATTTTGGAGGTACAAGTAGCTAATGACTGTGATAACCAGAAGCAGAATCCAGATTTTTTGACCCTCAGCCAGTGCTTCCCACTTACCTAGGAACCAAAACCTTCAGATCTATTACCCATTGATCCAGTTCTTTTCCAGAAGGATGGAGGGCAAATATTTTAAGGAAAGCATTTGTCAGAAAGTATCTATTTTTGTGTTGGCATTCTGATTTCATAGTATTAAATGGGAAGGATTATTAATAACTGAGGATCTGGGATAGGGTGGAAAAAGCTCTAAAGTGAAAAGATCTGAATTTGAATCTGTCTCATGGGCAATTTGCTTACTGTCTCTATGCCCCTCTTCATTTGTAAAACAGTTACGATACCAGCCTTGTCAGAGGTTGTGGCCATAACTATAAACATTAATGTAATACCGATGCATTGTAAGCCATAGGTAGTATGTAATGTTGTTAGTCAATAATTATTATGGACTGCCTTTTTACACCAAAATAAAAAATAATTCAAAATATTTTAAAGACCTAAATGTGAGACACGAAACCATAAAAGTTCCTTTTTTTTTTTTTTTTTTTGTTAAGACTTTATTTCTTTGATGGAGTGAGACAGCCAGAGAGGGAACACAAGCAGGGGGATCGGGGAGCAGGGAGCCTGATGAAGGGCTTGATCCCAGGACCCTGGGATCATGACCTCAGCCAAAGGCAAATGCTTAACGACTGAGTCACTCAGGTGCCCAAACCATAAAACTTCTTAAAGAAAACATAGATAGACAGTAATCTCTTGGACATTGGCCTTAGCAACACTTTTCTAGATATGACTCCTTTGACAAGGGGAACAAAAGCAACACCGTTGGGACCACCAAAATAAAAAGCTTCTGTCCAGTGAAGGAAACCACCAATAAAATAAAAGGTAACTTACTGAATTAAAGAAGATATTTGCAAATGATACATACAATAAGGGTTAATATAAAATATAGATATAAAGAACTCGCACAACTCAACACCAAAACAAAACACCAAAATAATCTGATTTAAAAATGAACAGAGAACCTGAATAGATATTTTCCCAGAGAAGACCTACAGCTAGCCAACAGACACATGAAAAGTTGCTCAACATCAGGGAGATGCAAATCAAAACCACAATGGGCAATCGCCTCACACCAGTCAGAATGACTAGAATCAAAAAGACAAGAAACGACATGTGCTGGTGAGGATGTGGACGAAAAGGAACCATTGTGCACCTGTTGGCAAGGATGTGAATTGGTGCAACCTGTATAGAAAAATGGTATGGAGTTTCTGCAGAAAATTAAAAATAGAAATAACAGGAAAAAAAAAAAACAACTAATGGCAGAGATAAGGAAGCATCCCAAGTGTCCATCAATAGATGAATGATTAAAGAAGATGTGACATATATATATATATATATATATTCTTGATATATATATATATATATATTACACACACACAATGGAATATTACTCAGCCATAAAAATTAACTAGGCCTTGGCATTTGTGACAACATGGATGGACCTAGAGGCATTTTGCTAAGTGTGGTAAGTCAGAGAAAGATTTTATTTGTGATTTTATTTATATGTCAAATCTAAAAAACAAAACAAAACCCAAACAGTCCCATAAATTTAGAGAACAAACCTGTGGTTACCAGAGGGACGAGTTGGCGGGGAGGGGAATGGGTAAAATGGGTGAAAGGGAGTGGGAGGTGCAGGCTTCCAGTAATGGAATAAACCAATCAGAGGGGTGAAAGGTATGACATAGGGAATATAGTCAGTGGTAATGTAATAAGCCTTGTATGGCGACAGATGGCAGCTACACACTTGTGGTGAGCACAGCCTAACACACAATGTTGTTGAATCACTATGCTGCACACCTGAAACTAATGTCACATTGTGTGTCCGCTGTTCTTCAATTTCAAACATAATTATGAAATACTATTATTTTAGCTCCCATCAGTTTAAAAATGGTAAAGTGGAAAGAAAGAGTGTGAATTTAACGGCAGCCAGATCGAAGTTTCTTTGTCACCATTTTCCAGGCATGGGGTCTTAATGGAAGATAACACATCTCCCAGAAGGTCTGCCTTACAGAGTTGAAGGCACCTCGCACGGGGTCCAGCACACTTGATTTACGTTGGTTTCTTTTCCCTTGTTATCTTGACTGAACATCAGCATGGCAGGTGATTCCCAGAGAGGGCGCCATTTTTACACATGTGTAATTTCACTTCGTACTCGACATCCCGTGCACCTGTGTTGGGTTTTACTCCCAAGTCATCTTAAGTGCCATTTTATCTTTCGATGCCTGTTTACTCCTTCTCCGGCCCAGTCTCTCTATTTATTCCTCCTAGCAAGTTCTAATTATATCATTGTGTCAGATGTGCCTCGTGTTTCGGAGTGTCCCTGAGAAGGCCTCTTAGTTGTAACATGATAGGGTTTATTTTCTGATAAGAACCAAAAAAGAGTATTGATAATAGTTGATTAAAACCAGCTATTGTTAACTTCTGGGGATTTTATCAAGCCCAGCGCCATTCTTTTTATTAATAGAGACTTGTTTTTAGAGTAACAAATGTCAGCCAGCGACATGGGCAATTACTGCAGCCTTTGTGCAGCCTTCCAAAACAAACCGGAAACCGGGATGCCTACATACAGGGCCGTAGAACCACACTGTCTTCTCACTTCACCTGAGCGCTCTGAGGCCCCAATTCCAACCCTTTGAGACACTTGAATGCCCTTGAGCCCTCCTTTCTCTCCTTCCATCTCCTTAGGCTATAATTCTCTGAAGTGGTAAAGCTTCACTGTGCTTCTGTGCCATCCCTGGGAATATTCTAGCTTGCTCCCATCTCGATTGTAGAATTTGGAAGGGTCCCTGGAAAAGACTGAGTGACTCAAGTTGTACAGCAGATAACCTGAATTTTTACTGCTCCTGGCAGCAGCACTGGGAGAGATGGTTCGTAACAACAAAATGCTAACAGATGATTTTTCCACATTGCTTGGCACCATCATGATGTCTTTCATCAGCAGACACTTTTCCACATTCTTTTTGACAGATGTGTTGTGGGGACCAGACAAGCAAAAGTCTCCCTCTGTTGCTTAGGTTTCAGTACAGTGTGTTCCTTCGATGATATCTCTGAACAGTGGTAATGTGAAGGATATTAAAAAATAATGAGGATTTGGTAAGGGGAAGGAAGGACCAGTCCCTGAGGAGGCTGGGGAAGTAGCCTAGAGTCCAGTCCCTAATCAGATTAAAATCACAAATGTGGTTCAATTCTACTAGGTAGTTTCTTATACTTTAGGGAACAGTTTTTAACCTCGTTGTGCAAAGTGCACTGATCTATAATATTTTGAGTTGTTAAAATTAAATGTCAACTTTTAGAAATACCCATACATAAAAATAACCCCCAAACCCCTGGGTTTGAATATTGTAGGCAATAGCAGCTAAGAAATCTCATAGTTTATGTTGTGTGTGGGACTCTCAAAAAGGAAGTGAACACCCATACCTCTCTTTAAAAAAATTTTTTTGAAGCTGCAAGTCTAGGTGCCTAGTAGGGGCACAAGGAAGTCTTGACATTTAAAACTAAGGAAATAGTTCAATCCCATAAGCATTTCCGGATCACTAACAAGCCAAGCAATGTGCAATGTTCTGGAAGTTCAAACATGAATAAGGCACGGTCCCCAACTGCCTGGAGCTTTTAGATTTACAAAGAAGATAAGCAGAAATGACTATAATGGGACGTGAACCTAGCAGGTTCTTTGGCAGCAATGTCAAAGAAAAATTCTTGTCAGGAAGAGTCAAGAAAAGTCTAAGCCAGAAGGTTCAGCTGAACTTGACTGAGTTTTCCTTCAGGGCTTTGGCTAGGTAGAAATGAAGAGAAAAGGTGTCTTAAGTAGTACAAATAACATATGTAGAATCATAGCAATGTGGGGGTTGAATGTATGCTGATTCTGTAGTGATGCGGCACAGGGAAACTATAGAGAAGTATCTGGAAAAGTGAACAGAGAGAGGCCATGTTTTAAGGAGCCATGAGGCACCATGGAAAGCATTTAGACTTTTCTGCTGTGCAGAATAACTATTTTCAATATAAGTAATGAAGGGGTAGTCCCCTTATGGGGACAGGTAAGAATCAGGAAGGGGCTTTTCCAAGTTACACACATTCCTTTGGACCTTCTGAAATGACCCAAGTGGAAGTCTTTGCCAAAAAAGAGTGCACTGGTACTGTGGCGTCATCCTGTCTCAGCCGTGCCTGGAGCAGAGAAAAGATTAAGGACAGGGGCTGTTGATTTCAACTCTGGATGCCCTTTGGAATTCTCTGGCGAGCTTTAAGGATATCAGCCCAAGGACACCATCTCAGATCTCTGAGGATGGTCCGCCCTGCTCATCAGTACTTTTTACAGAGCTCTCTAGGTGTTTCTAATGGGGGAGCAGGCTGACAAGCATGACATGAGACAAATAAAAGTAGTGCCAGTACGGAAAAGGAAGATTATAACAGAATGGTTTAATTGGGATTGTTCTCTTAAGGGTTGTGAATGTGAATCCTTAGAAGGAAATGGATATAGATCACTAGGCGATTGCAAATGGGAAGAGGATGCACTTAAAAATGACAGCAGGAGAAGCAATAAAGTTACGAGCAAAGGAAGGTGGATAAAACATGGACGGCATCTGGTAGATAAAGCTTGAGGAAGACCTCAAACCTCAGCACCTGTCTCCTTTCAAACGAGATATTGGGATGGATGCAGAAAAACAGATTTTCAGCAGAGAGGGAAGCAGGAGAGGGAAATTCCTAGTGCTTCGTATGACCTTAAGATCATTTACCTAGGAAAAAATGGAAGGTTTATAACTATTTTTCTCCCATGTATGAGCATCACATTCAATGTGAATGTAAGGGAGCCTGAAAAGAGAGTCACCAGGGTTCAAAAGCATTACGTTCCTTTGGCCCATCCTCCTCTGTAGTTTTGGCTGAAAGGAACTGGACTTGACATTTCATAAAGATTCCCAGGATCTTGGGCAAACTTTGTCCGGGAAGGAGTACACGATTATCTGACTGAAAGTTCTACTTTGGGTTTGATTCCCCAAATTGCTAATAGTCTTTCTAGCTGTGGTTCTATGTAAAGGAGAGTAAAAATAGCACATAGTTTCCACGTGCAAAGTGGAAAGGGCACTTAATAGAAGAAAGTTGAGAGGAAAACAGGGTTAAAAACTAGCTTTGCCAAAGGTTCAATTATTAGGGTTTCTTATTATAATCCCAACATATCAGTATGGAGTATATGGAAATTTGGTATTTCTTTCTCATATGGCAATTCTTCATATCGGTGTATACAGATTGTAAGGAAGCCACCCATGGAACCTATGCTTAGTGATCTGTCCCCTTACTTTGGGCATTTTCAGGAGTGAAGGGGTGTTGAGAGAAGACAGCATTTGCAAAGGCCCAGATACATGAGTGAGCACGGTCCTGGGAGAGGCAAGATGCTATGTAAGTGTGAAGCCAGGGCCTATCTGGGGAAGAGGCAGGAGCCAAAAGAGGAGAAAGCTGACAAAAAAAAACAGATCAAAGGAGACTTCAGTGTGTCCATGCTAAAAAGGTTCAGTGTCAGGTTGTAAGTAATGGCCAATTATTGAAGAGATATTAAAGAGCAAAAATCTGCATTTATTAAAATATTGTCCTGGAACTAGTATGGCTAAACTGTGGTCAGGAGAATTAGGTGGTTGTTGGCATTCTCTGGATAAACTGATAAACTGAAATAGATAAACTGAAAAGTTGAGGCACTGTAAATGGAAGGAAGAGAATGAATCAGAGACATTAGTGAGGTTTGTTGATAAATAATATGCTGGGAATGAGAGAGAGAAAGCAAGAAATCCAGTATAAGATCCAGGTGTCTGAATGTGATGACTAGGAAGATGGCGATGCCATTAACTGCAGGAAGGAATTTCAGAGGAAGAACAAATTGAGGTTTGACAATGATGAGTTCATGATGAGTTTGAACATGTTGAGTTTGAGGTACTGATTTTTTTTTTTAAAGATTTTATTTCTTTATTTGACGGGGAGAGATCACAAGCAGGCAGAAGGCAGGCAGATGGAGAGAGGAGGAAGCAGGCTCCCTGTCGAGCAGAGAGCCAGGACCCTGAGATCATGACCTGAGCCGAAGTCAGCGGCTTAACCAACTAAGCCACCCAGGCGCCCCAAATAATACGTGGATATTGTTTGTAGTTCTTTTTTTTTTTTAAGATTTTATTTATTTATTTGCCAGACAGAGATCACAAGTAGGCAGAGAGGCATACAGAGAAAGAGAGGAGGAAGCAGGCTCTCTGCTGAGCAGAGAGCCCCATGTGGGGCTCGATGAAGTATTGATTAAACATGGAGGTAGATCAGTCAGGAGGGTGGTTGGAGTGATTGATGACTCTAAGGTCCTCTTGGGAAATAACAGTGTATAGTAGTTGGGTGTTGCTGTACCCTATGAGTACACAAGATGGTTCAGAGAGATTGTGTAGTGTGAGAAGGGTAAAATGGCAAGCAGGATGCCTGGGGAACAACATTTAGGGGATGAATGGAGGGAGAGGAGTCCACAGATTGTCTGGAGAGAGCTGAGAAGTGGGAAGAAATTGGGGGTAGGTAGAAGCCGGAGAATTTCAAGGCATCTCTAACTCTAACAATGTAGCCTAGACGGCTGGATCACTGCAAAATGCTGACCAAATGCAACACTCAGATCACAGGATTTCAATGAGTTGGGGGTGTGGGCCTGGGGGCAGAAGTCAATTATGATTTGCTGAAGGGAGAATGGATGAGAAAATAGATCGAGTGAGAGTTGTATGTTTTTTCCCCAAAAATTCTGCTGGGAAGAAGAGACAGTGAGAAAGGGCAACTGCTAGAACAAATTAAAGAACTCGCCTTTAGGGGCACCTGGGTGGCTCAGTCGGTTAAGCATCAGATTCTTAATTGCAGCTCAGGTCATGATCTCAGGGTCTTGAGATCTAGATCCACAGAGCTCCACATCAGGCTCCCTGCTCAGTGGGGAGTCGGCTTGAGATTCTTCCTCTCCTTCTGCCCCTCCTCCCACTCACAAGCACACTCTCTTAAAAAAAATACAAAGTATCTTTATCTTTGCTTTAGATGGATAGAGTATGGTGCAGGGAGCCCGCTGAGAGCTGAAAGCAAGGTGATGTGGCCACTGGCATCTGGGACAGCAACAAAGAAACAGTAATCATTGTAGCAAACCTATGAGCCACCTACTGTGTTCCAAACACTTCCCTCTCTGTTGTTTTATGTATATTAATTCATTTACTTCTCACCTGCCTTATGAGGTGGAATCTGTTAGTATCTGCATTTTACTTATGAGAACACTGAGGTCCAGAGAGGTTAAACAACCTGGCTGATTTGGGCTCTACCCACTGCACTAAGCAAGAGAGTCACTGAAACAACGTATAGGTACATGTGTCAGCTTCAGCGGCTTCAGAAGATCATAGGTTAAGAGGTAGATGGGACGGGGGTGAGAGGGGACCAAGGTGTTTGCTATAGATACAGGTCAGTTGCGTGATAAAGGGAAAGTCTCTCTGTGGAACATGTCTTTACACCTTTTTCCTATTATTAAGAAGTTGAAAATTGAAGAAAATTATTGGCTCATCAATGTCATCTTAACCTTCTCGGAAGAAAGTTGGGAACAAGAAGCCAGAGTTAGTTTGTTGTGGCAGAACTGAACTAGTCATTGTCATGAAATTGACATGTTGGCAAGCCATTCTGTGGACATTAGGGCTGGGCTGTAGGTAGAGGTGGGCAGGGGTGGGAGGGGGAGATGGTGACGGGCAAGACGTTGAAACACTGATTATCTTGATCGCATAGTTGAATGACACTTGAAATTACTTTCAGGCATTTGGTAGTAGAACTTCTGAAAGATTGGGTAAACTTTTGCATTTGTACTACCTTGTTTATCCAGACTTGCTAAAGCTTTTCTTGGTTTTGTGCCCATCATTCCACAAAGGTGGCATTATTTGGAAATGTGAAAGAATGATTGTAAATCTGTCAGTCTTCTAATATTATCATTAGCAGCAGTACCTAATAGTAACATTTATTCAGATGTCATGTACGTTTCTAAAAACCCTAGAGCTGGCTCACAGTCATTCCCTTTACACTTGGGAAGACTCAGACGTGAAGACACAAAGTTCCTTGCCCAAGGTTGTAGAGCTAGCAAGTGGCTAAGCTGGGATGCAAATCAGGTGGTATAAATCCAGAGTTCAGGTGCCTAACCCTCTATGTTATACATGAAATGGATGGTGTCCAGATTTTACCTGGTTTTTTGGAGTTGCATCAGGGTGCCATGTTCACATGTGAGAAAATCAACTCTCGTTTTCTATGCATTTATGTTGCTTATTTATTACTATCTTATGAAAAATTATGAAACAGACCCAAATATTGATCAGGGACAGCTTTAATATGGAAACTTCTAGAAAATACACATGTGTGATAGCTTCTTCTCGTACCTTTGGTTTCTGCTGTGTTGGCCCAGAAGCCCCAAAGAAGAGGTATTCTAAGGGAGACTTGTGAGGATAGCCAGAAGGATCTCATTTTTTTTTTCTTACAGTTTTCTTTTTCCAAACCCAAAGCAAAAGTAATAGAAGATATATTCAAGCATGCTCAAATTTTTATGAACACTTTGTTTTGCATTTGATATCAAAACAGGGTGAAAATTCTTAGGGAACAGTTTTACTGAAAACCTTAACCCATGGTAATTTTCCCCCATGAGGTCAGATTGGATGAAATTATGCTTCTACTCCAATGGTTTAAGTCTTTGGAAAATTCATAAAGTGAAATTTTATACTTTGTAAGATCCTCAAAAGAACATCTCTGTGTTTCCGTGTGTTGATGTGGGCTGGGCTGCGGTGGCACAGGGATGGTATTGAAGCTTTTATTTCAGATATCTATTTTTTTAAATAAATTGTTTACTTTTTTTCCCACTGCTTTTCTACAGGCTCAGTTTGAACTCCAGGCATTTCACATCCGGGGGGAGCACGCAGTGGTTACAGCAAGACTAGAAGACACCATCGAAACTCTCAAACGAGAGACAGAACACCGATGGCGAGGAGGACGTGAAGAGATGAAAGATGCGTGTATCTCCACAGGTGATGACTGTCCTCCAAAGACCTACCGAAATGTGTGCATCCAGACAGACAGAGAGACTTTTCTCAAACCCTGTGAAGGTGAAGGCAAGACAATCAGAAGTAACCAGATAATACCCAAAAAGCTGACTATCTCCTCTTTGAGTCAGCTCTCTCCCCCAAATGATAACAAAGACGCCCATGGACCACTTCAGTCTGTAGAAGGCCTCTCACCAAGTCAGCAGAAGGCATCCTCTCCACCTCCCGCAACACCACCCCCAGCAGTCGCCCCTCCCCCTCCGCCTCCTCCCCTCCCACCTGGACTTGGACCTTTGTCACCAGTACCTCCGCTGCCACCACCTGTGAGTGCTGGACCGCCACCTCCTCCACCCCCTCCTCTGCCTCCGAGTGCCGGCCCTCCTCCCCCACCTCCTCCTCCACCACCACTTCCTAGTTCCCCTGCTCTGCCCACCAGTGGGGGGCCTCCTCCTCCTCCAACACCTCCAGGACTTGCACCCCCACCCCCTCCTGGACTCTTCTTCGGAGTTGGCCCTTCTTCTAGCCAGTGTCCTCGGAAGCCAGCCATTGAGCCGAGTTGCCCCATGAAGCCTTTGTACTGGACTAGAATACAAATAAGTGATAAAAGGTGAGCTCAACTCCCCCAGCCCGTTCTCAGGTTGTGAATTCCCAGGATTTTGCCCAAGTGACGTTTTATTCTTACCCACTGGATATCTGTGTACTGTGACATTCATTTCTCAGATGCCGTATAGTGAGTACCTTGGATAAACAAGGTTGGAGTGTTGAGAGGGAGAATGTCTATCTCTACCAGGTCTTGTCTGTATTTGCCGTAGACTGATGCGGGGAGGAACAGTGTTTGGAATGTCAGATGCTTCTCCAAGATAAAAGTTCCATTTTACAGACCCTTCTTAGAGAAGAGCCCTGGTCTAAGTCAGAGCCTTCTCGAACATGCCTACAGGTAGCAAGTGAGCACACAGACAGACATAGAGCCTGGACCTATAGCTGTGTTCACTGAAGATTTTTAGAATATCTTTCTTGTCTTACGATGGGATCATCAGTCTTATGATCTGGAGACTTACCAGGTGTGTGTAATTTTTCAGGTTTTATTAGAAGAGCCAGACATAGCTGAGTCCTTAGCTCTTTAGCACAAAAGGGAGTCAAAAAATAGAATATCTCTGCTTGAACTCTCATTCCCCTAACTCATATCCTCACATCTTAAACCCTGTTGCTCAGAGAAGGAGCCAGTAGAACACATCTAACATTTGTATAGCTTGTTAAGCTGGGTCTGTGCGGCAGGAAGATAGGTTGGTGGGAAACTTCCATTCAAACATATTTGAATTTAATTTCTTCTGCCTCATTTCAAAGTCTGTCAAGAGGACAGTGAGAGAGATCTTGAGTTGCTTCTTGATAATCTCTAGATTTGAAGTTCATTTGTTTGTGAAGGACAGCAAATAGAGAACACATTTTTAAACACACATTTTTTTTTTAAGATTTTATTTATTTATCAGAGAGAGAGAGAGGGGGAGAGAGCGAGCACAGGCAGACAGAATGGCAGGCAGAGGCAGAGGGAGAAGCAGACTTCCTGCTGAGCAAGGGGCCCCATGTGGGACTCGATCCCAGGACGCTGGGATCATGACCTGAGCCGAAGGCAGCTGCTTAACCAACTGAGCCACCCAGGCGTCCCATTAAACACACATTTTTGAACTTACTCCTCAAATCAGTGTGTGGTAGTGAATCTTTCAATTTATCTAACATTTTATATATGGAAGGCAGGATATTAAACAACATAACATGAAATTTACAATTATAAAGCAACTGGAAACTGCTATAGGAGGAAATCACTATAAACAACGCATATGGTGAACTGAGTTGATTATGTGCTTCATATTGGCTCCTTTCCTAACCAAAAATAAGGACCAGGAGTTTATGTTTGGAGAATCTTGATACTTTTTTTTTCTAAATGCAGATGACTTATTATTTCCCAAATGAATGGTTAAAAAAAAGGAAGAAGATCCCAAAATAGCTATAGTACTAGTATTCCTTTTTGTCTCATTCAAAACTTAGATGACATTTCCTAAGAAATTGTTTCCCAGAATCTTTATATGGTTCTGTGTTCCCTTATTAGTGTTCTCAAATTAATGTACAGACATTCCAGAGTGATGAATCCCACCTGTCAGCCCTGGGGTCGTGTGTTCCGACAGCACATGGAACTGTTCCACACCTGTGCCTCACTAGCCTGCCTCCACTCCATTCCCCTCAAGACTCTGTAAACAACCAATATCCTAGACCACAGCAGTGGTGTGACAGTACCGCTGGGAGATATGGGCCCTTTGCCCACTGTTCAAGGTGGGACCAAGTCAGGCTGGAGATAATCATCATTTTTTTCCCTCCTTATGTTTTTGGCCATTTTGAGAAAGAAAACAATTACATCCTCGGGCTCTTATTAATTTCATTATAAGGTTAGGACTTCAGTTCTGAGCAAAACAAAAAATAGATGATGTACTGAGTTTCCCGCATGAGGACTGCAAGATAGCCGCTTCCCTCTGCACCACACATTTAGTGTCTTTTATCATGGGTCCCTCAAAACGGTTTTGTACCCTCAGACCATGAGTATTTCTTTTAAACTAAAAGGCTGTAGAGATTCCGTGTAGTGTTCATTTTTGAACTAAAACTATTTTGGGTGTGTTTTTTTAAAAAAGAGAGGAAATGGTATTTTAGTTTTCTGTCCAAGCGGAAGAGTAAGCGCTGTGTCTAATGCATGCACGGTAAATTTTGGTCTAGGTCTTCCGGGGACCCAGGAGTAAAATAAGATTTTTTTTTTCCATTTTATATCTACTGCCTTTTACCTACTTGATTGCTTTTCACTACTAACATGAACTGATTTTTAGCTTTTGCCATTTTGCATTCTTTTTGTTTAGTGGCTTCTAGAATAGGGAAGAGATATTTTGTTAAAGAAAAAGAGATCCTCATCTATCTACTTTTTTGGTTTCCTAACAACTATCTATTTTCTAGTATCTTCTCCTCCTTCCTCCCCATCTCCCTCCTGCCTCTGCCATTTCTCCCTCTCCAGTCCCTCCTTCCTCCTTCTTCTGCCTTCCTCTTCCTCTTCTTGTGAGCTAGATTTGTATGTTCAGTGGTCAGAGAGGAAGTGACCATTATAACAGATGAGCTGGTCTGTGAGAGAGGCCTTGTGACTGCCCCACAAAATGCCTGCTGCCCCCAACTCACTGACAGGTAGTAGTCCAAGATTCTTTTTTTTTTCATTACTGAACATGCCTTTTCCATAGAGACAATGTAGTAAATGGTGATGAAGTGTTCAGCCTATCAAAGCCAATTTACTCTAGAATATGAGTGAGTTGCTGCCTACTCATATGAACCTAAAGCTCAGAGTCCTTGGAGCTGGGTCCAAGCAGTACAGGTGCAGGGTTGGAGGATGGGGGGTGGGAGACGGATGGGTCTGAACAACTCCCCCTTTGTATCTTATCACCTCCTTCTACACACCCTCTCTTCCGCTTCCCAGAACATTCATGAAGCCCAGACCAGCAGCCCTTAACAGGCTGCATGCTCCAAAATGCCCTGGTTCTCTTCTACTAGTAAAATCCCCCTTCCTGAGTGCCGCTGAGATAAGCACTTAACAGTGTTCATGTTTCAAATGGAAGTTAAGTGAGTGGCAGAGGTGGGCGGCTGAGGCAGGAGCACTTGGATGGATAAACTCTGCTGCAAGTGTTCTAGATCTTGGGTGATGATTTCACAGGCATTCATTATACTCTCATACGTTATACATGTCACACATATACTCTTAAATGGCTCAAATATTATGAAAAAGTTAGAAGTGAATCCTAACAGATGAAAATGTTTATATTCCATGGGACATGTAGAAAATGTGGACACACAGATCTGAGAAGTCAGTTTTCCCAACTGTTTTGAATAAGAAAATTGCCTTTTTGCACCCCAAAATTTTGTGGACCTCTCCATACAATAATAGTTCTTTTAGTTTTCAATAATGGAGAAAATACATATTAAAACAAGATTAGGTACGTATAGATATTATGGATCATATATAATATATTTGAAAAACAATGAATGTATAGATGAAACATTGTATTTTTTTGTGTCTATGCATATTAAGAGTGTTTAAAAATAAGGAAGTAGACACTTGGGGGGAAAATGTGTTCTAGCTGTAGGAAGCCTGGATGGTAACCCTTCCAAGTTTGGTCTCAGAGGCAGTTCTTTTCTACCTGATTTTCCATATCTTCTTCTCTTTGTTTCTCAACTAGTGCCCCTGTGTTTTGAAGATTGAAAAAAAAAAAAAAAAAAAAACCCAAACCCTAGAAACAAAATGTACAGCCTTCCCATGTCTGCTTTGGTGGAAAGCCCCGTGGAGGCCAGTACAATGAAGATTTTTGCTTTCATTGTTAAATACGGTTGTGAAGGCAGAGTATTTGTAAATGGGCTCAGTCTATTCACAAATTATTATGGATCTTACCCTGAATTGACCTGAAGGAATCCTAAAAATGATTTTTTGAAGTGTAAGAAAAAGTCCAAAGAAAGGGTTAATCTTTATCTTACTAGAAGGTATACAATTTTATTCTTTTTAAGAATTTTTATTAAGAATTATCCCATCAATATCTCAGAATTGGTTATCTTTTCAACATTTATATGATGTCCATTTTTACCCATGATGGAAACGCCGTAGACTAAGGGAAGAACAGCTTATATGGCTTCAATCATGTGTATCCCAGGATTTCTGGTCCCACTCCCACATGGTTTCTCTAGATCTCTCTTTTCTCTCTTTGATTGTTTCTAGTGGTCATTCGGTTTTGAAAATGGGTGTTGGTTTTGATGTTCTGTGGTATATCTTGACATAAAGAAAAAAAAGTGTAACATGAAAAGGCGTTCTTCAAGCTTTTTTAGGAGGAGATATATTTATAAACATACAGACATTTTATATATATATGTGTATATATATATATATATATATGTATCTTAAATGAGTTATAAAGTGAACTAGAGATTTCATTATATTCTGTTCCCTTCTGTTTTGATTTTAATGGTTAACTTGTCATTTTTCTCTTTTAAGCCAAAATGCTACACCGACCTTATGGGATTCCTTAGAAGAACCTGATATTCGGGATCCTAGTGAATTTGAGTATTTATTCTCCAAAGACACAACTCAGCAGAAGAAAAAACCTCTGTCAGAGACCTATGAGAAAAAGAACAAGGTCAAAAAGGTACTGAATGATGATAATATTCATTGTATTTTTTGGTCATATGTGAGAATTCATTATGTGCTGCTGGTTTGCTGTTTTCCAGAAATGTTTTGGAAGGTTTTAAGCCACTGATGGTAAAAGGGAGTTAGTAGTTTGAGAAATCTGTGTTTGTGCTGTGAGTCCTATCTGAATTTTCAGGCTATTTTCTTTTCTTTTTTTTTTTAATTTTTTTTTAATTTTTTTTTTAATTTTTTATTTTTTATAAACATATATTTTTATCCCCAGGGGTACAGGTCTGTGAATCACCAGGTTTACACACTTCACAGCACTCACCAAATCACATACCCTCCCCAATGTCCATAATCCCACCCCCTTCTCCCAAACCCCCTCCCCCCAGCAATCCTCAGTTTGTTTTGTGAGATTAAGAGTCACTTATGGTTTGTCTCCCTCCCAATCCCATCTTGTTTCATTGATTCTTCTCCTACCCACTTAAGCCCCCATGTTGCATCACCACTTCCTCATATCAGGGAGATCATATGATAGTTGTCTTTCTCTGCTTGACTTATTTCGCTAAGCATGATACGCTCTAGTTCCATCCATGTTGTCGCAAATGGCAAGATTTCATTTCTTTTGATGGCTGCATAGTATTCCATTGTGTATATATACCACATCTTCTTGATCCATTCATCTGTTGATGGACATCTAGGTTCTTTCCATAGTTTGGCTATTGTGGACATTGCTGCTATAAACATTCGGGTGCATGTGCCCCTTTGGATCACTACATTTGTATCTTTAGGGTAAATACCCAATAGTGCAATTGCTGGGTCATAGGGCAGTTCTATTTTCAACATTTTGAGGAACCTCCATGCTGTTTTCCAGAGTGGCTGCACCAGCTTGCATTCCCACCGACAGTGTAGGAGGGTTCCCCTTTCTCCGCATCCTCGCCAGCATCTGTCATTTCCTGACTTGTTGATTTTAGCCATTCTGACTGGTGTGAGGTGATATCTCATTGTGGTTTTGATTTGTATTTCCCTGATGCCGAGTGATATGGAGCACTTTTTCATGTGTCTGTTGGCCATCTGGATGTCTTCTTTGCAGAAATGTCTGTTCATGTCCTCTGCCCATTTCTTGATTGGATTATTTGTTCTTTGGGTGTTGAGTTTGCTAAGTTCTTTATAGATTCTGGACACTAGTCCTTTATCTGATATGTCATTTGCAAATATCTTCTCCCATTCTGTCAGTTGTCTTTTGATTTTGTTAACTGTTTCCTTTGCTGTGCAAAAGCTTTTGATCTTGATGAAATCCCAATAGTTCAGTTTTTCCCTTGCTTCCCTTGCCTTTTGCGTTGTTCCTAGGAAGATGTTGCTGTGGCAGAGGTCGAAGAGGTTGCTGCCCGTGTTCTCCTCAAGGATTTTGATGGATTCCTTTCGCACATTGAGGTCCTTCATCCATTTTGAGTCTATTTTTGTGTGTGGTGTAAGGAAATGGTCCAATTTCATTTTTCTGCATGTGGTTGTCCAATTTTCCCAGCACCATTTATTGAAGAGGCTGTCTTTTTTCCATTGGACATTCTTTCCTGCTTTGTCGAAGATTAGTTGACCATAGATTTGAGGGTCTATTTCTGGGCTCTCTATTCTGTTCCATTGATCTATGTGTCTGTTTTTGTGCCAGTACCATGCTGTCTTGATGATGACAGCTTTGTAATAGAGCTTGAAGTCCGGAATTGTGATGCCACCAACGTTGGCTTTCTTTTTCAATATCCCTTTGGCTATTCGAGGTCTTTTCTGGTTCCATATAAATTTTAGCATTATTTGTTCCATTTCTTTGAAAAAGATGGATGGTACTTTGATAGGAATTGCATTAAATGTGTAGATTGCTTTAGGTAGCATAGACATTTTCACAATATTTATTCTTCCAATCCAGGAGCATGGAACATTTTTCCATTTCTTTGTGTCTTCCTCAATTTCTTTCATGAGTACTTTATAGTTTTCTGAGTATAGATTCTGTGTCTCTTTGGTTAGGTTTATTCCTAGGTATCTTATGGTTTTGGATGCAATTGTAAATGGGATTGACTCCTTAATATCTCTTTCTTCTGTCTTGCTGTTGGTGTAGAGAAATGCAACTGATTTCTGTGCATTGATTTTATATCCTGACACTTTACTGAATTCCTGTATAAGTTCTAGCAGTTTTGGAGTGGAGTCTTTTGGGTTTTGCACATATAGTATCATATCATCTGCGAAGAGTGATAATTTGACTTCTTCTTTGCCGATTTGGATGCCATTAATTTCCTTTTGTTGTCTGATTGCTGAGGCTAGGACCTCTAGTACTATGTTGAATAGCAGTGGTGATAATGGACATCCCTGCCTTGTTCCTGACCTTAGCGGAAAAGCTTTCAGTTTTTCTCCATTGAGAATGATATTTGCAGTGGGTTTTTCATAGATGGCTTTGATGATATTGAGGTATGTGCCCTCTATCCCTACACTTTGAAGAGTTTTGATCAGGAAGGGATGCTGTACTTTGTCAAATGCTTTTTCAGCATCTATTGAGAGTATCATATGGTTCTTGTTCTTTCTTTTATTGATGTGTTGTATCACATTGACTGATTTGCGGATGTTGAACCAACCTTGCAGCCCTGGAATAAATCCCACTTGGTCGTGGTGAATAATCTTTTTAATGTACTGTTGGATCCTATTGGCTAGTATTTTGTTGAGTATTTTCGCATCTGTGTTCATCAAGGATATCGGTCTATAGCTCTCTTTTTTGGTGGGATCCTTGTCTGGTTTTGGGATCAAGGTGATGCTGGCCTCATAAAATGAGTTTGGAAGATTCTCCAGAATAGATCACATCCTCGGTCCTAAATCAGGACTCAACCGGTATCAAAAGATTGGGATCATTCCCTGCATATTTTCAGACCACAATGCTCTAAAGCTAGAACTCAACCACAAAAGGAAGTTTGAAAAGAACCCAAATACATGGAGACTAAACAGTATCCTTCTAAAGAATGAATGGGTCAACCGGGAAATTAAAGAAGAATTGAAAAAAATCATGGAAACAAATGATAATGAAAATACAACAGTTCAAAATCTGTGGGACACAACAAAGGCAGTCCTGAGAGGAAAATATATAGCGGTACAAGCCTTTCTCAAGAAACAAGAAAGGTCTCAGGTACACAACCTAACCCTACACCTAAAGGAGCTGGAGAAAGAACAAGAAAGAAACCCTAAGCCCAGCAGGAGAAGAGAAATCATAAAGATCAGAGCAGAAATCAATGAAATAGAAACCAAAAAAACAATAGAACAAATCAACGAAACTAGGAGCTGGTTCTTTGAAAGAATTAATAAAATTGATAAACCCCTGGCCCGACTTATCAAAAAGAAAAGAGAAAGGACCCAAATAAATAAAATCATGAATGAAAGAGGAGAGATCACAACTAACACCAAAGAAATACAAACTATTATAAGAACATACTATGAGCAACTCTACGGCAATAAATTTGACAATCTGGAAGAAATGGATGCATTCCTGGAAACATATAACTACCACAACTGAACCAGGAAGAAATAGAAAGCCTGAACAGACCCATAACCAGTAAGGAGATTGAAACAGTCATTAAAAATCTCCAAACAAACAAAAGCCCAGGGCCAGACGGCTTCCCGGGGGAATTCTACCAAACATTTAAAGAAGAACTAATTCCTATTCTCTTGAAACTGTTCCAAAAAATAGAAATGGAAGGAAAACTTTCAGGCTATTTTCTTAATTTGATCTGGACTTTCTTGAGTTTATAATTCTATTGAAAAAATATAAAATTTAACTTGCAGTTATTGAAAGTAGGCCGTATGTCATATGAAAAATATGTCTTACTCATTAAGTTATTTATAAATTCATTCATTTAACAAATCATTTACAGGGAGTATATTTATGCTAGGTTTTGTTTTAGGCCCATGGGGTCCAGTGTGGTAACCATTAGCCACATGTGGCTGTTTAAGTCATATAATTAGATAAATCAGATAAATTAAAAATTCAGTTCTTCAGTGGCATTCGCCACTTTTCAGTTCTGTTTTTGTGGCTAGTGGTTACCATATAGCACAGATTTGAAAAAAAAATTGTCAATATAAAAGTTTTATTGGATAGCACAGTCCGAACCTCTGGGATATGTTGGTGAGAAAACCCCAAAGATCTTTGCCCTGTGGTACTTATGTTAAAAATCAGTGTTAGAAACAAAACACTAAACCACGGGGTAGAGCAGGGTAAGGAAGATGGATTTGGGGCAGGGTGGGGACGAGGCTGCAGTTTTCAGTGGAATGTACAGAATAGTCCTCACAGAGAAGCTGACTTCTGAGCAAAGACTTGAGAACTTGAAGTCAGAGGCTGCCAGCCATACATCAGAAGGCAAGTTCAAGATTCCCCAGGCCTTCTGGTTGACGTGAACTTAAATGAGTGGCCATGGAGACTCATGTGGGCTGCCTGACCTCAGTCAAAGTTCATCCTCTCTTTGCCTCCATCCCCTTCCGGCAACCTGAGATAATGACTTGGTCATATTATTAATTATTCTAAGTAGTTATTAAATGAAGTACCTGATCTGTCGTGCTCAGCACAGTGCCGGACGCAGTCAGCCCTCCTCAGAGGACGGCTACCCTCATTTTGTTGCAGCTGTTGTTACTGCTGCGAATTCTCGGCTTTAGTGTTTTGGTAATAGCTTAGATGGTGCTGCAGCAAAGGTATAGGACATCCAGGGTTCTGCTCTTGATTTGCCATGTGAGCTTGGGCTGCTCATCTCTATTCTCTAGGCCATAGCTTTCCTTTTCTATAAAAACCTGAGTCTACCCGACCTACGAGGATGTTGTGAAATTGAATCTAAGAAGGTGTGAAAGAAATGTTTGAAAAAAGTCCCACTGAATGATATTAGCATCAACTCGTTATTCTTAAATTATGTAACGGACTTCATCCATCAATTCCTATCTCAAGTAACATTAAATTAGGAAATCAGTTGTGCCTTAGAGGGGCAAAAATGACAAAAGCCTGAATGCAGTTTTCTGTTAATCAAATCAGGTTCTCCCACTGACTTGAATTATGAATGAAAATTATCATCAGAGGGTTTTTAAAAAAAATTTTTTTTTACCACTCCACTGTGTAGGAATTATGTTTGTTCTTTCTTTCTTTCTTTTTTTTTTTAAAGATCTTAATTTATTTGACACAGAGATGGAGATCACAAGTAGCCAGAGCAGCAGGCAGAGAGAGAGGAGAAGCAGGCTCTCCACTGAGCAGGGAGCCCGATGTGGGGCTTGATCCCAGGACCCTGGGATCATGACCTGAGCCAAAGGCAGCCGCTTAACCGACTGAACCACCCAGGCGCCCTGGGATTATGTTTTCATGAGAAAGATGTGACACCAAAAATAATCAAATATCAGACCAAATCTTTAAGAGGACATATTGCATGAAACAATTTGAATTTTTCAGCTGCTATATATTCCTATGCAGTGAGATTCACACAAGACAGAATTAAGTGTGCTCTCTCGCCAAGCTGGCTTATTAAAAGCCATCCATAGACACAGAAGACTCCTCTGTTGCCTGAAAAGCAAAAGAAGAATCTCTGTATTCCAAAGCTAGCCTCAGTTTGCCTCTTCCAGGAGGCCTCTTCTGGCTAATCAGGATACTCTGCTGATTATTTTCTTATGCAATATCACATTAAACTTACTTCTGTCCCCTCTTTCTTCTCAGTTGGGTATTACTCCTTTCTTTTGTTTCCCCCTCTGGATGCTTGGTAACATATTGTTTACTCATAAAACGAATTACTTCTGTTTTGACGAATGAGTATTTTTTTAAAACCTCAAAGAATTTGTTTTTAAAACATCAAAGCATTTGGTTGTTTATTCTTATTTCTTATCTCATAATTGTCTGCCTATTCAACAGAGGATTTCCACTAAGGCAGTTAGTGTTTGATATGTTTATTTTGTTTCCCTGTCTGAGGGGAAAAAAAATACCCTTCATTTGAACTCTTTAATCTTTCTGAGCAGCAGCGAGGTTGCTGTCGCCCTGTAGAAGCCACAGATATGTTTAGTCTCAGCATCCCTCTGGAAGTGGAGGCAAACCTGTATATTGACTGGGTTTTGCTGTCCTGAGACTGGTTGGGAGTTTTCAGTGAGCGTGTGGCCTACGTTGGAGCTGAGATTTTAAGTTTAAAAAAAAAAAAAAGGAGCTGAGTCAATGCCAGAGAACTCTAAGCCTGTCCCGTATGAGCCTTCCTTCCAGGCCCGGGGTCAGGTTTCACACATGGAGATGGATGTCTCTTCCCTTAGCCAGATTTTTGTTGTCTCTCTTAAAATGAAAGTGAAAGTATATTGTAGAGGTTTTGAGGAACTGGGGAGTTCATAGCATCAGAAGGCAACTTCATCAGCTTAACTGCAGAATGATTCCCACACAAGGTGAGCAGGAAGAATACTGGCCAAATGGGTCTCGTTTCTAATGACTGGAGTGGAGGATATGTTGGAAATTTAAAAATCAAGTGTCTGAGCCTTGGCTGTAGGGGCTGAGCCAGCGTTCAGACCCACATGTGGAATACCTCTTCGGCAGAGCTGGTCTTCCTTCCTTGGCACTGTCTACATTCCTCGTTCAGAAGTAGCTGTCAGAATTATCAGGATTCTGCTGAACGTGGACACTAGTTTCTAGTTCACCTTCTATAGTACCATCTGAAGTTCCTGTCACTGGCAGTGGCGGTCAGTAAGCGGATATTTATATTCGTAGCCTAGGCAGGGATCCTGTTCTATGGTATCTTATCATCCGAGAATTGGAGGGGACCTTACCAGTCAGCAAATTCAGTACATGAATTTCCAGTATGGTGAATTTGGGTACATGAGAATTTGAGACCTAGAAAGAAGACATGACTTCTTGGGTTTGCCTACCCGTAACAGGGAAGAAGTCGGTAACAACAGACACTTGAGACGATGTACAAGAGCCTCAGATGTGTCTTCCCCTTCATTTAAACATGGATTTGCCACATGGATGACTGTCACAAATTTTATTGGGGTGACTGAGCCAACGTGTATAAAAGAGAGTGGTCATTATTAAAATCATCAACAAAATACAGCTATACTTGGGCAAATCCAAAATAGGTCCCATATTGGAAAAGTATCCCAGGGTTTAGTTTGGTTGGTTTTGTTTGTTTGTTTTGTTTTGGAGTCATTCTTCTAGTTAATTTTTGTAAAAAAGGATGGTTTGTGTGTAACTCCAACAACAATATATGTAGATTGAGAGCTGTTTTCCTTTGATTCTACCACCCATTTTAAATATTAGCTGTAATACTAAGACAGACTTGTGTCCCATACTTGGGCATGTACCATCCTCCTTTGTGACCTCAAACCATGGGGCCACTACAGACATAGCAGTTGCTGCATTGAGAACCGGGGCCAAAAACATCAGCTCCTCTTGGCACCACCAACACTCAGTCCTCTGTCTCTCTCTCTCTCTTTTTTTTTTTTTTTTTTTTGGTTCCTGATAACCTCAGAGCACGTTGTTTCACTTTCCCACACAGATTCCTTTTCTATAAAATGGGGAATAGGAACCCTGGAGAGGCTTGTTATAAGGATAAAATGAAATCATGGTGATAAAATTCCTTTAACCATTTCCTAGAACTATGTATTAATAGTAGTCTATGAACGAATGAGAAAGTTTTAGGAAGAAATTCTTGAACGTCATTGATCCCCAAGGTCATTGAGGAGTCATTGAAGGGTTTGCATCCCCATTGGCTGAAACTATTTGCAAATGGTCATCTCTAGAGCATTCCTGTTTTTCAGGATTTATAGATTTCCACAGCTTCCTTAATGTCACATGTAGACATCTGGTAATTCATCTTACACTGGTTTATATGCAGTCTTTCGCACTGTAAAGCAGAGTTTCCACTGTCAATACGCCCATATTTATATGGTCTCTAAGTTACATTTGTTACTAGGAAAGGGAGGGCAGCACCTTGACATGGAGCCAGGATTCAGCCTTCATCATCTGAGAGTCTTCCTCCTGGTACCTATCAAGGAGGTAGCTGCTCTAGTCAACTTTTACATTGCTTCCCAAGCTCACACTACAACTTGCAGAAAAGCAGCGTGACCTGTCACTCTTCCTCCCTTGAAATGCCAAGATCTCGCTTTGCATTATAAATCATCTCTGGGCTTGTTCCTTCCTCTGTAAGACACATAAAATCATTCCTCTCCCTCTGCCTTTTTAATAGATATTTCTTAAGAAGTAATGAGATAAATGATAAATGATAATGATTCCCTGAGGACTTGGGGGGAGGGTGGTGAGCTTGGGGAGGGGTTGGGATGCTTCAGTAGACATTAGTCTGTTGAAACTTCTGGAGCCAAGAGCCTTCAGTTGTAATTTGGTCACTTTGGCGAGGATCATAGCTGTAATTCTTCAATCGCAGACTTGGTGTCTCAGTTTAGCAGGGAGGGGAGAAGGGGAGAAGGAGAACGTTGTTTGGAAGCCTGAACATAAATTTATAGGGTTTTCATAACTTGTTGCCTTCCGAGTTTATATAATTTCAGCTTTTGTATACAGAGATGATTTCTCTGAGCTGTCTTGGTAAGGTCCGTGCATTATTTTTTCTCCCAAGAGTGGGGATAATTTGCCAACCCCTTTGTATTTCTCATGTGTTTGAAAAATGAGTGGAGAGGTTAGGGGTTATCATCTATAGAAATGAGTGAAATAATTTGCCCGTGTGTTGATTGCACCAATATCTATGACCTTCAGGTCATTAGTGCTATGTCTAGATTCCTTGAGTGATATCTGGATTGATCAGGGCTTTCCTGTTCTTCAGCTTCAAGGCCCCTGACTGGCCATATCTACCACAAGCAAACGGGAGCTCTACCCCATGACAGGCACCAATTTACAAAAGTCGTGCCTTGCAAAGTTTATTTGGATAGAAGGTGGCCCCAAAAGTTAAGTTGTACTTTTACTTTATTTGCTTATTTTTAAAAAATGGTGGCCAGAGCGTGTCAAGTATGGGTATCAATGATTCTTTCAGAATGTTAAATTTGAATATTATTCTTGGAGTTCAGCTGTATTTCTCTGTCGGCCATTAAACAGTAATAATCTGGACTTTGCCTCCAGCCAGCTGCTGTCGTTAGCGTGCTCATTACCTCCTCTGACCACAAGAGGGCACCTAAGAATGCTGAGACAGGAAGCTAAATTCGCTTCTTGGAGCTGGGAGAAGTGGAAACTACAGAAGGCTAACTTGCTCTCTTCTCCACCCTCCCTAGTCCCCTTAAGTCTCTTACTGGGACCCATGAGAGCACATGATCTACACAAAGTACTGGGAGCCAAGTGCATATAAGAAAGGTCTGTAGGTATTAGTAGAATAGAAATTGCCATTTGACGTATTTCCTGTACTTTGAATGACTGTGGTATAGAAATGCATGAAGTATCGGGATTAGCCCCTACGTAATGGATCCTGGAATCACCTCCATGACCTGCACACGCGTGCATGCACACACGTTTATACAGCTTTCTAAAGTCTTCTGCATCTAAAGGGAAGGAAGTTTGTTTGTTTGTTTAAGGGAGTGAAGAGTTCTTTGAATATAGATTTTGTTTTGAAAAACTAAACAAAACAAAAAATCCGATATTACAAGATAGACTATGAGAAAATCATTCTAAATGTTGTTATTTTTTAAAAGTATCCTTCTGCCTGCTTGAAGAAAGTTTTGAATTCTTGCCTATATTTTTCTGGACCTCTTTCTTTTATGCTGCATTCTGGCCCTTTTCTAAGACTGTGACGTGGGCTGGAGCTAGACAGGGATTCGAGGGTGGCCGCCAATGCAGTGACTCCTCTAGCCTCGACTGCTGAGCTGGAAGAAATGTGAGGCTATAACAAGAATAGGCAAAGATCTTATATGGGCATTTAATTACAAAACCAGGTCACTGGAGGCTTTCACAACTGAACTCATAAATACTTTGCAAAGTATGTACATCTCCAACATACACAGGATCATGTGTTCATCCAGGGACATGCTTCATGTGGACAGAAGTAAGTCTTAATAACCTTGCATTTATGTAATATGTATCAAGTGAAGATGACAAGGATTTCAGTAGTGATCATAATAGTACGTGGTTTTGGGTTGAGTGCTCGGCATGTATTAACTTATGTAATCGACATGAGAACCCATTAAGTTGGTTACTGCTATGATTCCCATTTCATAGGTGAGGAAGCTTCAGCCTAGAGGGGTTACATAACTTGCCCAGCATCGCACAGCTCATAAGTGGTAAGAAAATGGATCTAACAACAACCCCAGAGTTTGTGCTCTTAATTACTTTTCAAATGGTCCGTTGGACTCAGTTCAACTACAAGTCCTGGCTTGAAGTACACTTCAAGGCTGAATTGTATTCCTTGGTCATTGTTTAGTGAAAGAAGCACTAGCTTTGGTGTCAGTAGACCTGGTTTCTACTTCTGGCTCTGACCTTAGCCAACTATTGAATCTCAGGCAAGTTCTTTAAATTCTCTGGCTCTCAGGTCTCTTCTGTCCAAAGACGCAAACTTTAATTTGATGAATTACAACGATCCGGTCATTACTTTGCCTTGCAAATAGGGGCACCCAAGATCCACCAACTTCGTTTTACTTACTTGAAGATAGATGAGGGAATTACATGTAAACCAGTATCTCTGCATTAAGCCCCAGGCACCATCCGATAGATGGAGGCAGTTGACCCATCCCACTATGCTGTAGGAGTCCTAGATATGTGGGAGCTCGAGGAATAATTGTCAGTAACCCCGACTCTCAAGAGACATAAATGGACTGGAGGATTCTCTTAAAGTAAACCAAGTTTCTTTATGTGTGGGGGTATTGACAGACTGGGAATCTGTTGGGGGAAGATTGCAATGGAAAGGCGCCAGAGATCTTGTCTTCAAGGTAAGCAGTTAGCCGTTGCTCTGTGTCCAGTCACGTAACCTCTCTGGCCTTAGTTTCTGTAACTGTCATGGCCTCCAAAGTGGATGTTTTTTAAAGACGCTTTCCAGGTGCAGAATATCAGATCATATCTGTGTGGACACCTCCATACACACATTTCACAACTGAGTGTAGAAAAGCGTGTGAGTAGGAAGAAACTGCAAATCCAGACCTTGCTTTGTCAGTGAGGAGCATGGGATGTGACGCAAACGAGCCTCGACACCGGTTTGCCTCCTTCACGGAGGCCATGTTCCTTTCTCACACTTGCCCCTACTTAACAAAAAATGCATTTGGCAGCATCAGCCTTTGGTCCCACTGGCCAGCCCCTGTCGGCTGGGTGGCCCTTCACCTTCCTTGCGTCCTCCATCTTTCAGAGTTTCCAGGGTCCAGAGGCCAGCCAAGAGTTCCGATTACACTGGACAAAGCTGCCCCCATGTTTCTTAAGACAGTCTGGCTGGACCCCCACTACTGTGGCTACACTTCCAATTTTTGATAAAATACCTTTTGGCCCAGAGCTTGATTTCATTTAGGCCTGACCTGATTTCTCTCCAGCTGAGGCTAATTTGCATGGCTGTAAACACGGGCCTTACACAGCTCACCAACTGTGATAAAAGCAAAGGAAACCCGAGACCACTGGAAACTCCAAAACGCGCCTTCAGCCTTCGCCTTCGGATCGGAGCCTGACTCTGAGTCACGCCTCCGCCAGGGAGGCTTAAGCTCAAGAAATGTTATTCTGATTGATCTGATTAGGGCAGCAAGGTTAGCCATGGTCAATTTACAAAGACAGTATGAGAAGAAATCATGTGTGTCGCCATGTTATGGGTCAGCGAGGCCCCTGCCAGAAGTTATGAGAAGCCACAACTCTGCCAGAACCATGATCAGATCTCCTGGGTGGGGTACAAATGAGACGGGAAAGTTGGGGACCCCTCCAGTGGACTGAATGACAAAAGGGATTGTGGGGGGGAGAGCTAGTGAATCATGCCCGCTTCCAGCTGGATTCCTTAGCTGCCAAGTCCCTTCCATGTGAATGGGAGAGCCTGGGGGGTTCCCCCCTTGCAGTGTAAAGAGGACCATCCTAGCTCCTCACCACAGTGGAAAGGAGAGGGAGGAAAGGCTCATTTGAGAAGAACATGAGGCTCTAGATTGACCCACGGAACAGCCAGATGGAACCCATTGGGCATTCTGTTCCCTTCCTCCACCCAAGAGTGGCTTAATTGGGATCTGGCTCCAGGCTCTGGTTACTAAATAACCTGAGTTTTAGTGTTTTCATTTTCATTAATTAGTTTTTATGCTAGGTGCCTTATTAGTCAATTAGGCATTTTGCATGTGCAAAATATCCTAGGAGGTGAGAAGGGGGTCTTTAAAAATAATTTAGAGCTGCAAGTACCAGGGGGTTAATTCATGACCTAATTATCACATCACTTTTTACTCTCTTGTAGACTCTTGTACAACTTCCTTCGTTTACAGCAAGCACAAAAACTTTTAAACTTTGCTTGCAAATGGTTATTGCATTCATACTGGTTTTGAGGATTTTGGATCTTCCACTCTGGGTGTGGTTCTCTTCTTCCCTGTCCAATTTAGGAACACCAGTGTTACTTGCAACACTGGGATAAGGTGTATTAATTAGCAAAGAAAGATTTATTTAAAATGTAGCCAACAGAAAGCCACATTACTTGAGCTGGGGCTCATTATAGATAGTTCACTCTGTACTATAATCATCTTACTAATGGAAAAAATGAGACCTTGAGATGGTTGCTCAGAGAAGAACGTGATTCAGAATGTAGCAGCAAAATGTCTAAAGCCTATGATGTTTAGACTGATTTAGCAAGACCTTGGAGAAACTGGACCGTGCAATGTGTTTGTTGTGGATGACGTACCCTCTTGGGATGTGGCAATATCCAGACAACTCAGTCCTGGGGAGGCAGCCATTCATTTGCCACCAAAGGAAGGGGTAAGGTACATGTGGAGGGAGGGAGGTACAAAGTCCCTGTGCCAGTCTGCAAGTCCTGTCAGCTGTCTTGGGGTTTGCCCTGGAGCCACCAAGAAGTCAGTGTAAGCCTGTGGTAGAGGCCTGAGCTCTAGGCCTCTGAGCAACTGTTTCCTCCAACACAGCCAGTGCACCTAGAGTCACAGCTAGTCTGAGGAGGGAAGGGGGTAGTGTAATGGCTCAACATGGTTTCTTTCTGACTCAACACTGTGCTCATGGGACAAGGCTCTTCATCCTTCCCTACGGTTTCCTCATCTATAAAGTGAGAATGATAATAGTACCTACTTCAAAGGGTGACTATGAGAATTAAAATAATCTCTGTGTTTCCTTGGTCCCTGGTGCACATATTTTTGCTGCAGCTGCCCTACTCTTGGCACCATCAACATGACCACAACAGTGGGAATAAGAACAATGAGAATCCTCTACTGTCATCCCTCAAGGAGAACAGAAGGTTGGACTCAACCAGAGGCCCCATTTCTCATTCAGTCATGGCTTCTGAGACCCCAGAGAGCTACATGAGGTCCCTTTTACTCCGTCCTTTCTTTGTGTGTCCCATGGGGACACAGCTATGTAATTAAAAAAAAAAAGAATTTAAGCCGGAGGCTCAAAGATGAATGTCCTCAAGGTGTACCAAGAGAAAACAATGCAATAGAACACAAAGCAATAGAACACAAAGGTGACAAAATTTGTCTCTATTTTCTAGCACTATTTTTATTCAGCTTTCATAAGAATCTGTGTTTGCAGTACAGTTTTAAATGTGCCAAAACTACAGGTGCTGGTCGGGACACAGAATGGCTGATTTAGGTGATGGTGGAATTCAAAGTATGATATTTTAGGTTGGTTTCCATATTAATGAAATAGACTGAATTTAGCTATTATACTTTATTTAAATTTTCATGGATATAATTTTAAGACTTAAGCAATATTATGGGGCCCCTGGGTGGCTCAGTCAGTTAAGCATCCAACTCAATGATTTCAGCTCAGGTTGTGATCTCAGTGTTGTGTGATCGCACCCCGCATCCGGCTCCATGCTGGGCTCCATGGTCACGGAACCTGCTTAAGGTTTTCTCTCTTCCTTTCCCTCTCCACCCGTTCTCTTTTTCCCCCTCTCAAAAAAAAAAAAAAAAAAAAAAAGAGAGTGAGAGTTATGCAGTATTAAAAGACTTATGAAAATGAAAACTATTAAAAGACTTATGAAGATGAAAATGAGAATCAACAAATTTCAAGCAATTTTTCATACAGACCACATCCTCCAATCAAACTGAAATTATATATAAAAAACTAAAAGATAACTTAAATATCTCAATAATGAAAAACCTCCTTGCCTTTTAAAATTTATACTATAAATAACTCATGGATTAAGGAAGAAGTTAAAATGGGACCCAGAAAAACTTTATTTATTTAAATTCAATTAATTAACATAAGTATTATTGGTTTCAGAGGTAGAGGTCAATGATTCATCAGTCTTTTATAATACCCAGTGCTCATTTCTGCTTACTGGGTTTTGGACAGTAAGCAGAAAACACTTTTAATTTAAAAAAATATATTGTCTTTCAAGACTCCTAGGATGTAACTAAAATGTATGGTTATGAGTGTTTATATTAGAAAAGAAAAAGGTAAAAAAAAAGTTAGCTTCCAAAATTAATAGCCAGGGGAAAAAAAGAGAAATTAGAAAAAATATTACATTAAATGACAAGAAAATCCATTTTTAGGTCAAATGTGATCAAATATTTATAATTTCATGTGTTTCAATCAAATACAAATACAACCAAATATTAAAAGATGAGAATGGGAATTTAAAAAACATTTTTAAAACACAGTATAAAAAAATCAATAAAGTTAAGTTTGTTTTCTGAAAACAAAATTCACACACTTTTGGCAGGATTGAGGAAAACAAACATATATAAAATAGTAGGAAATAAAGATGAATATAATTACAAGATCCAATAGAAATGTAGAAGATACATGAGAATACCATGAGTAAACTTTTGCCAATTAAAGAACATGAACAACTTCCTAGAAAATGTGAATTACAAATCATATCCCAGAAGAAACAGAACACCGGAATGCCTGTAAATATTAAGGAAACTAGATCAGTAGTTGAAATCTTCCCACAAAGTACCAGATGGTTTGATTACACCAAACATTTCCTTCTTCCACAAAATGCTCTAGAGACTAAAAAATGTTACACTCAAAGCTGGTTTATTGTCTTGATAGCACTATCAGACAAGGACAGGAAGTTAAGAAACATTACAGGCTAGTTTCTCGAATATAGATGTGAAGATCTTAAACAGAGGATTAGCTAATTGAATCCAGCAATGGATAAAAATTACTCTATTGGAAGCATTAATGTAGACCTAATAAAAGGAGAGCTATTCTGTTTATGAATAGGAAAACCAGTACTATAAAGATGAAGTTAACCCCAAGCTGATTTCTAGTTTCAAAGTAATTCTAATCAAAATCTAAATAGGATTATTCAACATTGGGCAAACTTATTCTAAAAGCTTGTATGGAAGAGCAGAGGTTCAAAAACAAGCTTACAGAAACAATCTTAAATGTTACGGTTAGTAAAAAAGTCACACACACAAAAAGATTCCATTGGCCTGAAGTTTGACATTTGAAAATCCAAGGAATTTTATGGAATCACCTATCTGTAGCAAAACTTTTTCTTTTTTTTAAGCAAAGGAATAAGAAGCATAAAATTCAGGGGAAAATAATCTGAAAAAGAAAAATCAGGAGGATACTTATTCTACCTCATGTCAAAAAAAAGTAATGTAAGTATGGTATGGTAATAATTGGCACAGAAAATAATAAAACAAAGATTAATGAAAAGAGTTGAAACTTCAGAAGCAAGACCAATGTATAATGCAAACTAATATATGATAAATGTGGTATCTCAGATTAGTAGGTAAAATTGATTCTTAAAAAATATTTTAAAAATTGAATATATATATATATATATATATATATGGCCCAAAGAAAAGAATGTCATATCATGAATAAAAATCCATTCCAGTTGTATCAAGTACATGAAAGGAAAAACTTAATAATTTTTAAAGAGAATATAGGAACCTATGTTTTAGCCTCACATGGAAAAGACACGAAAAGTATAAATCAAATAAGAAATAGCATACGTTAAAATTTAAAAAAAAAACTCTTCTTCATCAGACAATAGCACAAAGAATGTGAAAAGCTGAGTCACAAGCTTGGGGAAGAGGTTCATGATGTATATAACTGAAGAAGAATTCTTTCCAAAATACTTACAGAATTTTTACTGATTAGTAAAAAGTTGGTCACCTTCTTTTAAAAAGATAGGCAAAAGACATGAAAAGGCTTGTCATGGAATAAATGGTCAATAAACATGTGAAGAGATAATAAGTCAGAACCAGGATATATATGCAGAGGTCTCATTTTAGACCCACCAGCTTGGCAAAAATTAGTAAGTATAACTGAAGTATCAGGAGGGTATGGAATGGTAGGAGTTCTCATGGTGCTAACTGGAAGCTTACTTGCTCCATATGCTTGGAATGCAATTTGTCTTTACCTAGTTCATGTGAATATGTGTATACCCTCTGTTCAAACTTCTGCACATTTGTAGCAGAAGACTCATATGAGAATGTTTGTGAAAGCTTTGTTTATAATAACAAAGATCTGAAAATAACACTATCATTAGAGTAGACCGATGGACTGAGGTCAGGTCACAGGATAGAATACTATACATCTTTGAAAAAGAGTTAGCTATAGCTCCATACATTCATTAGATCATTTTTAAACGAGATGGCAAGTGAAAAAAGTCATGAGTGACTCCATTTGTCTAAAGGTCAAACATGTGAAAGCCTACAAAGTGGATGGAATCATGTATTTGTGACAAAATGCTTTTTATAAAAACAATAAAAGCAAGGGGATAGTAAACATAAAATCAGAAGAATGGGTCCTTTAGAGGAAGACTTGGAGTAACTAGAGGGCTTCCAGAGGTATTAGTAGTTCTCACTTTCTTAGTCACTATGGACTTCCTATTTTGATAGACAAAGATTTTGTATTTCCAGAATTATATTTTAATTTATAAAAGGTCATTTTCCTTTTTTTAAGAGTACAGCTAACTTCTTTAGTTCATAAATTACACTTTCTTTACATATTTCTTTTGCTTACTACTTTCCTTCTGTTTCATCTTCCAAGTTCCTTTTAAATATTTTTCAGTTCTGACATCTGCATTTCATGTTCGAGGATTCTTCAAATAGTTGGTGATCCTTGGCTGCTATAGCACGTATAAGATTGAGGGGTGATAAGCCTGGATGGAATGTTCAGTAGAAATGAACAAGGTTTGCCCAGTAGTGGGTCTCACAGTGTGGTAAATAGTTGCAGAACAGCCATTTCAGATGGGCGTTTTCTTTGCTTTTATTTTATTTTATTTTAATTTAAAATTTTTATTTATTTGGGGGGAGGGAACAGAGGAAGAGGGAGAAATAGCATCCCCACTGAGCAGGGAGCCCAACACAGGGCTCTATCCCAGGACCCTATGATCATTACCCGAGTTGAAGGCAGATGCTTAACCGACATAGCCAACCAGGGGCCTGTTGTCTTTGCTTTTAGACTGATGTATTTTTCCAGGTGGAATTTCTCCAGGCACCTGATTGGGGCTGGGGAAAGGTATATCAGCCTGACTGCTAGCTTTCTGACAGAGAGGCTAAGAAAGGATGTGGAATTTTGATAATTACTCCACTCTACTACAAGACCTCCACCCCACTGTCTGCTCTGCCTGGTGTCCATGAACCCCAAATCTGTCTGGTTGAATTTCTCTCAAACTGTATTTCCGAACATATAGGTGAAATTGTACACGGGGCACCTAATTGTACTATATACCAACTTCTAAATCATCCCCTAATTTTTGGCTCCCTACCAGTGGTAGTTGCCTTCCTGAGCACATGATCCCTCTAATTGGTATGTGTCCAAGGTTCTCCCTTGCCTGGCAGACAGTGACATTTATCCTTCCATGGTGCCATGGAATACCACTCTATCAACTCCTTCTGGCTTCATGTTTTCTGTTTTGAAACTACAGGGGGTTTCCTAATTTCACTGAAGATAGATTTTGGTTTTGCTACTCAGTCCCATCATTTGGAGTTGGTTTTATAGAAGAAAGGGGAGTGAAAGGCCTTACCTGTTCTACCCTAGCACTCAAACACATCTTGCTTTTCACATTTTGGAGGCTGTTGGCTTGTAGAACTCGGGTGACGGGGCATGTATGTCCTTGCAGGAGCGAGACTTGTTCCAAGGGAAAGCACACAGGACTAGTAGTCAGACATCTGATAACTCTGGGCAAATCACCTACTGTGTGCCTTTTGTACTTGTGATTCGTCCATATGAGAGCCTCCAGGTACATGCTCTGATGACTCTAGTCAGGACAGAGGTAAGAGCTCACTCTTCACGGATGGTAGTCAGTATTTTGGATCACTATTATTCCATTCACACGGACGCCTGAAGGAAAGCATATAGCATGTGCTCGCTTTCCATGATGGATACTCTGTGAGCGTGAGGAGCATGGTGAAGACTAATTACCAACTCAGGGAAACGTGCTGGGTTATATACTGTAAGCTCTGGCAGAATCTTCTGGCAGTTTTAAAGTACAAATACACCGTGTTCTTTCATCTTTCTTCCCCTGCTAGAATTTCCTGGAATCCTCCTGTCATGTTTCTAGAAGGAACTCAGTGAGCCTACTGGAAGCAGTGTGGTACTTATATCTCCTGTTGTTGCCCAGAAGGTGAACAGAGAAGGACTTAGGTCATAAATAGCTCTACGTCCTGGCAATGGCTGCATGTTCATACTATGTGTGGGGTTGTCCTAGGTGAAGCGTGTCCATAAAAGGGAAAACTGAAGTGGCCTCAGGTGTCCTTAAAAAAGGGAGCATTCCTCTTTGAGTTTTGCCCCAGATTTTGCCTCCTGGTGGCTTGAGGCCCTGAAGCCAGGAGAGCCCACTGTCACTAGCTCTTCACCATCTGAGCAGGAGTGGGAAAGAGCCAGGTAATTTGCATCGTGGTACACTCTGAATCAAAGGCCATCCATCATTTCTGATATCTTGAATGCAGTGATTATCATATCAAAGACACACGATGACATTGAAGATAATAAGATTTCTGTTGCCCATCATCACTACCCAGCTTGGAGTAATTATTAGCACGTGTTCTTCTCAAAAGCCTAACACTCTAAACTTTAGAGAGAAAAGGCCCTATTGGAGTGACCAAAAATACATACAAGAGACTGGGTTCGGTGTCTTAATATTAAATGAGAAATATTGCTAAGACAGGGAGTCCCAAGGTCTCACAACATTGTTACTTAGAATCCTTAGGAGGCTGGCATAGCTTATCTGCATTGCTGGCATTGGCCTTATGAAAGAAAGCAGATGTTCGTGACTGGGCACATAGCTTCAGGAGACAGAGAGGGACAGAGACACAGTTCCAGCTGGTTAATCAAAAAAGCTCTGGGAATCAGGGATTGTATAAACATACATGCATATATGTCAGACATTGTGCTAAGTGCCTATGAGAGTAAACAGAAGAACATGTTCATTTGAGGTCACCTGACCACAGAGTGTGTCCCCCGGAGCAGCAGCGTAAGCATTGTCCTGTCATGTGCTCAGGAAGGCAACTACCACTGGTAGGGAGCCAAAAATTAGGGGATGATTTACTAGAAATAAAAGGCCCTCAGGCCCAAGTGTTAGTTTCCCGGGACTTCCTCAACACACTGGGTAACTAAAAACTACACAAACATATTGTCTTATAATTCTGGAGACTAGGAGTCTGAAGTCGAGGTATTGGAAAGAGCCATCCTCCCTGGGAGGCTGGTAGGAGAACCCTTCTTCACCTCTTCCCAGCTGCCGGTGGCTTGCTGACAGTCTTCGGCATTCCTTGGCATCAAGCAGGGAAATTCCATTCTCTGCCTTTGTCATCACTTGGCATTCTCCCTCCCTGTCTCTGTGTCTTCCCATGGCTGTCTTCTTAAGAGGACACCAGCCACATTGGATTTGGGGCCCATCCAATGCCAGGGTGACCTAATTTGTATTAATCCCACCTGCAGTGACCCCATTTCCAAGTGAAGTCACATTCTGAGGTATTGGAGATTCGGACTTCAACGTATCTTTTGTAGGAGGAATACAGTTCAATCCCAAACCGCATCTCATTCCTAGTGAATGAGAGTCTATATTTTTAACAAGGTCCCTGGTAATTCACATGCATGCTAAACTGCTAGAGGTTATCTCACAAATTCTTAATTGTCTTCAACTGCAGACAGCTTTCTATAGGCAACTGCAGGTTTTGCCTATGGTTTGTAGAGGTATGTAGGATCCCCATCCTGCGCCATCCTACCAAATTGAGGAATGACCGAAAGAAAGCTTTCGTTTTTCTCCTCCGTGCTAGGGCCAGCGGTGAAAGAAGGAAAAGAGAAGGAAAAATTTCCTCTACGTATTTGATAGCCGTGCTATCCAAATGTTGTTAGCACGGGATTTTAAAGGAAGATTATAATACAGACATTTAAAACAAAACAATAAAACATGACTTAAAGCTACCTGCCACTGGTATGTCTGGAGTGGTGAGCCGCTGTACTCCCGTGCCTTCTAAAACAGAGAGTAAATAAATTCTCCATCCAGCTGTTAAAGGCTACGATATGGAATATGTTCCTGGCCTTGGGGAGAGCTTGAACCATGACAGCTGGAAGCCACCTGAAGGCCTGGAATTGAATTCTCCTGGGTTATCCTGATGTTATTAACCTCTGTCCCGAAGACAGCCACTCTTTCCTTCTACTCCTGGACCGCTGTAGCTTAGCAGGCACACCATCAGTTTAAAAGGCAGAGTCCTGGACAGTAGGGCCTGGGTTTTGGTTTGGTTTGGTTTGATGTTTTGCTAGAGGCTGGATCTTTTCAGAGTCTTCTGTTTTCTTTTTCATTTTCCTTCCACCATGTAGCCCTCTGTCCGGTTGCTTCTCCCCAGGTCAGCTGTCATTACTTTAAAATTGTTTCATGTTGGGCGCCTGGGTGGCTCAGTGGGTTAAGCCGCTGCCTTCGGCTCAGGTCATGATCTCAGGGTCCTGGGATCAAGTCCGGTATCGGGGCTCTCTGCTCAGCAGGGAGCCTGCTTCCCTGTCTCTCTCTCTGTGCCTGCCTCTCCCTCTACTTGTGATTTCTCTCTGTCAAATAAATAAATAAAATCTTTTAAAAAAATAAAATAAAATAAAATTGTTTCCTGTTCATTACAGCCAAGCACCCTTGAAGGGGCCTTGAGCTCTTGGAACCAAAAGGATGGCGTTTCTCACCTATACCTTTTTGCGATTGCACTTTGGCCTGAACTGGAGGCAGGGCAAATGAATGCACTAATGTCTTGGCCATTTTCTCTCCTGAATCTCTGGCCAGTTGGAGTTGGAAAATGCGTATGATTTTTGTTTTGACACAGAAACTTCCAAACCATCAGAATTATTTCCTGCCTATATTCCCGCCCCCCTCCACCCCATGGTGCCTCCTACCCCTGTCCCAGCCCCAGCCTTCACCTGCTATGGTCTTCTCTCCATTTGCTTTCTGAACAGAATTCACTGGTCTCAAAACCAACAAAAGAGCTTTTCTGTCTCATCGGTAAAGGTACGGGATGCCAAATATGTTCTCAGACGCAAGACAGGATGACAATGCGCCTTTTCACATTTCTTGGTGAAGAGCCTAAATCCTTAAAGTAAACTTCATCGGAGCAATTTTATGTGTCCCCAAAAATAAGGCCATGGAAGACATTCAGACCTAGCAGTCTGACAGAACAGGGGAGCTTAGTTTTCCTTGAAACGTTTAGTGGCACAGATAATCAGGCTGTGTGTAGAAAGCTTCTTTTAATGGCATCGTCAGGCCTGTTGACGGAGGCCACTACCCAGAAGACAACCCATCAGCTTGTTGGTACCAAGTCAGGTGACACTTCATAATATGGCCCCATGGAACCAGCCTACCAACTCCTCAGGGTCTGATGCCAAAGAGTGGCAGGGGTGGAACACAGGAGATGGGACAAGGGAGCTGAGTCAGCATTTATTTTCCTGGGCATCTGCCAAGAAACAATTGCATATTTCCGAGGAAGCGCTCACTCTCCCTGAGGGCAGAGAGAGCAAGACGCCTGCCAGCTCTGGTCTTGCCGGTCCCCTCCAGCTGGCCCTTTCTCCTGGCATCATCTGGGAGGAGGAGTCACTTACCTGTCTCATCTCCAGTCACTGCCACACTAGAAATGGCCAGGAGGGCACAAGAATATGAAGTGGGATTTTGTCAGTTGTTCCATCCCATGAATTTTTTTTTTTTTTTTTAATTTTGTGTAGAAGGCCTGCATCCACCGGCTGTTATGCTTCATGGCATTGTATTATCTTGTCTCGCTTGTTAGAATTCCCTTGGGAAATTCTCACTCTTTCTTCCAAATTAGATTTCTATTCATTATAAAATAAGAATTTGTCATTTGGTGCTGGAGGGGTTGCGAGTGGGGGACAGTTCAGTAAGAGAGAACTGAAGCTAAGGGTTCCCTGTTCTGCCGTATCTCGTCCCCAGAAGATGCTGCTCTCCAATCCCACCAGTCGGGACTTCACACTAATTTCTATTTATGACTCAGAGCAGGTTATCAGCTCGACTACCCCAGAGTAGCCTGTGAGATAGGTTCATCAATTTCTAGGTCTCTAACGTAGGGTTCTGTCGACCAGCTTAGTCCGTAAGAATGTCTTTGAGGGAAATGCAAGAGTCCTTAGGAAAGCACTAGGATCCCTTTGGCATCCAGGGGCTTAGAAATGCAAGGGATTCCTGTCGATGAGAAAAGCTGCTTTCTCATTAGCAGTGCGTGGGCTTTATACCAGCCTCTTAATGTCTGTGGGTTTGCCAAGTAACGGTGTTCGGTGAGCATTGATATGAAGCTTAAGCCAAGGATCACCAGTGTGAAGGTGCAAAAATAGAAATAATGTTTTTTAGAATTTTGCTTTGGAGAGACAGTCTCCTTTCTGTGTGTTCTTCGCTGTCTTCAGTTTCCTTGAGAGAGGCAAACCACATGCTCATTTCTTCTCTAGAGTCGAACATGACCTCACATGGCTATCTGAAATATATCCCTGTCACGTAAGGAAAGAGCTGCCCGTGTCTGTGGATCCTTCATTTATGCGTTTGTTTTTGGTCGGGGAAGGGGGAATCAGACAGACAAGGCAGCAACTTTCCGGTGCGTTTATATGCCTGAAGGGCCCAGGAAGTGTTTGTGGCTGTATTTAACCAGACGTGCACCTGTTCTACAATAAAACCACCTTCACAGGAGATGGGACTCATGACTGAAACTGGGAAATTTCAAGTGTGAGGCCTAAGCCAAAGAACAGAGCACCTACCTGACGTGGTATAGGCTTGAATGTGTTTGCTGTCCAGTGAAGGGGCAGGTAGAGAAACTTCTCATCTTCAGTTTCAGACAGGGAAGTCTCCCTGGAAGAAGACAGCTTCCATCATTCTCTCTACTTTGTGGCTCTGCCGAACTCACTTGGCCAATTGTGCTTCCAGCATTCATGGGCTATTCAGACCATTTATTTTTATTTTTACTCCTGGCCCCATCTGCCAAGCTCGGGCAGAAACCTGAAGATAGATGTGGATTTTATGTTGATGTGAAAAATCCCACTGCGCCTGGCAGGAGAGCTTTCTCAGTCTGCCTGGCAAGACGTTTCTAGCTGAGTAGTCAGGGTGTGGGTTTTTTCCAGTGTAGCAAATCTGTCTTCTCATTTCTGTCCTAATTCTTATTCAAAGAGGCAGGTTCTTCTTCAAAAAAATCCACATATGTAAGAACTAATAATCATTTGGATACACCGGCCCAAGGTACAGGATTAGACAGCATGGGACATCAGCCTGCCTATCCCCTTTCTGGAAGGCACTGCGAGAGCTCCCCAGGCAGTGTGATAGTACGCATGTGTGACTGCCTGATCCGGCATGCGGTGGGGGTCTGGAAAGGCTTTGCCTTAAACTAGGCATGTCTAATAGGGTTTAACACAACCTGTGAATTTGCCCCTGCACAAGGTCGGCTTGTAGGTCAGTGGAATGCTGCACAAATTGCATTCTCCTCCGGACTATAATTATACCTAGGAGAAAGCTATGTGCTGCCAAGTTCAGCTGACTCCAGATAGGACCAAGATAAACTGAGGGCTTGCGACCATTTCTCAAAAACCAATTTTTAAAGATTTGATAGAAAGCATCTCTTGTTTAAAAAAAAAAATAACAAATGACAGCCTTAAGGTTCATGAAGGAGCTTTGTGTAGAGGATGGTGAGAGCAGCTATTATCTGCCTTCCCTAGGAGCTGAAAAAGATGATTTGAAATGGAAGCATGAGGAATTTGAGTCAGATATTAAGTGAAACTCTCCTGTGCCAAAAGTTACTTAATACTAGAAAATGATTTGGAGGACTAGAACAAATCAAGTAATATGCACATGAGGATGAAGAATGAAAAATGGGCATTGAGAGGAGTCCTAGAATAGAGAAAGGATGAAAAATTTAGGCTGCGTTTACAGTCAGCTCAGGTCCCACTGTGTTTGGTGAGAGAAAATGGCTCTAAATATGTGTGCATTGTATGAAGACAACCTTAATAATTTCTAAAAGTATGACCTCCTTGTAAAGGAGGCCCTTTGATTTCAGGGCTTCCCCGCAGGCAGAAGGTCAAGTTAGACAACATTTGTGAATTTCTTCCTAGCTAAGGGTAAATGATCCTCAAACCCACTTTAACCAGTATATGCATTGCATGGGAAAACTTTCACAGGTACTCGTACGGTCTCATAAATATTCTCCGAAGTCTTTCTTGAACAGCATGGGGTGGGATCTTGTCTCCCAAGAGCTTGCCTGGAGAGGAAGTCACATTGGGAGCCTCAAGGCATCATTTTGCCTACTGGCTCCACATACACACGGAAAACTCACATTATGAAGCTATGGACTAATAAAATCAGGAAGCGTTCCAGTGTCCACAGTCAAATGCAGTGCCCTGGCTTCAAGGTCGTCAGCCCTCTAAAAGCCCCTGCTGCTGGTTTATCATAGTGCTGGGAGAACCAGTAATCATGCAGGATGGAAAGAGCCCCTCTCTCTATATGGCTAAGCAGAACAGGACTTCCGGTGGCCTTTGGCAGCTCGTGGTCTGCCGAGCTTATCATCTCTCAAATCTCCTTCACCATTTAGTTCTCTGAACGTGGAACTTGGATTTTTGTTTCAGGAGAAGGGCACTGAATGTAACTTTGGGGAGCAATCAGGTTATCCAGAGGAAGATTGGGCCCCAAACAGCCATCTCCTTCAAAACCCCCATTTTCAATGAGTCCTGCCTCATATACGAAGGGCATATACGGAGGATCAGCTAGGAGGAACAATTAGAATCTCTTTCTATTCACTGATCCCTGTTAATAACTCCCTTGTATCAGACTTGTTTATAGGAGCTTCCCCTTTAAACTAGTCTTTGAACGCCCACTGAGTTTGCATGTTGGGAGTTTTGTTGAATTGGACTGACTGTATTTTAACATTGATGTAAGGATGAGTCAGGGAAGGTCTAGAAATAGAAGGCTGGTCTTCTGACTTTTCTCTTAACAACTGGTTGCCGGACGATGATGCTGATGACTTTTCATAGCCAGCCAAGGGGCTGTGGCAGCTCAGCATGCTAAAGCTAAAAGAGGAAAGGACCCACCGTATTTAAGGCTATAGTCCTTCGCTGCATTTGTATTTCGACTTGGATTATTCCGTTGCTAGGAATCTTTGACTTGGGCCAGATAACATTTAAAAACTGTTAAAATGGCGCAGGATAATAATGCAGAGGCTTGAACAATATGTTGGTGCAGATTAATTAAATTGTTTTATTAATAAATATTTTGATAAACCTTTTATAATCTTAAATCCTGTGGCTATTTTAAAAAATGTATCAGTTAAATTTCCTACTATAAAAAGGGCAGACAATGAAATATCTGACAATCTTAGGAACATTAGGGTTCTAAAAATTTTCCAGATAATCATTATCATCACTGGTCCACACTGTTCAGTAATACGAATATTTGCTTTCTTCCAAGCCTGGGATACATGAGAGAAGCTAGTGAGAATAAACACCCCATAGTAGTTTCCTTCTTGTCAGAGAAGAATTCCTGAAGTTTGCTTTATCCATCTAGGAAGTACCTTGTCAAAAAATGTATAGAATGCAGGGACTCCTGGGTGGCTCAGTTGGTTAAGCAGCTGCCTTCAGCTCAGGTCATGATCCCAGCATCCTGGGATCGAGTCCCACATCAGGCTCCTTGCTCCGCAGGGAGCCTGCTTCTCCCTCTGCCTCTGCCTTCCACTTTGTCTGCCTGTGCTCACTCTCGCTCTCTCTCTGACAAATAAATAAATAAAATCTTTAAAAAAAATGTATAGAATGCAGTAAAAGGAAATGCAGTAATTTCCAGGTAGTAGAGAGTTCTACACAAATTGGATCTGGTTATTTGAAACTTGAGCATGATTCTAAAAAATTATCTTTTTTTTTTTTTTAAGATTTTATTTATTTGACAGAGATCACAAGGAGGCAGAGAGGCAGGCAGAGAAAGAGAGGAGGAAGCAGGCTCCCTGCTGAGCAGAGAGCCCGATGCGGGACTCGATCCCAGGACCCTGAGATCATGACCCGAGCCGAAGGCAGAGGCGTTAACCCACTGAGCCACCCAGGCGCCCCCTAAAAAATTATCTTAAAAAGAGTGTAATAACTATTGGTTGATAATTAGGTGATCATCTTTTTTTTTTTTTTTTTTTAAGTCTTTCATCATGTTCTAAATCCTTGTTCTCCTTCCTTCTCTTTATTTTCTCCGTTAGTTTTCTTTAATCTTCTCTTCTTCCTTCCTTGAGCTTTTCCTCCTAGCTACTCTGCCATGAAGGCAAATGGCTCTGATAACAGGTGTGTAGCTGGGTAAGGAACTATGAGATTTGATCACCAATATCAAAAGAGAACAGAGTGTTGGGCGAGCAGAACAAAGTGCTCTATTTTCGTGTCTCTTGCTTTAATGCCCTAGCAATGCATTAGGTCACTACACTTACTTTATAGGCCTCTTGAGTATGAAGTATTGTTTTCTCTGGAAATCCATAGGGGGCCACTAAAGGAATAAAATCTTACAGTATCCTGGTGCTCACAGCCCCCCCAATTTACAACTGTCCATTTGGACTGGCTTGTGTGCAGAGTGAACACAGTGCCTCGTGCACAGTGGGGTACAGTGAAAGGTAGTTCTCATCCCTCTTCTTTCCTTAGAAAATGCCCCCTCTCCGCAGTAATCTCTGTGTAAATCTCTTTTTGCTTTGGGCCTTATTTAATTTCTTTGCTTTGGGGGTGCCTGGGTGGCTCAGTGGGTTAGGGCCTCTGCCTTTGGCTCAGGTCATGATCCCAGGGTCCTGGGATCAATCCCCACGTCAGGCTAACTGCTCTGTGGGGAGCCTGCTTCCTTCTCTCTCTCTGTCTGCCTCTCTGCCTACTTGTGATCTATGTCTATCAAATAAATAAATAAAATCTTAAAAAAAAAAATAAATTTCTTTGCTTTGTACCAGCCTAATAGATCTAGTAATTGGAAAGCATAGTAAAAAGGATAGAAAGACAATCCAAAAGAACGTGTGACCAATAACCAAATGTTTAATCTTACTATTAAATCATTAGCAATGTAGAATACAGAAAAATCATTCTACCTATCATATTGGCCAAAATCTTTTAAACTGATAATACCTGGAGGGTGAGGGACAAGGAAAACAGCCACTCTCCAGTACTTGTCAGGCGTGTAAATTGGCAGCATCTATTAGGAACAATTTGGCAGTATCTATCAAAATGAAAAATGAACATATTGTTTGAACAACTTCTGTTGTTCTGTAGAAATCTAAGCTCCAGTGATGAAGAACACATCTGCACGGCTGCCTATTACAGCGTCATTAATAATGGGCAAATCTTGGAGAGTTTCTAAATGTCCATCAATAGAGGAATACTTAAATTATGTTTCATACTTAATGTGGCCCTGCCTCTACTGACAGGGAAGATACCAGTAATATATTTACAAAAGAAAAAGAATTATTCTGAACAAGGGGGAAAAGTTGTAGAACAAAATGTATTCCTTATCATTGCACACATGTTTAGCTCTGGAAGGAGACAAACCCCATTACTGTGATGGTAACAGGGCAGTGGAATTGGGAGATGAGAGAATATTTCACCTTTTCCTCTTTTGTTCTTCATAGCTTTTTTTTTTTTTTTTATTACAGTGAGCATTTGTTCCTTTTGTAATTAAAAATAACACACCCACAGAAAGAGAAAAGATAAAAATAACAGAACTAATATTTCTGGAAATATGACCACTCTCCAAAGACCAAGTTTTGTGCTAATCTTCAGTCCCCGGCTCAACACCTGGCGCATGGGAGTCCCCTGACATGTGTGTTCAACAAAGGTGCCCTTGCCTATTCCAGTCTGTGTTCCCGCGACCACACCAGCCAAGGGTTGGGCAGAAGCTTGTAAAATATGACCAAAGAGCCTACAGAGCACCTCTCTTCCTTTTCCTACTCTTCCCTATTGCGAACCCCACCTCCTCACATCCTGCTCAGCCCAATCGTTAACCTGTTTCAGAAAGATATGAATATGACCTGAAGTCTTGGGCTAGCCTTGTTAGTCACCTGAACTCCCACATGGTCTGTCTACTGGTGTAATGTCCTCCTACATGTGTTTCCTTTTAGTCATTTTACGTATTAGACTGAAGGGTATTTTACAATATATATTCTGCTTTTTTTCTTAACCCCCCCCTTTACTCCGAATTATTTCCCTGTAATTTTTTTGGTATTGACCCCCACTTTCTAACTTCAAAATGTATTGCAAACAGTGGTATTCAGAACAGTATGGTACTGGAGTAAAAACAAACCCATAGACCAATGGAAAAGAGTAGAGAACCCAAAAATAAACCCACACTTATATGGTCAAATGACCTTCAACAAGGGTGCCAACACTAAAACAGGGAAAAGATGGGCTCCTCAAAAAAAACCAAAAATCAAAACAAAAGAAAACCTGGATTTCCAGATATAAAAGAATGAAATTGGATCCTTATAGCATAAACAGCAATCAACTCAAAATGAGCTAAAGACTTAAATGTAAGATCTGAAACTATAAAATTCCTGGAAGAAAACTTTAGGGGAAACTGCATAACATTGATCTTGGAAATATTTCCTGGATAGGCCACCAAAGCACAGACAACAAAAGCAAAAATAGACAAGTGGGACTATATCAAAACTGAAAAGCTTTTACCTAACAGAGGAAACAGTAGAGTGAAAAGGCAACCTATGGAATGGAAGAAATTACTTGCAAACCATATATCTGATGAGGTACTAATGTCCCAAAACATATAAAGGATGCCTACAACTCAATAAAAGAGAAACTCAATTGAAAAATGGGCAAAGGACTAGAATAGACATTTCTCCAAACAAGACCTACAAATGTCCAAAGATATGAAAGATGTTCAATATCACTAATCAACAGGGAAATGCAAACCAACACCATAATGACGTATCACCTCACATCTGTTAGAATAGCTATAATTTTTTAAAAAGGAAAAGAAAAAGAGAAAAGAACAATTATGAGCAAAGTTGTGGAAAAATTGGAACTCCTTTTCATTGTAGGTGGGAATGTAAAATGGTGTAGCTACTGTAAAAAACAGAATGGAGATTCCTCAAAAAATTAAAAATAGAACTACCATATGATGCAATAGCCTCATTTCTGGGATTTATCCACAAGAATTGAAAACAGGAGATAATTGCCCACCCATGTTCACTGAAGCCATACTCACAATAGCCAAGAAGTGGAAATAACCTAAATGCCCATCGATGGATGAATGGGTAACGACAATGTGGGGTGTGGGGGGGGCATATTATTCAGCCTTAAGGAAATTTCATCACATGCTACAAACTGGGTGAGCTTTGAGGAAATTATGCCAAGTGAAATCAGCCCAGTCACAGAAGGACAACTACTGCATGATTCCACTTATATGAGGCCTCTAAAGTAGTCAGGCTCATAGAAGTAGAGAGTAGAAGCCGAAAACTGCCAGGGGTTGGTGGGAGAACAAAAAACGGGGAGTAGTTGTTCAATGGGTATAGAGTTTCTGTCATGTAGTATGAAAAAAAAATCTAGAGATCTGCTGTTCAGCAATGTGGTATAGTCAACAATATTGTACTGAACATTTAAGTACTTGTTAATAGGGTAGATTTTGTGTTATATTCTATTATTATTATTATTATTATTATATTATTATTATTATTATTATTAAGCCTTCCAATCTAGAAGGGAGGAAGATATGGGAGGGGAGGGGGAGAAAGGAGGGGGAAGAGAGGAAGGAAGGAAGGAAAAGGAAAGAGAAAAGAAAAGAAATGGAAGAAGCAAAGTAAGAGAGCTTAAGACAGCTTTTGGCTGCTTTTCAAGAAACTTTGTATTATTCCACAATTGAAGAGAAGCTACATGGAAAATTAGAGGTCTATTTTTAAAGGTCTAGTCAGAGGCAGACCGGGAATTTGACACAAACAGAGAAGAGAATACAAATGCTGTGACTCTACCACTGCCTCCCTCCCTTTTGGGAGGTAGCACTACATTTCATACAACTCTTAAGGTTTTAGTCTAGCTTAAGATAATAAACACCTTCTTTTCAAACACTTGTTATGTCAAGTCATTAGACAGAACTTCAAGGATGGCTGACTGTGGTGACATTCTCTCCATATTTCAGCCTGCATGAACACTGAAGGGATAGATACGCTCATTTTCCCCACTGACGGGCAATCTCAGTCTCAGCCCTTTCCTCTTTGTCTTAGCTCACGTCTGATTGCTCTCTGGCCTTCTTTTAATTAGCTATTAGAAGAAGTTGCATTTAAACTTTTTCCTGTAAATAGAATGTGTTATTCAGGGTTTTCGGAACTCTAACTGAAGAGCTTGGTGAATGTTTGTTTGAAGAAACTGTTGCTCCTCATTTGTGATCTTGTTATAAATTGATTTCTGTGCCTGTCTCCTTGATGTCCATGTGTATGCCGTGACCAAGTGTTATCAATAACACTAAGTCTAGTCAATTTCCAAAACCTTTCTTCTTTGGAATTTTCTTTGCAGTTAGTTCAGGTGATGTTTTAATTGCCTTTTCGGTTCTTTTTGGCAACTTACCAAAGTTATTTTTGTGGAGGAATAATTGATATATAACACTTGTTATAGGTGTACAATATAATTATTCAATATTTGTACACACTGCAAAATTATAAACACAATAAGCGTAGTTACCATCACTGTAAAAACTTACAAAACATTGTTTCTTGTGTTGAGAATTTACAGGATTTACTGTCTTCAAAACTTTCAAATATGTACTATAGCATTATTGGCTGTAGTCACCATGTTGTATGTTATATTACATGGCTTTTTTATTTTATAATTGGAAGTTTACATCTCTTGACACCCTTCATCCATTTTTGTCTGCCCCCAACCTTCCTCCACTCTAGCAAATATCCTGTTCCCTGTATCAATGAGTTTTATTTTGTAGATTCTACATATAAATGAATTCATATATTTGACTTTCTCTGTCTGACTTATTTCACTTAGCATAATACCCCCAAAGTCCACCCATGTTGTCACACATGGCAAGATTTCATTCTTTTTTATGGGTGAGTACTATTCCATTTATATACAGAACATATCTTCTTTATCTGACATCCATCAGTGGGCACTTCGGCTGTTTTCATATCTTGGCTATTATAAATAATGCTGCGATGAAAATGGGATGTATATATCTTTTCAAATTAGTGTTTATGTTTTCTTCAGATAAATACCTAGTAGTAGAATTGCTGGGATAAGATAACATTGGCTTTAAATGACACATTAGACCAGGTGGACTTAACAGATATACATAGAACATTTCACCCAAAAACAATAGAATGTACAGTTTTTTCAGGCACACATGGGACATTCTCTAAAGTACACCACATGTTAGGCCATAAAACAAGTCTCAATGAATTTAAGAGGATTGAAATCCAATCAAGCATCTTTTGTGAGTACAGCAGTATGAAACTAGAAATTAATTACAAGAAGAAAAGTGGAAAAATCACAAATAAGTGGAGATTAAACAACATGCTACTGAATAACCAGTGGATCAACAAAGAAATGAAAGGAGAAATAAAAGAATACCTTGAGGGGTGCCTGGGTGGCCCAGTTGGTTAAGCATCTCCCTTCCACTCAGGTCATGATCCCATGGTCCTGGGATTGAGCCCCATGTTGCACTCAAAGATAACGAGGAATCTGCTTCTCCCTCTCCCTCTGCCTCTCTCTCCTGTTCATGCTCTCTGTGCGTGTGCGTGTGCGTGTGTGTGTATGTCTGTCTCAAATGCATAAATTAAAAAATCTTAAAAGAATATCTTGAGACAAATGAAAATAGGAATATAACATACCAAAATCGAGGGGATGCTGCAAAAGAATTTTTTAAAAAGATTTTTATTTATTTATTTGACAGAGATCACAAGTAGGCAAAGAGGCAGGCAGAGAGAGAGGGGGAAGCAGGCTCCCCGCTGAGCAGAGAGCCGGACGCGGGGCTCGATCCCAGGACCCTGGGATCATGACCTGAGCCAAAGGTAAAGGCTTTAACCCACTGAGCCACCCAGGTGCCCCCCTGCAAAAGTAATTTTAAGGGGAAATTTCGTAAGGATACAGATAAAAATTCATACCTGAAGGAACTAGAAAAAGAACAAACAAAGCCCAAAGTTAGTAGAAAGAACAAAATAACAAAGGCCAAAGTAGAAATAAATGAAATAGAGACTAAAAAGACAATAGAAAAGATCAAAGAAATTAAGGGGTGGTTCTTTAAAAAGATAAATAAAATTGACAAACCTTTAGCTAGACTCAGCAAGAGAAAAGAGAGAAGGCTCAAGTAAGTAAAATTAGAAATGGAAAAGAAGTTACAACTGACACCACAGAAATACAAAGGAATATAAGAGATTACTTTGAACAACTATTTGCCAACAAGTTGGACATTCTGGATGAAATTGAAAAATCACTAGAAACCAAATCTCTCAGGACTAAATCATGGTAAATCTGAATAGACTAGTTACTAGTAAGGAGATTCGATGAGTAATCAAAATCTGACAACAAACAAAAGCCAAGACCATCTGGGATCACTGTGAATTCTCCCAAACATTCAAAGAAGATTTAATGCCTATCCTCCTTCTCAGACTTCCAAAAAATTAGAGGAAGGGATGCTTCCAAACTCATTTTAGAAGTCCAGCATTACCCTGACACTGAAACCAGACATGGGCACCACCAAAAAAAGAAAATAGCTGCCCAATATCTCTGATGAACATAGATGCAAAAATCCTTGACAAAATACTAACAAACCAAATTCAACAATGCATTAAAAGGATCAGATAGCACAATCAAGTGGGATTTATTCCAGGGATGCAAAGATAGTTCAATATCTATAAATCAGTCAGTGCAATACATCACATTAACAAAGTGCAAGATAAAAGTCATCAACTCAATAGATGCAGAGAAAACATTTAACAAAATTCAACAACCAGATATGATAAAAACTATCAACAAAGTGGGTAGAGAAGGACCACGCCTCAACATAATAAAGGCCACATATGACAAGCCCACAGGTAGCATCATACTCAAGGCTGAAAAGCTGAAAGCTTTCCTCCAAGATCAGGATCAAGACAAGGATGCGCCTCTCTTGCCACTTTTATTCAACGTAGTACTGAAAGAACTAGCCAGAGGAATTCGGCAAAGAAAAGAAATAAAAGGCATCCAAAATGGTAAGGAAGAAGTAAAACTGTCACTTTTTACAGATAACCTTAATTTATATATAGAAAACCCTAAAGACTCTACCCCAAAATTATTAGAACTAGTAAATGAATTCAATGAAGTTTCAGGATATGAAATGAATAGAGAAAAATACATTGCGTTTCTATATACTAGCAGTGAATGATCCCAGAAATTAAGAAAATAATCCCATTAATAATTATATCAAAAAGAATAAGGTATCTAGGAATAAGTTTAAGCAAGGAGGTAGGTGACAGACTAGACACTGAAAAGTTTAAGACACTGATGGAAGAAAGACAATTAAATAGAAAGATATTCTGTGCTTATGGCTTGGAAGAATTAATATTGTCAAAATGTCTGTACTACCCAAAGCAATGTACAGGTTTGGTGAGATCCCTATCAAAGTTCCAATGTCATTTTTTTCAAAGAAATAGAACAAAAAATCCTAAAATGTGAATGAAATCATGAGAGACCTCAAATCCCAAAGCAATCTTGAGAAAGAAAAACAAAGCCAAAGTGATTTTTTTTTTTTTTAAGATAACTAAGCTCTACAGACTTCACAAGGACAAGCAAGGACTTGATCTGTCTGGGTCACCTCCATATCCTCCGAGTCCGAAGCTGTGCCAGGCACATAAAAGAGTCACAGCAGGTTTTTGTTGAATGAATGAGTGCATGGCTGGATATTTACATGAAACTTATGTGGCTTTTCTTAATTTTGTATTGGGCTTTTAAAAATCATTTCATTTTAAATTTGTGTTCTCAATCTAAGAATAAGCCAGAAATTGCATTTTTAAAGAAAATGTTTGATTTTATATATAATCTTTTTCTCTGTTGCTTTCATATAAAAAATTAAAAGTCCCAGTACTGACCTTATTTCTTTAAAAAAAAAAAAAAACTCTTGAAATTCTGTATCCCCCAAAAATCTTTCTTTAAGACTAATGCTGACATTATTAAACACATTGGACTAAAACATCAGATTTCCTTTTATCTTGATGAAATCTTGGTATTTACTATATTTTAGGTCTAATAGTTATATAAAAGTAGCCATTCTGAGCAGGGAAAGAAAAGATAAAGGGCTGGCAATAACTGATTCAGGATTGACTGATAGATGGGTAATTAGACCATCTTGGAACAAAGTCTGTTATTCCTTATAGTCAACCAACAAACAGTTCAGCTAGTCTAGTACCAATATAAATGCAGATGTTTCTTACCATATTACTGTATCTTCACTATATTTTGGTAAGTTTTTAAGTGCCTACGTGGAAGGGGAAGCATAGCTGTTTAGTTTAATTTGTATTTTACCCAGCAAAGTGTGTTTAAAAACTTAAGATTTGGTGATATTTTGTGTGCATTCCCTATTGATTTTTGTAGTTGTGTCACATGAGAGAAAATGAATTTTTTTTTTCCCCCTTAGTGGCCACTGTGTGATATGTTAGAAGGAACTGATTTGGCTTACTAGGTTTAGAGAAACCGAAACTACAAAAAGCTCTCCCTCCATAATGGGTGATGAGGTATTTGGAGTTTATAAGAAGACTGTAAAGTTTTGACATATCTGTATTATCATAAAAGAACAATTTTAAGAAATTAATATAAAGGCTTAATGTATAAAGTATTGTTTATGTTAAAAATAGCACAAATATGAAGCAACTCAATTCTCCAAGACAGGGAAATTTTATTTAAATAATCTGTGTTAAGAATATATAATATGGGGGTGCCTGGGTGGCTCAGTGTGTTAAAGCCTCTGCCTTCGGCTTAGGTCATGATCCAAGAGTCCTGGGATTGAGCCCCACATGGGGCTCTCTGCTCAGCAGGGAGCCTGCTTCCCTTCCTCTCTCTCTGCCTGCCTCTCTGCCTACTTGTGAACTCTGTCAAATAAATAAATAAAATCTTTTAAAAAAAAGAATATATTATATGAGTGCTTTACATATATTACATCCTGTAATTTTTAGAATAAATGTACAAATTAAATACAGTGAGCCCAACTCTGGGATGAAGAAACTGGCTGCATCACTGGTAGACAGCTGAGCTGTGATCACGCTGATCTTTCCCCTAAACCACTGGGCAGATGACACAGCCAAAAAGACTGGAGGCTCTGAAGTGACCTAAGAAGTAGCAATGTGGAAAGGTGCCAATGATAAGTGGAGAAGTTGGATATAAAATTATATATACGTTGCAATTATAGTTGTGTTAATAAGTGTTTAAATAAAGATTTCAGTGCTTGTATTAGATTGGCAAAGTTTGGCATGATCTTTTTCTCCTTCATTTTCTAAAATTTCTGTAGTTGTAGATAAGTCACTTTCAAATTAAAGTATCATTAAAATAGAGTGACTGTAGCATCAGTTTAGTTCCTCAGAGTATCTAAAAATCTTAATGGTTTTGATATGCTTCTAAAAGATTACATGGTCATTTGAACTTGTATCAATTTTATTTTTAAATTCCAGATCATCAAGTTATTAGATGGAAAACGATCTCAAACTGTGGGAATCTTGATATCGAGTTTGCACTTAGAAATGAAGGATATCCAGCAGGGTAAGTCTTCTCCATCACTTTTGTTTTTCCAACTTTAGTATTTTTCAACATTTTATTGTGAAAAGTTTCAAGCCTATAAACAATTAGAATCCCATAGTAAACCCAATGTACCAACTCACTCTTGTTTCATCTGAAATACTGTCCCTCACCAGCTAGACTACTATAAAGCAAATCCTAGACATTTTATAATTCTTCTGTTAAAAATGTCAGAACACTGATAAAAAGTTAAAATAATTCCAGTGCAATTGTCACACATTTAAAATCATTTACAATAATTTCTCAATATCATCATATATGTAGCTCTAATCTCCCCGATTATATATTCACCAATTCATGCATTTGTTTATAATTAGTTTGAATGAGGATCCAAACAACTTTCATGCATTACCTTGGTTGCGTGTCTCTCAGTTTTCTTTTAATCTAGGACTTTCTGCATGCCATCATATTTCTTTTTTTCCTTTGTAATTAACTTTTTTTTTTTTAAGAAACCAAGTCAATTGTCCTGTGGAGTTGCCCACATTTTTGATTTTCTGATTTTATTGCCATATTTTTACTTACTATGTTTTTCTGTCCCCTGTGGTTCCTTATGTAAACTGTTAGTTTGCTCTACAAACTTGATCCTAGTAGGGGAAGACTTCATAAATGCTACTGCATATTATATCAAGAAATACATAATATCTATTTGTTTCTTTATGTTGTTAGTGGACACTAAAGATCTTTGCCTGGATTCATTATTTCATTAGAAGTCTGCAAAATAACGATACACTAACTCCATCACTTCTTCTTCATTAGCTGGAATATTTCTATGGTGAAACACTTTGCTTCTTCATCTACTTGTTTATGTCATTGTTTCTTAATCCCTTCCTTTTTTCAAATGATGCTATTTCAACGTGGTTGTCTTTGGCTCACTTTGAAATACTTTAAAAAAGGAAATTTTACTTACATATATTTTTCTTAGTCTCTAGAAAAATAGATCAAAAACCATCTTACGTTTTTGAAATCTATGTCTTGCATGAAAACAGTACTACTCTTTCTTAGTAGTACAATTACAATTACAATTAAATGTAAATCTTTATTTTGACATGTCATTGATAATATTTTCTGAATAGTAATGCAATCTCCCATAGATGGTTTTGGTAGAATTCATCATGGATTTAAACTGGAGACACTCTCACACCACAGGTTTTTACTGTTGCCTCATGTTTGTTTTACACAGGTACACAGCATAAGACTTGCAGAGGTCCCAAACCAAAAGACACTTAGGCACACACTAAGGGTTTAAAATTTTGCTTTATTGCAAGCATAAAAAACTCCCCATAAAATTTAAAATACTTTGAATTAGTTGATGGCCACAGAGGATGCAAACAAGCTGTCTATCTATAATATTTCAGCTTAATTAAGTAAAACTAAATACTGAAGGATAAATAGGAAACCTCAAAAAATCTTGCAGGAGGGGACTTGAATTTGGGCCGGGCAACTAAAGGGATCCACCATCAAAATATGAGAAAGGGATCCTTCAGTGATTTTAGAGGCCAGATCTTCTAGAAGACTTGAATTTCTCATATATTCAAACCAGGGAACAGCGACTTGACCACAAAGGTAAAATGAAAAAAATGAAACAGATAAATCAGCAGGAAAGCTGATCATCTTTTGTCAGAGAAATGAGCTTTCTGGATGTAGTCTGAGTTTGGAAAGGAATTCTCCACCTCTAGCGGCAGGGTTGTTTCCTAAACCACAGTCTTCTTCTGAGGTTAGATGCCTGGGTTCATCACCATGATGTGCGGAGCCATGGCTAAGAGTTTTCGTACTGGCAACTGCACTTGAGACTCAATTTAGTTCTTTTTAGGCACATCGTGCTGTAGTGTCAGGTTGTCATGAGACCAGAGTCGTCCCGGCCGTGTCGTATTCCAGTTCCCACCTCCGGACTACAAATCTCCTTCCCATGGCACCCCAGCCTCATTGGAGCGAATGTTCATTGTGAGTGAGGTGAGAGGTTAGTTCGGCCCTGCTTTTTCCAGCACTCTCCTCTTGGCAGAAGCATGCTCACGTGAAGCCATGGCGAATTAACATGCCAGCATTGGAAATGTCAGTTGTAACATCACAGTTTTCTAGGACTTGTCATCTAGTTCTTTCTCCTGTTCCAGGCACCTCCATTCCCCACCACAGAGTTGGCTCCTAAGTTCTAAAAAAAAAAAAAAAAAATCACCTCTATTCCATGTCTTCATTCAGTAATGCATTCCAGATGAATAAAACCCGAGCTTAATTTTTCTTTAGAATCATTTGACTGACACTGGCATCCGAAGGTCACAAGGAGCCCAAGCTGTGTCAGTTACATTTCGTGCTGAGTCTGTGTCTGGTCGTGAATGGAATGCACTTGGCCTTGTGTTGTCGTCCTGCTGAAAGGAGTCCCGGTGCTGATGTTGGCCCAGAACGTGTGCTTTAACGTGAGAGGGGCTGCCGTGAGATCTGACTGGGGCTGGCCAGCTGGCAGCCAGGCAAGGTCACACAGCACATCAGCCCTGGTGAAATGACCAGAGTGCCGAGGCTGTTCTTCAGCCTGTGGTCATATGGTCATCTTTGTTAAAGCACAAAGACAGATGCACTAACTAGCATTTCCCAAACTCACAAGGAGCTGATGTAGAACCCCAAAAGTGAGCATATTCACTTAAGGAAAAGAATTTTCCTTCGCCGCGATGAAACTGTTGATCATATCTGTTCATTACTGCATCCGTATCACTTGCCTCTCCTCTCTCTGTGTATTTGTTTATGCTCTTTTCCCCCTTGCTGGGATGACAGCGTAGTCACCTTGATAATGGTTTTGGGTATGTCCGTGCACATATGTAACCCTCCGTAGCTGGATAATCCACTTATTTCCTGGTTCAGCTCTTAAAAAGCGACCTTGTGGGACACCTGGGTGGCTCAGTTGGTTAAACCACTGCCTTCAGATCAGGTCATAATCTCAGGGTCCCGGGATCGAGTCCCGGTATCGAGTCCCGGTATCGGGCTCCTTATCCAGCAGGGAGCCTGCTTCTCTCTCTATCTCTGCCTGCCACTCTGCCTGCTTGTGCTCTCTCTATGACAAATAAATAAATAAAATCTTTAAAAAAAAACAACATTGTCTTCCTCATTTGTAAAGGTGGCCACTCTTCTGTTGTCCACAAGACACTGCCTATGAGCCTATGATGTATATTCAAGAAGTGGGATTCGGAAGCTCTGTACCTCCAGGTCTTACAGAAAGACAGTGTGCTCCTTTATGCCATGTTGCATTTTTTCTAAGAATTTCTCTGATCATTAAGCCTTGCTTACAGCTCTTCGGGCTAACATATCATGTATAAAAGCTGCTCTTTTTTTTTTTTTTTTTTTTTAGTTAATTGGATTTTTAAAAAGTAGACTGAACCTTAGAATAGATGGAATCAGATTGTCATGTGCCCTACTCCAGTACATTTGGGCAAAACTCTCTTCCTTTTCTCCTGACTTCCTGCCTTCCCACCCTCAGGAAACATGGATTGAATGCCAGTTCTATATCAGGCCCCATGACTACCACAACACATAAGATCCAGACTCTAACATTCTCAAGAGTGCGCGGGGTGGTGGGAGACACGTACAAGGCAGCTCAATGGGATGATGAGTCTTAAGATGAGTCTTAAAGATAAAACAGTGGTCATCACACACAGAAGGACAGAAGGCAGGTGAATAGGAGGCCTGCTAGAATACACAGATGACACGTGAATGTGGGTTGTTTCAGGGCACAGGGCTAAAAAGGTAAGTGGTATCCAGACCAGGCAGGGCCCTGAATATCATCATACAAACTTGGGATATTATCCCATGAGTAACAGGGAGACACAATTGAAGAGCGTCGGTGCTATGATCTAATTCCAAATACAGAATGCCTCTCGGGCTGTGGAAGACAGACCTCTAAGGTCTTACGTGCTCTGGGCCAAGCTGGTACCTCCAACTTGGCTGGGTTGCACTTGCTTCCTGTCTCACCACACACTAATCACAGCAGTCCTCCTTGATTCCTTAAAAAGGCCAAGTTTTTTCCTCCTTCTGTGTCTTTGAAGGAGTAGCCTTTTTGAACGAGCAGCATTGCACATTCCCTCTGTTTGAAATGCTTTTCCACCCCACTAGACCGAGCTCCTTTTCCTTGCTCAGTTTTGGCACATAGGGTGCCTAAGAGAGCCTACACTAAGTTAATTCTTTGAATCTGCCCTACACCTAATACCTCACTTGCTCCTTACTTATGTTTCCATTTATACCCATCACCAGAGTATAAGTTCCAAGAGGGAGATTGCTCAGTGATGTGTCCCTAGCACCTTGTACTGTGCCTAGCACCTGGGTGATGGTCCTTGAGTATCTGTTGAGTGGAGAAACAGAAATCATACTGAAGGAGGATCAGTCTGTTAGAAAGGGATTGTGATGATTGAGATAATAAATATGAAGGCCAGAACTAAGGCTGTGTCTATAGAAATATGGGGGAGACCAAAGAAAAGGGCTATTTGGAGAGAGAATTATTCCATTTAGCCACATCAGAGGAAGCAGTGATGGAGAAGAAGTCTTATATGTACCTTGGATTTCTTGCTTCAACAAGAATGTATATAATGAATGGTACCAAAACATAAACTGGAAAGAAAGGAGAAAAAGCATAGGTAGATGATTTGAGCTTGAAATGACTGGAGACATTGAAGCTAATGTGTTCAATGAGCATCTGAAAACTCTAGCCTGATGTGAAGTGGATAGGGCTATGTTGGAGATAGAACATCGCCAAAAAGGTTAACCACTTTTATCTGTTTGTCCCTACCCAAGATGGTGTTGGATATCTTGGAGAAGAAAGCCAAGTCCCTAAACGGACCGAGGTTTGAAGCACTGCATGACTCAGGGCAGGACCTTGGTTGTGGGGGAAAAATGGTTTCAGGAGAACGATCATAACCCCCCCCAGCACCTGTATTTGGTCCAGGAGAAACTCTGAATAACTGATTTACTTCTTGCCGCTTTCCATCTGCTAAACTGGATGACTTGTATTTAAAAGCATTTGGCATCCTTGGACACAGTGACTGCCTACATGATTGCAAATTAGTGTTTTCATTCCACGTTAGTGATTTCCTCTCATTCTTTTCCCAGGGGAGATGGAAAATTGCTGTTGACTGTTCTTGACATAAACCTCTGTATGCCTTGCAACAGACGAGGTGCCAGAAACCTCCTGGCATTCATTTGGAATTTCCCGTACACTCAGAATTTATATTTATAATGTTTAATCTAACATCAAAATAAAACATTTTTTAGCTTAGTTTCTACCAGCCTAGAAACTCAGTTTGGGAGTTCGGTTGCATCAAAGACTATCTTTCTGTTTAGGAATTTCAAATCAAAATGTGAAAGGATGCCAGTGAGTTATGTGCCGGGAGTCTAAAACCCAGATCTGAGAATGCTTACTCGACTTTGCTCCCTTTACCTAATAATTTCTAGAAATTGCTGTCAAGGTTAATGCCGGGTGTCTAAAACAGAATGAATTTTACCAGGCATGTGAAATTCACCATGAATTGTCTAGGATTTTCCTAAGGAACATTCTAGCCTCCTGAAGGCAGGAGGTCTCCAAAGTCTTTATAGGGCACCCCTACCAGTAAAGAGTTTCAGAACATGCTTCTCAAGCTATGTTCTCTGAACCATGTGTGTCATGTAAACGTGTGACAGAACTAATATTCATGTTATAAAACTCATGCCCAAATATGAACTAAAGTGAGATTAATGTTTTTTGCAATGTCTTACTAACTTTAATTTTGATGGCTTTGAGTTTTTATTGGCTAATATCACAAATAGAGTGAAACTCACTATTAACAACAGTGTATCGAAATCTGCATTTCAAATAGTCCCTTGATAAGTTCTCTTATAATTTATGGAGGTCAGTATCTTAGCAAATCCGATTCAACTATCTTTGCTCTTTAACTACTTGCATGGCTGATGGAGAACTTGAACTGGCCATCAAACTGTCTGCTCTGCCATTTTCTTACTGTTGATGGATTATCTTCCAGGGTTTGTCTGCAGGAATCTTTTGAAGGCAACTTTAGTTTATTTTGTCAAGTTTAGTTTAATTAAAACCAGATTTTAGAATCAAAAAACTTCATTTCAGGGGGACCCCCCAAAATCAGAGGATGTTGGAAGCAAAAGAACGAGCGAGGATGCCGTGTAAGGAGTTTACCCAGCAAAGGTGATGTGGGCTCCTTACCTGTGGACCTACTAAATGAAAGTGCTAGGAGCAATCAACTTCCTATATTGAAAAATCTCATTAAAAAAAAAAATCAGTGAATTTTTTTTCACAAAAAAATCAGTAAATGGAAACAGTAGCCCCAATCCTTCCCTGTGCTTCCCACTTTTTGTCTGAAACACCTGAGCGGCAGGGTTCCCACCCACCCCTTTCTAAGCCACTGTACATTCTTTCACCCCCCGGGGCTGAGTCCAGAAAGCACAGGGTGGCAAGTCTTTGTACTTTACCTTCAGGCAACTGGCTGAGACCATCCAATCTGCCTGGAATGTAATTTTGGCTTAAAAGAACCAGAACTAATGGAAGAACAGAAGCAGCTTAACCCGAACTCTTTCTCATTCCACTGCCCTACAGAGAACAGAGGGGCTGGCGGAGGGGAGGTTTTGTGAATTCCCTGGCTGTGCCCTTCTTTGAGGTTTGAACCATGGACAATTTTAATTGCACCTATAAAATGGCACGGTGGGCACCTTGCAGCATAGTACATGCCCAAACTTGGGTGAGAATTGGGAGTTTTGCTTTATACGATTGAGCGATTGGAACAGATTAGATAAGCATCCCTTTCATGACTGTTGTGTCTTCCACCACCCAACAAGCTCCTGCTCACTGCGTCACTCACATTTGCCTCCTGTTTCCATCACAGCCCGAATTAAGGTCCGCACCAACTAACATGCCGCGCAGGCAGGCATCTGGCAATGTAGGGAAGACTGTGCACATGCTCCCTTGGTCATTCTTGTGCTTTGTGGGTCCGGAGGCAACTTTTGTTTGTTTCTTCATGCTCTGTGACTTTTCTTCCCTTTTCAGTCTGTTCTGGCATGTAGTATAAAATTACACTTACTCATATCTTTCCAAGAAAATTTGACTTTATATTACTCTAGAGTTTATTTTCTTTTTATATTTTATATTTTCTTTTTTTAAAGATTTTATTTATGTGACAGAGAGAGAGAGCACTAGGCAGGGGAGCAGCAGACAGGGGGAGAGGGAGAAGCAGACTCCCCACTGATCAGAGAGCCCAATGTGGGACTCAGTGCCAGGACCCCCAGATTATGACCTGAGCAGAAGGCAGATGCCCAACTGGCTGAGCCACCCAGACACCCTATATTTATGTTTTCTTTTAAGACAATGCCTTTTCAGTTTCCACATTTCTATTTTTTAGAAATTCTTCTTGCTGTGATTTTAACTGCAATCATGTTTATTTTTAATAACTGCGAACAACTGGCAAAGATTAAAATTGGGATTGTTTTATTATGCATATTGAGGTAGCATATGAGAATTGAATTATTAGTGATAAATAATGGTGAGGTTATCAGTGTGTATAATATACAAATGAAATTTTTGTAGCATGGGCTATGTATGGTTCCCACGAGGAGGCTGCTGATTAACATAAAAAGCGTGCAATGCCATTTAGAGACAAATGCCAATAGAGGCTGTTGTGTGTAGATGGTTCACTGATTTTTTTGTTTGTTTTTTTAAGAGGGTGAGGATTTTAGAGGGAGTGATCATTCATAGCCTAACACTTATAAAAGAAGTGCAATCAGGGCACCTGGGTGGCTCAGTCGACTGAGTGCCCGACTCTTGGCTTTGGCTCAGGTCATGAGCTCTTGGGTCCTGGGATCGAGCCCTGTGCCTTCTGCTCCTCTCTCAGCGGGGAGTCTACTTGAGATTCTTCCCCTCTGCCCCGCCCCCCACTCACAGGCATGTGCTCATTCTCTCTCTCATAAATAAATAAATCTTAAAAAAAAAAATAGAAGTGCAATCATAGTCCAGTAATTTGATTATGGAGCTCAGCTTGGGAAATCCAGTTGTGGGGCTTCATGCCTTGATTTCATCATCTGTACAACTAGGGACAGCAATAGCACCCCTCTCCTGCAAGTAAATGTAAAACACTTACCCACACAAAAAGTGCCCAGTATATGCGGCAATTAATTAATTAAGTATTCGTCCCCAGTAAGGTCTGCCCGCGAGACCCACCCTCTGGTGTAGTAGACAGATTATTTTAAGCTGCTTTAATAATTGGTGTCCTTAGCATTTCATCTGGGTGGAGCTAGGCTTTGTGCTTACCTCTATCTGCACAGGTGTGCCTGGTGCTAGAGGCGGGGCGGAGTGGGCCCTGTAGTGGGAAGAGAAAGGCATATTGACAGTGGTGAACAGACCTAGTTCCAGAGTTCTCAGGAGGCAGGCTCTCCCCCAACCCACCCTTCTCCCTGCCGGGTCCTCTTCTTTCCATTCATGCCCAGTTTTATCATAAATTGGTCATCCCTCTCTGTGATGGCCCTGTCCTTATGAGGTGAGCCTGTGGGGAGATGTTCCTGCTGTGCCTTTCCTCAGCTCTCCGATTCTACTTCTGCCTCATTCCATGACCTCCCATCCTTGCGTTTTCCTTGGTAGAGGTCAAGATAGTTGCTCTGTGGGAGTGTTAAGGGGTAGGTTACCTGAGAGGTTTTTTTTTTTTTTTTTTTTAAGATTTTATTTATTTTTGAGAGAGAGAACATGAGTGGAGGGCAGAGGGAGAGAGAGAAGCAGTCTCCCCACTGAGCAGGGAGCCCGAGGCGGGACTCGATTCCTGCACCCTGAGTTCATGACCCGAGCTGAAGGCAGATGTTTAACCAACTGAGCCACCCGGGCTCCTTACCAGAGAGTTTTAAAAACCCAAAGCTTTCTTTATTACCGTCCCCATTTCATTATCTTTCCCTTACAAGTTGAATGTTAAGGAAGCCCTAAGAATATCAGTAATTTGGGCATAATAGCCAAGTTTTACACTGGCCATTTGGAAGTTAACATTGTTAAGAAAATAATCTCTACTAATAGAGTCAAATAATCCTATTAATCTTTGCTTTCATGGGCTGAGAATAGATCTAGTCCACTTGCAAACAATTTAATAATTAATTTAACACCCACTTTGTGCAAGATGTTCACGCCAACAACTTAAGGAAGGAAACGCAAGGAGGCATAGACTGGGCTGCAGAGATGGGATTTTTAAAATCAACAACAGCCCGGGGCACCTGGGAGCCTCTGCCTTTGGCTCAGGGCATGATCCCAGGGTCCTGGGATTGAGCCCCAGATCAGGTGCTCTGCTTAGCAGGGAGCCTGCTTCCTCCTCTTTCTCTGCCTGCTCTCTGCCTACTTGTGATCTCTGTCCATCAAATAAGTAAATAAAATCTTTAAAATCAACAACAGCCCAAGCCTAGCAAACCACCCCAGCCCTATCTGTCTGTGGCATCTGCCACACCTCGAACAGTTTGATTGACTTTGGCTAAGCCAACAGACTGAGGAGTGTGCCTTTCCTCCCTCAGTCTTCCACATGTCTCTTGCCCAGCAGTGCTCCTTCAGTCGAAAAGAACAGCTCCTTTAAGTAAATGCTTGTTTTTTACTCAGTAGAAGCCCTTCAGACAGCAAGCACAGTCATTTTTTGTTTATTTGCAAATGGTGCATTTGAAGATAGAAAAGTGTTGAGGGGTAAAAATGGCTGGAGGGCTGAGAGAATTCCTGCCTGTTCTCTCTCCTTGCCTTGGTCTTGTGAAAAGCCGCCTTCGACCCAGAGAGGGAATTTCCCTATCGTGTGAGACCCTGACCCCGTGCCTGTGCCTGAAGCAGGCACGTAATTTTTATGTGCGCCTGTTAATTTCAATCGGGGACACTGATCTGCTTTTTGTCCCTGCTGACGGTTATTATATCTTAATGGGCAAAACACTACTCTAATGATCCTTGCGTATGTAATTCTTGGAGTACAGAGCAGGCACCAGAGGACCACATAAAAATGTTTGCCTCAATTTCCCTGCAAAAAAAGGGGCCCAGAAACCAGACTTGACCAAGTAACAGATTTTTAAAGGTAAAGGAACCCAATAAAATTACCAGCTTTTCACAGCGTGTGTCTATTTCCTTTCGACATATTGTGAGGTGTAGGTGAAATATTCTAACTGAACTGACAGTGTGAGTGGGGAGAACTAAGGAGAAGGGGGAGATAAAAGTAAAAACCACCAGCAATGATTGATAGTGCAGTAGCACTGAGTTGTTGGGGTCTCCCCTTTGTGGATTTGACACCTCACCTTTCTGACACCATCTGCAGGCATGTTAGTATAATGAGCCCTAGACAGAGGGGAACAAAAGCTGGCAGGGCTTGAAACTACAGTATCAGGGCTTCAAGGTGTGCTGTAGAATTGTGTAGGCTAGGATTTGCTCCTCCAACTTACAAGATAAAAGGGGTGTGTGTGGGTGTGTGTGTGTGTGTGAGAGAGAGAGAGAGAGAGAGAGAACAAGAAAGAGTGCATTTTTTTTTTAAGTTTAAAATGGAGGGAGCTACCCCATCCCAGGCAACTCTAAGAATAATTTAATCAAGGACGGATTTCTTCTATATTGTAATCCTCAGTTAAATAATTAAATGGGTTCATGTAAGGCTTATAAGTTTGATGATAAGAGCCTTCAAGAATCAGTTCTCTAAGATACTGGGCCAGTATTAGGGAAACGGAATTATCAGGTATTGATTCCAACCCTATTCGGGAACTTAAACTGTTCTCAGTGAGTAGGAAGCATAATCATGCATACACAAAACAGCTGTCACGGAATCCTAGTACCTCTGCCTTTTTACTTTGTAGACCTTTGGCCAGTAATCTAACCTTCCTTGGCAACTCTGGAGAAGAGAAATAATAGAATTCTAACGATTTCCTTAAGCTCCTGGACTCAACCAGCATATCTCTTCATAATGCTTCTTCCACCTCTGAATTTTATTTTCCTTTTAACTTGTGTTTTTAAGATCCTTACATGGAAGAGGAAAAACCTAAGTGGAATACTTAGTGTTGACCCTAAATTTGTCTAATTCTTCCCCCACCAGAAGGTTTCCTCTCTCCTGTTCCTCCCCCTAGGTCCTTGGGGCAAAATCAACAGGCCTATCCAGCTCTCTGCCTATTTCTGTGGGTGGCCCAAAGCCCTTCCTCCAAATCTAGATGCAAAGCCTCAGGTGGTCTCAACTCCAGCTTCCTCAGCCCCAAGCTGGTTAGTGATACTGCTCTGTAGTGCCCTTTCGTGCCCTGCTCCTCTGTCCCGTGCCTTCCCTCCACAGTATTTGCTACCTCTTGTTCATCGGAATAGCTTCTGAAAACAGTTTTTCCAAATTTCAACGTGTCCTATGGAATAGAACTCTGTTCCATTCCCTCTACTACTCGTAACTGCTCAGTGCCTCCCTGCTGGATACGGAGCACGTTAGAGGCTCCTCCTCAGGGCATTCAGAATTCTCCGGTCTTGCTCCAAAGGAGAATGAAGGCTCTCTTCATGCCAAAAGTGAACTACATGACATCGCCTGCACCTTCCATGAGCCTCTGTCCGCATCTGCTTCTTCCATCTGAAACATCTGACGTCTTTCCAGTTGGTGTTCACTGGCTCTTGGCCCAAATGTACAGATTGTCCTTCCTCAGGAAGAATTTTGCTTGATTAATGGTAATTAATAAGTGGGTGTTTCACGTGTCTGCCTGAAGCAATATAACCGGAATTTTTACTCATAACCTTTCTACCTAAGTAATACTGCTGTTTATTTTTTTTTTCTTTAAGATTTTATTTATTCATTTGACAGACAGAGATCACAAGTAGGCAGAGAGGCAGGCAGAGAGAAGGGAGGAAGCAGGCTCCCTGCTGAGCAGTGAGCGCCATGCGGGACTCGATCCCAGGACCCCAAGATCATGACCTGAGCCGAAGGCAGAGGCTTAACCCACTGAGCCACCCAGGCACCAGTGATACTGCTGTTTAAAACATTACTGGAGGTTAAGAATGAAGGGAAAGCTATTTTCCTTACTCTTTCCTTGAAAGTGAGAAAATTTACTTATGAAGCTGAGTCAGTTTTTGGTATGGACTATCCAGGGCAAGCTGTGCATCTACACCGAGGGTGTGGCTGAGGACTTGATCATACAGCTAGACCGACTAAACCTTGATTTTCTTTTTAAACGAGGAACTAATGGGGGTGAGCAAATGACCCTAATTCAGATACACCCCTCCTATGACAACCTTTTCACCTGTCAAAGACGCCATGCTCTCTTTATCAAGAAACTTTTCTTGATACCCAACAGAAGGACTCCATTTGGGGGGATTCCTGGAGCCTCTATCGCATCCACACACTTTTATCCCTGTTACACCCCAGGGGCTATGCCAGGTGCTGGGGTTGTCAAAATGCAGAGAGACAATCTGTGATTGCAGGGCTTCTGCTGCCCGACAGAGGAGGGAAACTGTTCTGCTACACACCGTAATACAGGTTCTTCTCTAGACTATTTTCCTTGTGTAAAATACACATGCAGGGCCACAGAAGAGGAAAAGAGCGAGGATTTAAGAATCCAAAGGTCAGGGGGTTCCTTCCAGGGCAGGAAGGTTCTCCCCTGGGCTCTGGGGGAGGAGGTATAGGAAAGGAGGAAGCTATGGTTATGTTGCCCCAAGAAGCTGGAGCACCGTAGCTGGGAGAAGGGCAAGTGGTAGGGGATGAGATTGGAAGTGTAGCTTGGGACCAGAAAAGAATGGGCTTAAACATCAGGCCAAAGCGTTTGGACTTTACCTGCTATTTAAAGGAAAGACATAGGAGGTATTGTAAATATCAAAGTAAAATGATTAGATTTTCTAATCCCGTGGATTAGAAAAATAATATTGTTAGTACAACAAATGGTAGATTGGTGGGAAAGATGGAAACTGGAGATGCAGATGAGGTGAACTTTCTGAACGGACCCAAAGGTACCTTGTATTTCTTGTAAGACATTTGGGGCTTTATTTTCTATAATTACAACTCTTTGTGCCTACACCTTGACTATTAATAATGCTTCCTGAAGTTGGGCTTTGAGCAGGGTTTTGTGAAGGACCAAATGGGTTTAACAACAGCGACTCTTATCTGAGACACTCATGAATTCTGGAAAGTTTCATTTATAACACAAACTACTCCATAGTCTGCTTTCTCTAATTCTTTCCAGGTGTTAAAGGAGAGAGGGCATTAGCAAGCATTAAAACACATTGACCATGTGTATATTTAAAAATCATAATGGTCGGGGTGCCTGGGTGGCTCAGTGGTTAAAGCCTCTGCCTTCGGCTCAGGTCATGATCCCAGGGTCCTGGGATCGAGCCTCCTCCTCTCTCTTTCTGCCTGCCTCTCTGCCTACTTGTGGTCTGTCTTTCAAATAAATAAAAATCTTTAAAAAAAAAATCATAATGGTCATCGTTCGTTGGTACCATTTTGACTTCATACCATGCTGTAGGTGCTATACCATGCATACATATTACCTCATTTAATATTTTCGGCACGTGATATTAGACCCATTTTATGGATACGCTGAGGCTCGGGCACTTGAACTTGCCAGGATCACATAATGAGTGACAGTCATCCTGGTCTTTTTCTGTACCTTGAGCTTGTTCCTTCATCAGACAAAGAAACTTCCTTTTGCAGTTACCTCTCCCTGGAAAGTTCTTCTCCCAGACATTTACAGAACTGACCTCTTCAGCTCTTAGCTTAAATGTTGCCTCCTCAAAGAAGCCTTCATCAACCATCCTATCTAATGCTGCTCGTTTCTCTACTTCCTTCACAGCATTTTGTTACCTGAAATCATTTACTTGTTTCTTTCCTGTCCCCTGGGCTTGAGTCTAAATTTCGTGAGATCAAGTGTTTTGAACCTCTCACACAAGTTTGATTTATATAATCACAGCATTTTAGAACAGTTTCTAGAACTTAATACACATTCAGCAAATATTTAGTCAAGGGCTGGGTGAATGAATAAATAAATGTCCCCAGAGCCCACACTTGTTCTCCAGTCCCATCCTCTAGATGTTTCCTTGTGACTGCCTAGCACACTGGAGAAGAACTGGCTGACCATACAACCTGTCAAACTATGTATCTGGGACCCAGACTGATTAGCTTTTAAAAGCCAAATATTTACTCACCAAAAACACAACCCACAGGTCACTCTCTTTCTCATCAGTTAATATCACTCGGTGGCATCCAAGCTTACAGCTCATATGGAGTATCTACAACTTAGGGTTAGTTCAGAAGACAACTTGTCTGAGTAACTGTTTGTAGAGCTTTACCTTTTCTTACTGCATTCCTCTTGGCAATTTTTTGTAGGAGAATATTGGAATTCACAGAAATGCGGCATTGGTCCTGGCAATTTTTTTTTAAACAGCACCAGCCATGTAGAAATTCACGATCTTTCTAATAAATTTGTGAATTCTTATGATCTCCACACACAAAATAACCGTCCTCAGAGGGCAAATTCTCTCATTCTTCCCTCCAACTACATTTTTCTTTTGTGATTTCAGATTGGGCTTTTTAGAAGTGTGATTTTTGCTTTGTCTTAGTGGCATCTGAGCCGGCTTTGTCACTAGCGTGTTAACCTCTTCTTTCCCCACTCTCCCATATCTGAGAATAGCTTGCTAAATTAACCCTAAGTTAGGGTGGCCCACGGAGGAATTTTAAGTACATTTCTCGGTGTTCTGTGAAGTTACGTGATCTTAGCTCAGTTAATTAACTTTGTTAAAATTGTATGTGGGGGGTTGTATGATTCAGCCACAGAAGGCACAAAACAAATTGAAAGGGACCTGCCCTTTACCTTGATCCTTACCTTCTCCAAAAACCATGGTGTAAGGCCAATGAACAGAATAATGGTTGACGAGCAAAATTTTAAGGCATTCTAAATATCACTGGTTGGTTTAATAAAATTAATTAGCCTGCCACGGAGAAAATTTACTAGCGTGCTGGTTAATTTCACAATGTAAAGTCAGAGAAGGGAGGTAGGGTTGAGAGAACAAACCTTATTAGTTTTGAATAATTATTTAAAGATGTGGAGCTGCCTATTTCAAACACTTTGATTGCCAAATCCATTAGGGCTTTACAGTCTCAATGTTTGTATCCCAGTATATATGGGAAGGAATCTCCCTAGGTGAAATCATAATCATATTAATGAACAGCTAAATGACCTAAAGATACCGAACAACGAGTAGAATCCTAATAAAACCATGAGCATGAGAACTTGCCTTAAGACTAACTCAAGGGAGGTTTCCATAATCTTAATTTGCCATTGATGCAATTATTGCCTTTTCTTGTCTTTTTAATCCAAACAAGATGTTTGCAGTGGCCATGGAAAGGTGCCTAAAATCACATGCCTGAATTCGTTTAATTTGCCAACGTTGTCTTTTTTCTCTCTTCCTGGTAATGGGCAAGAGTCAGTTCTGGTGCATTAGGTACTAAATCTCCTCAATTACTAGCCGGGAAGAAAGATTTAAAATTGTGCTTCAAACCTACAAACTGATTTAGTTTTAAAGCACCAACCCTTCTCTTGTGGAGCCTAAATTGAACTGCAGAGAGGATCCAGAAGTTGAGGAGTTAAACCAGGCACGGCCAAGGCTCAGGCCAGTGATAGGAACCGTTTTGGTTTCTTTCATCAGATCCCTCCTGGTGCAAAAGGAAAGAGAGAGAGAAAGAAAGAGAGAGAGAGAGAGAGAGGAAGAAAGAAAGGGAGGAAGAAGAGAAAGAAAGAAAGGGAGGGAGCAAGGAAGAAAGGAAAGAAAAACACAACTTATATAAGGAAGCACAGTGCTCTGCTGCCTGGAAGCTAGACGTGGAGTGTGGCTAGCTCATTAGTGTGGGGGAGTATAATCAAACCTCTTCTCTCCCCCCCCCCTCTTTCTTTTTGGGTCCTTGGCAGCCATTTTCAATGTGGATGACTCTGTGGTTGATCTGGAGACCTTGGCAGCTTTATATGAAAATGTGAGTATCAAAGACATACAGAGGCAGAGTTTTCAGATTTTCATGTCTTCAATAATGAATAAAAATGTTAAGGTCTAAAAAATGGTTATATGTGACTCCTTCTACCCTCCTGCCCTTCCCCGTCCCCAGATCACTAAACCATCTATGCTCTTTGGCCGTGAGGATTTTAACATAGCAAGGGAGAAATTCAGGCATAGTTTCTATAAATGTACACTCAAACAAGAACAGACGTGAGCAAAGCACTGGGTTCCGACCCCACTGTGGTATCTGGGTTAGCAGCTCTCTTGCACACCTGCGTGGGGGGTGGTTCAAGGTGGAGACCCCTTCTAGGCCATGGAACCCAGCCCTGGAGTGAGCGAAGCTAAGCTACCGGCTTACTGTTGGGGCACACCACTGTCTTCCTCTGAGGAATGGGAATACTAATACCACCTTGGATGACTCCTTTTGGATCAGATGAGCTAATGACACTGAATGTGGGAAGTAGTAGAAGATGGTGGGTGTGTGCTTTGCGTTCAGAGTCAGACAATTTTAGATTTGAGGTTCCACTCTGTTATTGACTCTGAGTAACGTTGGAACCAATTCAGTTCCTTCAGCCTGTTTGATCATCAGTACAATGGGCATGATAAAGGGCTCTATCTGATTTTGTATTAAAACAGAATTTGATATAGGTAACAATAACAATATGTTTGAAAATACACAGCACTGGACACATATGTGCTCTTTAAATTTAGGATATATGTGGAATAACCAGCAGAATTGGGAGGCTTTCTTGAGAGGAACACACAGGAGAGTTAGAATTCCCATGGTCGTTAACATTTCTGATTCGTTGACTCTGCTAGAATTTGAAAAGAGTGAACCAGATTCTCTTTATTGAAGTAATGATATTTCCCCGGGAAGCTGCCTGGAGCTCTATAGTATTTTCCAGTCACCAAGTTTAAAAAAAGATTCATTTCAATGTTATGTCTCCTGGGACCTTATGTCCCTTATAGAAAATTCCCAGAGGGCAGTAATTCAACCTGCGATTGCCAGTTCCCTAAACATTTTCACATCCTTTATATCTATCAGGAGCTGTTTAGTACAACTGGATGGGAACTTCTCACGTCCCATCAGCAGGGCTTTTGTTAATAGGAAGGTGAAACAAATACCAGGCTACTGGGAGCTAATAGTGCATTTGTGGTATACCTGGGGGGCAACATGGTGTTATGGGGGAAAGAGAGACTCTGAGTCAGGCCCTTTATCCAGTACATGGTCTGAGCCTTGGTAGAATTATATGAAAAACAAAGATACAGTAATTGGTATTAAAGGACTCTGTAAAAGGCAGAGTGCCTTCTAGATGCTTCTTGCTGCTGCCATGAGCTCAGGACTGGGCACGTGGGCAGTACTCATTAGCTCACAGCAGAGGAGAGCTGCCTGAAGTGGATCGCTGGATAAATTGAGAAAATAACGTAACTAAATGCCAAAAGGAGCAGCTGAGATGAGTGTTAACAAAATTCAGAGAAAGAGAAGGTGGAGACTAGAAATGAAAAAGTCAGGAGCATACGTAAGTTGGGAGGGCTGTTCTAAGGGTCAGGAAACAAATGCTGAGGACAACTGACTGCTAACCTGCTTACAGGGGAAGAGAGAGGGGATTCAGTGGCAATCCAGCATCCTGGCTTCCAGGACACCCTGCGGTCTCCTGGTATGGCCGTTGGCTTTGACCAGTGATTCTCTGGTGGTAGCATGCGTCAGAATCCCCTGGGGGTCCTCCTCCCCACCACCACCGCCCCCCCCCCCCAGCTTCTTAGGACCCGGAGAGAGCCAATCATTTGCATTTCTAACTAGAAGCAGAACTAGATGCCAATGCTGCTGGTCCAGAGACCACACTTGGTCTCATTAGACTGCTTTAGACTGCTAAATTGTTCATTTTTTCTGTGCTTTGTTTGATTCCTCCTTCAACCCAGAGAGCCCAAGAGGATGAACTGGTTAAAATAAGGAAGTACTACGAGACATCCAAAGAAGAAGAACTGAAGCTGCTGGACAAGCCTGAGCAGTAAGGACGCTTGAACTCTTTGCTGTTAAGCCCAAAGGACAAGTGCGATCTCTGTCCCCCTGCCTCCCCACTCAGAGTAATTGCACCTACACCGTGCAGTGAGCAGAGTCATAGGGCCGTCATCCCCGTGACCCACTTCATGCAGCAGAATGACCTGACTGCCGGGAAACGCAGCCGGGGGATTTGTGCTGCTGGATCTAAGATGTCTCAACCCCTCTCCCCACCCCTCATGGTTCCCCTTTCTTGTTCTAGCAGCTTGTTAATTCCTCCTAGACTAAACATTCTGGCCAAAAGGGTAGCTGAGGAAGGAAGAAGGCATTGCTCTGTTTAAGGTTCTGTGGATGTAGTTAAAAAAAGATGATGGCAGACTCACAGAATCCAAGTTGATTTTCCTAAATGCTGTATCCAGTAAACACGGCCTGAACGTGCCAGCTTTCCCTCACATCCCTCCACCTGCTCTGCCCAATGGACAGGGGACCTTTTCCTACTCTTGGCATCTGCTCGTTTTTCTCTCTATTCACCATCTAGTGTTGTTTGCTCTCCAGTTGGGGCTGTTAAGCCACAGCCTTTGAAAGCCTAGACCTCTGATAAGGAATGGAGTGGCTCTTGCCTTGGCTGGGCTCTTGGGGTCTGCACACCACAGATAAGTATATGGGACTCTGAGTTCCTGGACCCCACCTACCTTTTCATGGCACAAGATTGAGGATGTAGAATGGGTCCAGAGTGGACAGAAGAATCCTTTGCCTGTCACCCCCTTGAATGCTTCATTAGTGTCCAATTCAGGCCACTCCCCTCAGCCTGGAGATGAGGCAGGGGATAGAAAACACAGCAGAAGCTAAGCAATAATGTTTAGGGCAACAAGTGAGCCCTAGAGACATCTAAGTTTCTGTGGCTCATATTAACCCTTCCATGGCTTGCCCTTGGGTCCACTAGAATGCCCCACAGCCCTTGGATTGCCTGGAGAAAATGACTAGGTGGGGGATTTCTAGGTTTACTCGGTTACTGGCAAGCCTCTGGGATCATTTTGGGAATCTTCGATGAATTGTTCTCACACGGAAGAGAGGCCAGTCTCTACCCCACTCTCTGGCCACTCTAGAAGCCACTCTCTACCCCACCCCCACCCTGCCTCAAGTTAGTTCATGAAGCCTAAAAATATTGGGAATCAGCGCAAAGGGTGTTCTGCTGCCATTCTGGCCCATCACTTTGAGCTACACTCCCTACCAACTCCTGCCCCTGACCAATCCTGTGGTCCACTCCCAGGTCCTGTTTCCTAATAATAAATTAATTCCCACTAAGGTGCTAACGATGGAACGTGAAGTGACTCATAATGGGATACTTAGACACTGACAAGGCCATGAGGAATATTTGAAGACTTAGTCAGCATGGGTTGCTATAACAAAGTACCCTAAGCTGGGTGACTTAGAAACAACAGAAATTTATTTCTTGTAGTTCTGCAGTTCGGAAGTCTGAGATTCGGGTGCCATTCCAGTTGGTTTTTGGTGAGAACCCTCTTCCAGACAGACTGCCAACTTTTCTCAGTGTCCTCCCATGACAGAAAGCAAAGAGAAGGAAGCAAGCTCTGGTGTCTCTTCTCCTAAGGTTACTAATTTCACCCATGAGGGCTCAACGCTCATGACTTAAGTGCCTCCCAAAGGCCCTGTCTCCTTAAACCATCACATTGAGGGTTAAGATATCAACATATAAATTTGGGGGGGAACATAAACACTCAGCCCTTAACAGGGCCAATAGGACATATCAAGCATTTGGGCAGCACCAACTGTGTCACACTGAGCAGTGATCTCTCAGCCTAGAGTTCCCATACTTTTCACGTAAAGCATCATAGAGTATTTTAGGCTTTGTTGGAAGTACTTAAACCATAGACAATATGTAAACAAATGGGCATGACTCTATCAGTAGAATTTTATTTAGGGACACTGAAATTTGAATGTTACATTATTTGTGTAGAAGTCAAAAAAATGTTATCTTTATCTCGATTCTTTTTCATCCAGTTTAAAAATATAAAAGCCATTCTTGTTGGTGGGCCATACAAAAACAAGTGATAAACTGAATTTGGCCCATGGGCTATACTTTGCCAACTCCTGCTCCATGCTCTGGGAGGAGCTGACCCAGAGAAGAGTGGGTTTCTGCTAAGGGAAGGGTTCCCCTTTTCCTTTCCTTTCCCTCCCCTTCCTACTGTCTTTCTAGCATTATTTTTGGAGATTAATTGCCAGGGCACAGAATAGCAGTGGCAGGTAATTAACAGATAAATTTACAAATCCTGCTTTCTCTGCTGATGATCTGGATAAGAGAGCATCTTCCAAGTTTGTACATGGTCATGGCAGCGGCTCCCCAGAGATGCTAAGCTAAGATGATGTGCTCAGGCTCAGTTGCACAGAGGTCGGGGCTTCAAGCCTGAGTGAATTTCACCCTCGCTCTTGACCTCCTGCATCGGGCGGCATTTGTTTGATGTTAGCTAGAGTCCAATTTCCTGGCAACTTGCTTGCCATCAGCTCCAAGTTAGTTGACTATAAGCATGTTTTACATACTGGAAAATATGAATCATTTATAGTTTCAACACTGCGATTGCCTAAGATCCCTGTGATGCCCAGTCCTATAAATCATAGCATGGAGAGGGTGGTCTCCTCACTCACCTCATCGGCTCTCTTGCAGCCCAGTGCCAGACTGAGAATGCCATTTCCCATAGAAGGGTCACCTGCTCGGGCCTGAGCTGTCTGAGAGCCACCCCTTCCAAGGATAGCCCTCAACTGTTGGCATTCTGCCTTGGGATGGTGGTAAGGGGAGGGAAGGAGAGACTCTATCGGGTTTGATTAGGCCAAGCACCTGTTTTCTGTGGCCAGGAAGGAGGACACCAGGTCCGGCCTACTGGGATGCTCTGCTAGGGTCCCCGGTTACCTCACGAAGCAAACAGGAAGCGACTTGGTATACTGTTAGTGTACTCCTTGTGGAAGAACAGAATACATGATGCTGGGTGCCCAGCCCTTGTTCACACACACCTGAGATGGTACCATGTGGGGGTCTAGGGGATGATAACCTAAATGTGAGTCCCTTAAAACAATGGGACATGTTGCCTCATTCCACCTGTCAGCTGAGTCTGGCGCCGCAGACGGGGAACCCGTGCAATGTCATGGGCCGAGCCTGTCTCCTAAAGACAGACTGGAGGGGCAGCCCTTCCTGGGAAAGTATGCCTACCCTGGGGAAGAATGGGAAGATCCCCAATCTGTGGCTTCTTTGAGCTTGTTTGGTCCTCTTTGTAACTGGCCTTAGGATATAAAGTTAGACCAGTCCAAAAGGAAATCAACCTCTACGTTTTCCTAAGTATCAAGGCCCCATGTCCAAGACCCATACTTGGGGCTTTGTGCTAGCGTTCTTATCCCTGCTCTTATGGGGAGAGTAGAAATCGCAGCTGAGGGGATCAGATACTTACCAGACACTCCGAGCCTTTGGGGCTCCTTTATACTTTAGGTACTCTTCTAGATAAACAGGAAAGGAGCTATGGTACCTTCCCTCAAGCCTTTGCTTGGCTGTTTTGGGATGGAAAGTAACAAAAAATCATAGTTTTTCTAAATGTGTGTCTCCAGTAAATCTTATCTTCACATCCTACCAGATGTCCAAGCCCCAAACCCGCAAGTCTTCCTGGACAGTTCTCAGCATTCCTCGGGGTCGGTCAGTTACTCTGGTTCTTGCCGCCGGAATAGCTCTCTCATGCCCTAGCCCCTCTGCACTCACCCCTGGCCTGCCCTCTTAGAACACCACAGCTGCGGTCTAGACGGTCTTCAGCCTCAACTCCACTGCCCCCTCCCACTAACGAGCCAAGCCACTGCTGTGCCGCTTTTTAAAACTAAAGGCCCAAAGTATCACTTACTTCTCTGTTCAGAACCCTTTGTTCATTCGGGAAAAGTTGAAACTCTTGATTTTAGAACACAAAGCCCCATTTTAGCATCTGAGTTCTAGTTGTCTTGCCCCCAAAACACCATTCATCCCGTCTGGGCCCCCCACAACTGTTGCTCCCGTGTGTCCCGCACCAGCACCCAAGGGCTCCAGGGAACCTTAGCTGACATGGTCCGTCCCGGGCTCTGACTTGGAAGCCCTGCAGATGGCTTTCATAGGCCCCATCAGTGATGATCCTTACCACACTCTGTGGTAATCTGTGACTTATTTTTCAGGATATCAAGAAGGAATGGTGTGTAAGTTAAATTCTGTTCTCAGGTCTTAGCATGGTGCCTGACACACCACAGAAGCTTAATGCATGTCTACAGGACTGACTAACATTCTTGGGGACTGACTGCCTGGTATGAATTTCTGGTGACACATTCCCTACATCTTTATCCAGAAAGTAGTGTAAAATTCTGGAACTTGCCTTCCTCCTCTAGCTCTGGGTATGTGTTTCAGACCCTTCTTCCTGCACAGACCTCTGGATCTTTAAGGGTCTTTGAGAAACCTCTTAGTCCAATTCCTAATCCCAGTAAAGCTTGATCCCAGAGAACCATGTGGTTCTTTTTGACTCTTTCCTGGGTACCATTAAGTTGGTGAGACCATGGCCACGTCTTCTTATATGGGCCCTACACCTCCTTTTCTTGAGACTAGTTTTAAGTCATCGTTCATCCAGCATTTCATCTTTTTCACCTATGTCCTTGCTGGTGAACTGAGGCGTCGATCTGCGTCTTCTCTCACACTGTGGTCTCCATAAACGCTTCACTCACTGTGTTTATTTAAACTACAAAGTGCACATACTCTGCAGATCTCGGTCCTACTTGGGGAAGAGTGTCTGGCAGTCACTGTTGGAAGAGGAGAAAGGCAGGTCGTGACCCCTGAGGTAGCTCTTAGCATTACCTGAATAAATACAGCTTCCTACCACACCCCTCAGAACCCAATGCCGCCAGTCCCACAAGATTTCACTACTTACATTTATGAAACCTGGTGATACCCCTGATTTTTTTTTAAAAGATTTTATTTATTTATTTGACAGACAGAGATCACAAGTAGGCAGAGAGGCAGGCAGAGAGAGAGGAGGGAGCAGGCTTGATCATGTGGGGCTTGATCCCAGGACCCTGGGATCATGACCTGAGCCAAAGGCAGAGGCTTTAACTCACTGAGCCACCCAGGCACCCCATATACCCCTGATTTTGATCACAAACGAATGAGTGGTTTAATACTAATCTGAAAGAAGCATTTTACATATAAGGTATAATTTTTAATCCTGTCCTTACTCATAATTCTTTGGGTTTCCATATTTTTATCCCATCACATGGTTTTCATAATAATCAGAGTTACAGAACTTTGAAGCAAAGTTTTATGGGCGTTCCTTGCTTTACCTTAGTGTCATGAGAAAAAAAAAAAAAGAAGAAGAAGAAGAAGAAGAATGGGGCACCTGGCTGGCTCAGTCATTAAAGCAGGTGACTGTTGATCTCAGGTTCTTGAGTTCAAGCCCCACATTGGACACAGTGCTTAATTTTTAAAAAGGTGGCATTGGGGGGTTGTGGAGAGGAAAGAAAAGAAAAAAGATTATGACCTGGATCCTGGATGTAAGATAAGTTTTTTTTTTTTAAAACAGCTGATAATTAGAATCTTACTAAAACCCAAGTCTCCCTTAAAAAAAGCAAAGTAAAAGAGGCACAGAGTATAAGCTAAGGAAATCCTTTGGGTCTGGAAAGAAGAAGGGGGAAGCTTTCCTCCTATGGAAAACATTCTTGGTGAGAGATTGCAAAATGTCAAAGTAATGACGTTATGCGTTGACCAAGACTTTCAGAAATATCAGGTAATCATCATTTCAGCCCCAGAATGAATTTAATAGCTGTTAGTGGATTCTCTCCTTCCCTGAATTCATGCCCAACTCTTTCCACCGTTTTAGTGTGTTTTAGTTTATGCCCCCTCTTCTGGAGGTTGGCCTGGAGAGCATGTAGCTCTTCCAACTTAATTTTGCAAAGGGCACCAGTGCCCAGCTGCTCAGACAGTGAGCTTCTGTGTGTAGATTAGTACTCACCTTTAGCTTTAAAAAATCTGTCTTACCATAGTTTTTAAGATTGATGTCCACTTCATGAGTACCTGCTTTGTTCCACGTACCAAGCTGTGAACTCTGTCTGCCTAGGTAAGCTGATGTGGGAAAGTAAACAAATTATCTGTAGAATAGTGCCTCTATAGACCATTATCTAATCCAGTGTGCAAGAAATAGTTGCCTCTCATTTCAGGTAGAGACATTTTGTCATTTTTCTACAGACTTTCGCCTTCAGCCTTCACTTGAATTTGCCTGTGCAAAATAGACTCTTAGAGAATGCTGCATGATAAAGGGCATTCATTATGTGTTTTCATACGCTAAAAAGTAATGCTTTTTATTTTAATCTCCTATTTGCACAGCAGGAGATAACTCCTTGTGGTTCCATATTACTGCACTTCCTGCTCCTAAAGTAATTTATACACCATACATTTATACACCATCCTAGAAACCGATCTGAGAAATGGCTCCATTGTCAATAATAGAACGCATACCTACTTGGAGTTCCTCAAGTGTGCCTCTTGGATACATTTTATAATTGTTAAATTGTTATCGTAAAATAAGGAATCTTTTTCAGCTATGGTGGATGTTTTTCAGCTCTTTTTTTTTTTTTCTTTGTATAAGCAGCTAGATGATTCATTGTTCATTTCTGCAGATTTTTACATGAGTTAGCCCAGATCCCAAATTTTGCTGAACGGGCCCAGTGCATAATCTTCAGATCTGTCTTTTCGGAGAGTATCACCTCCTTGCACCGAAAGGTAGAGATCGTCACAAGAGCTTCTAAGGTATGTTTGCTGTCTAATTTAAAAGGCTAGCTGTGCCCTAATTGAGGGTAAAGGAGGAAGTAGGGAGTGGGAGGATCAACTAGACCCTTTGTAGAAAACCTTTGGACTTAAGATCCTGTTTTTTTAAGTATAGCTGTGGTGATTATCATTAAGTGTGAGTATGTGTGTGAGTGCAGGTGAATGAGTGGGGAAGAGAGAGAGAAAGTCAGATGCAGGCTGATGGGGAGAAGGAGGAAAAAAATGACACTTCTACAGATGTCTTCTTAGATATTCCGGACACTTTCTATAGTACATACTGGCCACTTAACACCAACCCAGCTAGTGTAGTTTATCTGCTGCTCAACCGGCTGGGTTGCAAGAAATGTTGTGTTAGACCCATGCACCTGATCATCTGAAAGGTATCTACAGAGTGAAATAAAGATTCTAGAGACTTGATAAGTGAAACAAATGATTACGATAATGGGTGGCAGGCAAGTACATTTTTGTTGGCTTTACCACACTGGCATTCCTTGTAAATTCTAATACCTGTTTTTTCTCACAGTGACCCATGTCCTTAAGAATGTGGTGATCCTCTCTACATACTGTAGTATTTAATTCTTACCTGAAACCATGATTCTTTTCCTTCCAAAATATAAAAGATTTCAATAAAGAAAGTATAAATACTTCCCAGGTATAATGTACACCCTCTAATAACACCCTAAAAGGTCTGAAGAGAGGTTGGCCTAGAGCTGCATTTGCCTTTTCTTCTTTACCCTAAAATAAAAGAAAATAAAGTCAACTCAGACTCTAGAGAAGTATCAATTTTAAAAATTTGCACTTTGAGAGAAAAAACAGGAAAGTAAATGGGATAAGGAGGTGAAGAAAACCCTAAGCAGATTTAAATTGTCAAAAGTAATAGACATATCAACAAATACTTAATAAACATAACCTGTGGCCTTGAAATACATTATCATAGTTCACCTCCGAGGAGTATACCCAAGGATAAAGAAAATAAACTTGCTTTTAAACCTATCCTACATTTAACTGTACTGTTTATATAGATACATTGTCCAAAAACATGTCCTCAAATGATATTAAACTAACCCTTTCTGCTTAGAAGTCACCAGATGTAAAGTCTGACTATAGCAACTCTTTCTGAAATACACAAATATTTTAAAATAAATATTTGGAAAATGAAACCGGCTGAAGTAAAAATACAAATACTCATATTTAATCCACAATATTAAGACAGGCACAGTTCATAATTCATTGAAAGGCTAGAAAATGATGACTGATTAGTGTATTTTTTTCAGACTCTTAAATGTCTTAATAAAGTGTATTTTCCATTTCACCAGCTGCCAAGGCAGTTGGCACCATGCCAGCAAACAGCCTGATGGGTGCTCAGTAAATATTTGTTGTTGAATGAACATAGGCGCCTTTGAAGTTCAACTCCCTAATAATTGGTGTTTGCCATCACAGGGCTTGCTGCACATGAAGAGTGTGAAGGATATTTTAGCTCTCATTCTGGCTTTTGGAAATTATATGAATGGAGGAAATAGGACTCGGGGACAAGCAGATGGATATAGCTTAGAAATTCTACCCAAACTCAAGGACGTCAAAAGTCGGGTATTTATTTTTCATAGCTAGATTCCATGATTTGCCATTTTGTTCCTTCTCTACCTGTAATTTAAAAAAAAAAAATTCTTGGTTGCTCCATTCATCTCCTTTCTCGCTCTAACAATACATGTTTTTTTCTTTGCTTTCTTTTGACTCTTGACTAGAGAGAGGTTTTTCATGTTTGATCTTATTGAGATGACAAAATCCCCAATATTGGTTTGCACTAAAAGAACACAATTGCATGTTGAACTGTAATGAGCAAAGAAAACAGATAGCACAGCAGTAGCAGTCAGAGCACAAGTCTTGAATTTGTTTGAATTTAGGGTTGGCTACTTGTAATTTACTCATTCTTGAGTCAGGCGCAATGTTGCATCACCAGTAGACCTGAGCATTTGAGTTATTCTTTTGCCCGCAACAATTGGGCTGGGGGTCTACTGTCAAACTCTCTGAGCCTGATTATCATTTGGCTCCACACCCCTGCAGAGCTCCCTCTTTAGAAACAACCAGCCCATATCTGGGAGTCCCAGGGGGAGCAGGGGGAGTGAAGGGAGGGGAAACACACAGGCAAATTAGAATTAGACCCATGTGAACAAGACACAAAGGCTGCCTTGTGGGAGGGCCTGCTTGCCCCTGGCCTCCTAGGGTCATAAAGTGGCATGGCGTTCCTTTTAAGCTGTCCTGATTGTTTTTCACGCCATTAAGAACACACATTTTTTTGAAAAGTGGGAAGGGAGGGATGGTTTTCTGTTCTAGTCCCCGGTTCCCTTTGGCGCTCCCCCACGCCCTCCTGTCTTGGCTTTCTGCCAGAAAATAATGGGACAGTGTGTGTATTTGTTTGTTTGTTTTAGCCATTATCTCAGAGGTCTTGTGGATTATCTGTTTGGGGTTTTCTTTCCCCACAAAGAATCGTGGAGTGTCATTTCTTTGTATAGATGCCATTAAAAAAAAAGAAAGAAAGAAAGAAAGAAAATGATGGGACAAAGAGAGGAGAAAGGAAGACCGTGCCAGTCACAAACAGAAATCAGGACCGGGTATCACAGATTAAAAGTATTAGGGTCACAAACTGAGATTTCGGTCCTCAACTATATACTATGGCAGTCTCATGTGAATGATTTTCATTTAAGCTTCTCTTTTAAACCTAGGATAATGGGATTAATCTGGTGGACTATGTCGTGAAATATTACCTGCGTTACTATGATCAGGTAAGAAATGGCATTCTGTGGAAAACTACACTAATGGGATTTCAACTCTTACACATTGTTGGCATTCAGAAATTGGATGATGGATGGATGGATGGATTTCAAGTCCAACACAGAATCTGAGAGCTCTCCGGCCTCCTTGGTTTACAGATGGGAACGCTGAAGCCAAGAAAGTTTAGTTGACGTTTGGAAAGAGAAGCATTATTCATTGCCTCTCAGTCTGCTGCCTCCTAATCCGCTATATAATGCAGTTTTAGAGAGACCCCCGGTGATCTGGGCCTTCCGGCCAGTTCGTGAGGGTCTCCATGTAATCTATATCCATTCGGTAATTGTTTCTATCTGAAACTAGTTCTGGGCTCCAGACCAAAATTGAGAAATTTAAGAGGCAGTAATGCCCCATACCTTATCAGTCGTGGTCATCTGTGAACAAGTTGAAGAAGTGGGATTTGAAATCCGTCCTCTCTGCTTCCATTACACGAGCCATGAGAAATAAAAATTTCAGTGGGAATCCACCTGAGCACAATTTTCTAAGTTCTGTTCCTTCTCATTAAATTGAGAACAAGGAGTCCTAACTTTGCGAAGAAAGAGGTACTGTGGTAAGGTGTTGGGAAACCTAGCAGTCAGCAAGCACAACGGGGGAAAGTCTCAGGAAAACTGTCATCGACACTCCTGCTTAGCTATCCACACAAGCAGGGCTTTTCCTAGGCACCAAGGGAAGAAAAGTAAAGGTTCCAGCACTGTGTTTTCCAAAGGCCTATAATTCCCCCCGGAAGACAAGAGAAACACTGATGAAGTCTACCACCCTGCCTCCTCCCCTCCTCATCGAACCCTTCTCAGTGCACCTGCAATGAATCATCTCCCACCCCGCTGCTCCTGAAACTTCTCCTGTTTCTGCCGAGGACATTATCATTTGGGTCATTCAGGCATGAAGCTCGTGCTCCTCTCTGGTTCCTCTCTGTCCTTCAACTAAATTGTTTCTCGTGTTTCTTTCCTGGTTTTCATCCCTGTGCCCCCACTTACCAGGCCTTAAGGTAACTCACCTAGAGGATTCCTGTTGCTTCCCAGCTGGTGTCCCCAGCTCTCATCCCTCACTCCCTCCCCCTCCAGTCCATCCCACACCTGAGGGATGTGGGAGGCCCCACCAGTTTTTAGAGCTGTGGTCGTATTGTATCACTTTTTTAATACAAAAATAGAAATGCCCCCCCATTTTCAAAAAGTGAATTAAGACTCTACCCAGTTGAATTCCAGTCTTTTACAACCATGCTTTTATGACCTTCCCCCTACACACACTGTGTGATCCAACTCAAGACCCTATGTTTTTCAAACACACCCTATGGTTTTCTCACTGATGTGTTTTTACATCCGATGTTCTCTCTAACTGGACCTATCGTTCTAGTAGCCTTTTTTTTTTTTAATTTTTAAGTTTTTCTTACCATATAATGTATTATTAGCCCCAGGGATACAGGTCTGTGAATCGCCAGGTTTACCCCCTTCACAGCCCTCACCATAGCCCATACCTTCCCCAGTGTCCATAACCCCACCACCCTCTCCCTACCCCCTCCCCCATCACTAGCCTTTTTATAGATCTTTTGTTTTCCGTTATGAATACTCTCTTAAAATAATACATTAAAAGGCCTTTTGGGGAAAAGCTCCCAGTAGCAGCATACATATTTGCAACATAATAGGCAACATGCTTTTCAGAATCAACAGGGAAAGGACAACTGGTCTCCTTTCATTTAAAAAAAAAGAAAAAGTGACACAAGAGACCGCAGGTAATTTACCAAAACAACAGCAATGACAGCAGCAGCAACAACAACAAAAAACCAAATAGAAGGCATAAATTGCCAACTAGGTTTATAAAGTTGGCAATATAAATGGGTCAGACCTTTCTCCGGACTATCACAAATGGCTGACTGAGTTATTCTCGGTTTAAGGTCTCTAGGTATAATAGGACCCATATCTTGCCTGCTCTTGACTCACCAAATTGTGTTCTATAAAGGACACTTTCAAAAAAATTCACAGGGAGGTGTCATGTGCTTGCCAAGCTGTCTCCCAAGGGTGCGGTGCCTGTTTATACGGGACACCCTTTCCTCATCCATGCAAATGTGCTGTCTGGATGAGCAAGACTTTGACCTCTCTAGATCAGAAGCCCTAGATATATGTATAATCTTTCTAGGAACTTTTATCCTAAAGAAGTAAATAAGGATATGCCTCACCATTTTCCTTAAAATCATTTGTAATAACAAGTATAGCAAAATTTTTGGTAGCTGTCCAAAGGTAGAGACTAGGGTCAAATGAATCATGCTAGAGTTCTGAAATGGAATAATATCCTGCCATGGAAAGGAGAAAATTTAGTGACATTGAAAAATACTTGAGCTTCTTTTATATTGCAAATGTGTGCTTAAAATAACATATAATATAATTTCAAATATATAAACATACATAAACATGCAGAAAAAACCTGGAATATCAGATATATGTAAAAATGTTTATTTCTGGGTGGTAGGAATGGAAGAGATTTTTGCTTTCTTCTGTCTTTCAATTAGACTTAATGAGCCTGAGTCACTTCGTAAAAGGGGAAAAAAGATAAAACAAAAAGTAGCACAATTGTACATGGCCCTTCTTCCATGAAGTCTTTGTTTACTTCCTCATCTCGTGCTCGTTTGAAGCCTGGGAACACTTGTGTTGAGCCTCTGTCATGACATGTCTTATTCTGTCTTACATGTGGATATCAGTGAGCAATTACCTGTTAGCTTTGCCTTGCTCCTTGAGGTCCAGAACTCATCATTGTCTGTTTTGAGGCGTCTGTAATTTAGGTGTCTGACAAAGACTTACTAGGTTGAATCTACCGTAAGTATCTACAAGAGTGCAGTGAGTGGCCTCTATAGATAACTGGGAGCAAAGAGGTGAGAGCTTTTTTCTAGTAGAGTGGGGCAGGCATGTTGAAGCTTCGGGTGATATGCAGATACCCGAAGTTCTGACAGCAGGTACCAGTATGACAGAAGAATTACCCTGAAGAATCTCAAGAGGTCACATTTCTAGTCTAGGGTTAACGTAAGCAGATGTACCTTGTAGTTCCTGCCTCAACCGAGTCCCATGAATTGTGTCAGAGGACTGAAATTTACCAACGAAATGTGGCTCTCGAAGAGAGCTGAATGCAGTCAAATCAACTTCACTGAGGAAAATCTCACAGTAAGAATCCTTTCAAACCAGGGATGGCCCAGTTGGGGAAATATCAGAAGTCAACGTTTATGTGGTGTTCTTCCGGTTATTCACCATGCAAAAATTCATTCCACTCAGCCAGAGTATAGAATTATGTGATTTATTAAGCTCTCCCCCCCCCGTAGGAGCATAAGTGATGATTTTTGTGGTTAGTGGTAATGAGCAATTAGCTGAAGAAAGGTGATTCCTGCTCCAAGCCTCCTTCCACGCGAGCTGGATTTGGGTCTAAGTCTGTGAAGTTTACAGAAATCCATCCAAAGCCATGTCTTTTGAACTCTAATTGGGCAGCTGTCTCAAGAGCTGTAGCCAGGCTCATTTGCTCAGCAGCACTTTCTCATTTTCTAGCTTAGAAAAGATAAGAAAAGGAAAGGAAAGGAAAGAAAAGAAAAAAGAAAAGAGACGGGAAAAAAAGGAAAAGAAAAGAAAATCAAAGCCAGGGCATGATTCTGATAAAGTTTTGGAAAACAGTAGGAGGTAATATAGATGAGTTCTTGCAGTGTAGGTTGCCATGGAATTCTGTGGCAAGCATGTTAGCTGATGATCCGTCTTGGCCCTCAGACTATAGTACAGCTTCCATTGTTTTGAAGGAAGTAAAATAATCGTAGGGAGCTAGGGGGCAAGTACACTGATCGTGTAAAAGGTTTTACTGAAATGAGGGGAATCACCTTTCCTTAGCATTTCCAGTGAAGCTAAAGATCTTCAAGGAAGGGGGACGGGTTGTGAGCATTCCTGAAACCACAAGAAAGTAGGACATTGAGGTAGATGGCTCTTGTTCAAGGTACACACTTTCCAGAATGGCCTCCTGTGGGCTCTATGCAAGGGTGCTGAAGAGAGTTTGATATGCCAGACGCCGTGTGCCGTCCCAAGAACAGGACACATTTCCTGCCTTCACGGTGTTTATAGTCTAGCAGAGGAAACACATAAGTTAACGTGGCAATTTTGAAACGAGCGTTGGTGAGTGCTGTCATAACGGTACGCACCAGGGGCTCTCGGAAACACCCACGTGCTGGGGGGCTAGGGGCGATCTTTGAGATCTGTCCCAAGACCTGATCTTCAAATGCTATGAACAAAGGAGGCAGGAAGAGTTCGTGTAGAAGAGTTAGAAAGGGGTGGTTTCATAGACAAAAGTCCAGATGCAAGAGGTTGTGGCCTGTTCTGTTCCTTTATGAACGCTTAGGGGAGGGAAGTGGAGATAGGGGAAGATGGACGAAGTCTGGGGTTGTAGACAGAGGCCAGATCACAAAGTGCCTTATAAAGTAGTTTCAGAGTTTGGAATAAGTCCTAATGGCAGGAAAGATGGAATGTGATGGAAAGCTGGCAAAGTAGCCTGTGTGGAGAGAGGAAGAACTGAAGACTGCCTGAGATTCACAAGAGGCAGAGCTTATGGTAAACAACTAGGGGAGAAAGCAGGCTGGACTGGAAAAGGTATTTGAGACCCAGCTTATCTTTCAGTGTGCCTGAAGCTTGTGTCCTGCAAGTGATTTCCCAGCTTAGATCCTCTAGTAGGCATGATCGGGGAGCTTGCCCAAAACTATGGCCAACCATGCCCTCAGCAAGTGTCTATTTAGAGAAGCCAAACAGCATTTGGAAAATCTTTACAAACATGGGAAGAATGTGCTAGCACAAACCCTCCTCGGGAGCTCTCAGCTGCAGGGGCAGGTAGGTTACAGCAGAAGCGAGGGTGATTCTTCTGTTGCAATGCTGTCTTGTCCAGAACCTTCCGAGTCACACCCATTGGCACACCCCAAAGATGAGTTGGCTAATTGCTACCATGTGAGACTCAACAGGGACTTGAAATTTAAGTACTTTCATGTGTTCCCCCTGTGACTTTTTCCATGAGAGGAGAGTGTCCAAGATCGGGACATACCTGACAGTTTTCTCTTTGATTCATGAGGCAAAATAAAATGAAAGCCCTGCCAGAGCCAGAGCCAACCTCAGTGGCAGGAAGACCAAAGTGCCACTGTAGAAGACACAAAAGCATTTCAGAATAGCCAGTCCAAATTTAGGAATAGAAGAGGAGTGCTTCTCTGATTCACATTTGCACATCCAATGAAAGATGCTTTGGAATTTCAATTGAAAGTGACAATAGGGAAATATAATGTACTTTTGTTAACCATGTCTTTTAGGAAGCAGGAACCGAAAAGAGTATTTTCCCTCTGCCTGAACCACAAGATTTCTTTCTGGCTTCCCAAGTCAAGTTTGAAGGACCTCATAAAAGATTTGAGAAAACTGAAGAGACAACTAGAAGGTAACAGGAACTGTTCTGTTATTATGATAATAGCTAAGTTTTGCTTTTTGTTTTTTTTTTTTTAAATGATTGAAGAGGATTATTTATGTCTGGTTCATGGAATGGAATTGGCGCGGAGCTCAGTTATGGTACACCGCAGCCCTCGTGAAACTTTCCATGTCTTCTGCTCTATGTGGAGACACTGTATTTGCATATCCTCTTCTTTTATTAGTGTTAATCTGTGCTTTTTATAGCTCCATCTTTTACGTCTACATTTTCCAACATATAACAGATGTCATCTTAATAATCATAGCAGCAGGCCTTCGTTGACTGCTTACTGTTGTATCATATAGTGACGCCAACCACCCCAATAAGCAGGAACTATACCAACTCCATTTTGCCAATGAGAAAAATGAGGTTTAGAGAAGTTAGGTTCTCACAGCCAATGAGAGCCCTGTTTACTGGGCTCTCATCAGGCCTATCTGGATGAGAACTCATGCCCTTTCTAAGCTAGTCGACTGTGCTGCCTTATACTTATCCCCCACATGCACACACATACTTACACACGCACACACGCACACCCCCACGTACTTGGTTTATGTACAGGAATCTAAAGAAGATGGCAGGACCCACCATAAGCATTCAATTTTAGTTGAATTTCCATTTTTAATTATTCACAACAAAAATGCTGACAGCTCTTTTGGCTTTTTTTAAAAGGTAAAACTATGTCTCTCTTGAGCAGGAATTTTCCTTTGGCATTGCTCGCGTCTTGTGTTTTCACTGTGGAGACATCTCCTTATCCAAGTATATAAATACTTGCATTGGACCTTGTGTAACTCCAACTGCCGAGCTCCATGGAGGATTTAGGGAGCGTGTTAATGTGGAAATGGAGCACAGAGTGCCAAAAGGAGAGCTTGAGGAAATGAAGAGCTTGAACCAGGAATCTTTTTACACTAAGACATAAAATAAACATTTTTAAAATGTTTATTGTGAAAGAGTGCTCAGAAACCCAAGTCTTAGAAGCAGAACAGCCTAGAAAGGGAAGCAAAGTGGGACAGATCTCCTGGTGGCAGGGAGAGCCATTTAGTTTTACTCTGGGCATAAAACTTGCTTAAATAAGGAGAGCGGTTACAAGTGAATATTTCTACCTTGTAAATTATTTTTAAAGGAACATGTGGATTTTTTTTTTCCTCTCCTGTTGATGTGGTGAAGAGCATGCATTCAACCATGTGGACACTGCATTTAGAATGTGATATATGAACCTGTCTGTGGTTATTCTTTTCCCTCTCCTAACACACCGACGGTTTTAACCTTGTCTAAGACCAGGGGCTTGATTCTTATTGTAATAAAACCGTGTGAGCCATCCTGGGGCAGTTTTTCCTGTCGCTCTCCAATGGCAGAATTAGCACCCCGGCTGGTCTTCCGTCTGGCTGCAAGGTTCGCCCTGACCAAGAAGAGCCCGGCTTGTTTACAACGTGGCTGTGGCTGTCGCTGAGTACAAATCCCCTCTGGCCTCCTGGACCTGTGCCCTCCTGCGGCGTTTTCTGAGCAGAAACCTGATGCACGTGTGATCTTTCCTCTTCTCCTGCCGTCCTTCCAGGGGCTGCCTCTCTCAGGCATCCCGACTGGGCCACCTCCCTTTGACGTCTGGAAGTGTTTGATGATTCCTAACCAAGATAAGAATGAATTGGGAGGCCAGTGGAGAGGCAGGTGTTCCCACCAAGGTTCCTCCCTTTGGTGCACCTTGTCTTCTGCAAGGGGATCTCAGGTGCCACTCCACATCTCTCAGTGCTCCACTGACCCTTGTCCCGTTGTCAGGAATTGCAAGAACTTCTGAAGTTGGAAGATCTTTCTTAAAATGAGGGAAAACCAAATGTTGCCTCAGTTGTTTTTCGCTTTTGGCTTGGACTACACCAAAAGATGTGAGGCATCACCAGGCAAGAGGGAGAAGTAGGACTCCACCCCCCCCCCACCACCACCACATTGGATGTTTAAACAAAAATACCCTGCTAATCTTTAGAGATGCCAGTGTTTTTAACACATGAAAGGTACCTAGTAAATATTTAAAGAAAATACAGACCGTTGGTTCTCTAATGAATTTCTTTTTCTTCTAAATGCCATCTGGCAAGATGGCCAGAGTCGTGGCGGTCCGTTTCATCTCACTTCCCATTCAGGTTCCACGTCCTTTTCCATAAGGCCTTGGTGTGAGCCTAGATTGAATGTTTAATTGAAGAGGACATAATTTTCACACATACAGCAAAGATTTGATGAGGCTTTGAGGTTTATTGTAGCCATTAAAATGTCGTGGCTGCTGGCAAAACCCCAGAAAATGTCTAAAGCTAAACCAGATGTGATTAGCAAATTTCAAGACGTCTCAGGCCCCCTTTCTCCAGGCAGGCACAGCCCTTGAGAAGAAAACTGGTCTGAACCACACCTTAGCAACAGAGTGTGAATTAAATCAGAGTTTGTTGGCTGTATAAATGTCACTGATACACATGGACGTGGCCAGAGAGCATCTTTCATAGAAACAAGAACTTTGCAGGGCACTTTTACGTAGGCAAACAGAGCAGGTCATTGATAATAATAGTATCAGCTATAGTTCATCCAATGCAACTATTATCTATCAGATGTTTTACATCATCATCTCTTTTAATCTTTGCAATGACCCTCTGAAGCAGATATCAATCTCTCACAAGAGGAGGAAACTGAAGTTCTAGTGCTCACATAATTTGCAAAGTTCCAGGTGGTGACCTAGCCACATTTTGATGCTAAGTAGGACTCTAAGGTATGCACGTGGGATGCATCCTGCCTGTGACCCAGAGCTCTCCATACCTCTGTACCTCCAAAACAGAAAGTTAGGTGTTCAAGGCATAAAGGCAAGGCATAAATCCTCAGGAAGGTACCAGGGACAGAAAGAGAGTTCCTAAGTGCACACATATGCACACGTGCGTGCTCACACACACACACACACACACACACACACACACATACATCCTTAGAGCCACATGTGTAGACCCTCAGATCAAAGGGAGATAAGAGAAGAATTTACTTCAGGCTGGGAGAGACGGGTCTACGTGAAGTGTCACATAGACACACAAAAGTGAGCAAAGTTGTTGTGTCGGGTTAAGATGGTATCAGATGGTGGGTTTTGGTATCAGATGATGTACTCTTTACCGGTTTGGTGGAAGCGAGGTCTTGTCAGGTAATAAAACCATAAAGAGGGTTAAATGAAACAATTACAATGCCTGTGTTAGAGGAGGTAATGAGTGCACGGTCGGTTAGTAAAGAAAACTTGAGCAAAGCTGATTAGGGGTATGTACTTTTTCCTGGAAAATGCACACCTTGTCGAATTCAGCCCCAGGTCACTGGGGAGGCTGCTGGATGAGTTTGTGGAGAATCTGATTCCTACTTGTGCTCTCTTCTCTATCTTGTGGAGACAGAACCATATTCGTGGTGCTTGGGAACATATTCCATATCTTGTTTACTGTTCTATATCCCTTAGTGAGATAATAATTTTCACTCCCCTGGTACCATGATAAATAATAATTAGGAAAAATACCAAATGACAGGAAGAGTTTTTCTGTTTCTTATTCATTGACCTTGTTTGCTGGCCAGAACCCTCAAGGTATTTTTACCAACCCATATGTGGTTGGCAGAATAATGGCTCCCAAAAATGTCCAGACCCTAATCCCTGAAATCTATTACCTTACACGGCAAAAGGGAACTTTGCCAATATAGAGATGGGGAGATTATCTTGGACTATCCAAGCGGGTCTAATCTAATCACATGGATCTTTAAAATGAATCTTTAAAAACTGAGAATTTTCCTTGTCCGTGGCCAGCGGGAGATAGTACAGCAGAACAATCAGGGAGCGTGCGATGTTGTTGGCTTTGCAGAAGGAGGAAGCGGGCAGTGGACCAGGGAGTGTGGGGAACCTCTAAAACTGGAAAAGGCAAGGAGCAGATTTTCCCCTGGAGCCCCCAGCAGGGAACACAGCCCTGTCAACACACCTTGATCTCAGCCCAGCAGACCCACATTAGACTTCTAACCCACAGAACTACAAGGTAATACCTTCGTGGTGTTCGAAGCCACTTAAGTTTGCGATGATTTGTTAGAGTGGCAATAAGAACAAATGTACTGTGCATTGTATCCTTCCTGATGGTGTCAGTTACACCAGGGACACACACACACACACACACACACCATTGCTGAGGTCATAAGATGTACAATTTCTCAAGTAGGGGCGCATCCCAGTACGGCATGAGATGTGAATTGGTGCTTTCTGACAAGGAGCCTATGGCCAAATAAACCTAGAGCTGCTCTTGACCAGAGTGATGTCCCACAGATGCACAGTGACTCTGAGCTTATTTAAAGGCTCTGGAAAGTTCTGAGGTGAAAACAAACAGAGGAACTAAACCCAAAATGGTTCAACCCTGTTCAAAGCATGTCTCCACTTAAAACCTAAAACACTGATTTTCCTTTAGTATTCTTTCACTGACTACTTAGTAATGTGTTGCAGAACATGCAGTCTGCAAGATACATTTAAGAAGGGGTGTTAGAATTAATATCATATTTTTAATATAAAGAAAGCCATTGTTGGTTCAGTGATCGCTATAGGCTAACAAGAGGAGGAGCTGCGGTGCACAGTTTCGACCTATGCCCTTTGGTATTGCTCTTCGTTATCCTGGCTACCCTGTCCCCCCGAATCTGTTCTCCATGGAAACAATTCAAATGGGCCAGGCACCTGATGCCACTAGGCATCCAATGTCTTGATGCCTGGAAGCCAAAACGAATAACCTTAGTGTCATCCACAATTACCCTGGCATCCCCAACCCCAAATCCATATGGAATTGATATGATCCTCTGGTAGTATTTTATTATAAAAACTTCATTGTGGCTATGGAAGTAGGAAAGCCAAATTAATTTTTGGTTGCTGGAAAATGAGGCAGGAACTCTTCAGATAGCTGTTGGGAAGTCAGCATGTTCCGAAGAGCTGAAGAAAAAAAACGAAATCACTCTTATTAGCTAACAGTAGTTACTCAGTAGCCGCTGTTATTAAAAGTAAGCTATTCCATCAACTAGCTATATACTTACTCTTGCTTTGAAAATGATGCTTTATTAGCCCTGACATCCCATAAATAAATTGGGAACATGTAATTGGTAGTTAGCCCTCGGTGTAAGATATTCAAACTTGTTTGAGAATGTTGGCTGAGATGCAAGTGTGTGTGTACGTGTGTGTATTTTAAGATAGCTCTCATGATGTCCTTTTCTCTAAATATTTAAGAATATGTATTTGAACATGTCCTTTCTTTTGAACCACTTGGAAATATTTGGCAGTACAGCAGTTTAGGAAAGGCAAGAGTCTCTGTTGACATTTTGATATCTGTTATCACTCTATAAATGTTTATCCTACAAATATTTATCCTACAATGTTAGCTTTTTTTTAAGCTTTCTCTAAATGAGATGCTTTGTGAAATGCATATCCCGGGCATTCAGTAACAGTTAAAAATCTTCATTCTGAGTTTGAATCATAGTAGTATCCCCTAACTAACTTTACATTAAAGTACATCTATCACATCTTTAAGCATTTTTAATCCCGATGTCCTTACTCTGATGGAGTGGACAAATTAGCTCATAGCCATCTCGATGAACCTCTGTTTTGTACAACGCTAGGAACTGAAAATTCTACCTCAAAATATGAAGTACAGGAGAAAATGAATTCATACGGACATGAAAGTCACAGTTCAATAAAGAGTGGGGCTTTTTGTTGTAGGCATTTGTTGCTGTTTGTAGATTGTTCTATCTAGAGTCAGTATGTCTTCCAGACATAGAAAGTAAATCAGATTCTTTCATTTAGCTCCAATCCTCTGAAAGGCCCACCCCAAAATTAATACGCATGTATATAAGAGTCATACTGTCGGGGTGCCTGGATGGCTCAGTGGGTTAAAGCCTCTCCCTTTGGCTCAGGTCATGATCCCAGGGTCCTGGGATCGAGCCCCACATCGGGCTCTCTGCTCAGCGAAAAGCCTGCTTCCCTCTCTCTCTGCCTGCTTCTCTGCCTACTTGTGATCTCTGTCTGTCAAATATAAATAAAATCTTAAAAAAAAAAAAAAGAGTCATACTGTCAATACCAGTATAATCATACAAAAGAGGACTTGGGGAGGGAACCACACACCTCTACACATAAAAGCAGGCAATGAGAATGTTTTTACCTGGTAGTTTCTCATGGCCCTGGGCAGAGCCTGAGGTAGAGGCAATCATTTAGCAGTTTGGATAAATACATGACATTTTTACAATTAAAACGAGATTTTAAAATGTAAGTTATTGTCAACTTTTAGTTATAGGTAGGTAGATTAGTAAGGTTAAGGATTAGCCATAGCTTTTTCTTTTAAAGTGAATATATTCTCTCTAATCATCAGTGAATCAGCTGTATTATTTACATGCTGGGAAACCTTTCCTGTTTGAAACTACATGGTAAGCAATAGACTACCTATTGTTTCTCCTGCGAGGTGGAAAACAGTCCTCTTCTAGCTCACTTATTATAATGAGCATATTAGCTCTTGGGGCAAATATGTTGATGAGCTAGTATTTGTGCGGTGCTGGAAGGTGAGGTGTGTGAGGCTGGTTTTGAGACTCGGAGCCCTGATGGCTTCAGGAAGAGAAACTGCCTGCAGGTGAGCTGGCGTCCCCAGTAATGGAGTGAGAGGTAGCAGAAGGGCTAATCAGCAGAACCGCCCTTTCTCTTGTCCTTGACCAAGGCCTTTTATTTTTCACATTTGGATGTGGGACGGTGTGGAGTGTCCTTTCCTCCTCTTAATACTGTAGTTAATCAAGATTTGGCTGTGAAAATTAAGGAGAAATGCTAATAACTGGTGTTTGCATTATTGGAGACATTGGAAGGATCCTGTCCTGAAGCCACTGTCCAGTCCAGTTCTTCAGTGCAAGTTTCAGTCACCACCATCCTCTCTGACTTTCATCTTTCTCCCAAGCATGTTGGCTTCTCCTCTGTCAGGAATCTACATTATCTGTCCACTGCTTGGATGAAAGTAGAGCCTTTGGCACACTAAGTCAGTTAGTCTTATTGAGCCCAAAACAGAATTTTAGAAAAATAATTGCCTATGGAGCTTATCCCAGGAATCAAAGAAGATGACTTAAAGAAGCTCTGTGAGGATTATTCCTTTGAATTTACAATAGACACAGTGTGGCTGTGTCTATTATAGGGGACTATCATGGCTACAGTTCTGCCCCTAGTGCAGGTGATATGGGGGTATCCTGAGAGTTGCCAGATTGATTAAATAAAATGTGGGAGGCCCAGTTACATCCAAATTTCAGATTAAAAAGTTTTGTGTTTTGTTTTTTGTTTTTGTCTTTTTGGTTTTGGGTTTGTTTTTTTTTTTTTGTTTTTTGTTTTGTTTTTTTTTTTTTTTTGCAGGAGTCTGTCTCAAATATTGCACAGGATACACTTAGATTTAAAAAAAAAAATTCCTTGTTTATACCAAATTTAACTTGGTGCCCTTTTATATGTCTATGGAAAGTTTAAAAGCAATTAAAAGTTAGTTCCCTTTTTATTACTGTTACGTACCTGCAATACTAAACAATCTCAGGGATAAAATTTTCCCTCCAAAGGTGGACAGTGGACGCAGGCACGGTATGTTCCAAGGTACAGGGCATATCCATTTCCACCATCACTAGTGGCTACAGTTGCTGATTTAATGAGCACTTGTGAATACCTGAAAATTTGCTTGCATCATTTCTGTTTCTTAAAACTACTTCCAAGTAAGTACTACTTGCATGTTAACCATAAGGAAGTCGAAGCCACTTTCCTGCTAATGATCAGAAGCGGGTTTATCTGATTACAAAGCTCATATTCTTTGCACTAGACCATGCTTTATCCTTTGACTGTAGACTCACCTCTCAGGCATGAACGATATGATCTAGAACAAGAAATCTTAAAGAGTAAGCCCCACTTATTTTTCTAGTTCATCTTCTAAAGGTATTACATGTACTAATTGGATTGGCTGTAGGCTTTTTTGGTCTCTACGCACAACTACTCCACTAAGCTACAGGTCGCAACCTCTGTCCTCTTACCACATCCCTATGAGTTTCCTTTAGTCTCTCCAACACACTCTCTCTGTCTCAGTCTTTCTCTGAAAATTGCCTAGACCACGTTCTATTCCTTTATGACTCAGAAGGTAAGCACCGTGGTCTGATGTAGGTAGTCATATAAATAGCAATGGCCACCCAAGACACCCTGCATGGGTTTGATGCCTTGGTTATCTCTTCATTTGCAGAAATTACATGTAATGTGGTTCTGGTATAGATGAGAAATTAATGGAACTTCCCAGGACCTGTCAAGTCACACAGCAGAGCAGACTGTTGCTTCTGTGTCTGGACTAGCCCTGACAGTGCAGAATAAATGATTTGTATGAAGTAGCTCTCCCTTTGCAAGAGTATAAGTGTTCTTTAAGACAGAAGGAGAAAAAATAAGACAAAAACTAGATCTTGCCATGAGAATGAATGTTCTTTTTTGTTTTTGCTTTCTTTGTGTGTGTTTTTTTGTTTTGTTTGGGCTTGTTTTAATTTTTTTTTTTTTTTTAAGAGAGGGAAGGGAGAGAGGGACAGGGGAGAGAGGCAGAGAGAGAATCTTAAGCAGGCTCCATGCCCAGTGCAGAACTTGACATGGCCTGAGGTCATGACCTGAGCCAAAATCAAGAATCAGACACCCAACTGACTGAGCCACCCAGGCACCCATGATTGTTTTCTTTAATTACTCATTGAGTGTGGTCCATAAGCAGGATGGCTGGGGTGAGGGGAGGAAGAAGACTTCCAAAGACTTTTGGAGGACATCTGAGAAAGATGGTCCTTTGAATGCTTGTTTGGATTGAACCCTCAGTTAGGATTTCAGTTCCTCCTGAAAACTATTTTAAAGGTAGTAAAGAGAATTCTTTGAAAGCATAAAGTTAAGAGCACAGAATGAAAGAGGAAAATAGAACTGCAAAATTTCAGAAGCTTAAGAAATATATGGACAAGTAGTAAATGAATCCACCAAACAACACGGTGGAATTCTAATCCAGGCGTGGAGAAAGGTGAGAAGCGATGTGATTTTTACCACACGATTCATACATACCACAAATTCATATGTAAATTCATATATATACACACATAAACATTCATACATAGTCAGGTGTTGATAAACCAACGAAATCATTCAAGAAAATTTCTCAAAATGATAGACACAGTTTTCTAATTTTAAAAGGACCAAAGAGGGGTACCTGGGTTACTCAAGTCAGTTAAGTGACTGCCTTTGGCTCAGGTTCTGATCTTGGGGCCCTGGGATTGATCCCCATATTGGGCTCCCTGCTTAGTAGGGAGTCTCCTTCTCTCTGCCTCCCCCTCCTCTCCCCGTTCATGCCGCTCTCTCTCCAATAAATAAAATCTTTTAAAAAATAAGTAAAAGGCCCAAAGAGATTCTAGCACAGTGGAATAAAATAGATCCATACCATTGTTAGAGCATTTCAGAATACTCAGAAAAGAAATGTTTATATGCCTCTAGAAGGAGACGGGGTAGAGGGACCAGATGTGGGAAGAAATTAACCAGAATCAGGAAGCAGAATGGCTTCCGAGTGTCCAATAGCCTCACTAGAAGCTAGAAATGGATTAGAATTCTAAAGGAAAAGTATTCCCAATCCAGAATTTTATATTCACCAAATTGTCAATCAAATATGAAGGCAAATGAAAAGTGTTCTTAAACATGTAAGTTATCAAAAAACTTATCTCCCATGCAACCATCTTCAGGATGCTACTAGAGAATGTGCTTTTTCATGAAATGAGAAGACAAAGGTGACGGGAAATTACAGATCCAGTGGAGAAGGGAGGTGAAGAGATACTCCAGCGCAGACAGCCTAGGATGATAGCCAGGCCCAGAGAGCAAACAGTCCAGACTGGATTAGCTCAAAAGAATCATGGAGAAGATCCCTGAGGGATATGCAGTTCATGTGTCTGATGTATCCTGAATGTTCTGACAAGAGTTCCATGACTAGTGACAAGTTTGGAGTTCATTTAGTGACAAGCACATAGAAAACAGGAAATTAGGAAAAAAAATATATTACAAGGGTGAGAGTGAGGGAGTTTGAGGAGAATGTTTGGGAAAGGCACATTAGAATTTATGAATCAGCTGGGACTGGGAGCTGGTTCTTGTAAAATCATCCTGGTGTTCATGCAGGAGGCTAGTGTGGTCAAACCATGGTGTGCTCTACTGGGAGGGGGCTCGTGTGTGGTGGGTGGGAAGAAAGGGAAGGGAACTACATCATCTATACTGCAGAAGGAAGAAAAAAGTGAAAAGTGCCGGTAGGAGCTTGTTAGAGATGTGCAGTTAAGCACTGAGATAATCAGGACCAATTGGCACAAGTGGCTGTCTCCGGGGGGGGGAAGAACTGGGTGAAATTTGTGGATGGAAGTAGGGAACTGCTTTTCCTGGAGCACATAGAATACACCGGTTCCTTGAATCAGCACAGGTGTAACTTTATTAAATATGCCACAGCACCACATCAAAGCATTTGTAAGTTCTCGGGGGCAGACGCTGGCTTGTGGAAAGTAGTCCTAGCTTGGGATTCGGGAGACGCGGTTCGAAGGTTTAGTTCTGTGTCTTACAAACCATGGGAGAAATCATTACAACTCTGACGGGTCTCATAAGCTCTGTGAGCCTCAGCCGAAACACTGCAGCTGATCATCCTGGCTTGCCCCACTCTGGGATCCTGGAAGGGTCAGAGGAGCAGATGTCGGAGAAAGTCCTTCGGGAAGTGTGGGAGGTTTTCTTTAAACTCATTCAGAAGCCATGCAATTCTCAGTTTGCTCAACGCATCTTGGTGTGCCCAAGAAGGGGGGGGGACGCATCAGCCATTAGGACTGTGTGGCTCATTTATCACCTTTAAGGAAGCTCCAGAAGACATGACTTGAATGATTATTGACCATGCCTAATTTATTAGCTCTTTCCTCCTTCGCGGCCCATTTGTCCGAGGCAGGAGATTTGCTAAACCTGGACTCTGAAAGGGGGCTGGATGCATTCGCCCGAGCCCTGACCATGTTGCCATGGTGTTAAAAATATTTAGTTTTGCAAGCAAAGTTTTAGAAATAATAAAAGAAAAACTTTGATATGACTTATTTTTGTAAAGCGATTTCAACAAAACAGACGCAAGGGACTGGGGTAAGTACTTCAGGAAGGCGGTGTGTGTAAAATGTTGATCAGTGTGGTGACTTCTGATGCAAAGCATTCAATTAAGTGGAGCGTGGTGGGTAAAGGTCACCCATTTCCCAAACGGAATGCCTTCAAAGACAAGTCGGACAGAAAGGGGAGAGGAGACGGAAACTGAAACCTGATTCATTTGTTTAATTAATGGAAAAGAAGTTTCTGTTTTCCTTTGAAGCTGCGGTTGTGACATCTCTAGGTGGGAAGGATGACTTATGTCCCGCCAGGGTCCTCCTCTCAGCTCTCCCTCTGCTTCTACCCTTTATTTATAAATCAACACAGTTAATAGAATTTATTTTGTTTCTCTTTTCTCTGACAAGAAACATAAAACACTGAAGTAAAAGCTACTGTCATGGAACAGTCTCGAGTCACAAGCCCTGAGTTCAGATCCTTGCTCCACAAGCCCTGTGATCCTTGGCTTGTCACGTCATCCCTCCACATCTCTGTGTCCTCAGGTAGAAAGGCAGGTATCACTGTCTGTCTTACTGATAGTTTGAGAGGAGGGGCCAGGGCTATATGAAGGAGATCCCTTCACAGAAATATCAGCAAAATGCGGGGTGCCTGGGGAGCTCAGTCAGTTAAGCATCTGCCTTAAGCTTAGGTCATGATCTCTGGGTCCTGGGATCGAGCCCCCAGTGGAGCTGCTTGGGCACCTGGCTCGGCGGGGAATCTGCTTGTCCCTCTTTCTCTGCCCCCTTCCCGCCCCTCCCGTCTCCCTCCATCTCCTCCCTCTGCCCTCCTCCAGCCCCCTCCACCCCCGTGTCCTCTCTCTCTCTCCCACAAATAAATAAATACAATCTTTAACAAAACAAAACAATCAGCACAATGTATAATATTTTCCCCTGATTCCCTTTATGCCCTCATTTCTGCTATCTAGTCCAAGAGCAAATCCTGTTGATTCTTTCTCCAAGACAGGCCTTGCATCCATTCAGTGCTCTCCCTATCCGTGGCAAATTTCCAGTCCAGACCAGCCCCTTCTCTCACAGGGGCCCCTGCTTCCACACTTGCCCTCCCTTTACTCCAGTCTCTGCTCATCAGACAAGTCAGGACGCTTTGTTTTGTATTCATACCTCCACCCTCAAAACCCATCACGTGCCTTCCACGTTTCTCCGTGGTGTGACCACTTCTACCTTTGCTATCTCATCTCATGCCACCCCCACCCAGTCCTGGCCACGAAACCCCAGCCTCGCAAGCCTGTGTGTTCCAACCCAATACACTTGTTTCTGCTTTGGGACCTTTGCAACGACTAGTCCCTCAGCCCAGAATGTCCTTATTTTAGATATTCCCATGCCTTAGGCCTTCCCTGTTCACCCAGACTATAGTGAATGTGGGGCTCGATCCCAGGACCCTGAGATCATGACCTGAGCCGAAGGCAGAGGTTTTAACCCACTGAGCCATCCAGGCGCCCCCCCAATGTGGATAGAGATCTAATGACCTTTTTAGTGTTTATACCTACTATGTCCATCAGTACCTGCCGCAGAGTTGAGTGGATGAATGAGGGAGAACTCACTGCTGTGAGAGGTAGTGGGTCCCTTCCCCTCTTCTGATTGGAAGATTGTGTTACAGTTAGTAACTAAGGGTAGGGTAAGTGCCATTACGGAGGGGGTATGTGCTAAATAATTTTTTTTAAGATTTTATTTATTTATTTGACAGAAAAAGAGAGTATAAGCAGAGGGAGCAGCAGGGAGAGGAAAGGAAAGGGAGAAGGAGGCTCCTACTGAGCAGAGACCCTGACACGGGGGTCAATCCCAGGATCATTACCTGAGCCAAAGGCAGATGCTTGAACGACTGAGCCACCCAGTGCTCCTGTGCTAGATGATTTTGACAACGAATTTCAACTCTAATTTCTTTTTTTTTTTTTAAAGATTTTATTTATTTCTTTGACAGACAGAGATCAGAAGTAGGCAGAGAGAGAGAGAAGAGGAAGCAGGCTCTCCGCGGAGCGGACAGCCTGATGTGGGGCTCGATCCCAGGACCCTGGGATCATGACCTGAGCCGAAGGCAGAGGCTTTAACCCACTGAGCCACCCAGGCGCCCCTCAACTCTAATTTCTAAGACAATTATTATTATGCTATTTCAGCGCCTTCTACAGTTCTCCTTATTCAGTATGAGTTACTGGTTTCTCCCCTAAACTTTGTTACTTGAACAGCTAAGAATCCCTGGAATTCTGGCCATTGACAGGATATAGGATATAAAGTCAACTGTAAAATTGTTTCAGGTTTAGCTCTCGGGTATTGTCTTTCTAAATGGCTCTCAAGGATCTGCTCTTGAATTAACCCATGCCTCAAAAATCCTGACATTGATACCACCCAGAAGTAATCATTATAGAATAGAACTCTTACCCAATATGGTTGGTTCATGAGAAAAGTTGGCCCAATTCAAGAATCCTAGAAAATGATACTTGGATCCTTTAATCTTCAACTTAAAACCAGTTAAATATAGCATCATTCCTACACCTTTTTAAGAATGAACTCTTTATTTTTAATTTGGAACCAACTTAGGTTCAGAAAAGTTGCAAGAATAGTATAGAACGCTCATAGAGCCCTTATCCAGTCTCCCGAGCATTGATTATTATGTTAACCACTTTTTGTTGTGATATATTCATCAAAACTAAGAAGCTGGCCCTGATACGTTTCAATTAACTAAATTCTAATATCTCTTTGGATTTCACCAGTTTTTTCCACTAGTGTCCACTTTCTGTTCCAGGTCCCAAACCCAAGTACCGCATGACACTGAGTTGCCATGTCTCCCTCATCTCCACTGTTCTCTCCGCAGCTACAGTTAACAACAGTACTTCAGCAGCTTCTACTTACATTTGTAGAAATAATGCTTTTTCACACTCATATTGTGACAGCATACCCTCAAGCAATTAGATTACATAATTACAGGGGCGCCTGGCTGGCTCAGTCGCGAAAGCAATGCAACTCTTGATCTGGTGGTTGGGAGTTCAAACCCCACATGGGGTATAGAGATTACTGAAAAATGGAATCTTTAAAAAAAATTTTTTTTCAACTGTGTAATTCAATAAAAAGAACAACTTGCATAAATAGGTTTGGAAAAAACACAATTGTTCTTGATCAAGTTTCTACTACATGGTTGGGAGAATTGCTCAGTAAAGCCAGAGAGTGACCTTTCACCTACAAGCTTTCAGCATGCTCTGGGAATCGGGCAGGAGGAATAGAAAGTAGCATTGATTTGGCAAGTCCATTAATAAAGTGCCTTTCACATTCCCATCTGAAGAGAAAAAAAATATATTGGTGTCGTTATAATGGTAATACCCCACCTATGTTCGTAGCTTCACCCTTTGAAGCCACTGGGGCAGGCCAACATAGCGGAGAAGATGGGTATCCAAGATAGGAAGCAGAATGGCCAGCATGGAGCCTGGGTCTTTTGATGACCAAGCCAGAGCTGATGCTACACTAACCATAACCTTGTGTCAGGTCAAAACATTGCTTCACAGAAAGAGATTTGTGGGTGGTTTTGTGAATATCAAAATATTTTTCTGCCCAAGTAAATTGTGTATCTTGGACCCTGTGGAAGATTCACAGTCCACAAATGGATTCTCTTCATGTCAGACAGCAAAATGAGTGAGGTTGGAGGGAGACCTCTTCAACCCCAGCAAAGGGGACTGGAGTTTTTGCCAAGGTCCTTATCTCTTCCAGATTTCTTCCCAGATTTCTTGGCCTTGACGCAGGTCTAAGAATGGAGAGAGGTTATGGACTGTGACTCTACTCTTTAGGTATCCATGGGGAGATCAGTGACCTGAGAGTCCGCAGCCCAGCTCTGAGTTTCCTCTGTGCCACTTAATAACATAAACCTCCCATGGGCTTCTGTTTCTCCATTTCAACTAAAAGGGTCCCCACTGGTGGCACTGGGTGATTTTCAGCTTTTATTGCCTTTTTCCTTAACATTCATGGGTACTTCACGTTGTCTCTGAAAATTCCCTGTAGGTTGTTGGGGTCAGAGGCTGGATAGCATAAGGCCAGCGGGTCTGACAGCCCTGGGTTCAGATTCTGACGCAGCCACAGTATCTGTGAAATTTTCCTCATCCTTAGCTAACAAAAGGGATAGTAGCAGGACTGAGCTCATAGAATTCTTGACTGAGCTCTTGAATGAAATGAGACACATAAAGCAGACAAGGGTCCAAGACACCTTTGGCCATTAGGGCCATTTGTTATCAATCATACACGTTGAGAACTTGACCTAATTTTCAAAGAATTATTGGGTACAGAGATAAAAAGCACTATGTCCAGCTCTGCATAAGACAACCAGGCACCATTAACCAGTGACTTCCTTGGTGCCAAAACTTACAGAAGGAGGAAAGCCCAGGGAAAATCTATAATGGCTGATGTGCTAAAACTGCTAATTTGATCTGGTTTTGTTGGTTTTGTTTTTTTTTTTTTTTTACAACATTTTTCTTGACTATTTTGATGAACTTTAAAAACACTGTTAAATTTCCAGGTATTTGGGGAAAAAGAAAAAAAAACCAACAACAAAAAAACCCCCAAACCCTCCAAAATATGAGGAGGGCCTTGTTTGACCTTTTCAATCAGTTCATTTGTTTAGCAAATATTTATTCAAAGCTCTGAGTTAGCTGCTAATTTTAAATAAACTTACTGAAATATCAAGTCATTTATAAACACGTTTTAAGAACAAGTGTTACCCTCATTTTCTGGAGGAGAAATGTATTCCTACTTAGTCTTCTGATTTCTCCTCTCTCAAGCACAGCCATCTGTCCCTCGGAACAGTGATTAGAACTTGTTGTCTGACAGGGATGGAGAAGGTGAGCAGAACTTGCCCTCCACCTGTCCTGTAGACTCACTAAAACATTTGTAAAACCCTTCCTGATTGTGATATCATTAAGACAACCAACGAATCTTTGCCACCTCCTATTCAAGGCCCGAGACCTCCAAGCTACAAATACCTCATTTGTTTTCTCATTCCAGGACTCCTCTTCTTCCTAACAGCCTCCCCCCGAAATTGAGTGATTTAAGCTGGGGCTTATTGTTAAACTGGCATATACCTTTAATATATTCTTTTTCCTCCTTGGAGCTATTATAAAGTAAATTGTGAATCACAGTCAATGGCATGTTGGAGTCAGTGACATGGAGTAAAACTAAAAAGGCAGCTAATCTACTAGGAGTAATTAAACAATTGAACACAGTCCCGTCACAAGCACCTGACTCATCTGGAGGACCCGGACAAATTCCTGGGGCTCCCCAGGCCAGCAGGAGGGGGGCTTCACGTAAGCCTCCCTTGCCTTTCCATGACATCAGGGCTGAAGGCGTAGGCTCACTGACGTGGGGGCTGAAGACTTCAGGGAGTTTTAGTAGGGATTTAGGAACCTGTTATGCCTAGGCTTTCCCAGGGGATACTGCTTTTTCCCTCAAGCTTTCTGCTGTCTCCTTTCCACACCCCGCCCCATTTCAGCCCTGCCCAGAATTTCCCCTTTTCCTCTAAGAGTCCCCATCCTTCCTGATGCACTCCAATGTACCCACATAACCTAGAACCAGCCTCCCTTCACAGACCTCACCAGCCCACCTTCTCTAACCCGCCAGACCCTGGGCTGCAGACTACCGGGGCTGCGGGACCCGTCACTTTCCCTGTGCCATAACTCAACAGAGAGGTAGGATCAATGACAGGTTTACAGGAGAGCAGGACTTTAAACAGCTGAGGTCAGTGTCTGGTGGCTTCCCGTTAATACCACTGACAGCATCCTGCCAGCCAGTCGCTCGGCCACTCTGTTACCCACTCTGAACTATTTCTGATTCTCAACTTTATTTTCAAACAATCCGAAGAAATCCCAACTCCCGGCAAACGGACAGTGCAGCCCTCTTTATGTGAAGCCTTGTTTATAGGCCACGGTTCTCCCGACAGATTTACAAGTGTCTGTGGAGTTTTAAAAGATGATTGCTTAACAGGCATTAAGTGAGACACATAGGACTGTGTAAATATTTTAGCTGGAAAAGGGGATTTTTTTTAAACGTCTGAGCCAAATATTGCATTAAATCTGAAAACAGTGGCAAACTGATTAGGGGTTGTTGCCAGCTTCGTGTTTTGCCAGTGATTCCTGTAGCCAAGAATAGATACCGGAATCCAACCGCCAGTTTAGGCTGTGTGTATTTTAAAATAACTTTCCATCCTTTACTTTCTTCTCCTTAGGCCTTTCCATCGTTTTTTCTTTTCTTGTTTTTTTTGTTTGTTTGTTTGTTTGTTTTGCTTTTTTTTTTAAATTTCTTCATGGCTTATCTAGATGTAAATACTCCACAGAGCAGAAAATTATGATTCATGCGACTAACCCATAGAGGCCAAGAAGGCAACGTGCGCCCGGGGATCAGAGACATTGCCAAAGCTTACAGCTGTCCTGGTAGAGCCATGTGGAAACAGGTTGCTTTCGGCTAATGGGGCTCATGTATCTTAGTCACTGGTCTCTTTGTAGCCCGAGATTGCCCTGCTGGGAGGAAATAGTCCTAAAATGAGCATTGTTCCCTCTTCCCCTTACAGATTTCCTTGAATCTGAAAGAGGCAGGCCTGTTGCCTTCAAGACTTATATGTATGAGAGAATCTGTCACTTAATTTTAGTAAAAAATACCATGTGATAAGCATTTGGCTCCAGAGGGGTTTTGTTTTGTTTTGTTTTGTTTTTTGTTTTTAATTTAAGCATGTCTACAGGGAAACCAGTTTGAGCAACGAGCAGTATGTATTGCTTGACCACAAATATAATTTCTGTGAGAATGAAGCACACTACCGATGGAGCTGATTCCACCAGCAACGTCTTAATTTTCACAAAAGACACTCCTTACTCAATACTCCGTCGGTTGTCTGAAAATGGAGGTTCTCTCTTTCCTCCACAAATGGCTTGGATTTTAGTCGTGTGTCCAGACCATTTGATATTGTTGCTTCACAGGTCTGAGCCTCTTAAAATAATGTGTTTGTAATTATTTAAATGTATATCTCAGAAGTCTGAGTGTTTAATGTAAAAAGGCCTGAAGACTCTCCCCCACCGCCATTCGGATAATTCCACTGGTGTTGGCAATAGTGTAATTTACATTCAAATTAAATGGCACACAGAGGGCTTGTCCAAAAGGCTGCTTTCGTGCGCAGGTCCCAAACCTCACCTCATGTTGTGGTTAATCCCAGAATATTTTATATCAGGGTTTGTGTGTCACCAATTATTGTCACCTTTGAGTAAACTCCCTCAAAGCATGGATGGTCATCTCAGTGTTTCCCATTGTCGAGTGTAATTGCTTCATATGCAGGGACCACAGCCTCTGTCTTACAATGACGGGCACAATTGTGGCTTACCTCTGCAAAATGGGATTTTTTATTTTCAAAAATTCAAATTTTTTATTTTCAAAAATTTCCCTCCTTCATCTTTCCCATTTTGGTATCATCTGTGTTGTACCAAAAGCAGTTTGGTGCCATTATGTGTCAAGAACCCTAACAACACTTTTCCTGTTTTAGCCGTATTTCCACTTCTCAAATCTACCCTAAAGAAGCAGTCTTAAAACGGAGTAAGATTTTTATGGGCACAGATGTGACTTAAAGCCCAAGTGACTATAAGAATAAGGCAGAAGGGACTTTACTGTTCCACTGTGAGGGCACTAATAGATCAATTAGGATACATCCCTAATTTAGGGTACATCCTAGATTAGGATGTACTCTAGGGTACATTCACTCAATGAAATTTGATATGGCTGTTAAACACAATGCTTGTGAATTCTGTGAAATAATATGAGAAAGCATGTGTGATATCTTTAATAGGAAGAATAATGGTACATAAATTTCTGTATCAAATAAAAGTGTATAAAAATAATATATAAAACCAGTCCTTATAAAATTACGAACAAGAGTGTGTGATACAGAGGCCAAGACACTTAAAAAAAGGTACCCAAGTATTAAATGGTGACTGTTCTCGGTCATGGTGTCCGGAAGGATTCTTTTCCTACTTTTTTGGGGGGTGGGGTCAATATTTTTCACATTTCTTTGTGTGTGTGTGTTAGCTTCCTAAAACATTTTAGAAGGGACTCGCTGCTCTCCTCCGCAAGATGGGTCCCCTTGTCCTTCAGATCCTTGGGAACTTTGTGTTTGTGGCTGCTGCCTAAGGCTTCCCAACAATACGGTCTAACTAAGATCAGAACCTTGCTGAATGGGCCTTTTTCTTCCATATAACACAACTTTCCCCATCTATTGCTTAAAATCCCTAGCTTTTTCAATCAAGTCTGAGAAATAAATTTATACTAAGGTGTTAATGAATTCTTCCTTGATAGTGTTTCCTTTTTTTAACTAATATATGATTCATGTCTGAAAAGATCCCCTGGAGGTAGCATCTTCAGTTCAAGGCAAAACTTCTGGTGGTGATGATTTTCATGCAAACCATGGGAAGGGATATTTTTAAATAAAAGGATGGATTGCTTAACACCCTATAAATCAAGTCATGCCCAATCCATCTATATTTAGGCCTAGTTATGGGTAGGTGATTAATGAATATTTTTCATACTCATGTCTCACAGACCAAGGCTGCGTCTATAACCACATAATCATCACAGTGCAAATTCTGACTCAGCTGTGATGTTTGACAGGAGGGACTTTTGATTAGTGCTTTAGACAATTTCGTGCAAAAACTGTGGTCGGTGGCCCAGCTTTGCAAAGGCTTTCCAAAAGTCCTAAAGCACGTTGGCATGTCCTCACTTGGCCCTGTCACTTCTGCTTAAATTTTTTTCATGGAGAAAACTCATGATCATGGGACATTAAGGTGAATTTGATCTTGGGCAGCCTCCCTCTGTGAAGTGAATCAGCATCATGGGATTCCCCTGGGCTCGAGCTTCCTGGTAGGTTTATTTTTATACAACATTCCTCTGGGGAAAGGGGTACCCACTCTTAATCAGAGTAGCTCTAGTAGCATCCTCTGGGATGGAAAGATTTTCTTCATTGCTATTCTTTCTCTAGCTTCACTTCTTAAACAAGTGACTGTGGAATCTGTCTCTATGTATCTCACCCCTCCCCAATTTGGCTTCCTCTTTCTATGCTTCTAATGCTAAAACTGCTTTTGAGAAGACCAGAGACCTCCCTGTTTCTAGAATCAGTGGTCACTTCTCTGTCTTCTCCTTGACTTTTCAACAGCACTGCACAAAGCTTACAGCCCTTTTTTTCTTGCAATGCTGGGATCCTCTCAGATCACGTGACTCCACATCCCTACTTTTCTGTCCAGCTGCTCACGTCTCCTCCACTGCCTGTGTGCCCCAGGGTTTGTCCTGCAACCCCTTCTCTGGCTACATTCTTCTATCCCAACCATGCAGCCTAAACTGCAGGCTTTTATATATAATGTGAGTACCTAATTGACATCACAGACTTAACATGTCCTAAATAACACTCTTGATTTCCCTCAGATTTACTCATGGCTCTCGCCCTTACTCTGGTCAAGTCTCTAGCCAAATATCCTCACAGTGAGACTTTTCCTGACCACTGTATTTAAAATGACAAGAATCCTACTTCTCTGGCACTTTGTGACTTTCTTTCCCCCAATCCGGGTGATTCTAGTTCCTTGAATCCAGTTCCTTTGAATCAAAATCTAGCCACAGGACACTGAAGATCTGAGAAGAACAGCCCTGTGTCCCTGAGGTCCAATCAATACTATCTATTACCACTTAACTTATCTCAGGAGGCCTGTGCATTCCTATCATGCTTTACTTTTACTCATCATATTTCCTCTTTCTGAAACTACTTCCCTCTTCCTTCATTCTCCTTGGCTGACTGGCTAACTCCTCCTGACCTTTTCAGCTGAACTCATAACTTAACTATTTTGGAGAACTTTCCCTGGCCACCACCTCCCAACCCCGATCTGAGTTGGAAACCCCTACCCAGAGTCCTGTGACACTGGACTATACTATAATTTATAGGTTTCCTTGTCTGTCTCTGTTTCTAGATTCTTATGAAGATTTTTGGAGGAGAGATGACCAATAGTTCTGGTTAAATAGTTTTGCCCCTCAAGATTTCATGTAGTGCCCAGTACAGATACTCAGTATTTTGAAGGCATGAATATTTGTGTAATTCGTGTGTATGCGTAGTAGGGCTGGAAACCATCCTGTCTCCTGTGATCTAAGAACAATTTACTCCAAAATCCCATCTCTGTGGAAAAGCAAGCCTATCTGTAAGATTTGACAGAAAGAGGACTGGAGGGGTGCATGGGGGAACCTCTACCTCCTTGTAAGGGGTCTTTGTTCTGTGTGTGGTCTAAACTCAGTGTAAAATTCAGCTCCTTCTTCAGCATTCACAGCCCATGCTCACAGCAAGCACTGTGAGTTCAGGAGTCTTTCCTGAAACTATGTCACCATAGTGAAACTATGCAACTATGAGACCAGGTGTCACCAATTCCTTTATTCCTCTCTTGCTATCCTTCTCTGTTTCCATCTCGCCTTCTGAAAGAGACCCAAACTCTTCTTTCTCTCTTATTAAAGATAGCATCCCACTTCCCTGAAGCCAGATTCTTAGATAACACCCACCCAAGTCCTCATCTGGGGATGGTGAGGTGCTTGGCCCAAAGATTGAATCAAAGATATTTGTTTCCAGTAATAACTATTTCCTGTCTAAGAATTCTGAAGTTAGCTTTTGAAATTGGGGGAAAAAAAAAAAAAAAAACCCTGGTATCTCATATCTGAATGAATGAATGTGAATGAAAATGGCACGATATCTAGTCTACTTGTGTTTTCTCCAGCCCCTACATCTATCTACCTCAGTTAGATATATTCACATAAAGATAGAGATTTTTCATATATCTATGTTTATATACATGTCTGTGTATGTGTGTGTGATAGTAAAGCCAAATGCTATCAGGGCACTAAGATCTGTACTGCATGTGTATTGTGTAAGACCTCCCTCTACTCATTTGGTAATGTATTCATTATTTAGCAAATGGTCACTGAGTTCTTCTATGGGCTAGACATTGTAGTAGATGCTGGGGATACAACAGTATACAAAGTACCCTCCTTCTGCCTAACAAGAGAGATGGCCAATCATGAAAGTTACAAAGGAGAAGTATACAGTGCTATAAGACTGTAACAGAGAAGACCTCCTTAGTATGGAGTAGACTGTTGAAAAGAAATAGTGATGAGGTAACCTTTGAGCCAAGATCAAAGCAATGACTAACCACTACCTAGGCCTGGTTACTAGCAGTAGAGCAGAATGTCACTGGCAAAGGAAAACACTGATGGTGGGAGGGAACTGGTCATATTTGGAAGAACTGGGAGAGGACCATGTGGCTGGACCACAGAGTGTGGCCAGAACAGTAGAGGGAGGCAGGCCATTCAGTGCCTCGGAAGGGCCAATCTGTAGGAGTAATGGAAGCCACTGGCAGGTTTAAGCAGGGGATTGGTATGATCAGATATATGCTTTATAAAGATCACTGACTTCACTGCGAATCAAAGGAGGCAAGGGTAGATGTGGGAAGACCACGTAAGAAGATACTAAGGCAGCCTGGTGGGGAACGACAGATTCAAAAGCTCTTTTGGAGGTGAAACCATGGTCTAGACTTGTCACCTTGGGAGTCACAGTCCTAGTGATGGTTACTGCAGTGTTTAGTTGCATGAGATTTTCTCGAAGTAGAGAACATAGCCTAACAAGAAAAGAAACGGTAAAGAACCTTCACATGTAATGGTTGAGTACAGAAGGATGAGGCTGCAAAAGAGAGAGGGTGGTCAGAGGTGGGAGGAAGCCAAGGGTGAGGGCACAGAGCTAGGGGACAAAGTATTTTGGGAAGACCAAGGGTTCAGCGGAGTGGAATCCTGCTGGGCAGTGAGCCAAGATGAGATTTGAAAGGGAGTAAAAAAGGCAGAATGGGTAAGATGGGTTCCTTGGTGACATGAGAGCATTTTCTCAGTTCCATCATAGGGGTAAGGTGAATTTTAATGGGTCTGGAAGTACACAGTGAGAAATAGAAAAAGTGAGCCTAAGCAGTTCTTAACAGATGGTTTGATTGTGAAAGGGATTAGGGTATTTATAACATAATGATTTATTTACTAAACACATAATATCAGGAATGTCAATGTAATTCAAAGAGTCTGTGGGGTGGTTGGTATGGTTCCCTTGTTACTGGAAATGAAAAGAGGAAAGCCATGTACAATGTGCTATCTAGCTGGGCTTAGCAGTGTTTGAATATTTCAAACAGGTGAAGAATATTGCAGATAGCATTTTACTGCTCAATACACAAAGGGCTTTTCGTGTACTTTTCATTTAGTCCTCGTGAAATTTTACATATCAAGAAACTAAGAGTCAGGTATTTAATAACTTTCCCAGTCAGTAAAGGGTATGGAAAACGAAGAAAAAAATGTATCTTTATTTTTTTTTTTAAGATTTTATTTATTTGACAGAGATCACAAGTAGACAGAGGCAAGCAGAGAGAGAGAGGGGAAAGCAGACTCCCCACTGAGCAGAGAGCCTGATGGGGGGCTTGATCCCAGGACCCGGGGATCATGACCTGAGCTGAAGGCAAAGGCTTTAACCCACTGAGCCACCCAGGCACCCCCACCTTTTTTAAAAAGATTTTGAACAAATGTATCTTTAGATTAAGAGTACTTCAAGGAAGATGATGTTCTGAAGTATTGTTTGTTGATAATGTATGTAGATACCGTAGATATATTCATAAACGTTAAGCATAATACCATTAAGAAAATACCAACGCTCTCATTTGGAATATTTTTAAAAGTTAACAAATTCTTTAAGTGTCTTGCTAGTATTTATCTGAAGTCTAATTATTTATTAATGGGTCTTTTGTTTTGATAACATTTATTGATACCTTTTGAGGTTGAATGTGTTTGATTTCTCCAGTACAGGGGTATTTCAAACTCATTTCCCACTTCAGATTCATGGTTAATAAAGATGACTGTTGAAGACACAGTCACATCTGTGAGTTGAAAAAACACTTGACCCTGCACAAAAAGCACAAGAAGGTCATTCTTCACTTAATTGCTCATTATAGTTCCAGTTAAAGACTCCAGAGTTTCTAATTAGCTTTTTTTTAAAAAAAAAAAAACGGCTTTATTGAGATACAATCACATTCCACATAATTCAGCCATTTAAAATGTACGATTGAATGATTTTTGATGTGTTCACGGAGTCATGCTACCATCACCGCAGACAATTTTAGAACATTTTCATTACCCCCAAAAAAAACATCATCACCCCCTCAATCTCTCCATCCTTCCTTCCCTGAGCCCTAGGCAACCATGATCTATTTTCAGTCTCTCTTGATTTGCTTATTCTGGTCATTTCATATACATGGAATTCTACAATATACAGTTTTTGTGATGAGCTTCCTTCACTCAGCATAATGTTCTAATCGGCTTTGGAGGCATAAACCCTGTTTATGTGCAAAGCAGCACTGGTGTGTGTTGGCTACATTATTCTGCAGTAACATTCTGACCCAGGTACCAGGTATGTAAAGCCTGTGGTTTCACTCCTAATACCCAGTTGCCCAGCCAAGTTTTTTGGCCGCTCTGCATACGGACTTTTTCCTGTGGATGAATACAGTCACTATGAGGAATGATGTAGACATAATAATTATATCAGTTGAATTCCTAAACAAAGGGCAAAGAATGAAAACACCTTTGATTACATACATATAGGTTGTCCACACCAGGGTCATTTATGTACGGTGGTCTGATTCAAGCCCAGAAATCTGTCTAGATGTGCCCTATGGAATATAATCAAGTCTCTTCTAGAGTAGATGTTCTAAATCCCCCACCCCAGGATTTTCTTCTGATACCAATCACCACGCTAAGCCTTAAATGCCCCCCCACCCCCAATATTTGGCATCAGAGCTGAAGAACTTGAAATAGGCATTTTAAAATTTCAATCTTTTATCATTTGTGTTTGACTTAAATCACCATGAAGTCTTCCTTTGTGTAGCCTTAAAAAAAAAATTATGGAAGATAACTATAAAACAATATACTCTTTTTTCTGCCTACCTTTCCTAACCAAAGTTTAAAAATTCTAAATATTTTACTGACTTTATGTATAATTTTCCCCTTCCATAGAAATCCCTGAATTATAGCTGGCCAAAAGTTGTTTTTATTTTACTGTTTTAATGCATTGGATTTAATGTAATTCCCTAGCCATTCAGTTCAAAGCCAATACCATGAAAAAGAACTGTGTAGGTTTATTGTGCTAATATTGTACTTTTGATCCCTGAATTTTGTCTTTAGTTTATTTTTTTTAAGTTATTTATTTATTTATTTATTTGACAGAAATCACAAGTAGGCAGAGAGGCAAGCAGAGAGAGAAGGGGAAGCAGGCTCCCCCCTGAGCAGAGACCCCCCCCCGACGCTGAGCTCAATCCCAGAACCCCAAGACCACAACCTGAGCCGAAGGCAGAGACTCAACCCACCCAAGCCACCCAAGCACCCCTCTTTAGTTTCTTTTGATAAAAGTGTGTTTTGGAGTAGAAAACGAGTAGCTCTGTCTGTGTATGTGTGTATGCGCACGAACGCACGTGTGTGTTTCACATGGAAAGCACTAGGAAGGACACTGTACTGTCCTAGTATTACTAAAAAGAGACCCTGGAGTACAGTATGTTAATATGGAAGGTAATGATTCATATGGTTTGCACGCAGTTCAAATTACTAGAAAGAGAAATTGCTATGTGCCTTACCCATTAACTAACTGCTGTTGCTCACCTATTCACTGCGATGTTTGAGGGCAGAGATTTTAGTCTGGTTTTTGTCACTGATATGTCCTCACTACCAAGTACAAATTGTGGCACACAGTTGCACACATAGGGATTGGTGAATTGATGTATTTGTTGAGTGAATTCCTTGAGGATGAACTCCTCAACCCAACATTCTATGCCCTTCGTATCTGACTCTGATTGGTATCTCTCACGATAACCCCACTGATAATCTTAAAAATCTGCTTAGTCACAGTTCTGTATGTTGCTACAAAAATCCTCTATCATGGTCCTTGAAGTTTGGGGCTTTTGGAAAGATGGGCATCTCGTAAAACTGAGGGAGAGGTAGAACTTGCACAGAACCACAGAGGGGGTGAGGTAGGAATTAGGTAAGCAGAGAAGAGAGAATTCCAGACTGAAAAAGCAGAGTCCAAATGAATCTCTCCTTTCCTCTAAAAATGTATCCTGGCTCCACTAAGCCTACAGGTCCTTCAACTCAGAGAGAGAAACATTCCATGTTCAAAAAACTGCCGATGTACATTTGAGCAATTCAACATGTCTTAGGTTTTGATTAATTCTATCTGGGCCTTGCCTCTTTATCCTTGTAACCTAACCGTGCTCATTCAGTGGCTCCAGCAAACTTTATTCCTTGTTCATAGAGGTCAAAAACAAAAAAAGCAGACAAACACCTATGGCCGTAGCAGTCTAAAACCTGAAATGTTAAAACACGCAAAGCCTTATCTTTCACTAAAATGAGTCACAAGCACTTAAATTTTCAATGAGTTAAAATACCTCTCTCAAATCTGGTGTCCATTATTCCATTATGTTTTGGTTTTCCATATTTAATGTATCTCTCACAATGACCGTTTAGTAGCTAACTTCAGGGATCAATATATTTTTAATTCTGCCAAAAATGTAGTAGGTAATGAGAAAGCGAATGTTGGGTGACTTTGGCTTTCAACATTGGACTCCTGGCACAGCCTGCGTGCAAGGCAGCCTTGGTGGTCTGGTGACATTGAATACGCGCCCTCGGGTTGGACAATAAAAAAGGGTTCTGGATTTGCCAGCAATCTCTCTCCTTTGTGCACTACGAGTCTCCGGTGTCATCAGTAATTAGTCTTCAGGTCTCCCATTGGTCTGCCAGAAAGCCTCTCGGATTTGCCGCGTGAATAAGTGGGAGCGGGCGAGTTGCCTATCAACTGGAACTTTCGACTGTGCGGAGACCATCTGGTGGGTCTGTCAGAGGGCAGCCCTCTCCTTTGATCCCAGAGAGAAGTTTCATTCTAACAAGCCACATGGGAGGCTGGGCTTGTCGGGGTGCAGAGAGGACCTCCCAGCCCAGCAGGGGAGATGCTCCCGTGCGTGCTGGCTTTAGGTCCTGATTTCAGGACAGTTAGGCTCAGCCGCCCAGGGCTCTTGCTTCATCCCTCATTCATCTTTCTCAGAATTTCTTCAGTGAATCCTACCAGTGGGCGGGACAACCTCCTGCCAGGGAACAGAAAGCATTATCCCTGTGTTCTAAACAGGAGATTTGCACCGGGAGCGGCACTTTTCTATAAATACAGTGCATGGCCTTTGTAGTCGCTGGTTCTCAGCCATGACTCCCTTGCCGTTCTGGTTGGGGTGTGTTTCCTGACCAATTTTACTAAGTCATAAAAATAATAGATGATCTTTATGAGGCCCCTTGCCAGTGCCAGGCATTGCACAAACCATGGTATGTGTGTCATCTCACTTAATTCTGATTTCCTATCAGTCAGGGGGTCTCCATCTTGCAGATGAGAGAGACAAGCCTCAGCCCACCTGAGCCTGATAGGACTCTTGGCCCAAGCACAAGCCCTTTACCATACCACCCTAGGGCCTCAATAAAATATGAGCTATTTGATGCACCCCATGGGCTCTGTCACCACAGCCTGGACAAAGGGAGAGCCACAATGATCAACTTTTTAATTCAGGTAGAAGTGAAGGTTTTGCTTTTGTTATTGGGAAAATAAGATCTGCCTTTGGCTTTGCTTTGGCTAGGGAGAAGGGACATCCAAGAAATTATTGTAATGGGTTCAGTGATGTCCTCTTACTGAAGTACAGGCAGGCCTCACCATATATTTGTGTTTATGCAAAATAGTTCTCTGTAAGTGGAACTGTTGGGATTTGAATGTAGTAGAGGGCTTGTTAAAGGATTTAAAAGATTCTCCCACTTCATATTGTAAGAAATTCCTGCTTTGTTTTAAACATGGCTACCTGTGTTCTCAGAATCATAGCTGGATATCAGCAGGAAGATTCATGTGTCTGTGAAAGTTCATGGAAAAAAATGCCAATTCTTGAAAGCAGACATCTTCCAAAGTTTTTTTGACCAATCTCCTACTTCTAGGCCTACCCTCAGAACGACCCAATCTGGAAGATCATATTGGCTACTTTGCTTGTGCCTTGTGCCATTAAGAAGTAGATGTTTTGGGAGGTCTTTAGAAAACACTGAACCCTTTCAAATGAGCTTAGGACAATCACATCGATTCAGAGTGGAGACTGGGACCCTTGTTGTACCTCTCCTAGAGAGGGAGGAAGGCGGGGAAAGATGAGGAGGTCACACTGCACTCCTGGAAAGCCCAATCTCAGTTTGGGTCAACACTGCTAAATTTTTTTTAACCTTCCTTCGCATAAGAATGTAGTTAAGATTAGGAAATCATGTGCTTTTGGCCAGATGTGCATGCAACTCTCTAAAGAAGCTTGGGAACAAGTTAATAAAACCTGCATGGTGGCTTTACAGGGATTAATATGAATACACAAATAAATATGATTAAAGGTAAAGCATAAATACCATACATCAGGTACTAGAGAAATTTAAAGGCTGCAAAAACTTTGGAAACTAAAGGACTTCATGGTGGTGGCAGCATGTCAGAGAGGGTTTTTAGGATGAGTGGAACTTTGTCAGATGCAGCGTAGGTATATATGTGATATAAGCAGATTGGGCAGAGAACCACACGAACGCAGATGTGGAAGTGGGAATGTTGGCTGACGTCATTTAGAAAAGTGGCAGAATTTTGGCTTAGTTGGTCAAATTTATGTGGGAAATAGAGCTGAAAGGTAGAAATAGTACTGTGACGTAAAGGACCCGGAGTTTGAATTTATTATTATTATTTTTTTTTTAAAGATTTTATTTATTATTTATGTGACAGACAGAGATCACAAGCAGGCAGAGAGGCAGGCAGAGAGAGAGAGAGAGAGAGAGAGGGAAGCAGGCTTCCTGCAGAGCAGAGAGCCCAATGCGGGGCTCGATCTCAAGACCCTGAGATCATGACCCGAGCCGAAGGCAGCAGCCCAAACCACTGAACCACCCAGGCACCCCCGGAGTTTGAATTTAATTAGCGAAGAGCACCCACTCATAATTTTATCTCGTCTTGTATCTTCTCTACTTTGCTTTTAGGGAACGATTTTGCCTTGTAATTCACACAGACCAAACAAAACTTAACAGGCCTTAGAGTTCACCCTTGATCTTATCTCCCCAGCAAAAAGATCCCACTTGCCACTCTTCCCCATCTCCGTAAAGGGCAATTCTAGCCATTCCCACTGTGATGGGGAACTGTGGGTTAGGGTGGTTTCCATATCACCAAATCAGAACTGTCTGATTTGAGGGGGGCATGGTTGTATTCTAAGTTACAAATTATATCTGAGAAATGTATCAATGTGTTTATAAATTCTCTCTGAAGTAAATCACACGGAAAAAAATTTCACATGTGTTAGGGGAGTGTTAATGGGAGGGGTGGGAGAATGGAAAGCAGAATGAGGGCTTCCCTGGGCTGGGCTTGGCCCTCCTCCTGGCATGTGGATGGCTCCAGGCAATTCGGATGCCTGGGAATTGCTGCAAAATCTATTTCAAGCTCTGTTTCTGGAGTATGGATCTGAAGAGGATCAGGGCCTTTAATTCCCCAGGGAATTCGGTAGTTTTTTTCCTCCCTTAATTTTGGAGAGACCAAAAGCATAATACTTTCCCTCTCCCAAGTCAGAGATTTCTCTGCATCTCTGAAAGGAAAGTTGAAGGTGGTGCATTTCTTTGTTCCCGAAGAGAGGTGTGGAGTGAACTCACTATGTTTGTGTGTGTGTTTGTATGTGTTGTGTCTGTTTTTGTTTGTTTTTCCCTGGAATTAAGATAAATCATGACCGATAAGGATTTTGCACAATGAATCCTGCAGAGCATAGCACAAAGCAGCAGCTCAGCAAATACATGTTCTTAAGCAAATCTAATTCCAAACTTCCCTTCACAGCCAGTGAGAAACAGATGATCGTGGTATGCAAGGAGTCACCAAAGGAGTACCTCCAGCCCTTCAAGGACAAGCTAGAAGAGTTCTTCCAGAAAGGTAGGGGATGACGTCAGCAGCACATACACGAAACTCAGATCTTTCCCTGAGGCCCACGGCCGCTTTAATCCCTGCTAACCACCAGCAGCTCTGCTGATTCCACAGTCCACCTTCCCACCATGGTTCTGTACTCAGCGTAGATAGAATTGTCCCGCTATTTCCATATCATCTTTCAAATCCCTCTTAATATGTCAAATCCTTTAACATTACTCCAGTTCTTATAAATCTTTTAAGGGAAGACTTTTACTCTGTCTCTTCATGGAGCCCCGGGGGATTCTCAGTACGTGTTCCCTGACACATGAATAGGTTCAGAGCTGATACAGTCATGCCTTTTGGGTTTGCAGTCAGCCTGAGCAGGTGGATGGTGATCCCAACCCTGGTTTACAGTGTAGCATCTTGGAAACTTGCGTCGTATTTTTTTATTCCTTTTCTGAATGGAAAATTGGGGCCAAGGGAATGTCACACATCCAGTCATTTGGCAGTCATTAGCCTTTTGGAGTTGGTAGACGCAAGAGACCACTTACTTACCGCATTGACGCGATTATTAGAAATCTTATGAAGTTGGGTTCCTCCTCCATTATTTTGGCAAGAATAGGGAACTTTGGTTGATCTCTGTTAGTGACCATGGAAGTTTAATGCCTATTGGTTATTCCCTATTCTGATTTCTCAATCCACTTTATGCTGTGAAACAAAATAAGTGTGTGGCACAAACTTGTAGTTATAAAATAAGTAAGTTGTGGGAATGTATTGTCCAGCATGGTGACTGTCGTTAATAATACTGTATTGTGTATTTGAAAGTTGCTAAGAGAGTAGATCTTAAAAGTCCTCATCACAAGAAAACAATGTTGCAACTATGCATGGTGATGGATGTTAACTATACTTACTGTGATGATCATTTTGCAATATATACATAAATGATCGTGTTGTACACCTGAAACTAATATGTTATACATCAATTATATCAATAAAAAAAAAGCATGGGGTAGTTAGAGGAAGCTAATGTCTTTGCTAGAAAGTCAGAGGAAAGACATGTAGGAACCTTTGGGGAGGTACCAACATGCTCTTTCTATTTATTAATAAGGCTGCATGATACCACATCATCCACAAAAGACCATTTAAAGAGAATGAATCCATAAAGTATGGCCAAACCACCTTGGGAATTGGCAGGAAGATTCCCAGTCCATGAATCAGAGGAACTCGGTTCCAGCTGTTGTTTGGCACAGAGATCATTGTTCCCTCCTCCTTGATGAGTGCTTGTTTGTGTTGAGGTGGAAGTCAGGAGTTCTCTCTTGGCCATTGCTGAACCTGTTGGATGTTGGATGTTGAACTGTTGGATGATGGAAGCAGTGTCATCCAACAAACTGCCATCCTAAGAGCAGTGATTCTATCCCTTGTATGTTATGTGACTAAGATTAGGTATGTTTTATATGTGATTTGTTGAAGTAGATGCATTGTTTTAGGGTTATGCCATGTGAACATAACCGAAATGGCCTAAAGAAAAAGCATGAAGGATTTCCTTTTGCTGACCCCCGAATTAATCATTTCTGCTTTTGGCCCATGTAGAATTAACTTGAAATGAAGCTCATATGTACTTAGATTCTGTTTTTATTCTAGTTATTATTCTACGTCTGGAAAATTCTATGCTGCATGTATGTAGGTGTTACCGGCCTATATACTATAATGGCCTTATTCTCCTTTCTCCTGGAACCAGCTAGCGTCTTAACATGTCTCTTGCGAATCTTAATTTTTGTTGTGGTGGGAGAAAGAGAAAGTACAAACAGATTTAGACCCTTGAAAATCTTCAGTGCCTTAGAAAAGAAATTTGCAAATCATTTTTGGGGTTATGTGTTTGCTTCTCCTCTGTTAGGTTTTTCAAGAAACTTCTGGTCTATCTGACAGAGGAAATTGAGTGGAGACAAACTGGACCGTATGTCAGAAAGGCAAGGCTGTGGCTACAGTAAGATGTTCTAGGAAAACCAGTGATTCTCAATCTGGTCTGTAGACTGGAATCACTTGGGGGAGAGTTTTTAAAATATTTTGATACCCAGGCTGAACTCCAGACCTCCCAGCAGCATCTCTGGGGGGGTGGGACCAGGCTTTAGCATTATTGATTTGCTCCCCAAGTGATTTCAGTGTGCAGCCCAGGTTGAGAACCTTTGCTGTCCAGCTTAGGTCACCATCAATGTGTCTTCAAAGATGTTTATTCAGGGGCGCCTGGCTGGCTCAGTCGGTAGAGCATGACTCTTACTCTCAGGGTTGTGAGTTCAAGCCCCACAATGGGCAGGGAGCCTACTTAAACTAAAAAAAGTGTTTATTTAAGAAGCTGCTGTACCTCAGGCACTCCTTGCTCCTCTCTCACGAAGAGTCTTACTGAGAAAAGATCTCCAGCTGAATAAAGGAATCCGTTCTCCCTGAACCAGTGCAGGGAAAGGAAGTCAGGAAGAACTTTAGAAATAACCTGAAATCACGAACAGCTAAAGCAAAGCTCAGCAAGAATTTAAATGGAAGCCACCATTTGGACAGAATTTTAAAATACAAAAATAAAATATCATACCATTGGAATCTTAAATATTCCTAATATCGTGTGGTGAAAAGAACCACTGTTGAAATCGCCCATCACTGTCATCTCATTGGTCAAAAATCACTTGGCCAAAATCAGTCTAGCATTGTGCGGCCCAATACACATGGCAGGCACGAGCCACATGAAGATGTTGAGTTGATTTTTTATATTGATTACACAGTAAAATGATATTTTGAATATACTGGCTTTTAAAATAAGGTATTATTATTAATCTTAATTTACCTGACTCTTACAGTTTTTACGCATGGCTACTAGAAAATTTAAGATGATGTATGTGACTCATAATATATTTCTTTTGGTCCATCCTTGTCTAGACACATGGTCTCTTGGCCTTTCTCATCTCATTCCTTCACTCCCCTCTTCTCGTTCTTGCTCAGCTTGAAGCCTCAGTTATGGGAATGCAGTTTCCGGAGCTAGCCCTCCCCACTTTTGCTCTGGTCCTGGCCATTGTGGGGCTCACAGGTGGGGGTGGGTGCTTCACTGAAGGAGATGACAGCGCGCTACTTCATCCAGCTGCTTCCCTGTGGCGCAAGGGGTGGGGCTCTGCCATGTTGCAGCACATGCAAATGGCTGCTGTAGCGTTCTAAGCAGTAGCACCTTTTCTATGTGGATGTTTCACTGAAGGACGAATTTTCTTCCTACTGTAAATATGCAGTATAATACAACAACTATACAGTTTTAAGTATAGGAGCTCTAAATATGCCATTCATTTTAAGTCTATGTCTAAATATGCCATTCATTTTAAGAAACATCATTATGACAAGGGCTACTAAGAAAGAAAAATTGCTGGCAGTTAAATCACAACGTGTCATAAATAATAAGATGTACCACCAAAAGCAGGTGCTAAGATCTGAACATTCCATCAAGTTTGAAGTTGATGTAATACAGTGCCATAATGAGGCGTATAGCATGAGGGAGGAGGAATGCCTAACACTTCCGGGTAAGTCAGAGAAGGTTTGGAACAAAGATGTTTTTGCTCAGATTTGACCCCCCCAAAAAAAAATAAATAGACAAAAACCAAGATACTGATAATGATGGCGATGACTGCGGATCAGTGGGTGATCACTCACATTTGCAGAACCATACCGCAGATATGGTGGGGAGAAGATCTTCTTTCTTATTCAGTCTTCGTGACAGTCTCTGGAGTCAGCACTATGATCCCCCTGTTATACAGACAAGGAAACTGAAGACTAGGAATCCTCAGCTGACAGGTTATGAAGGGCATTGCAGGCAGAAGAAAACACTGCAAATCTCGGGATGAAAGACATGAAGTATCTGGGGAATGGCAAGATACGTGGCGTGGCTAGATCACAGTGCATAGGGGAAGAACACAAGACCAAAAAGGGGAGGAGAGTTACAACAGGACTTGCTGAACAGTCTGAACTTTGCCTTATAGGCAACAGGGAGCCTTTGAAAAGTACCATGAATGAGAGTGACACGGTCACACTGAGTTTGCGTTGTTTTGGTGCATGGGATCCTTTGCCTTTATATTGTTAAGAAATGCGTTATAAAGGGCAATATGAAGGGGAGTTGGAATAGTAAAAGGCAGGAAGGGTGTCTATCAATTTATTCTACAGTAGTCCAGGCAAATGATGGTAAGAGCAAAAGCAGTCCCAGAAAAATAACAAGGAAGGGACACATTTATAAAGCTTTTAGGAGTTACAGGACGAGATAACCCAATTGAAGTACAGAAACAGGAGAAAAGGGTCACTCCCCCTTTTTCTTGCTTGGATAACTGGCTTGATACTGACAAGGAAAACCAGATTTGGGATGGAAAGCAATGCAGTACACTTTGAACACACTGATTTGACATACGAATAAGATACCCTGGTAGAGACATTAGGCTCATGGGAGAGTCCTGAATGAGACTACTGTCTCATAGAGGGTAGAATTTCAAGTCATAGGAATGAATGAGAAAGTCCACAGAAAGGGTGTCAAATGAGAACTTCCAGTAGTCCTAGAGTTTCGAAGCTCAGGACATAATATAATAACCCTAATTGAGAAAAGATCCTTCCATTCTTTTGTAATATTTGAGTATTTGGCAGGAAAGCCAGTTTTCTATTAGAAGTCTTATCATTCAGAAACTCTTAAGCAATTGAGCTCTTTATTCCCGAGAAGTCACACACATGCATGGTGACTCAGGGGATTCACAGTTCGGCTAATTTTTGTATGAGCTGCAATTCAGTTCTTCTAACAATCATGACGGTTTCATTTTTCTCTTGTAAATCATATCCTGTTGCCACACTCAAGTAGAGATGATGTATTTGTCTTTGTGTCGTCCTGCCCTTCTCAGAATGCCCTTAAATGTGACTTGACCAAACTCTGGTACTTGTTCTGAACTCATTTCATTTCCTGGACAGAATAGAAAGTAATTTTAATGCCTCCATCTTCCAGAGGTACAATCCATGGTATCTGGGCCTTTCTCCTTGCATGGTTTTTATTTCCCACAGTGGGCTCTTGTTGAGTCCAATTTACAGCTCAGTTCAGAGGTACCTTGTACAGGCATTATTTGAGCTCATGTTTTCCCACCCTCAGATCAAACATACTCATAATGATATGGCCTTCAAAAATGTGATGCTCACATTAAAAGTCCCCATAAACATGGCAGGGATCCTGTAATTGAAAGAAGGCGCAGAGCAACTGATTAGATCCCAGGTAGAGATCTTGTAGGTGGTCTTTGCATGCTGTTAAATTGGTCATTTGTATTTATAGCTTTGGCAGGGAGGGCTGGAACCTAAACCGGCGCTAAGACCAGCAAGCACTCTCCCACACTTGGCCCCATCTCCTTCTGCATCAGTTTTAGCGGGCATCCACCAGTGGAACCAAATCCCAGTGAGACTGAAGGAGCCAGACTAGTCCTAGTTCCTCAAACTATCCCCCAGGTTCTTTGACCAGATGAGATTGACAGGTACTTTATGTCCAGAAACTTTTCTAAAAAATAAATAGATAAATTTACAGAACTAAAAAACGGGCAAAACAACAACTCTAATTTCCCCCACACCAAATGCAGAAAGGATTACCTAAGTAGCTGACTACTCCTGACCTCTGAGATTGGCCCAGCATTCACTCTCCCATCCTGACATCATGGAAGCAGGCTCAGCCTGGCCCATATTCGGTGTTAATAATTATTTGTGGAGTTAGTGAACAAACACCCTGAATCTTACAAGATGCCTGGAGGCTATTTTTTCCCCCCTCTGTGAGTTTCCTGTTCAAATTCTTTCAAAACTGGTAAATCATGCTGGAATCTGGGGAGATGCACTTTTGGTCTATAATGCACATCTGTGATCAAACCTCTTAGATATCAAAATATCTTTCTATGTCCCAAATGTGCATATAATCCCTTCTTAATAAATACGTGGGTTAGTTTGGCAAGGTCCACAATTGAATCTTAAACTGTAGACTAATCTCTTCAGCCCCAGCATATTCAGGCATTAAGCTTACAGGGAAAAGGAAGGACCAATGATCTGGACAGTATACCCTGTGAGAGACAGTAATTCTTACATCCTTTACAGAGCCTGCAGAAGGAAGAACTCTAGCCAGGGGAACGTGCACTGTCTATGGGACAAACCGTCTTCTTGCACACCTCACTTTCAAAAAAAAAGACAAGCAGGACTGTCTCCAAATAACAACAAATGGTCAAGAATTAAGATAGTCCGTTGTGATTTCGGGGTCACTGAAGTAAAACAGCAGTAATCTTTGGAAAGTGGAGCTACTATTTTATCAAAGATTTATTAAGTAGAGTCTTTTCTGAAAGGGTTAGTTTGAATCAGTTTACTTTGTTGTTGTTTTTTTTTTCTTCCCTGAAATTTCTACAAAAGCACAATTCCACCCCCCAACCCCAAAGTTAGTATCTCTCTACTTCTCTCCACTTCATTTCTCTCTTTCCTCCCTACTCACCTCCCCTTTATGTCTTTAATTTATGTCTTTAATTTTCTCAGTTTTTCTTTTTTGGCCAAACACCTAATAAATTGTCTCTCCAAAAATTCTAGTTCTCTTTTTCTTTTCCTTTCTCTGAAAGAAAACTATAGAACGATCTCACTCTAGTTTTAAATTTTTAAATACAACAGCATACTTCATGATCAAGAGAGTTTATTCCCGAACATAAAGATGATAGGACATTGGGAAGTCTATTAACATAACTCATCACTGTTAATAGCTCAACAATAAAACACCTATGATCATTTCTTTAGATGCTATTATATCCATTATATCTTTTATATCTATATGATATCTATTATATCAGATTCACAACTCATATCATAGACAAAAGATCAGTGTACCTAATATATAAGAGCTCCAAGATGTTATTAAGAAACAAGACCAACATTCATTTCAAAGGCAATAATATGAACAGTGACAGAAACTGTTCTTCAAATGCATGAGAAGATGCCATTCTCAAAATAAAAAGTACAAAAGAAATTCCATTGAAATTCCATTTTCCAGTTCCAATTTTCCATTTTCCAATTCCAATTTTTCCAATCTTAATAAGATTGGCAAAATTACGAAAGTTTGATAATGAACTCCGTTGGTGCTGTGGTGCCGTAAACCCCTGTCCTCCATCATTTGTGGAAGTATAAACTGTTAAAGTCCATGGGCAGATCTATTTAGCAGTATCTACTGGTTACATGCACATGCCTTTTGACTTGTCAGAAGCAAACCCTCAGATGGTTACACATGCAAAGTGATTCCTATACCATGCTACTTATTGAGACATTGTTGGTAGCAGCACATAATTGGTGACAACCTCAATGATTATCAGTAAGGAAATTGTCAAGTTACGGTACTTCCATACGATGGAATACTAAGCGTCTGCTTTAAAAAATGAGGAAAGTCTTTATGCATTGACATGGAAGAATCTCTAAGGTGTGTTTTAAGTGGAAAACAAGGATCAGAAAAGTAGGCATATTGCCATTTTAAGTAAAGAAGAAGAAGAAAAATAAATACTACTTGACAAAAATCTCAGAGGACAAATAGGAAACTAATCTGGGGCTGATATTTAGCTAGTTCTGACCATATCAACCATGCAGGCTGTCTGTCCTAACATTTAGTTGGTACCAAGGCTGTTGTTAAACAGTTAGAATATTACCCCTGAAAATGACCAGATGGGTTCATTATGGAGTGAGTGGAAAATGGATGGATGGGGTTCAGAAAAGATACACAGACTTTTCATAGATCTTTTCATCGATATGTACCTCTTCAAAAAATTAAACAACTAATTTTTTAAAACAACGTTCTGTGATACTTTGCAGTTATGTTTTGTTTTTTTTTTTTCTTTCAAGACTGCTTCTCCTTTCAGGTTTTCCCACTATGGTACCAATTGGGGTCCCTTAACTTGCTGAACCTAGCCCTTCACGTTCAGTTTCAAAGGAATTAGAAATTAAATGCTGTGATTCACAGACTCTTTCTCTCCACTGAAGACTGGACTAGACCACCCAGAAGGAAATTTGAGGAAGGTCTTTTCGTATTTTCCTTCTCCTTGGCTTTCTTTCCTAAGGGTCTCCTCCCCAATGGTCTCCTCCTCAACACCCTTCCACCGCGACTCTGGACGGTGGAGTCCTCCCTGTGAGTTTCTACACACACACACACACACACACACACACGTACACACACACTAAAGTCTCTCAAGTGCTTTGTTCTGGATGTAAATTGCCATCACTCATTTCACTCATGGTTCACTCACACTCTTATGATGGCTCTAACTACAATGTCCACGAAGAGGCCTCTTTGCTCAGATATATAAGGCGTTTGACGTTTCCCTCATTTTTTGTCTCCTGTTTCCATCGTCCTGTTCTCCATTACATTTGGGTCCTCTTACCTCATCATTAGATAAGTATCTTAGGTCTTTCGATGAACTCTTTCCTGAACATGCAGTGAGGGTGTAGGGATCTCCATCTCAGATTACCCTCCCAGAGGCCACCGTCTAAACCTAACCACAGGGTAGTGCCAGTTCTCACTCATTTCTATCTTAAAGTGATTTTCAGAATCAAAACTCTCCTAAGGATGCATGTTATTTTAAGACTTACTGGTAATTTTTGAAAGAAAGGCTTTGTCTGCTGTCTTTAAGCAGTGTCTCATGACTATGGATTAGTGGGAGAAAAGTGGTTGGTGGTTTGGTCTGCAGCGAAGGGTAGGATGAGTACTACTAACTCTTACTGGGTCTTCTCTAGAGTGGCCGCCATTTAGACAGACATGAGCCTGGGTGCGTGTGTGCCGGCTGCAACAGCTCCAAACTTAGGAGACCAAACTGCTGTGTCGTATGACCTTTGGGCATTAATAAATACAATCTGTTATTTTTAGAGCATAATTATTATCCCACCCCTGCCTGCTGTGAGAAACACCAGTTGGTTGAAAGTTTCCTTCAAGTGTTCATTTCAGACAGGGAGCTGGGAGGATGCTTCTTGGCTTCAACAGTTGAAGCTCAAAGCTTCAAGTTAATCCCCATGGCAGTTCTTTGAAGCTAACGCTGTTATTACTGACTTTCCGGATAAGGAAACCGTGAAAATTTCGGTAACTTACTCAAGTTCAGTGTGATCTCAGTCCCGCTATTGGCACTGTGCCATACTAATAACTTGGAATATCGCTTATGTTCCTCTGGGTCCCAGGACTGTTGCGGGTAACCAGAAATAACTCTTTTCTCTCACCATCTAAATGAGAAAAGTAGGAAAAGAGCAGACTTGCCTGCCATAGCATACTCCCGAGGGACTCCTACTAGAAAGTCCTCATTCTACCTTCCCCAGCAGCAACACCAACAAGTGTCATCTGTGCTTTGGAAGGAATTGTGGTGACAAGTACTTAAGTATTTTATGGACTCAGTCTTGAGCCCTGCATTCTTGCATAATAGTTGTTTTCATGATAAATTGGTTCATGTAATTGTTGGCACGGCACCACTTCCTCTCTGGATTTGCGACAACTATCAGCACGGTTTTAATCAGTGATGGATTGCAGTTGCTATCACATGACTTCTCTTTGAATTACTCAGTTAGTATCTTCTTCATGCTGGAAGAACTTGACACCTATACGGCCTTCTGGGAGTTGTTTTGCAGAATACATATCATATAATACGTGATTTTGCAGATACTGTACGACTCTAGAAAGCTCTCTTCATTCCTTCAAATAACACAGATCTGTTTCTTCTGCTGAGTCAGTTTTGCTGTAGAGGAATGGTGGCAGCGCTGGTAGGAGCCCAGGAGTGAATGAGATAATAATGCATGGGGAGCATTCAGCACAAAGCCTGGCCCACTACTTGTCAGCACCTGCTGCTCCTGTTACATTCTCATTTTATCACCATCTTATCAGATGGTTCAGAGAGGGGAGCTCAGAAAGTCTATCGCAGAAGTGTTACTCTCTCAGTGGTGCGAATAGCTGCAGTTCCAAATTCATACAGCAAATAATAACTAATTCCAGAGAAAAGTCTTCAGTACTAGAAGGAAGATCATGTTCATCTTGTCCATCTCCTCTGAAAGTAAAAACTAAAATGAAAAACAAAAAACCAAAAGCAATGGTTTTCTACAGGATTGTACTCTTTCACCATTAAAATATTTTAAAAGTGTAAATGTAATTTCTATAGTTACATCTTATTGATGGCAAGTATTTAAATAATTCCATTAAAGATGACATGCCTTATGGATCTCCTGTCATGGCTACCCCAGTCAACAATATTACCACCTAGTGGCCACTGGGTTACACTGCAAGCACATGATCCTTGAGACCCACAGAGTCCTAGTACCTCATCTCAGTGGCTAAAAATGAAGATGACAATGAACACCGCTAGAGTAAACAACTTTATCTTTGATAACTGTTAATTACTGGAACGTTCAAACTCTGTTTTATAGCAGATGAGAGAATTGTGAGACTCTGAAAGGTTAGCTGAGGCCAGAGAATGTGATCATTTCATTTTTTAATCCTTTTATTAATATTTTGAAGTGAGAAGAAATATATCTATCTTTCTCTATCAGTTTTATATTTAAGTTTTGATTGGTTCCTACTATTTTTCTTCTGAAAGTTAAAAATGTGCATTTGATTAAATCAACAGGGATAAACAATTTTTTTTTTCACTATAGGAAATACGTAGTGTCAGTTCATGTCCTTTCATAAAGTTAGCAAAACTAAAGGGCTTAGCTTCTTAAAGTGTTGTTCCTTCATAGCACACCACTTCTCCACTTCTGAGTCTGGCTGGCACCAAGATCTTTGTTATTTACCATCTCCCCTCTCCCCCTAGCGTCTACCAACTTGTTGACATTCAAATTATTCATTGAAACCATCTGCCTACTGAGCTCATCTCACCATCCCAGTTCCTTGCTGGAATACATGAAATATGAAATATTCATAATTATTCTAGGGACATGGCATATGTTCAAGTAGGTAATACAGGGATCCCCTACAAAGTCTGGGTTGCTATTCTTACCCGGAGGGCACTATTCTTCCCTTACCATCTTCCCTTCACTTTCATGATTCTAGGATTAAGTCTCATTGCTAACCTGACATATGTGCGTGATCATCTGCTTTCTTAAACTAAGCTTCCTCTGGCCTTGGTTCCCAGTTGGTACTCATGGATGGGGCATTAACTGTAACTGGTCTGAGCTTCATGTGGTGAAACAGGTTCCAGCATGTTGCCAGCAATTAATGGAGCTATATGATCCTGTGTAAGATTCAAGGGATGGGTTTTCCATCTCTTTCGAACTGTTTCCTTATTATTTCTATTATAATCTCCTGGGAGACCGTAGTGAAAAGAGGGCTGGCTTTAGAATTACATAAATCTGAGTTCAAATCTCTTCTCTTAACTATCTGACCTTGGGGAAACTGATTTTATCCAGACAAGGCTGAGTTCTCTCATATCAAAGACAGATGATAATACCGATACTGTAAGGTTACTGTGGAAACCAGCTACCAGACGTCAGCCATCCAGCACAATATCCAGCACAATCATATGTATAAAAATTCTCAGCCTTCCCTCTACCCTCTCCTTATGTTCCCTTGTGCTTTGCTGTGACTTTTATCTCTTAAGCCAAGTCACATTTAGTTTCATCTAAGATACTTCGTTGACCATGGGTCCCTCTTTTACCATTCTAGCACAGAAATAGCTGTTTAAGTTGTTCATTAGATATAAGTTTAACTCAGGTCTTATTATGTGCTAGGCACTGTGCTACTTGCTACTGATGCAGGATGAGCAAGATGAACACAGCCTTGCCTCTAGAATTTGTATTTACTAGTGGAGATGATAGCCTGTTGGCACTAGAAATCGATAGGGTGTGTTTTGGTTGTTTCTTGCTATATAACCAAACACTTCAAAATTTGGTAGCTTAAATCGACAATGTATTACTATCTCCCATAGTTCTTTCTGTGGGTTGTCTAGACCAAACTGAGCAGTTCTTGTCCTGGGTTTCCCCAAGGTTGGACTCAGAAGGTAGTGGGTTTTAGAATCACCTGATGACTTCCTCATGCACGTGTATGGATCCTGGGCTGGGATGGATGGCACAGGTGGGGGTGGCTGGACTTCTGAATCCATGTGACCTCTCCACATGGGGTGGGCTTCTTCACAGCATGGTGGGAAATGTTCCAAGAAAAGAGAAGCAGAAGCTTCCAGTCCTCCTAAAATCTAGGGATAAGGCATTGTGTCACTTTTCGTCAAAAAAAGTCACAAGCCAGCCCAGTTTCAAGGGAGCAGAACAATAGACACAAGCTCTCAGTGGAGAACAGTGATTATATCCAAGGAAGGAAAGAATTAATGGTGGCCATCCTGGAGACAAGCTACCACTGTGTTTAATTGATGGTTCCTCAGGCCCTTGATATCTATCTAGACTCTTAACTAGTACATCCTGGCTTTTATTTGGCTTAGACTCTCAGGATTTGCAAAGCTCACTGTTGGTGCTAACCCTAGGGATAGGCATCAGTTTTGTCTTTAGGGGTCCGATAAATAGCAAACTATAAATGTGTTTGCTTTGGTTCTTAGAACTTCTTCAATATAGATGGTGTTTCCAGGGAATGAGGTTTTGTCCTTCTCCTCAGTATCCCTCTAAAGAAAACTCCTTATCTCTCTGTGTTACTGCATGGGAAGAAATACACAGTCTCGTTAAGTAGTAGCTTCACAAGACCCACCCTACCCTAGGACTCACGTGTTACATACCAATTTTAACACACGAAAACCATCACCATCAGCTGGATAGATTTCCTGGGACTCGACATGAAGTCCCGTTGGCTACAGTTACTACGCCACTTCTTTTGGGATTTTGGTCCTTGCCGGTGGAGCCCTAGCAAATCAGCCCTCTGAGAACTGAATACTTCGTGCACTTAACCTGTTGGACACTCCCATCCTTCCTTTTCCCCAGGGACAGATGGCCTTGAACTTACTCTCCTGGGCCCTTCCCGACATCCCTCTCCTCATCTTATTTTCAATATGGTACAGTGCCTTGAAAAATCAAAAAGCACAGAAGTCACTTGCTTTTCCAGCACAGGCTGTAAGAGAGAAGAGAAAGTACAAGCTGTTATATTCTTACTGAGGGTATAAATGCTCAGTTTAGAGAGCGGAGTTAAGTGTTTTTATACTTTTCAAAGGAATAACTTATCAGAAAAGTGACAAAATTGGGAACATGGGGGACGCCTGGGTGGCTCAGTCAGTTAAGCTTCTGCCTTCAGCTCAGGTCATGATCCCAGGACCCTGAGATCAAGTCCTACATCAGACTTCTTGCAGGGACCCTGCTTATGTGTACACTCTCAGACAAATAAATAAATAAAGCCTTAAAAAAAAAAAAAAAGGAGGGGCGCCTGGGTGTCTCAGTGGGTTAAAGCCTCTGCCTTCGGCTCAGGTCATGATCTCAGAATCCTGGGATCGAGCCCCGCATCGGGCTCTCTGCTCAGTGGGGAGCCTGCTTCCTCCTCTCTCTCTGCCTCCCTCTCTGCCTGCTTGTGATCTCTGTCTGTCTAATAAATAAATAAAATCTTTTAAAAAATAATTTAAAAAAAAATTTTTTAATTAAAAAAGAAAAAAGAATTGGGAACATGGGTGTTTCTTTTCCTGTAACTATTGCTTTCAATCAACGTTTCTGAAACCCAGTGGTGAGTTCTGCCTGCCTTTCTAATGGATCGTGATTCGCTGTCTGGTCCCTGTGCAGCCAGGTTAGCGATGCTCACTCTGACACGGCTGAAGATCGAGTGGTGTTCTCCTGCCAGAAAAGCATTTGCTGGCATATTTTAATCTTCTGTGACTCCACAGAGTTGAGTTTTTTCCCCAAGAAGGTAAAGAATGTTTTAAAGACTCCCGAAGACTCTTGTTAGCTACAGCAGACAGGGTGGTCATGTGAGCTCAGGATATGTCCTTTGTACTTGTATGAATTCTTGCTGTGCTTGTCAAGGTGGTTACAGATGACCGTCTTAACTACGAGCTACTGAGTAACAGAGAAAAATAGACCTGATCAGTTGTACCGTGCATAGATAGGCTTTGAAATGCTTTCTGATAGGGCTGGGGTCAAGGGAGTGGCTGATACAATGTGTAGAATGTATAGACTTAAGAGCCACTTCTAAATCACATTGAAAATAATGGTTTTGTTTTTTTTTTTTCAATTGCTGGTTTATCTACCAGTTTTCTGTTCCTGAAAAATGTAGCTAAGAAACCGGAATGTGGATTTATATTCAAGTTCTTAAGTTTTGATGACATCTTCCAGGTGGATCAATTTGAAACTCTGCCTGTGTTAATTTAAGATAATGGCACTGTTTGCTTGGGTTTATGAAACATTTTCTCCAGAGGCACACTACATATGCTCAGAGATTAAAATACCCTGCTGTGAGAGAGACAGACAGAGACAGACAGACAGATAGCCCAAAATATTAAATGGACAGCATCGAAGAACCATCTAAGGGGGAATAAGCTAGGAAAGTAGCCTAGATGGTTTCTCGCAAACTGTGATAATGCAAATGCAACCAAGATCAATGAGCTGTCAGGAAAAAGGAAAAAAACAAACAAACAAAAACAACAAATTCCAAGCAAAAATATCTCAAGTAATAGCCAAAGGGATCAAGAAAACCGCTGGCTGGATAAACTGTGATAAATGGTGGTGGTTTGTTTGTTTTTAAATTTTGTTCCTATGTGTAAGTCCCTCTTTGAGCAACAGTTTCAGTGTAATACAAACCTCTTGTACTGTGTGACACTCGTCTGTGTGTATTTTCCAGAGAGTGGGAGGGTGGAGGGAGGAAGTCCTCTTTTCTTCTTTAAACAACTCTTTCTCACACTATTGCAGAATTAACCATCTGTATGCGTACTCTTTCCAGGACTCCAGTTGTCGAAAGTCACAGTCCACTTATTGTATGAATGGGACATGGAGATCCTCTGGCACAACTTGTCCTGCATTTGTACCGTTCTTACACGTGCTGCCTCCCTCTTCGATGGCTGTCCTGGCCCAGAGGATGGCCTTTCCCCCTAGCAACCACCTCTGCTTGGCTGCTCAGTGATATATCCTAGCCACCGGGATCCCTATAATTTGTCTACACATGGGATCCCACACCATCTAGAACTCCTTCCATGTACCAACTCTACTTTTCAATCAAAATGGCTTTTGTCACTCGTGTGCAGTTATCTGCGGAGATGAACTCCTTAGTGGTATTTTTAACCATGCTGTTCACTCCTTAGGAGCATTTTTAACGTGCTGATACCAAGTGTTCCCACTCTTCTACTACTGATCTGGGAAAAATAGAGCTACCACCAGCTAGGTATTCAAACAGTATGGAAGCTCCTCTTGAGAATGCAAGAATCCTAACGGTGACCTATTCTCAGCCCTTTCCGGAAAAAAAGGTAGCTTTTCTTCTTCTGGCTTTTCTCTGCCCTGTCACTGACACAGAGCTCCAATGGTAGCGTCTCAGCCACATGGGTGCTCACCGAGGGCTGGGACACAGCAATGATAAGCAGAAAGCTGAGGTCCCGGGTGAGTGGTGCCCTCTGGGGGGGCTGAGAAGCTTGGCCCACAGAACCATCAGTGGGGATCCCAGGGCTGCAGTCCTCCTCCTTGGGAGTACTGGTCCCTTCTCAGGTACATTTAACATGAGTTTATTAACTTTCTACTATGTGGTACTCTAAATACTCAGAGGGCCAAATCTGAAATTTGTTAGGTTGACTTGAGTAATGTCGGTCTCCCTCCCTTTAAGTACATAGTCTTCCATGTACCTATAGTAAGTTCTGGATAATTCCTACTTCATGTTCATATTGCTACACCTTAGCCATCACTGTGTATGGGCAGTACAGAGAAAGATTGGTTTTTGTGTTCTTGTTGTTTTTTCTAGACTGGTTTTTTTTAAAGCCCATTCTCATTTTAAGGAGCAATAGATCCTTAAGACAATCTTCTTAGTCTTATTTCCGGGAGTCTGATATAAGGGTCATTACTGATTTCCATAGTCGGCTGATAGCATCACCGGGAGATGTGGACCTCATGTCTCAAGGAAACCTAACTTCTGATATAAACAAAACAAAAATGATGTCAGGAGCTCCTAATCATCATTAACAACCATTAGCAACCATTCTATGGCTAATGCCCCTTCACGTGTAAAGCATCCTCCTGAGGGACCCAGGGCCTTCCGGTTCTCATCCTCAAGTAGCTCGGGGTCTAGCCAAGGAGACAGGGAGAACACGCCAGGGGTAAGCAGTTACTCAGCAAGGCATATGATGTCAAGTGAAGCCTGAAAGGGCAGAGAGGCTCACTGGGAGACCCCTCAACCCTGCAGAAGCCTTGCAACGTAGCTTGGTGATGGCATTCTCTGGATGGTTCTTGGATCTGAGTATCTCAGAACTGCCTGAGCTCCGGGCGTGCTGGCGTGGGTGGAAAGGCTGCAGCACGAGGTGGGCCCAGCACCACCCAGGAAAGCCAGCCACTCCTGCCAGTCTTTGTTCAGCACACTGGTGGCTGGCTTTGATCTGGAATCAAGTTCCCATGAGAGTTCAACCGGCCCTTCCTCTGTCACATATGACAGGCTCCCCCCAGTTTGGTCCAATTTCAAGGGAAATGAGCTGTTTGTCCGGCCACCATCCCTGGTCTGTGTAAACAAGCAGATGGGCAATTAGTGGCTGTGTCAGGGCCTTGGCCCGCCACCCCGCTTGCACAAACGGGGAATCATCACTCATCTTCTGGACTGTAATCGTGTAAGCATGAGATAATGGGGACTGCTTGGCTTTCGAGATTTCTTCATGCTGTTTGGATTTCAGTCTTCGTGTCAAAACGCTATTGTTCAAGCATTTTTGGCAAAGCAACCATGGCCACTCAGCACATTTGGGGAAAAGAAAATAATTTCAGTTCTGCTCCCTTGATTTTTTTTTTCTCATTAAACCATTTTTTAACGAGCAGGAAATAGGACCGAGACCTAGAGATCTATAGGTAATATCTTTCCTTAATTAGCCAAATCCTGACAAGAGAGGTCACCCAGTTGAGCGCAATTTTTCTCCCCTTCTCCCCTTGAAATGGCCATGTGTGCTGTACGCACAGACTGGAGACCAGGAACAGGCTGGAGCCTCCTAGGCTGCTCAGCCACCCATGGCCTTCTCAGACTCGCGGGCAGATCACTTGTCACCCCGGGGCCATTATAGTTTGTGTTTACTTGAGCATTTCACCCCGGCCAGTGTGTTTCTTCTTGGATTCAAAACACCCAGAAGCTTTGGGGAAGGCCCTCCTGAATTTACCATCTATCTTTTCTTGAGGCACACAGAGATCACATACCCGTCGCCCTAGTGCTCAGGCCAATCTCAGCATAAGCGCACCCTATTGTTCCCTTTGTTCCTTCTCCACTCACTGGCATCCCCTCCTCAAATTTTTACTTTGTCTCCTTCTGCTTTTAATTTTCTTTGCCTTCTTACCTCAGTTTTCTCTGCCTTCTTCTCTAGCTTTCTGGTTTTCCTCAACTTCCCCCTCCCCCCCCCCCTTATCTTTCTGGTTTCTTAGAACATGCTCTTCAGATTCTTTCTGGTTCACGCATCAGGGTCTTTGCCCAATGTCATTCCAACCATTCTGGTCTTTGTGCTTCTTCCTCACCGCATTCCCTCTTGCATTCATTCCTTTCCCAGCCCTCCACCTCCACCTCCTACAACCTTGGAAGTTCTTCAGACTGGGAGTGTCTCCAGGTCAAGCCTCAGAGATGAGGCAAGAGCACTCAGGGATCCATCTGTAGAGTGGTCATCTTTTCCCCGTTTTGCCCCAGGACAGGCATCTGTTGATGGAGTACACCCTGTTCCCTGTGTCCAATCACAACTGTTCTTTGTCAGGCAATTCTTCAGTGTTTATGGGCTATCTGCTCTGTGTGAGGCCCTGAGAAAGAATGACGAATCAGATATGAGTCCTAGCCTCGAGGACCCTATAGCTCTGACACAAATCTCCCTCTGCCTCTGAGCAGCCTCTGATGGAGCTGATTAACCCATCTTTCAGAAAATTCCTCCTCTTCGCTTTAGGCCAGCATTCTCTTTTGTCCTCTCTACTTTGTGGATACTCCACCATGTCTTCCACTCCAGTTCCTCACCCTCCTGATCTCCACACTTTAGAGATCTCTACACTCTACTGGGCCCATGGATTTCTCCCTCTCTACTTCTGCTCACTTACCAGGTGTGATCACATCAGGGCTTTAAATAGCCATCTATATTCTGATGACTCCCAAATTTATATCTCTAGCCCATACCTCTCCCCTGTATTCCAGATCTGTTGGTCCAACTGCCGGTTTGACATCTTCACTTTGGTGGATCTCAACTCGGTGTCCCAAACCAGACTTTGATTTCCCCACTTCACCCCCATCACCTTCACACATGCAGAAAGTGGTGGGCTGCCTTCCTTCAAGGTGCTCAAGCCAAAAATCTTGGAAACTTAAACCCTGTCTTATCTCTAATTGTGCAACTAGGACATCAGCAAATTTTGTCAGCTCTTCCTTCAAAATAGATCCAGGATCTGACAGCTCCTTTCCACTTCTCCTGCTACTACACTGGTTGCAGCCATCATCATTTCTCACCTGGACTATTGTAATAGCTTCCAAACACTCTTCCAGCTTCCAGCCTTGCTCCTCAGAGCCTTTCAAAGTGAGTGTAAGATCAGGTCACTCACCTTCTCAAAACCCTCCAGAGACTTCCCATTTCATTCACCATGAAATTCAGAGTCTTTTCTGAACCTGCAAGGCTCTGTATGATCTGACTCCCACCACTTCACTGTTCTCAGTTTTTGTCACTCCCCGCCATATTCTCTCCGCTCTGGCACCCGTAGCCTTTCTGCCGAGCTTTGGGACTGGCCAGCATACTTCTGCTGTGGGAAGCAGACTGGCTCATCCTCTGGTCAGAATGAACTTTTCCCAGGTGTCTGCATGGCTGGCTCTGTTACTTCATTCTGACCCTTGCCCCAGTTTCAGAGAACACCCTGACCAAATAACACCTCTTCAGAATCTGCTATTGTCTCTTCTCATTTCTCTGCTTTATACAGCTTCATAACACTTCATCTCCACTTGAACTATCATGTGTTCATTATTTTCTGTCTGCCCCCATAAGAAGTATTCATGTTGTGGTCAGAGATTCTGTTCTACTCACTGCTTACAGTACTGGTAGGCGTGCCATCAATATGTTTGAATTAAGGAACAGAAGACGTCCTTTCAAGGATATGCATAAAAGTCACCATGTAGCTCAAAGGGAAGGGAAAGAAGGTAGGTTATGAGCTAAGCATTGATGCATGGAATGTGAAGAATATTCCAAGGGAACTGAATTCATTCCACGGAGCATGTAACAGTTAGAGTAAATATATCCATTGTGGATTGAGTGTATAAATATAATATCCCAGTTGCCCAGGAGAGATCAGAAGATTAGGCAACTCTAACCATACTCCTGACCATTCTGACTAGGTGCACCTGTCTTATGTAGATCCAACTTCTAACCAGCCAGTACTAGACCCAAAGGAAGGTACCAGGGGTTGGGGAGGAAAGGCTGCTAATAGAACTGGGAGGTGTTCCTGGCACAATCATGCACAGAACCCCTTTGGGAAGAGTATGAGGAAGTTAGAGATATTAAGAGGTGGTGAGGATTGAGTCAGTTGACCGAGATTCTGGGTAGTCATACAGATATACTTCTAAAGACTAAAAATTTAAAAAGGATACGTATGTTGTACTTGGATTGATCAGGAGCCTTCCACCCACCTACATTCTATTTAGGTAGACAGACTTGCCGTGGTGTGATACTAAAAGTGGCTCCAGGAGGCAGTGTCCAAATCACATCATTCTTTACTAATCCCATGGCCATCCCTGTGTACCCTGGTCAACCACGTATCTGGATCTCAGACCCAAGCTTGCCCATCTCAACGCATACTTTTTACAAATGATAAAGCACTTGTCTATTGTGCTTTAAAGCCTGGAAAAATGGACAAGACTCCACCATTTTGGTTCCATTACGTGAGTGCACAATGAGGAGGGGCTTAGAAGAGAAACCGGGAAACCAAGGAGTGTTCTGGAACATAGCTCCAAATCAGTCCATTTTAATTGTATCTGAATGATTTGCTATCCCTTATATGTGAGTATCTATGAGTGTGTGGTCAGAACTAGACACGCAGCCCAGGATAGGTGACATGCACGCCCTCTGCCCTCTCCTCCAGCCTTTCCACATGGGTTCTCTAGCAGCTGGGTACATTCAGGAAGAAAGGGATTGGACTTCCAGATGCTACTTTGCTTCCAAACCAACCCTACATAACTCAAATCTACATACTGTAGCAGAGGTAATGCCATTCCCCCTGAGAATGTCCCAAAGCCACAGTGCCGTATTTTGGTTGAATGTTTTGGTATTATGATGTCAGCACTGGGAAGGGCTTAAATGAGGGAAAGCCTCTGGCCTCCTATGCAATGACTGTGGAGCCCCGGCTCTAGAATTAACCAAGGTGATCAGGGATGGTGAGGGGTCCCCCTTTGAAGAGTGATTCCATTTTTGGGATCAACGGGCATAAGAAAAAGATGAAAGAGTGTTCAGAGAAGGGTGGTACCTAGATTACCTTTATCTGCTCACTTTTCACGATGCTGGGTTTCTTGGAGGAGAAAAAAATGGCTGAAAGCAATAGTGGTGGGAATGAGAGAGACTGGCAGGGAGGTGAGTTTCAGCCACATTTGCAGGAGAAAAGCAACCACCAAGTGGACTGAGGGCAGGGGCCCTTTGGTTTCTTTGTTTGGTGTGACAAAGAAGTCTTGACTTGGGCCTTTGGCATCTGTCCTTGTGTTTTGCATCTCTATTATTTTTTTTTTCCCCTTTGAGGCACTCTGGAAAGAAAGGGCAAGGGACCTAGGGTGAATTAGCATAGAGTGAGAAACATACCTGTCTATGATTAAGGTTTCAGTTCCTCAGTTTGCTACTACCTAAGCCCAATTCCAGCAGCCCCGTGAGAGGAGGAGACTGACTCAAATGAGGTGGTGGTGTCATCAGCTTGATAGTCAAGGGACAGAGGATTCTGGGCTGGGCTCAAGACCATGTTGACATGGTACAAATATAATATAATTTTTCTGAAGAAAAAAAAAAAACAAGTTTAAGAAGAGCAATTCAGGGGCACCTGGTTGGCTCAGTAGGTTAAGTAACTGATTCTTGGTTTCAGTTCAAGTCATGATCTCAGGGTCATGTGTCGGGCTCTGGGCTCAGTACAGAGTCTGCTTGTCCCTCTCCTTCCCCCTCTACCCCTCACCCTCACCCCCACTAACCCAAGCCCCTCCCAATAAATAAATAAAAACTTAAGAGAGCAGTTTACCATGCAAGGGCTTAATTTGGTTTTCAACAGAATCTGGCAAAACAGGCATGTTGGAGGCTGGTCTCAACTATTTGAGAACAAATAGGACTGGGTTGAAAATAAATCTCAGAAGTTTCCAAGATCCAAGAAAAAATGAGAAAGGTCAGTGTAGAGATTATACAGGGTTATCACTCTCAGAATCCCTCTAGAGAGTGGGAGGTATTTGCCTCTTAGTATAAAATTTGAGTTTATGAAGGAGCCCAAGAAAGTGAGAATGGGGTAAGAAAATTCATATTTAACTAAATGAAATGCCCACATTCCTTTTCCTTGTGGGTTTCGGAGGTTGCTCTTGAACTTGAGTTAGGTCTTTAATAGATTTAAAATCTGAGATTATTTGCTAAGAGTTTAAGGCATTGGGGCAGTCAGCACATCCCATTGCCAAGTCCATTACACTTCAGGGTCATTGATATGGGTGGCAAACCGTTCCCTAGGCTGTTGCTCCATCTCTTCTATGGCCTAATTTCAGACACATTGGATGAGCTTGGTCAGAAGCCTCACTTCTTCTGCCCTTGGCTTTCAAGACTGTTTTGGTGCCAATTGGCTTTCTCTGGGTCTTTTCCCTCATCAATACGGCATGCATCCTACTTTTCCAAATGAGTCCCTTACAAAGCCACCATTATTTCAAAAGACATTCCCATAACCGAAGCCTTACCTCCCCATCAGTTTCACTAACTAAAAACCAAAATCCTTTTCTTTTCCCTCACTGTGTCTTTCCTACTTATACTCTAATTGAAGAATTACACAGCAGGATTGCTTTAGAAAAGGTAGCAGCCATTAGAAGAACCACCTCTTAAAATATGACCATCAGAGCTAAGGAAATTAGAAAGATAGCATACAATAAACTTATATGCCCCCAATATATGATGGGGGGCAGGGGAGAGGGGACAGGAGGGATAGTAAAATGGAGAAGGGGAAGGTAATGTTCTAGAAGAAGAACAGAATTGGGGCAAAACAGTCTGTCCCTTGCTTTTCGTTCATTGACCACTCTAAAATTTAGTATAAATATATTACCTTTCCTACTGTCTTTCTCACACATGCACGCATGCACACACACACACACACACACACACACACACACACACACACCATACTCCATTCAGATTACCCTGATCAAAGCTGAAAGATGAAGAAATAGGAGCCCCAGCAAATGCCTTACTTGTTACCAAGCCTTGCATTATGGGCAGTTCGAAACCCTGCTGAAATCATCAACTCAAAAACCAATTCCCTTTGCACTGCAACTGTTCCCAACATCATCTCAGCCACCACCACACTGAAACCCCTCTCCACACCAGTGCACAGTTGTCTGTGAAGAAAAGTCAGGGAAGCCTTACAGGAACAATGGCTCCTTTACAAATTGCTGCTGCATCAGAAGAAAAGCTGAGGCAGGCAGAGACTATTTTATTTTACACACCGCAAACAGACAAACAACCCCCAGATTTGGAATCCAGAGTTAACAAAAGCATTAAATCCATCGGGCTTTGAGAGGGGGCAATGTTTTTTCATATTTCTCCTCTGCTACCATTATTTATATAACAAATGGCTACAAAATGCAATCATGTCAGATGTTGGAAATAAACTCTTTGGGGTATAGCTATTTTTAAACAACCCATAGTTATAGGGATGTTTTAAAAACATGCAAAAGCTGAGTTTGTGTTTTAAATCCTATGTGGTCTCAGGAACTCTGTATTGTTAGCCTGGTGCTAACCTATGGAACAGAAAAGCTTTTCAACAGAGCCTGAACTCCCTCAGGAATGATGATGTTTTTGAGAGTTGCAAAAACTCCAATTGGCCATAGATTGAAGCCGAGTATTTTCTAGGCAAATACATGGGAATCCCTGGTGCTTAGTTTTTTCCCCTTTGGAGAGCATTGAACTTCTCTTGCAAATATATTCAAAGTACTTCCTCGCAAGAAGATCCTATTTACGGACACCAGGAGCAAGCATTCCTTCTCTGCCCCCCTTCCTTGCCCATGGGAATCAGAAGTTTCTAAAAAGAATGCTACATTCTTGGGGATTATTTGCATGAGTGGATTATTTGCGTCACTCTCTGAGAGGTTATATTCCTGGTCTCTATTCCAGTTATCCAACCTTACTGCTCCCACAAAAAATTCTTCCCCAGTCTACTAGTGACTCCAATGATTGACTCCCTGGCCCCTGCAATACCCATCTCCAACATCCGAACACTCCCACCCCAACCCCACCACTCTTCCCGCTCCAGCCCTGCCTAGGCTCTTACTCACATAGAGGAAATAGAAGGTTCAGCCTGAACCTGGGGACCAAGTTTTATTTCCCTTCTCCTTCCTTTTTTTTTTTTGTTGTTTGTTGTTGTTGTTGTTTTTAAGATATTTATTTATTTATTTGAGAGAGAGAGAGAGAGAGTACACACAAGCAGGGGGAAGGGACAGAGAGGAGGGAAAAGCAAACTCTCTGCTAAGCAAGGAGCCGGATGGGATGCAGGACTTGATCCGAGCACCCTGGGATCATGACCTGGGCTGAAGGCAGCTGCTTAGTTGCTTGACTAGCTGAGGCACCCAGGCACCCTACTTCCTTTTTTCCTAGCCAAGGTAACACACGCCCTCAAAACTGTCCTCAGGTCCCACTTCTTGTGTAGGATTTCCCAAGCTCTGATAATGTTTATGATCTATTATTAAGAATAATAAAAGTAGTGTCAGCTAGCATTTATTTAACACTCTGATCCTGATATTAAGCATAGACTCATTCGCTTCTCGTTTTAAAAACCCTTGAAGAAAGCACCATCGTTACCTCCATTTCGCAGCTGTGGAAACTGAATTCAGACAAGTTCTGCCTGATGTCAACGGAAGACTCCAATGAGGACGAGTTCAGAATTCATTGTAGGATTCTGGTGGCTTGGGCAGGAGTGGGAGGATCAGTCGAGAGAGGGTCTTAAAAGGATGGGTATTTGGATGGTAGAAGCTGCTCCCCTGAGAGGAAGGGCTTTCCTTACACACACCTCTGTGGGAATGAGGTCCTCTCTGTTGTTATTCAGGCAATTGTCATTGTTTCCTCCGGGTCACTTTTCAAGTGTTAGAGAAATTTTTAAATATTTGAGAAATTATCCGGCCAGTAAGAGAAGGCAGGTGTCTATTTTGCTCATCTTAGAATCCCCACCACTCAGCCTGCTGTGAGTACTCAGAAAATACAGATTGAATTTATCCAAAAAAGGAAAGGAACATTTAAAGGAGTTCCTCCTCATTTAAATCATAAATGGAATGGAATGACTTTAGAGATGAAAACGAGATTTTACAAGATCTTAAAAACAAGATGTAAAAACTCTTTCTGTCTTTCTAACCAAAAGAACAAGATCAAAATGTGATTAGGGGAAGAAAAAACAAACTAAAGCAGAATGGAAGACACTGAGTCCCTAGTGTCTACTTTCTGCAATAAACACATAGCCAGGGTGACTTTAAAAAAAAAAAATCTATATTTTTCTAATGATCAGAAACTAATCAGATGCAAAGATTATGATATTTTCATATCTCTTGTCATTTGTTAGTCTGTGTCTAATAACTTTGGAGCCAGTCTTTAACCTTCCAGATTCCCCAAATTTTGGATAACTTAAGTATAAGGTCCTGTGACTAGAACCCTAGAGAGGTAGGACAAGAATTAAATCTAATTCTAGTTTCTTACTTTCTTACATGTGCTTTCCATCTAGGACAAGATTGCTAGGTCCTGTGTTACCTAGAGAAATGCAGAACTCCCTTCACTTATCCAGTTGGAAAAGGAAACGCTCAAATGAGTTGCAGATCCAAGGAATCCTTATTTAGTTATTTCTCTTCGGTCAGCATAAGGTCCCTCTGCAAGTACAGAATTTAAATTTGTCACATGGGAGAAACGTGTCTTCTTTCTACCACTGAGGTCTCAGACCTTGAGGAGTTGCATTTAGATGTCGAACCTGGTTTTTATGTGCTGGTGACAGAAGAGTGTTAACTAATTTCATCTTTCATGAAGTCTAGTCTTTACCCAGATGAAAGGGTGATTTCCACAGATAAGCAGGAGTGTGGAGCTCCTTACTGCTTTTGTAAGCTGAGACAATAGGTCCAGTCCATAACAACACCAAATAAGGTATCTTGGAAAGTGATGGAATCCATCTGCTTTCGGCTCATGACCAAGGGGACCAATCCCAGGAAACTGGCCTCAATGGAAGGCATGGTCTGCTGACTTCATTCTCACCATTCCATCCCAGCAGCCATATATGCAGTCCTTAATATTAGTGAAAGTATAAGTTGGAAGAAGTTTTTCATTCTTAGAAAACTTCTAAAAAAAAAAAAAAAAAAAAATCCCCCCCCCGCCCCATATCCTGGGGCCTATGTTATTTACCAGTTGGAAATGCTAGCAACTGGAAAGTAGAAGGTGGTTTGTCCGGTCTTCCCAGTCCCTCACTCGGAAGACCCATGAGGCGGACAGAGCGTTTGCCTAGGTGTCTGTTTCAACTTAGTGGGAATGTTTGATGAGTCTCATTGATGGTTGCATCACCATAAACTAGATATTATATAACAAATTTTTGTTCTTGGATATTTAGCTAGTTCCATCAACATTAAGTTAGAATAGACCTTGAGGAAGCAGAGTGGGAGGTTTTCTTCAGTCTGGCTGGAGTTTTCCTGTCCTATTTCTGTGTCTTTTCAAATGGTATCTTGAGTTTACAACCAGCTAGCTCTTGCTAGAAGAAAGCAATTGCTAGCGCACTTGCCATCTACCAGGGCCTTTCCTCTAAGGACTGACAAAGCATTTGATGCACAGCACATGTATAAAGGTGTGAGCAGATAAAGAGATTTGCCGTAGTTCATCTCCCAAGAAATACTATATTTTACCTGTCTGTCTCACTGTACATTGGAAATGCCATAAAGTCGCACAGGGAAGAACTCTGACATCCTTAAATAAAAGACACCGAACCTACTTACGTGTTTATTGTGTCAATATTCCTAGTAGTTAGAGAGACTGCAGAGAGAACGTGCTTTCTCTCCCCATTTTATTAAGTCACTAAAATTTTGTGGTTTGCTTAGGAGGGAGCATGAGCCAAGTGGTAGACCTAACTCCCTCCTTTTGTCTGGGGATCATGACACCATTGTAACCACAAACATTTATCTTTCGTTCTCAGCAGAGACAGGTAGCCTCTTTGGATCATCCTCCGCAGAATACAATCCTTGCTATGCAGAGCTGGTATCCACATTGTTAGATCTTACCGCTGACTAAACTCCATTCACTGTTATAAAAACCTGGTGTGGAGGGAAAATTCTAAATGATTAAAAAAAAAAAAAATTAAGGCATCACTTTTTTTTTTTATTAGTGCTTTTAATTTAAAGAATTGAAATTCCTCTTGAATGGCTTTCAGGGATCAAAATTTTCCAGAATAAGAATCAGAAATCCAGATTTTCTATAGGAAGGCCATGAAGTAAAATAGAAAGGATGGATCCTACTGGGTTTACCGTTCTACATCCTAATTTTTCACTCAAGATTGTTTGATAGCCCATCCATATTGATACGTATGGGTCTAATTCTTTTTAACTGCTGTAGATTTTTCCATTGCATGAGTAGATCCTTTTTTTTTTGGTTCAATACCCCTTTCCCTTTCCCATCTGTCTGGAAGTCCACTCAAAAGAGGAGCCAGGAATCTATATCCTGTATATCCTTTCTTCTTCATTGGAGCTTTGGAAAGCTAAACAAGACAATAACATGAAATGACTAGAACCCTTTTGTTATGAGGTAGGACAAGAATTAAATCTAATTCTAGTTTCTTACTTTCTTACATGTGCTTTCCATCTAGGACAAGATTGCTCAAGCATTCTTTTTTTTTTTTTTTTTTTTTCTAAATAACATAATGGCAATCATCCATATGTGAAAGTGATGGGAATGTAAAAATAGATCATTATGATTAGTTGGGCCTTAATGCCACAAACTCAGCCCAAAATAATGTTGCTGAGACCCAAAAACAGTCCATTTGCTGCTCATAAGTGATAGTTTAAGCTGCTGAGCCGATGAGGTCCAGGATTCTCCTTGGTCTCTCGATGGACAGTAATGCTGCTTGGACCATAATTTTCCATCCTTCTTCTTGGAAAGTCTGACTAGCGGCCGCTCTGTAAAATGAACCTTGGAAATAGGACTTCTGTGTCACACCATCTATTCGTGAAAGAGAGCTATAAAAATAAGCATTTACCCCAGAACCTAATGAAGACATGGCAACCAGCCCGAGGGAAATGCCGTGCCTTCAGCCTCTCTTTTTTAAATTCCCTTGTAGCTTTGTTTAGTTTCAGGATGGAGTGAAGACCTCAGTCGTAGGAAGACGTTTGTGTTTGCTGAACTTGTTCATTCAGAAAGTGGTTGAAAGAGATAAGAAGGAGTAACTCTGAAAAGAGCCAACACTAAGAGAACTGGGAAGGGCATACAGAATAGTATGTCCACAATTTTGTTGCTCTCTGCAAACTACCTGAAACATTTTAGTGAGACTATTCTATGGGATAACACCTAGTATTCTAATATAAGGTAGATCTCTCTTGGTTCCTACACAAAAGTAAACTCATAGGTTGGGCACGACTTAGGCATAGAAAAAATCAGTCCAGTCTTGGACTGGACTCAGACTGGACTCAACAGTGGATGAGGAAGGATGTCAAGGAAACCACGTTTCCCTAACTGTTGTTTCCTTAACTGCTTCCCTATTTCTTGTGAAATTGGCATATCCTTCCCTAGAACCATTTGAATCAGTTTTACTCTCTTCACTAAATCATCCTACAGCTTGATTTGATGGTATCAACTCTTTCCATCAATTCCTGAACATACCCTATTGGTCTATTTTCCTTTTTCTTAATATTAGAGAAATAAGTGTTGTTTGTTTGTTTGTTTGTTTGTTTGTTTTTCCCTAGGGAATTCAACCTGTTTTGTTCAACACCTTCGCCATTGGAAGATAGCCTCTCAGGCTGTAGTAAGGGACCCAGACTGTCTTCCATTCAGACTGATTTTTCTTCAGTGGGCTGCAGGATATTTGACATTATACTATGTCATCTGTGCTTCCACTATGCTTTTGAACAAAGCAATCATCAGGCCCTCTTGACATAGGAGGGAAAGAGTACTCTGAGATGTGCTCCTTTTCCAGGGTCTACACCGTCATGTCCGTGGTAGATCTAGACACCCAAAGACAGAATCAGCAACCCTGGGTCTCTCTTGGAGTTATTTCTGACTACTATTTCTAACTTGTTTCCATCATTCAAGTTTTGTTATCCAAACACACCTTATCTATGATTTCCTTGGCCTCTGATTATTTCCAATTTTTTTTTAACCTTTCAAAACTACTTGCTCTAAACAACATCTCCCAAGCTGATTTTGTGTGTCAGGTCTAATAAAATTTGAAAAAAGTTGACTAAGTGCCTATTGGTAACCATTCATTCATTATGTATAGGCCCACGTGTGGGATATTGTGCCAAGCAAAGGCAAGAGATGGTTTCCTGGCTTAGAGATATCACAGTGTAGGCTGGAGAGAGCCAATCCTAAACCGATGTGACTGCAGGAAGACAATTACCATGCACAGAATAGTAGAGAAAATTCATTCAACCAACATCGAGTGCCTACAGTGAGTCAGGCTCTGGACCAGGCACAGTTTGTATAGTCATGAACAGAATAAAACAACTTATAATTAAGAAATAAATAAAAAAGCAAATAAGTAGCCCAATATATAGTACATTGTAAATACTGTGTATCATAGATTGTGGAATGTTTAGGTTTGGTGGGCGGTGGGGCAGAACTTTAAGAAACCTGCTTTTAAAAAGTGGGAAGGGCTCTCTTCCATGCTGACATTTCAGCCAAGGCTGGATCTAGTCATTGGAAATGTAGGAAGAGAAACACCACAAGCAGAAGCACTATCACAGGTGGCAGGCCTCAGATGGGTGAGAGCTTGGCATGCAGAGAAACCAGAGTGGGCTAGAGCCCTGGGGACTAATGCACGCTGTGTATACAGAGCTCTGATGGCCAAGAAAAGGGATTGTGATTTCATGTATGATTCAGTGGGAAGCCTTAGAAGAGTTTGTAAAATGAAAATAAGACCTCATTTGTGTTTTAAAAGATTATTCTGGTTGTTCTGTAGAAAATGAAGTGGGGAGGGGGCGCCTGGATGGCTCAGTGGGTTAAGCCTCTGCCTTCAACTTGGGTCATGATCTCAGGGTCCCGGGATCGGGCCCCATGTCAGGCTCTCTGCTCAGCGGGGAGCCTGCTTCCCTCTCTCTCTCTGTCTGCCTCTCTGCCTACTTGTGATCTCTCTCTCTCTCTCTCTCTCTCTGTGTGTCAAATAAATAAATAAAATCTAAAAAAAAAAAAAGAAAAGAAAAGAAAATGAAGTGGGCAAGAGTAGATATAAGGAGATTATTGAAGTAACTCAGAGTTAAAACAATAGCACTTTGGGCCAGAGTGATGGAGGTTGAGATAGAAGAGTGTGGTAGATTTGGGAAGTAGAAAAGACTAGGATTTGGCAATGATTTTCAACTTGGTGTTGAAGCAAAGGGAAGCACCAAAAATAATTTCCAGGTTTTGATCATCTTAGAGACTGGTGGTGTTATTTATGGAGTTGTATAAGACTGAGAAAGGCTAGATGGGTGATGAGTATTAAGGAGAGCACTTGTGATGAACACTAGGTATTATATGTAAGTGATGAATCACTTAATTCTGCTCCTGAAACCAGTATTACAATATATGTTAACTAACTAGAATTTAAATAAAATTTTGAAACAAAACAAATAAGACAATGAAAGGAATAGGTTTGTGTTATGGTGGGGGGACTCAGGGATAATTTGAATTCCCGGAAAGCTGTTTGCATCATGGTGTCCAGCAGAGCAAGAGAAATGCAAATCTGGATGTTGAGAATGTGGTTTGGAGCTGGCAATAGAAACCTGAGATTCATCAGTGAAAGAATGGTAGCTGTGTGTCTGGCTAAACTTACACAAAGATAGAAGTGAGGAGAGCCACAGGACAACCTTGGGAGCTGAGTAATATTCACAGTGCAAGAGGGAGAAGAAGAGGAAGAGCCAAGGGAGGAGATGGAGAAAGTGATCAGAGTGGTGGAGATATTAACCAAGATTGAGCATGGGCAATATTGTCTGACTTGCCACTGATAAATACTTCGCCTTTCATGATAACGATAGCTCTTTCTGAAAATGTGTGATGAGCTGTAAAGCATTCCTTATATGTAACTAATACATCTGTAATGTACGATATTTTGGAAGTAAGGAAACCACGTAAGAATCTGAGCCTCAGCAAATTACAATCACAGCAAGACTCCAGGTCCTGCCCAAGGTGACTTGCATTTCATGGCCTGAAGGAAATGGGAGATGTCCCTTTCAAATGACGTTCACATTTATTTAATATGATCAATAATAAAGTGACCCAGGATTTTGGAAAAATTCCTTTCTTACCCACTCCTGCTCACACTGCTACCCCCAGTCCCCCCCCCAGGACTGCAATATGGGACCTGCTGGTGATAGCATGTGCTGCCATCCCCAAGCCCTTGTTCTCCAACTGTGTGTGGCTTCTAGCACTTAAATGAAATCTTATTTATTCACAGATGCCATTTTATAGAACTGTAAAAAAGGAAGCACATGGCTTCTGGAGGGGGCGTGCAGCTCCAACATGGCCTTCCACTCTTTTTGCAGTAGGATGTTATAGCTCCAGGCTCTGTGCCTCCCCGCTTGTAAGTTCAGAGAAGCTCAGTTGTGAAGAAAACTCTGAAAATGGGAAAGTTACCTGTAAAGCATTCTGTACCATCTGTATGGCTAGACTTCTGTGTGCCATCTGTGTGGCTTGGTTTCCACATAGCTGCTTTAAAATAGATCTTCATGTCTGAGTAGTTAATTACAAATTTTTTATGCCCCCACATCATTACTTGTGATCATAATAGCGAGATTGCGACTCTGGCATTTTATTTGGTTTGAAAACCTAGGAAGACATGCGTGATCTATCTTATCATCACAAATCTGTGGGGAGAGAAATGCAAAACTTTGAATTTTGAAATTCAAGCAGTTCCTTAGGATTTCAACCCTTCGGGGAGGCTTATTTTGCAGAAGCAGAACCTTTGGCCACAGCCTGGAGTTGACAACTATAACAGGAAGTATTTACTTCTGAGACAGGGCCGTGAAAGGGGCTCCTAGGTGGGAGATACAGGGTACTGTCTTGGGTAGCTGATGCTGTCTTGGGATATGACCAAAAACCCTGCCTCATGAAATATTCTGCCCCTCCTCTATGTTCTCCAGACAACTAGAATATAAACTGTGGCATAATATCCCACTTCTGTACCTAAGGGTGAGACTCAGCTACAAAAGACTGGCTCCTTATCCAGGATCTACAACTGAGGAAAGTCGACAAACTCGACAAGCAGAGCTTAAACCTGAGAAAATACACTCATAGGCAGAGCAGGTCTTCAGAACACGTGTTTTATAATCTCAGAGAACTGCAAGAGGCCACTGCTCCACATAAAAGAATCCAGACATAAAGATGATAACTTGGGGTGATAATTTTTTTTAAAAAAATCAATGGATCCACAGAACAGTAAAATAGACATCGCTGAAAACAAATTAGTGAACACAAAGATAGATCAAGTCAAGGGAATCTTCTAGCATGAAGAGAAGCATGGAGAAATGCTGAGATATAAAAACTGTATTTAGGAGTTTAGTCTATTTAATCCAACATCTACTTAATACAAGAGAGAAAGATACACTCAACCATATGAAATTACTTCTAGAAATGAAGAGCAAGACATTGCGTCTTTTATTGAACGAGCCCCTCACGTACCAAATGCTAAATGCCCCTGTGTACCTACTATTAACTTCTTATAACCAAATTTGAGAAACAATATTCGGAAAAATTCTGAGGGTGAAATAACACACTTCTCAGCAGCAACACTGGGTACAAGAAAACAATGGAACATTAAGTGGAAAATTCTGAAGAAAAATATTTTTCAAACTGGAGTTCTACATTTAGTCAAACTGTCGTGAAAATGAAAGGGAAAGGTGAATTCTTTGGAGACACTCGGAGTCTAGGAAGCTGATTATTCATAAATCCTCTCTTGAGGTTGTACTCCTCCAATAAGAAAATGAATCCAAGAAAGAGTAGCAAATGTGCAGTGAACAAATAAATTCATAAAATGATGCTTAAATATTAGTCATAAGGACTTTTTTTATTTTATTTTATTTTTTTTTTTTTGGTCCTCTGGAATCTTCTGATCCATAGTCAGACGCATTATCCATTGTGCCACTGGCCCTGTGCTTTTTTTGGTCATTTGGAAGTAAAATTGCAGATGATAATAAACTTGGGATGTAGCATGGAATGCGGTCCTGGGGGAGAGGGGGGGATTTTTGGTGGGTAGGGGAGATTTGTTGGGGGGAGAAGCAGGCCATTCTTCCATTGCTCAGAGTCAGGGTATAGAGCTATAATTAACTCCATAGATATTCTCATCGCAAATATATGTGTTACGGGTGTTGAAACTTAAACGTATTCACAGATAAGAAAGTAAAAATAATCATTTTCAAAGCAGTAAAGGAAAAATGAAGCCAAGGCAATTGGTGAATCAAAATCAAGGGAAGGAGGAATGGGAGGTAGCTAGAAAGCCTAGTAAATAAAAATGAAAAAATAAATATGAGGGAGATATATCCAAATACATCTGTAATCATGACAAACACGAACAGGTCAACTTGATCCAGAGATAGAAAGCTCTATCCCGGGCAGCGTGAAGGGAAAAGAAATAACATGTTTAAATGTGACAGAGGACAAGACAAAACTGCCATTATTTGCATACTCTGATTATCTTTTAGAACATCAGTGCTGTTTGAACAGTGCTTATCCACTCCCCCCTGCAAAAGAGAGTCCTACCCCACACAATGCCAAATGATTCATGACCTAAATATAAAAAGACAAAAGGAAAAAAATGTATGTATGCATGTATGTGTGTATATGTGTATTCACACACACACACACACACACACACACATATGAAGTATTTATTAACTACTTCAAAATTAAATTTATAAATGAATCAGATATCATAAACTAAGTCAAAAGACAAGCAAAACTGAGAGGAAAGATATTTGCAATATAGGCAGTAAGGATGTGATTTGCAAAAATTACCGAGTTTGGTATTGTCAGTTATTGACTGTGAAAAATGGAAAATGTAACTCTCACCACGGAGGACTATGTGACAGTCTCCTCTAAAATTAAAGCCATGCCTCCTTGATGAGCAAGCAAGTGTTACTTCCATAGGTCTGACTTAGAAAAACCGTGCGCATTTGCACGGGGACACTCAGGAGAAGTTCTGGAAGGATATACCTCAAATTGGTAATAGCAATGGAGTCTGGGGAGAGGATGAGGATGTGTGTTGGGGAAGGCAGAGGGTGGGGTGCAGAGGGCCACTACTGAAGGCTTTCTCTGTGATGTTTCGTAGTTTTACAGGAAGAATGCATATTACCTAAAGTAATTAAAAATGAACTTTTCAGAATCCTCAAAGGTGGGAATTTTATATTCAGTTTTGCAGTATTCAGAATCAAAGCCTCTTCCACCGCAGTTGCAAGAAAAAGGGGCTTGTCTTGTCATACGGGGTTCCAGGTGGACCCCCGTGTTTATGTAATTATGAATTTCTGCGACAGTGCTCACTGGCTACGTCAGAAGAGTTTTTAGATGAAGATGAAATTTATATACACCCTTCACATTGTCTTGATGGATTTTTGGCTGGAAATTATCTGCGTTTATCTTTAGGCCTACCAATTTTAAATGTTTAAATATCTGTAATTTTGTTGTTGTTGTTGTTTAACGCTGATGTGGTTGGACTTAATTTAGCTCACCATTTGGGATGGTGAAATCTTAAAAAGTACATCAAAGGGAGATTATTCTTTCCAGTCCTGTTTCAGGTATGCAGAAAATGGTAGGTTATGCACTTGAGTTCTTAACTTCTTTATATAAGTGGCATTAAACCAGCCATAAAATAATTGCCAATGATAACAGCATTGTTTCACTGAGCTTTTTCTTCATGACTCTGAGTCATTTGTCCTCCTCAGAATGAGAAGTGTCTTTTTTTGTTTGTTTTTGGGGGTTTGTTTTTTAAAACTAGGTTCTAAATATCCAACTCGTGACCATATTTTTCTTCTGCGTTGGCTTTTTTTTTTTTTTTCTGTCAGTCATTATATTTCTTTAGGAAACTTCTTTAAATTTTTTTAAGGGAAGGACCAAAGCTAGCAAAGAAACAGATGTATCCCATATAAAATATGCAATAAATCTTGTCCCACAAATTCTTTGCTCTGAACTTTCTGACAGAAACTGTCAAATATCCACTTTAATTCAGGTATAAAATGTTCACTCCGTGTCATGGCGCCAACAGCCATATGCCAGAATAAAGTTAGTGACCAGCCATAAAAACAGCAGCATAAGCACCTTTGAAAAGGTGCAAGTCATCGTGGGTGAGAACGAGCCATATAAATCCATGGGGAATTAATCTCGGCTTTGCTACTATCCTGCTGCGCATTTACAATGCAGGAGTAGTAATACTTTTAAAAGGAGAGAGAATAAGAGAGCCGTGTGTACACCTAATGAGCTTGTGGGAGGGGAGAAGGTGGTTCATGGATCAGAAAGCAATAGCTTTTCCTCCCCCTCCTCGGAGCTCTGGAATCCCCTTGAAGAGGGCAGATCCGAGCCTGAGTTGAACATGTGGGGTGGTTCTTCAGCCTTGCATTGCCTGGCTTCGCAGATCATGTGAAACCAATCTCCCCGAAGGGCAATCACAAGAAATGACTTCAGCTTCATAAATCATTGTTATCATCCCACAGGAGGAGGTAATGCTATGGTTTTTCTCCAGTAAAACATTTCAAGCCTCTGGTTTCAGGAGCTCTTTCTTTCTTTCCTTTCTTTTCTTTCTTTCTCTCTCTCTCTTCCTTCCTTCCTTTCTCTCTTTCTCTCTCTCTCTTTCTCCTTGCTGAAATCAACTTTATGCCATTTGCACAACTAGCTTCAGGTTCATGTCTGAAGGAGACAGTGGTACTTCTCCAATTTACCTACTATTTGAATGTTTCCTCCTCTCTCCAATTTTATGCATGAGGCGTGTGTGTGTGTGTGTATGTGTGTGTGTCATATATTCAGAGAGCTCACACTTACTTCCAAGCATATATTGACCCTCAGTATTTTTTCCTCTTAAAGATATTTTCTTTATCTTGTATTTTCCAAATACAGGACAGATATATTTGGTTTAAGCATAGTGGAAAGAAATTTTAGCTTATTTTGCATCATAGGACATGATCTTAACACTTGTGGCCATCTAAAACATTTCTAAGCTACAGAAAGCAGAAAACTGACGGGTAGAGAAACAGATTATTTCCAAGTTGAATCAAAAGATAAAACTCCAATTTAATTACATATGATAATACTTTAATAGTCCTTCATAACCAAACGTTTCTCTCCCACAAGATCTTATTGAAGAAATGTTGTCAAAAATTATTTTGAAATGCTTTCTTGGGATTCTAAAAAATTAAAATATTTGAATAGATTTCATACCCACTTTGAAAGAAAGGCTTGTTTTTCAATAATTCTTTTCAGTCATTACCAATTCAATGATAAATGATAAATTGTCCTTAAAAGTATTCATTTGAAAGTTGACGTAGGCTTCAACACATTAAATGAAAAAGCAAGAAACTGAATTATACATTCAGTATGACTTCAACAATAAAAAACAGCACAAATGGCTTTGTGATTATAAACAAACACCTACCTTTATAGAAATGAGTCAAAATATTAGCAGAGGCCGTTACATAAGAAGAACTTCTGCACTGTGTTTATGTTTTTTCTTTTTTTCCCCCTCAGATGTCCTCCCATGAGGAGTTATTTTAAAATCTGGGGGAAATTATAAAGATTCAACAAAAGGGGAGGAGGAGGAGGATGACAGTTCTTGGTGAAAGTGGACTCCAAAGGTGCCACCTCAAATTCTATTAAACTCACCATCAGCACGTTTACCCCAGCAGACTTACAAGTATAGCACGGTCAGTTTGAAAACCAAACCTCGGGGCGCCTGGGTGTCTCAGTGGGTTGGGCCTCTGCCTTCGGCTCAGGTCATGGCCTCAGGGTCCTGGGATCGAGCCCCATCAGGTTCTCTGCTCAGCAGGGAGCCTGCTTCTCCCTCTCTCTCTCTCTCTGCCTGCCTCTCTGCCTCCTCGTGGTCTCTCTGTCAAATGAATGAATAAAATTTAAAAAAAAAAAAAAAAAAAGAAAGAAAACCAAACCTCATTTCTTTGTCTCTTTTTACTGACTTGGATAACGATGGCTTCTGCTAATGGTCCTTCTACATAACTTCTACTGGCAGAGCAAATTCAGCATGCTTTCATGTAGGAAATATCTCCTACACTGTCTTCTCTGGGATTCCCAGTTCTCCCAGTACTTTCCTTTCTTGGACACATCTCCAGAGAATCAGACTGTCACTACCTTCCCTGCAACTAGATTCTTGGTGGCATCACAACAATTGAAGTTCGGGTAATTTTTTGGTACCATTTCTAGCGGACCAATTTATGACAAATTCTTGACCCTAAGAAAGAGAATCAGATAAAGTATTTTGATATTTGGAGCAATAACAGCTATCAGGATGGTTAAACTTTTTTCAGTTCTTCATTCCCCTATAGATCTGGTTTCCCAAGTATACTTAGTCTTTGCCAGGGTTCTAAAAGAAGACTGGTTTAAGGATAACAATGGGCATTATGGGATTACTTATGGACCTTCCAATGGTCCATTTCTTTTCATGATTAAATATCTGAATACTTATTTTTCCAAAGGGAGAGTTCCAATTACCTAACAAATGTCCCTTGCTGCAAAGGTACAAGTGGTGCCGTGTAAATAAATCTAGATGAAGAGGAAATCTCCTTTGTAAAGATATGGGCACGAAGTACTATTTTATCTGATGTATCAGCATGGCTCCCCCCCCTTCATTTTTGATTACTTAAAATCAATCTTAATCAGTTAAGCTCTCTGACCATGCATATAACAGCTTTTATCCGCATTTTCATCTTTATAATGTGATTAAAACCATTCTTCATATCATATATATTCCTGAACAATTCATTAAGAGATGTAGGATGGTAACGCTATGGAAACTGTAAAATTTACGTTTGTGAGTGTGTGTGTGTGTGTAAGATACAAATAAAGGGCTTTAGGACTTTAATGTAGGTGGTTAGGCCTTTAAATTTAAGTTTTCAAATTCAAAATTAAAATTTAAATTTTCAAATGCTTCTTTCTCCATTTATGACTTCTCTCATTTTCTATGATGATATGACAGTTTTAGAGTTTTTCAGCAGGGACACATGGAGAATAACAGTGGGGTATAGTGAAAGCTATAGTGAGTAAGGGCACAAGTTCTTTTGGCCCCAAACCAGTTAGATGACCTTGGGCAAATCACTCACTTTCAGTGTGCTCAAGTGCTCCTTCCAAATAACATTGGTCATTTGTTTTTCTAATTATATTAAATGATGCTAGCTCTTCAAAAAAAAAAAAAAAAAACCAATGAAAAACAAAAAGCCTATATCAACCAGGGAGGCAGAAATAGCAACTGTGATATCTTGGTATATTACTTTCTGGTATTTTTAATAGATACATAACTTATTTCTGCGATATACATTTTACCATAATTTCAGTCACACTGTATTTCCTGCTGTCCTTTGAAAACTCAATTTGTGGGATATTTGGATCTAGCACGTTTGCTTCAAGTCTCAAGAAGCTTACTGTAAGGACAGACACGTTCCTCAAGGAGGAAGAGGGTGCTCAACTACTCAAGATCAGTCTCACGGGAGCCTAAGAAAAGCTGAACAAGCAAACATCACTAGACAACTGAGAATTGTTGTGGTAGTGGTTGTGATGATTGCAATAATGATCATTTACTGAATACTGTGCCAAGTACAATGGCTGAGCACCTTACCAACATCTCATTTAAGTATTACAACCTCTAATATAGGTCCTATTATTACCTCCATTTATAGATTAGAAAACTCAGTGTTAGCTGAGTGAACCAACTTGCCCAAGGCCAACAGCAGGAAAGTCATGGAGCAATCTGAAGCTTTGCTTCCACTATTATCCACAGTGTAGAACTCTGATACGAGTTGGAAGGGTAAAATAATTGTATTAAACTGTTTCATCAGCAACTGATCAGCGAGTGGGTTGACTGTCCTCAGATCCCATTAGCTATGACTGGTGGGCTGAAGGGGTCACAGTTCAGTACACTGTCCTAGTATCATAAAATCCAATATTCACTTATTCAGTCCCCTACTATTTAACTTCACTCACTTATAAACTAGAGCATGAGAGGTTTACACCGGGCAGTTTTGTAGGTTTCTTCTAGCTGGTTCTCAGCTAGAAGGTTCATTTTATCCAGTATACAGATGGACAGGTTGAGAAATAAAGAATCAAGCGATTACTCTCAATAACGGACAGTCAACAGAGGCTGTTATGGGAAACCCAAAGAAGCACTCAGGGCCAGTTTTTTCCATTTGTTAATGCAGTGCTTAAAGAAATACCTGTTGAAAATCAAGTATTGAAATGCTATGAGGGGCGCCTGGGTGGCTCAGTGGGTTGGGCCTCTGACTTCAGCTCGGGTCGTGATCCCAGGGTCCTGGGATCGAGCCCCGCATCGGGCTCTCTGCTCAGTGGGGAGCCTGCTTCCTCCTCTCTCTGCCTGCCTCTCTGCCTACTTGTGATCTCTGTCTGTCCAATAAATAAATAAAATCTTTAAAAAAAAAAAAAGAAAAAAGTAAAAAAAAAAGTGTTTGAAATGCTATGAAATAAAAAATCGACCTTTGCTTTGGAGGAGCTCTACTTTAAATCAGAAAGAAAAATGAGCCTGGAGCCTGTTACCATATTGCTCATCAACCTGCCTACAAATTCAGACTAGCAGGGCTTTTGTAGTCGTTCTCATCAACCAATGAAGCAACAAATTACTTCCTTGTAAACACTAAGTTTGTAGTCTCGAATGCTAAGCATTTTGAATCTAATTTTTTTAAAAAGCACAGTCCATGCCTTCCAGAAATAATTATACATCTTTAGGCTAGTGCTAATATCAAGATAGGACAGAGTTGTTTGGGAAAGGAGAATTTCTTTCATTGTCAATATACCTGCAACTTATCACCAAATGGTTACTTAGAACCCTGTGACTCTGAACCCCACTGTCTTTGAAATGTCATCAAGGTGCTTGATGAAACAAAATGCGGACGGCCCTCTTATGAATCTTGCTTCTTTGAAATTCCTAAGACTTTCTAAATGATGATTAATTTGGTGTCCTTTCCCTGAATGATGAGACTACAGAATTCACACTATCCCTACATGACCTTTAAAAAATTCTAAAGTATTGTGGAAGGGATACACCTTCCCACTGGGAATGAGATGCCAGGGAGACAGGACAGACACAACAGGAAACTGGAGTTATATGAGTTCTCTAAGTGAAAATTATACTTTATGTTTGTTTAGAAGTATTTGTGAAGAAATAACTCCAGTGGGGCACCTGGGTGGCTCAGTGGGTTAGAACCTCTGCCTTCGGCCCGGGTCGTGGTCCCAGGGTCCTGGGATCGAGCCCTGCTTTGGGCTGTCTGCTGATGCCCAGCAGGGAGTCTGCTTCCCCCTTGTCTCTCTGCCTGCCTCTCTGCCTACTTGTGATATCTCTCTATCAAATTGAACAAAAAAAAAGGGAAATAACTCCAAGTAAAAACATTTTTTCAAAAGAGATGTCACTTCTATTAATGCTGACAAATTAAAGGTATATATGGGCCTATAAGATGAAATAACATGGAGAATTTCAGGCCCTGTTTGAGAATGCAACCACCTGACTCCCATTAATGTTAATGAGCCTCTCACTGGATCATTCTAAAATTTTACCCCCATGGACTGCTTTAAAGCATCAAGAGTCAGGAAATTTAGAATGAAAGCTGAAATTCCATCTTGGCACTTTCTCTCTGATGTATATACTTGTATGAAAAATGTGCAGTGTGGTGCAGCTTCAAGATACCACCTAAGTTTTTGAGAATTCTAGAGAAAAATATAGCTTGTTGGGGAGCAGCAGAGAACATTGGAAATAACCAGATTATGAGTCAAGAGACCTGAATGCAGGAAAGTCATTTCATCAACTTGGGTGTTTCACTTTCTCATTTCTATAACAAATTGCTGGACTAGGTTGTAGTCCAACCTATAGTACCTACTACAACCTAGGTAGGCAGGCAAGTTGCCTGCAACTTGGGCCTCTGACTTCAACCTAGGTTGTAGTAGGTTATAGATTATATTGCCTGACAAACTTTCTCAAGTTCTCAAGTTTCCTGTTACCTGATAGAATTGTAAATGGAAATAATGTTTACTTTGTAATAATTACTATAGAGAACAAACCAGAAGCATAATCTGATGAGCACTTGGAATTATACTGTGATCTCTTCAACTATACTCCTCACCTCCACAAATAATGATTACAGTCATCCCATAATATAAAAGAATCATATAGTTTTTTCATTATAGAATGAGAGAGATTTTTCTAATCCAAATTATTATACCAGTAAGATATTTTATGAGGTATTTGAAAATTATGCCTGAGTTGTGAAATATAGGAATGGAAATGACGTAAGATCGTAAGTCACTTGCAAGCTTGATTACATCTGGACTCCATGATTTCAACCATTTATGAGAGAATCAAGCCCTGTTGCCCCAAGGCCATCATTGTGTGTAGTGGACTGACATCCCCCTACCATCTAGAATGGGGCTATTTCTGTGCATATGAAATGAGGGCGACTGAGAGAATAGTTGGTCAAATCCCCATCCATATTCTGCGGCTCAGATGAAGAAAAGCTCCAGGTGCCCAAGTTAGATGATACCAGTATTTAGTTTTTCTTTGATGCCCATAAAAATAATCAGTTCAGTGTCGTTAAACAGGCAATTGAAAATGGCCAATAAAAATGGCAGAAAAGATGAGCTCTAGAAAGTCTGATTTAACACAGGAGGATCCTAACTTAAGCATCAGCCCAAAGTTTGGACTAAATGACTTTTAAGACTCCTTGCAACTGGGTTCCTTTGATTTTATGACTCTAAAGGCCTCTTCAAGGTCTTTGGATACAATGTCTTTTGCTTAGTACTTTCATCAAAAGCCTGAGTTTCACTCTACTTTAACCTTAGACAGGTGACCTGGAAATCAAATTATACCCAGATACTGGGAAGCTTGATAGTATGCCTTTACCCAACCTCACACCAGTTTACACAGGAATTCTCATGGATGGCCCCTTACGCTCCTCAGCGTTATCATCCAACTCATTATTTGCAAATGTCGTCTATGACAGACCAGAAATGATCCTCCTTCTAATTTAACCACCAGCAGGAAAACTTAATAAAACAAGTTTAGAGAGGAGGATAGCATCCTTCTTGGGCAAGCATACCGAGAGGAAAAATGCAAACATAAGACATCTCCCCCCATAGCTCAGTGGTTCCACATACGAATATCTACCCCCCTCCCCCACAAATGTTAAAAAGTCACCCCTCTTTCTGGTGTCAGTGTGCTGTTCCCTCTTTTGCTGAAAGCATTCTTTTCTCCTGGAAAGTGCATGACAGGGTGATTTTCTAAGCAATGAAAAATGACTGCATCAGATGGATAGCACATGAAGTGGAGTGCAGTCCCTTTGTTTCCTTGTCAGTATCACCTGGTTCCTCTATTTGTAGAGCTGCCATAAAAACAGCTTCTTTACTGTGCGTCCTGTTGGTTTATACCAACCATGTCAGGTCCATAAACCATGGGATATTAAAGTGTAATAGACTGTGTAAGGAATACTGGGAAGATATTCCAACCTGTATCCCTTGCCCTCACTCCACACTTAACCACCTCCCAGATGGGTATCCATAAATATGACTTAATTATGTTTGGCATAAAACCCCCACTTTCTTTGAAGAGTGATGTCCTTCTCCAGCCACTTTCTGTGCATGAATACCACCCTCCCCTCTTGAGCATAAAACTTTGAATATTTTGGTACATTTAGATGACAAGGGCTGTTCATGGTCTGAATACTTTCTCGAAGTGACATTCATAAAAACTTAACACTTTTCACAATAACTCTATTTTAAAATTATATTATGATACCAACAAAATTCAAGGGTCAGTGTTCTTTGTATATGCTATCATTCTAAATAAGATCCGGATGAAAACCAGTACTCTCTTACATTTGATTTTATTAGACTCTCTTCTACTTGGTTGAAAAAAAGAAGACAAAGATTAGAAATTGCTGTGGTGGGAAATGGGCTCTGATCCCTCAGTGGGGAGGTAATGAGCAGGGACTTTGGTCTGCTGGTGTGGGTCCCTTGTTGTCACTTGATTCACCTGTCAAGTAAGTGGAGTTACTTGCAAGACATTAAAGTTGAGAGATACAGATTTATTACTCCATTATGAAATAGATTTTGGTTGCTGCCCTCAAGAAGCACCAAGTCTGCCAGCAAATCAGAGAAGCAGGCTGCCAGCAAATAATATCAATACTGTGCCCCACATACGTGAACACAATGTTGTGGGAACTGTGCAGAAAGAGCCATTCACCACTCAGTGAAGGAAAGACCCCATGGAGGTCTAATGAAAGACGTATCTTTTTCAAGCTTGGTTTTTTTTAAAGGAAGATGAGACATTTACAATGGGGGTGTTTGGAGAGGAGAAGGAAGGGAGGAGGAGGAATTCAGAGCAGAAGAAACAGTGTCCCTAAAAAAAAGGTACAGGAAACCAGGTTGAGTGGGTGGGAACAGCAAGGAGTCCCACTTGCCAGGAGCATGGTGGGTGTTGTGGGAAGTGGCAAGAGCCAGGTTGTGAAGGGCTTACTATGCAACATGAGCATACTTCATCCTGGAAAGAGAGGACACTAATGAGTGCACAAGCACAGCAGTGGCATAGTCCAGTTTGCCTTCTAAGTTGGCATTTCAGGTGCAATGCTGAGAACTGGGTTTCCGGTGCTATGCAAGGAACCTGTTATAGGTCACAGAGCCTAGAGGTTAAAGAAGGATTCTTTGCTCTCAAAAACTACCTTTTTTTAAACTAGACCCAAATCATTATCTTTTATGTAGATGTGAGAGATGGTTCACTTAATCAGGCCAAAGAATGAGAACTCAACGATGATGAAATGGAAAAAATCATAAGCCCCTCACAACTTACCCCCCTGACTCCCAGGTAAATTTGCAAAATTATAAGTCAGTTTCTGTCTTTCCTTCCTGAGGATTAAATAAGACCCAAATGGGCAGCAACAGCAAATAAAATGACTTTAGGTCTGACATAGGAAACACCCTCCCGGAAACAAGACTTGGGCGCCCTGGTAAGGTCATCAGCTTTGTGAGTGAAATGTGAAAATAGTGAGGGTCTGACCTGGAAAGGATCAAAGCAAAATTATCCTCTACCGAGGGTGGTTGTAGACATTCTTAAGAAAGAAAGGAATAGGAGTTCCAGGGTGGCTCAGTTGGTTAAGTGACTGCCTTCGGCTCAGGTCATGATCCATGGGAAGTCTGCTTCTCCCTCTGACCTTCTCCCCTCTCATGCTCTCTCTCTCTCTCTCAAATAAATAAAATCTTAAAAAAAAAAAAAAAGAAAGAAAGAAAAGAAAAGAAAAGAAAGGAATGTTTGCTTGAAATTTTGTATTACTAATCCAAAGTCAGAGAGCTAGAATAATGACTACCAGCATTCACTTCTAGCCAATGAAATAATAAATGGCCGCCATTTTTTAGTGCCGAGAGTAGTTAGTCGCTATGTTAACCTCTCATATTCGGCACCTCCAAGAGTCACAATCACCTTGCAGGGTAGATCTTATCATTCCAGTTTTATGGGTAAGGCTCAGAGGAGTTAAGTGACTTCCCTAAGGTCTTTAAGTTAATGAGTGATAGGGCACAAATTTAACCCAGACCCACCTGAAACAAAGCCCAACTTCCTTCCACTATGCTATACCTGCATTTAACTTGGTCAAAACAGCCATGCCACTGGAAGCTTGAACTCCCAGCAATCTCAACAGGACATGGAGCCCTCAGAGGTTTGACTGCAGAGATTCTGATTCAAGTAAGCACTGGCCCCTTTTCATGTAGCCTTCATATTTTGGTGCACCTAGACACTACCATCTTCATTTTGCAGAGATGGAAACTGAAACGTGCAGCTTGGCCATGCCACTTAAGTAGCAGAGCTGGGCTTGAAAGTTGGGGTTTAAAAGTTAACTACACTGAATTCTGCCTCACTCATTTCGCCACAGTACTGAAGAGTTTCACACTGGTTATTATGGGGTAACATTATGATAACTAATGAGACAGTGGCTATCAGTGAACCAGGAAACAAAATTCCAAGGTGTTAAAGCTTTACACAAAAGCAAATGGTCTTTATTCAGTAAAGGCTCATTAAATATCTCTAAAAAAAAAAAAAAGAAAAGAAAGAAAGAAAGAGAAGAAATACCTTCCAAAGAAGTCATGTTGCTTTCTCTCTGTGACACAGAATTATGAAAAGTATTGTTCTTTAAAGGAGAGAGTTGAAGTTTAAGAAAAGCAACACAGTTCTACCAATTACAGAAAAATTATAGTATGTGTAGGGAGGTCATCAAGCAAAATTGCCACTCACCCTTCTCCAAAGACTGCCAGAAATTCACCATCATCACAGTGTCTCCACAACCTTGATACAGAAGTTCAGAAGACAGAATTGATGTGAAAATTCTCATTTTTAGTATTCTGATTTGTTTTTCTTATTGCATTTATTTTCTTAAAATGTGAGAGTGTCATCATCCTAAGCAATTACTTTATTCCTCTGATTTGTCAGATCATCATACTTAACTCATTGCAGATAGTGAGACAGCCTCTTGTGCCAGAAAGAGAAGAGAGAAGGGCAAGGTTGGGGATGCCTGTGACTTTTCTACGTCCCCTGGTGCCATGTTGGTTTTATCTGTCAACTTCTCCAAATCTAACTCTTCTAAGAAGCCTCCCCTACCCCCACCACACTCATAGTAGGAAATGTAAGCTAAAAAGGAAACACCTGAATGCTACTGTCCGTGTAGCTTTGCAGAATAGAAGACTAAATCCCATAGATAAAGTTCAGGGCCACTGCTAGTAAAAGCTGTAAGGTAAACACTATTTGCACCTAAGACTTGTCATCTTCCATTTAGACACTGTCACCCTTTGGGGTGCCTAGTATCTATGTGGCATACCATGGCTGTCCCTGGCACCCTAATTCAAGAATCCACATGAAGTATCCTATAGGCAACAAGCCATGCTCTAGAAATGTTTGTTGCTACCCCTTACCAAAAATCACTCACATTGGATCTTATTCTCTCAGGTTTAAATGCCTGTCTTCCCCAATTAGAATGAAGATTCTAGAGGGACCTTTGCTTTCTTCACTGGGGGATCCCAAGCATCTAGAATAGGGTCTGGCACATGGAACAAAAGAACAAACCCACCTACATCATTGTGTCTTTTGCTACTAAGGGCTTAAGTCAGAGCTTGCAGAACCCGATATGGCCAGCAGGAATGTTCCCTTTGTCCTATAGTATTTAAAAAAAATAATAATTTTTTTTTTTTTAAATTTGGGACCATTCATTTAAAATTTTAGCTTCTCTGAAAAAGGTGGAAGATCTGGTACCAGTGTTAAGTGCCTTCCCTCCCTTCCATGCGGCAAGGCCTTCCCATTTTCCTGCCACTGCCTCTTGGCTTCCTTCCCTACGCTGAGACTGTCAGTTCCAGCATCGAGACGCAAAGGATAGAATTTTAAAATGTAAGGATTCTTCTGCTTGGCCTACAGTTGCGTTATATGCTGCTGACACTAGAATTTGAGTTTGTGACTCCAATCTTTAAACATTTTCCTTCCAGGTAATGTCTTTTTGTTTGGCTTAGAGCACTATGAAGACTGAAATTGTATAATGATATGACCGGAAATGTCACACGTTTTGATGGAACAAATATTTTAGGCTGGTAGAGCTTCCACGTCACACCATGGAAGTGTCTGCCTTTTCTATCTGTAAATAGGCCCTTTGCTTAGGAAAAAATTAATATCTCTAGGTTCTTCTCATTTTCTTGAAGGTTCTCTCCTCCTAAGCCTTCAGCCCTGTGGTATGCATTGGGCCTCTTGGTAACACCTCTTTTTACATTTTGAATGCTGCTTTTTTCCCAAATAACCGTATTTAGAGAGCTATTCCAAAATCTTATTGAATGGTTAATTACTTGTGGAAAGGGTATTTCTCGTCAGTGAATTTATATGCAAAGACAGCTTGACTACAGTCTACTTCCTGCCTGGAAGTAGCCAGTTAGAAACCACCAGGTAGAACAGCAAAGGTGCTCCAGGACAGTCACTCAAGCCTCAAAGGAATTTTTCCTTGAGTTTGGCCATGCACATAATTAAGAATCACTGGCTAAGAACAAACTACTTGTTTGTTTCCCATTTTGGAGGACTTGTCTTTTAGCAGAGACTTGGTCTCTTCTTTCTGTCTGACTGGCTAAGGAGACTAATTCACAGAGACCCCCACTAGGAGGATGGGGGAAATGATACTTCAAAAGATGACCAAAACTATGATTTTACCTAAAGTGGTATCTTTCTCAAAACAGAATTATTGTAATATAAAAAAAGTCATTTCTGTTCATTGACATTTACGGGCCTTGGAGGTAATAGTATGCAACTTCAGCCTGACATTCTTGTTTAGTCTATATTTGTATTCTAACTATCAAGTTTTATGTTTAGGAAACCTAGTATCTTTCTTTCTAAACAACATTTGTCCAATATATGCATTTTTCAACTAAAATAAGTTATTTTATAGGCACTCTTCCCGTGTTTAAGGCTCAGCAGAAAACAAGCCAGAGGAAGTTGCTTCTCTCCGTGAGCTTGCATGCAATGGTCATATAATAAATGCATGAGAAAACGAATAGTCTACCAGGTAGATAGAGGCTGAGCGGAAAAAAAGGTAACATGTAGAGATTCAGAGAGTTGGGGAAGAGGACAGGGATGTGTAGCAAGTGGTCAGAGAGGGTGATATCTGAGCTGAAACCTGAAAACAGGAAGGGAGCCAGTATGCATAGACAGTGGGCAGGGTGCAGCAAGTACAGAAGACCCCCCAGTGCGCGTGCTCAATGTGCTCAAGTATCAGTAAGTCTGTAAGGCAGAAAGGCTGGGAAGGAAGTAGTGTGAGAGAGAGGAAGTGATGTCAAAGAGGAGTCAGGGAGCAGACCTGCAGGGCCTCAGGGGGCATTTGAAGATGTTAGCAGTTATATCAAGGGTGACGACAGGCCTTTGGAAGGTTTTGAGCAGGGGAGTAACTTCATAAAATTGACTTTTAAAATCAGTGATGAAGTTAATGATGATGATGGGGTATTAATAATACCTTTCATGCCATTCATTGATCATATATTGTGTGCCAATCCCTTGATGTGCCTTATGTCATTTAATCTTTGTAACGGCTGCATGATGGTAGTCACTGTGGCTGTTCTTATAGGGCAGATGAGTCAGTACTAGGCAGGTGGTCATGAATAACTTGACCACTGTCACACAGGCCATACATGGCAGAGCTAAGCTTAGCAAAATACTGCTATTTTTAAATCCTTTAATATGGGGTGCCTTGGTGACTCAGTCAGTCAAGCGTTTGCCTTCAGCTCAGGTTATGATCCCAGCATCCCGGGATCAAGTCCCAACTCAGGCTCCTTCCTCAGCAGGAACCCTACTTCTCTGTCTCCCTCTGCCCCTCCCCACTGCTTATTCATGCTCGCTCGCTCTCTCTCTCAAATAAATAAATAAATCTTTTTTAAAAATCCCTTAATATCTTTCATGAAGTTTCATGTCATAGGCTGTGGTAGATATGACTGACTTTCTTTTCCTGTTCACTTGATATCATTGTAGCCCTAAATGAAAGGAACCTTAAGCCTTATATAGATAATGACTGCCTATTTTTCTAGATATTTTTAAACTGAAGAAGTGTTATTATCATGTATAATAGTATTATTTTCTGATTAGAGAGAATGATATGTAAAAGCACCACCTAAAAATGAAACCTCCTAAATAAATATTGTTCCTACAGAACACTGGTTCTTAATCTATAAATTCAGAGCTGTATCACAGTATCATGGATTTCCTTAGTAGTCTTAAGTATTTTTTTTCTGCGAAAGGAGACCATAGGCTTCGCCAGACTGCTCTCTGTGTGTAGAGACATTGTGTGCAAGGGTTCCAGTGAATTTGTTTGAACCCAAGCAGAACTACTGTAAAAGGTTCTGGGTTTCTGATGTTTGGGGTTGGGGGGAGAGTGCCAAGTACATGCCAAAGCTCACCAAGAGGCCAGCCATAGCTGGGGTGACCACCTGTACCAATCTGGTCAGAATTGTTCCAATTTATGTTTTTGTACTGATGTAATCATTAGTTATCACCTTCTCCACTCTCAAGAGTGTCCCAGTGAGAACAGTAAATTATATGGCCACCATTACCTCTCGCCATTCTCAAGAAAGCGGGGTGGGGGGGGTGGAATATAACCAGTTGAGAACTCTCTCCATCCAGGGCATCTGGTAGGGGCTGCCAACCCCTGCGTTCAGAATTATTTTGACAACACATGGGTGTAACCAAAGTTAGAAGATGACACAAAAGATAGGATGGAAGAAAACACTGTTTTAGTAATAATTATTTCTCTTTCACAGCCAAAAAAGAGCATAAAATGGAAGAAAGTCACTTGGAGAATGCACAGAAAAGGTAAGTGGCTCTGACATGGCCTTAGTCCTTTCTTTGCCTAGCTGTTCCTTTTTATGATTGTTATTTTTCAGTGTGGTCACATTGCTCTGCAACCATCACCACCATCTATCTTCAGAACTAACTCATCTCCAAATGGAGCTCTGTACCCATTAAACCAAAACTAGCCTCGTTCTCCTCCCCCACCCCGGCTCCTGGTAACTGTTTTTCTACTTCCTGTCTCTGTGACTTTGACTACTGTAGATACCTTATATAAGTGGAATCAATACAGCATTTTTTAAAAAGATTTTATTTATTTATTTGGCAGAAGTCACAAGTAAGCAGAAAGGCAGGCAGAGAGGGAGGGGAAAGCGGGATCCCTGCTGAGCAGACACACACACACACACACACACACACACACCCCACTGTGGGGCTTGATCCCAGGACCCTGGGATCATGATCTGAGCTGAAGGCAGAAGCTTTAACCCACTGAGCCACCCAGGAGCCCCAACACAGCACTTTTTTAAATTTTATGACTGGTTGATTTTACTTAGCATTCTGTCTGACTAGCCATTCTTTTGGCCCCATTTGTTGAGATCCATGAGCAGTTAGATTCTATCGGAATCTGAAGGGAAAGCTCTATGATGAGACTTGGAAATATTTCTCCTCAGAGAGCACAGAACCATTCAGAAGTGAGTGACAAGCATTGCGTCATGATGCGCTCTGCCTCACAACAAATTTCTCTGTTCCTCGGCCACGTTATGGAAGTTAGGAACAATGTGATCCTTCCCAGGATTACAACTAGATTAAACCAATTATGCAAATGCCTACGAGACTTATTATTGTGTCTTTCCTCAGATCTGAGAGGATACGGTAAACAGGGGGCAAGTGGGAATGAGGGTCTTACTTTGTATCTAAAAAGAAATTGGAAGAGACCTCAGAATTCTTCTGCCCTACCCTCACCCACTTCAGGCCTCTTCTTTGCTCTTCTCTCTCTTATTAGAGAGCAGAACGGAACCATCCAGTTCACCCAGTAATCAGTGGCTCTGGTCTCTGATAAAGGCTTTTATTTTTGTCAGCTGACCAGGTCAGTCAGCTTGGCAATGCCTCCACTCTTAAAAGGGTGAGTGAAAATATACTGAAGCATTCTCATCTTCAGCACAGAGAACACTGATACATGGTGCCGGTGCCAATTCGAGAAGTATTAGAACACTCAGTGAGAGGTAGGGGTAGGAAATAGCCTAGAAGGACGGCGAGCTTTATAGATCTCTGAAGCAAGGAGTTCATTAAATGCAAATGAACAAACTCCAGAAACCAACCATTTCCTCCTGTCTAGCCACAATTTCCAAGAGTTCTGAAAGCCTATAGACCCTGCTGTCCGATCACCTTTGATGGGTACCAACAACTTGCCCTGCTTCCAACTACCAATCAAATTCAAATGCAGATGAAAGTGAACTTGAGGCAAATCCTGCATTTTTAAGTGCAGACATGTTCTTGAGTCAGGATATATCATCTTTGAAACCCAAGCAATCAAAACACATGATGATGTTCTTAGATTTTTGTGCCCCTCGGTCAGCCTTATCCCTATATTAAGTTTTCCCTTCCTCCTGTGGAAAGCAAATACGTCCGTGTTCCAGAAGAATAGTGAGTCCAGAAGAGACCATCCACAACGGCACACTGCTGTCGGGCCAAACAGAAATTTGGCTTTCCAGGGCGGATGTCAACTTTCTAATATTTCTTCAAGATTCTTGCTTAAGGAAAAAGGGGGGCCAACATTCGCGGGGCCAGAGCTGCTGCTGTGCATTAGCTATGCTGAGGGGGCTCATAAATTTTAGTTGTCAGTGTTTTCCGTGACTTTGTGGTGAAGGTAGTGCAGCTTTCATGTCCTAGATGAAATATGTTAGATACCATCTTTAATGTAGAAGCCACAGTTGTTTGCCTGCACTTTTTAAGGAGGCTGGTGGTCAATGTTGCAATATTTGTGTGAGATTTAGTAAAGTCTTCTGTTTTGTTCTCAAGAGAAACAATTTACTCTGAGGCCACGGCATGTTTGCTTTTCCTAAGCAGTTTCTAGAGGCGTGTGTGTGAAACCATAAGGGGACACGTCCCGCTCTGGCATCTCCACACACAAAAGTAAAACAGCTCATGTCGCCACAGGCTCTTCAATAGTGTCGTTGTCTGTGCTTTAAAAATATTTAGCTGAATGAAAAAGATAGAAATCTTGGGGGGAGGTGGATAGGGGAGGGAATAGATCGAAGAAAAGAAGTTTTATGGAACCTAACAGATGATTAGAAATCAGTCATATAAAAGTTGGAAGCTATTTGAGAGTTACCTGCTGAGAAACAGAAATTGCAGAAAGCACGACAGCCCCTTTGTCCATTGGAAAATGGCTGTTAAGTATCATCAGATTTCAGGAGGACAGTAGTCTGGACCTTATGAAGCAGTTGTAGACTCATATTCTAGCCCTTTAGCTCCTCCTTGAACAAAGGGATAACCCTGAGTTCAAATAAGGCCCATCTTTGTCAAATTTGCAGAGTGCCAAAGCCAGGCCACCCCCGGGCCTGTGTTTGCTCTGGTTCTTCTGAATTCACTTGCATTCTTAGTTTTTCAAACATACCAGGGGCGGGGGTGGGGGGGGTGCGGTGGCAGGAGAGGGGGCATGCTGAAATTCACTATTTCCTTTAGTCTCTGCCCCGTGCAAGCAGTGCCTCCCAACCCCCAGGAGGAGAGGTGGTGAGCATTCAGGGTTAGCGCCAGTGCAGGCTGGGAAAAGTGAGGCCTCCAGGATGTTGACATGCTTTTCTGAAGCTCTGTGATAACGCCCGAAGCGACCCTGGCATTTGCAGCATCTGGGTCTCAGGATCGAGAGTCCAGACCCGCCAGAGGTGCTGGGGTGACCCGTGAGGCACAGTGACCAGAGTTCCTGCCCTCTTCACTATATCCTGCTAGGAAGTCCTCTGCTCCTCTGAATAAAAAGAGGGAAAGACTCTCTCTTCTCTATTAATGCACAAGCATGGGTGTTTCCATATCAACCATAAGGAAGAGAAGAACGATGATGATGGGCTCTACCGAGGGGCACCTGTGTCTAAAGTGGAAACCGAAAGAAAGAAAGAAAAAAAGGAATAAGACTTTTATTTCCTAAACGCCTGTGTCGATGAGCACGAGCGACAGAAGGGTGGAGTGGATAAATGATTTCCCTGAGAATCAGGGGACACGAGTGGTGGGCCCAGCTCTGCCCCCGGATAAAGTCATTCAATCTTTCCAGGTCTCTGTTTTCTCATCTCAGACATGAGAACCTTAGACGACTTGGCCTATAAGTCCGCTCCAGTTCTGAAGCCCCGGGATTCTGTAAGAAATTCACAGCCTGTTCCTGTCAAGATTGTCAACATAACCCTCTACGGGTGTGTTTCCACGCCACAGTCAATATAATTTTGCTTGTGAATGAAACATATGCCATAAAGCGTACATTGGGTTTTATCAGTATTTTGACTGCCACACAGTTAGGAGTTGCCTGATAGTGCGACTTTCTTCCATTAATGGTTTTGTTCCAAATTATGTATGTTGGGAACTATAAGAGAGTCCCTTAAGGAATTACCGCAGTTATTGCCTTTCTCTGCTTATACACTTCCAGTCTTTTAATAACTAGGAGCCAAAATTCCCTGGCCGGTAGTTTTAATTTGCATTAAGAACAGATTTATTATTTACAGAAGCACCAAGAATTTATGGGACTCAGAGCTGCAGCTCCAGCTTGGATCTCACCTAATCATAGCCATGGAATCAATTAACAGTTCATCTGTGAAATGTGATAAAATCTTATGAGATTCATATTGCCCAATAACGGAGAACGAGATGAAAGTATTCTCCGTAATAGTGACGGGGCTTCAGGGTTTTACAATTGCCATTGAATGGAGCTCCATTAGAAACTCAGGATTCAGGATGGCCACAAAAAACAAAAAAAGAAAAGAAAAAAAAAAAAAAAAACGCTGTGTCTGAACAGATGATAGAGCACTGAGTAGTAAACGTGGCCAGCCATTCCTGCTTTGATTAGTTTCCAACACCCCAGAAAAAAGGGCCATTTATTTAAGTGTTCTTGCTCCTGGCAAATGAGCTTGGGAGGCTTTGGGTGGGTGGAGGTTGGGGGTGGGGGACTAAGCACAGAGCTATAAATTGCTACAAAGCTAGCCCCTCCAAGAAGGGCTGCTTGGGAGGCCTGAGCCGTGTGTGTGCAGTGAGCCTCTCCATGGGGTAGGTCAGGAGATTCTCGGGGCTATGCCTGAGAATCGACTTTGGAAAACCTGGATTCTTTTCTGGCCAGTTCAGAGATTGTCTTTCCAGGATCAAAGATGGTTTTGCACCCAAACCTTAACGTGCCTTCTGTTATACCTCTTTCTATGTATCCATCAGTGGTTTCTATTTTTGTAGTGTATCAGGCTTTAAAGTGTAACCTTCTCGGAGATCATCTGCTCTGAGTCTCCTGTCTCATTTCACCCTCAAGGAAACAAGAGTCTGATGCTGAGTGATTGACCTAAGGTCACAAAGCCAGCGGATGGCAGAATGAGGGTAGAATAGTCTCTTGATTTTCCGTGAAGCGCTCAACAGAGTACTTATTCCCGATGGGCTGTCTAACTGACCACTGCGAAGGCTGCAAAACCAGAATATCATCACCACATGAAAAGCTAGTAAATGACGTGGGTTTGAGACGAAGTCAAACTCCTAGCTTTACCAGCGCACCCCCCTAGAGTCAGAGATGCTCATGTTCATACATGTAAGGTGTGACCAGGAGTATCACATTGAATTTCCTGGGGAAGTGGTTTAACCAAACAGGTTTTCTGAGGCTCAGGATAAGCCACAGTCACTATGCGGGCTGGGCTTCTGTCTTAGAGAATGAATACGTGGGAAACACCCCCCGTGACCCGGCCCTGAGGGTGTGGAGAGTTTCTCACCGCCCTCGCGCCCACCTCACTCTGTTTTTTTACCCCCTACCTGTTGCAGTTTTGAAACGACGGTAGGATATTTTGGGATGAAGCCAAAGTCCGGTGAGAAGGAGATCACACCCAACTATGTGTTTATGGTGTGGTACGAGTTCTGCAGCGACTTCAAGACCATTTGGAAGCGGGAGAGTAAAGCTATATCTAAAGAAAGGTAAGGTTCTGATGGCATCATCAATACCCGCTTCAGGAGTCCAGGAAACTGCCTTGTCAGACCTCACCAAGGGAGCACATTTCACACGCATCAGGGTTTTCTTTCAGATCAAGTGGACACTGAGGAAAGATTATTGCCTGAGGGCTCACGGGGAAATCTAGGGGAGGCGTGCTGTCGCACAAGCAGATAGCTCACGTGGTCTGATAAGTTACACTTTCTTAACCCCTTCCAATTACTAGCTAGTAAATGAAAGGGGAGCTGTGCTAATTTGCAACAGATTGCTTCTCTGTGTATTTTCACGTTGGCCCAGGCTAAATGAGGCAGCCTTGCTGTCGCAGACAGTGCAGACAAATAAAAGTGAATGCTTTTCCCATTAATATACTGAACTTGCATCAAAAGGAAATCTCAGAGACTCGGGCCACACTTAACACAGTGTTGAAGCCCCGCTCTGGATTTACAGCGCGACTTCTGACTCCTCGTATCCTGCTGAGGACATCAAACTGCTTGCCGCTCAGCCTCATTGCAGCCTCCTGATTTTATTAGTCGTGGGTAGAAGAAAAATCTCCACTTGAGTATAGGGAGAGAGAGAGAGAGAGCTCATTCTGCTTAGAAAGAGACTAAATTTGGCCCTGCTTATCAGAAAAAAAAAAAAAAGCATTTCTGCTGGATCACTGTTTTGATCAGGTCACCACTGTTCTACAAAGGGTATCATGCATTTAAACTTCAAAAAGGTCTGAGTGTACTACCGCCACAGAACAGATGTATGAGAGTGTCATTCAAAGCGGAGGAGAAGGAGACCAAAAAAACGTCTACAAATTAAGGGAAATGGTTTATCCAACTATAGTACCCATAGCTCACTAAACATTGAGACCTGGAATTCCGTAATTCAGTATTTTTGTTCTTGTGATTAGAGAAATGGCATATACCTAATATGTCTATGTGCATGTACACACATACTATACAGTAATACATTTCACCTTAAAAAGCTATTTTTGAAAGGATCCATGTTTAGAGGTTTTTGACCCAGTATTCCCAAGTATCTAATTATTACACTCGGGGACTTTTTTCTTAAAAAGTCTGCTTCCCCCCCCACCCAACGATGTCAAAGACCTTTAAAAAATGCATATCAGGGGGTCCCTGGGTGGCTCAGTGTGGTAAGCCTCTGCCTTCGGCTCAGGTCATGATCTCAGAGTCCTGGGATCAAGACCCGCATCGGGCTCTCTGCTCAGCAGGGAGCCTGCTTCCTCCTCTCTCTCTCTGCCTGCCTCTCTGCCTACTTGTGATCTCTGTCAAATAAATAAATAAAAACTTTTTAAAAAAATGCATATCAGCATTTCTCTCCACCACTTCTTCTTTGAAAACATGGGAATTAAAGTGAGTAGATCCATTATATAGATACAGTGAAGCAAAGGAAGAGTTGTGACATTGTTAACGAAATAGATTATTAATAATAATGTGGAGGACGGGTGTCTGGATGGCTCAGCCAGTCAAGTGTCTGCCTTCAGTTCAGGTCTTGTTCCCAGAGTCCTGGGATCAAGCCCCGCATCAGGCTCCCTGCTCAGCGGGGAGCCTGCTTCTCCCTCTGCCTGGTGCTCCCCTGCTTGTGCTCTCTCGCTCTCTGTCATAATAATAAATAATTAATTAATTAAAATCTCTAAAATAATAATAGTAAGGAGGAGGAGGAAAAAACCCTAAAACTTTTGGTACCTGATTTCTTGCTCTTGCCCTGCGGTTGCCTATTTGGTCTTTTCAGCTATCTTAAGCTCCTGTGGCACAGATTCTATTCAGTGAGCCCCAAAGGAAAGTGATAGAGCCGATCTCCTGTCCCTCTCCCAGGGAAGCAGCTCGCCAGGCAGCTCTCCACACCCATACCCGAAGGCCAGACAGTCCCTTGGTGCGTCCTGCATGGACAGCCTTTGCGTAAGATCTCATGACTCAGATTTTGAGCATCACCCTCAGTGAATTTGCTCTTCTAGTTGGAGCCCAGAAAAATGGTCCGGGGGGGGGGAGGAGAAAGAAAGGGTAATTAACTGCTTTTCAGTTTAAGAATCGTCTTTTGAAATACTGAACTGTAACCCACATTAAGGCGTTATCCCCCATCACAGAAGTCGGAGCAGACGAACTGTGAGTCTGCCATGGCAGTGGGATCCACCCAGCCTTCCTTCAAAGCGCTGTTCCCTGCTGACCACCAGCCCGTCCAGCACGGCTTCCTGGGTGCAGCTGGTGAATTGCCTGCTTCACACTCTGTAAACCAACACCTTTCAAGGGTCATGACTTCACAAGACCCTTCTCAGTTCTCCTCATTTAGCAATTTCAGGGGTCTCTCCATTCCAGCCATGCTTTTGCGAGATGGATCACCAAGGTTGCCAACCTAGAAAAACATCTCTGAAGTTAATGACAGCTCATAAAATATTTTTGGAGGCAGTTTGTTTCCAGAAATCTACTTGTTAAGAAACAAGTAGCACATTATGTATACGGCTGTTCATCCAGTTAAACAAACTGATTAATATCTGGGGTCTTCTTGTGATGTGAGGTGTTTTGTTTTGTTTTGTTTTTTCATTGTCCTCTACCTGCTAAGGATTTTAGCTTTTAAACTGTGGGAGTCACATGTTCATTATGCTAAAATAAGCAAATTAACTTGAATTCTTCCATTATAATTACACGAGAAACAACATGATCACTTTATTTGGACACGCATTTAATCATGTTCAATATTATTATTTTTTATTATATACTTTTCCAGGAAATCCCAATAAGACTAAATATCAGGAAGTAACATCACATAATACAAAGACATCCTTAAAAAGGAAATTCAAAACCCAATGAAAACCTAATAGCTTGCAAATTACTAGGAAAAAAAGAAAAAGCTATAGTTTGGGATTCCATCAAAACTAATTACACCTATTTGATTTTTAAATATACTTGAAGGCCAATTAAAATCCAGAAATCATTGGGACAAATTAAGGAGAAATAATGATATTTTCCAAGGTGTAAATTCACTTCCAAATGAAATGGAAGTGTTGAGAACTTCTTTAGGCCACTTGGAATCAATTTGTGGTGGTAGAGAATATTTATTTCTTATTCTGCTTAACATGGTTTTCCACCAATACACATTAGCTTGATGCAAAATTGAAACTGATGAAACTATCACCCTGTTAAGTAATAGTTCCCCCTCATAAAACCCAGAATAATATCTAAACACACAAATGACTGTCTTATAAAAACATCCCATGTTTTTGTTCCTTAGGAGTGAATGATAAGCTGTAGCATTAGGCTGGTGTCAGGATGCAGTTCTGGTTTTGAGTAGAGGAGACATAGTATTCCACTAGGGATATGATTTACGTGCAGATCAAGTATATCAGTAGAAGAGCAGGATACTATATGACGGTATATTAATGTCATTAAATTGTCCTTGGCATTTAAGCAAGCATTAGGCAAAATAGCAACTTGTGTATCCAGGAGCAAGTCCAGGATGCTCCAGTCCCTGGACCTTCGATCTGTGGCCCGCCAGTCCTCATCCTGTCCCAAATACTGGAATTTATCTTTGCCGTGAAGCATACCAGGCCCCTCTTTAACCCCTTCTGATTACAGGCAGTGCTCGGTAGTACAAAAAAGACCTCTAGATAGAGAGTTGGAAACCAGCATTTTTATGTCAATAATTTGCTATGTGATCAGTCTCGGGCCAGTTGCTTATTATGTGGGCGGACACAATTGTCACACTGTTAAAAAAATGTATTGGGATGCTCTCTTCTAGCTAGAAATGTCTGTGATTCTAGAAACTACTTTCTTAGTATTCTGAGGGAAAGTGTGTTTCATTCCTGAGATAATGGCTCTCATTAGGGATTGTATAGGAAGGCATTTCTGGCCAAGGCCTGGCAGTGAGCTGGGGAGAGATTTGGGAGCAGGAAGAATTTTCCTTGCCATCTTGGCTGGTAAATGTCTGTAGTCAACTTGCCTTGTGCCCTGAGTTCTTCCCCTACAATAGTAATATTGGTCTTGGAGACACTGTTTTTTGTTTTTTGTTTTTTTTTTAAGTGTGCACACAAAAATGTTTTCCTCTGCTCATGTGTATCAAGCATTGCATTTAGTGACTTACTAAAGTTCATCAAAATTGTTACTCTCAGAGGCAGCCTTGCCTCATTTTACCTTTTCATGTACTTTTGTATTTGTGCTTCTTAAAATCCAAGCATACAATGAATTTTTGTACCACATATTTTTCTACCTATTAAATCAACAGATTATCTAAGCATATGCATAATTCCAGGAGGTAAGCTAATTTTTGCTACCTTTATTGACTACTCTTTATTCATTTTCTGCTTTTTTCTTTTTTTTTCTTGTTTAATTACTCCAGGATATAAGACTCTTTCTTGCGAAATATTTCAGTACTAGGATATCTTAAGACTGTTCCTCACACATGCACACAAGAGACCACAAACCGATAGGACCCACAAAATGAGCTATGAATTTGCAAAAGGTAAAGAACTCTCAGGGGATTCATGACTCCAGGAATAAAATCTTGGCAAATAATTCACTCTGAGCCAAAGCAAACTTTAAAAGTGCCATTTAAAAAACCCGTAATGGGTAAGTAATGAGTGAATAAGGAGTTTGGTGAGTTTTATGAAAAATGCAAATAAGAAATCTCATTACACACATAGCTGTAATTTACACTATGGGGGAATAAATGGTTACTTTCTCATTTTTAGTTCAGCTCAATACCAACAGGGTTTCTGTTCTAAGTGTATTACTTGCCATGATTATGGTTAATTATGCAGTTGCCATACTCTTGACGGCAGATAGTTGAGAGCTGTTGTGGGATTATCCCAAAAGCTGTCCTCACAGCTCCGAACCGTTCAGGTCACTTTAGGACCAGGAGTTGGAAACTTAGAGAGGCCGTCATTTAGCCCACAAAGGAGCCATTGATCGCAGTGTAGATGTTGCAGAAATTCCTCTCTTTATATGATAAATTTTTTCCTGGAAAAGGTTCCACAAACTAAAATTTTTATTTATTGAATTCCACTTTCCTACTGACATGCATACATGGTCATTACAGTAACTTGTAACAAGTTAACATTCTCTTCCCTGGCCCTCTGTTGGGTGGCCAAAGGGTCTGTATACACTTGCCTGCTAAGAAGCGTCCTATGTTGAAGGACTCCTGCAGTAATTCAAGTAATCACCACCTAGTAAATTGGCAAAACTTTGCATTTTTCTAAGTCACATTTGAAGACAAATATACAAACAGTAAATGTCCCAAAGAGCTGACTTACAAGCAGAATTACCATAACCACAAAAAAATCAAACCTGCTTATTTCCCAAGCAATAAATTTGAAACTACTTTGGCAGAATATTCCATGAATAAGGAGAGGAGATGGTCAACTTAGAAATGGTAGCACGTATAGGAGCATTGATTTGGAAAAACAAAAAACAACAACAACAAAAAAAAACACCTCTTTTGACCCTCTGCCCTCTGGAAACTATCATTCCGTCTCTTTCCTTTCCCTTCTAGCTTCTTAAAAGAGAAGTTTGGGTTTATTCTTACTTCCTTTTTGTTGGCACAGCCTGCCTTCGTCCTGTATCGATAGGGATAAAGCCTCTGCTGCCATAGGAAAGGCCAAAGTAACTGCCGCTTAAATAAGAAAAATTTATTTTCCTTTTGCATAAAAATCTGTGAAAACAGCCGCTCCTCCGTGAGCCCCTCATTTTCTTCTATTCCTCAAGAGAGAACCTTTGCCGAAGTCCAGATGACTTTTCTCTTTTCTCCTCATACCCTCTCCCTAGCTGGTCCCATCTAATCTCGTAGCTTCCCTGACCAGCTCTGCCAACCCCTCGTGCCTTCCTTCCCAGACCCAAGCTCTGAGTTCCAAGTCTTAGATCCAAATCTCCTGCTGCGCACTAAGCATTCCCCCCCCAGGACACCCAGTCTCCGCCTGCAATTCAGGAAGTCCCCCTTGGAATGTATTCTCTCCCACCTGAGGCTGCTCCTGTCAATTTCCCAACCTTTAGTCTGCATCACTACCCTCCCTCCTAGCAGCCAAAGGCAGTCTGAAAACCTGATTCATCCACAACGTCACACAATCATTTTCCACCCGTTGCTGACCTCTCCGTTTTGCCTCCTCAGTGCATATTCTTCTGGACCTTCTTTTCACAGTGGCTCTGCCCTCCTTCAGGACCTCGGCTCTCACCTGGCTTATTGGAGCACCCTTCTGTTCTCCCTCTCTATGTGTTTTCTGTTTCCTCTCTAACGTCCCTCAATACTGGACCCAGTTCTCTTCCTAAAGCAGAAGTTAGATTACATCTATTTCTTTAAACATATTCTGTGATTTTCTATTACTGACAAAATAAAGGGAAGAGAATTGGCCATGGTTGACACGTATACTCATTAACTCACTGTCTCCTTACAACAGCCCTGAGAAGAGGGTGTACTCCTACTCCGTATAGAAACGCAGAAGAGAGTGGATCAATTGCCAGTATCACAGTTTCACTAGGAAACAACAGAATGGGGATTAAAATAGAGGTTTTCTTTGGCACTAAAGCTTGAGTTGAGTTCTTTTTAAAAAAAGATTTATTTGAGGGCGCCTGGGTGGCTCAGTGGGTTAAAGCCTCTGCCTTCGGCTCAGGTCATGATCCCAGGGTCCTGGGATTGAGCCCCACATTGTGCTTTTTGCTCGGCAGGAAGCCTGCTTCCCTTCCTCTCTCTCTGCCTGCCTCTCTGCCTACTTGCAATCTCTGTCTGTCAAATTAAAAAAAAAAAAAAAGATTTATTTGAGAGAGAGTGCACCCATATATGGGTGGGGAGGGGCAGCAGGAAAGGGAGAGACTTTCTGCCGAGTACACAGGCTGACATGGGGCTCGATCTCACAACCTTGAGATCGTGACCTCAGCCAAAATCAAGAGCCATATGCTCAGCTGACTGAGCCACCCAGGTACCCGAAGGTTGAACTCTTTCAAGTACTCCATATTCTCTCCCAAATTAGAGCATGGGCCTCCAAACCACTTGCCCTTAATTCACTTTCCAACCTCATTTCCTATAGCCTCATCCTGCATGTCCCTACCCTGACGACTCAGTGTTCCTCACATCTGCACATTCTTGCTTTGTGTTCTCATTGGATAATTTCTTTACACCGTATTGTCCCCCGTTATTCTGCGCTGGTCAAAATGTAGTCATTTGTTAAGGATTACCTCCAAAACCAGCTTCCCTAGAAACTTTCTGAAATGCCCTTAAGTAGAAAAACTGCATCTTCCTCTCATCTCTGAACTATATTCTGTGTTGGTTTTTACTGTATTCAGCCAAGTTTAGGAACTGCTAGACTTGGGTGATCTTGAAGGTATATTCCAACTCTGATATCCTATGATGTTTAGGTAGAAAATGAGCTGAGCATTGACCGAGCAGATGAATTAAGCTTCTTAGAGAGGAAAGGGGTAAGAAGAACATTCTTGGAATCACATGTTGCCTCATTCATGAAGTATTCCCCAGTCTCTGTGACTTATCTTTTCACCACAACTCTGGGGAGTTACCATCCCTTCAATTTTGGCATTAGTGATTTCTTTTTTATTAATTTAGTTACTGATATTTTTCTCCCTCGAATGAATCATGAGCCCCTGAAGACAAGGGCAATGTCTTATACCTCTTTGTTTTCTCTTGTATTTCCTTATACATAGAAGGTGCTCAATTCATATTTATTAAATAAACCATCCCTGTGTTTTCTTTGCCATGTTGAAATTGATTACAGGATTTGCTGTCTGCTATTGATAGATGAGACATCTTACTTCTTTGGATTTGGGTAATAGGATTCCCCAAATATATCCCATATGGGTTGCTTATGCCCAAGTGTCTAAAATCTTAATAGCTTTTGTTAAAAAGGATAGACATGTTCAGAGCAAGAAAGATTAGTCAACAGGGTAAAACAATCACCCTCTCTGTTCTTGACTATATTACTTTCAATTTATCTTAAAAAAAAAAAAAAAAGGAACTGAAGATCCTTGGGACTCATGGCTGTGCCAACGCTCCAACCTTTTTGGAGCTCAAATAAGAACTTGAGAGAGCATCTGTCCACACTCTATTTCCTTGGCTTGGCAGACAGCAATGGAAACCCGCAGTAAGTCTCCTTCATTCAGCTAGTATATATCTAAATTGCTTATCTGTGGGACTCCTGACAGCACTTGCCTTGGGCAGAGAATAGATGGAATAGGGTCCTGCCTGGGTAGTATGATTTGAGGGGCGCCAGAAAGGCTACTCTGCTCCACACCATCTTCCTGTTTCCTCACCCATTTTGTTTCAGTCACCCTGTGCAAATAGGCTCTGATCAATTCTAGATTTTGGTGAGACTTGGTAGGTGGTGTAGGTTCCAAAACCAAAAACAGGGGGAGTTGGCGTCTACAAGCACATGCTTGTCTTCATTAATCAGGATTGGAAAGGTCTTCCAGAGACTAGCTGTGCCTTGCAATTAAACCTGCAGATTAATGACAGGGCCGGCTTCAGATTTGCAAGCTGTCTCCCAGATGCCGCTCCCTGAATGAGGAAACACAGTGCTGTTACCTTTCACTCTGCACCTACATTGCAGGGACGGCTTGGGGTGCTTCGTCTACCAAGTGCAGAGTGATTGGCTTTAACTGCTCGTGCATTCCAGGGCAAGTCAAGGGCCCCCCCACCCCAACTTCCACTCCCCTTGGCCTCAGGGGAGAAGCTCTGCAAAGCGGAAGAGGCCTTTGTTCTGCAATTAATCATTTGAAGTCAAAGTATGTTTGGGTACTACAAGCGATAGCCCACAAACACTATGAAGTGGCTGATTGTGTAGTTGGTGAAATTCAGTCTCAAAGAGGACTTCCTTCATTGTAAATAGAAAAATACCTTAGGAATGAGGTAGGGAGAAATTGTCAAACTTAAGAAGTGATGGGCTAATTTATCATAGGATAACTTTCAGAGACTAGATTCTAATGTGTAAGGAGCTCCATCTTTTAAGTCAAAGACCTGTATTACTTTCCTGCTGGTCTGTCTGACCATGGCCACTGGTAAGACTAACCTGGGGAGCCTGAGGGGGAAGGGGTAGTCAAGGTCAAGAGTCAGACTCTGAGAAGAGAAAGAGCATAGAAAAGTGTGTGTCTATCGCAGTATAGAGGCCTGTCGGCCTGCCTAAGATAAATGATGCTGGGGTTACCCAGTATTTCATACTGTCTATTGCTCTCTTCTCGGAGTTTTATTTTCTTACCCTTTGGAAACATTCCACATACACTAGTCAATGGTACTTTCATCGGCTGCTGCCGCGAGGAAGAAATTTCCCTTTACGTTGAGGAGTTAATGAGTTTGGTCTTGGTGTTGTTTGTTTTTTACTTCAAGAGTGAAGAGTGGCTTTACTTATTTCATTGACTTTCGTCAGTATTATCCATGTGTGATAGTTATACCAAGAATTCAGCAATACCTAGTGAGGGAGTATTATCCAAGCAGACAGAAATGAGAGAGATTTCCATAGCCCCTAGCTTGTCTCCACGATTACACTTACTTATATAGAGCCAAAGCTGGTCATTAACCCCTTTTCCCCTGGTTGTTGAGAAACAACCTGAGGACAGTACTTTTTAGAGACTTGAGGAATATCAGAATATCAAGGGATCTGCGCAAATCCACGGGGTCTGCTGAACCTGACTGCTGATGTCCAGGCTATCACACACTGACTGGAGGGCTAGCCTGATAGCTGTGTCCTTCTAAAATCACATTAAAAACAAGCCTTGTGGTGTTAAGGCTCTCTATCCTGCAATTATGTCTATCCTGCAGGTAATCACAATGAGGAAAATACCAAGACGTTGCCTTCTCCATCCAAAGCCCCATAAACCCTGTGGTACTGAGCTTTCTTAAGCAACACAGCCACTTCCACACATCCCCAAAGACCATGTAGTATTCTTTGTTCCTTGGCCTGATGCTGCTGTGTTCAAGCCTGCAAGGAGATCATGGCTCAGGAGTGAATTGCCAGTTGGTATTTCATCTTTGTAGCTTCTTATACACTTTCCCTGACTTTTTCTCCTAAAGGGAGACCATAAAAATATCATCATTTGCTTACAGAAGAAGCTGTTCCTAATAATGATCAACCCACATTGGGAAGCCAGACTGGCAAGTTAGTTATAAAATTACTTATAAATAACTTATAAAATAAATAAGTGTGATCTTCTGTAAGAAGATCAAAAAAGTAAATGAAGGCATGTGCTTGCCATCTAGTCCCACCGTACTAGATAGCTAACAGAGCTGACTCTTTGAAGGTGGTGGCACTACAGGCAAAAACTCTACTTCTGTACTCCTGAAGTCACTTCCTTGGTCCTTGTCATCTACACAACAAAAGTGAGTGACATATTAACAAGTATGCCCTGGAAATATTACTAGAGTATATATTTTCCACTTGCAGACGTGAATTGGTCACCATCATTTAAGAGAACTTCTAACAAATATCACCAATAGGTATTTAAAACAATGATATTTTGTGGGGTCATTTACTTCTTTGTTTTCATTGTTTAAAAGACTTTCTATTTTTTTTAAAGATTTTATTTATTTATTTGACAGACAGAGATCACAAGTGGGCAGAGAGGCAGACAGAGAGAGAAGGGGAAGCAGGCTCCCCACTGAGCAGAGAGCCTGATGTGGGGCTCAATCCCAGGACCCTGAGATCATGACCTGAGCCAAAGGCAGAGGCTTAACCCACTGAGCCACCCAGGTGCCCCAAGATTTTCTATTTTTAACACAGTTTTAGATTTACAGCAAAAGTGAGAGGTACAGAGATTTTTCCATATACCCTTGTCCCTACCCAGACATAGTCTCCCCTATTAGCAATATCACTCATCACAGTGGCACATTTTATTTAACCAAAAATGTTTTTAACTTAAGATAGCTCATTGTAATCAAAAAGGAATCGCAGATACCAAATCATGTAAAAGTTAACCTGTATTTAAGAAAAGTCGTCATTTAAGACTTTATTTTTTATCACACTTTTATATTCACAGTAAAATGGGAAGTACAGAGATTTCCAGTAATTCCCCTGCATCCACACAGGCACAGCCTCTCCCATTATCAACGTTCCTCACCAGACAGTCCATTTTTACAACTGATGAACCCGTATTAACCCATTATAATCACCCGAAGTCCATTATTTACTATAGGGTTTGCTGTTGGTGTATTTCCTATGGATTCGACGTAATCCTTCATTATCAAATCATACAGAGTATTTTTACTGCCCTAAAAATGTGTGCTCCATCTACTGACCCTCTCCTCCCCCCAAACCCTGGCAACCACTGATCCTTTTACTATTTCCATACTTTTGCTTTTCCAGCACATTTACTCTTTTTTTAAAAATTAATTAATTTATTTATTTGACAGAGATCACAAGTAGGCCGAGACAGGCAGAGAGAGAGGAGGAGGCAGGCTCCCTGCTGAGCAGAGAGCCCAATGCAGGGCTCGATCCCAGAACCCTGGGACCATGACCTGAGCTGAAGGCAGAGGCTTTAACCCACTGAGCCACCACATTTACTCATTTTTTTAAAAAGATTTATTTATTTGAGAGAGAGACAGTATGAGGAGGGACTGAGGGAAAGGAAGAGAGACTCTCAAGCATACTCCACACTGAGCATGGAACCCAAGGCAGAGCTGGATCCCACAACACTGAGATCATGACCGGAGCTGAAATCAAGAGTTGGATGTTTAACCGACTGCACCACCCAGGTGCCCCAACACTAAAATTAACCCCATTATTTGGAGTGCAGACCACAACCTGAACCATGATTTGAGATCAGTTATATCGAGATGCCAATTAATTGCTTACATGACTTTTTTCATTTAAAAAAGTGTCTGGGTGGCCCAGTCAGTTGGGTGTCTGCCCTCTGCTCAGGTTATGATCCCAGGACCCTGGAATCAAGCCCCCAGAGTGGGGGGGGGGGTCCCTGCTCAGTGGGAGAGTCTCCCTCTTGCCCCTGCTCATGCTCTCTCTCACTCTCAAATAAATAAAATCTTAAAAAAAAAAAAAAAATACATGGCCTAACCCAAAAAACAAACATTCCAGCTAAAAAAAAGGGGGAGGGGGCAGAAGACATGAGTAGACATTTTCCCGAAAAAGACATACAGATGACTAGTAGATACATGAAAGGATGCTCAATGTCATTCATCATCAGGGAAATAAAAATCAAAACTACAACGAGATATCACCTCACACCTGTCAGAATGGCTAAAATAACAACACAGGAAACAGCAACTGTTGGTGAGGAAGAGGAGGAAAGGAAACCTTCTTGCACTATTGGTGGGAATGCAAACTGTTGCACCGACTCTGGAACAGTATGGAGTTTCCTCAAAAAGTTAAAAATAAAACTACCCTATGATCTATCAGTTCACTAGTAGGTATATACCCAAAGGATACAAAAATATTGATTCAAAGGAGTACACGCATCCCAATGTTTATAGCAGCATTACCAACGATAGCCAAATTATGGAAAGAGCCCAAACGCCCAGTGGCTGATGAATGGGTAAAGTGGAATATTACTCAGCCATCAAAAGTAATGAAATCTTGCCATTTGCAACAGTGTGGATGGAGCTAGAGAGTATTATGCTAAGCAAAATAAGGCTGCCAGAGAAAGACAAACACTGCATGATTTCACTTATATGTGGAATTTAAGAAACAAAACAAATGAACATGGGGAAAAAAAGAGGCTAAGCAAGAAATAGACTCTTAACTATAGTGAACAAACTGCTGGTTACCAGAGAGGAGGTGAGTGGGGGGATGGAGGAAAGAGGTGATGGGGATTAAGGAGGGCAGTTGTGATGAGCACTGGGTGTTGTATGGAAGTGATGAATCATTAAATTCTACACCTGAAACTATAAAGCAAAAGGATAAAATCATCTTTCAAGTAATATATATATGTATCTCTTAGCCTCATACTTGTTATTCAAAAGTAAATAGGTTGACAGTCTTATTACAATTCAGACAGCTATTTGGAATGGGAAAGAGCAGATGATTTAAAAAAAAAAACCCACAAACAATAAAACATTAATTAGAGTCACAGAATTAAACTGGGAGGAGCATTAGGCAGTGTGTAATTCAATGGATCCATTTCATTTTCCCTCTCGGTTTTAAAAGCAAAGAAAGCAAATAAAAATTGGAGAGTAGAACAGAATCGAAATCAGGAAGATCAAGCAAAATTCCAAGCAAGGCCATTAAAAAAACGAACCATAATGTAATGTGAGCCAACTCCTACCTTTACAAGGGAGAAGTCAGTGGGTAGTCCAGTGGGCTCTTATTTTTCCCCCCATTTCAGCTCATCTAGATCTTTCCCCACAGTTCTTGTCTGTGAGTATTTGTCAGATACCGTTGATCTCGCCGCCTTAGAACATACCTGGAAAGTAACAAACAGAGAAGAGTGGTAGAGCTGGCCATGTTTTGATTTAAAGATTTGATATTTTATTAGTGCCCCAAAGCTGGAATCTAGTGGATCTGGCTATCCTAAGAACTGGCCTCTCAGTCTGTTGTCCTCTTAATCTGTTGCCCAGGTCCGAGATGTCCCTGGACCATTCTTTAGGAAGAAGACTTATTCTCCTGGAAAGGAGGGTTGTTTATTTTTTTTCTCTTTCCCCCTAGAGGTTTTGATGGGTTTCACTGAAGTCCATACACTGGGGTTTTCTAATTCTTTTTTCTTTCGATTGAGTTCTTTTTGTCCAATGGAAAACATACATGAGACCCCAATATACAAAATAGAAAAAATGAAGCTTTTCCAGCTAAGGCGGGGTTTGTAGATGCTGGGATCTGGAGGATCACCTATTTCTCCCTCCTCTCCCTGAGGTGTCTTTGCTGAATGTTAAGGCTCTTAAGAAAACAGTTGGAAAACACAGCTCTACAGTATTGGTCTTCCCATAGTGACAATGAATATAAAAGAGCCCACCTCCTGGGTCTCTGTCTGAGCTCTTGACTGGCTGGTGCACTCAATTCCTCTCATCATGAATGAAAGCACTTCTGTTATTATTAATAGCATCATGATTTCAATATTTTCTGCCTTGTGTACTATGAACCTATGAAATGCTGGATGTCAAAAGAATAAAGGAGTTGTCCTCCCTCAGTCTCATCAATGGCTGCGTCCAGACTTGGTTTGATTTAGCAGTGGGCGTATAAACCAGCCTGTAGAAAGCATAACGTATGCCCAGTATAAACTCTCCCAGAAAATGAGTTTGCGATAGTGGGGAACAAGCCTATGAATGGAAAGGCATGTCACTCTTTGTATTTCACTTACCTGCCTTGTGACCCCAGGTCTCTGATGGGTGGGGAAAAAAAGTATCATTTTGTAGATTATCCATCTCTTTTCAATGATAGAAGGGAATGATGTTCTGTGCCACTTCTACATTCTAAGCAGAAGCAGACTTCCTTCCCCAGATAGTTCTAATGTGAAACCAAGGTTGCAGATAGCATCTATAGAGTAAGGACTAAGCGGGAACTTCAGAAGACATGAATCCCAGCACTTTCATCTTTCCTCAGTCGTTTTGGCAGCACTTGAAATTTACCAGGACCCTCAATAACACATTAGGGATTCATTATAATGAGAAAGAAGAAAAGCTAGGGGGTTCAGTAGTCAGTTTTATCAAGGCATTTATGAATTGAACATAGTTATTTTCTTTTTCTACCTTCTTTGTCTGATTTTTCTCCCTATACTTCAGATTTTTTTTTTTCTTTTTTAAGGCAGTACCATGGAACTTTGAAATCAAGTCTAGATATTTGTCTGTGAGTAATCATGAGCAGCTATGTGTGATTTTCTAGAGTAAATATTTAGGCCAGAAACAAAAATAGAACCAACACCTGGGCCAGAACCAAAAGCAAGTCCATATGCAATGGAGCCAAGGGGGAGATGGAGCATGCCGGTGGCTGGCAACTGTCTAACTAGTTCTCTCTAACTCAGCAGAAAAGCTCTTACCTCCTAAGAGAGAGAAGCCAATTTCAGGCTCAGAGAAAGTTGTATCAACCTCTCTGAACCTCAGTCTTCTTCTGGGCGATGTCATGTGGATACTTTTAGGAATCCTGGAATGTATACATAACTTGACATGTATAAATATTTAGCACATTTGGGTGGCCTTGAACACCGTTTCTTTTTGCTTATTCAGGACTCAATCAGCTCATCAGTAACTAAAACAAGATTTTCAATGTTTTAACCACCACCACAGGATAAATGTAAAAGCTAATTATTCTATAACTCAGGGTATTTACTATTTAGACTTGTTCAAGGTGGAGGAGGGGGACTACCACGATGCCAATCATTTGTCATGTAGCTATTTGCTAACAACTGACTTGTGCATGGCAGAGCGCTTGATGAAGGAAGAGGGTGGAGACCCAGATAGGCACAAAGCATGACCATTGTCCTCAAGTAGCTCCCAGGGTTTGAGGGAAATCAGACACCTATACAGTCCTAAGATGAAAAGTCCTTAAGTGCTTGAAGAGAGAGCAAAGTGCTCTTTCACTTGAGAAAAGAGCAATTACTTCTGCCTAAGAGAGATGAAGGAAGCTTTCATGACTTTGGCACTTAAGCTGAGAGCACAAGAATGGGAAGAATTTGAACTCATGGAAATGAGTAAGAAAGTCATCAGGGGACCAGTAAGAGCAACATGCCAAGGGGAGTAAAGCTCGCTGTGAGGAGCAGTGAGTAGTTCGCCTGGGAGTGGGAGCACATGAGAGAGGGGAAGGAAAGGGTATTTGATAAGTGATTGTATACAGTATGTGGTGGGAAGCACGCGTGCTATTCTCGCTTTTAACAGAGCTGAGGCTCAGAGGGTGAAGTGATTGTCCAAAGACCATGTAAAACCAGATCTGCGTCTGAAAACATTAAGATAGACAAGCAAACTGAAGTTTAGAACAGGGCGACTTTGATTGCCAGAGTAGGGAATTTGAATCCTCTACGGTAGTTCAGGGTTTAGCAAACTATGGCCCGTGGGCCAAATTCGGCACACTACCGGTATTTGTCAGTAAGGTTTGTGACGACACAGCATTGCACGGCTGTTCATTCGTGTCTATTTTTTGTGGTTCCTTCCACACCACATCGGCAGAGTTGAGGAGTCACAGAGCTCATACAGCCCAAAAGGGGAGAGGGAATGGGGAGATGGGCAAAATGAGTGACAGGGAGGAAGGGATACAGGCGTCCAGTTAGGAAGTAAATAGGTCCCAGGAATAAAAGGCACAGCATAAGGAATACAGTCAATGCTTCATGATAGCATCCTACGATGGCAGATGGAAGCTGTACTTGCAAGGGGTAGGGGAACGGTATAATTTATAGAGATGTGAAAACACTATGCTGTACACCTGAAATTCATGTAGTGTAATAAAGATAATAAATAATGTAATAATAATAATAATAATACTTAGGGAAAAACTATAGAAAATCAATATTAATTCCCACTCACAATCTTCTAGCTATTGTAAAAGGATCTTAACTGGTCTGCATTATTTTCCGTTTTATAGATCAACCTTAAAACTGGATGGCCTCTACTTTTAAGACAGGATACCCTTAAAACCAACAACTTGATGATATTTATAGATCTTAAATATAGAACCTGGATAGCCCAAATGATCTATATCGGAATTGTTTGGGATACAGCTGCAATTCAGATAGTAAAGAAAAATAAAGTAACTTGTCCTACCAAAAACAAAAACAAAAAACAAAAACAGAACAAATCAAAAAACACTTAAAATATTTACTCTGGCCCATGGCAGAAAACCTTTGCTAACCCCAGCTCTAGTTGATTGAGAATCACTGAAAGTTTTCTAAAAGGGAAGTGGCATTCTCAGGGTCACACATTACTGATTGAGACCATGCTTATCAGCAGGATGGAGGGAAGGAACTAGATCCATTAGAAGACGATTTTGGTGGTCTGGGCAGTCATCCGTTCACTCCCAGATTGTCCCACTAGCCTTCCAGCAAGCCTCTCAGCCAAAATGTGGGCGCTTCGAGAGTTCAGGCAGGCAACAACAATGAGGGACTTGCCCTGCATGTGAGAAAGACATCTGTGCGGACAAGCTGATCGATGGCCCCGCCTGACCCCCAAGACCACCGGACGCCAAGGGGTGACAGGAAGTACCAGAAACAGAGGCTGCCATGCAGAAATGTCACTCGATGTTGCCGTCCCTTGCAATCGTGTGAGAGAGGTCAGAACGCTAACTTTTTATGTGAAGCCACTGTGCGTGCAAATGTCAGCCGCGGAATTCCAGTGTCGGCCTCCGGCATCTAAGTCTATTAAAGTCCTCTGAAGCCAATCACAGAGCAGACCCCTACTTTGCAGTCTCTGCACACATAACTTCCAAGACACTGACCCAGCGTCCCTTTCATGGGCTCCCCAGCAGCAGCTCCCATGGCTTCTTCAGTAGGAATAGCACACTGTGCCCACAGGGTTTGGAGACTGTCTGACAGACAGACAGACTGACTCACCCGGTCAGAGCAGTTTTGAAGTCAGACCTCTACACTCTGTCGTACCCATGGTGCGTAACATGGCCACACTGTTGGAATACTGAAGTGCTTATTTCCTATCTGAGGTATGATACAAAAGCAGCTGGCAAACCCCTTGCCCTCTGAAAGTGATGTGGGCTGGAACGCCCAGGACCTAGAGCAAACCTAGTGAGAAGCTGCTGGTCGGGATCTTGCAGGATCAGCCTTAAGCAGCGACCATGTGCTTTTCAGGTGCGATGGAAGGGACTTTCTGTTTCAGTGGGCTGTAACGGACTTAAGTATTTTACCCCTGACCTGCTTGCTGCCGGAGAATTTACAGTTCAGAGATTACTCACTCAGTCATGCTCTTACTCTGTATTTATTGGTCACTTACTATATACCAGGCACCATGCCAAATGCTGAGGAAAGACAGGCAGTGATGTCCAACTGGAACTTTAGGGAAGCTCCACTGCAGTGTAAAAGGGTGGGGGGGTGGTGCATGAAAACGTTCATGACACAGTGAGGTGAGGGATCCCTAGAGGGGAGGTATCAACCCTCTCCAAACAAATATTACAAATATTACTTTTTTGATGTAAAAATGTGCTCTGGGGAAAAAAGGTTGAAAAATATTCTCCTTTGTTAATGAAATGACTTTAAGTGTCCTAGAAAGTCTTAGGCAGGACCAACTACATAATTTGCGGAGCCCCTTGTTGAAAAACTCAGAATTTCAAACCAGTGCTGGTAGAGCATCGAGCCAGGTGGTCCCATGTCACTGAACGGGATACAATGCCTGCCTAGTCTCACGGGCTCAGCATTCTCAAGAAAACCAAGGGAGTGAAATTTGGGGAAAGTAAAGAATTTTTTTTTCCAGTTTGGTTCTATAGGCTTCCATTCATTTATGACACTTATTTGCATACCAGGTACCATATCAAGGGTTAGGGTCACTGCAGTAAAATATAGCTACCCTCCCTACCCTCGGGTACCTCCAGCCTTGCTGAGAACTTTACCTGTGATGATTTTCATGATCTGGTCCAATTATGTCTTGGCATATTAAGTAATCTCAGAAAAATATTAAGCATTCCAATGAGCCTAACTTCATCTTTTTAAATATATAGTATATTGAAAATACAATTCTTCTGTACTCTGGACTCTGAAAATACAATTTTTAAATGTATTTTTCTATAAGGAACAAATATTTTGGTTATCAGAAAAAGAAAGTAAATATGAAAAAATATGCTTACTCAGAAGTTGTATAATATTTGAAATTTTATTTTTATTTATTGTGTTACCTTAGGAAGTTTAAAAAAGAGAAATGTGGGGGAACACATGCAGCCTTTATCTTGAAGTTTTAATACAAGCACGCCTTGTTTTATTGTGCTGTACTTCACTGTCCCTCACACACACTGTGTTTTCACAAAGCAAGGGTTCATGACAACCTGCACCAGGATAGCAAGTCTGTGGGCGCCATTTTCCGAACAACATTTGCTCACTTCACGTCTCTGGTGTCACAATTTTGGTAATTCTCACGTTTCAAACTTTTTCATTTCTATTCTTTTTGTTACGGTGGTCTGTAATCAGTGCTCTTTGGTGTTACTATTGTAACTGTTCTGGATGCCATAGGCCACGCCCATATTAGATGGTGAACTTAATAAATGTTGTGTGTGCCCTGACTACTCCACCAAACAGCCATTCCCCATCTCCCTCTCTCGCCTCAGGCCTCCCTACTCCCTAAGACACAACAACATTGAAATTAGGCTAATTAATAACCCCACAATGACATCTGTGTTCACGTGAAAGGAAGAGTCACATAGGCATCTCTCACTTTAAATCAAAAGCTTGAAATGATTCAGCTTAGCCGAAGAAGGCATATCAAAAGCCAAGGTAGGCCAAAAGCTAGGCCTCTTACACCAAAGAGCCAAGCTGTGAATGCAAAGGAAAAGTCCTTGGAGGAAATTAAAAGTGCTCCCCCAGTGAACATGTGATTATTAAGAAAGGGAAATAGCCTTATTGCTGATACGGAGAAAGTCTGCGTGGTGTGGACAGAAGATCAAACCAGTCACAACATTCCCTACATCAAAACCTAATCCAGGGCAAGACCCTAAATCTCTTCCATTCTATGAGGGCTAAAAGAGGTTGTTCATGAGGTTGCAGGTAAGAGACCATCTCCCTAACATGAAAGTACAAGGCGAAGCAGTAAGTGCTAATGTGGAAGGTAGAGAAAATTACCCAGGAGAGCCGGCTAAGAGCATTACTACAGATGGCTACATAAAACAAGAAATTTTCAGTGTAGAGAAAGCAGTCTTCTGTTGGAAAAATATGCCATCTAGGACTCTCATAGCTTAAGAGGGGAAGTCAATGTCTTGCTTCAACGCTTTTTCAAAAGAGAAATGGACTCTCTTATTGGGGGCCAATGCCGCTAGGGACCTTAAGTTAAAGCCAGTGTTCACCTAACATTCTGAAAACCCAAGAACCTTTAAGAATTATACTATATCTACTCTACCCGTAGTCCATAAATGGAACAACAAAGCTTGGATGGTGGCACATATGTTTATAGCATGGTTTACTGAAGATTTTATGCCTGCTGTTGAGATCTACTGTTCAGAAAGAAGATTCCTTTCAAAATATGACTGCTCATTGACAATGCAGCTGGTCACCCAAGAACTCTGTTGGAGAGGTACAACAAGAAGAATGTTGTTTTCATGCCTGTGAACACAGTATCTGTTCTGGAGCCCATGGATCAAAGAGCAATTTTGATTTTCAAGTCTTGTCATTTAAAAAATACATTCCATGAGACTATAGCTGCCACAGTTAGTGGTTCCTCTGTGGATCTGGGCGAAATGAGTTGAAAATCTTCTGAAAAGGATTCACCATTCTAGATGCCATGAAGAACATTAGGGACTCGTGATAAAAGGGCAGAATACGAACATTAACAGGAGTTTGGAGGAAGTGGATTCCAGTCCTCATGAATGACTTTGAGAGTCCAAGAATTCAGTGGAGGGAACAAGTGCAGATGTGTTAGAAAGAGCAAGAGATTAAGAATTAGAAATGGAGCCTGGAGATATGACCAATATGACCGAATTGCTGCAATTTTATGATAAAGTTTTAATGGATGAGGAGTTGCTTCTTATTAATGAACAAAGGAAGTATTTTCTGAGATGGAAACAACTTTTGAGGAAAATTATGTGAAACTGATGAAATGACAACTAAGGATTTAGAAAATTACATAACTTTATTTGGTAAAACAGCAGCAGGATTTGGGAGGATTGACTCCTTTTTTTTTTAATTAAAGATTTTATTTACTTATTTGACAGAGAGAGAGGGATCACAAGTAGGCAGAGAGGCAGGTAGAGAGAAAGGAAGGGAAGCAGGCTCCCTTCCTGTTCAGAAGGGAAGCTCTGCTCTGCTGAGCAGAGAGCCTGATGTGGGACTCAATCCCAGGACCCTGGGATCATGACCTGAGCTGAAGGCAGAGGCTTTAACCCACTGAGCTACTCCAGTGCCCCTGGAGGATTGACTCTTAATTTTGGAAGAAATTCTACTGTGGATAAAATGCTACCAACCAGCATCTCGTACTGTAGAGAAACCATTCACAAAAGGAAGAGTCAACTGATGAGCCCAACTTTATGGCTGTCTTATTGTAAGAAATTGCCATAGCGACCTTAACCCTGGTCAGTCAGTAGCCATGAACATCTATATACTATGAAGTGTGCCCTTTAAAGTGTGCAATTCAGGGGCGCCTGGGTGGCTCAGTGGTTTAAGCCTCTGCCTTCAGCTCAGGTCATGATCTCAGGGTCCTGGGATCCAGCCCCACATCGGGCTCTCTGCTCAGCGGGGAGCCTGCTTCCTCCTCTCTCTCTGCCTGCCTCTCTGCCTACTTGTGATCTCTCTCTGTCTATCAAATAAATAAATAAAAATCTTAAAAAAAAAAAATAAGCTCTTTAAAGTGTGCAATTCAATGGTCTCACCAGGATGTGCCACCATCACCGCTACCCAATTCTAGGAGAAACCCCTCTACCCATTAGCAGTCATTCCCCCCCCCTCACCCCAGCCCCTATTCAATCTCTGTAGATTTGCCTGTTCTGGACAGTTCTTAGCAACACAATCTTATGTAGATTTTCGAAGTTCTTCCATGCTGTAGCGTGTATCAGCTCTTTGTTCTTTTTCACAGCCCAGTAATATTCCACTGTGCAGATAGACCACATTTAGTTTATCCATTGCCATTGTTCCTTCTCTTGGCAGTTATGAATAATGTTGCTATAAACCTCTATGAAAACTTTGGTATGACTGTATATTTTCATTTTCTTGGATATGCCTATATATTTATAGAGCTAGCCATGAAATTGCTGGGTCATATGATAGCTGTGCTTAATGTTTTGAGACACTGCTAAAGTGACTATCCATTTTATATAATCCCCTCAGAAAGGTATGAGGGTTCCAGTTTCACCCACATCTGTACCTACAACACTTGTACCATCTTTCTTTTTAGTTCCAGCCATGCTATGTATTGTCATCTTGCAGCTTAGATGAGTATTGCCCTCATGACTGATGAGGTTGGGCATTTTTTAAAAAATATTTTTTATTTATTTGACAGAGAGAGAGATCACAAGTAGGCGGAGAGGCAGGCAGAGGGGAAGGGGGAAGCAAGCTCCCTGTCAAGCAGAGAGCCCAAAGTGGGACTCGATCCCAGGACCCTAAGATCATGACCTGAGCCGAAGGCAGAGGCTTAACCTACTTAGCCAGCCAGGTGCCCCGAGGTTGGGCATGTTTAATCGGCTTATTAGCCTTCTGTATGTCATCTTTGGCCCATTTTTTCATTGGGCAGTTTGTCTTTTGATTTGAGTTATGAGAGTTCTTCCCATGTTCTGAATACACGTCCCATATCGGACATATGATTTACAAAGATTTTCTCCCATCTTGTGGGATGTCTTTTTGCTCTATTGATATGAATCAACGTATTTTAATATTTGTAGGTTTCATATGCTTCCTCAAAGCTTCCATTTTCAAAATTGTCTCTGTATTATCTGCTGAGTGGATCACAAGCCAGAGAGCCTTAAGTGTTCACTGAGACTAAAGCAAGGGCACGTAGCATTCCATAGATAGGAAGAAGCTCCTGCATTGGTCACCTGAGGTCATCTAGGGGAGTCCCTCAGTCAGCAAAGGAAATTCAGTTTTGATAACCTAGAAAATATGCCTTCACACCTGATTAGAGTTCAAATTTGATCACTTAAAGGCACTAAGAACCCATACATTGTATTTCCCCACTGCCAGTTGGTTAATTCAAAAGCACTTGGATACTGTTTAACCTGTCCTCTCTCTCTCTGCTGCTCCTCTCCCCTCCCCACTCCCTGTTTCAATTTCAGATTGAAAATGGCTCAGGAATCAGTCAGCAAGCTGACATCAGAGAAGAAAGTGGAGACAAAGAAAATCAATCCCACGGCTAGTCTGGTGAGACGCATGTTTCAACATAACCAAAAGATTTTTCATCATAACTGAGGTGCATCTGGGAGTGTGTCTGAATTTAAAGGATAAAACTCAGAGGAATGAGTAGTATCCAGATTCTCAGTTCCCATCCCAGAGTAGCCTAGGTAAGAAGGGAGTGAGGAACAAAACCCGACTTCCTGGACCTCCGCGTTCTCCCAGCAAACCCAACACAGATCGTTTCCTGATCAGGCAAATTTAGTCACTTGCCATGTCACACCCTTCCACACCCCAGGCCGGCATCTGCTTATCTCAGAGCACCTTTCTCCCTAACTGGTTGAGCATTTAAGAAAGGGGTAGAGATTATGCTCTTTAGATAACTGGGAAAACCCAGATGCAGAAAGATACAGCTTACCTAGGATCACTTCACAAAGGAGTAACAGAAACCAAGCCCAGGCTCTTGGTCCCCTGATGTCTCTCCAGGAGCTGGAAACTTAGAGACTAGTTGGCCTTTGCACCTGAAAGGGGAAGTTGTCCTCCACCTTCCCATTGGGAAGGTTCACAGTGAAGCTCTACCTATACGTTAGAGACAATAGCAGAGGTAAATGGTTAGGAACCCAAGATGTTGGGGTTCAGATCCCAGCTTAGCCACTTAGTAGTTGTAAAACCTTCGTAAAATTACTTTGCCTCTTTTGGGAAATGAGAGAAATAATACCACCTTTACTTGAGGATTATTTTGAGGAAACAGAGAGAAATAGAAAGCGGCGTATAATAAGAACTTAAAAATGTTGGCTGTTTCTGGTTATTACAAATTTTGGCAGAATTAGTCGGCCCTGCCCTGGAGAACAGCAGTGAGTGATAAGGGGGCCATCGCTCTCCTCAGCTGATTTTCAGACCATACCTCTCCTGTGCCCTGCTGTCCCCCAGCTACTTATTCTTATCCTTTTGAGTTTTGAGGACCATTTGCCAGCTACTTTAAACCTTCTGACCATCTAAATGAAGTTGAAGTAGTGAAGTGAGATTTTTTTTTTTTTTTCTGTTGATTGGCTGGGGTGTCTCTCACTCACAACAGCCCCATCAGCAAATGAATGTTGAGTGAGGTGTGGAGAAGTCGGGGTCCTACAGCTGGAGTGGGGAAGGCTGCAGTTAGCATGCACAGCTCCTGAATGGACCCATCCTCTGTGCCCTTTTGGTGGTGAGTCCAGTACATTCACTTGTATGATTTTCAGTGGCAATGGCTTCCACCCTGAGTTTTGTCTTCCTCGTTGGTCAGCCTACACTCCTTTCCCCCAGTCCCCTTTCTTGGGCCTCTATCCTAACTTTTGCAGCCAAATCTTATTTCCAGGGGCACAGAATGAATTCAGCCCTGGAGACAAAGAGGAAACAGTGGGTTTACTGTGACTTTTTTTTTTTTTTTTAAATAGGTGACTTCCACTGTGACCAAGCTCCCAGTTGCAATCCTCAACTTGTTAGGGTGGTTTCTTTTGTTGTTGTTTATTTGGGAATTTGGGAAGCGCTCAGAAACTGATCCTGATTCAAGCTCACAAGTCAGAGATGGGATCCAGACTCAGGATGGGTGTTCAGAAAACATCGACTTGATGATTATATGTAGGCCACCCTAGTAGCTCAGTATCACATCTCATAGATGACAAGCAGCTGAGGATCTATTTACAAAGATCTCTGTGCAAAGGAATATACCTCTTCCATTTCTTTTTTTAGTCTTTTATGTGCCGTCCCAAAGAGCAGATACACCCATTCTCATTATGCTAAATATTTTATTCCTCTAAAGTCCTAGAAACGGTGAGAATCCTCATTTCTGTTTTGTATTCTTATCTGTATATATATCTCGCCAACAGACCTTCATGACCTTCATCTTTAGAAGGTTGTCACTGGGCAGGAAGCTCAGAGAGAGCAGAGTAGAACATCCATGGCAAAATGGAAGTTTTCTCCATCCTGCATGGATTACGTCTGCTCCGCTTCCATTTTGCATTGCCTTTGTTCAGTCCCACCATCTTGACCATATGCAGATGTATTCAATTGGGGAAACAGTGATTTTTTTTTTCCTATTTAGATTCCCCAGAAACTATTCCTTAAGCATTCCCTAATTCCATTAGTAGACTGAGCATGGGGGCAGAAGGAATCTTTGAGTAACACTGCAAAGTTAGGATCTTTGTCACATACCAGCCACTCATGGTAAAGGTCCGTCTTTTAGATGGGTGTCATTGTTTGATTGATGAGCTAGTTATTTGCTGTTTGCTTTTAGCAAGTAAGAGGAATAGATTGGGAGGAGCAGGTAACAGGATTTCAGAAAAGAAGGATAAAAGGACTCATTTCTAGAGCCTTGAGTCCAACTCTACCCATCATTCTAGACCAAAACTTTGAGAAATTTTTCAAAGTTTGAGAAAAATGAAAATTTAGAACAAAGAATGATAATAAACTATTTTTTCCTTAAACAACAGAAAGAAAGACTGCGTCAGAAGGAAGCCAGTGTGACCACTAACTAATACAGAGCCACGTGAGAATGACGGCAGCAAGCAAGCATTTTCTTGTATCATCCTTTGCAACACTAGTGCTGCAGAAAGTTCTTAAAACAAGATATGTCACCAAACATTTGTTTTGCTCATCTCTTTCTGAGGTCATTGCAGTGAGCACCCTGTGCCTTCTTAAGGGAGTCCTTTGTTAAGCCACAGGAACAATGAGAAACTGTTTAAGGGAACACTGCAGGTGTATTTGATCATTGTTTCTTGTAGAGGTCCAAAGTGATGCCATTACAAAACCAGAAAAAATACCAATATTTTCCAAATGTTTTTAAAATTGTATATATAATATACAATTGTATATATAAAATTGTAAAATTATATATATCAAGCTTTCTAATCCAAGCTTGATATATATAAACTTGTGACAGGAGAAAGATCTTTTGTGACAATTGCCTTGAGGGGATTCAAGCCTTGATCCTTCCACACTGCTGGTGTGACTATCGATCTTAACTTTGATTCTGTTGCGGCAAGATCCTACAACTTCTTTCTCACCAAAACTGTTGAACCCTACCAAAACTATTTTTTAAGACATCCAAGACTATGTATTTTCCAGATGAGAGAAATGGTTATTTTGTTGTTGTTTTTTTTCATATAATGAAAAAGACAGAAAATGGAATTACACATGGGTAGAAAGGGAGTTAAATAGCCATAAACTTCATCCTAGAGAAGAAATTACTGTACAGGGAGTTAACATCAGCTATTAAGCAAGACCCATTCTTTTGTTTTTATGTGTTTTGTGTTTTTATTGTGGTTTCCCTTGCCCAGCAGAAATTCTGTACCCTTATTCCTGGAATAAACAGTGATACCCAAGCCAGCACAGGCTTGGAGGTCAAAGTACCTGCTTGGGCAAGTGATCCAGTCATAGCCCATTTTGTACTTCAGGATGTTTGTGAATAGGTAAGTCCATGTTGACTTTTATCAAAGCTCTGCATCTTGTTCTGGGATTGTGTGATCTGTACCACTCCCACCAACCTCAGGAGGCAGTTTCCAGACAGAAGAGCAAATGCTACTAGCAGCTTTTCATCATGACCTTGACTGACAGGGATGTGACCAAGGATGAAGCAGGAGTCTTTGATGTTGAAAAAATTAAGAGCATAAAAATGGTTCCTTATATCAAAATGAAAATGTGATTATATTAATATTAAGCTTTGAGTGGAATATCACAGACAGACAGCTTTTTCTGACCCTGAAGCCCGTATGATTGCTGCCCCTTGAATCACGAGCGAAACCACCTTAGACTTCCCCCTTGACATTTTTTTCCTAAAGCCACCTCTCTGAATCTATCTTGTAGGATGAGAAGAGAGAGGACTGGGGCTGAATTCAGAATAGGATCAAATACTATACATTTTTGGTCTTGAAGGGAAAAAGGTCCAAGCCTTCTCCAATTGGTGGGTAGCAGTTTAGAGGTGGGTGAGAACCTTAAAACCCTTCCTGATGGGGCTGCCATGTGCAGCCTTGCCCCTGATCCCGGCCTCTTCCCAGAACTCTCAATTTGCCAGGTACCTGAGTGTCCCCCCCAGGACTGCCTGCTAATCATCAGGCCCCTCAGGGACTCCCTAACAGAGTCAGCTCATTAAAGCTGCACTGTACTTGTAGTCAAGATAAATCAAATCACAGAAGCCATATTTGTGCTGGTGCTAACTGCCTTGCCTAACAATTAAAAAGAAAGGAGTATGGTAGCATGGTTGGGTCTTCCTCCACCCCAATTCAAACTAAGAGATGAGACAAACAAAACAAAAAGCTAGTAAGGAGCTGACATTACTAAAAGAAGTTGCCTGTGAGCAAAAGCTTTTCATACCACTTTCCTATGTTGTTTCTCTTCCTTTTCAATCAACTGTGAAGAAAATCTAAGAAATTCATCAGTTTAAAACAAATTCCACTTACACTCATCCTGTGCTCTAGGACATTCCTTCTAGTACTATCATGAAGCAGAAAAGTGCCTGTCTTGTCCATGCCTGGGAGATCCACTTTGAGTTCAGTGAGGTCAGTGAATGTCTGGATCCTCATTGGTCCCCACAGACTTGATGGGCAAGAGCAGCATGTGCTTTCAGTGGAGTCATTGGTCCACTTCAGATCTCTAAGGAGGATGGTCACAAGAAAACCAGTGATAGTAAACAGGCCTGTCACTATGACCACATAAGTCTGCAGGAACATGCTCTCAGGGAACCAGTGCTGAAGAAGAATGAGTGGAAATTTAATGTGAGAGTTAGACAAATGCAGCTCAAGTTGCATTCCATTCACATGGGCAGACTAGAAATTGGCAGTAAAATGCCTATTTCTAAAGACTAGTTCGCCTGCTCTGTTGGGGAAATTTAATGATGTTTTCAGACTATTCAAATATAGTAAGTTATTGTATTAAGACACAGGGCAAGATCTCCATTATTCTCCCCCCCTTTTGAGTTCTGCACTATGTATCTAGATGCCCTCTCCCAAGTTCATACATTTAACTGCAGTGTTGGTACAGCCTTTGTTCCTAACATGTCGCTGCTCAGTAAAAGTTCACAAGAGCTTGTTCAAGGTGGGCCATCTCAAACAACCTGGGGCCCCTTGAAATTATCCCTCTAAAATGCAGTTGAGATGACGGTAAATGCAACAGAGGTCTCTAAACTTTTCGTGGAGAGGAAGTAGTTAGTGTACCACTTTATCAGATTGAACATTTTGGGCAAGCAGGATTTGAGTGACTTTTCTAAGAACAGCCTTCCCCAGACTAGAGGGAGAGCGGCCAGTATGGCTCCTCTGTGTTTAACCAGACACTCACACCCAACTGTACTAGTTAGACTCTGACAAACCTTGACTTAGAAGCACCATCTCTCTTCCTAGCCAAGAGTCATTACATCTGAGGATGTTGGTTGGATTGCAGTTTGGACTCTTGCCTGAGTGACCTATAGTCATCACCAGGCACACAAGTATATCATATATTACACTAAAACATGATATAAACATGTCAGGTAAAAAGCATCAGCCCTCTGAGATGTCAAAGATAAGGTTAGAAGGAGGTGTGATGTATGGCTTTTAATACAAAAGGCAGCTTAATGGTGGTGTGGGTGGAGGGCACAGAAAGGGAAAAGTGTGGCCAAGCAGAAAGAGATGATCACGGTGAGGATGGACCCGCTGCCTTTTGAATCCTTGAGTTGACATATCTCTTCAAATGCCCACTGAAAGTACCTAGGAATAATGGAAAAACAATTTCTGAAATCTGGGAAGTAGAATAAGGAAACCCAGCCATGTGAATACATCTTTAAATGTTCTAGCCAAAATAAATTGGTGGTGTGGTTGAGGAATCAATTGCCAGATTGGGTGCTAGTCTTGGACTCCCTCTTAACTCCCCAGGAAGCTACTGAGCCCCCTTAGGCATCTCTTTTTTTCCTAAGAACCACAAGGAAAGGCATTTCCTAAATGAACAGCTTATATGCTGCTGGTGGAGAAATTGGAAAAACTGAAGGAAGGAATGAAACTCTGGGGGTGGTACTGGAAACCACCTTGCTATGTTTCTTCCAAGGCCAGGGATTAGATGTAGCAGAAGAGTCGTGTTATTTTTGGTAAAGATTTGCCTGTTGGCCTGGGATTGTACATCTCTCTGTTGTTTATACTGTGTGCAATGGGAGCATTTTCATTTTAATTATATTCTTGCTTTCTTGACTGCTACATTTTCTCATTTCTCTTTCTGCTTCTACTGACGTCATGGACACAGATGATTGCACACAACATTGCATGTGCAGTATAGCCTAAGACAGTGCCTAGTCCAACTATCAAGGGGACTTAGAAATGCAGACCTGCAGGCTCCTTCCCAGTAACCAGACTATAGCCTTTAACAGGGAAACCTTTTGATTCCCTGACATCCGAAATCAGCTTATTTTATTATACTCTCCCCTCCCCAAATACAGATTAAACCAACTTGGGGGCCACTTTCTGTGTCAGGGAGGAGAATGAAGTCCAAAATGTACAGCTTTTTTTCCAAAAATTACCTAATCTAAAAGTCAACTATATCATTTTATGAAGTAATTTAGATTTGTGTGTAATTTTCTTTGATTCTGCCTGTTCTAGTCAGGAAAAAAAAAAAAAGGATGAAAAGCTGAAAGGGAAAGAAAAAGCATCAGATTTGGTTATTCACACGTTAGTTTATAAATTTCTAAACCACACAAAACATGGACATACTGTGAAATCCAACGTTGTGGAAATCTTGAGCACAGAAAAACTAGAGCAGCTGTGCGAGCTGATGAGCATGGACAAAGTTTTAAAAAGTGTCTGTGGCCTCCTTCATACTTTATCCTCAGCCAGGCAATTCTGAGAGTGTGGATTCAAAAGAGCCCAGGATTGCCCTGAAGAGTGCACTTTTTTAAAAGCCACATACAAGGAAAAGTGGTAGGATAGAGTGGAAGAAGGGGCCAGACCATTACACCATGCTTACTCTGCATTCTCTTAAGAGCAGTTGATAAATGTGAGGAATATCTGGAAGGCCATCAGAACCACATTTCATATATCAGCTATTGTACCTTTAGGATCAATTCAGCTGAAGAAAGTGGACTGAATGAAGAAATGAACTTTTCATTCATGTCAGCTAGTTTGTCATCATGAAGAAATTGGCAACACAAGAGAAACAAGGCTACCCAGCCAAACTAATAGTATTTGATATTTGAAAAGTATGAATCGTTTTTAGCCTTGTCAAAATGCAAGTAACTTGTTGGATAGGTTTCCATCTTCTAGCTATAGAGATGGTTAAAATGGTTCCAATCCAGCTGCTTGGAACCTTCGCTATTATTGGTGCAAAAGTCACTTAAAGAAAAGCACCTTTGGAAACTGGCCTCAGCATGGCTGACTGCTTGCAGACACACATCACAGTATTTATAACCCCATTAGCAATTGAATCCAGGCATCACTAGGCTCTTACTCACAGCTGCATGTGACAGAGAGGCCCATTTTGTGTCATTTCTACACAACCGTCAGTTGTTGACACCTTGTTAGAGCACTGAATGCTAGTTTCACAATTCTTCCTTTCCCCTTCCAAAGGAGTAGGCAATCTACCAAACCCTCCCAAATCAACTCTTTGCTGGGAAGGAGTGAGTTCAAGAGCATTTTAACATGCAGGGTTGAAGCCAATTCAGTAGACCTAGCTGTGCTGAGGCTCTTAATCAACGCTGTGATATAAACCTAGCATTTGGGAAATTTGTGTAGTTGACAACTTAACTGGAAACGTGAACATATTAAAATGGCAAATATCTAACTCTCTTTCTTCAAGCCGTGGTGCAGCTTCTATCAACAAGGATGTTATGGAAGCAAATCAAGCCTCATTCAGGAGGCCAGCTATTCTCAAGGAGAGCTTACTAGGTTTGCTTCCCCTCTACTCCAGCCGCTGTGTCAAGCAGCCTGGTGACAACTGGTCACACCAAAAAAATCTTTTCCTTTTCATCCTTCTCTTCTCTGGTATGATGGTTCGCTTCAGTCAGGAGCTCAAATGAACTCTGGACTTTATTGCATATTACATCTATGAAGTACTTATTCGTGAATTTCTTCTGCATTCTGTGATCTGGGGAAGACCGACTTAATCTCATTTTTGTATAGGAAAGTTGTAGCTAATGCCATTAATTTATCCTTCTGCATTCCACCTATGCTCATATAATTTTCTGTTTTTTTAATCTTCTCTTAAATGTACTAAGAAACACCAGTCTGCCTCCTTTTCTGAAAGCTAATGCAAATACTTCTGGGAACTTTTTTTTTTTTTATGCTTTGTGTGAAATTTGATAGCATCGGGCTAGCAAAATGCAAATGAGCACATAGTTTGCAGCAGAAATTCACCTCCCCCAAATTTGTCATTCTTCTCCATGGAGTAAACAATTTCTACTATATTTAGGCTCTTTTGTAGGCTGAGCATTTTTCTAAATTCTACCTGTGCAGACCTCAAGGGGCTCTCTCTGTCTTTGAAACTGTAAGGAGATCTTACAAGAGAATGAATACTTTTCCCCAAAATGCTATCTTACACTTAACCTGCATTCATTCTTAGGCATGCATTCACTCTGGTTTGTCAACATCTTTGGCAAAATTGTGCCTCCTTTCCTTCATCGTTCTCTTCCAGAGCCTGCTTCTATTCTTGTCTCATGAAATAAACATATTTTCATTTATTCATCTGGGCCAGCTTTCCAAAATGAAAAGCTAGTCCTATGGACATCTGCGTATACAGGGAACTTACTCTCTATCTCCCCATGGCATAGATAATACATGTGTTCAGGAATGAACAACTCTCTGGGAACTCTTGGGATGGATTTTGAATTCCAGGATTCTGTGAGAAGCATAAAAATGGGTATATAGCATACAAAGATTGTACTACTCTTTCCTAATAAGAGACTAGAAGGAGATTCAAGTCTTTACATCTCAGGTAAGTTTAACTGAACTATAAATAGCTCATTGGTTGTTGGTTTTTTTTCCCTTTCTTCTTGCCAACTTGTCCCTAGATACAATCTTACCTTTTCATATCTGACCCCAAACACATAAAGAAGGTGGTTCCAGCCCCACTGGAACTGCACTTTGTCAAATCTTTCAAAGAGATCCATTTCCTTAGGAAACAAATCTGTGAGGGAGGGGTAAGTAGTACAATTCCCGTGTTTGTCCAGAGTGATATACATATGATTTGGGGAGTCCACCAAAAGGATAGGTCTACCCCAAATCATTAATCTTCAATTCTGTAATGCTTCAATTTCTCAAGACACTAATAATGTGACCATACTGTTAGTAAAATATATAATCTTCAAAGAATATAAGCATCAAGAAAAAAGGACTTCCCTTTAAAATAGGAATCTAAAAGATTCCTAAAAAGGCAGAAACTTACAAAATTTGAAATGGAACAATTTTTTTTTTTTTTTTTTTTTTTAGAGAAAACATGTCATTGGTTCATCATGGTTTTTTTTTCCTCACTGAGTTTTAATTTAGACTAGCATGAGAAGTAGGGTGGCCCTGGATTTTGATTTAGGGGATCGTGCTTTGGCTTGGAAGATCAGCACAGAGCTACATGCCCGGAACCTAAGTGAAATCAGTCAGCATCCTAATCGGAATCAGACCGAACACATGTAAATTACTCCAAGTCCTTTAGCGCTTAATTTTCTCAGTGACACCCTGGACCCCAGACACTGCTTCCTAAAATGCATTTGACCCATGTGGTGGTGTCTCTGTAGGGTCTTGGGAGGTTGTAAGCGATGGGATGAGGGAGTAGAGCAGATAACGGGGAGAAGCATGCAGCCAGGGCACAATGTTTTGCTGATACGATGCACTGTTAGGGTTCTGGAGATTTTTGCCTTGCTTATATCATGGGTGGCCTTTCAGTGAAGCGCCAGGATCTCATCAGGCAAATGGGAGAGTTCAGTACCTCCAGCTGGTCAGTGCCTGACAATGTGCTGGAAAAGCGAGTACCCTAGTGAAACTGGCCTATGTTCCAATTCATTCCCATGGGGCTGGTGGTGCGTGTGACATCCTGTTTTCTCTACGCCTGTCCAAAAGTCATTGGGACACCTAGCTTCATTTCACTTTACTCACTTCAGTCCTTGTGCTTCGGCCTCCCCTTCTTTCCCAGCTCATGGCTTTGCCCCTCCCTTTACAGTTTCTCCAGGAGCCAGCCTTTCTTGCCTCCTCCCTCCCTCCCCTCAAGCCCGATGCTCCATTCCCCAGCCCTTTGGACAGGGTGCTCTGCTGTCACCAAGTGACACACAGCACTGCGACTGCCTCCTGTTAATGTCAGCATCACTTCATCACTTAGGCAAATAGGGAAAATCCATAAAAGAGATGGAAAATACATTTCTTTTTTTTTTTTTTTTTTTTTTTGGTCTTATTCTACTTTATTTTAAGAAGGTCGAAGGGAGGGTTCTAGGCTTTTTCAGTCTCTCATAAACTGTACTGTAAACCTGTCTAATTAGGGACCATCCTTTGACAAATTATAAATCAGTCCCGGTCTCACCACCTAGGATGCGTAAGACTAAAGTTTTGGACCTGAAGGAACTTTTCTGTGCTGCTGGACAAATTGACTTAATTCTGTGCAAACCGTTTGAATTCTGGGCTTTTTATTGCGATCCCTTTCTTACTCCTACTCATGATCCAAACATCTACACAAATTTGGATCAGGATGTTGACAATTTGTGGTTATTTTCAGATCAACAGTAACTGTTACACTCTTCAAAGTGTTTAAAAAGAAAGTGCAAGCATGTCCGAAGTAATCAGTGTTTGGACCTGGAAAAAATCTTGGCTTCTCTGTTAAGTATTAGACCAATCTGTAGGTGTTATCTTAAAGGATTTTCAGTAATAATGAAGAGAGTTTGAGAAATGAGAAGGCACTTTAAAGACATGAAACCTTACATTACATGCTTTTGGACATTTTTTAAATAAGCTAATTGGATTCAGGTATTTTTTCCCTTTAAATTTTTAAAAATATGTATATCTAATTTGTTTGCATATTTAATTTTGTCAAAGCTGAGAAATGCTCATTAGTTGAATTTGTAAATGTCATTTGCAACCAAATGAAGTATTTATTTTTAAAAAGAAAGGGTGAAGGAACCAATACTGATTGTACATAATGAAAATTTATGTGTGTGTCTATATATATATTTTTTTTTTTCCTTCCTTGACACTTCTTGGTCACCACATCAAGTGTATTTTTGTACATAATATGTTGGTTAGAAAATGTAGATTGTCTATTCAAAGAACTCTATCTCTGTGATAGATTATATTTATCCTAATCTGTTGATACTTCTGTTAATTTGTTTTAAGAGATAGAACTCTATTTTTTGGAATCTGCAGAGAACTGCATTCATGGCTTCCAATTGTAAATATGATGAAAATATTTTAATAAATCTTGGTTTCATGTCTGCTGGCTTGTGGTGCAGATTTGTTTTCGGGAGACATTCAGGACCGTCTCCCAACAGTACATTCATACAGAGAATGCCAATCACCTGTAACATTCCTTACTGCTCAAGTTCAGTATTATTACTGAGCTGCAAGAGCTAGGTCTTGGTAAGTCCATCCTGTTTCCTCTCTCCTCCCCTTTCCATCCCACCAACAGTGGGCAATCTGGGTAGGTGCTCAAGGCTAACATGCAACAGACAAGCCCAGCCATGCATTGGCTCAGCTAGGCTGACCAAAACGCTACCTGAAGATAAACTGTCCAAGGTGGGGGCATATGGGCAGAACCACAAGCATTGGTGACCTCAGGCTGTGGGTTAGTAAACAATGTACCTGGGAAACTGAACAGAAATATAACCATATTGTGTTCTAGCACTAAGCACAAGGTATAAATTCTTTTCAAGCAATATTAGGACATATGCAAGTATTTATGAACAAGAACCAAAAGACGTTTGGCAAAACACTCTTCCTTCCATTTCAATAAAAGTGTGCTTGTGTGTTTTTAAGTTTATTTACTCAGTGTTCCTGAGTGCCATGCACTCTTCAGGTCCGGAAGTTTGCTGAAACATGCAGCAACTTATACAGATACTTTTCATGAACAGACACAACTACTATCTGGGGAGACATTTCATCACTGGGAACTCTTCTAAATCCTAGAGTCACAGAGTTGCAAAAATCTTCAGACATCGGATGAAATCTATTTCACAAAGGAAAAACAACTGAAGTCCAAGGGACTTGCTGAAAATCACAGTATGTGTTGGTAAACACATTGGCTAGAATCCAACTCTCTTGAACCCAAGGCCAAAGCCTTTCCCACTGCTTAACTCCTTCATAATGTTAAACTGTTCTCTTCAAAATACAGCTCTCCCCCTGCTATCTGACAATGGAGAATGCTCACGAAACTTTTCATAGGCCAAGATGGCATAGCGCAAAGAAGCAATTACTATTAATTTAGAAGGGAAATTATTTGAGCATTCCCAGACCCTGAAAACAACCTCTCTCAGACTTTCCGGATACCTCAGGACACATCTGGGTAAAGGATGCACAAAATAAGTCAAGATAAAGCACAGACACTCACAGATCAAAGCTGTAATGTATTGATGCTGAGATGCTGAGTGTAGTTCCTGGGGAAGGAGCTTGGCGGGGCCCCTCACGCCTCACTTGCATGTATGCTGCCTCGGTCAGCCTCATTGCAAGTTAATGCTACGTGCCTTTTTCGCTTTTTGTCTTTTTTTTTTTTTTAAATAAAAACAAAAGTCTTCAGATTTTTTTTCTGAAGTGAAAACAAGTACTACTGTAGGTCTTTTGTGGACAGCAAAGGGAAGTAACAGGAACTTTCAAAAAGTGGGGGATCCCTGTACACCATTATGGAGAAATATTCCAAAACTGTTGTTTGCAAGAAAGGGTCCAAATGCTGTGAAAAGTTTGTAGAAGTCATTATTAAAGTTGCGTTCTGGGGGCGCCTGGGTGGTTCAGTGGGTTAAAGCCTCTGCCTTTGGCTCAGGTCATGATCCCAGGGTCCTGGAATCGAGCCCTGAATCGGGCTCTCTGCTCAGCAGGGAGCCTGCCTTCTCCTCTCTCTCTGCCTGCCTCTCTGCCTACTTGTGATCTCTGTCTGTCAAATAAATAAATAAAATCTTAAAAGTTGCATTCTGGGGTGCCTGGGCGGCTCAGTCAGTTGAGCATCCAGCTCTTGATTTCAGTTCTGGTCATGATCTTGGGGTCATGGGATTGAGCCCTGTGTCAGGTTCCATGCTCAGCTGGGGTCTTTCTGACATTGTCTCTCCCACCTCCTTCTGCTCCTCCCCCTCCTCCTCTCTCTCTCTCTAAAATAAATATGTATTTTTTAAAAATTAAAAAAAGGGCAGAGGCCTGAGTATCAAGGAACTTAAAAAAAATACCAGTCCACCTTAAGAAGAATCTCTACTCTGGTTTAATCAAGATTTAGTCTCCCTTGCTGAGTGATAGCTGTTGAATTTATGAGTATACATTTTTGCCTATTCTTTAAATAGTCTGTGTTTGCGCATGGCTCAACTAACAGGCCATAAGTTTCTGAAGTTAAATATTCCACTTCAGACTCTAGTTGTCCACTTTTACCTGCCTATGATGTGTTCACGGAAATAAAAGTCTTGACAGTTGGCCTGGACTGGCCCCACCTGCAAGAGAGGCCTGCATCAGTTTGGATGCCTTCAAGTCTTCTCAAAGTAGAGCTACTTCATGCCCATCACTACATCATAATAATAATCATAATGAATGGTAAGAGATGGTAACTGTATAATTTATCAATTTATCAATTGATGCATTAAAAATGCCCCCCAGTGGATTAAGTCAACAATAATCACTACTCATTTTTCATGGTTTTTGTTAGTTTGGAAATAGCTTGACTGGGCAGTTCTCACTTTGGAGTCCCATAAGGTTGTAGTATTATGTCTGCTAGGTTCTCACTCTTCTGAAAACTGGAAAGCGTGAGTGGGCCTGGAAAGTGTACTTCCAAGATGGCTGAGTCAAGTGGATGACTCAAGATGGCAGCTGGGTGCTGGCTCTAGGCTGCGAGACTCAGTGTCTCCTATAGGGTTGCTTGAGGGATCTAAAGCGAAACATAAAACACTTTTCTGAGCAAAGCTCAGAAGTCACATCCAGTCACCTTCATCCTACTCTACTGGTTGAGACATTTACAAAGTTCTGCCCTGATAGAGGGGTAGGGAAATAGACCCCACCTCTTTTTTTAAGACCCCACCTCTTGATGAAGAACTGTAAATATCACATTGTAAGAAAAGAATGTGAGATGGGAGATATATTGGTACAATTACCTCTGGATAATCTGTCTAAGTAGTTCTGTCTTTTCTATCTGGTCTTCCCCTTCCTTCTCTGTTCCTATTTTTGTTCTAAAACTAAACATCTGATTTCTTCAAAATTTTCCCTACCTCTTTTCTCTGAATCTTTTCCCTCTACCTGCTATCTGAGCACAGAAGTAATTGTCTTTTTTCTCTAGATATAAGCATTCTTTACCATGAAGTGAGATATGTCCTAACTGAGACCTTAAAAACACTGGTGGAAAAAAGAACTTAAAGGTGACCTTAGAATTTTACTCCTCAATCCTAAGCTTGCATTTCTTATCGTATGACTAGGAGTGATGTTGATCCCCACTGAAGCGGTGTCTTGGACAGTAAGAAAGTGAAATCATATTTTTCAGTGTCTAGAATAAAACTTTTACTCTTCTAATACTGTGTAGGTATTAATACAGTGGAATATTATTCAGCCTTAAACAGGAAGAAAATTCTGACCCATGCTACAAGCTGCATGGACCTTGAAGACATGATACTCAGTGAAAGAACCCAGTCACAAAAAAATATTGTTTGATTCCACTTACATGAAATTCATAGAGATAGAAAGTAGAATGAGGGTCTCCAGGAGATAGGGGGAAGAGGGAATGGAGTTTTAGTTTGGGAAGCTGGAAACATTCTGAAGATGAACAGTGATGATGGTTGCACAACAATGTGAATGTATTTAATGTATAGAACTATACATTTAAGAATAGTTAAAATGGTAAACTTTATATATATTTTACCACAGTAAAAAAAAAAAAAGTAAAGTATTGGATGAATTAAGGGTTTTCCTATATGCTGGGTGCTATAGTAAGCATTTTATATATATTGCTTTATTTAATCCTCATAATAATAATTAATATAAAAAATAATACCTAATATGAGGTAAAGATGACTACGATCCCCATTTCGCAGATTAAGAAAACTAATGCCTAGAGAAGTTGATAAATTTCCCATGCAATTGGTAAGAGGAGAAACCAAAACTCAGATAATCCAAAGAAACGCTCTCAGCCACTATCTTATTTCAAAGATTACAGAGATAGAATTAACTTATTCAGGAGAGGGGCGCCTGGGTGGCTCAGTGTGGGGCGCCTGTGTGGCTTAGTGGGTTAAAGCCTCTGCCTTCGGCTCAGGTCATCATCCTAGGGTCCTGGGATCAAGCCCTGCATTGGGCTCTCTGCTCTACAGGGAACCTGCTACCCCCTCTCTCTCTGCCTGCCTCTCTGCCTACTTGTAATCTCTGTGAAATAAATAAATAAAATCTTTTTTAAAAAATAATGAAATAAAATAAAACTTATTCAGGAGAAATGGGAATAGATAAAGATTATAAGGCCTTAACACCTTGGTGGTCTTATAATCTTATTTTTGAGATATGGTAAAAACATTGTCCTTCTAACAGGTCCTTCTTTTTCATACAATACTGCCTATTCAAACCTTGGCATAGTTTTGGTTTTTTGGGTTTTTTTGTTTGTTTTTTTTAATCAAATATCTAGCCTGAGCACTGAAGCCACCAATACTTCTGTAAAAGCCAAAGAAACTAAGAGCAGGGAGCTCTGTATGCGTGTGTGTGTGTGTGTGTGTGTGTGTGTGTGTGTGTGTGTATCCTTCAAGAAACAACTAATATGCACCTTCCAGAATTTTCTTCTTTCTGTAGATGAGATGAAATAGAGTATAACACAAGGCAAAAAATAAATAGGAATTGGTAAGAACCAAATGAAGAATATTGTGAGACTAAGAGAAGTTGCCACCTAATCTACCTCATAATGAATCAATCTGGAAATATGTCCAAAAAGGTAAAACAATATCCTATCAACAGAAAGAATGTTTAAACAAAACTGGATCATGTGATGCTAGAATTTCCCCTAGTCTTCTATCAGTATTGTATGTCCATTGCTTGATTTGAAGCCAAATTGAGACCCGTTTGGATCTCACTTAGAGTCATTTTGAAGTTATTTACGGATGAAATTAAATCCTTCTGTTGGGAGGATTTTATTTTTAATGAAAGAACCACAAATGAATAGATAGTTGTTCTCAGTTTTCTTATGCTGGCCAGAACTAGAAGAGAAAATTCTTTCAAGAAAGAAAATGCCCTCCCTCACACTTCAAGTTCTAGAAGACATCAAGAGTTACTAAATTGCTCAATACTTTGCTTATTCTTCCAAGATTTCCATCCTAGACCCTAAGACCAGAATGGTTTGGCCATTTTTGAGAGACTATTGCATTAAGGGGGATTTGTCCCATAGAAGAAGAATGTAGGACTAAGAAGGGGAGAGAGGGTGCTAATCTAGAAAATCAGGCACCTCTGTTCTTTAGCACCTACTTCTGGCTTTGACAGGCAAGAGAGCACTGACCCCACCATGCTCTCCCAGCAACCCCCTCACATCTCTTTAAAGTCTCTTTCTGATATGACTCCCTCTTCTCACTGGATTCCCACCTAAGACTCAGTGGTAGCTTAGAGAAAGACGGTCTTCTGAAATACACATTTTAAATACATGCCCTCAAATTAGACGTCAAGAGAAACATAGGGGCAGAAAAATGTAAGAAAAAAAAAGTTATGGACTTAGAGGTTAAACCCAATCTTATATCCCAGCTCGGCCACTTACTAGCCAGGTGACTTGAAGCAAGTTACAGTACACTAAACCTCTGAGTCCTCATTAAAAATGGAGAGTTTAAAAAATCTCAAACATATTGCATAAGGTTATCAAGGCTAAAAATAGCCCAGAAATTCCCAATACAAAACTATAAATGTCATTTCTTTCTCTCACATAGGAACAGTCAGTATTGCTTAGGACCGTCTCCTCTTGGTCACAATGGGGAAAAGTTGTCTATTTCCTCAATCCAAGCTTTATTGCTTTATTACCTGATTTGCTTGTGAGTTCATTCAGTCTGGCTCCTAGAGGTGGCATAATCTCTCAGTTCCAGTTATCCCATGACAATATGTTATTTATACAGACTTACTACACTTCAATTTCCACAACTGTTTGGATTCAAGGATTTTTAGGACCCCTGATATCTCTGTGAGCAGCTATTATAGAAATCTCCCCTTATCTTGTACAATATACTAAGCAGGAAACACACCACGAATGAAAATGGATGGGCATTTGCAGTGAGTACATATTAATAGCTGAGCTTAGGTCATTGAAGTTTAAAGTTGAAGACTATTCTGTAGACGTTTCCCTTAAAGAATGTTTTATAGCAAAAAGGAGCCTGGCATGGCAAAGGAAAAGAGAGAGCCCCTACCAGGTGGTAGAATGGCCCATGTGAGAAGCAGGCAGCATGGATAGAATTCCTATATCCATAGTTCCAGATTAGTCATAGAACATGACAGCATGTTCTCCAAGAAGCAGGAATGTGTGTACATACACATTTCTATGTGAAGTTTTGAATATAGTATTCAGTGTGGACAATTAGAAAAATAGGATAATTTTTTCTTAATTTACTTAAAAGACTGGAAAAGTCCTTACAAAGTAAAAACTACTGGATAAGATTTAAGAGGAAACAAAAAACCAGAGAAACAAGCAGAGTATTCGGCATTGCTTTCTGCCTGGGGATTCTGTAAGAGCTAACTGAAAGACTATATTAGGCTTTGGGCAGCCTTGGTGTCCTAGAGGGACAGAAGTGAAAGTTAGGGCCCCATAATATTAAAAGCTGACTGAAATCCCCTTTTTGGAATTAAGACAGGAGTTATCAAGTACCAAGGGTCGTTTGACAATATCTGAAGACATTTTTTGTTATCAGAAGTGGGAAGAAGGACTCTTGGTATCTAGTACAAAGGGTCTGAGATACTACTAAATATCCTGTGAGACATGGAACATCCCCACAATAAAGAATTATCCTGGGGCACCTGGGTGGCTCAGTTGTTAAGTGTCTGCCTTCTGCTCAGGTCATGATCCCAGGGTCCCGGGATGCAGCCCCACATCGGGCTCCCTGCTCAGCGGGAAGCCTGCTTCTCCCTCTCCCACTCCCCCTGCTTGTGTTCCCTCTCTCACTGACTCTCTCTGTAAAATAAATAAATAAATAAAGTAATTAATTAATTAATTAAAATCTTTTTAAAAAGGATTATCCTGTTTAGAATGTCAGTAATAAGGTGAAATCACTTGCTAGTACTATCTAGAACAACAAAAAATGTTTTGGGCACATACACACACGTCCACACACACATTCTTTCTGGAGGAATATAATATCATCTTAGATCCATAGAGACCAGACCAGTGTTTCAAATAAAATGTCACACAATCAAGGACAAACAAGCATATGGGAAGACAACAATCATGAAAGAATCAGTACTGGCAATGCTAAATAAAAAACAAACAAAAAACAAAACAAAACAAAAAAACAGTCTCCAGATATCAGAAATATCAGCTTACTATGTTCAAGGAGCAAAAATAAAAGATTGGAAATTTTGGCAAAGAAAGTAAAATCATAAAAAATTACGGAGCAGATTTGAGAGAAAGAAAAATTCTAGAACTGAAAAAGACAATCTCAATTAGGAACTCAATGGATGGGTGTAACCTTAGAAATAATTTAATAAAGAATTGGTAAACTGGACGACAAATCAGAAGAAAATACCCAAAATGAAACTCAGACAGAAGAAACACTGAAAAGAAGGTAAAAGTAGATGACCTTGTGACAACAAAGGTCATAAAGCATTAGCACATTTAATGACAGAATTTTCCAAAACTAAAGACAGACATGAATCAACAGACTCAAGAAGCACGGTATAAATATAAATTGAAAAGCAATTCCCTCCTAAACACATCATAACTAAACTTAAGGAAGACAGACAAAAATAAAATCATCTAGAAAAAAAAAGATATTAAAATTAAAGGGTCAGGGGCGCCTAGGTGGCTCAGTGAGTTAAAGCCTCAGCCTTGGGCTCAGGCCATGATCTCAGGGTCCTGGGATGGTCCCGCATTGGGCTCTTTGCTCAGCAGAGAGCCTGCCTCCCCTTCTCTCTCTCCGCCTGCCTCTTTGCCTACTGGAGATCTCTGTCAGTCAAATAAATTAAAAAAAAATAAAAATCTTTAAAAATAAAAAAAATAAAATTAAAGGGTCATTATAGTAGAATGGTAAATTTTAACTCACACAGGTAATTCAGTCATGACATTGAAAGGAAAACCCCAATTAAAAGAAAATTCTGAGAATTTCTTGTGAAAAAAACAAAAACAACCCTTTAGTTACTTATAAGATATATAAGGATCCCAAAAGGATGAAAGGAAAAGGATGGAAAAGTGTAGATGCATCATCTAAAATAGCAAACATTACATTGACAGCTGACCGCTCAAATGAAACAGTGAATCCCCAGAGATAATGACACCTATTGTTCAGTGTTCAAACAACACACAAAAGTGAATTTCTCACTAGAAGACATGCCCTAAGATCCCTATAGGTGCATTAATATAATTTAAAAGATACTTTAAGACCAAAAAAAAAATGACTGTGGATTCAAAGGGACACTTCCCAATGAGAAAGGGTGTAACTTACCCCCAAAAAATAAATAAAACAACTTGAAATTTTAGTCCCCTCATGACAGCCTCAGAATATATAAAGGAAAAAGGGAACCATACAGAAAAATAGATTGACAAACATTATGGGAATAACTGATAAAGCACACAGGTCTATTAAGAAATAGACCTAATTGGGACTCCTGGGTGGCTCAGTTGGTTAAGCCACTGCCTTCGGCTCAGGTCATGATCCTGGAGTCCTGGGATAGAGTCCCATATGGGGTTTCCCCTGCTCTGCAGAGAGTCTGCTTCTCCCTCTCCCTGTGCCTGCCTCTCCCCCCACTTATGCTCTCTCTCTCTCTCTTTCTGTCAAATAAATAAATAAATAAAATCTTTAAAAAAAAAAAAAGAAAGAAAGAGAGAGAGAAAGAAAGAAAAAAGAAAAGAAGGAAAAAAAGAAAGAAATAGATGTAATTGGTGTGCCTGGGAGGCTCAGATGTTAAGCATCTGCCTTCTGCTCAGGTCATGATCCCAGGGTCCTGGCATCCAGCCCCACATTGGGCTCTCTGCTCTGTGGGAAGCCTGCTTCTCCCTCTCCCCCTGCTTATATTCCTGCTCTGCTGACTCTCTCTCTGTCAAGGAAATAAACAAAATCTTATTAAAAGAAAGAAAGAAACCCAATTGACATATATTAGAACATAGTACCCAACAACTCTTTAAATAGGTACAAAATCTTTTCAAAATTTTATCATATATTGGGCCATAAAGCAAGACGTAACAAATTTAAAGGAACAGAATCCATTTAATATGCTCTGTGAAAATAATTCAATTAAGCTAAAATTTTTTTTAATCTGGAAAGTTTCTATGTTTATGGAAATTAAAAAATACACTTCTAAATAACTAGTGAGTAAAAAGAAATCACAAAAAAAATTTAGAAAATAATTTGAGCTGATGATATCATTATTCATGAAGAAATCTGTGGAATGTAGCAAAATCAGTGTTTAAAACGAAAGCTATAATATTAAATGTATAAACAGAAGGATAAATATTAATGAGCTAATATCCATCTCAAGAAATTTTAAAAATAATGATGAATAAGATCTAAAGAACATAGAAGGAAGATAAAATTAAAATTGGATTAACAAAGCCAAAATTTGATTCTTTAAAAAGTCTAATAAACTCCTTAAAACTTCGATGATACTGGATCAAATCAGAGAGAGAGAGAGACAAATAACCAATACAAAAAATGAAAGAAAGAACATCACTACAGAGCTGTAGAAGGTAAAAAGATAATGTAATTTATTACCTAAACACTTAATATCACTATATTTTAAAACTCTGATAAAAGAGAAAAAAATCTTTTTAAAAATATCCAATTAGCCAAAAGTAACAAAGAAGAAATAGGATATCTGAATATTATTCAAGTATTAAATAAATTGAAGATAACTGAAACTCTAAACCACTACCTTCAGTAGCAAAATCGATCAACAATTTAAGGAAAAGATAACACCAAGCATATACACTCTAACAGGGAATAAAAAAGGTAGATGACCAAATGAATTTGATACTAAAATCTAATAGAGGCATGAAATAAAGGAAAAGTATAGGTTAACCCAGTCATAACCTTAGATCTAAAAGCCTCAAAATATTAGCAACCTGAATTCAGCTAATGTGTAAAAGGATATTATATCATGACTAAATCAGGTTTATTATTCCAAGAATTTTGCAGCTATTTAATACTGGATAAACAAGCAATTTAATCCATCACAGTAGGCAGAATAGAGAAAAATGATTATCTCAATTGATGAAATACATCATATATTAATAATGAAAAAAATAAAACTCTTAACTAGACTACAACAGAACTTCTTAAATCTGATAAAAGGGTGTGTGTATGTGTGCCTGTATGTCTGTGTGTGTATGTACACCTCAGCACACACTATACATAATGGTAAAATGCTTTTCCTCTGAAATTGAGAACAAGAACATTACTAACATCATCCCCAGTTAGGTTTATACTGGATAAAAGTCCTCAGCAGTGCATTAATATAAGAATATAAAATAAATTTAAAAATAAAATAAATATATAAAAATTGTTGGGAAATAAAATAAATAAAAATATTAAAATATGAATATAAATATTTAATCACGAGAAATAAAAATATAAAATAATAAAATATAAAAATAAAATTAAGATATTGAAATATTAAAAATATAAATATAAATGTAAAAGAAATAAAACTATGATAAAATAAAAACATAAAATATAAATAAATAAAAATATATAAATATAAATATATAAAATTAAATAAATAAATGAAATAAATATATGTATAAAATATAATATAAAAATATAAAACAAAAAATAAAGAAATAAAAATTTAAAGAGTGCTGGGGTGACACAGTTGGTTAAGCATCTGACTCTTGGTTTCGGCTCAGGTCATGATTTCATGATCTGATTTCATGATCTTTCATGAAATCCAGCTCCAAGTCCAGCTTTGCACTCAGTGCAGTCTGCTTAATTTTTCTTTCTCCCTCTCCCTCTGCTTTTCCCCACTCTGCTCTCTCTCTCTCTGTCTCTAAAATAAATAAGTAAATCTTTTCAAAAAACGTAAAATTATAGAAATTAAGAATATATAAAACTTACTATTTACAAAGAATATTACAAACATGCATAATCTAAAATAATCAAGACAAATTATTAGAATTGATAAACATGTAAAAGTTGTTGGATACAATACAAGACAAATTTCGTATAAAATTTGTTGCCGATACGCACACACTTCCTTAAAATTTGCAACAGCCTAATGAAATACCAAGTACTAAAGAACAAAATAGAAGAAAATAGGTGCACAACCTCTACACAGAAAATTATAAATCAAATCACTATTATGATTAAAGAACTTAAACAGAGAGATACATAAGCATATTTTTTCATTTCATTTTATTTCAGAGCATTAATTCAATCCTCACTGATAAACAGATTCAGTCCAATCCCATTCAAAATCCCAAAAGATCTCACTGTGAAACCTGACAAGCTGATTCTACTATTTGAATGTAAAGGCAAAGGGTTAAGAATAGCCAACACACTATTAAGAAAGAGAACAAGGTAAAAAAATAAAAATTAAAAAGTGATCTACTAGATATCAAAAACATTTTTTGAAACTATAGATACCATAGCAGTGTGGTTACTGCTGCAAGGATAGGCAAACAGAAATAGAACAGACACATATGTGGACACAGGACCTAGGACACAGATCTGTGGCACTCCAGAGAAGTGAGGAGAGGATGTTTGCAGTAAGTGGTACTGAGATAATGGGATACTTCTACAGGAAAAGCAAAACTCGACCTCTTGCTAATATTATATGCAGTTACCAGTCCAGGTACCTTGTAGATCTAAATGTGAGAAGCAAAGCAATCAAGCTTTTAGAAGACTATCTTCATGATTTGGGGAAAGGGAAAGATTTTTAAACAATACACAAAGAACTACCAAACATAAAGACTGACAAATTTTACTACATTAAAGCTAAGAGTTTCTCTTCATCAAAAGATAACTTTAAGGCAAAGCCTCAGAGAAGATGTATGCAATATATGTTTTTGATCAAGGATTCCCATCCGTGTATATAAAGAACCCCTAGAGGGGCACCTGGGTGGCTCAGACGGTTGGGTGTCTGCCTTTGGCTCAGGTCATGGTCTCCGGGTTCTGGGATCGAGCCCCAAGTCGGACTCCCCGCTCAGCTGGGATTCTGCTTCTCCCTCTCCTTCTCCCTCTGCCTTCCCCCAACCCCCAATGCGCTCTCTCTCACTCTCTCTCAAATAAATAAAAATCTTTTAAGAAAAAAAAAAAAAGAAGAAGTCCTATACATTCATATGAAAAGAACTTTGGAGTCTTTAGTACAATTTAAAAATCAGCAAGAAACTAGACAGAAAAGGACATCCAAATGACCAGTACATTTTCGAAAAGATCCTCATCCTCATTACTGTTCAGGGAAGTCCAAATAAAATTACAAGATATCACGGTGACTTAATACACCCACCAGAATGGCTAAAATGAAAAAGACAGACAATACCCAGTGTCGTTGAGGATGCAGAGCAAGAGAACTGGAGATCGTGTAAGCGGAGACAGCTGCTTTAGAAAAAGTTTCTCATTATCTGCTACTGCTGAGCAAACACATGTTTTACGACCTAGCAATTTCACTTTTATGAAAATAAATGCCCAACATAAGTGGCTTCATTTTTATCACTTCTCAGCCTTTTGGCCAAGATCAAGTGTAGAAGGGCGTGCACTTTTGTACAAAGATGCACATCCAGCGATGCTTGTAGCAGCCCTATTCCTGGTTATCAGAATGGGAAACAACTCAAATTTTCATCAAGAGTAGATCAAATAAATTGTGACATATATTGGCGTATTAGAATATGATACTGCAAGAAGACTGAATAAGAACTACAAATGACCATATGGATAAGCGTCACAGACAAGACCAAAAAGAAAAAAAATTGCACACAAAATAATATACCGTATGCTTCCATGTATATGAAGTTCAAAAACGAGTGAAATAAACAAGGTTTACATATGCATACCGCGGTGATAACACAGTAGGGAAGAGAAGGACTATTGTAAAATAGTTAGGATCATGGTCATCCGGAGAAGGGGCACGGCTGCATAATTGAAAGGCCTGGTGCAAAACTAAGATATAGGGTCCCTATTCACAGATTATTAAGAATTTCAAAACAGGGACAGCAAAACATTAAACCAAATGTGGAGCCCTCCTGGGCACGGGGTCCTAAGCACACCCATGAAGCCACCCCGGCTAGTGCACACAAAAGGCTTCCATGGTGCTGGCAATGTTCCAGAGTCCTGGTTTTCTAATAATTCAGCTCCACTGTGTAATTTTCTATACCTCTACGTTAAAGCATGATGAAGAAAGGGGATCTTCAAAACAACAAAACACAGGAGCCACAGTTTCAGCCCAACCCAGGGAGCCTTGGAGGCTAATGCTGAGCAGACTATGTAGCAAAAAATAAATAATTTTCTTTTTTAAAAAAATATATTTATTTATTTGACAGCAGGAGGGATTACAATTAGGAAGAGAGGGGGAAAGCAGGCCCCCCGCTGGGCAGGGAGCAGGATATGGGCCTCGATCCCAGGACCCTGAGATCATGACCTGAGCTGAAGGCAGAGGCTTAACCCACTGAGCCACCCAGGTGCCCAATAAATAAATTTAAAGTCACCAAATTAGGCAGCAGGAGGCTGGGTTCTTGTCACAATTCTGCTCTATGACTTGAAGCAAGTTCGCTAGACATTTTGGAATTGAGATTTCTCAGTCTGCCCAATGTGCGTTCACCTCACTACCTCACAAAGTTATGAGAATCAAATGATACCAGATAGTAGCTTTAGAAGAAACAAGTTGCTCTCCACCATAAGATGGGATTATTCTTTACACTTTAAATGGCCATGTTAAAATACCACCCCCCACCTCCCTCAACCCCCCCACCTCCCCGGACTGTGCTAGGTATGTCAGGTGATTTAAATTTAAATGGCGTCACCTGGCTGCCTTCAATGTTTCTGTTTGGGCCCAAGGGACTGGGGAGGAATTTCCAGGCTTCACTACAACATCATGAGCATTTGGATTCTAGGCTTGGAAGGGCCAGACTCCTATGTAAATCTCAGTTCCTAGCAGTGCTCTCTCCTTCATGCAGGACCCAAGCTGTGGCCACGGGCTTCCCAGCCCCACAGCACTGGGTCACGCGTCGACCAGACCTCCTAGTTGAGAGCACGCAATGGCATCTGGGAGCCGCAGAGAAAGCCTGCCTGTCTGAACCAGGAACTGGCCCTCATGCTCAGCAATGGAGTATAAATTGAGGTTCTGGTCCTTTAGGATAAAATCCCACAGTCCCTATACAGTTCTTTCTCAGACCATCTCCACTAATTGTGATCACGTAATTAGAAACTTTCTGGCATTCGCTCAACGCAATGGAAGTTTCCATTCAGATAGGATGGATTGTAAGTTTTTTGGAAAAGGATAGAAGTGTGGAGAAGAGGCAGGTGGACCCAAGTCTGAGAAGACAACGGAAGCAGTCACTTTAAGAGACCTCCGTTTAAAACAAGTGTTTTGGGGTGCCTGGGTGGCTCCCAGGCACCTGCCTTCAGCTCAGGTCCTGATCCCAGCATCCTGGGATCAAGGCCCACATCTGCCTCCCTGCTCAGCAGGGGGCCAGCTTCTCCTTCTCCCTCTGCCTGCTGCTCTGCCTACTTATGCTCTCTATCTCTCTGTCAAATAAATCTTTAAAAAATAATAATGAAATTAAATAAAACAAGTGCTTTGGCTACCAATTAGTCTGTAACAAAATGGGTCTTCAGTCTGCCTCTTATATTTCCTTCATATTTCTTCAAAACTTCTAGGATGGCGCTCTGTGACCTGCCTGAATGGTATTAGGGACACCTGGCTATTTGGTGAGGGAGTCGTCTCCTTTTGCTCCCAGATTCAGAGCCTTTCCCAGCTATCCTTCTGATTTCCAAGAGTCTCTCTTGGGAGCCACCCCCACAGACTTAAAAGCTTCCGCTGGGCCATCATTCATAGTTCATAACCATAACGTAAAAAGTGCTTTACAGCCTCATACCTGATAACCAAGGAACGACAAGAAAACATGCTGGAAAAGCTGCTCGAAGTGAGTCCACAAAGAGGAGCCCCCGGGACTGCGCCGGCTGCAAAGGTGAGCGGCGTAACAGAATGCGGAAAAAAGCAGCTTTTGCTGGTTTCTTACTCCTCTTCCTTTCATGGTGCATCCCTCTCCTGATAGATTAGAGAGGATTCTTGGGGAGAAGGATCAGAATTTTGCTGATCAATCCCTGAGTCCATTTGCAGTCTTCTTACAGACAAAATCCTGCTCCCGTCTCCAGGACTCACACGCAGAGAGGCAGGTGGGTCTTATTAGGAAGCCAGAGGGCTGGAGAAGGTATCTGGCGACCCGGGTCTCAGTCTTGCCTTTTTCTCCCACTGGTAAAGAGGCTTCCGGGAATGCCTTCACCCCTTCGCTCCACTTTCTCATCCTAAAGTGTGTGCCGTGCTGCCTGGCTATCTCCCAGGCTCAAATAAGATTCTGTTTTTGAAAGGGCTTTTTAGTGTAATAAAAGGCTAGGTCAGTATGAGTTCGCCTAAGATTCCAGAAGAGAAAATGGATATGAAGAGAAGCCATGACTCACTCAAGGTCCCATGGGTACGATGAAAATATTTTGAGAATCTTGAGACTTGGACCCCTTTTCCTTACCTTCTTTCTAGTGTTCTGCCCAGAACAGGCTGACTTCTTGGGGCAATTACGCATGATGTGATCCCCTGGAGGGCATCACATGTTTTCAATCCATTCAACTGAGGGTCTAGCCAGTATCACCCACTTCTTGTTAATTGAAGGACATTCCCAAATGCCATTTAGCTCTTCTTACAGGGTGAGGTTGATTCAGACATTGCATCTCCACCATCAACAGAGCTGGTAAAAGCAAACTCTTGGCCCCAGACGGCTGCCTCAACCAAGCTGCATCACCAAGAACAGGAATAAAGTTAACGGGGCTGAAGGTTCTACAAGCTGTGGAGAAGGAAGACATTCTGCTGTGGTTCCTGCACTTAACCCAGATTTTTCTGCTTGTGTGCTTTGCTGAGAAGGGTGTTCAGAAAGGAACTTTTTCACCCATCTGGCCGGGACCAGGAGTAGAAACTTCATTTTTGGAGTAAAATGACTGGAAAGGAAAAGTTCCTACTCCCAAGTTGTCTTTGTTTCCTTGAGAAAAATGTGCAGGAGACTCTGCCCAGCACGTCTCAAAAGCTACTGGCATTTTTTTGGCCTCCACTGAACTACCCCCGTTGCCTATATATAGCCCTGTCTTGTGTAAAGAATTTAAAAAGCATTAGGATGCAGAAATCAAAGAGACAATAAATTTAAAACCAATCTTATTGTCTGCAGCCTAAAGTGTTATTCAGATCAAAGGGGAGGGGACATCTGGCTTCTGGCTTGCTACAAAAGGCAGATCACGTTACCTATCAATCGCGAGATTCATCCACTCTTTCAATTTTGGGGTCTAGAGAATACGGCTTTTTTAGCTCCCAGTGAAGCATAGTAAGGGAACCCATCAGAACTCCTGATAGCTTTCGAAAATAAAACAAGCTCCACAAGATTCTATAAACATGTGCTCATGAGTTCTGCCTTGTGCCTCTCTGATCATGTGTGAGGCCTTCAAGAGCTCAAAGCTACGGCCATGTTGTCACCACTCTTCTCTACCTCTACCTCCAAAGCTAGAACTTTCCGATTTGCAAATCTAACTTCCTAATCAAGAATGCACGTTCACATGTGATTATTTGAATCTGTTTTGCCCAAATCACAGTTCGGAACTGAGTCACCAAACGTGTAGTTGAAAACTTGCGTGCTACTTTGCCTCCATTTTGGTCCTATATGCATAGATTTGTCTTACCATAAATTTTTCATAACAGCTTTGTGCTCTTTGTGTAGCAATTTACTTAGTGTCTGTACAAATTCTATACGTGATCCAGTTCGAAATTACGTGAATAAGATCTTCCTTGTAGTGTAGATGAGGGAATCATACCAACTTAAAGGCCATTAAGATCCCAAACCAGGAACTCTTTACTCAGTACTTAGCTCTGATTTCATTTGTTCTCAGGAGCAAACAGTACAAATGCAGGATATGTTTTTTGTTTTGTTTTGCTTTTCATAGTGTTTCCAAGGGGAACAAAGAAGTAAGTAACACATTTAAGAACCTCTTCTAGTAACTCACTGTCTCAACACAACTGTTTCTTTCCTTATCAATTCCACAGCCCCCCAAAATCTAGAGAGGAATGCAGACAAACGGCAGTACGCATTCTGTATTGGGGACATCACATAAAACTCCCAGCAACACTCTTCAATTTCTGCTATGTTTCACTCACTTTCAGTATAATGGAGAAGGCTTTCAATATAATCGACAATGAAAGATCCCCAGAAATACCTTGATATTGCTCAACCCAACTTGTATGTTTCCATTCCAGCACAATTTTCTTTTACTGATTCCAGTGTTCTCCCTGCATTAAGGGCTTTCTAGAAACTTACAAAACAAACCAAAACTGTCTCTTTACTTATTGTCTAAACCTTCTCTTCTCACCTACCCCAATCTTTCAGGGGAAAGGTTCTCTGCCAACCAAAAATTAGAAATCACCAAGAGATTTGGCATGATCTTAGCCTGATAATCTTCTCCAAGAGACATAATTCTTTTCCATAATCCTACTTTGTTTTTCACTAAGATTGCCATTTTGTTGCTGATGAAAGACTCTCATTCAAAATACAAAAAATCCCAGAAACAAACGGAGGGTTTTAGAAGGGAGGGGGATGTGGGGGAATGGGTGAGCCAGGTGATGGTTATTAAGGAGGGCAGGATTGCATGGAGCACGGGGTGTTGTATGCAAACAATGAATCAAAGCTAATGATGTACTGTATGGTGACTAACACAATAAAAAAATATAAAGAATATAAAGATAAGCAATAAAAATATAAAGAATTTTTGGTGAGAGGTAAGAATGGATGGGGAGATTTTAATTTTATTACATAACAGCATCTCAGAGTAAAAGAATATTTCAGGCTCTTCAGTTTCTGGAGGGAAGTAGAATGAAGATTTTTTAATGTAGCGTTTCACCAACATTAGTGGCCTAATTCCATTTTTTCCCACCTCTTAATCCCCTTCACCTATTTCTCCCATCCTGGCCACTATCAGTTTTCTGTATTTATTAATCTCTTTCTGTTTTTTGTTTGTTTGTTTCCTCTTCTGTTTCGTTTTTTAGATTCCACATATAAGTAAAATCATATGATATTGTCTTTCTCATTTCACTGAGCATAATATCCTGCAGGCCCGTGCCTATTATTGCAAATGACAAGATTTTATTCATTTCTTTATGGCTGAGAAATACTCCATTGTATGTATAACCACATCTTTATCCATTCCTTTATCGCTGTTGCCTTGGGTGGCTTTCATGTCTTGGTTTTTGTGAATAAGACCGCAGTGAACATAGTGATGCATGTATCATTTTGAATTGGTGTTTTTGTTTCCTTTGGGTAAATACTCAGTAGTGGAACTACTGGCCTTAATTCTGGTTGTGAGTAGTGCCTAGTTTACGCTGAATCCTGGGTGAGCATCAGAAATGAAATTTTGGTATGAGTCTGGCATTCCAGTTCTGACAGCATGTCTGGGAAGGGAATGAAGAATTGAAATGTCTTGTAAAATATAGTGGGAGAGGCCAAGAGAGAAAAAATGAACCTTTCCAGCCTTTCTGTGAACACCTGGAAAGGTGAATTTTCAAATACCAGGACAAGAAAACTCGATACCGTTATCTTCTTTTACACCAACTCCTATTCTTTTTCTTGTTTTTTCTTTACAAACACAGCCTCTCTCTCTGGCAATCACTGCTATGTCTCATATACTTTTCTGGATGCCTTCCTGCTCTCAAAAAAACCCCCAAGAGGTGGGGTTATGCATATCTCAATGACTAACCACTAAAAGAAAAACTTAATGCTTCTCTTAATTATGATGTTGAGAACATAAACTGGTTTATGGCCCTAAAAAGACCTAGGAGTGCCTCCAAACAGGCTTTGTTCATTATGATGGGTCTATGTATTTATTGGGATACAATGACGAAAATGTTATGTCTTCCCCCATTAGGAAACCTAGGTTTTACTTTGATAGACATATAATTTTTCTCAGATTTCTGAGAAGTAGACCTTTTTTTCTACCCCTACCTTCTCCCATGCTCCCGGGGAGCGCATCAATAAAGGCAAACTTTGGCAGAAAAGGAAAAATGTAGAGCAGAAATGAATGTCTAATAATTGAAAGCATCGTGGACCTTATTATGGTTTATTGCCTTATTCGAAAGGTTGGAGGAACACACTGTAAAGAGTGTGGCACTAAATTTATTAGCATGGTTATCATATTTCAGACAAGACATAAAACTGAGGGGACCCACTTCTTCCATCCCATGGCACCTTCTACAAGAAGAGTCGAGTTATCCTGGCACAGATCCAGATCCTACTATCTGATGACTTACGTTTCCTTTGTAGTATGCCTGGGAGACATTAGAGGGTCTTCCTCTTTGAAACTCAGTCGCTACCATAAGAACGAACAAAACAGGCTTCTGCAAAAGGATGTGGGGAAAAAATCTCACATCCCAGCATTTGGATCAAGTGAACAGAATGAGCAGTGTGGTCTGAAGTAGGAAACTGAGCTAGATCATCAAAGTCTTCCTAGTTTGTTACTAAATAGGCTCCTGACCCACCTGACTACAACTGCTCATTTGTACACGTATTTCAAACAAATAAACAGGGTCACCTGGGTGGCTCAGTGGGTTAAAGTCTCTGCCTTCGGCTCAGGTCATGATCCCAGGATCCTGGGATCGAGCCCCACATCGGGCTCCTTGCTTGGCGGGGAACCTGCTTCCCCCTCAGCTCTCTGCCTGCCTTTCTGCCTACTTGTGATCTCTGTCTGTCAAACAAACAAGAAACATACATTCCAAACTGGCTGCTCCAATACTAGTTTTTCTGAACTCTATGCACTGCATCCTCTCCCTCAAAAGAAAGATAAGTTTTATTTTCTTTGACTTGTCCTTTTCACCTATAGGCTTAATTCCAGAACATCCCCCTAGAAGATTTAAAAGAAAGAAAATTACTCCTGCAATATTATGTACATCCTTTTGTCTCCACTTTCAGCTTGTTCACCCCTAAAATGGAAATCCTTTAAATATGTCCTGCGTTTCTTTCAAAATAAATGAGGATCAAATAAAATGATGTCTGCAAACATGTATGTTTTTCTCTTTGACAGCACTCTCCAAAATCAAGTTGTTGTCAAGTTACAATGGGTATAAAGTTGCATTGGGCTCAGATAAATGTAACATATGGATTTATTGTTTCTTTCTTGTGGAACTCTACTAAAAGGCAAAGTAAAGAATTTAAAAGTTATGAACATACAAGGACAAAGAATAAGGAATAGAGACACTAACAATTGAGTAAATGTTTGATTTGATTTCAGTAAATGCTTTAGGAGATGGAAGGCTGACAGGGGAGAGTGGGATTGGCAGCATCACGGAAGCTTCAAACTAAGTTAAAAATCCTAGGAGAACTAAGGCTCAGAGGCAAGACGCATCGCATCAGAAGATGGCCGTCACAGTGAGCTGCAGAGCTGACTCTAAGGAGACTGAATCAAAGTTTGTCTACAGAACAGCTGAGCCCTTAGTTCCTTGCTCCCAGCCTGTGAGGGCCTTAGTGGCACGTTAAAGACAGTCACAGATTACCTGACACTCTTCTCATCAAGAGGTGAGGGTACCTCCTTCTTGAATCTGGGTAGGTCTAGACTCTTTTGAAAGTGAATATGGTAGAAGTGACACTCTATAGGTTTTTAGGCCCAGCCTTAAGAAACTAGGAGCTTTCACCTTCTTTTTCTTAGAACACTGATTTGAAACCCAACCACTAGGCTCAGAAGCTTAAGACACATGAAGCAAGTATTTGAAGCTCAGCTTCCAGCTGTAGCTAGCATTGACTACCAGCCTTGTGAGTGAGTTGTCTGGGGCATTTCTTCCTCCTCAGCTTCCAGGGATCCCAGCCCCAGGTGCTATCTGATTGCAACAGCATGAGAAACCTCTACCCAGCGAAGAAGCACTCAGCTGAGTTCAGTCAACTCACAGAATAATGAGATACTAATATTAATAAAGGATTAAGTTACTCAGTTTTGGAATGGTTTTTCATGCAACAGTAGACAACCAGAACACCAGCTTACACCAAAGCAACCTTAACCTCATCTGACCTAACCTGACCACTGAAAAGGGTTTATTCTTTCAAGAAATTAAGCTCAAAGTTTTGACAATTAGGCTTAACATACTGAGTTGTAGATTATCCTTCAATGAACCTTTTTAAATGTTTAAATTAGGTGTTACTTAAATTTTAACCTTTTTAAATGTTTAAATTAGGTGCTACTTAAATTTATTTTATCATACCATCAATAGTTGATTACAAAGAACCAAGCATTTCTAGAAGAAAGAAAGAAAGAGAGAAGGAAGGAAAAAAGAAGAAAGGGAGGGAGAAAGAAATAAATTAAACCCAGAAGCCTTTGAATTTCAGGACAACCAGGCCAAATAAAGACAGAAATGAGGCATAGTGTTAATAAATGAAAATCTTCATACTGAACAAAAAGCTCGCCCAGTCTTTTTTTCACCCTCATAGAAGATTAGTAGCTTCTTCCCCAAAAATATATAGTAGATTCTTCTCTCAGGAAATGGAATAGCCCCAGAGAAAAGATCATTAAATATTACATTTGGGAATTCCCCAACTTAAAAGGTTGCCTCACCACCAGATTAGCTTGCAGTGAAGAATACCAATTTAGGGGCGCCTGGGTGGCTCAGTGGATTAAGCCGCTGCCTTCGGCTCAGGTCATGATCTCAGGGTCCTGGGATCGAGCCCCGCATCGGGCTCTTTGCTCAGCGGGAGCCTGCTTCTCTCTCTCTCTCTCTGCCTGACTCTCTGCCTACTTGTGATCTCTCTCTCTGTCAAATAAATAAATAAATAAAATCTTTAAAAAAAAAAAAAAAGAATACCAATTTAATAATCTTCCCACACCCAGATCTTCTCAACTGGCTTATTAGAGCTCTTAAATATAAAACACACCGCTAAGAATCACCAATATCTTAGGAGAGCCAGAAATTAATACACACATACACACCTTAGAGAGCCAGAGTTAAACAGAGACAATATAGAGAATAGGAAAAAAACTAACAAGGAAGGAAAGATTACATCCATGAACAAAAACAGAATATCCTTTTATTTTTTTCAAGTGGGCTCTGCACCCAGTGTGGAGCTCGAACTTATGCCCTCGAGATCCAAAGTCATCCACTCTACCAACTGAACTGGCCAGGCTCCCCAGAATATTATTTTAAAACAGAGAAGGAAGGACAACAAGCTGAGACTCTATAGACTGTATCAACAACAACAATCACAACTGTGCACATGTAAAATTCGTGGGAAGATCCGTTAGTTTACTGTGCTGTGAAACAGACTACCACAGATTCGTAGCTTAAAACAACACACATTTATCATCTCACAGTTTCTGTGGATCAGGAGTCTGGGCACAGCTTAGCTGGGTCCTCTTGTCACAGTCTCACCAGGCAATATATCAGCCAGGACTGGGTTCTCACCAGGAGCTAGAGTAGGGAAAGAATCCACTCTAAGCTCCTTCAAATTACTTGCAATATTCATTTCCTGGCGACCACAGATCCACGACAGCTTGCTTCTTCAAAGCCAGCAATGGTGAGGGAGAGACAGACCCTGGCAAGAGGGGAACTACACTTTTATGCAATCAAGTTCCCATGATGATCACGTGGATCCTGTCCCCTGTGCTACATTCCATGTATTAGAAGCAATTTCCAGGTCCCAGCCACACTATGGAGAAGGGTATCCTGAAAAGATAGGACTACCAGGAAATAGTATTCTTGGGGAAATCACTTAGAACAACATGGAGATAAGGATAGGTGTGTGTGTGTGTGCCTGTATATATTTTTTAAAAAAACAAAACAAATGAAAAAAGCTCCAATAGCTAACTCCAGGGTCAGTTGAACAACAAAGGAAACCTAAATTCAACAGTCAGTGGTAACGGATGGTTGTAACAGTATCAACTCTGCTTATTGATGTGAGCAAAACTTGTGGTACAAATTGTGTAGAGTGGAATGAGTGAAATGGAGAATGAACTCTCTGTCTTCTTTACCATAACACAATGCTGGCAGACAATAGGTAAACTTAAAAGTAAGAAGTAGAAGGATGGATACCAGGGCAGAAGAAACAGACATGTTCAGCAGTCGGCTCTGAGAAATGAGACTGAAGGAGTCAAGTAGAATCACTGGGACAAGAGACCGAGGTTTTGCATTGTAAGCCGTGGACTACTGTTTCCTTTCACCCCTGTATCTGTGAATTAGTTTGATATGGCTTCTTACCCTCTCGGCACCTAACCCCATATCCTTCTGGATTGTCTTCTATACTGTAGAGCATGGAAAGCTAAACACTTGCACTTCCTAGATGTTCATGAAGTTTATGTCTATAATTTGTTCTAGTTCCCATGAGCAGACACATCGCACTAGACTTGCAAGCAGAAGTAACCAATCTGAGCCAGCAGCCATTCGTAGGAACTTATAACTTCTGTCAAGCATGGGGAGGGCATCATCGGATTCTTAGGCAGCTAGGCTGCCTTTTCCCCTTGAACGTGGGCAAACTCAGAGCTTGTTTTTGACAAATGAGATCAAACAAAAGTAAGGCCTGTGGCTTTGGAGGCTAAGTCATGAAAAGTCACGTGGCTTCTTCCTTGCTCTCTCTTGGATTACTGACTCTGGAGGAAGCCAGTTACTGTGTTATGAAGAGAGGAGCTGAGACTTCCAGCTAACAGCCACGTGAGTGAACTGTGATGGAGTGGGTTCTCCAGTCCATCAAGTCTTGAGGGGTCTGAAACCCCTGCTGATACTTTGCCTGCAAACTTCTGAGAGATTCTGAGCCAGAACCACCCAGCTGAGTCATTCCCAGATCCCTATCAGGAAATATGTGAGATTGGGGCGCCTGGGTGGCTCCCTTGGTTAAGCATCTGTCTTCAGCTCAGGTCACGATCTCAGGGTCCTGGAATTAAGCCAGGCATAGGGCTCCCTGCTCAGCAGGAAGTTTGCTTCTCCCTCTCTGCCTGCTCATATTCTCTCTTTCTCTCTCTCAAAAATAAATAAAATCTTTTAAAAAATATGTGAGATAATAAATGTTTGTTGTTTTAAGCTACTGAGTTTTGGCATAATGTGTTAGCGAGCAATCTCTAACAAATATAAGGTGATTCATAGGTTGGCCTGACTTCTGGCATTTCAATTCAGTAAGAAAAAGTCTTTCATCATATACTCAGTCCATCTTTTGGCTCGGCTTTTCTGTGTGCAGAGGCTTCATTCTTCAGACAGTTTCATCCATGTACCTGGGAAAGATGGCTGTGAGCAGATTTTGGTCTTAAGGTTTATGATCCTAGAGGAGGGAAAAATAACCTTGTTTTCTCCCAGCCTCTGTATTCATATCTGAAGGAAGATTCTAATGGACTCAGTTTGGGTTTCAAGCCTGTTTTTAAAACCAACCATGGTAGCCAAGTGGATTGAGTATTCTGATTTTCCAATATGGTCAAATGTCACCCCTATGCCTCCTGAGGGAATAGGAATAAAATACAATGATAAAAAGCTTCAATGACAGCACAAAGAATGAGGGAAAGTAGGTTAAAAAAAAAGAAGAAGAAAGTTTTAAAGAGAAGAGATGCAAGAAGTAAAAAACAATAGATATCTACTTAAAAGTCCATCCCAAATAGGACTTCTGCTGTCACTGTGATAGAATAATAAACGCCTTCAGTCAAAGTGTCAGTATTGGCACTGATGGAATGAAATGTCTGGAAGGCTGTGAAGCCCGTTTTTAATGGACTTTTGCTACATTGTTTAATGATAAATACACAGGATGGAGAAAGTGGTTTCAGCCATAAACATAGAAGACAATAGAATTGTTTTGTAAACATCAGTATCCGAGTCTTGTTTTTATGATAATGGGAAAAAATGACAATAAGAATAAGTCTCTAAAATAGCTTGAAATAGTCAATGATTTTAACTCCTGCCCACTACATTCGTTGGTGCAACAAAAGTAAATGGACACTGGTAATCCTCTACTGGGTAATCACCATTAAGTTCATAGAAGGAAGGCTAGAGCTGCCTTACTTCAGGCCTTTATCTTTTCCCACTTAAGCTGTTTGCTTATAGAGCTTGCATACAGAATTAGGGATGCATGCTTTGGTGATGAAAATATTAAGATATCCAAAGAAAAAATTACTAAGAAAGTTGAGGGTGTGATTATTCATTGTGGTATGGGAAAGGTTTAACATTGAGGTGGGGCATAGGAGACCTTCTGGAAAAGCTAGGGAAAAAATACATTTCTTAACCTAATGGTAATTACAAGTGTATCTGCCTTACAACAATTCTTTGCTGTAAGTTTTGAAATCAGGAGGTGTCAGTCCTTCATACTTGTTCTTCTTTTTCATAATGGTTTCAACTATTTTGTGTCCCTTGCATTTTCATATAAATTTTAGGGTTAGCTTTTGTCCATTTCTGCAAGAAGCGAGTTGGGATTTTGATAGGGATTGCATTGAATCTGCAATAGTATTCTTCCAATCCATGGACATGGGATATCTTCCTATTTAGTTTGGTTTTCTTTCATTGCTTTTTTTTTTTTTTAAGATTTTATTTATTTATTTGAGAGTGAGAGAGAGAGAGTGTGAGAAGGGAGAAGGTCAGAGGGAGAAGCAGACTCCCCATGGAGCTGGGAGCCAGATATGGGACTCCATCCTGGGACTCCAGGGACTCCAGGATCATGACCTGAGCCAAAGGCAGTGGCTTAACCGACTGAGCCACCTAAGTGCCCTCTTTCATTGCTTTAAACAATGTCTTATAGTTTCCAATATACAAGTCTTGCACTTCCTTTGTTAAATTTATTCCTATTTTATTCCTCTTTTTGATGCTATAAATGAAGGAATTATTTCTTAATTTCATTTTTAGACTTTCTCATTGTTAGTGTATAGAATACAATTAATTGGGCACCTGGGTGGCTCAGTGGGTTAAGCCTCTTCCTTCAGTTCAGGTCATGATCCCAGGGTCCTGGGATCAAGCCCCACATCAGACTCTTTGCTCAGCGGGGAGCCTGCGTCCCCCCCCCCCCCCGCTTTCTTCTCTGCCTACTTGTGATCTCTCCCTCTGTCAAATAAATAAATAAAATCTTTGGGGAAAAAAAAGAATACAATTAATTTTTGTATATGGGTCTTGTGTCCTACAATCTTGATATACTCATTTACCAAGTTCTTGCTATGATTCAAATGGTTGCATCCACCCAAGAATTCATGTTGAAATCCTAACCCCTGAGGTGATGATATTTGGAGGTGGGACCTTTGGGATGTCCTTAAGTAATGAGGGTGGAATCCTCATGAATGGGATTAGTGTCTTACAAAAGAGGTTCCAGAAGGATCTCTAGCCACTTTCACCAGGTAAGGATACAACAAGAAGTCTGGGATCCAGAAGCATGCTTTCACCTGACCATACTGGCAACCTGATCTCAGACTTCCAGTCTCTGAACTGTGAGGAATAATTTTGTTTGTTTATTGTTGTTGTTGTTTTCATAAACTACCAGCCAGGCTATGTTATTTTGCTCTAGTAGCCCGAATGAACTAAGATAGCTCTAATATTTCTTTTGTGGATTCCTTAGGATTTCTATGTACAAGGTCATACCATCAGAAAATGGATGTGATTTTAAGTAATATAATGTAGTAACTCTTGAGATCAGTCTCTCTACCACTCCCCAGGATTTGTGGTTGTTGCTGTTTATTGTTTGTTTGGTTTCTTTTAAGATTTTATTTATTTATTTGACAGACAGAGATCGCAAGTAGACAGAGAGGCGGCAGAGAGGGAGAGGTGGAAGCAGGCTCAGCACCGAGCAGAGAGCCCAACGCAGGGCTCGATCCCAGGACCCTGGGATCATGACCTGAGCTGAAGGCAGAGGCTTTAACCCACTGAGCCACCAAGGTGCCCCTGTTTATTGTTTCTTTGACTCTTCGTTTAACAAAGACTTTTATGAACTAATTCAGTAAAGCCTATATTTTTTTGTTTTGTGTTGTCACTGAATCTCTGCTTGGTTAGTTTAGTGGTCAGCTAATAGTTGAACAGGGATTTCCTTAAACACTTGGAACCAGTAAATCTATCAGTCTTTGACAAGGGGTTCTGTATGTTGGGGTGGACCTTCAATACTCAGACAGGCAGTTGACAACTGGGTCTTAGCCTTCACTTCCTGCTTATCAGGACCCTGATGATCAGCCTGAAGTAAGAGCTTACAGTCAGCTTTCTCAGATTCTTCCTGAACATGTAGAAAGGCCTAGGCATGTACACAGCCCTGTGTATGATTTTGGCCTTCTAGATTCTCAGTATTTGCTGGCACTTTCCAAAGCCCCAAGGAAATCTCTTACCCCTGTGTTCAGACTTTTGCTTGCCCTAACTGCTATCCTCTACCTCATGTGGCCACAAAAATAATCAATTGCCTCTGTTTTCAACAAGGGTCTCCACACTGGCCACTTCCAATCAGGTCAAATAAAGATAGCCTTGCAAGTGGGTCTCCAGGGTGTGACAGACAAGTCAAATAAAGACAGTTCTCTGGGTATTTGGCTTTGAAAGAACTCCAATCCCATTCTAACCCCTCCAAGGGCTGCTAGATGGCTGGTTTTCACTGTAGTTACAAGGTGGTGGTTTTTAAGTCTTCTGTGGAACTGAAGAAGGAGGAGGAGAACAGGGCAAGTTACAGTATCACCGTGTTTGCCGTTCTTACAGAGATTCAGCCTTTTTCTAGAATAAATGCTTCCCAGACTGCTATAATCTCTCAGGTAATTTTCAAAGTTCTAAAACTTGGTTCTGGTTATTTTTGCCAATCTCTGATTGGTTTTATGCAGAATTTTCAGAGCTCCACACTCCAACATTTTTGCTGATATTCTACCAGGTACTTTTTTTTTTTTTTTTAAACCTGCAACGGCTTTCTGTATCCAGTCCCACTACTCTGTTCAGATGTTGCCTCCTAGATGTGGGTGTGGCTCTTCTGAGGACACCATCTCCTTGGTACTTGCTGTCATCTTTCCCCTCCAAGTCCAAGGAGGCCGTAACAAAAGGAGAGATGTCAAAGAGGCTTTAAATGCTTTGGGGCGCCTGGGTGGCTCAGTGGGTTAAAGCCTCTGCCTTCGGCTCAGGTCATAATCCCAGGGTCCTGGGATTGGGTCCCATTGGGCTCTCTTCTCAGCAGGGAGCCTGCTTCCCTCTTTCTCTCTGCCTGCCTCTCTGCCTGCTTGTGATCTGTCTCTCTGTTAAATAAGTAAAATCTTAAAAAAATAAAAATTAAAAAAATGCTTTACAGCTAGGGCTCCTGATGATGCCAACTACAACCTCAAGGTAATCGTAGTCATTAAATGTGAATAATCAGGAGCTGGACCTACTTTTAGAGTGCTATGTTCTGTCCTTGTAAGAATAACTGATATAAGTTGAAAATATCACAATTTAGTGCTTAAGGGCATAGACAGGTATTGCAGTGAAACTGTATTGAGATCACTACTTCCCAGCCGTGATAATAATGGTATACATAAAATCAACGAAGACTGGGGAACAATTCAAATAAAATCTTTAGCAGAGTCTGGCCCAAGCACTCCAGACCTAGTTGCTGGGATTTTTATCACCATTGTCAGAGCACCGATGCCTCCTAGAAATCTCATAGCACATGTCCAAGGAGGAAGGGACCTCAGAAATCTGCCAGTTCCACTGCAAACCCAGGACATTAATTCGCTTTACCTCACGTCCCTATTAAATGAGCTCCAGCATGTGTTTTCATACTTCTAAGCACCAGGAATTCACCATCTCAAAGGCACCTCATTGTGTTGACAAATCACTCTCATTATCTTCCTTCTAGTGAGCCCCAAGTCCTTCTTTCATTTTCCCCTTGAACACTTTTCAAAATTGAGCTATTACCATTTCTTGAGAAGTTGCATGACAACTCTTTCCTTACTGAAGGGTTCGGAAAACACTTCCCAGTCTTCTTTCTAACTTTGGGGAAGAGGCTGATACTTTCTGTTGCACATCAACTCCTACCCCCTCCTACCCCCTCCAACCCCCACCCCGCCTTCCCCACCACCACCAACTGCCATGCCCTAAGGTATACTCCTAAAACCTTAAAGGCCTAGTTGGAAGAAATAAGTTCCTTTTGAGATACAAGATATCTATTTATCTCTTTCCTACCTCCCTTCCCATGATAAATGAATCTCTGTTCTGTGAACACAACCAGTTCAACACACACATGTACACATACACACACAAAGAGTTTCAATTTATTGGTTTGCTCTTTGGGAACGGTGATATAGAACATAATTGGGATTAAAATCAAATTCTAGTTACAGATTCATAGAACTTTGCTTTAAACCAAATTAACTTTTAAGAGACTATTAAATCGCCTCTCATCCTCATACATTAACAGAGTAACTCAATCATAATCTATATAATCCTCTGTTGGTTTTCCATGATTAAAGCACACATAATACATAATGCAATTGATATTAAATATCTTGAGAATGACAAGTCAATAGAACTCCTTCCACTCTTAAGCATTAGCTGGTCATTTAGACATGTTCTGTACATACACTTTTCATTTAAGATTTTCTCCTTCAAAGGACTTGTGAACTATTCATTATTATGTGCTATTTGTATACACATGTCAGATGTCATCCAAAATTACATTTAAATTCTCTCTTCTTATTGCTTCAGAAATGTTAACCTTTAAGGAACATTCAATTTAAAAAAAAAAACAAAAACAAAAGTTCAGGTCCTGACTCTTGCAACACATGTTCATATGTGTCAAGATTTTATTGTTTCCCTCTGACCTGATTAAAGCCTCCAACAACATACAATGTGCCACTTTCTTCTTTGCTCAACTCAGAGGAAGTCAAATAAAAAGAGAAAAAACAAATGCTCAAAATCACAGTGACCAAGGATTTGAATTAATAATTACATTAAATAACCATAACTTTTTGTTTAACTATTCACATTCCACACAGTGGAAATTATCGTTTCCTCCAGATTTTTCACTTACATTTTTAACTTTGAAGAACTACAATAACAAAAAACAACTTACAGACTCACAGGATGTGTGTTTTTCTCTTTTAATGCCAAGCACAAAGTGTACATCATAAAATTCATATTTGGTGTTTGGCATTATTTTAATAGGAAAGATTGAGATCACAAGTATCTTGCCATAAAAAACTCTACTATAATAATGAAAAAAACATACTTTTTCATCAGTGACTCCAATACAATATGTAATAGATATGGCACTGTCAATAAATGTTGGAAGACACACCATATTTTGCTAGTCTTAATATAGGCACAGTAAGAAAAGCAGACATTTCCCTCTTTGGCTAGCGCTGTTGGGGGGTTGTATTTTTTTTTTTCAGGGTAGTTATGCTGCTGATTATCCCAGTGAAGTTAATTTTGAGGAAGTTCTCTTTACTTAAGCCAAATCCGACTTACATGCAAGACTGTGGTACAAGCTACTAAAAGAAGATTACTGCTGCCAACTTAAGTCATCTCTTTTTAACAAAATCGCATGCTTGTGGCAGAGTTAAGACAACAAGAGAAGTTCAATGTCTGCTGGTTCTGAATGTCATTTTCCTTTCTAGTGTGGTTTTACATGTTCAGCTCCTTCCCCCTTCTTTTCCTCTCCCCCACGCTCAAAATTCTGGCTTAGTATTTGTGTGCTTAATTAAATCCACTCTGTGCTTTTTTTGTTGGAGGATGTGGATGAGGAGGAGATTTAGGGCAGAGCCATACAGTGTATACGAAATACGCGGACCGTGTGTTCGGGCAAATTTGCCTCGTGTGGAAGCATCAGTAGTGAGTTCGAAAGTTTCAAAACTCGACCCGATATTCTGGGTGTTCAAGATAACTTCTGCCTCAAAGTATGGTTCTGGCTTAGCTGTTAGATGGAAGAACGCCACACCAAAAAAATAAAATAAAATAAAAGCAGGCTCTTTAGTGCAATGCTGGCACCTTAGATGGGCAACTAAAATGCTAAGTCAATGGTGCTTATTTCCCCTATCACACGTGACTTGGCTAGCAAGGATGAGAAGGTACAAGGCAAAAAAGGAGTTCTGGGGGGTGGGGACAGATTTACACAGAAAACCTCAGGCTTAAAGAGCCAAATCCAAACCGCAGTAAGGTCCACCTGCCCCACACTTTGGCCATCAGATCAATCCTAAGAAAGGATGGGGAGGAGCCAGAGTTTAATCAGTGGAGGGGTCTACCAGTAGGTTCTGGATGGTTACAATGTTGTCCGAATCTCAATTCTAGTAGAGAGACAGCTAACGCACCCAAATGCTCCGATTTTTTACCCCCAGATGCTCTGATTCTCAACTGGGATTTCTCATTAGACCCTGAGAAGGCAAGGAAAGATGGGGAGGACACATCCTTGACACTTCCTCCCCGTATTAAACTACTCCTTAGCCAGAGGCAGTCTCCTTTATTTCTTTATTCTCTACTGGTCCCCTGCTCAATTTCCTACCAATGACTGAAACAAAAATAATATACTTCTAGCTCAAAAGGAGAAGACCCTCAACTCTCCCCTCTTAGCCCCGTTCACTGACAAGGACACTGAGCAAAGGGAAAATCTTTCTAAAACAGGGCTGTGGCTCTCACAGGCATTACACAGAAATAATAAGCTGGGAAAGAGGTGGTTACAACCAAGCAAAAGGAAAGTTACGGGGACCTTCTGCTTACGAGGTGTTCGTTTTCTTCCTATCGCTGCATAGGGGTTTCTGAACTATGTCTATTTTCTGCCTGAGGGGCGGAGTCTGGGGTGGGGGTCCTCTTGGTTTCGCTCACTGACCCGGTTCTGAAAATAAGAGTGGCCAATATTTATGTTTTAAGTGTGGTGTTGCGTTACAGCCAATGTCAGCATATCACAGTGACAGCCAAAGTTAGTGATTTTTTGGCAATTTCGTTTCTCCTCTGTTCACTTGGTTTCTGTTAAATACCAGGGGAAAACTCACTGAAGCATGGGTTGCACTGTTTCGGGGTTGGCCTTTCAAGACTCTGCAGGTCTCCCGCGGGAACTCGTGTTGCGTCCAACTGGTCCCCGCACCTGTCCGTCACACCCACCTCTCCCTCCTGTGTCCCTCTTGTCCTTTGCGCGCACACCAGCCTCCTGGAGTCGGAAGACCCTTCCCAAAATGAGAAACAGTCACGTCTATGATGGAATGAGCTAATTAAGAGTCCCGGGCAGAGAAGGATTTAGACTGAAATAGTCACTGAGATCCTAAGAAGGGATGGACTGTGGAAGGGGTGGGGGGAGGACAGGAAGAAGCAGGCGCAGGTGGAAATACCTTTTCCAAGTATAAAGCAGCACTAAAACAGGTCTCTTGCCCTCAGAGTAGCCTTTTGCATTAACATTCATTCAGAAAGGAGAATCTGGTCCTGGGAGGGCACGTGGAACACCCAGGCAGAGGCTGACCGCAGCCCCGCCCCTTTTCACGTGCCTCCCCCAAGTGCGGGCTTTCCGTGCCAGCCCCCTGGAAGGGGACACGTTTGCATAATAGGAAGCGTCCTCCTCTGGCGTCTGCCACGCCCCCCCCCCCAGACACCCACGCACACTCATGCACACAAACTACGCACTAGCAGGCTCCGGTCAGAAGGCAGCTGGTGGTTCTTCTTGCTTGTAAGTTGAAGCCAAGTAAGAATCAGGTCGTTTTAGGTCTGGCTCTGGGTCCGCCTGAGGCTGCATCCCTAAGACAGGCTGGGTGTGCCCACCTTAATCCAAATCGATGGATATGCATCGACACTGTTTGACTCGCGTGACCCTCTTCTTCTTGGTGGGCGGCTGCAGTTCGGGGCAGTTGAGCGTGACCATCATGGTGGTGAACTTCTTGGGCTTGCAGAAGGAGCAGGACTGGAAGGAGCCTTCCTCCTTCCGGATGTGCCTGGGGATGTAGAAGGAGTTGCACTGGCCGTAGCAGAAGCGGTTGATGATGGTACGGCTGTTGCAGCCCTCCTCGTGGATGGTCTGCTTCAGCGGCTGGGTTTTGCACCAGTCTCGCTTCAGGTATTTGCGCTCGGTCACGTGCAGGGCCTCCTGGCTGGACTCCAGCACCTCCTCCCCGGGCATGGCAGTGCCACGGCCTTGGCCACGCCCCCGATTCCTGGAGCCCGGTTGCTGGGGAGACTGAGTCTGCTCGGAGTCATTGTGCTGGGCCTTGTCTGGTGGAGGGATGGCCCCTTGGGACCCCTTCTTCTTCCCTTCGGCGGTAGGCAGGAGGGTCCCCAAGAGGAGAAGCAGGGCTCCCACAGTGTAGGCCGTGCGGCTCATGCTAACAGAGGGAAGCACAGAGAGGGGAGACACAGGAGACAGACAAGTCAATTTGAAAATTAACAGCAGCTAATGTTTTATCAGGCACTTCTTAGGCCCTCTATGTAAGACATTTCATTTCCTTCTCACAAGATCTCTATGAATCTGGTATTATCATTCTCATCCCCCACCTAGCAGACAAGCCACTGAGTAGCTTGCCCCGGGTCACCGGTGAATAAGGCAAGATGGCCGCTCAGCCAGGCCCTACCGCTTCATGGCATGTCCTCCCACCGCAGTTCCTTCCCTGCTGCGGATACCAATCACTTCGGAGTTACCTTGTGGTCACGTAATTCATTCTTGTATTGGGCCGAATTACCTTTGTACCTCTCTGGGGAAACCCAATTTTCTGTTTAGTTTTACAGCAAGGCAAATCAACCTCACTGTCCAGGTTACATCAGCCAGGAAAGGACCCCAGTCTCCTTTTCTCCCCCAGCTGGCGTGAATGCTTCTTGAATTGTGCCTTGTGTGTTTGGCTGGATGCTTGGATGTTCGCTGATAGCAGACCTTCCAAGGAGAACCCAGGCAGAGCCAGGCAAGCTGTGCAGGGAGGGAGAGCACTTAGCAAGAACAACACTGGATCCAAAGTCAAGACTGGGTTTCCAGTCCAGGTCTTGGGGCGACAACTTACCATCGGACCTTGAGAAAATCACTTTGCTTCTCGAGAAATGACTTCTTGTAAGCTCATCTCCCCAGAGAGGTTGTTCAGATCAAATTTGAGGTTCAAACAAAAGCAGTTTGAGAACTAACCAGATCTATGGCAGGGTCTCAGACACAATGAATTACCTTTCCAGAAAGATCACATTAACTCCTAAGACTCCTGGACTTCTCACTTGATCTCATTTTTAAATGGGCATAGCTATTGATTATATCATTCATGATATCATGATAGACAGTTTTCTATCTTTAAATGATGAAATATGTCATTTACATGTGCGTGTCTCTGTGTGTGTGTTTCATCTGAGGTAGAAAATAGCATAAGAAAACAGGTATATGTGAAATAATTAATTATGGCATTAATAAATGCTGTAGACGTGTAGAATAAATTAATGATAGTGAATTATTGTGGATGGGCCTGGACTTAGACATGTCAGAAAGGGCAGTGAACAATGGCAAAAAAATTAGAGAAGCGGGGAAGGCAGAGGGAAAACTAATAAAACAGGAAAGCAAGGATGGAGAGACAGAGAAGAAATGGACTACGGAATCTAAATCAGAGAAAGGAGGGCTCCTACGGGGGCAGAGTGTTAAGGGAAGGTAGAGGGGACAGAAGAGAAAGAGGAGAAGCCAGAACATATTTTTTTAAGAGGGCAAGCATCACGCTATTGTGATTCTCTTGACACAGTGCCTTCCAAACCTCCAGGAGCAGAGGATCGCCTGGGGGTATTGTTAAAATGCAGATTCTAATTCAGTCAGTCTGCCTTTCTAACAAGCTTTGAGTAACAAGGCCTGTAGCTCTGGCAACCTCCGGGCACAGAAAAGAGTTATTAAAATGTGGAAGGATTTTCTTTTCAAAGAGCGCAATTGCAAATTCACAGCTCTCCTCTCGGGCCATCTAACCAAATCTGACCTGCATCTTGAGGCTTCCCCCATTCCCCAGCCCCCGGGGGTGCCCCACCATGATTCTGAACCTAAGGGCAGATCTGTGAGTACCCATTTCCCTGTTCTCTTTTATAGACCAGCATTACATATAATAATAAGTGCAATTTAATAGTAACCTTATCACATCCCCCCAAAGAGCTGTACGAGTTGGTATGATTAGCTAAAGCAGTCACCTTTCAAAGACAAAGGCCTTGCGGAATCTACATTCTCTAAGTAACAGTCCCTGTAAGTAAAGACCATGCAACCCTAAGGTTAATGTCGAATTAAGATAACTTAATATTAAATTTAAAATATCCTTAAATGGCACCATTTTTCTAACATTAACCTAATACTCTGGGGCAAGTTCAAGTTTGGAACTGATAATGTGACATTTAGCTCCTGTTCTTTCGACTGTAGACTCCCTGGCTTTTGTCAGTTTATGTTACAACATCCCTGTTCTTTAAACAGAGCCTTTTTTGCCTCAACAACAAAAAAAATTAATTTCCTTGTTTTGTCTTTAAAAATCACTCATGAGAAAAATCCAGTTATAAAACAGTGCTGATTTTCTACAGAGACCAGCATAACTTGAGCCATGACAGTTCAGTCTCCTAAGCAAATACATTGTGAATTTGAGAAGCTTTAACAAATTTCTTCTATTTGTTTAATTGGGGAGCAGGACCTACACTAAAATTCAGTCTGCCCATTTCAAAGAGGAGCACAGGAGACAGCCCTAGGCTTACACCCACAGTCTTCCCTCATCCCTACTGAAAATGGCCCCAAGGACAATTCAGCCCTCCCAGAGCAAGACCCTTAGAGCCCAACATCACAGAGACCAATCTGAAACTGACTGGGAATATAAAATGCATGTGACAGTTCACGTCATAAAGCCATCCCCTCCCACAAACATCTGCCCAAAAAATGCAATTTCCTTTCTCCAGACCAACATAGGACTCTTTTTATGCTCGACTTTTCCTTCCTGGCATTTTCACATTGTCATTAAATAAATATCTAGTCCGAAGGTCGTGAGGACTTAGACATTGCCTTATCCTCAGCGCCTGGCTCAGAGTAGGTGCTCTTTTGTTAAATGAGTGCTTGTTATAGCCCACGTTGATTTACAGAGTCTCCCTTTTCATTTTAAGATGCTTCGTGTGTGCCGATGAGCAGCTGAGCCTAACACAATATTTTTGATTTCTGACTTGTAGGAGAGCAAACTCCTTCTAGCCTAGAAGTATCTTAATATTTGTTTTTCTTTTTCTAGGAAAACTTCAGATAGACACTACTTTTCACCTGGTCCCATGCAGAATGCTGTGGGTTTCATTTTCCAATTGAAGCCACTGTATTCCCTATGGCAGAAACCAACAATAAAGCAAGCAGTAAATTCACAATTAGTCAACAGTGGTTTTCAGTTTTAATTTAGACAGACTTCCTGTTCCTATGGGAGCTTTCGAACCCCGTAAGCCAAAGGGGTCTAGAATGACAGACTGTTTTCTTGTTTTGGGGGTTTTTAAAGAAAAGTAAATTTTTCTCAAAATAAGATTTATTAGGTGTGGAAAATGTTATAAAATGGTTTTTCATGTCTTAAAAAAGGCAACTTTTTAAGATCTTTAGTGCTTACTGTGAGGCTTTTGACTCTTTAAAACTTAAAATTAGCTATTTGGAGAAAAGTAAAAACCAACTTCAGGAATCTCAATCAACACAGACCTCAGCTTAAAGAACAGTGGTTCTCTGAAGGACTCTGCACATTCCTCATGAGTAAGAGTTAGAAGCTTGAGAATTCTAGTAGTGCTAGAACCAGGGCTCTGTCAAGTCATTGTGGTCAATCACCCAACCTCCCCCCACACACACCACAGACTGGTCATGATTACTCAGTGAAGAAAAAGGGACTGTTTTGCTCTTAAAATCCCAGTTGTATTGCCACCAAATAATCCGCACTTTGTAAATATCACAAGCATGCAGGAAATCATGAAGATGTAAATTTCTCGAAGACAGTTCTTTTCCATATCAACACCTCGCAGAAAACCCCATTATCAAAAATCAGTCTAAATCCTAATCAAACCTCAGGTTCCTATGAATTATCCCTCATGCCCAACCATGAGCTGCAAACATTTTTGGTAATTTGCATCCATGAAATGACCCACTGACATCATTGAAGTCGAGCTGCAGTTTGTGGGTCCAGAGTGCATCAGGACACCCACAAAGACCTCCCTTTATACTTGTTGCAGACAACATTCTTCTTTTCAAACCCTGCCTCAACTTCTCCTTAATGCATTTCTGTTTTCTCCACGTAATGTGATTTTTCGTAGCAAGTTTTTTCGGCAATTGCTCTCCATCAGCAAGACCTACCTACCCTTACCATTTTTTCCCTTTACTACTGGTCCTCGCCTCCAATCCACTTGTCCCAGAGCACATAGATACTCTCAAGGCAGTTCTTCTCTACCTGATGCTTTTCTTCAGGTTTCCCTTAGTGATCAAGAGAAAACATCCGCACACAGGATAAGCCAGATCAGCCACCTCTGTCCGGTGTAGGTCATGGTGATTTAGTCCAATCTTCATAAGGTTCTAAGAACACAATCGTCTAACTCTAAGGAATCAGAAATAAAAATGCTGTGTGTGACCTGTGTCCAGTACTCTCAATGCCTTTCGGAAAGATTAGGCCAGCTCCTTGGGGCACCCTTCTTACCGTATTTCTCATTTTAGCTAATCGACCTGCTTATAATCAGTTAAATGGAGTGCTGAGTGGGAATTACAGGGAATTGACAATGGGTCAGCAGGCCAGATGTCTATGCCTGAACATCTGATCCACTCCTGATGAATTAAGTTTTAGAAAGACGTTCAACAGGCATGACATCAAATTATTCTCTCAGTAGAAGAAAATAATTAAAGTGACAGCAAATGCTCTAAATGCAGGCCAGATTTTAGAATAATCTCTTCCTTTTTCTCAGAACTAAATCTTTGAGAAGGGAAAGGTTATTTTTAACTTGATCTTGAATTTTTAAAAAGATAGCTTTTAGAAGTTAAGTAGAGAATTTCGTAAGACTACACTGGGTCATTTTTTTTTCCCCCAGACAAATCGAAAAAAGAAGATAGAAGAATTACTTGCTGGCAAACTAGTAGAAGATAAAGTCTCATCCTGTATGAGTCACAAGACCCTAACTACAACCTCCCTATTTAGAAGACCATTCAAGCTAAATCAGGTTGGCCACCCATATCACACAGGACAGAAAGGAAACCTCCAGGTGGTTAAGTATCTCAACAGCTCTATGCCCACTGGAAGATTTTTTGCTGAAATGAATGATTGTATGCAATTTTTGAGGTCAACAGAAAACAAGTTAGAAAGTAATAAATATTCACTGAGCAGCACTATTGAGAGTTAATCAGTAGGTTCTGTTTTGGGATGCAAGACGGGTGGTAGTATTTATATGCAGGGAATTCAGGATTTAATTTCAGAAATAACTTGTAATATATCTGGTGCCATATCATGTTACTGCTTCTTCCAATACCACCGCTGATAATAAGAATTATCTCTATTTTTGAACCCTGAGCATGTATGCTAAGCATTGTGCATAAATCAGACTATTTTATCGAGAGAACATGAGGTAGATAATATTGTCTTCCCTTTATCAAGCAGGGAATCCAGAGTCAGAAAAGTTAGGAATCTGCCCAAAGTCAGACAGCTCCTCAGTTGGAGAGTAAGGGCTGGAGACCCATTCTACTGAGCCCCCAAACGTGTCTTTAATCACTGTTCTGTGGACACCCGGCACAGTTCTTAACAAGGGACACGTGAACTTTTTTTTTAATACAATACAGTTTGAAGAATATTGTAAGTCAAGTAATTATCTAGTTTGTATCTTCATGTTCACATGTGAAAAAAAAAAAAAAAAAAAAAAAAAAAAAACTTCTGTTGTCCCAGGAATTATTGTTGTGCTTTGCATTTCTAAGAGCATATGTTAAAACTAAAGAAAATTCCTTGCAGATGTAAGGCATGGGCTGGTAACACTTGTGATCTGTGCCTTTCAGTTGGATGCTACAGTTACTTCCCCTCACCGCCCCCCACCACCACTTTTCGTTACATAAAAGGGTTAGGTTTTCCCTTCAGTCCTTAACTCTCTATTCTAGGACATGCTCCAAGCTTCGTTGTTGACAAGCATTTCTTCGGAAAGGGGTCTGTGGCATAAAACTTCTTGGCCTTATTTCACTTGTGATACTTGAACATTAAGAGCAAGACAGAGGGTTTCAGTTTAGAAGACAAGGCAGGCAGCTCTGGTTCAAAGATGTGAGAACTCAGTAGGTTTCTACTCTCCTCTGTGCAATCATTTCCATAAAGGCTGTGTCAGCCAAATAGGATTTCCTATAGATCATGGGTTACCAAAACATTTCACTCAAAATGCACTTTTAAGAAAATAGAAAACCTGTAAAATTACAAAGTTTCCAAAAGACTTCAATTCCTACAGTGACCTGAGGGTTAAGCGCGCACACACACACACACACACACACACAACTACAGTTCTAAAGAACCCTTTAATAATTAGTTAGTACTACAATTGCAGAGTGTAGTTTACCCAGTGATAGCAATAAAATCACCTACTGTTGTAGACTTGTTGCTTTGAAATGCCCATCTCTTCAAGTCCCCCAGCACCCCCTTCCAAAAGAAAAGAAAAGAAAAGAAAAGAAAAGAAAAGAAAAGAAATCGAAAAGGAAAAAAAAAAAAAAAAAGAGGGGGCAGGGGCTGGAAAGCCCTGGGGTGAAAGAAGACTCCTAACGGGGGACTGGGGTTATCTTAACCTCTTCTCTGCTATTTATTTAAGTTGTGTGTACAGCCAAAAGGAAGCCCCCACTCTGGGGTCCCTGGGACAGCTTAAATCCCCGTGACCCACTTAACACAATAGATTGTTTTAATCAACTCGTGTCCTGGCACCATCTCGAAAGGGAACATAAACAGACGCGCACATCGCTCAGATCTACTTTTTCCAGCGGGAGATCCAATTACCTACCAGTGGTCGCCTCTCTGCCCTCGTATCATTTAAGGAGAGATTTTAACCCCTAACGTCGGGGCTGTATTTCTGTGTAAAAAAAATTGCTGGGGTTCAAAGTGGGCAGAGGAGGAGAAGGCGGCAGCAGGATTCAACCCGGGGAACCGTTCAGGCCAGCTCCGGGCGCGCAGCAAGGGCTTCAGGGCAGAAGCCCCGTCACCTCCTGTCTGCCCCCGCCTCGCCCGGGGACTGTCGCCAGAGCCCGCTGCGGGCAAACACCCGGCTGGGGCGCCCCCAAGGCGGACCTGGGATCCGAAGGCAATGCCAAACCAGAGCGGTGGCGAGTCCGTTCTTCCCAAGCCTGAAGTCTACAAATCGCTCCGGCCCGCAAGGTGACAGCCCCAACTCCCCCTCCGACCCCAGGACTGGCGACGGGGTCACCGAGACGGAGAGGGAGAAGAGACGACGACTGGGGCGTCTAAGCCGCCAGTCCCGCATCGTCCGTCGCTAGCAAGACTCAGCGAGGAAGGCGGGGGCCTCAAGGACACAAACTAAGGAGTACAGGGGAAATGGGACCGGGCGGCTTGGCGCTACCTGGCCCCCGGGCGTCCGCGCTTCAAGCGAGGCGCGAGTGGTGCGGGGAGAAGCCTGAAAGAGAGCATCCAGAGCCCACGCGGGCCCAGCCGGCCGGTGGATGTGTGCGGTGTTTGTGGTGTGAGCATTGCAGGCTCGCTGGACTCTGGGTCCCCGACCGCGTACAGCCCTTCAGCAGACCCGTTACCCGACGCTCCGGTTTCCACCGCGGCCGAACTCCGCGGCTCTGTTCTCGCCCGAGTCTCCATCTCACCTTGACGATGGGCCAGTGGACCCTCCGCTGAGTCTCCGGTTCCTCCAGCCCACCGCGGGATCACACCTGGGACTCCCACCGGAGCCCCCAGAGGTCCCGAGCGGAAGCGCCGGGCTTCGGACACTTGGCCCCTCTCTGTGCGCTGGCCCCGCGGTCCGGGGTCGAGCCGCAGGGCCCGGCTGCTGCCCACCGCTCCCGCTCGCCACCCCTCCGCGCTCGAGGGGCGCCCACTAGGGCTCCGCGCCTATGAGGTGCCGGCGGGGTTGGCAGGAGCGACTGCCACACGCACCAGCAGCGCGTTAGCTGGGCCCCGGGAGGTGGAAGTGGGATGCGGGGCAATAGCTCTCGCTCCTGACATCCTCCTTGCCAGGCTTTCCATGCGGACAGCGCAAGGTGAGGTTACGGCAGCCAAGACGGTGGCGGGCAGAAGTTTTCTGCATAATTCTGGAGTTTTCTGCATAATTCGCCCTGGGGAACCGCGGCCTCCGTCTGCGCGTCTGGAGGGCGACCGCGCGTCTGCACCAAGCGGGACGCGGGAGTCTTTTGACGGGACCCTTGCGCTCTCTTTCTCTCGCTCTCATTCTCTCACTCACTGGGACGGGAGCCTCTGCACTCACCTGTCAGTGCTGCGGGTCTCCGGGGCCTGCGCTCTCGACGCGGGGCGCGGTGTGCGACCGCGGCCCGAGCCGCCCCGGCTTGGCGTGGGGTCAGCCAGACAGAGAGTACGGCTCTCGCTGCACACTGGGTCGCCCGGTCCGCGGAGGGCGCACCGAGTGCGGGGCATCGCGCCGTCTCCGGTTTAAATGCCGGCAGCCGAGCCGGACGCCCGGGGCCGCGCCTCTCCATTGGCCAGGCGCCGCCGCCGCCGCGGGACCCGCTATCCGCCCCCTTTCCCGGTACTGCCCCCGCCCCTCCGCACCCCTCCTGCCTCCCCGCGGGGTCCCCTCTCCGCCTGCCTCGCCTCTTTGTCTGCTCCCCCCGCCCAGGCCGGCTGGGAGAGGTCACCCCAGGGAACCGCGCCTGGAATGCACAGCAAATCACATTTTCCGCTCCCGTTGGAGGGGGAAGCGCGGGAGGAAATCCCCCCGGCTCCAGGCCCCTCATTCCTCGTCCGCCCCAGGCCTGGGCTTTTCCTCTCGCCGGCCCCGCTCTGCCTGCGTTGGCCCCGCAACGCGCTCGGTCGCAGAAACTGCCCTGGAACGAGCAAGATCTCCGTGGGATCTCGACAGACGAGGCGGTTCTGGCCCCGTGGCGGGAGCGGGCCTGCAGGATGCTCTGGTTGAACGGTCGCCGCGGCTCCGCCGCGGCTCGGCCGGAGGCCCCCAACTTCGAGGGCGCTGACCCCCGCGCCCCCGTTAACCCTGGCGGGCTCGCCGGCCGCCAGCAGGAGCCTGTCTCCAACATGACACCCTCCTCTCCTCGCCCGCCGCGGTTTCTTTCAGCTCAGATGCTGACGGCCTCGGCCCCGGAGTGTACAGAAGAGAATAACAGGGGGGGAGAGTAAACCTTAAAGGACCCTCGCAAATCAAGGTTTCCATTTCTAAGCCATCTTTAAACGGGAGAGAACAACAGCTATACGAGAAGAGGCTTTCTGTAGCATGTTCAAGTTGAACAAATGAGGAGGATAAAACGTCAGGCGAGGAAGGTACTTCCCAGGAATATAAGACCAAAAAAAAAAAAAAAAAAAAAAAAACCCGTTTGTGAAAAGTAGGCGTCACATTCTGTATTTATTACTGAGAACCCGATGGATAGCAGCGAACACACTCAGTGCATAAATATTTTTCGAAAGATGAGCGAACACTTTCATTTGTTCTCTTAGCTTGAAAATTGGTTCCTCAAAGAAGCCGTAAATTCTGTGTGTCGAAGTTATAGCCCGTGCAAAAATCAACCCGGCTGCGAGGTCTGCAGACCGGCTCCACCAGCCAGGTCAGATGATGGCTTCGGAAAAGAAAAAGAAAAAAAAGGGGGGGGGGGTTATAGAAGGAAATGTGAAGGTGCCTGTGCTCGCTAAAGCAAAATAAACAAAACAATGAAACCCAACAAAAGGTACTTGGGAAACAGTCCTGATTTAAGCACTTGGCTAAGAAAACAAAACAAAACCCCAGAACAGCATGATTTTTTTCTCTTTAGGCAGTCATTGTAAGGAAGCTGCCAGAAACACCTACTAGATACTCTGAAGAACTTGAAATCAATTTTTCAAAATAAATGAAACAAGAAGGAAGTCTGCAATAAATCAATGTCTGTCTAGAGAATCTTCATCAGGGGGATGTTTTGTTTGTGCAGTCTGCACTTTCTACCCATAAACTCAGTGCTCCACTTGAAATTTAGTTTCCAATAATTTTTTGTTAAATCATCCCATGCAGTTTGTAGTTGCTTGCAGAAGATGAACATTCAACAGGGCTTAAAGGTTGAGGCTGGTGGAGTGGGCTAGAGGAGATTAGGGGAGGTCAGAAATATACAAAATGTTTAGACAAGTAACAGTCCAGCCAAAGCCCACCACCAATCTGTAGAAGCCAACTGTTCTCTTTGGGAGTCAACTCAGAAGAGAAAGGGGCATATTTTACAAATGCCATTAACTCCTAATTCAAAATCAATGTTTTGGTCACCTCCCCCCCCCCAAAACTCATAAAAACTGCCCCAAATAAAAACACATTGACAAGGGTTTTCCTTCCGAATTGGAAGTAATTGTTTTGGAACACTGAGACTGTAGTTTGATATGTTTCAATCTGTGACTCTGTGACTGTTTGTATCTCTTTCTAGTTAATGTGAGATCACAACGATCCCTCCTCGGAAGGCTTTCGAGACCACAGTGTCTACAATACAAACACTCCTGTCCTCACCCCACCACTCCACAGCTCTATCCCATTTCACCGAGCCCGGTCTCTTTAGTTTCACTCATCTCTCCCTGTCACTACAATGGAGGCTTCATGATGGCGGAGACTTTGTCTGTAGTAGTCATTCAGGTTACACCAAGCTCATAGAATACAATGCCCAAGACAGACTTAGGATTCAACAAATAGTTGTGAACTAGGAATGTTCAGCCCACACCCACTAACTAGGATTAGCAACTGAGCCCAACTACAACCATCATGAATATGGTAAACAGGGACCCTCACCTCACAGAGTTTATAGTTGAGAGTATTTGTAAATGTTTATATAGATATCCAAGCGTTTGGCCTCATATTTGTGTTTCCACAGCTCTCAACCCGTCATTGCAAACCATTATCCAATCAGGGTGAAGGCATAAGAGTAAAACCTCTTCAGGCCTCTTTAACCATAATTACATAATTGAAACCTGCTCTTAGTAGGAGGGGGAAGAAGTAGAAGGATTCCATGTAGTCAAAGTTAAAATTTTAAATCTAGGATGTCTAAACAGTGATCACTAAGTGATAAGTGTCACTTACAGAAACAACTTGCAAATTACTTTGAGGCTTTGAGAAGTATAAGTCATGCTCAGCTACTGTTTTTATTAAAGGGGAGTCTATTTCTCTTGTTCTACTCACCTATCTGTGGCATGTGTTTGTCTTCATCTAATTCCCAACATGTTAAGACGGGGTTTCTCTTTCAGATTTGGGGAAGAACCTTGAAGTCCTTCATAGGGAAGTCTTTGCTCAAAACCGCAAAAGCTGTTCACCCACTTGTGGAGATGACGTATGGCATCTTGCATTGGATTAAAGAAGAAAAAAAAAAAAGCCATTCATCCATCTGGAACTGACCTTGGTGCTCTTTCTAAAGGAAAAACAAAAAAAAACAAAACATGGTGATGAACCTGACAATGGTTAAAGAAAAAGATATTTGCAACAGTCAAATAACAGCTAAATGATTCCTATCTAGAATGAATTTCACTTATACACTAGTAAGAAAGAAAACTCCTCAAGTCACCCAATAGGAGTTGGCAAAGCACATGACTGGGCACTTCACAAAGGTAGAAACCCGAATGACCAATAAACATGAAAAGGCACTAGATTATACTAGTAAATAGGGAAAATGCAAACTGAAGAAAGAAGATGCCCTTGCCGAGCTCACAGACTGACGAAGACAAGTCTGCCACTATCCAGTGTTAAAGAGAATATGCAGAAGCAGGCACTTAATGCAATGGCAGTGAGAGTGTATTGGTAGGACCATTGCAGAGAGTAATTTGTTGAAATGTGATAAAGTTCACCATGCCGCTAGTATACCACTCAGCCATTCTACTTCTAGGTAAGCACCTTACAAGAACTTGAACACATGTAGGAGGCCTAGAATTGTGTGAGCGCTTTCACTGCAGAATCATTTGTAACTGTCTCAGCTCAGAGTCGACTCCTGGCCATGACTCTTGCTCTCTGTGCATAAGCAGCAAAACGTTGACCAGTGTCCGGTATATGAACGATGCACGTACATGTGAAAAATCCGAACAATGCCGCCAAATACATGCACATGAACAAATAAATCATGCGGACCATTTTAACACTGTTGGGACCTAATTCCATACAAGTGTTTATTGTGTACACTACCACGTGCGGTGCAGTATAAAGAAGGCAAAAAGTCTGGATATGGTCCTTCACAGTCCTTATATAGGCCCAGCAGAAAAAAGCACTGAATTTAAAGGCAAAACAAAATCAGAATAAATTTCTGACTCCTCCTCGTAGGAAATGAGTGCCCCTGGGTTAGATATTTAAGCCCTCTGAGCCTAAACTCAATCATCTGTTTTATAGGAATGGTAATAATGCCTACCTCTGGGTAGATGACGGAATTAAGTACAGTGAGCTCCGTGAAAATGCCAGACACATAACAGACGCTTAATAAACAGGAGTGACTGCTTGGATCCTCTAGAGCAGTTGGAAGCTGAAACAAAGACAATGGAAATGTAATTTCAGCATGGGTCATGCCTTAGGTATCTTTACACTCACTGTGCTTAATGCACTGGATGGTACGTAATAGGCAGTTGATAAAGTTACTAAATGAGTACATACAGAGGGGAAAGGAAGGAAGTGACCGTGACAGAGGGAGGGAGAGGATGAAGGCATGTAGGAAGGAAGGAAAGGAAAGGAAAGGAGGCAGGGAGAGAGAAGGCAAGAACGGAAAGGCAGGAGTGAGGCGGGAGTGGCGGGGAGGGAAGGGAAGGAGAGATAGCCTTCCAGTAAATGGCACAGCAGCTTCTATTTTGGGTGAGACCAGCAAATGGCATAAATATCCTAGAGAGGGGCACGGGCTGGACAGCAAATCCCTCTGGCTCTCTTTTGCTTGCATCATAAGAATCACTTAGACCCAAAGTTAAGAGTTCTCTGAATGTGTTCACTGCAGGGGCAGAATCTGAGAAAGAATCCAGAAGATGCCTGAATGCGTAGCAAGAGAGGCTGGACTTCCCATGTAGAAGGCTGCTGGCAGAGATGTGGGAATGCAGCAAGACAGAAATGGATTTCTCAGAAAAAAAAAAAAAAAAAAAAGAAAAAAATTCACATACCCAAATAGTACCAAATAGTACCCAACTAGAACGGAACCTGCTGGAAATGAGGCTCCCACCTTCATCTGTAGGCTGGGTGGCTCGTTAAGTCTGGAAAGTTTCTATTTGTTTTGAGCTCTTTGATGCCACTTCACTCTTAGAAAAATTTGGATGGAACTTTAATTAGTTATTGATTCTCTGCGATTCCTTAGTGTTTGAACGGCTGTGGGTCTTCATTTTCTAAATCTTTGTACGTACGCTTTCCAAGAAAAGCTCATTCTGCTGCAATTTTAAAATGCCAGGGCTGATTAAACTGAAGGTCCTCTGGGCTTTACCCCATTGTCTTTGGCTGCTCTGCCCCTTTCTTTTGCTTTTGGCTTATTCAACTCATTTCCAGCTTTTGTTCCCTTGAGATCTCCGCTGTTCAATAGGGGCCATGTTCTAAGATTTACCTTTTCACTTTTTTTGGTCCTTTTCTTATGTGTCATTTTGCTCTTGCCATAACTGTCCTAATCAGTCACTTGTCCTGCATTGCATCTTTTAAAAGATTTTATGACATTATAAATATATGATAAACTCCTCCTAGAAAACTTAGAAAATAAAGAAAATCAAAGAAAATTAAAATCTCTTATAATCCCACGACCCCTAAATAACCACTGTTTACACATACACAACACACACACATATGACACATATATACATATAACATATATAGGTTTCCCTCCAGCTATATGAATTATATGTGTGTGTGTGAAAGTTGGCTTTGATTAACTACCTAACATGTACTAAACACTAGGCTTTTCCTGCATTATCTAACTTAATCCTCACACCAATCCTATGATGGTACTATTATTATTTGTTCTTTTTTAAAGGTGAGGACAGTGATGTGCAGGAGAGTCGTGTCACTGTCTCCAAGGCACACAGCTGTATAAGGCAGAAGAGGAGTTCATGGCCAGCTGATATGTATGCTCCCTTCAGTTACTTTCTACACCCATTGTGATGTAGTTAGTGTTGACGTCGAACACCATTAGTACTGATATTCAAACACCATGATTACTTCACACACAAAAAGAGCACACGAAATGCCAAACAATTAAAATGATTTAATAGCCAATATTGTCAAGATATTTGGCTGTGCAAAAGATGGACATATATATGAGGATTACAAGTTGGAATTCTACACGACTGTATTTATAAAGATTCTGAACACGTGGCCGTTGACAGCTCAGATATGGCCTATCTTCTTGGGTTTTTTGTACAAACGCTGCCTTACTTCTGTTATCGTTTTTTGTTTTTTGTTTTTAGATTTTATTTATTTATTTGACATGGAGGATGGGGTGGAGAGCACAAGTAGAGGGAGCAGCTAGGCAGAGGCCGGAGAAACAGGCTCTCTGATGACCAGAGAGCCCAACACCGGGTTCCATCCCAGGACCCCTGGGATCATGACCTACACCAAAGGCAGACGCTTAAACCCTTAATCGACTAAGCCACCCAGATAACCCTCCATTATTATTGCTATTAGTGACACTGTAAGTATATTTTTTAAGATTTGGAGTTCATAAAGTAGTTCAGTACTTTGGGGACTAAGAGCAGAGAAACATGAATCTGAAGGTGGAAAGTCAACTCAAGACCTGCTTTCCCTTCTAAAGATCAACATGAGCCCCTATGCCGGTCTGCACTGACCTCACCAAGGGTCTAAATTTAATTTTTAAAAAAATCTTGGTTCCTTCTTCACGACTTCCTTCCTTGGCTTAAAAGGTTGGATCGTCTGGAATAGGAATATAATTTCTCATTCCTCTTTAAAAGAAAGACAAAAATGTAAACCATGGGCTCCTCACTGCTTACGCCAGAGCCGTACAAGAGCACTTTATATAAACTAACCATTTGTCCATTGGTGTTTGTAAGGAGCTTCGTAGACATACAGCATTTGAGACACACTCTCTAGAAAAATGTGCCTTTAAGAGGATCAGACAATGAAGACACCAACGGAAAAAGAAATTCCTCGCTACTGACTTCCAGAACATGAACAGAAGTCGCTGGGATGAGCACTGAGCTGCCTTTTCCCCTACGTGGAAGGTCGTGGAAGCCGGAGGGAAAAGCTTCCAGAGACTCAGGAGCCTTGTCTGTAATTCATGTTCCTATATCCTAGATTACTCACCTGGGTGACAAGAAAGAGAAAAATAAAAAGGACATACTTTGGATGGGACAAAAGGGCCGTGTGTCCCCAACTCCTGGCTTCCAGACCATCTCCCAGGAGACTCAGGGGCGGCAGGAATTTCCTGACGATTGCCCTCCCCATCAGTCTGAGTGGCGAGGGGAACTCGGGATGTCCCAGAGGCATGTACTTGTCTACCCACAAGCCAGCTGTGTTGTGGGGAAATGCGGGGCTGAGCACAGGGCAGGCTCCTCAAAATGGTAAAGCATCGTTCTTAGTCACATTGTTCTTAGTCCACAGAAAGAAAAAACCTTTCTGAAAATAAACCATAACAATTCTTGCAGCAGCTACTCTGCTAACCAGAACAATCCATAATGTCTGTGGACAGATTAGGATGTATTTCCCCCTAGACAAATCTCTGTGGCCACATCTCAGCACCAGCAACCTCAAAAAGCCTGTCCAGCCAAAATTTGGGGACATTAGCCTGAGTTCCTTGATATGTTTCCAGTTTTCCTTGAAAGAAAGAAGGAGGGAGAGAAGGAAGGCAGGGGAAGAGAAGGGAAGGGAAGGCACCAATCCTTTCAAATAAGAAAGACAGATTATTTCAGAAATCAGCAGCTTCTCTTAATAGGTACCTAACTTTAGCTCTGCAGTTCTGAGCAGCTCTCTCTCTCTCTCTCTTTTTTTTTTAAGATTTTATTTATTTGATAGAGAGAGAGAGAGATCACAAGTAGGCAGAGAGGCAGGTAGAGAGAGAGGAAAGCAGGCTGCCTGCTGAGCAGAGAACCCCATTGGGGGTTCGATCCCAGGGCAGAGGCTTAACCCTCTGAGCCACCCAGGCACACCCCATGAGCAGCTATTTGAATAGCAGTTAATACTGTGTGAACCCTGTACTAGCAACCTAGTGGGAAGAATCTTGTCACTGGGAAGAATTCAAGTGAGAGTTTGCTTTTCCTATAAACATTTGATACAGATACAGAGTTGCACAAATACCACTAAGGACGTGAAAGGAGCAGAAGACTGAGTGGTCAGTGTCTGCTCCTACCCTTGGTGTACCCTCAGGCTCACTCTCTGCAAATCCAACACTTGAACCAAACACCCTGGTCCCTGAGAATATGTCCCCAGAGTCCCAATTCCATGCCTTCGTTCTGGCTTCACTCCGCTTAGGATTTCCTCCCTTCCTGTTGAATTCCTTCCCTTACTTCGAGACCCTGAGGCATTTTCTATGATTCCTGTCATGTTTTTTTACTGTCTTTTAGACATTTCTTCTTGAATGGAAGGTAGGCGGCGTGAGTGCTGGTACCATTTCTTTCCTCATCTTTGAGCTCCCCGCGGGTCTAGCACAGTGCCTGGAACAGAGAAGATGCACCCTCAGTAGATGTTGGTGGAACTGGAAGCAAGGACTTAGCTTAAAATAAAGGAAGCTGAGTTGAATCGTAATGAAAGTGCTCCAAATCTTATGATTTCCACTTCAGTGTTCTGTTGATCGCATGGCCTCTGGGAGCTTCCTTAGATCTATGAAGTGCAAGAGTCTATTCACAACGTGGTTGCCAGCTGTAGCCCTTCAGGTACGTGGGTGGGTGTCATGCCTTCACTGCTGTCCCCCCCCTCTCCGGTCACCGCCCAGACCCCCGGGGCCGGCTACCGGCCACCGGCATGTCTCATCTTTACTGCTGTCTTCAGTCCCACTGATGCAGGCGCATGGCCGCTGACTCAACTTCTCAAATCACACTGCAGATCATGCCCTTCCCTTCCCTGAAACCCTTTCTCCTTGGCTCTTACGAAACTTGGAAATTATTTGGTTTGCTAGCTGGCTTCATTTTCTTCTGGCTCCCTCACATGCCTGCAAGTTCTGTGGGGACAAGAACCATCTCTGTCCAGTGCGCTGTCCCCCGGCCTCTAGTGAGGGGGCTTGGAACGTACTAGATGCTTACAAACCTTTCTTGAGGGAACCTATAAAAATGCAGAGTTGTTAAATCATTCTCCTTCACGCTCTTAAGCCCTGCTCCACCTCCCACTCTCCTTGTCCCTGCTTTGTGTTTCCACACTGATTGGCACTCACTGGAAGAATGAACAGGGCATGGCTCTGAAGCTGAGCCCTCCAGCAGAACCATTGTCTTTAGTTCTGTTGTGGAATCAGAGAGCACATCCCTGTGCTCTGTGCGCACCCCACCCATCGAGGAACAGCCAGCAATCGTGGCACAGACTCGCTCTTGGAACTTCTGCTGCAGCTCTAGAAACTTCTCTTGTAAAAACCAATCGTGAGACAACATTCCAAAGACCCCAGAGATGTGGCTCAGCGTCATGGCCTGTCGGATGAGAGAGTATCCACTCTCCTACAGGTATCATGATCAAGTTTTGTGAGAAATGCGTACCGTACTCTTGCCCCTGTTTCTGGGACGTCTTAAAGACTTGTTGGGGGCAGGTATTTTGGTGTTCTCTGCCTGGTCAAACAGAGCACAAAAGACAGATGATATTGAATAAAAGAAAGAACATTTGTGCATGCAGGCAGGATGCATGCACATTTTGCTACTGGTTTTATTGTTTACTTTTTTTTTTCCGAACAGAGTCCCATAACTGGCCAAGTAATTGTTAAGGCATCCATAATTTCAAATGCCTGCTTTTTTTTTTTTTTTTAACTATTTCTTGATGGAGATCTGAGTATCTCATCTTAATTCATCTTGGGGAATCTACAGTATGGCAGAAGCATTTTATCATGGTGGCTATGGCTTCTGAAAGCATAGCTTCAAACCACAGGAGTGTCTGATGACCATCTGAGAGGGGAGGTGGGCTGATCAGGAACCATTGTCTTTAGTTCTGTTGTGGAATTTGGGGTTTTAGAAGTAAATAAATAAATATATTTGGAAATGAAAATATTTATTCCTAAATATTTTTAGAAATAAACCCATGCAGGTAATGCCAAAGCCTAGAAGGATTTTCAGAGGCTCCTTGTGGCTGCAGTAGTTTGGAGGTTGGTCCCACAGCAAGGGCATTCTTCCATTCCTTGACTCCACCCCCCAGCCCCTCATCTTCACCCATTCCCATGCTATTTGGTCTTAACTTCAGCCATCGATTCCCTATAGATGACCAAGTCTCAGAGTCACTGGAAGAACTTAAAAAATATTTGATTCTCAGCGCTTGCTCTCGACTACTGCATCAGAATCTCCAGGGCTTGGGCCCAAGAATCTATATTTTTACAAAACCCTTACGATGATTCTGACAAGTAGCCAGGATTGGGAATCACTGTTGTAGTGGAGAGAATTCCATTTGCAACTAAACTCAGCCAGCCAACTACTTAAGCAACTTTAGACAGGTCAACTCTTGGACCACCAGGAAAACAGAAGACATGACACGTAGGTAATAGAGTTGTTGCAGAATTAAATGGAATTATGTATGTGATCTCTGCATTTATGTGTATTTTGTAGATTGGATTAGTTAATACTCTGCTTGTGACCTAGAAGCTGCCCAGAGACTTCGTTTGAAATTGTGTTGAGCTTCCTCTTCAGGGTTTAATTCCTTATGAAACTTGGTTTCTCCCTTTGTCAGTCACCAAGCATAAGGCCATATGTAGATGAATCATAAGCCCATCATGCCATGTGTCCTAAGAGCCTTCCAAGTTCATTGCTACAAGAAACACTCAACATTTAATGCATATTGTTGCTTGATATCTCTTTCCAAATTGCCAGTACAGTTTCCATTTCTGGGAAATTACATAGACATGTCTGGATCCAACTCTTTTATCTTTGCATTTCCAACTGCTCTGTTTTCCTTCTTTCTTCCCATCAAATTCTCATATTTTGACAGTTTTAAGACCAGCTCTTCCTTGATCTTTTCCTTCCTATAATATATTGAATTGAAATGAGCCCATTCTCCTTGGTGTGCCTTCTTTCCAAACACAGGGTACTCTGAAGTTCAGATTCTCTTTCTGTGAGCGGGTTAACATCACAAAAAGTTTGTGGTTTTATCCATCATAAACAAGAGTGTTTTAAATGAACTCTGCTTCTTTTCTTCAAGGATCACAGAAAGGTTGGGACACAGGGAAATGAATTTTTCAGTAAGAAAAGTTACTTATTAAAAATAGTGAAGACAAAAGTATGTAAGTTGATTCGGTAGGAAGAATTTGTAAAATGCTTTAACTTAAAAGGAAAGACTCCTGTAGGCATCCACAGTGAATCAGAAGGAAACCACTCTGGTCTCTTGAAAAAGATGTTTACTCTGTTCAGTGTTGACAAAATGTATCCAAAAAAGCTCTTTCTGTTAAGAAGGGGAGGAAGAAGGCAAACTGCATGTGAAAGTATTTGATCCTATTTCATTTGGGAATGTTACAGCTTTGCTTGGGCACCCAGCTGATCTGAGCATATCAACAAACATGGTATTAGCCAGCAACCATGTTTTGCATTGAACACACCCATTTGTAAAAATAGAAGAAATACTATAGTCACATTTTCAGTTCTTCTCTTTATTAAAAAAAAAAAAAAATAAGGCAATGTGGTTTGAGTTGTGAATCCATTGAAGACATCTTTGATGAATCAACAGTCAGGGCATATGTAAAAAGTGATTTGGAAAATTTCTTATGGGTTGTGGGTGGGGGATGGGGAGGAATAGACTGTTAAGTCCATTGTCTTTCTGGCTCTTCCATTGACCCCTCTCACTCCATAAGTTCACCTGCTGTTACAATAAAAACAACCCCCTCTCTCCTTTGCCCACCTCTCTCAGAGTTCTCTGGGATGTGACTGATTCATTGCAAAGTAATCAGACCTCATTGAATAACTAGTGTCATCTAAATATGATGCATTAGGGGGCACCTGGGGGGCTCAGATGGTTAAGTGTCTGCCTTTGGCTCAGGTCACGATCCCAAGGTCCTGGGATAGAGCCCCAAGTCAGGTTCTCTGTTCAGCAGGGAGTCTGCTTCTCTCTCTCTTCCTGCCTGCTGCTCCCTCTGCTTGTGCTCTCTCTGCCTCTCTCTCTCAAATGAATTAAAAAAATATATTTAAAAAATATAATGCATTCATCCTCATCAGACACTCTAGCATCATCCAATCTGCAAGCTTCCAAAAGCTGTGTAGGACAAATCAGCTAACAGCCCAGTTCAAAAACCAACAGTAATTAAAAAAAGCTAAGGTACAGTGAAAAAAAAGAAAAAGAAAAACTTCCATCTTCACCTGTTTTGTTTGTGTCATTGTGCACTAAGGGGAAAAGTGATTCCCATGTCAATAGTAATGATAAAAATTTGAGTTTGAGTTTTACTTTCATTCTAGCTATAATTATTTATTTTCTTTAGAACATACCTCATTGCATCAAATAAGTAGGTTGGTTTCCTTTTTTAAAACAGATTAATCACAGGGTGCCTGGGTGGCTCAGTTGGTTAAGCACCTGCCTTCAGCTCAGGTCATGATCCCGGGTCCTGGGATCAAGTCCCATATCCCTCCCTGAGCAGGGAGCCTGCTTCTCCCTCTCCCTCAGCCTGCCACTCCCCCTGCTTGTGCACTCTCTCTCTCTCCCTCTCTCTCTGTCAAATAAATAAATAAAATCTTAAAAAAAAAAAAAAAGAAAGAAAGAAAGAGATACTGGCAACAAAATCAATAATCAAAAAATGAAATCAGGTGTACCTGGGTGGGTCAGTCGGTGAATCGTCTGCCTTCGGCTCAGGTCATGATCGCAGGGTCCGAAGATGGAGCCCTGCATTGGGCTCCCTGCTCAGTGAAGAGTCTGCTTCTCCCTCTTCTTCTGCCCCTCCCCTTCCTTGTGCTCTCTCGCTCTCTCTCTCTGGCTTGCTCTCGCTTTATCTCAAATAAATAATTTTTTTAAAGTGAAATTGCCTCAAACAAATGAAAGCAGTAGAACAATCTATAGGAAAAAGAGAGAGAGAGAGAGAGAAGAAGCCATTCCCTGACTAAAAAAACAAACAAAACAAAAATCCCCAAAAAGCATCCCCCCAAAATAAAAAGATAAAAGAGGGTAACCTCTGAAATGACCACACTTTCTCATTAGGAGCTATTAGAAAATGGAGACTCCGTGAACTGAGACGAGAGTAACTAGGCTAGACCTTTGAAGGAGGCTTTCGTTTACCAGAGTGTCAGTCACTCCTGTATGGAATATACGGATTTCCTGATTATACACTTTAGACAAAGTAGAGAAGGAAAATATGATATAGATGACCTCACACCTCAGAATAATAGTTTATGAATGCTGGCTTCGACTTGTGTATCTATCACAATCATAATTAACATATAAGACCTTACCATATGTTAACACTGGGACAATATTTTAAATACTGTCAGCTGACACACAATATTTGCTTCCATCAACTTCTATGTTCCTTTCTGGGTTACAAGGGCTAGAAAGCTAAAAATGACATTAGCTGACTCCCTGGAAGCTAGGATTCTGGGAGCAAACTAGAACACTGAATAGATACATTTCCACAAGATTTTGAAGATGGAAGACAAGAGAGAGAAACTATGCTTCTGCTGATATTTCTGCTATGAGAGGCAGCAGCTGCAGGCAAACTCAGCATTCCTGTGTCAAGACAATGGCTTTGGGGATGTCATACATCAGTCATCAAAGTGAGAGCAGTCAGCGCTTTGTGATCTCTGGATCCCGGCTATGCTGGTGACCAGGTAAGCCCAGCTGTGGATCCCTGCCCCTTGCTCCTCCACATCTTTAGTGATTCTGTAATCACCCAATTCCTTGCATCAGATCACTTTTCTTGCACTGAAATCTGACTAATTCTGAATTTGATATCCAAACCAAGATTTAATACAGGGGTTGTATTGCGGGGAGCTTATCCTCACATCAATGGGATGAGGTAGAGATTACCCTTTGCCAGTTGTCAAATGGACAAGTAAAATTCAGTGGGATGAAATAACTTACTCAAGGCCACACGACTTGTAAATAGCAGAACCCAAGGTCAAATGCCAATCTAATTACAAAGTTTCTGTGCCTAACTACTCTGCTCAGCTGGGATGGTACAGGATCAAGTATGTAACAATTTGTATACAAATAGCTAAACATTGATTTCTGTGTTTTTCTACAAACTACAGGAGGGAAGAGTCTGTATGTTGTACATCTTTGAATAAGACTCCCAAATCCCAGAGCATGGCTTAGTATTGGGTGCCTAGAATAGGTTCTTGGTAAATTATTGCTGAAAGAATAAATGAATGAAGAAAGGATGGTGATGTGACGAGTCCTACTACGGAAAGTGACCTGAAAAATGAAAAATTCGTATGATACCCTCCTTGTGGATAAATCACTGTAATTGCCAAATTGTTTTCATTAAGATGTTTCTCACTCTTCATGTGTTTGGTTGCCTCTGCTAAGAGTTATTGAAAACATTTTTAGGTTTCCTGTGTATACATTTTTGGTTTCTGTTGGTTTCTGTTTCTCAACAAGGTCTACTGCCATATTATTAAATTCATCAAACAATGGAACATTCAGTCTGTTAGGATGAGCTCTTAGGTCTATCCCATTCCAATTTTCAGCACTGCTTTTCCTAAAAGAATCTTTCCTTCTAACTTATAAGTCAGTATTCTGAAACCCAAATTCAAGGACCTATGTCTATTAGAATCTTCATAAACACCCTGTCTTTGCTCACAAGTTTCAGAAGCCAAGGTGCACCATCCACATATCTCTTACCAAATTTCACCATGGCTCCTTCTGCGCCCATTAGCAATCAAGTTTTCTTTCAGGAAATAGTTATGGTAACTTGGGCCACCCCCTTCTCGCAGGGCTGGTGGCCACCAAATCTGCTATATTTGTACACATTTTATTTTAATTGCCAAACTGAAGTGTATTTTAGAAGGAAATTTGATCCATATGTTTCTGATTCATCCACAGTGAAGTCACCAGACTCTTTGGAGAGAACAGCCCGACAGCCACAAAGTCTTTTCCTTTAGAAACAGTAAGTTAAGTAGGTAAAGAGCCAGCATCTTGAATCTCACCATGTTTAGGCAGTTGGTAAAGCCCAGGCTTCAGGGAATATTACTTTTTTAAGATATACGCCCCTTCAAATAGGTCTGGCTTTCAGTGGACCTCATGAATGCCCTGGACATTCTTTTGAGGAGCAATGGAACTGACTCCTTTCAAGGACTTCTCCTTGGGGCTCTCTTCCAGGGCTCTAGGAAAGCTCCCCATCGACAGGCCAAAGTTTCCCAAAGTTTCTTTGTTCTAATTCCCAAAGCTGTTACCAGAGCACTTGATATAGTTCAAGGCGGCGTATGCCCCATTTGCTGCCGACATGGTTCCCAGATATTTCCAGGGTCAGAGGTCACGAGCAGATGAAAGCCTGTGGTGTAACCTGATGTGGAGCCTGCCCACAGATTCACCCTCAACGTAAGCAGGACCACTATAGTGGTCCGGTCCCCTTCGCTAAGAAATAGGTCACCCACAGCACTCCCTGGGGTGCAGCACATTAAGATATTTGGTTAGAATTCTGAATTCTGTGCCCTGACACTTTTTAACGGCTGCCATCGGGCAATGCCTCAGGAAAGAAGGGAGACGTTCTACTGGCTGGGTCTGGAAGGATTTGAGAACCGTACACACAACTCCATGCCCGTCTGTCAACCCTACCGAAGTAAGAGGTGAAAATACCACCCTTCCCTCTTTATGCATACTCTACGTGATCAAACTTCTACGACTTCTTTAAAACATCCCACAGAGTTCATTCTCAGCAGCTACTGCTTTTGTCAGGCCCTTAGCCAGGCCCCCGGAGAGAAAGAAAAAATGGGCAGAGTGAGGCAGACATGTGATAAGCAAATAAGGATCTAGTCGCAATGTGTATAGGTGGAGGAAGAGTGTCCAGGAGACCTCAGGGTCAGTTCCAGCTCTGCCCCTTCCTAACCGCGGGGGTTTGGTTAAGTCATGTAACCCTTCAGCCTCACAAGCTTCATGGGAAAAACGTGAGGAGGGAGGATGATATGAACCGCGTATATGAAATGTGCCCTGTGTAGATAGTAACACTTCTTATTATGGCCTGTTCCAGAGAGTGTATGGAAGCGTGTGTAAGATCTCCCAGGAACACGGAGGAGAGTGCTCAGAGAGCCAGCGCTACCTGAGTGGGGGGAGAAAATGACCTCTGACCTGACTGTATGTCTAGGGGAAAACTGCTGGGAAGGATATCTACCCACTGCATCGGGGTTCCTATTCTCCCAGGATTAAGCTTTGGTACACAGCGAGACAAAGTTGGTAGATGCACCCAACATCAAGTCTGTCTGCTTCGCAGGTAGCTTCCAGGGCTCATAAGACGGGGAATTTCTCTGTGCCCTGAAATGTCAGCATTTCGAGTTCCCTGGCTCTTGCCTTTCTATTCTTTCTTGTCTAGATGACAAACTTGAACAGCCTTCGGCCTCGCCTGCACACTGTCCCTAGGGATCTTTCTAAAATATGAACTTGATAATGCCCCGACCCCTTACAGAATCCTCTTGGGACTCTCGTCCTTCTCGATAAAGCCCACACCATTCAGTATTACCCATTTGGCTCTCATAATGCAGTCTCTGCCTCTATCACCAGACTTACCCCACAGCTTTGCCCGACCTATTACCCTTTACATGACCACCAGACTGAACTCCCCCATGTGCTTTCGTCTATGGTTTTGCACGTGTGCATGTGTTTATTTGCCTTAAGCATTCTCCCTCCTGGTTTTGAAAAACTCTTGGAGACTCAGCTTGGGTGTGACCTTCTGGCTTCCTCTCCCGATCCATCCATTGTGGGTCAGCTGCCCCTTTTGTGGGTTTTCGTTATACCTGCACACATCCTACTGTGTCTCTTGCTACTCTACTGGGCTCTGGCACTGTGGGTTCCTTGGGCTCATAATTAATTTTTTCTCCCCACCTGGCACAGCCATGATGCCTGAGGTATTAGTGGATGAATCACAGAACCTCAGAAAGAATCTCCGCCCTCCTCTCCACCCGTGTGTGCGGAAATCCTCTCTGCAGAGAGTCAACTGGGTGCCCCATGGAAGGGCTCTTTCCAATGCCAGCTTCTCTAGTATCGTGGATCCCAGTGTCCTGAGAGAGGGTATAACTAGACCTAGTTTAATTATGAGGGGTCCTTGGAGGGAGGGGGACGGAAGAGGCTGGCAGGATGGCACATACCAGAGCAGTTCTGCCAGCTTTCAGAACTGGATTGTCCTCTAGAAGGCAGCTGTGACTGGGCATTCAGCATGTTTTAACTTCACATCAGCCATCCGGTGGACTGAGTCTGGCATCTCACTAGATAACTGTCTAGACATTAGGCAAGGCCAAGTTTCAGTGGTAACGCTATGGCAAGAAATGCCTGCGGCGGCTGACGGTGCTCAGGCAATCCCCACTCCCCAATTCCAGACTGATGACCTGGACCCTGGGGTTCTTAGGCAATTGTTTGGAGGAGCCCTGGGGAGGGAGATTCTGGACCACCTGCCGGGGATATGCTTGAATAACTACTGAATACATAAAAGACTGCTGGGTTTATGGAGTACTCTTGCTGATCGCACAGTACTGAGGAAACCAGTAGCCCACCAGGTGCTCCTTGCAGCTTGGATGCTCTCATGGATAGTTCCCTCTGCCCCCTTACAACAGGTGTTTGCTGACTCCCACCACCATTGCTAGAAAAGGGCTCTAGGTAAGGTCTGGCAAAACAGGTGCTATTCTTGGGTGTCAGAGAAAGAGCAGTAACTATTTCGTTTTCTTTTGCTTTAGTTTTGTAGTAATAATGAGACTAGAAATGGGGGAATGGGGACTTTCACAGATGAGGTAATAACTAGGCTTTGGACGGGAGCTGCTGCAACATTCTGCCCAATGGTGTGCCAGCTTGGCACCCTCTGCCTCCATCATCTTTATTTTACCCTCCATTGGACCCCACGACGCCACCCCTGAAACGTTCACTTTTGCACACCACACTGGCTTCCTTGGTCTAGCTTTACTGCCGCTGCCTTTGTATCTCTTCTTCCCACACACTTACCTTATACCTCCATCAGTATTTGCTACAAATCATTTAATGAAAACCCCCCAGGATAAGTATAATGGTCAACCACACCCCTCCCCCACCGCCCCCTAAGGATTCTGACAACTGCCCCACAGTTGTCCCAGGAGGACTGACTTCCTCTAGCCATCTACCTGACATTTGCTGTTTGCAATAAACGTTTCTGTTTTCTTGGCTCCCTTGTCCCTCTGGGCCAAGGCGGTGGCACCTTAGTGATCACCCTGTGATGCTGTGGCAGATATGGAAGAACTGGAGACTTCTGGTCCCAGGGCCCCATGCCTCTGGCTGTGGCTGTTATCTATGACATTTCTCAGGGAAGCTTGGTATCTCTGAGAGATTTCAAAGGAAGGGGGAGGAAGAAAGGATGGTTCTGCTGCCCTTTGCGTCTACCTGAGTAATTGGAAAAGTCCTCTCTCTCTCTCTCTCCTGGCAGTCAGAATGGAGGTAATTCTCTTCTAGAACGCTCCCATTGTAAACTCCTCCAGTGCTAGGGTGGCCTGCCCTCCCCATGCTGTGTTAACTGCTCCCCGAGGTCTCCCGATGGTTATGCCCACAGTGGGAGTTCGATCTGATGGTGATGGTGCTAGCGCTTAGGCCTTACATTCTGGCCCGTGTTAAGTATTCTTTTTTCTTCCTTCTTTCATCTTCTTTAGTTCACTGTGTATGTGTGTTGGGAGCAGATGGGGGGAAGAAATAACAACCTTCCTGACTTTTAAGATCTTTGGCTGGAGGGGCACCTGGGTGGCTCAGTGAGTTGAGCCGCTGTCTTCTGCTCAGGTCATGATCCCAGGGTCCTGGGATTGAATCCTGCATCGGGCTCTCTGCTCAGTGAGGAGCCTGCTTCCTCCTTTCTCCTCTCTCTCTCCGCCTGCCTCTCTGCCTACTTGTGATCTCTGTCTGTCAAATAAATAAATAAAATCTTTAAAAAAAAAAAAAAAGATCTTTGTCTGGAGCATGGCAGAAAAACTGACAGATCCCAGAGGTTAGTTAATGACCCAGCTCCCAGGAGAATTGATGGGTTTCTTCTGTAGATGCAGCCCAGTCTCCCCCAGAAAGAAATGGCCCTTTTGAATTGATCAGTCTGATGAAGGTCTCCCTTCTTTACTGCTTCAAGTCACCTTCTGCTTTCTATGAAACTCCCATCTCCACCCAGGGACTCTGACCCTTCACCATCACCACCACCAGATTTTCTCTTCTGGGAAGACACTGCTAGGTCCCTGCACAGAATTTCCGGGGAAGTTCTCTTCATTAATCTTCCTGTTTGGTTCCTCACTTTTTCCATAGCCTTCTCTGGTAAAGCTTTATACCTTATTCTACATTGTTATTTCTAGGTCAATGCTTACCATACATAAACTACTCTTATATTTAAACCATTAATTGTGATTGTATTGTAGAAACTTCCAAATAATCACAGATGTAGGACAGAAGTACGACAAATCTCCATGTACCATGACCCAACCTCAACAGTTATCACTTTATGCCCAAACTTGATCTATACCTCCAAAACCCCTCCCACCATCATTACCAGTGACTTATTTTAAAGGCACTCCAAGACAGCTTATCATCTATAAATAAGTCAGAATTTATCCCCAAGAAATGAGAGCTCTTTTAAAATGTATATATAGGGGTGCCTGGGTGGATCAGTGGGTTAAAGCCTCTCCCTTCGGCTCAGGTCATGATCCCAGGGTCCTGGGATCGAGCCCCACGTCGGGCTCTCTGCTCAGCAGGGAGCCTGCTTCCTCCTCTCTCTTAGCCTGCCTCTCTGCCTACTTGTGATTTCTCTCTCTGTCAAATAAATAAAATCTTTAAAAAAAAATATATATATATATATATATGTATATATAAAACCATAATATTCTGTATTACCAAATATTCAGTCTGTCACTAGTCAATTGTCTCTTCAATGTCTTTTTAATTTGATTTGAGTCGGGATACAAATAAGACTCACACATTGTATTTGGTTTGTTATGTCTCTTAAGTCTTGTAAAATCTATAATAGCTCTCCCCACAACTTTTTGTTTCAATTGCTGCCATTCATTCATTCATGAAAGCTAGGTCCCTTGTCCTATAGTCTCCCCCATTCTAGATTTTGGTGACTGCTTCTCAGCGGTGTGTTTACCATGTTTTTCTACTTCCTGTGCTTGCTATTGGCAGAGACTTCGATCTAGAGGTTCGTGATAAATTGTAATGGCAAGAGTATTTTGTTGACATTGCTTCTCATTAGTCAATCGCAGGAGGCACATAATCTCCACCTCTCCTTGATTTGATTTTCCGGTGGGTTCAGATGCTGCTGGCCTGATCTAGCCATTAGGAATTGATTTCTTGGTTTTTCACCCACTGTTGTAGAAGCCATTGATAATGATTGACCATGACGATGCCCTTTTGAAACCCACATGAGAGAAGTTATTCTGTCCTCTTCTTTCTTTCTCAAGAGCCCCTCATGACAAATTTTTATATTCCACAGTGACTGCCAATGTGGCTCACACCATGCTACTCTTGATAGTGATTTCTAACCTTTTGAGGGTGACAGATTCCTTTGAGAATTAGAACTTTATAAGAAGAAGAGAAAGAACATATATGCATGGGCCCTCAGGAGTCCAATTACTGGCAGAATATCCTGGATCTCAAGTTAACCCTGCACTCTACAAACTTGTGGTACAGCTTTGACTTTGTACAGAACCTGGGTACCTTGACCTTCCCCTCTCTAATTTGACTTTATCTCTCGCATTGATGATTCTGTCTTTTGTTCCCTGACTTCATGGTTTTTCCACTTCTTCAAGTCCACTGGTCTTTAGTTCCACTCAATTCTAACTACTTTTTTGTAGTTGTCTCTACTGAGACATCATTTATGGTCACTTGAAAATTTTCCTTTGTCAAGAATCCAAACTTCCCCCCTCCACCCCTAAATGCCAACTCCTTGACTTGACTTTGGTCCACATGATTTCCTACATTCTTTTGACTTCTCAAATCATTGGTCTCTGCCCAATCCATAACAAAGTCTCACATCTATGACAGGGCATCTCTGTGTGGCTTTCTCTGGGGGTTTCAGATCTGTGAATTATTTACGTTTTACCATGGGGCCCACTCTCTTGTCTGCCATCTGCTTTTCTTCCAAAGGTGTTGAGAGTGGCAATGCTGACAGGGTCCTTATAAATTCAGACTAAGTTAAACTGGTCTCTCGGAGCAGTTCACCTTCTTCCAGTCATCTTTTCCTACTCCCCTATTTCTGTGCTACTCAGATGTTGTTCATGGACCATCACGAACATCATCTCCTAGCAGTAGCATCAGCATCTCCTAGAAACTTCTAAGTAATGCAAAATCTAAGGCTTATCCTGGTTCTATTGCATCAGAGTGTATATTTTTAAGAATAGCCTCAAGTGAATCCTATTCACATGAACAATCAAGAAGTACCATCCTATCTGTTCTCCACCTTGGTTGTTCAGAATTTTTCTCACAGTACTTAATTCTTGCCCCACTGGATGACTCTATCAGGCAAGGTCCAATCAGGAAAATGGAAAGCACTCTAAAGGTTTCAAACAGAAGGAATTTAACATAGAAAATGGGTCACAGGGTGATGGAGGGGCCAGGAAGCCACACAGGGTGGGGTAAATAACCCGGGGATGACCAATATGGCAGAAGCCATGGCCTCCTCCTGCTGCAGGGGACCAGGGGAGGAGGCAACATGACGGGAGCCCGGATAACATGCTCACCTAGCAGGAGATGCGTCCTTAGAGAAGATGCAGCTCCTGGGAAAGAAAGCACAATACCTTGGTTCCTTACACTCTTTCACCCTCTCCTCTCCTCTCAGTGACCTCACATTAGACGTGGACAGAGCTCTGCCGACAAGAGAGTCTTGGAAACCCAGCCTGCCTTTCAGAGAACAACAGGGCACCTCTGAGGGCAAACAGGCCAAACACAGGCACAATGACCTCACCTCCTCCTGCTTCACTTCACTTTCGTCTTCCCGGTCTCAAAACATCTGCTTTTAGCCATTTTTCTTTCCTTCTGTCCCATCACAGAAAAAGAGATATCCTTTGGTTTTTCTGTGAGAGTTAAAACTGGTAGGAAAAAGTAACTAAATGCCAACAAAACACAAGATTCATGGGGTAAGGCCTCCCAGCTCCGCAGGGCTCTAGGACACGCGGGAACGATCTTTGGGAATCCAGTGGCCAGGGCACTTCAGAAATCATGCTGTGAAATGTGGGGAAACTGCCTGCAGAAGCTCTCTAGAAAAAACGTGTCCTGCTATGAAAAAGATGCCAGTGCCTTTCTTGATTTTTATAAATGATCATAACAGACTCACATGTTAACCCACATGTTAACTAAAGACAATTTAGGCTCTTCCTGTTAGATAAATCGCCAACGTTCAGACTTAATGTGCACTCATTAAAATTAAATCAAGAATGATCCATTTTCCTCCCTCAGTGCCTCCTCACTGCTGTCTCCCTCTCAGAGACCAGGGGGCTGAGACCAGTCATCTCAAAGCCTGAAACTGTTGTCGTCTTTACAGTGAAGCGTGGTAAAGGACACAGAAGTAATCTCATAGGTGCGCTGAATCCTGCCAGCCTTCCACTAAATTGGCTTTCTGACTTGGGAGGACTCAGCTGAATGAAAACTGCCCACCTTTTCAGAAATAGGCTGGGGAGGGACACGTGGGTGGCTCAGTCTTTTAAGCATCTGCCTTCTGCTCAGCTCATGATCCCAGGGTCGTAGAAACGAGTCCGGCATCAGGCTCCCTGCTCAGTGGAGAGTCTGCTTTTCCCTCTCCCTCTGCTGCAACCCCTGCTTGTGCTCTTGCTCTCTCTCTCAAATAAATAAATCTTAAAACAACAAACAAACAAACAAACAAACAAAAACAAACTGAGGAGCCCACTGGTCACACAGACTGACCAGCTCTAAGCTCACCGAAAGAGGTTTTGGGACCCGGATTGTAGGCTCTGCTGCCTGAGAACCATGACAGTGTCAGCCCGAGTCCCCTGTGTGCCCGCAGAGCCCAGCCCTGTGCCTGGCATGTGGCAGAAGCCCGATATTTGATGAACAGACACAATAACTCAAAGTCAAAGACCTCCATCCTCATGTACTGACAAGTACCGGTTCCAGCTTCTCACGGAAGCCAGGAGTCTCGGTCCCGCCATCTGTAAAATGAAGACGTGGTGCCAGCCTCCATTCACTTCACAGTATGAGCGTTCAGACCAGATAAGACCGTATCTGGGAGTTTGTTCTCGTAAGCAAATAAATTGTTTTTATAATGCTCTAAATAAAAAAGGTTCCCACACCAGTGCTCGCATACACATTTATTAAGATGTAGCCAAGTGAAATGTGTCGGCTCCTCCTCTCGAGTGCAGTCTCCTTTACTGACGGGTAACGACGCCCAAGGGCTGGGGAACTACATAATCAAAATCAAATGCCAGCTTTTCACAGACTCGGCCAAAAGAGTGTGGCCCAAAACACCATTTTAAACTACAAGAGTTCCGAGGACATTTCATTCATCGTCTTTCTCTTTACTGTTGGTGATATAGACACTTTAATTTTAATGCCCACTACAGATCCACATTTAAAAAGAAAAAAGCTCTTCTTCTAATTTAGTAGAAAGCAGAGCTGTCCGCGTGAAGGACAATGCAATATCAAAATACAGCTGCTTCTCATCCGTACTAGTCTAAATTAGAAACATGCTGCCGTTCACAGGGGCTCTAATCACACGTGCACATAAGCCATACCGAGGGCTAACAGGCAGTGTGGGTTTCTACCCAGCATCTTCACTTTATTCTGTGTCCTTATCCTCTTCGGAAAAATGGGGGACTGACTTCTTGGCGACCACATTGTCCAGTCTCTGTCCTTGTAGGTATGGATTGACACTCTGAAAAAAAAAAAACGTGGTTTTGTATTATTCGTGAACGTCAGAGACATCTCACAAAAGACGTGAGTGAGAATTGCTTCTGGCCTATTGGGTTAGAAACAAGGGAACAATGGTACCTACCACCTACCTAGTGATTACTCCAATACATCTATAATACCTCAGCATCTGACAGATGTGTCTAACTGTTTCCTTCACACAACCAAGGAGTTCTTTATCAGATGCAATATGTCTCGCTCCTGCTTCTTGGCACAAAGATTTGGCGTGAACCAGCTAATAAGTTCTCACTACTTAGATGCCAAGCCCCATTCAAAATAACATTATTATTCTATGGCCTTCTTTAGTGGGAGAGAGCATAGGAAACACATTAAATTAGAAGAACGTTCTAAAGAAGACTACAGATCAGAACCAAGTGGGAATTAGCATCTGCAGACTGGCCATAGGATATCCCGTTGCTGTACTGGTTCTTCTGCGCCAGTGTTCCACCCCAAGAGGACTCAGCAGTGGCCCAAGCAATCACTTCCACCTTCCTCAGTCAAGTTCTAAAGCTAAAGAAAAGAAGTAAGCTAAACACAACGTGCCTTTTTTTTGACTAAAGACTTCATGGTCTGAAATCTTTCATCTGTTGCTTCTCTGAATGAGTCAAGGTTTTTCCAGTCCTCCTCTAATACATATCTATTTTTTGAGGTTTAGATGTGAACTAGTAATTGGAGCTTTACAACATAGTATTTAGCAAGCAGAAAAAATTTCAGAAGTTATGGACGATATTTGTTTATTGAAGTCACCTTCCGGTAACTGAACAATAACATAAGGAAGAAGCAACGGTTGCAAACGGTCAGCAATCCCAAGTCCCCGTGAATGAAGGGTGGCCGTTCACAGGTGGGTCTCTCTTGCCAATGGGACCTTGTCTGCCTTGGTTTTTCTGAAGGGTGAGCAGGTCATTCTCCAAAAAGAATGGACCCTGAGTTTAGTATTTGTAAATGTCTTCCCACATTCTCACAGCTAAAGCCATGCATCATGAAAGGCCCTACTCACCCAGCAGAAATGCATTACAAACAAGCTGAGATTTACAAAGTGTGGGATGTCTTCAAATCTGAGAAAGGATACGTCACCCAAACACAGTACTTTACTGGGAAGGCATCTTTAAAATCCTTAAAATAAGGAAAATACTTTTTATAGCAACGATGGTCCGCTAGAATGGCTTACTCCTGAGAGTCATGTAAGAACCTCTGGGTAGATGAAGCAAGTGGAGACTGGAAAAGTGTACTCAACGCCATGAATGTCTTCATTGTTTTTTAATAATAATATTTATTCTGAAAATTCCAAGATATTAAAAAGGGCATGAGATTTTCATGTTTATCAAGTATGGGAATAAAATGTTGATAAACCCTTTAAATAAGATCAGTAGTAGATTTCAAATATTAACAAGAGACATCTTAACATGAGTTTGCAAAGGTGATCATTTTTTTGTTTAAAGAGGAATTGACCTTTTCCTCATGAAGCAACTCAGAATTCAACTGGGTTTGAGTGAATACAGAAAGTTACATAAAACCCACTGAGGGGTCTGTTGTAACTCCAGGGAGGATACCTCTTGGGAAAGGGACTTTCACAGGAGGAAGTTCTTCTCCCAGACCTAGAAAATGACAAATATTGGAGGGCAGGGGAAGTAAATTAATGAGGAAGCAAAGGGAGCAATCACTTGAGCTTTTTTGATAAATGTTCATTAGTACTGAATCCTATACATAAGAGGAATAATAGTAATGATACTTGATCCTCTGAAGGAATCAAGACACTTATATATTTGTCTTCTCTCCTGGGTGAGAGAAACTGGCTAGGTTACAGAGAGAACGTTCTTTCCATTTCCTACCTAGAAGAACCACTACGATCAGATGTTTGATCCTGATGTCCCTTGGAAATCACTGGAGAAGGCTTTGGTGATTGGTGCACTTGAGGAGGTGAGTAAATTCTTTAGTTAAGTGGAAACATCACCTGAGGCTTTCAGTGAGGTAGAAGTATCACCTGAAGTAAGTTCTGTTACCCCATGGGTCCTGAGAGGGTCAGGATTTATGGCATGGCCATGAGTTTTTATTACTGTCTGAGAATAGGAAGAACTTGATACCACTGGGTCAAAATGACCCTTATTTTCATAATTTCGAAGCCTTTCCTATGTGGAGGAAGTTGAGGCCAAAGTACAATCTTTTATAACATGTGTCCTAGCCAGAATTCTGAGTTTTGGTAATCATGGGTCTCATGGAAAAACGACCTAAATCCTGACCCATGGTCATTAACCAAGTCAGGGCAAAAGGAATGGTGAGCCAGGAAACAGAGACAATTAAAGCTTCATGCTAAGTTATTCATTTTGGGTCCGTCATTGGTCTTATTTGGAAATGTTCTTGTTGTGCCACGGGGAGATATTCAAGCCGTCCTACTGGTAAATTATGTGTATTCTGAGCTCCTGAAATAGAATTTCTTGATGTTCTCTCAAGACCACAATATACCCTTTGGACCCTCTCTGCCACCACTGGCCATCGGAAACTGTGATCACCAAGAAAAACCCCTAATAATCCTATGAACTCTGGGGAAGAAGATCTGTCAATTAATGTTACAACCAGAAAATCGACACCTCCTCGAGTACCCTGACCGGATCCAGCAAAACCATGCAGGACAGCCACAACTACCGTTGTCCGGATTCCCAGTTATTGCCGGGATCCAGGCACTTGCTGTTCTAAAAAATCAGTCAGTGGCCTTGGGTCTATGGCTTGGTTTTCGTATCTAACATGTTACTCTCTGGCAGCACTATGCCACAGAAAAACAGATCTTGAACTTTCTCCTCCACCTGATCAGAAGGCAGGGGACCAGGCACTTCTGTCCATGAGGGCACCAGTGGATTATCAGAACAGACACTGACCACTGATTCAGTCTCCAGGACATAAAATGCACTGGAAACTCAGAGCAAACTTGACCTTCAGCTCTACAAGAAGCAACACCACAGCAACTCGATGGGCAAGACCCAGACCGACGTGCCACCCTGGGCAGCCCCAAGATGGTAAATACCTAAGCCTGCCAGCAAATTCACCAGCCAGCAAGCAAATACAGCAGATCTCATGGACTGGACATCAGTCTGGCTAGGCGAAGAAAAAGGTATGCAGGAGGAATGAGGTTTGGTCATCTCATCTTTTGCCCCTACATTCCTTCAGAATTACTGCCTGGAGCTTGCAGTGCAGCAAGTGCTTCCTTGTTCCTGTCTTGTGTTTTTATATAATTGGTGCAGATGTATAAGCAGTTGCCCCCAGCAGCCGAGAGCCCCTCTGAGGACAGACCCCCTCATGGGCTCCCTGAACTCCCACAACCCAGGGGCTGGATGCAATCCACATTTCGCAAATGCAATGGAGGTGGCGAGATCACCACCAAGGAGGGCTCCTCGAGGAACCATGTGCTAAATCGTGGGCAAGCCAACGCAGGAGGCAAGGGCATGGACCTTGCTCTCCGGGACCCCAGTCGTGCCCTCCCAGGAGGGCACATGAAAGGTTTCGGCTATTTTCCAACAACGGAGAGCGAGTTACACTCCGGGAAAATAACAGCTCTGGGAAAGCTCCAGGTGTCCCAGCAACGGCCCCGCCAGGCACACGTTACCCTCCGCTTCCGGGTCTGTCTTCCCTTCTTCTTCTCATAAAGGAGTTTCTTGTTCTAGAATGGGGGAGAAAAAGAAGACACGAATGCACTAGTATGGATCAAATTTGGTGAACGTCTAGTTTAGAAGCAATACTGGTGTGTCCCCCTGGATATCTGCATACACATATTTTGGAAACAAAGCTAGATGAAAGGAAGGTCGTGTCAGAAAGACAGACCACAAGAGAAACGCTGGTGGTTGTGTAGCTTTTAATAAAGTTCTCTGCAATGCCCCGAGGCACCCCAGTGTCACCAACAATCATATAAACAGGAAAATACGACATTCGAAAACACACAGGGCACGGGAAACTCAGCTCCTCAGTTTGAACAAGACTTTGTTTAAAACAAACAGTTTTATCTCATTTTGCTTTTGTATCCAACGCCCTTTTTATGAGCCGTACACATAAACTGTTCTCTAGAGGAGTGTCTGACTATTAATAACAATCCTCTATGTAAATAAATGAGACATTCTGACTTCGGCAACCTTTCCTCCTGTGGCTTCAGTCAGTGTGTGCCCCCAGTCAAGACAATCGGAAAACCATTTGGTCTATAACATTTTTAATAGAGTGAACCTTTTAAAAACTGCCAAAAAACTTCTTGGCAGGAGGAAAGCGATGTTGGGGGAAAAAAAAAAACCAGGCTCTGTTACCACAGTTTGTATAAGTGTTTCCACATATTGCTGTATTTCAAACACATAGTGGGCTTAAATGAGCTCTAGAATATCAGACACATGCTCCGCAGATTTTTCTTCTACTGAAATTATAAAAGACAGAACACTTAATCTGAAGGCAGAACAGGAGAAGGGGCATTGGGGGGACATATTTGAGTTGTTTTTTTTAATTTGATTTTTTTCATCAGAAGGGAAATAATGTATAAAAGAGATGATTCATCTTACTCTAAATAAAATATATTGACTTTTTTTTTTTTTTAAAGAGATGACAGCGTTCTGTTAAAGAACAAGTTTTTACAATGCTTCTATCCTCTGAACTGTTTGGATATAGTGTCTTTTTTTTTTTTTTTTAATGGTAGATTTGGAAATGAAAATCACAAATGCCAAGAATGAGCTTCACAATTTTCATGTGCATTAAAATCTACCCCACCCGCAATTTACAATGCGTATCTCTTGTCCAGCCTCAACTGTGCAGGGAGATGACGCCAGGGAGTGAAGGGGCCTCCGCTGCCGGAAAGGCCGGTACTGGCCGCAGCCTTGGTCTCCCGCTCACTTGGGGAACTGGTTAATCTAATACTGGAAGGGAGAAAAGGCAGACGTGCAGATCACACCCTCGAAGAATGAGCACATCGCGGTGAGGCTCATTCTCGTCGTCTGCAGCTGCTTTTCCGGGGACGTAACCACTCCTATTGCACAGAGAATGTCTGGGAGCTTGTGCCAAGGCTGGGGGTGGGTTGAGGGGGTGGCAGATTGGGGGCGAGGACAGAGGCTCTTCCTGTGTCTCATCAGGGTCCGGGCCCGAGTGCGTGGGAGGGCATGCAGCCTGGAGCCAGGAGGATGGGTGGGGCAGCCCCTCTGCCGGGCCTGAGCTCCACTGCGCCACCAGCAGGGCGAAGGCAGCATCGTTGTCGTTCATGTCCTTTAGAAGGTCCTGGGGCAGATGATACCCAAGAAGAGACTTCCTTCTAAAAGAAGTGCAAAAAGTCTAGCAAGCCTTCCTCTCAGAGATGGTCCCTGGATTTGCCTAAGAGCCAGGGTTAGGATTAGCTGGGATGAAGCTTTCCCACCCGTGCATGGAAGGGCTTGGGGCATTCCTGACTAGCTCTGCTATTGAATGGTTTGGAAGGTGAAGACTGGCAGGGCTCAGCCCCCTCCCCTGACAACCATTCCTTGTAGGTGAGGTGGAGTTGGGGGAGTGGTGAGCCTGTTTTCCACATGAGTAGCAGGTTCAAGTTCACAAAAAGGGCTTTCCATTGTCCCATCAAGATTTTGGACAACTGCCCAGATCTTGGTTTCAAATTCCATACCTAAATGGAACCAGGGACACTTCTCCAAGGTCTGATTCCAGGGCTAAGGCAGGGAAAGTACGAGGATCAATGAAGCTAGAATATCTATCTAATTGAGCCATAAAGTAAGAACATGCTCAGAAAGTGGTGAGTCACGTTAAAAGGAGAGAGAAGCCAGCTAGGAGACTCCCACTAACTAAATCTAGGATAGTCTGAACACCAAAATAAGTAATAATAGGAATCCACGAATCAATGTTGATAATAAATAAATAAATAAATTTTTAAATACATAAATGAATAAATGGGGGAGTAGGGGGGACCCTTGCTTAGAGCAGAATGCCAACCAATAAATGTAGAATGAGTAACAGAGTTGAAAAATCACCAATTGACAACCACCATGATTCTGGCGGGTATCATCAATGGAGACTAAAATTGTTGACTGTGAGGTTCAATGGGGAGAGAACATGTATACAGTCTGAAAGTATCTCCCAACAGATTATTAATTTTAAGGGGGGAAAATAGTAATTTTACACTTGAGAAACCTGGCCGACATCACTTAGACCAAGTCACTACCAAATCTGGGACAAAGTGGCATCACGTGTCTTCTGATGTCAACAGTAACAGCAATTATCCCAGAAAGGCATGACTCAAGGCTAATCACATGAGGAAAACCCTAAGTGTAGAGGGTGCAGCTCTTCAGCCAGGCTGAGATCCTGAAAGACAAAGAAAGGCAGAGAGGGTCCTTGTTGCCACTTCTTTTTTGGCTCAGGCTCTGGCCGTGATCCACTGCTTCCGGGAGGAAGCGACCCTATTCACCCCAGCGGGCTGATGAGAAGATATGAAAAGCACTTGGAAAGGAGAAACATTTGCTTTTCAAGAGAACCCTTTCCTGAGTAGCGGTGAGCAATTACTGGGTGAAGGAGGGGGTGACTGCTACCTACAGTGGCCAGTCTTTGGGCATAGCCTCTCAACACTGGGAGCACACACACTGTCAAAAAGGCAGTCAATGCATTATGAGCCATGAGTCATGAAAGATAAGGGACCAGTTGTTATTTTTTTAAAGATTCTATTTATTCATTAGGCACAAGCAGGGGGAGAGGCAAGCGGAGAGGGAGAAGCAGACTCCCCACTGAGTAGGGGGCCCGATGTGGGACTCAATCCCAGGATCTTGGGATCATGACCTGAACTGAAGGTAGACATTTAACCATCTTGGTACCCCAAGGAATCAGTTTTTAAAGGACTCTAGGAGTCAGGTGGTCCAGTTCGAACCCAGCTCTATTGATCATCAGCTCTGTGCTGTCAGGCAGGCTACCCATGCTCCCTAAGCCTGGATTTTCTCATCTGTAAAATGGGAGTGATTGGGATGGGCAGATCAAATGAGATAATTCATGTACAGTATTTAGTACAATGTCTGGCACACAGTAGGTGCTCAATAAATATTACTATTCACCACCATACAATAAAACCAATGACTATTATTCTTCGTCTTCATTCCCATCATCAAACAGAGGGCCTGGAAGGCATGTGATGTGCATTTGACCAATGTGTCTTGATGCATTAACAAAGAGAAAGTAATGCAGGAAACAAGACAGACGCTGATATTTGTAATATATGAATCACTGCTAAAGACCTAGCTGAGCTCTAGCTAATGTCAAAAACAGGCAAATGTTATTAGCATATAAGGAATCGCGGTGTTGTGTGCCATTCTCTTGTGCAAGAACATTACTTTGTTAACTTGCAATCTCCTGGAGCTTAGGACAAGCTTGAGACCATCATTCTATATAAACAGTGAGGAAGGCCTCTCAACCCCAGTGTAGAAAAGCAAAACATGCAGTAGTTCCCCTTTATCCACGGTTCTGCTTTCCATGGTTTTAAGTTACCCGTGGTCAACCACGGTCTGGAAGCAGATGATCCTCCTTCTGACATACAGTCAGATATTAGTGTTACACCACAATGCCTACATTATGGTATAGTTACAATAAAGATATTTTGGGAGAGACCACATTCATATAACTTTGATTACAGTATATCGGGATAATTGCTCAACTTTATTATTAATTACTGTTGTTAATTTCCTACTGTGCCTGATTCATAAATTCAACTTAATTGTGTATATAAAGGAAAACACACTATACATAGGGTTTGATACTATCTGCAGTTTCAGCAATCACTGGGGGTCTTGGAACAAATCCCCCTTGGTTACAGAAAGACTACTGTACTCAATTCATACTTCCATGTGAAGATCAACCAAATCAGGGCACCTGGGTGGCTCAGTCGGTTAAGCGGATGCCTTCGGCTTAGGTCATAATCCCAAGGTCCTGGGATCAAGTCCCACATTGGCTCTCTATTCAGTGGGGAGCCTGCTTCCCCCTCTGCCTGCTGCTCCAACTGCTTCTGCTCTCGCTCACTCTCTCTGACAAATAAATAAAATCTTAACAACAAAAAACAAATCAAGCCAATTATGTTTCACTGCCAGGTGGTACTGAGAAAATAAATGAGAGAAAATTCAGTTTAAATAAACACATAATTACCAATGATAAAATTGTGTAAACATTGTTCCTGGTCATCAATCTGTAATACCAGTCTGTCCCGGTTTTCAAGAAGAGGCAACTAAAGTTCTCAAGAGAGAAGTTTCCACCTCTCCCGCTTCCTCAAAAGGGCTCTCTGACCTCGCTCACACTTTTCTCGGTCTCTTTCCTGCTTCCTTTTGCTCATTGCCATTCTTTTGCCTTCAGCTTCCTCGTGGGCTGTTGTACAGTGGGCCGTGCGAGGCCTCCATCTTGGATATCCCTTGGCCGTTCTCCTCCCCCTTTGCCAGTCATTGCACCTGGTACTCATGGGATGGCTCGTACATGAGGCTGGACGGCACGCCATTGGGCTCATTGTGATTTCATGCCTTTCATCTCAACCACGCAGCGGTAAGTTTGTTGAAGACCAGCTCCACGTCTTGAAGACTACTGTATATCAAGCATCTAGCACAGCACATAGAAAAAAGCAGGCTCCGCATCTGCCACTTGCTCTTTGCTGAACCTGGCCTTTGCTTCTGTTTGGCCACACTTTGCCCCTCTGTTAGGAAGTCCTTCTCAGGGTTCCTCTGTCCTTTCCTACTTTCCCGCACCTTCTCTGCTCCCCTCATTCTCTCCTACCTCCCTCTCTTCTTCACCCCGTCCTTTAAAAACTTCCCTCAGAGGAAAAGTTTCTTCATGCTGTCTATTTCTAGGTAACTTGACATGGCTCTTCTTTCCTCCTGCTATATTTACACCATATACCGTTCTAGCCAGCTCCCCAGCCGCCTTCGAAATGTCATAGGTTCTTATCACATGGGGGTGGTTCACTTGAATCCACTATATCCGTGGCCTTTGTAGCTGCAATGACTTCATATATTTTTTTCTTGCCTTTAGTCTGTTCTTTCTCTATTGCATCTTTCCACATGCCACCAGAATAACCTCTTTTATAGACTTTCGTGAGTTCAGTCTCCTGTTCAAGAACCTATAGATGTTTGCTTGTATTAGTCAACATGTTCAAATTCTACTAGGAGGCCTCAGAATGGCTCCACAAACAAGTCTCCCTAACAGAACCACTTATGAAAAAGAAGAGAAATAGAATTAATGCATTTTGGAAGAAGCAAAATTAAAGTTGCTGTGGTGTTTTTGGATGGGAAATGTGTCCAGGTCAAGGGTAGAGAGAATCAATTCAATGCAACCTTAAAACAAGGTAATGGAAAAATGAAAGTGAATGTTCATGGGGACAGACATCTCTCTCTAAAACAGTCTAAAAGGAAAGGAGGGATTTTAGTCCTAAGACTACAGTGGTCTTCGTCATGTAGGAAGCAAGGTCAGCAGCAGCCATAAGCTGAGCAGGGACGGAAAACTCTAGAAACACTTAGGCAGGGATATCTGCTCATCCATTCATGCCGTAGATGTACTGAGCAGCTACTTCTACATAAATTAACACTCCTTGGTGTTTCCCACTTTTCCCACAGGGCTTTTGCCTTTGATTACATAGCCCCAACCACCAGAGCACAGCTATATGGCCAGTCCGTTGTGATCTTGTTGCACTCATTGTCTGAGCCTATCGGGATCTTCTTGAATCCCGATTCCAGTCACTCAGTGTTCTCCCTTCCAACTCTGGGTCACCCCTCGAGAAGCTCATAAGTACGTGTTCTATATTTTCTATTACAAACATTTCTAAAGACGTGGAGCGGGGTAGGGCCACGACATGCAGGATACCACGTGAAGTCTCTCTCCCTATTGATGAGGATTCCTTTCCAACCTCCCTTTGGGTGAGGTTCTCTTGCCGAGTGATCCTGCCTCTCTTTACCTATTCCAAGAGGAGATCATGAAAGATCTCATCAGGTAGTTTGCTGAGATCCAAGTGCACCACGTTCACTCCATCTCGCTTGTCAAGCTGACAAGTAAATGAATGACACTGGTGAGTAGAAGAATATAGTCAGATTGACAAAACTTGCTTTTAACAACCATATGCCAAATGGTGATGATTTCTCTTTCCAAGGGCCTACAATCTCTTTAATGGACAGTTAAGAGACTCTTGCCTAGTACTGACAGCAAGTTCACGGCTCTGCATTTGGAATTTTTTCTCTCTTTCCATAGAGCAGAATTACATACGTCTGTTCCTAAGTTTCAGGTTTTTGTTTTTTTTAAAGATTTATTTATTTTAGAGAGAGAGAGAGAGAGAGAGAGCATGAGTAGGAAAAGCAGAGGAAGAGGGACAGAAACTCAAGCAGACTCCACACTGAGCGCAGAGCCTGATGCAGGGCTTGATCTTAGCACCCTGAGATCACAACCTCAGCTGAAACCAAGAGTCAGACACTCAACCAACTGAGCAACCCAGGTGCCCCTGTTTCTATGCATCTGACGTCAATTTTTCTTGGTCCTGCAGAGATCATCTCCCTCAGTCTGGAGAGAGAATTCGCAAATTTTCTCAGTATCCTTTTCTTTCTTTCTTTTCTTCTTCTTCTTCTTCTTTTTTTTTTTTTTTACAAAAATCCCACCAAAAAATAAACCAACTTATATACTTCCTACATGACTTTTGAGAAACCCTGGCAAGACTTTAGGATGTGTTATGACACAGGCTGTGGAGGAGACCAGAGTTGAAGTCTCTGGAGACTACAGCTGCTGAGATGGGTTTAGGTCACTGACTCGTGGGACAGGGAGGCATCTTGCATCCTAGACATGCGTGTGTTTTGGTAATTACATAAGTTCCCTCTCAACCAGAGATTCCTGAAAAATCAGCTTCTAAACAACTTTTCTTCTCTCAAACCACCCACATTGCTCATTCCCGCCATCAGCACCTTCAGAATGCAAGAGTGGACGATCTACTAGTCATTAAGATTGGACTTACCCACTTGCCCAAGCCTGGATAGTCATGTTCTGGATCAAAGAGGTGCTGGTGCAGCTGAAATTCTCGACTGAACTCTGCTGTGTCGGGGGTGTTCTCTAGACATCCATCATCTACTACAAACAACAAAAGGCTTTTGAGGAATGGCCAAGGCATCTATTGTTATTCTAAGAGTGAATTTATTAAAAACAACTAGACATCCAAAGGTCAGCATCTGTCCACATCAGTCACTCTGGAATTTGCTCATCCCAAACCCTCACTCCTCCTCCCACCTGTGGCAGAGACTGGTTGGCTACTCACCAAACCCACTTCCCTTTCCCCCTCGGCACAGCTAATTTCCCAGCCTTGCCTGGCAGGCAGGTGGAGTCATATGCCTGAGTTTGTGCCAGTGGAATGTGGATAGAAGTGATGTATTCAGCTTCCAGGCCTGGCCCATAAAATCCTCCTATGTGATCCCATCTCCTGCCCACCTCCCCCCAACCCCACCTGCTGCTCTGCTCGCTACATGCTGCTGGCCAGGGCAACTGGGACTGTCAGGTGTCAAGAGGAAAGATGGCACTTTGGGGTTGGCAAACCATCCATCCCAGTAACACCCTCACCCACCTCTAGTAGGATGTCACATGGGTGAGAAATAGCCTTCTGTTGTGTTACCGCTATCATCCTTATCTGTTAGAGAGCAAATAGTTCCTTAACGGGTGTATTTCCATTCCACATGACTCGCTGGTGTTTTCTCCTGGGTGAGCTCTTCAGAAACAATTTCAGCTTCTTGGAGAAAGCAACTTATGTAAGAATGATGCCATCACCAGACAGAATCGAGGTGTGTTATGGTGGTGATGGCGTAAGCTTTGAGTTAGACAGACCAGAGCTCAGGGCCCCTATCCTAGCTCATAAGGGACAGACGGTCTTAATTCCATGGGAAGATTAACTTTGTCTTTGACAACTAACAAAGTTGTCTTTGACAACTAACCTTGTCTCTCTAAACCCATGTAACCTTCTGCGAGAAGGGCAGAATCCAGGACTTGCCTTACTGGGTAGCTGTGAGGAAAGGAGATGGTCCCACACAGAACACCTCGCACACGAGAGGTTCCCTCTGCTTTAGTTCCCTTCCCACCATCTCTTTTTAAATGGGAATTGATACTCTGAACCGTTCTTCGGAATAGATCATGTCTTTCGATCAAACCCAAGAAAGGTTATCCCACTTGGCTGCTGCTGTGACCTCAGCCCTATCATTACAAGACACGCTGCTCTAAGATTAAGTCCTTTTTTTTCAGTATCAAATGTGCTTTTAGACAACAGCTTCAAAGGGTTGGGGGCAGAGGAGGGAGAGTGAATGTTGTGATGTCCCGGGGGTGGGGGGGGTGTTGAAAAGAGAAGAGTCCTTTTGCGAAGGGATAATGAGGCATCCAAGTGAATGCTGAAAGGAGTCAGACCAGCCGAAGAGTCTGGTCTCTTGGGATTGCTCTGAAGCCTTCCAGCAGCCTGAAGCCACCCAGTGTCTTCATAGCAAGAAGCTCTCATGGGAGTCATTAGGTTTGAACAAAACCCCTAACGTGGCTCCCCACTCCTCACGGGACTGCTTATCTAACTTCTTCATCTCCAGCAATTACCATGTAGGAAGGAGATAGCCAATCCTGAGAGTTCAGGCCGTCTGCAGACGGCAGCTTAACAACTTCTCATAATTGTTTCTCCAGGATTTCTAAGTGGCCCAGATTGAGATGTAGAGATATAGCCCTGCTCGGGGAACGGCGGTATTTTGGGACCTGTAAACGTGCCCTGAGATTCACATCTTATGTCTGAGGATGCACTCTCTGCGGTCAGCTGCTCTGTCCAGGGTGGCCAGACCGTGATTCAGAAGAGAGCAGGGAAGGGGAGGGGGAAGCCAAGATTGTATTCTTGGATTGCTTGCTCAACCCTGTAGTGTCATGATTCTCACCGATGCTATCTCAAGCAATCTCCTACAAATAATGTCGAAATTTAGCTAGCGATTTCCTTTCTAGAATGAAAATGATGGTTGAACAAGGGGCTTAAACAAGTTTGTGTGGTGGCCAGACAGCAAAGAAAAATGGCAGGTAATGTGCGACGAGAAACGGTCTGGGGGCTGTCACCTGACCCGGCTGCATCAGGATCCCTGGACTGCCCCATCTCAGCATCTGCGTGCATGATTACAGGGATCTGGACTTTCTCCTTTCCCAGGGCAGCCTGGAACCGCATCTATGTTTTCGAAGGCACTCTGTCTTCATTTTACCGATGAGGACACTGAAGCGTGGGAAGCAGGCTCGCATACTAGAGTTAGGACTAGACCTCAGATCTCTTGGCCCAGACTATCCTATCTCCTACAGCAGTGGTTCTCAGACTGCAGTATGTGCCGGAATTGCAGGGAAGGCGGCTTAGAACACAGGTTTCCAGGGTAGCCTACCCCAGGAGTCTCTGATTCAGCGGATCTGGGGGAAAGCCTGGAAATCTGCATTTCCACCAGTTTCCAGGTGATACTGATGCCGCCGGAAACCTGGGACCACACTTTAAGAACTACTATACTGTATTATATCTAATCAGTTTAACCAAATCCCCATGGGGACTGTTGCTCTTCAAACTCTGAACAAGTATTTCCTTCGACCCATCCCAAACCCCGCAAGCACGTAAAAGGTGGCTGCAGGGATTGTTTGTGTGCGGTGATTCAGGTTTTCCCGCAGGTGGCCCTGTATTCCCACCTTGGTTAGGATGCATCCAGCCACTCTGGCTGCCCCACAAGCTCTGTGCCCCAAAGAACGCAGATGCCTACCCCACATGAGAGGACGAGTATCCTTCAGGGAAACCCTCTTTCAGAGAAAGCCCGTGTTGTGTTTAAGAAAATCTGAGGGGCTAATACTGTCAGAGTTTTCAGAGCAGGACACTGTCATGGTGGTTGAGGACACAGTCCTGAATCAGGGAGACCTGGGTTTGAGTCTTGGCTCAGCTACTTGCTAAGTAGGTAAGCTTGGACAGGCTATGCTCTAAGCTTCAGTTTCCATATATGCAAAGTAAGGATAATAAGTGCCAGCTATTGTTATTGTAGGCTTGGGGGAAAAAAACTATTCTGGTGCTGAAAGTTAACACAAGCCCGACAGGAACAATGCATTATTCACTAGCGGTGAAATTAATTCTAATCAGGATGCCATTTAATGAGCCTTTACTTTGTGCGAGGTGTTCTGCTGAGTGCTTAATATGGATCATTTCATTTAATTCCCACAACAGCACCCATTTTGCCAATGAGGAAACTGGTGTGTGAATCAGTCGATTAGCTTGTTCAAGGTCACATATCTTGACTTGGGGTTTGAATTCAGGTAGTCTGGGTTTAGAGCCACTACTCTTAACCACCAAGGTTAACTGCTCGAAGGCCCATGTAAGCGCAGTCCACTCACCATTCATTCTCGCTGGCATCCTAGAGTAGGAAAGTGGGAGCGAGACACAAGCAGCAAAGAAAAGTTTCAAGCTTCTTCCTTAACCAACTTATCATCTTCCCGGACCCACTGTCTCTCATGCCACCCCCTGGACCCCGAAGAGATATTTCAGGATAGATGCTGCTTATGACATGGTTAAAATGTCAATTGTCAAAGGCAGTAAGGAAAACGGCGGACATGGATAATCCGTAAACTGGTAAGTACCAAGGACACTCAATGTGGGCAGCAGTTGTATTACAGAAAAGGCAGAAAGAAGAAAATCTCTCTCCATTTTTATTAAAAGGGTAGCAAGTGCAGAAAAAAAGCATCAATTCCTAAAGAGGGAGAGAGACTGAAGGTAAAACTTTGGCAAGGGAGTCTTACGTGTGTGTATCTAACCGCCAGAAAGCATTGAGGGTTCTAGAAAAATTTCCCTTTCCAATCTACCTACAAATACATGGGTCGGGGGGGAGGGGTCATTAGAATAGAAATACTATCTCTAAGAGTATTTGTAGTGGATGTTAGAATTTTTTATTTTTTATTATTTATTTATTTTTAAAAGATTTTATTTATTTATTTGACAGAGATCACAAGCAGGCAGAGAGGCAGGCAGAGAGAGAGAGGGAAGCAGGCTCCCCGCTGAGCAGAGAGCCGGATGCAGGACTCGATCCCAGGACCCTGAGATCATGACCTGAGCCGAAGGCCTAACCCACTGAGCCACCTAGGTGCCCTGGATGTTAGAAGTTTTAATTTCCTCCCAAAGATTCCACCTTCCTTGAGAACCCTAGGGCATGGCCATTACCTGTTTTTCCAATAGGACAGGGATTTGGAGGGTCTGGGTAGCCTTGATCTTCACTGAAGTCCTTAGGAATGTTGTCACCAGTCAACTCTGCCACAATGTTTGGGATGTTGCCAAAGGGACCCAAATGCTGAAGACCTTCATGAGCTCCACCTGCCAGGGAATCAGAGTCGTTCACTTGAGTGCAGTGAAATTCATTTCAAATAATATGTACTCAGGCAAAGCACTGTGATCTATACTGTGGAAAGAGAATAAGAAATTGAATAGTTTCTGCCCTTTAGGGTTTAAAACTTTAGTTATGAAGACAGACACATGCCCCACACGCACCATTTGCACACAAGGCACATTAGATACATGTCTGAGTAGAAATGTTAATACAGCATCTTGGGAGCATGGTGAAGGGAGAGTTTCATTTGGCTGATAGGATGGGGAGGGCTTCTTGGACCTGCTAGAACTCAAGAGGCACCCGGGCGGCAGAGTAGTGGAAGAGACAGGGAGGTAACTGTGGTCAGGCATGAGAATAGGCTAAAAAACAACACATTTTCACAAAAAAGAAAAGAAAAGAAAAGAAAAGAAAAGAAAGAAAGAAAGAAAGAAAGAAAGAAAGAAAAAAGAGGCGCGTGGGTGGCTCAGTCGGTTAAGCGTCTGTTTCAGCTCAGGTCATGGTCCCAGGGTCCTGGGATTGAGCTTGGCAGGGAACCTGCTTCTCTCTTCCCTCTGCCTGTCTCTCTTGGTCAGATAAATACATAAGATCTTTAAAAGGAAGGAAGGAAGAAAGGACATAAATCACTGTCTTCTTACAATTCTAGAACAACCACTTAAAACTCAGTATATTTACTTCAATCCTTTCTCCTCTGCATTTTTTAAAAAAAGATTTTATTTATTTATTTGATGGACAGAGAACACAAGTAGGCAGAGAGGCAGGCAGAGGGGCGGGGGGAAGCAGGCTCCACACCAATCAGAGAGACTGATGTGGGGCTCGATCCCAGGACCCTGGGATCGTGATCCGAGCAGAAGGCAGAGGCTTAACGACTAAGCCACCCAGGCGCCCCTATGGTCCTATTTTTAATGTCTTTGATTTTAAAGTCTTTTTATACTAAAGTGTTTATTCACTTTTATTTAATATTAAAGTACCAGCATCTCCCCATATGGCTGCACGGTCTCTTCTCACATAGTCATAAATGGCTGTGTTGTTTTTCTAGCCAGTGGCTCTACCACAACACATTAATCATTCCCCTATTGTGGGACATTTAGCGTTTCCTCATTTACTCTTCAGACTTTAATTTTTTCCATGTTTTGGATTAATATTTCTCAGGATAGATTCCCTGAAGTCAAATTACTGGGTCAAAGACCATAAATATTTTTATGGGTCTTTATATTATATTGCCAAGCTGTTTTCCAACCTGGGAAAGGAGGTACCATTTTATAAAATAAGGTCACCAAAATATGAGAACACCATTTTTATAACAGGTCTACCAGCAGTTTTTTTTTTTTTTTTTTAAATGAGGCATTATTTTTATTTGACAGAGAGAGACACAGCAAAAGAGGGAACACGAGCAGGGGGAGTGGGAGAGGGAGAAGATGGCTTCCCACCAGGCAGGGAGCCCAATGTGGGGCTCGATCCCAGGACCCCGGGATCATGAGCCGAAGACAGGCGCTTAATGTCACCCAGCACTGGGTTTTATAAAAATCATTTTTATGTTTTCCTTGCTAATTTAAAAGGTGTTTAGAAAAATTACTGTCTTATTTTTAATGTCTAGAAAAATTATGGTCTTTTTTTTTTAAAGATTGTATTTATTTATTTGACAGAGAGAGACACAGCAAGAGAGGGAACACAGCAGGAGGAGTGGGAGAAGGAGAAGCAGGCTTCCTGCCAAGTAGGAAGCCCAATGTGGGGCTCAATCTCAGGACCCCAGGATCATGACCTGAGCCAAAGGCAGACACTTAACGACTGAGCCACCCAGGTGCCCCTGTGGTCTTATTTTTAATGTCTTTGATTTTAAAGTCAGCTCAAATATATTTCCATGTGTTTATTAGCTTTAATTTCTTTCTTTCTTTCTTTCTTTTTTTTTTTTTTTAAGATTTTATTTATTTATTTGAAAGAGAGAGAGAGAGAGAGAAAGCACAGAGAGAGAGAGCGACTGGGAGAAGCAGGCAAAGTAGACAAGTATGAATTAGCATAGTAATAAATGGCAACCAAACTTTCCGGGCAGGAGAGCAATGTAATAATTGCATGTTACACAGAATGTTAATTTCGCAACAATTTAAAGCCCTTGTTCCCACTTAAGGATGCATATCAGAGGGGCGCCTGGGTGGCTCAGTGGGTTAAGCCTCTGCCTTCATCTCAGGTCATGATCTCAGGGTCCTGGGATCAAGCCCTGCGTCAGGCTCTCTGCTCAGACTGCTCAATTCCTCTCTCTCTGCCTGCCTCTCTGCCTACTTTGATCTCTCTGTCAAACAAATGAGCAAAACCTTAAAAAGAAAAAGGAGGCATATCAGAAAATTCCAATGCCCCCCAGTCCAGAGTCACTGTATCCACGTGTCCTTCTAAAGATTGCTGTAGGAAGACAGACTGGAAGAAACTGAAGAAGTTCTGCTAGAAGGCTGCTGCCGAAACCCAGGGGTGAAGCAAGGAGGAATGGGGCTGGGGTGGTCCTGACATGAGTAGAAAGAAGAGAGATTTCAAACAGTGCACAAGGGGAAGATGCGTCAAAGCCCCTGAGGTCTCTAAAGCATAGAGGCCCCCTGAGTAGGGAAAACAATGCCTTTGGTAAAGACAGAATCTTTCACTGCAGCTTTATGATTATTTCAGGCAATTAATTAATTCTATCCTGTGATGATGCTTTATTTATCTGTTTCGCTCACAGCCCTGCCTCTCCACAAATGTCTCTAGAATCAAGAGAAAATATTCAATTCTGGCCAAATAGGTTTTAGGCTCAGTTTTGCTTATAGAAACTTTGCTTTCTTTAATGCAGTTGGTACCGTGCAGCTGTTTATGCTCAAGCTCTAGGCCACGGGTGGGTTTTCTTCGAACTGTTATGGCCATAAAGTGTCCGTCAGTGGTAGTGTTCAGAGGCAATGGAAGCGGGGAGCGGGAAAGGAGGGAGGAAGACCGAGGTTTGTGCGGTCCAGGCCAGAGCTCTTGGCTCTGTACTGAAACCCTCCATAACAATCTGTTGAGGCACCTTCCCACATCTTGGGGGATTTCTCTAAGAGCGTTCAGCTCTTTTTTGCATTCCCACCCCCTACCTGTGCTTGGATTCCCCGTCCTCTGCATGTCCTTTTAAAATCGGTGAATCTGTTATTTCAGTTGGCCATCTGCTCAACCTCAGTTCTCGCTTTGCCACCCATGGGCTCAGGCAGTCTCAACATGGCGGCTCCCAGCAAGAGTCCTAAGGGCCACCAGCTGGGTCTGTACCTCCAATACTCATTCACCCGGAAAGGGCACTAGCTTTTCTGGTTAACTTAAAACTCTCTTAGTGATTTTGAAGATCAGTTGGCAGTATCTAATAAATGAAAATTACCTATTGACCCAAAAATTTTTGCTTGGCTTCAGTCATGGGGATTTTGTGGTATCAGCTGAGTTGTTTAGTTGTTTAGTTATATAGTGAGTAAATCTCTGGAATGCTGCCTGGTCTTGATGTCATTTGACTCTCTTATATGTAGTGCACTTAAAAAAAAAAAAGAATGAATTGAGTATTATAATTTAATGTAATTAAATTATAATGATATTTCACATATCTCTTTCCTGGAGAATGTGGTTTTCCATATGTACGCACATCCCTGAAGCATCCCCTTTAACATCAAGATTCATTTATTTAACCATTTCAAAGGAAAATTTTCACGATGAATTTCAGGTAAAGACTTGAACAGCAGATTGGGAATACTACGGTCCCCCTCTTGATAATTTGGGACTATTACTGGTGGTATCAAGGACTATGTAGTGTTCCAGCAGTGCGTTCTCACTGTGGGGAAGGGCACACGGTGACATCACCCTATGACACAGTCCCAGCTACGATGGCTTTTATCGTTCTTCGTCTTCTCCCTCCTTGTCAGTTGTTAATCCGAGTCATCCCAGGTCCTTTTCATAATGAAGTACTTACATACATACATAAAGAGTGGGCCTCAGCCTTGCACTCCAATTTGCTTTACTGCACACACAAATCCCATGAAGATCCTGTCAAAATGCAAGTTCCGATTAATAGGTGAGGGGTGGGGTCTAAGACTCTGCCCTTTTAACAAGCTCATAGGGAATGGTGATGCCGCCAGTCCACACACCACACCTTCAGCAGCAAGGGGCTAATAAATGACAGAGCCAAACTTACTCAAATTAGGTATAAAAAAAGGTTAAATTGGGACGCCTGGGTGGCTCAGTTGGTTAAGCAGCTGCTCAGGTCATGATCCCAGTGTCCTGGGATCGAGTCCCACGTCGGGCTCCTTGCTCCACAGGGAGCCTGCTTCTTCCTCTGACTCTGCCTTCCACTCTGTTTGCCTGTGCTCGCTCTCGCTTGCTCTCTCTCTGACAAATAAATAAATAAAATCTTTAAAAAAAAAAAAAGGTTAAATTATCTCTGAGAGATGCCTTGGGGTTATGATCTTGGTTCATGGAGAAACTTGGTTCACGGACCCTGTGACGTCCAGGGTAGCTGTTGAGGGGCTTTCTAAAATTCACTTGCGGTTTCAGATAAAGGAGCTGTGGCTACCACTGACATCTTTTCATTTAAGGTTTTACTCTAATTATAGAGGCACGGGCTCACATTTCACAAGGAAAGGATCCCACTGCACCCTTTTCCATTCAAACAAACCCTGTGAGAATCTGAAGTAAAGGCTTCCATCTTGAAGGTAAGTTCTCACATACAGGTGATGTCGTTCACAGAGCCTGAAGACCTCACCCCATCTAATACAAGAGTCCCTTCTGGCTGGGATGGGTCAAAGTCAAGCTTGGCCAGAAATGAAGAAGATAAATGGGGTCTGGCACCATTGTCACCTTTTGTACTACGACTGTTTCAATAGTTTCAAAGTGCTTTTATATCCTCATTAAAAATGTTTCGTGAGGTCAGTAAGACAAGCATGACTACTCCTAAGTGAGAAAGGGAGTCCTCGGAGGTTCTTACTTGCCTGAAATCACTCAGCAAGTTAGTGCTATCTGGAGACTGGGACCCCGGCCCTGTTTTCATTCCACAGTGGCACCAGGGGAACCCCCAAAACGCTCTACCCAGCCCATCCGTTCCCTTTGTGGCAGGGCGGGGGGGTCATCTTCCCAAGATCAGCTCTAACTCCAGAGCTATCATTGGTAGAATGACCTGTCAGAATAATGGGGGCCTCTCTTATTTTCCAGCTCCCTCTGAGGCCTCAAGCTGTCTATGATCAGGAGGATCAGCTTCCCCCCACCACAGCCGGGCCTCAGCAGGAACGACTCTGGAGTGGAGAGCGGCCATGGTCCCTGCCACTGTGGCTCTGTGGCATCTGCGTGCCAGTCTCATGCCAGAGAGTTAGAGCGTCCAGACCCAGCCCTGGCCCTGTAGACTCTGCCTCACGATTGGGTAACACCCTGATGAGCTCGCAGCCAGCAGTCTCCCCCAGACCCCCACAGCCTGCAGCGCCCCGCCGGGGCTGCCCATGGGGCCACACGACTGGGCAGTCAGCAATAAGGGAGAATTGTGACCGGGAAGCCTGGTGCCAAGGAGCCAGTCAGCCACCTCGTAAAAAGGCAGCTCCGTGAGCAGAGTCTGGCAGGGAGTGGGCACACTCTCCTGAATACCAGCCATTCAGCTGAAGGGAGAGGAGCCAGCAGTTTTCACTTAGGTCACCACAAACAGCCCACGCTAAAAATACCCTGCAGTCTGGGCCTTCGCTTCTCCTGCACGTCCCCGTGCATCGTTTATAAAGGCCCCCCCCCCCGGCTTCTCCTGTGTTCTTGGCCTGGGACCCCGAGACATCAGGGAGGTGATTAGGAAGGACGCTGCCCTGCTCTGTTTTGCCCCTCACACTCTTGAGCCCCAGTGGAGCCAGAGGAAGGCAAGTAAACTGGAACAGAGGAGGCAGGGCCCCGGGCCTCAGAGGCCTCTGAGCAGGCACAGAAGGGGACCAGCAGGACAGGGACAGTGCGCAGTTCCAGTGTGACCACGAGGGGACGAAGAGGAGCCTGCATCCCAGGAAATCCTGAAGGACAGAGGAAGCTCTGGCGGCCCCACAATTTTGTCTCCCTCCCCAACCCGCCACCGGAGGTACACGTATACGCTGTTACACGAAGTACTACCGTTACCCCAAGATGGATGAATCTGTCCCTCCTGCACAAGCTGCACCTCGATTTCTCCTTAGCACAGCACTCGGGGAGTCTGGCTACACGCGACTGTCCGCACAGGAGCAAAGAAGACAGAGGCACAGAGAAAAAGACACACAATTTAGCCCTTATTAAGGGGGTTGGAGGGAACACCTGAAAAAAATGGACAATGTAAGGGTGGGATCTTTTTTTTTTTTTTAAGATTTTATTTATTTATTTGACAGACACAGATCACAAATAGGCAGAGAGGCAGGCAGAGAGAGAGAGAGAGGAGAAAGCAGGCTCCCTGCCGAGCAGAGAGCCCGATGCGGGGCTCGATCCCAGGACCCTGAGATCATGACCTGAGCCGAAGGCAGCGGCTTTAACCCACTGAGCCACCCAGGTGCCCCGTAAGGGTGGGATCTTAAAATGTTCAATGTTCGATATTCATGTTTCTGCCTCCTTCAGGTCAAATAATTTAAATGAGCTAAAAAGAAGAAAAAAAATAGTCATTTTTTTACATGTCCATCCTCAAAATTGACTATATAGGAGGCATTTTTGCTTAGATTCCTGGTAAGAAATAAGAGTCCCCAAATCCAAACATATTATTAAAAAGCAATGAAATTTAAAAATTTTCATTCACTGAGGAAATTTCATTTACTGAGGAAAATTAAAAATTTTCATTTACTGAGAACCCAAAGAAAAGAGTGCATCTTTTATACAGGGAACCTTTTATGGCTTCCTGTCGTTAAGATCCTGGGTTCAAGTCCACTTTCTGCCACACTTCTGAAAACATCCCAATCTCTCTGAATGTCAATTTCCTTTTTCTTTCTTTCTTTCTTTTTTTTTTTTTTTTAAGGATGTTATCTATTTTTTTGACAGACAGAGATCACAAATAGGCAGAGAGGCAGGCAGAGAGAGAGGGGAAAGCAGGCTCCCTGCTGAGCAGAGGATCATGACCTGAGCCAAAGGCAGAGACTTTAACCCACTGAGCCACCCAGGTGCCCCTATGTCCTTTTTCTGAATTTGGGGAATAGTATGCTCACAGGGGGAGGCAGCAGTGCGGGAGAGAGCAAATAAGAGATTATATGCAAAATAGTTCGCAGTCTGGTAGCATGTAGTATGCACACTAAGTAAATATTTGCTCCTTTTATTATCCAAATCAGTTAATTGTGTATATACACAATTAACAGAGCCCCAATTAACAATCCTATGTATTCTTCACTCTGATGATCACAGCCCTGTATTTGGGGCAGTGAGTAACAGGGGCTCGAAACTCTGGAACTTTTTCTTAACAGCAGTGCCTCCTTACACCACTTAACACTAAATAAGTTAATATTTGGACTCAACCTACTCGGTTTTTTCAGGGCAGGCATCCGCCATTCTTGCCCAGGTGACATAATCTGAAGGATCTGTCATCTAGTCGAGGGGGCAAAACACATAAACACATATCCAGTGGAAATGCTGGTTTGTGGAGGGAGACCACCAGCACAATGTGGACGGAGAACTACGTGTCCCAGAAGGAGAGGGTGAATGTAGAATCATTTACCATTAGAGATGGGTGTTAGGGCCTCAACTCTCCTCCGTGGTAACGGAGCTTGGCCGAAGCTGTTTAGAATGGTGAGGACTTATGTTGCAATAGCCACATTCCCTAAACCCATGACAAGTGACCCCAAAGCACACAGCATTTGGTAATTGAGAAAAACAAAGAAATGATTCTATCTCTGCTGAACTGGCTTATTCATTGATTTGCCCCAGGGCAAGGGGGCTGGTCCAGGCAGTTTGCAAGAGCCATCGGAAAGCTCTGAGTGCCAGCCTGGTCCCTCACAGGGACGTCCCCACGCAGCCCGCATCCTCCGCGAGCCCCGTCGTTGGCACGACCCTAAAGGTGCAGGAGAGATCTGGACTGAGTTGAATCTGCTGGCAGATAAGCAAAATATAATGCATTGTTCGGATATTCTGTCTTGAAAGGCATTTGTTTTCGTTCCTTTTCTTTCTTCTTCTGCTTCACCCGCCACCCCCACATCCCCAATACGAGGATCTAAAAAACTCAGGCTCCTTTGGGACCAAAGGCAACATTATCATCATCTACTCGGAGGCACGCAAACAGTGCAGGCAGAAACTCTGAGGCGGACCGCTGCGTCTGTGGTTTTCACATCTACATATGGTCCCAATTTAGGATCACAAGCAGAGTTGTTTATTTTAGAAAAGCTTTTTAGTTCACTTTTAAGGTATTTTGCTTAGGCATTGCTTGCTTTTCAAAAGAAGAAAATGTGTATTTTTTTCCAAAGTGGTGTTTGTTTTGGCTGTTTGCTCATTTGCAAAAGTTCAAATTTTATTCTGCGAATTTAACTAATTCTCCTGCAGCCACCACAAGCCCCACCCCTCCCGATGCAGTCGCACAAAACCCCAAATTAGAACAAAATACATTAATTTGAAAATGAGGCACTTGGAGGATAGCTGCGAATTTTGCAGGTTTTTTTTAAAAAGCCACTTTAATAGGTAATTTGCAGCAGCACTTTTAATCCCTTCATGTAACTTTATTTGTTGCCTAAAGTGAGGTCTCTATATCTGACAATTTGTATGGAGGCCAAGTATGTTTTTTGTACTGAGGTTAAGGCCCATTGGGGGTCCTTTAAAACCTTTATTCTATGATTCTTGCTCCAATTACATGCCTTAACTGGGAGTCAGAGTAGAGCTTGAGTTCAGGTATCACTTATTGGTGAAAAAAATAATGTGATACTTAAACAAAACTGTGGTAGGATGAAGACATGGAGAAAACCATTTAAAAAACCATGTAAGAGGGGCGCCTGGGTGGCTCAGTGGGTTAAGCCGCTGCCTTCGGCTCAGGTCATGATCTCAGCGTCCTGGGATCGAGTCCCGCATCGGGCTCTCTGCTCAGCAGGGAGCCTGCTTCCCTTCCTCTCTCTCTACCTGCCTCTCCATCTACTTGTGATTTCTCTCTGTCAAATAAATAAATAAAATCTTTAAAAAAAAAAAAATAAAATAAAAAAATAAAAAACCATGTAAGAAAAGATTAAAAAAAAAACCATAAAAAAGTGAAGATATACACCTGGGCCCTCAGAACCTGGCCCTGTCTAGAGTCATACTGTCTCCAGCTATTGAAATCTCCCAAGTTCATCTTCGTTTCTGACACTCCACTTACTGATGATGTCCTTTGCGCAGAACAAGAGCCCCACGTCTCTGTTCTAGAAGATGAGCCGAGTCCCATGTGCCATTCCTTTGGGTAAGGCTCTCCACTGATACGGCAGTGACTACTAACTAACGTGGTCCTCTGCTCCTGTGTAATATATCTGCATCTTGGACAATTTCTGGGGTAACCACTGTAACTTAAATCACTGTAATCCCTCACAGGAGTCCTCCTAGGTCCCCTGGTGTAGCAGCTCGAGAGACAAGCAGGACAGCACAGGTTTTTGGGTAAAGAGAAAGGGCAGTGTAGGGTCGGTCCCTGGAGGCAGGCAAAAATCAATGCAGGTAGAACATCAGCGGCCAGACCAGAGCCAAGTAAACGGCCAGAAGGTTTATAATCAGCGATGAGGTACACAAGGAGCTAGCTTCTACACAGGGAAAGGATGAGGGAGGTCTGCAGGAGCCTGGGAGAGCTGATAGATGACATCAACGCCAAGCCACGTGATAGCGGGAGTCATCCCAGCCCCAGACTCACAGCTCTTCGATGGTTTCATCGGGGGGCTGGACTTTCCCAGCCAGCTCAGGTTTTACGGGGAAGTAAGACCCTGGGAACCCACGGCAGAGAAGGTGTGAGTAGGGCGTAGCAGAGACTGAGCCAGGCCCTTGCTACATGGGACAGAGGTGGGAGGGGGTGGAGCTCCGCAGTGCTGGGCCAGCCCAGAGCCCCCTTCCATGAGCTGCTTGTTGTCAAGAATCTCCTTTCCGAGGTTCTGGCCCGGGGTGGGCACTCAGGGATAGCTCAGGGATGCAATGATTTCATACAGCAGTTCCATCTGCTCCTTTGTAGATTAAGACGAGGGGACTTGAGTTGAGTCAGGGAAGGCCTTCTGGACCACAGTGAAGAAGGTCTCCCTGCATTCATGATTGATCCCTCACCTCCCTTTCTCCATCCAAAGTTGCTGTAAATAAGTAAGTATCTTTTATAAACAGCTAGTGTAAACATTTGTTTTGGACAATGATCTCCTTATAGGGCATTCTTTTCTGCTTCCAATTTTCTAGTAGTTATTACCTTCCCCCTCCTCCTCCTCCTTTTTTTTTTAAAAAAATTCCAGCCCCAGGAAGGGAGCGCAGGTGGTGTGCGTGTGTTGGGGGTGGGGGGCCGGGGTGGGGTGTTCACGCCGATGAAATCTTCTACGCAGCTCTGGTACCGTTTTTCTGGCCTGTCGTTTTCCCACTGCACACAAATATCCCCAGCTTCTTCCTTTTGTCTCCCATGTCATCTCTGCCGGGTATTAGTCATTAAGAATAAAACAACATCAGGGCGCCTGGGTGGCTCAGTGGGTTAAGCCGCTGCCTTCGGCTCAGGTCATGGTCCCAGGGTCCTGGGATCAAGCCCCGCATCGGGCTCCCTGCTCAGCAGGGAGCCTGCTTCCTCCTCTCTCTCTATCTGCCTGTGTCTCTGCCTACTTGTAATCTGTTTGTCAAACAAATAAATAAAATTTAAAAAATAAATAAATAAAACAACATCTAAAACAATGAAAACCTGCTGAACTTCTCACCGAGCGTCCGCTAAGTGCCAGGCACCATACCTGGGCCAAGTGCCCAACACCATGTTGGAGGAGACACAAAGGTGATCGGTCACAAGGCTTTGTGGCAAGTGGCAGGCAACTCCTCTCGGTGGAGCCTAGAAGAGGGGCATCCAGGAGCACACACTCGGATAGGCGGAGCACTCCATGTGGGAGACACTGGAATGCTAACTCACGGGTTTCTTTTGAACCTTAAAAATGGCTTTCTTTCTTACCCACAGATGGTCATGGGGGTAAAGAAAGCACAATTCAAATTCACAAATAAACCCAGGCTTCGTGTTTTAACATATACATTTGTAAGGCATTTTTAAAAAAATACCTTTAAAAAATAATTCAAAAAAATTTTAAATGGCTTCAAGCTCTCCACCTACACCCTCAACTAAAATTTTAACTAGAACTACTGGCGAGAAACACTGCTGGCCTGGGGAAAATTCGGTCCCTTGTTACTTGGAATAGTACACAGGAGCCCTGTCAGGTGAAAACAGAACATGAGCCACACCGGTGAGCTGGAATGGCCTAGTACCCTCATCTCAAACAGTAAAAAGAAACAAGAGAAATTAAATTTGTAACTTATTTTACTTACTCCAACATACCCAAATTATTATCATTTCAACATGTAATCAGTATTTTGAAAAAATGAGTGATGAGATATTTTGCATTTTTATTGAACGATGTCCAAAATCGTTTGTGTAGATTGTACTTAGGGCACGTGACCATTCAAATGGGTTGCATCTCGCAGGTCTAGTAGCCCCGTGTGGCTGGTGTCCATGTTGGACAGCTCAGGTACACAGAAGGGGCCTGGTGGGAAAAGTTGAGGCTCTGCGACCCACGTGCCTCCCTGGCCTTAGCTGTATGACCTCATCTCTAACCTGAGGATACAAGGAACACCAATCTTAAGGGGACGCCAGGAGCAGAAAATAAAATAAAATAGTCCTTGTGCGTGGAATCTGGCAAATAAGAAGTGGCTGTCCTTTTACAATGCACGATTCAACACTTGTGTGATCCCGGGCAAAGGGTCTTACCCATTGGGATATTTGTTTTCCTTCTCTGTAAAACACGGGCGATAATAATACTTCATTGAGAAGATTAACTGGTACAAACATAGCACTTAATCAATGTTCACTTCTTTCCCCTTGGATTCAGATGTCAATAAACAGAGAAACAGCCAAAGGGCCAGCGGCGTGAGGACAGAGGTAAATGGGCCCAGATAATGGGCAAAGCCCAGAGTCACGAGTTAACCACGTTGCAGCCAGCATCCAGATGGCTCCAGCCCACCTCGGGCAGTGTGAGTGTACCCACTCGATGTGTTTCTTTGGGAGTCCCTTTATGGGAAGCTGTGGAACTGCAAGCAGGTTCACCGGTCCATAGGCCAGTGGAGGCTGAATCTGCCTCTTCTGCGATCTCTCCCTGCATACACCTAATGCCATAGACAGCCATTCTGTTTTAAAATCTCAGCCACGACTCGACTCCCTTGATGTCAAGAAAACGAAGATGAAAAATAAACTACGTGTTCACTGCAGAATTCAAAATCCCTAATGGTAATGGCCTTGACTGCTTTTCCACTCTGAAGTTTGCTTTTGCATATTTAGCGGCTCAAACAAGATTTTGAGAAGGAACACTTAACAATTTTAATTAAAACCATACCCTAATTATCCTTCTGCTCTTCTGCATATTTGTTTATTTTTTCTTAGGATGGATTTGTTAAGAGTTTTGGAATCACTGGGGAAGAGCTTTTGAGGATGTTTGAAATCTGTGATTCCAAGCAGGGAGGGACCCGGGGGTGACAGGATTGGTTGTGACATCAGCAGTGACAGGCCACTCCTCAACTAGACTGGGAACCCTCTATGCTGCTCTTGAAGAAGATGCCGTAAACCCTCCCAAGGCCTTTAGTGCCCCTTTGTACTTTAATATTCCAGAAGGCTTTTTCCAAATGCCCGTAAGATGGTCATGAAAAATAAAACAAGTTTTGGGTGATCCTGAGGGCCTCAACCATTGCTCCCTCCAACGGAAAGGGGACACAAACAATCCTTGGTTTTTCCCAAAAGGGAACTTATGACCTCGTAGCTCTCTGTTCATCCACAAGAATTCAATACACATGAAATGTGACAGTAAAAATGAAATAAAGCAAACACAACAAAAACACCTTCCACTAAACTCGTCCCACTCCTGACCCTGGATTTATTTCTAGCACTATGTTCTATCTCTCAGAAAGTCGCAGAAACCAGATGTGTGTGTGTGTGTGTGTGTTTGTGTGTGTGTGTGTATATATATATATATATATTTTTTTTTTAATATAGAAACTAATGCAAATGTGATCAGTTAAATTAGCAGAACTGTGTAAAGATGTCTTACCAAAATGGAAATAAAATAAATGTCTCGAGAATATCCATAGAGATTATTTGGGATACTAATGCTATTCTAGTTATTTCAACAGCATTAGGTACATTTTGCGGGAAAGTGGCCCTGATGAGTAAATGGACTTGTAATTCCTTTCAAGGTGGTGATTTGTTATTTAAGGGACTTGGGTGGAGGAGGTGCCCAGCCAAAGGAATGTCATTTTAAACCTGGACAAGTTTTCCATCCATAAACCCCTTAGGGTTTGAGGTCCGTGCCTCATTCAATAGAGGGAGAGGAATGTCCCAGGAGGAAAACTCTCTGAGACCAAAACGGGGACAGAAACAGAGGCTGGGCTCCCTGCAGTGCCCGGGGGCCAGACCACAGCGCCACAGCTGGTGAGGAGGACTGTTACCAGTGTTCACTGTGTGCTCGAGATAAGGTTCAGCCAAACTCCAGCTTCCATCCCCTCTGTGTCCTTCAGCACACTTCACGTAAAACAGACCCTCAATGCGTGTTTGTTTACAGGATGGCCTCCATTCCATGCAACTGGAGGCAGCTAACTGGTTCTCAGCAGGACACACGTTATTTACACACATAAAAGAACCCGGTAGAACACGTATGACTGGGGATCCTGCTAGGACTGCTCCTAGAGGTGGATTTACAGTGAGAAAAAAGATGTGCAAAGATTCCTTTGCACAGATGGCGTCCAAAGCCTTGGACCTAATTTTGCATTTGTAACTTGGCATTTTTTGTCTTTTTTTTTTTTTTTTTTGGCATTTTTTGTCTTAAAGAGGGTTTCTCGATTGCATAAGCTTCACGCCTCACAGAACTTGGATCTGCTCTGGGCTGTTCTGAAAAGCCATCCATGAATGCCATCTTGGATTTTTCATCTGTCATCCTTGCCACTCCCACTCATCCAAAGCAAATATAAATCAATTAGCTCTGTAACACTGGACAAATTAGGCCTGGGTTTCCTCACTTCTGAAAACAAAAGGCAGTTGGGTAGGATTCTCCAGATCCCAGAAAAGAGAGAGGCTGAGAAGTAAGGCATAGTGAGCAAAGAGACAGAGGCCGAGGATCTGACCCTAGCCCTAGTCCCGACTGAATTAACAGCTGGTATACGACCCACAGCGAGGAACCTCCCCTCTCAAGGCCACCATCTTCTCTACATGAAACGAGCAGGTAGACAAGATGCTCTCTAAAGCCCCATGCTGACCTGGGGTTTGGTACCCCACTTCATGCCCTGTGCCACATCTCCCGCTCCTCTCTCACCGGATGTCGCCACGGCCCTTGGGGGCATGCAGTACAATGTTCTTATTCAGTGTTCTTTCTGCTATACCACATTGCACATATTTGCCAGCTGAACAGTAAATAAGGCTGATGTCATTGGCTTTGCTGGCCTTCAACTATGCACTGTTGTCATGCTGAGTCAAAGATGACACTGACATGAGCCAGCGTTGTAGCATGCGACGTGGCAGACGATGAGGGTACAGCTGCTTTCCCAGGAGAGGCATTGGATTTAAAGTTGCAGCTGCTAGTGAGAGCCAGTCTGCAGGGAAGGGCCATGTCATTTCCACGTCTCTGCTCAAACCCAAGGTTCCTTTTCTCCCGGGCTTGACCACCGGTTGCTCACTGCTGACAGCTACGCTATCCGTAGAAGCTCCTGGAGCACCCCTCCCCCAAATCCTAAGCAGCCCAACTTCCCAGAACCATCAAATTTGAATTTCTAGAGATATTGGGGGCCAGGATGTTTTACTTCTAAAAGCTTCCCAGGTCAGAAAACTGTTGTTCTAGGTATTTCTCTCTGTCCGAACGGAACTGGCAATGCTATAGCACTTGAAATCATCAGTTTATCTCACTACCCTGGTGCCTCGTGCCACAAAGTTAACCGGGGTAGCATTGGCTGGGGCAAGCAGTAAAAGTAGCTACAGAAAACAGCCCTATCATGGAAGACCCCCTCTTGCATGTATTATACTGCATATAAATTTGTACATGTATATGAAATGCCCCAAGTAGGCAAATTCTTGGAGATGGAAAGAGGCTTAGTGGTTGCCAGGGTCTGGGGGAAGGGGACCAAGGCATGGGGTAGGGAGGGGTGCAGAGATTGGGGGAATGATGGCTACAGGAATGGAATTCCTTTTCGGAGTGATAAAAACCACACAAACACACATGCACGCACACACACACACACACACACACACACACAGGTGCAGCACGCCAACCGGTGATCACCGGCAGGTTAGTTACAAACACCTAACTGGCAAATGTCCTATGTGTGCAACTGGCCCCTTCTGACCACCTCCCTCACCTAAAGACTACTTAGCAACACGCTTCCCCAGCCAGCTCTTCCGCACCAGAGAAACCGAATCGTCCTGGGCCAATGGCACCACCTGGTGGCCACCATGGGAATTCCCCAAGCAAGTATTTCCGCACGCCTTCATTCACTGTCTGCGAACCTCTATGCAAGCCATTCTCCCCTTTTTGTCTTCCTCCAAGCTCAGGGCTGTTAATTCTGGCTAGGTCATGTACAATTTATACACAAGCATTCCCTTCCATCTCTTCTTCCAACTCCTGCCCTGTGTCTCCCTGTCTCGCTACTTGGAAAGCTTAAGGAGCCTCAGCAGTAAGTCTGAGCTATGAAGAAAGCAGCAGATCTTGAAGTGGTAAGACACACTTGATTTACTAAACCAACAATGCCTCTCATCAACAAATATTTTTGGAGCATAATAAAAGTAAATAGCTATATAATAGATGGGAAGATGGTCAGGCTTTTTTTTTTTTTTTTAAAGACTTATTTATTCATTTATCTTAGAGCACACACAAGCAGGAGGGGCAGAGGCGGAGAGAACCTCCAGCAGAAACCACGCTGAGCACGGAACCCAGTGCAGGGCTCAATCCCATGACCCTCTGACCACGACCTGAGTTGAAACCAAGACTGGGGGCTCAACCGACTATGCCACTCAGGTCCCCCAAGATGGTCAGTGTTTTTGGTCATCCAATGAATGCAAATTTAGACAATGAGTGCTATTTTGCCTGCCAAATGAACAGATTAAAAAAAGGTAATACTCCCAGTGAGGAAGCAAGTTAAGACTCCCATGAACAGATAGGAGAAGGTAGCCAGGCTAGTCCAGCATTTACAGAAAAAAATGTAACAATATGGAGGAAATGGGGCCTAAAAACAGGCATGGAGCTTGACCCAATTTCTCTTTTTATAGAAATATATATATACCCTAGAGAAATGATCAGGAGTCCACACAAAGACGTTTGTGCTGATACGTTCACTGAAGCAATATTTATGATGCAAACAAACTGGAGAAACTCTAAATGTCCAACATTTGGGTAATGCTTAACTGAACTGTGACATAAACATAAAAAAAGATATAATGCAGTTACTAAAAATAATTAATGATTATTTAATGAAATATAAAAAGTTCTTTATATAATATTCAGTATAAAATTCACATAAAAATATGAATATGTTTATAAACATTCAGATACAAAGGTATGATTTGGGCGATACCTGGGTGGCTGAATTGGTTAAGCTTTGACTCTTAGCTTCAGCTCAGGTCATGATTTTGGGCTTGTGAGATGGAGCCCCACATCGGGCTATGTGCTCAGCGCAGAGTCTGCTTAAGATTCTCTCTCTCCCTCTTCCCCTCCCCCTGCTCTCTCTTTCTCTCTCAAGTAAATAAATCCTTTTTTTAAAAAAAAAGTATGATTTTTTAAAACTACATGTATGTGCATAGAGAAAAATACTGGAAGGAAATATATTAAATGTTGAAAGCGGGTCTCTCTAGGTGGTGAAATGATAAACAATTTATTTTCCAAATCATCCACAAGTGGACTTTATTATGGTTATAACAAGAAAAATCACTACAAACAATAGTGAACGGTAGCATCTGTAGTCTTTAAGGGCACCCCCGAATTTCTTTCGGAATGTGCCACAGCAGGAAACACTAATCCCCTGGAGCGTGGTTCTCCACTGCTGACTGGCAGAGGGCAGTATCTAGAGACATTCCTGGCGGTCATAAGTCGGGGGATTCTACCTGCATCTCGTGGGCAGAGATGCAGCCCCCATAACAGAGATTTCTCTGGCCCAACATCAGGAGTGTTGGGGGTGAAAACCTGGCTCTGGAGACTAACTCCCAGGATTGGAATCCAGATCCTATCTCCCTTAGCTGGTCAGTGCTGGGCCAACCGCTCACACACTTTACACCTCAACTTGCCCTTATGAAAGGCAATCATCACATAGGATTTTGAGGATTTTTAAATAACAATATATAAAGCATCAGGCAAATAGTCGATAGATTATAAGTCTTAGTTCTCTTCCCCCTAGAACCACATTTAAAGAAATAACACTTGTACTCAACGCAGTTTTTCTTTTTGTAAGATGTTATTTAAAAAAGTTCCTCCAACTTTTAATCCTTCTCAATTATGCGTTTAAAATATAGATGGGGCTCTCCCTGGATTCTAGACCTTCAATATCCAGGTTGACAGGATAAAAGAAAAAAAGAATTCTTGGGTCTACAATAGCGATTACCAAGTGTAGTTACCAAACAGAGGCAAACGTTCTAAGTTCTGGGGCTAACATAGGGGAAAAGCTGATCTCCGGTTCCAACAGCGCCCAGCTGGGTCTGCCCTGTGGTGGAAAGGCTGAGCTTGCTGAGCACCAAAGGGCACATACACAGGTGTCCTGTGCGCATCTCTCATTATCAGCCAAAGCTACTCATCAGGGATGGGGGCCCGTCCACCCATGGGGGTTTCTTGTACTTTTTCCCTGACACTGAATGATTTGGCTCTCTTTTTAAGTCTATTCGTTGACATTAAAAATGGCCTACGGAGACCAGAAGTCTAGACCCAAGACACCCGCCCTCTTACAGCTTCTACATCAGGACAGTGTCGGCACCGTCTGGGAGGGCTCGGGGACATCCCACCGTTGCCTCTCGCTCCTTTGCCTCAACTGGAGCAAGGCAGTCACCCGTGCACGCTCCTCTAGGCCATCCTGCAGGGACTGAGAGGTGATGCGGCCTCCCCTGGAGCCTGGGGGAACAGAGCAGGGCATCGCAGCCACGGATCTGGCAAGCTGGGAGCACGCCGACCACTCCCTGCCTGCAGACACGTCCTCCTCGTCCGCTGCCCAGACCCCTAGGCACCAAAACTCTGACTGTAAAAAAAACCAGAGGCACTTAACCAGGCTCCAGCGTGCTGTATACAGATCTAGTTAAGGGAGAGCCAACTGCCAAAAATCTCTTCAGTGACCACACATGCAAAAAAAAAAAAAAAAAATACAACTCTCTATGATATTAGGATAATGCATCACTTGCTGTCAGAGTAACTGCTCTTCCCCTTCCCTTCGGAAACATTGCAGACCACAGCACCTGCGCTGCTGCCATGTTTTTGCACACTCCAGTGAGCAGGGCCTCTTCAGCGTCGGCACAACCTCCACAAAATGGTCCCTCCCACCATCCAGGGAAGGACAGAAAAGAAGACGACAACGACGGAAATAAACGAAGAGGCAGGCGAAGAGACGCGCCGGTTCAATTCAGGAGACCGGCGTCTTCCATAGTTTCCAGCAGGGGACTCCTTCCCAGCAGGCCCATCCATTCCCGCTGCTTGAGGGGAAAATGTTAGTCACCCTCCTCGTATCCAAACCACGTAGGGCTTGCTGACCCAGGCCTTCTGAGCTGTGTGTCGTACCAGAGAGTGGCATCGGAAAGGTCCCCTGGGCCAGTCGCCAGGGTGGAGCGTCCTCTGAGCCACGATCCGTCTTGTGCCAAGACAGACTCTGACAGGCTACTGGGGGAAACAGCGGGCGGTGCCGTGAGTGGGAGGGGTCCATCGCCAGGGTCACGCCAGGCTCTGCGTAAGTCTCGCCCTGTCTCGGTCAGGCCACAGGCCAGTGGACCCTTCCCTTCCTGCTGGAAGACTGCCTCATGGAGACCGCCCACTGGAGACGAAGTAGGTTCTAAAGTGCTGGGGGAGGCCAGTGTCTGACCCACTGGGACCTTATGATCAGATGTGTCCCTGTGAAGAAACATGTGGAAAAGGTGGGGCGGGTATGACAAAGGTCCATTTTACAGATTGTACAATCAGTTTATACATTGGAGAGCACGGCAGAAAACATGTTCCCTTGATCTTTCTGACATCCCTACGTGCTGAGTGATAGAAGAAACCCCAATGGTGTTGGCACCAAAGGTGCATGGATTTGTCAAACACAAAGACAAATATCCAATCCCCGCGCCCGCCCAATACCACTGTGACCACCATTCCTCCCGCGGAGGGCATCTCCAGATTCGGGGAGCCTTTCTATCTGCAAAAAGAGAGGACTGGGAAGACACTCTGCGGGTCAGGTGATGGGCGGTGGGTTGGGAGCTTCCTCGGGGCGTCTTAGGGCTCTGAACAATACTGACCACATGCCCTATTCCCCAGATACTCTTAAGTAGAGAAATTCGGTGACATTCTTCAAAGTGTCCAGCCTTTCCTGCTGCTGCCGCCTCTCCCCATCGCTACCCTACACTCAGCACGTACTAGCTAAATAGTGCATTTCTTCCCGCTTCTCGCTGCTGGAACCTGAGTCTCTGTGATCCACCTCCTACCCCTCCTAAAGGAGGCCCAGCTCAAGTTCAGCTCATCTGTAATGTCTCTTCTGGGCCAACACCTTCCCTGGATATCAGTGTTACTGATGTCCATTTAGCCAGTCCCCTCACTAGGGTGAGACGGTACGTGAAAACACAGTTCATCCTTCCTGATGTTTCTTGTGTTGTCACTCTGCAGGTCTGGATGCCTCTAGACTGACACACCAATGGGAAGCCCAGCCAGGGATGGAGCAGTACGGCAAAAAGCAGCCAAATCTTGCTCCATTCTAATTATCTCTAAAACAACTCCATTCCTCCAGAATTTAACCTTTACTAACAGGTTAAAAGAAGATAATGCCTGACTCCTGCTTATTTTATGAAGATCAATGTAATGATTTAGATGGGTTGCTTACTGGTTTCAAAAATGCATGAAGGCAATAATTCCTGGCCGGTAGTAGGCGCTCAATGATTACTTATTCAATAAACAAAACTGGAAATGTGTTAGACGACATTTTGATAGAATGCATGGTTCCAATGCAGCTCTGATCGCTGCCTCCCAGCCATGCCGACACGCGGACAGCCCACTCTCAAGACACGAAGGGCACGGTTTCCAGCTCCCCTGTGCTCACCCCTTATGCTGCCATCCCTGACGTCTCCAGAACCGTGCTTCGTGCTTGGCTTAGCAGCTGACTAAATATACTTCTTGACTTTAAAGATGTTTCTGGGGATGCCTGGGTGGCTCAGTCTGTTAGGCGTCTACCTTCAGCTTGGGTCATGATCCCGGGATCCTGGGATGGAGTCACGTACGGCGCTCCCTGCTCAGCAGGAAGCCTGCTTCTCCCTCTGCCAGCTCCTCCCCACACTTGTGCTCTCTCTGACAAATAAATAAATAAAAATCTTTAAAAAATAAAAAAAGATGTTTCTATAGCCTATCTCATGTTAAAAGACAGTATTTAAACAGCCACAAGGACAAGAGAAGGAACAGAGTGTGGTTGAGTGTGAAGAAGCTGCCCTTTACCAGGGTTTCTGGAAAGCATCCATCCTCAGGACAGTCACGTGGCCCAGACTCCTCAGGAGAACACTGAGAGGGCAGAGCACTTCGTAAGACCAGAGGGAAGCCCATTCATCCAAAGATTCACAACGTTTGGTGGCAGTTTTCCAAGGCCACACTTAGGGGAAGGATGTAAGGAAGAGAGAACACAGAGTATGACCACAGTCAGGACCATCTTCTACCCCCGGAGCCAACCACCAGGAGATACATGTGAGGGAACAAAAGCAGCAGCTCCATGAGAATGAGGCTTTGCATTTGTGTGATGCTCTCTATTGTCCCAAACACTGTTCTATCCATTATTTAACTTGACTTTCCTATCAGCCCCATAAGACGGACCGGATCGCTTACCTCCGTGTGCAGAATGGGAAAATAAACCTCACGGAGCTTAAAGGGACTTGCTCAGTGCCACCCAGCTGGTCCGAGGCAGGACCGAGCCCTGGGTTTCCTGCCTCAGTGCGCATCCTGCTTCACTACCCACGCCACACACCCCCAACACCACGTGCCCCTACCACTACTCCAACTCCATGGCACGCCACGCTCAAAGATGCACGCTTAATTTTAATTGTGGTGCTAAGCTGGGGTCTGCTAAACCCTTCCAGCCTGCTTCAATAGCTTTCTCTCCAAATCATGGTGCCCAAGGTATTTGTACCAATTTGTTCCAAGAGGGCAGTCTGTCAGATAATTTGCTTCCTGAAACTTCGCGTCCCAGAAACACCATCTGCCTGAATCCTCATGTGGTTTACCACGACTCCCAGCATCATTACAGCTTCTCAGCTAAGAATCACAGGATTATACAAGTCTACGGGGATGGAAGACAGCTGCTGGGAGACACACACTCAAGCCTGACACAGCTGGCTTGCCCACCAGCTCGTAAAGCTCAGGCTGTGTGACTGTGGGCAACTTTACACTTTCTTCACCGCTATAAAGGTTCTATCAGATGAGACAGAGTACTGGAAAGTATTTTTGCAAACCATAAAATACTCGTTGCTACTACTCCATTTCCTCCACGTGCGTGATCCACTTTGGTCAATTACATCTGGAACATTGTTCACTTGGCTTCCCTGGGGACGCCGCGAGCTTCTGGCTGTCTCGCTCTTGGCCCAGACTGGGTGTCTCAGGTGATGGGAGACAAGGGCCTGGCTTGAACCTGCTTCGGGCTTGAGACAGAACAGCATGTCCAGGAGGACACCTGCTGGAAGCCAGTTTGCACGAGGACCTGGGCAGCCCCCACCCACTGAAACAGCCCCTCACCCCCGCCCCCAAGGATACAGCTCCTGCTGAAGGAAAGTCAGGTCTGGCTTGCCCAAACCGTGGCAGGAACAAGTCTGGCCTCTGAGGTCAGCGGGAAGGGAGGGATTCTTAGCGCCCCCTGCTGTCTGATGCTTAGATTTCCCTCCCCACCCAACCTCTCCTGTGGATCCTATGAAAAGCACAGAACAGTGAGGAATAAAAGGGAAAGCGGTTTTCCTAAGAAGTGTGTAGGATTTAGGGGCATGAGGTACACTGAGGGATATCCCCAGGCCTCGGCACCCGATACGTGCTAACACAAATCCCTGAGGCTACAACCGCCGGAGGCCACCGGAGGCTGCAGGCTGGCGCTGAGGTGGAACCCAGCTGAAGGAGACCAGGAGAAGGGGGAATCCGGTAAGTGCCCATGGCAGCCCATCAATGCTTTCCAGTCAAGGTCATGCCTGTGCTGGGCTCTGGGATCTCAAGAAATATTTAAGGCATTTTGAGGGGACCTGGGTCCTGAGTGAGGAGGTACAAGCAAAGCCAGTCAATTGAGGATTCTGAGCAGTGTATTCTGTTCTAATGGAATGACTCGGGGGGCGAGGGGGTGGGGGAGGTTCCTGGGGGGCTCTTCCATGAGGGCCAGTCAACAGAAAGACGAGACTGTGATTAGAAGCTTGGGATTTTCAGTCCCGCCCTCATTCTCCGGAGAGGGGTGAGGGCTGAAAACAGAGTTAATGATTGATCCTGCCTATGTAATGAAGCCTCCATAAACCCCCAAAAGTACAGCGTTCGGGGAGTTTCCAGGTTGGTGAACACATCCACATGGGGAGGGTAATGCGCCCCAACCCCATGGGGACAGAAGCTCCTTCCTTCTGGACCCTCCTGAACTCGCCCACTGGCTGAGTTCCTGAGTCAGTATCTCTTCCGCTGGTTGTACATCTCTCTCCTCATCATATCTTTTCATAAACCAGTGAATATAAGTAAGTGTTTCCCTGATTTCTGTGAGTGGCTCTAGAAAATCAGTGCAACAAACAAGGGGTGGTGGGAAGCTCAGATTGACAGTCAGGCAGTCAGAAGCACAGCTGACAAGCTGGACTTGGGATTGGCGTCTGGATTCGGGGAGCCTTGTGGTATCTGACACTACCTCTAGGGAAGTAGTGTCAGAATTGAGTTGAACTGTAGACTACCCAGCCCGGGTCACAGAGCAGCCTGGTGAAGGGAACCTCTCCCTCCCCAGCACATGCGGTTTAGAAGTGTTGTGAGTGTGGTGTCCGTGTGACACAGTAGGGAAACTGAGTTTTTCTAATACAAATTCATAAAACATCAAAACCCGTATAGGCCAGGTGTATGAGATCTCTAAGAGAGCAAAGAATAGAGGTTTGGGGAGCCCACTGCCTTTCCTTCTTGTATCGTTATTTTAATTCTGAGCATGCGGCTTGAAGTAGTACAGAGTGACTGCAAATACTGAGACCCAAACCTCCAAACTTCACTGCACACCGACGCCCCTCTGCCTCTTCCCTTTCTTCCCAGCAGAGGAAGGGCCGGACTCAGGCCACCTGCGTTCTAGGTCTCATTCCGCCCCACCTGCTCAGGAGCTTACACCCCTCGGTTATCTGCTTTTCATGCCACGTCTTCCGAGCTCCCCCGCCAGTTTCTGGCCCATCGGCACGTAAGCAAGTTCAGATCTCTCCCTTCCTGGCACGATAACCTACACAAACACCTTCTTCAGCCCTATGCCCCGCATCCCTGCCATTCCCTCTGTCAGGATGACTCAGTCTTCTGTCTCTTACCTGACCTCCAGGGTCATCTTCCCTGTCTCCTGCCTGACAGTTTCTGCCCGAGGCCCCCCAGTAACTTTGGTGCTGTCCCGCCCATTGAACACTCTACACCAGTGGCCCTGGTTTCAGGTGACCTCTCTGCAGATTTTTACCATGCAGAGCACTCCCCATTCCTGAGACACTCTTCCCTTGTCTTCTGTGCACATCATCATTCTGGTGCTTTCTGACCTGTCATTCTGCTTCCCCCGCAGGTTCCTCTACCTGGCACTCTGGGAGGAGACTTCCAGGCCTCCTTCTCAGGCGCTCTGCTTCTTCTCCTTGACCCTCACCCAGGGTCACCTCCTCCATTCCTACGGCATTAGCCACCGCGACCCTGGGGACGCCCGTGACATATTTCCCTTCGCCCCAGCATCTCTCCTGCGTCATATACAGCTACCCGCCTCCTGGACGCCTGCCTCTGGACGGCCCAGGGTAACGTAAACCCAACACAGAAAGACACCCACTATTTTCATCTTCCTGTCCTGCCTCCACGTCCCCCTCACTCCAAACGCCAAACCTCCCCCTTCTCCTTTTGAATTTTTCATTCTGCATGCAGTTGAGCAAGATGAGAAACTGGAAATCATCCAGGGACTTTTTTAAGGATTTGAGTTGAGGGTGTGCTGAATGCAACCCCAAAGGGGACAAACAAGAAGCCCTCTCTTCCTAAAGAGCCAACCCAGTGTTCTCGATGGCTCGCCCAGGATGAGGGCAGCCTAGACGGATTTTAGTCAGGATATCAAGAGTCAGCCCCATTCTTTCCCCCAACTGCAGAGAGACTAGCCAGAAACAGAGGCCCAGGTGCTGGTCAAGGTTGAAGTCGCTCTCCCGTCCAACCTTCAAATGAGAAGCAACTGCTGCCCCCCTGTGGCACGATGGAGGCACTGCAGTCCTTTACAGAGGTCAAAGGCTGGCTAAAGCTCCTTTAGGATCTGCCCCTTCAAATAGGTTTTACCCTAAAAGGACTCTTTCTCCCTTTGATATTTATTAAGAAAACAATTTTGGTTCTCTCTATTTTGAAAAGAGAAAAACTGAGGTCCAGAAGTGAGCATTGTAAAAAAAATTAGGGCCTTTTTATGCTTAGCAATATAGCTTTAAAATTATTTGAAACCATCAAATGCCAGTGTTTACAAATTTCTAACCGGTGGTTTGTTACCTGGTCTTATCACAGAGCTAGGCATCTGGTGTCCTAGAATTGTGGGGAAAAATGAACCGGTGGCGCTGAGGAGACTCTCTTTTACCTGAGGCTGTTAACATTCTGAAAACCAAAGCATATTTTCTGGTTGGGTTCATCCAAGGCCAAGAGTAGTTTCAGCTGGGAGAGCCACTCCTGGCTCCCAGGAGTCTCTGTCCCCTGGCAAACGGCTCTCTGAATCACCTCGGCCGGCTGGTAGCCTCACTTGTTTCTTGGGACAAGAGAACCATAGTAGCCATTCAGGTAGGTCCCAGGGACATGTGAGCAACTTTGGGCTCGGGGAAAGACCGCCACTGCTGAAACGCACTGAAGCCTATCTGAACGGTACCGCTAACCAGATGAGTCGTCAGAAATCCTATCAGGGGAAAGCCAGGAGAGCCTGAAAATGTGCTGTTAGTAATCCACTGAATGAGAAGTTACTAACAGCACCTGCCAACTGCCCGTGACCCCACTGGACACAAGAGAAGACGAAGGCTCACAGAACTTGCCAAGGTCACACACAACTAGTGAACAATATGGCCAGCCCTCAGCCCCCGTGTTCTGTTGTCTATAAAACCACAAGTTGGTCCTCATTTATTGCAAATGTTTGTTCCCCAGTGACCACTGAACAATTAGCCCATCAACCAGGAGGCTGGTTACCAAGTTTTGGGAATCCTCCGATGTCTGGTTGGCCCTCTGCTGGTTCAGTGCTGGAACTGCAAAACGTCCTTCCTGGGTCTCAACAAGACAGGAATACAAAGGGAACCAACTTTATACACCTCTCAGTCACCATCGAAGTCAACAGACTTCTTGCTCAGTGCATATCACTCTGAGCTCTGGGAAAAACCTTCTAGACAGAGTAAAATAAATAAATAAATAAATAAATCATGGAACAGAAAAGAAACACCTGCCTCGAACTGAAAGAAGAGAAGAAGCCTCAACAGATCCAGATGTCAAATAGTATTTACTTATCTGTTGCTGCTAGATATATTTTCCCCTGATAGTATGTATTCGTTTTTCAAATATTAACTGTGTGCCTACTCTGTGTCTGGATTTAAAGCAGTAAATAAGAGCCTCATGGAGTTTATACTCCAATGGGGAGACAGACAATGGGAAAGGAAACAAATACTAATTATAAATTATAAAAGATACTATGGGGGTTAGAAAAACAAAACAAAACAAAAACCCCAAAAAGGACACCGTGACGGAGAATAGGTGTTACTCAGAGCAGGTGTGGTCACGGCAGCCTTCTCTGAGTAGAGGACTTTGAAACCAAGACCTAAGAGGAAGATCTGCCAGCAGAGAAGGAAGAACACAAGGTGTGAAGCTGGAGTAAGCCCATTGGTGTGACCAGGGTGAGAGCGAGGTGGGTGGGAGTGGACAGCAGAGCGAGGTTAGCGGGAAGAGTGTGCAGGAGGTGTGTATCCTTGCAGGACGTGGCAAGAAGTGTTATTCTTCTTCTTATTATTTTTTTAAAGATTTTATTTATTTATTTGACAGAGAGAAATCACAAGTAGATGGAGAGGCAGGCAGAGAGAGAGGAAGGGAAGCAGGCTCCCTGAGATCATGACCTGAGCCGAAGGCAGCGGCCTAACCCACTGAGCCACCCAGGCGCCCCTCTTATTCTTATTTTATTTATATTTTTAAAGATGTTATTTATTTATTTGAGAGAATGAGAAAGAGAGAGAGCATGAGAGGAGGGGTGGGTCAGAGGGAGAAGCTGACTCCCTGCGGAGTGGGGACCCCCCCCCCCACACACACACAGGCCTCGATGCTGGGACTCCAGGATCATGATCTGAGCTGAAGGCAGTTGTTTGACCAACTGAGCCACCCAGGTGCCCCCTAGAAGTGTTACTTTTAACCCAGGTGCAGTGGGAAGCCATTGATTGAATTTTAACCCTGGAGAGTGACATTAATGGGATTTAAACTTGTATTTTTAAAGTGTAACTCTGCCTTTCCTATGGAGAACAATTTGAAAGAAACAAAAAGTAGAAGTGATGAGGTTTCTCACAGACACTTTCATAAATTCATTGCCAGGCACAATGGTATCTTGAACGAGGGTGTTTGGAGTAGAGCCAGAGGAAAAAGAGGGCAGGCAAATACAGATGTATTTTAGAAACAGAAATGAAATAAATTGCTAATAATTTGGGTATGACATGAAATGGATAAAATGGAGGCTTATTCCAGGTTTTTAGCCTGCATGCATGGCTAAGTGGTGGCACTATTCATTTAGACAGAAAAGACTGACATAAACAGGTTGATGAAAGTGGTGGTAGAGAAATCAGGATTGACATACGGTAATTTAACAATTCACAGGAGTCTCTAGATATACAAGAAACAAGTTTGGGTTGAAAATACAAATGTTGGCATCATCAGCAAAGAAATAGCATTTGGAGTCAAGAGAAGAAACAAAATCCTCTTGACAGAGAATTGAGAAGAATAAAAGAAACAGAGCCAGAACTGAGCCCTGGAGAGCGGATTAACTTAAAGCGGCCCTTAGAGCAGCAGCAGAAAACTGCCAAGGAGACAGCGAAGAAAAGAGTTAATGGGGAAAAGGGCAAGGAGGAAAGCCAAGAGTGTGCCATCTTGGTGCAAAACCCAAGAAAGGCAAGGGTTTTAAGAAGGTCCAGTGTGCTGAATGCTGCCAAGGCTGAATATGATGAAGGCAGAACGTCGGTGAATGTGGCAAGAGAGTGGCCGGCCCTGAACAGAACGGTCTAAGGCATCTCAAAATTCACGGTGGAAAGCTGAACGTGAACTCTTTCCCTGGAGAGGCTCAGTGTGCTCCTCTGGGGAAAGAAGTGTTCCTTTTCAGTTCCTCAGGCCAAAATCTTGGTGTCACCCCTGACTCCTCTTTCTTTCAGTTCCTGCCTCCCACCTACCAGCAAAACCTGTTGGTTCTAGCTTCAAAATATACCCACCAGCTGTCTCACTGCCTCTCTACCTATCGTGCTAGTACATCTCTCCCTTGGATTATCACAGGGGCCTCTTAAATGAGCTCCCCCATTCTAGTCCTCCCTCCCCGTAGGAAGACTTTATTTCAATAGAGCAGATGGAGTGATCCTTTTCGAGGATAGACACTCAGAGGACAAGCCAAAGACCCTGGGAGGAGTTCTGTCTCCCCGTGCCCAGCCTCCTCCCGCCCCAGGCTCCTTCCGACCATGCTCCCCTGTCTTGGGCTCTGGCCACACTAGCCTCCTTGCTTTTGCATGTGCAGCTCTCTGCCTGGGATGTCTTTCTCCACCTACCACCCAGTTCACTCTCTCTCCAGCTCTCAGAACTTAGCTTGTCTTCCCAGGGAGGAGCCCCGACTCCAATTTTGAGTTGTTTCCTCCATCCCCCTCCTCTGCTTTATATTTTTAGAGCACTTATAACCATCTGACTTATTACATATTTTAACTTATCTGTTTGTGTAGGGACTGTATCTCTCCTGTCCCGCCAGTCTTTGAGGTTCATGTTTCTTTCCCCGGCACCTAAAACAGTGCCTGGCATTCAAGAAATACTTGTTGACCTGACAAATAAGGGGCAGGAACCATGGACTAGGAGAGAATGGGTTGGGGAGGAGGGAAGACCATCAGTGCATGGTGAACAGATGCTGGGAAGAGCAGCAGCAAAATGGTACCATAGCTACAAGGGGTATGAGATCAAAGGAGGGCAAGTTTTCTAATGAGACATATGGGTAATTTATACTGATCTTATATCCTATACTGAAAGGCTAGTTTATAACCCTATGTTTGAGAGCTAATATGTATCTTTACTAATGAGATTAATCTGAGGATCGTAAGATTAATTAATCAAAGTAGACAAAAGAAGGGAAAATTATCTTCAACCTGCCATTTGTTAGATACTGAACAGACCTTCCTGCAAGGGACTCAGAGTCCAGTCATAGTCATCTCCAGTGTGGTAGTGATTCATTCAGAAATGATTCCATGGTAGTGCAATTAGGCATGCAAACACCTTTTTTCTGAACCAGAATATTACCAGCTTGCAAGTAATAAATTCATATTCAAGCAGTAAATTCAGGAAATTCAAATTCTATCCCCAAGCTAAATGGAAGCACAGAGAAGTTAAGGAATTTGCTCAACGTCACATCACTAGTAAATAATGGCGCTGGTACTGAAACTCAGGCGTCTTCGCCAACAGTCTGTGTTAAACGTGTGTCAAAATTCACACCAGAATACACGCATTAGGTCTATCCTTTCTATAAAAAATGAGAAAGAAAAACCCCTTTTCTAACTGGGTCCTTCAGTGGCTCACTCAGTCAGTTAAGAATCTGCCTTCAGCTCAGATCATGATCCCAGAGTCCTGGAATCAAGTCCTGCACTAGGCTTCTTGCTCAGCAGGGAGCCTGCTTCTCCCTCTCCTCCTACTGCTCCCTCTGATTGTGCTCTCTCTCCCTCTCTCTCTCTGACAAATAAATAAATAAAATCTTGAAAAAGAAAAAAAAAGCTCCATGCCTTTTCCTTTAGTATTATTCCCTGCTGAATTCCAATTCAGACTTCCAAACCCAAATCAAATGTAGCTTCTCCACAGAAGTATTTCCTTCTAGCCATGCCCATCCACTCCCAAGCAGAATAAATTACTCCTATTCTTCGCTTCCCTGACGGCTGGTTGTCTCGACATCTCCCCCAAAACCTGCCATACATGGTGCAGGGTGGTAACCTCTCCCCAGCTCCCACTCCCAGCCCGAGATTCTCTGAGGACACAGCTGCCCCAGGCCCTGCACCGGGGCTGGCATGGAGTGGGCGCTAAATAATGGGATTCAGAGTCCAAGGAAACGAGGCTCTGGAAAAACACAGGCTTTGCCCGCCCAGGGAGCTGCTCTTTCCCTTCCACACAGATGATCAGGCATCAGGTATTAATGGAAACTGGGAAAGCTTTCTCCATGACGACGGCGGGGGAACGAATCAAGCACTGACTGTGGTAAAAGGGCAGATATCTACTGTCTCGAAAAAGCTGGTCTGAAGTGGATAGTTATGCTAGGAGCGACAGGCGGCGGGTGCTGGGAAAAAGTGAGATTCTCCCTAAAGAGGTGGCAATGATTTACTCCGATTTAAGCCCTGTGCTAGGTTTGCACGCTTGCTGATTCAAATTATCTGTTAATCTGATGCCAACCTACACAGACAACAATCCCACAGAGGTAGCTCTCCTCTTGATGGCTTACAACTACGGGTTAACAAGACAAAAACGAGAATCGTTTATCAACAACATCCACGGCACTGACCAGTCTCCAGGGAAAATGGCATTTGTAGGAAATCACAGACTCAGGAAAAATGATTCATCATCCATCCATACGGAAGAGTATTTGCTGGTTACGCATTTTGACAAAACGCGGAGAGAATTCACATTTTTCCTCAGGACCCACTTACACGGGCAAAGATTTGGAGTGCTCCCTTGCAGTTAACCTAAATTAACCAACTTACTGCTGTTGGCTCCTCCTCACTGGAGAAAGAGATTGTTCAGAATCAGAGAGCATACAAAGCAAGGCATGGAAATAAGGCACCTGCTTGTCACCAACTTGTAAGAAATAGATTCAGATTCTCTCTACAAATAAATCATGAAACAACAAAGTACCGCTTTTTAATATAAGTATTACAGTGACATTTCCGGAAACATCAAAAAAATTCGGGGGGGTGGTCTTGCCACACTAAAAAAATTTAAGTAACATTTGCTACAATTAAAACTATTTCAGGGCACCTGGGTGGCTCAGTGGGTTAAAGCCTCTACCCTCGGCTCAGGTCATGATCTGGGGTCCTGGGAGCCCTCCTTGGGCTCTCTGCTCAGCAGGGAGCCTGCTTCCTTTGCTTTCTCTCTGCCTGCCTGCCTCTGCCTACTTGTGATCTCTTGTCTGTCAAATAAGTAAATAAAATCTTAAAAAAAACCACAAAAAACTATTTCAAAAAACGTTTTTTGACAGAAATTCAATGTCAGTACGTCTTTCAGCTCCCTTCATATTTATACGATATCATCCCTAAGAGTCAAGTCCGAACCCATAGGTCCTGCGTTTTAAGGATTTTTCACAAATGCTGGTTGGCAATGACTCAAAGAGAGAACCAGCTGGACACAGCTCCGTAAAGATCAGTATGGGAGGAGACGAGGAGTCTGGGTTCCAATCTTTCTTTAGGGATAACACTAGATGTTCCTTTATTCGTTCAAATATTAATGTACTGGACTGTGCAAGGTGCTAGGGCTCCAGCTGTGAGTGAGATAGATTAGGTCCCTGTTCTCTTGGTACTTCTATTCTTTCTTTCTTTCTTTTTTTTTTTTTTTAAGATTTTATTTATTTATTTGACAGAGGGAGAGAGATCACAAGTAGGCAGAGAGGCAGGCAGAGAGAGAGGTAGGGAAGCAGCCTCCCTGCTGAGCAGAGAGCCCGATGTGGGGCTCGATCCCAGGACCCTGAGATCATGACCCGAGCAGAAGGCAGTGGCTTAACACACTGAGCCACCCAGGTGCCCTGGTACTCCTATTCTTAATGTGGAAGCATGCATGTATATACTGTTGAGAAGAGGAAGAAATGGGAAACAGAGGGAGGAAATAGTTTCTTCAACATGCGTTATTTTAAGTACTACTGGAAGCTTTGAACTTGGAGAACACAGTAAATACCTTCGATACTCTGTGGGCCCACAAGATTCATGGCCTGGTGAGCTGGATACTCTACCCGTGGTCTGGCAATGCCCAGCTGCTCCATAACGCCATGGAGCAGCCTCTGGATATCTGTTTCTGAGACCCTGTCAGGGGTCCGAGGGCTATATGTGGATGCTGGAGTCCATCCAAAAGTCAGCCAAAATACTAGGCCGCAGAGCATGGTAGAAACCATTGCAGAGACCATTTTTCACCTGCAGAAAAAAAGACCAAATGTGTATCGATTGGCCCCCATTGGCCACTGTGATGATCAATCACGCAGGTGAGTGATTCAAGGACCACCCACCCAGTGGGGGCTGCATCGAAAAATCCTTAGGGGTCTGCGCTTGCCTGAAGTGTCCAGTGTGGGCAGAACATCTGCTGTGGAAGGGTGTTAAAGAAACAGGACAACCCGAGATAGCCAATTCCCTATGCACGTGGCAGCCTTGGGAAGACCAGCCAGGAAAGACGGTTCTCACTCCTTGTTCTCTGCTTGCAGCTCCCTGAAAGGGCTTCATGACCCCTAACGCCACCACCCTCTCTCCTCTCTTAGTAAAGCAAGCAACCCAACGACAAGAACTTGCTTCCATTTTGAAAGCAGGAGAGGAAGAGGGACATGGGGAGTTTTCCCAGTCCCGGGGGAGAAAAGAGGTTCCAAGGAAGGAGTCAGGAGGACACAAAGGGGAAAGGTGCACAGAAAGGTTAGGAGCAGTGGAAGGGAACATCTGAGCTCAGCAGACATCCACTACATTTGAGAAGCTGAAGGGGCTGAAAATGCAGCCAGCTCAGGCCTGTTCTGCAGTCCTGGAGGCGGGAAGAGGCAAGCTGAGGGGTCCTGGCCACATGCCCCCGTTTGGTCTGCAGGGCGGGCATGAGGAAAGCACCTGTGTGACAGGGCTGCTGCGGGCGGGCATCAGCGCTGAGCCAGGCAGAGCCCCCGTGCTGTCAGAATGACGCTGCCAATATTGTCTCTGGGTTCCAGAGATTAGAATTTGAGGACGTGGCAGTGGTGAGGGGAGAGGGAGAAAACTGCACTGGGGAGTCAACCTGTCTTAAACGTTGCCTTCTAGGGAACCAGAAGCCTACAGAACAAGGGGACAAATGTTCCTGCCGCTTCCCTCTGCAGCTGCCCAACCTGTTTAAGACGGACGCTTCAGGCAATGGCTGTGCAAACCCTCCTTTTGACTCTTCTTCTATGCAGGCGGCTGGGGGGATGCATTTTCTTCCTTGAAAGTGCAATATTCATAACCTCCTTTTTTTCCCCCCCCCGTAAAGGCAAGGCTTTTTCCAAGCCACCCCTAGATATGGAACCTTGTTCCCCAAATTGCTGAGGCAGTAAATTCTGACGTGAAAAGCTGGAGGCAGACACCAACCTCTCCAGCCACCTCCATCTTCCCCTGGCCTGCTGTGAACGCAGGATGTCTTTGTTTCATTTAAACCCCTGGCCAACACCGTTCCGATCTGATGAGCTACCTAATTTCCTCCCTCCATACTCTTTCCCTCCTATTATAACCGAACTCCTAGTCCCCACCCACTCTTTGTCTGCTCCCAGCCTCCAGCTCAAGGATTTCAGCACAACGCCCGCTCCCCTCCCCATCCTGTAAAACCCGCGCGTCTCGGGTGGGCTTCAGGGGGGCGAGCAGGCATCACTGCAGGACTCACCGAGGGGCAGCCGGAGGACTCTGCAGCGGTCTGCGCTCGGGCGGGGGTCTAGCCGCCAGCGGACTGATCCGTAACGCGCGTGCGTCACCTCCCTCCTCATCCTAGCTCCGCCCACACCGCTCCCCCAGCAGGTGGAGGGCGCCTCGCTCACCAGATGCTGGTGGCTCCTGCTCTGAGCCACGCAGCGTTCAACCCACGCATTCCACGTACACTTGTCCTGGAGCTCATTTAGCTATCGACCCTTGTGGAAGTAATTCACCTTTTCTAAGGTGAATAAGCGATTATCTAAATGTGCTAAATCACCACTTTGGCCCTTCGCCCCCCAACACCACATGTTTAATTTTGCCATCTTCGGGTTTTTTCGTCTTTTTGTTTTTTAGCCTTCTAGCTTGAAGAAGGGAGTAATGATAGGTGAGACGGAAGATGAGATCCTAAGAACTTTTAATGATGGCAGTGATAGAGTACATAGTAAGTATGCTTTTAGGAGCCCTTTCATTCAGCAGAAAAACTATGGGGTTATTTAATACAAGATGTTAGAAACTTCTGTTAGAAGGGATACTCTAAAAACATGAAGACCTCTTGGAACATTAGTTCTGAGTGTTATTTCTTAAACTTCCGGATCAGTTATCAAGTAAGATTTCTTTGGCCTGAAGAGAAACTGAATTCCCTACACATTGCAGAAATTTATCCAGGTAGACCCTGAATTTTTTGTTAAAGACTTATGGGACAACCTTAAACATGTGAATTTAGTTCAAATACAATATTGAGATGTAAAACCATAAAATAGAGTGTGGCAACTTTCTTTCAAGACTAGGGATGAGTAAAGTACCTGGGGGCCAGAAAATAACTAACTTGACGCTAGAATCCAAGATTCCTTTACCCTGGCTCTATGCAGCAAATCCATACTCAGCTAAGGCATCTTATGCAATGAAGAGGAGCCACAAAATTCATTCACAAGACACACAGCCTTTTGGTCTAAAGCCTTGCCCTCTTCCCAGTGTCTTTTCTTTGGTGGACTCCCGTTTCCAGCTTTTTGTTTCAGTCATGCAGATTAACAGGACAAATGCTGTTACTGGTTTTAGGCTCAAAGATCATGCTGGGATTTTTAGTATTACTTACACATACTGAAGTTTTTCAATTCAGAATTCTATCTTAACATTGCTTAGTGTTACCTTCACTTTGTGCTTGGAAAAATGGAGAAGACATTACATTTTACTGCTTTTGTTTTGAATGTAAATTGAGATACACCAAAAGGTTTGCTTCATAGTAAAGTTAATATTTTTAAAAGACAAATATACCCTGGGCTTGATGCTGATCAAACACCAATATTGAATTCTTAGTGATCATAAAATGTTGCCAAGCAGCCTTCTAATTTAAGTCCTGCGTAATTGTATTGTTTGTTGCTCATGGTAATTTGTATGAGATCTTTATTTACACTTATTAAGAACAAAGTAATCCTTGAAGTTAGTGCCTATGTCCATACTTTTAACTGTGTTAAGTATATTCACCTATCATTTGACCAGATATTGAGTAACATTATCTCCATTTTATATAAAATGAAGAGATTAATCTAAAATTAAACTTCTCTAACTGTCCAAACTACTCACCTTCATAGTCCTGCTATACTGTTAGCTTTCAGAAAACAAAAATGAGTGACATCTGGGTAGTTTTCTTTTTTATTTGTCAGAGAGATCCAGCACAAGCAGGGGGAATGGAGGCAGAGGCAGAAGCAGGCTCCCTGCTGCGCAAGATGCTCAATATGAGACTCTATCCCGGGACCCTGGATCACCACCCAAGCTGAAAGCTTATGCTTAACTGACTGAGCCACTGAGGCATCTCAGGGTAGTTTTTTCTGTTTTTTTTTTAAATAAATATCTTTCATTATTATTAATCTCAGAAAAGCCACTAATTCAGGTAATTGTACAGTTAATCTCCTGTGCCACCTTATTGCTCTTCCAATTCAACACTTCACCCATTCCCAAGGATATAAAATGACAGCAGTACATTTTTAAAAGTTTATCCAGAGGGGAGGTGAAGTTTAAATAATTGCTTTGATTCAGAAAACATATATTTCAAGAGTTTATGAGTGTTTTCTATCACCACTTACTATCAGAAATATCATAAACACCCAAAGTGCATATCTGGTTTATATTACACACCTGTTTTGATGTTATAAATCATGGTATTTGTATCTACAGGTTTTCAGTCTTTAAGTCAAATTCTTACTAATAGTGAGAAAAGGTGGATTCCTAGGTCATATAGAAATAGGAAATAGCTTTGAAATGAAATATATTATTATCAAGTAGAACCTGGTGAAGCAGACACATCTAATTACTTTAAATTTCTCTGTAAATATGACTGCTCTGAGTAGATATGCTGTTGTATTCTCCTCCACTATCAGACCGTGCCATTCTGGGGCACCTGGGTGGCTCAGTGGGTTATAAGCCTCTGCCTTTGGCTCAGGTCATGATCTCAGGGGCTGGGATTGAGCCCAATATCAGGCTCTCTGCTCAGCAGGGAGCCTGGTTCCCCCTCTCTCCCTGCCTGCCTCTCTGCCTACTTGTGAGCTGTCAGAGAAATAAAATCTTAAAAAAAAAGGAATGTGGCATTCTAATAACTGATCAAAAAAACTATCTTTAGTGGATCATTCTGCCTATAGCATTCCTTCCTCTAAAACCTCAAGAATATCTACCATTGTTGACATGATTCTTTTCTTAAACATTTGTAACTTCTAATAACTTAAAATATAAATTTAGACAGATTTGCTTGACAATTTGGGTCAAATTCTAAAAGGCCCTTTGAATTTCATCAGATTCAGACAAGTTATTTTCCAGGTTACCTTTAATGTCTATGCTAAATAAATAACATTTACACATCAGACAAAACCATTATAGGCTTTTATAAGAATCAAAAGTTAAGAATCCAAGTTAAATATACAGAGGTACATCAACTATTTTAAATTATAAAATCAAGTATGTGCATGTAAGAAATCACCTTGATTAAAAATTTCCAAGCTTAATTATTCCTCCTTAGATAATTTTAAAATTCTCTATCAGACAAAACAGCGAATGTATTTGTGCAAATTAACTTTAAAAACATAGTATGGCTCAAAAGTCAACAATTATTTCTGCAGCATAATTCTATAAGAGCATACTTGGGTCATTATTCTGCTTTAGCCGTTATTCTTAGTCCAAGTGAACACACTGTACACAACTACAGACAATATAAACCTAATTATTCTGCCCCACATAGGAGTACTAGATTAAGAGGCTATTGAAGGAAGTTAATTTTTAGGGATTTTGGCAAAAACCATAAATATCAATGTAATTTAAGAAATAAGATTTGTAAGGCTTATCTTTTCCCTTTATGTTAGAAATTTCTTGTAGAAACCTTCTCTGACTTAGGAGGAATAACAGGAAATAGACAACTCGTTCCACTTTTTCTATCACACGTAGTACAAAATTCATACAATTTTCAAAAATTGATTTCTCACAAACCCAGCCAACAATTTCTTTCAAAAAGTAAAGTATAATCTCTGCTTTAAGAGATCACAAGTTTAAATACTGCCGTAATTAAGAAAAACAAGTCATTTATACAAGCATAAGAATTCAAGTTGCTTGTTAAGTGAAACTAAAATCACTTAATCTTCCTGAGCTAACAAACTAACATGCAGATTATCCTGCCAGTCCTATCACCACCCTCTAATTTTATTTACAGTAACAAGTATTAACATCTGTCAATTACAAGTCTACAGGTTTACTCGTTGGTAGTAGCTGACCTTTGCCAATAGGATTTTTTGGAGAACCTTTATACCAGACCCTTTCTTTTTCTGATGGTTTCCTAAGGACCCTGTTATTTATCCCAGGAGAAGAGCCTGTATTATTATTTACAACAGATTTTAATATGTCATGATTTGTCAGGTCATCCAAAGGAATCTTAATTTGGCCATCGGATACTACTTCCTGTTTACAAACTCTGGTAGACCCAAGAGAAGCAGCATTCTTGGAGTCTGGGTGCCTCTTCATCCTTGAGAAAGACTTGTAAGTTAACTCCATGCCTGATTTTGAAATTGCATCACTATTTGGCTGCTCACATGCTGTAAACTTCAATTCCTTAGGACCTGACTTGGTACATGAAATCAAGGAATCCTTTGATGTACTTTCTAGACCAGAGGAAAGAGCACTGTCACAGCTTATGGATTTAACCAGAGGAGAAGCCGCATCACCAAGACTTGCCAATTTCTGCCTTGCAGGTTGTCTGCTGTACTCCAACAAGGAGTTAATCCTTCTGACAGACTGACGGACAGGTGTACGCTGAAACTTAAGAGGTGAGCGAACTTTGGTTCTGTTTGTTTCATTGAGAGAAAGCTTATTAAACCACTGTATGTGGTCTGACACCCTTCCGTGCTCTGCCACTTGTAAGCTCGCAGAGCCGGCTGTGTGGCAGGTTTCCACCAGTGACGGCTGCTGGACAATTCTCATAGGCCTCGGTTTTGGCAAGTTTGTTCTATTACATGTAATCTGCTCTGAGGAAGAGGTGTCAGCTGGATCCTCCCTAGAAGCTGCACGTTTCAGCAAGTTCTCTCCAGTCATATTCTCATTCTCATTCTCCTTTAACGGAGCATTCAGCTTGTCCCTTGTGGGCTGCTGATTCTTTATGTGTTCATCACTAGGCAATTCTGGCTTGAGTGAATGATCTCTAAGTATATTCGAATGGATGCTTTTCTCATATTCAATCTTCATATGACTTGAGTAAAATGTTATAGTTGCTTCTCTATCCAATTTCTGAGTTTGATGTAGTGAGATGTCTTGTTCTGAAAAACTATTTTCATCTGTTTTAGTCTCATGTTCATTTGATTCTATCACAGTCAAATCATTAGTTTCAAATAGATTTTTCTCTGGGCTATATTCTATAGAAGATGTTTCATTTAGCTTCACTTTCCCCACATTAGTTACTGATGACTGCCTGTGATTTATCAATGCATGAAGATTACTTCCGGATTCAGAAAATGCTTTCTGAATTTTCACCAAAGTCTCTGTGGTCAAGTTATTTTCATCCCCACTAAGAGAGCTTCCAGTTTTGTCATTATTATGCTTATCATGTACACTAGAAGGAGTGAGTCCAAATGAACTAAGAGGGGACTTTTCAACCGTAGTATCAGGCTCCAAAGAAGAGCTTTCCACCTCAACATTTCCCTTGATTGGAGAACCTTCACTTGCAGTTATTTCTTGAAAACTGGAATTACTTGGTCCCGTCCAAGACATCCGATAACTTGTTCCATCTAGACGCTCTGGAGTTAATAAGTTTTCCTCAGACTTACTGATCTTTTTTGAACCTAAAATAAAGTAGTTCAGCATTTTTAATCATTTATATTTGAAACATATTTGAAATACTATTCAAATACATAGCAGATAAAGGTATTGGGCATTAAATTTCAATAAATTAAGGATTTGTTAAAAGAAATAATTTTTTAAATAAAAAGGTCAGTTAGTTTTATACTTATAAGCATCTTCCAATTGTTCAGACAAAAATACAATGCCAATTCAATTATTTTCACTATTCAAACATGAATTTTAAATTTCTAGAACAGTAAATTAAGATATTTTATGATAAAATAACTGAAGCTTGTATGTAATTATATCTAATTATATCTCAAGAAAGCCAGAAAAACTTTTTCAGAAAAGCAATGAGAGTAAGCTTTTTGAGTAAAATTAAAAATATCATGTAACTCTACCTTTCTTTGTTAATCTTTCATCAATATCTGGGCTAAAAAGCAGACCTGTTTTTACAGACTCAATCCTATTTTTTAAACTTTGTTGATTTGCAAGTCGTCGACCAACATTTTCACGTCGATCAACCCCAGAACACCCATTCTGTACAGAAAAGAAAAATTGAAAATGTTTTGGTTAAGAAATAAATCTAGTTAATTCAAATACTAAGACAAAGTAAATTTTTATAGTTATCAAAATCCTCTACAGCTGATTAAAAAAGGTAAATAAAATTAAACAATTTCATACCAAACACAAATATACTTGCATGCATGTTGACAAAAACTGTAAGCATTTGACTTGGCTATTACTTGATATTTTATGACCTAAAATAAAAACAGCCTCGCATATTAACTAAAATAACTTCTTTTGTGATGACTCCGCGCTAGGACCTGCTCACAGCAGTGAGTGAACAAAACAAAACAAACAGACCAAAATCTTACCCTCAGAATTTACATTTTAGATGGGGAGATTTTGAGCAGGACAAGAAAAACGGTAAATTACATTATATATTTTACAATATACAAGGTGAGAAATGTTATCCAGAAAAGTTGAGCCGAGTAAGACGGGTATGGTGGGGTGTCATTTTAAATAGAGTGATCAGAAGATGATTTGTGAGTAAAGAAAAATGTGAGGGGCGCCTGGGTGGCTCAGTGGGTTAAGCCGCTGCCTTCGGCTCAGGTCATGATCTCAGGGTCCTGGGATCGAGTCCTGCATCGGGCTCTCTGCTCAGCAGGGAGCCTGCTTCCTTCTCTCTCTCTCTGCCTGCCTCTCAGTGTACTTATAATTTCTCTCTGTCAAATAAATAAATAAAATCTTTAAAAAAAAAAAAAAAAAGAAAAATGTGAGAAAGTCATGAAGATAAAAGAGGAAAGAACATTACTCCAGAGAGAATAAAGGCCAGGGTACTGTCCAAGACTGAAAACAGGTCTGGCACATTTGACAAACAGCAAGGAGGCAAGAAGCTGAGTGAGCAAGAGGGAGTGGGTGAGAAGAGGGCTCAGAAAGAGGCAGGCTGGTTCCCGTCCTGTGGAGAGGTACATGGAAACATAAGAATTTTATCTTTTTTTTCAGAAAAAGATTTTTTTATCTATTTTTTATCTATTTTTTTAAATCTATTTTTTATCTATTTTTTTTATCTCCTTATTTCACATGAGGAGTCACTGGAAGATTCTGAGCAGAACAGTGACAAGGATCTAAAAGGAATTTAAAAGGATCATTTTGGCTGTAGTATTGTAGCAAGGTAGACGCAGGCAGACCTACTAGTAGGAACTTATTGCAGTAATCCAAGTTGGAGAGGCCAGAATTTATAGAACATTAGAAATGTAGTACCAGTGAGAATTGGTCAGTCTGGATATACTCTAAAAGCAGAGGAGACATAAGATTCCCTAATGGTTTACACAGGATGGTGTGAGAAAGTGAGGAGTCAAGAACACCTATATGGTTTTTGGCCTAAATGACTAGAACAATGAGTTGCCATAGCAGAGATAGTGAAGACTGCAGGTGGGAATGTGGTTGGCAGAGAGGGGGAAGGGTGGAGAATTAGCAGCAGTGAAGAAATACACCTTGCGAGCTCTATTTGGGACAGGTTACACCTGAGCTATCTATTGGATGGCCATCAAGTAGAGAAGTGAAGTAGACAGTTGTTAAGAAACAGTCAAGTTGTTCAGGAAAGCATTTTGGGCTAGAGATAGAAACTCAAAGTCTTAAGTAACGATATGATGTTTAAAGCAAATGAGCACCTTGAATGAGTAGAAACAGAAAAGGGAAATCCAAGGACAAAGCTTTGGGCATCACAATGTAAAGAAATCAGAAAAGTAACCAGTGAAGGAAGAAAATCATGAGTAAAGTGCCCTGAAGTAGGGAAGGAAAGTATAACAAAGAGGAGCAAGTGACTAGCCAGGTCAAATGCTGTTGACAAGTCAAGTCTAACAAGGACTGTTATTTGTCAACTGGTTTGAGCACCACTGAAATTCTGGGTGATTTTGAGAGCAGCTATATTGAGTGTTGGGGTTCAAAGCCTCATTGGGATTTAAGCAGAACAGAAAAGGAAAGGAGGGAACAGGAGATATTAATTCATGTGTAAGAGTGTGGTATAAAGGGGAGTAGAGAACGGGACAACAGCTAGAGAAGCAAGGTTGAGTGTCTTTTACCATCCATTCTACAGCTTTATGCTAATATGAACATCAATGAAACGCTGAAAGACACTTACCATGTCTTTGCAACTTTTCCCCAGACTAAATTTCAAACGAAGAGATCTTCGGACCTTTTCTTTACGACTGATCTTAGGAGAGAAGCAGCCTGCTTTTCCTGATTCCACTCTAAAAAAGCATGGGATTAAAAATGTCAGCATTGGGGCACCTGGGTGGCTCAGTGGATTAAAGCCTCTGCCTACGGCTCAGGTCATGATCCCAGGGTCCTGGGATCAAGCCCCGCATCAGGCTCTCTGCTCAGCAGGGAGCCTGCTTCCTCCTCTCTCTCTGCCTACTTGTAATCTCTGTCAAATAAATAAATAAAATCTTTTAAAAAATTAAATAAATAAAAATGTCAGCATTAAAAAAAAAAACAAAACTGTTTGCATAAAAACTGGAAGCATTCTTACAAAATGCAATTTGAAAGTCCAGAGCAAATTATATTGCTAGTAATTAAACAGAGTAATAGTTTTCTAAAATCAGTTAAGTTTTAAGATACCATATATGAACATACTATATTTGTATAATAAATGGCCTCTCCTGTTTATCACAAGAGTTACTTCATCACTTATAAACCAAAATCATGGGGCTCCTGGGTGGCTCAGTGGGTTAAAGCCTCTGTCTTCGGCTCTCTCTCTCTCTCTGCCTGCCTCCCTGCCTACTTGTGATCTCTGTGTGTCAAATAAATAAATAAAATCTTTAAAAAAAAAAACCAAAAACCCAGAATCATTAGAATAGACTAGCATTAGGGTGCCTGGATTGGCTCAGTCAGTTGAGAGTCTGACTTTTGATTTTGGCTTAGGTCATGATCTCAGGGTCCTGGGACTGAGTGCCTTGATGGCTCCACACTCAGCGGGGTGTCTGCTTAAAGATTCTCTTTCTCCCTCTCACTCTGCCCCTCCCCCTAAAATACATAAGTCCTTAAAAAAAAAAAGAATAGACTAGCCTTTAAATAAAAGGAAATTTAAAAATCACACATTATCAACATACAATAGAATTTTCTAAGCAAGCAAAGTGGCCTCAAATTAGAAATCATTCTCTGGAGAGCATATCAGCAGTCTGACTGATAAGACAATAAAGGCAGAGGGAATTTTTAAAAATTGTGACTCAAATATGATTCCCAGCAGAAAAACAAAATATTTTATTAACTATATACTCCAAATGTTTATCCAATGAAACGAAATGTCCTGGACTTATTACCTGCAAACCTTTTTGCTTGCAATCCTCTTACTTCGTCTTAGTACACCTGAACTGATCAAGTGGTTTCCACTGATGGCAATGGGAGAGAGTGAACTCTGAGATGATCCTTCTGGGCTTGTATCAAAGGGAACTATAAAAATAGAACCACATGAAATGTACCACCCATACTTCCTTTTTAAAGTATAAAATATTAATAGCAATTAGATTTCAAGGCTTAATTTCCAACCCTATGCAACAACAAAATCACATATTTCCGGGTAGAAAATTCAGAAGCCAAATAAACCCAATTCAACTTAAAAAAAAAAAAAAAAATCAGTTTCTTACACTTTGTCAATTAAGTGTCAGACTAAACATGACCTTTATATTAAAGTTTTGCTTTAACCTCATTTAACAATGGATTGTAGGGGCTCCTGGGTGGCTCAGTGGGTTAAAGCCTCTGGTTTTGGCTCAGGTCATGATCCCAGGGTCCTGGGATCGAGCCCTGAGTCGGGCTCTTGCTCAGCAGGGAGCCTGCTTCCCTTCCTCTCTCTGCCTGCCTCTCTGCCTGCTTGTGATCTCTGTCTGTCAAATAAATAAATAAAATCTTAAAAAAATATATTAGTAAATATAAACTACATTATTGTTATTTTTCTCAGTAATATAAACATGGTGCTTGGTAATAAAAACTTATATGTTATTGCTCCCTAAGTTATTAAAATATAATTATTATAATTAGATTAGACAAATTTTGAAACTGAATCTTTCAGGGTGCCCGGGTGGCTCAGTCAGTTAGTTAAGCATCTAACTTTGGCCCAGGATATGATCTCAGGGTCCTAAGATGGAGCCATGCGACAGGCTCCACGCTCAGCTCCACGCTCCCTCTCTCCCTCCTGCTCATACTTCCTCTCTCAAATAAATATAATCTTTTAAAAAAAAAGAAGAAAAAAGAAAAATGGTGAGTTAAAATAATAGGATTATTATTTAATAATTAAATTTAATTAATTTTTAATTTAAAAAATATCACTGATTAAGCAGGCTTATACTAATGTTCCAGTAACACAAGAACGTTTAAACTACTTTTTAGGAGCTTGGAGAGAAGGAAGCAAGAGGTTCATTTCTTGGAGCAAATATTACAATGCAAAGACAGATAGAATTATAATTCATATTGGCCATCTGGAAACAGTCCTCCAAAGTGGAAAATACTTTAATAATTAAGAAAACACTAAGTTGGGGCACCTGGATGGCTCAACTGGTTAAGCATCACTCTTGATTTCAGCTCAGGTCATGAACTCAGGGTCACTGAGGTCAAGCCTAGTCTCAGGCTCTGCACTGAATCTGCTTGAGATTCTTTCTCTCCTTCTCCCTCTGCTACTACTCTTTCTCTCTCTAAAATAAGAGAGGAAACACTAAGTTTAAAAGAATTTAATTCTCAAATAAATTAATTAATAGAATTTAATTCTCCAACCTCTGAATACTGAAAGAAATACAGACAAAACTTCAGAGTTCTTATCATTACATTTTAACAAACTATACACAGAGAACATGTGAAGGACCATAAAAAACAAGTTGCTATTCTGTTCAACTTTCTAATAAAACAAACAAGGAAAATCCAAACTTCCTGGATAACAGAAACCAAAGGGAGGCTTCTGGAAAGATCTAACTTAGCCAGCAAATTTAAAGGAAAACTCTCAACATTGTCTGAAATCAATAAAAACCTAAGAATTAGAGATCACTCACTTGTTGATGATATATGAGACAAATAGAAGATAGAGGACTCTGGGCTTAGTTAGGATTTCATTTCATTTTGGGTTGATCATAACATTAACTTATAAGATTGACCATAAGCCAACTTGTATTCTAAAGGAGCCAACTCAATCTAAGACCATACTAACAAAAATCTGATAGTCAAATTGGCAAAATTACATCTTTCTCTGGAGGCTCTGGTTGGCCATGTTAGGAACTTATAGGTCATTTGGAAGAAAATGGCTGAGCGGGCAAAGAATCTGGAAACTATGTCATAAGGAACAGCGTATACCAAATTATTAGAGCTTTTATAAAATCTACTTGAGTATAAAACTAAAAAAATGCCCCCCCCCCGCCAACTACACAATGGTTCCTCCAATGGCGGTACCCCACAACTCCATGGACGGGAAAATCAAACGTTTTGACAACCTCAACAGGAGACAGCAATACAATCATAGCTATAGATCACGAAGTAACTAAAATAGAATTCAGGATATCCCATCACCTAAAACCTGAGCACCACTGCTATATACAGAAGCCCAAACTCTCATTCCAAGTTATTCATATCATAACTTTCAATAGGCATGGTCAATCAACATACACATACACACATTTATTATACAGACCTAGCGTCTATTTTAAAAGTTAGGGGACTTTATAAAAATTAAGAGATTTGATAAACAGAATAAAGCCATAGCTCCTAAAAGGGGTGACATTAATATGAAATAGCACTTTTCTCAAAATACGCATTCATGTTAATGTTTACAACTCAGTAATATAAATTCTATTTGCTACCTGATACTGGTGTAGAACTGCTACTGAAGAGGTTAGTTGGCAACAACTCAAAGTTAAAATTGTGCTTGATGGACTTCCTCTTCTTACTTGAGAAACCATGAGAGGAATCCACTGGCAGTTTACGTTTAGCATTTGGTGTAAGAATCGTGGGTGAGATGGATACCTGGGCTGAAAAAAACACTGTTTTATTTTATTAACTCTATGGGGGAAAAAAAAGCTTTATACAATTTCTTCTTATAAAGCTATTACTTAGAGCTGACCAAACAATGAGGGATTATGTTTATATTACCAAATATATCAAATTAATACCATCCAATTATTTAAAATGATAATAGGAAAGGCACAAAGAGGCAAGATTAATAGTAACTTAAACCAAATAGACTGAAAGATGCATATAATCCACATTAAAGAACATTAACATATGGAATAAAATCATAATCAAGGAGCTCAAACTGATCTACATAATAGTTTTGCTTTTTATCATAACTGAGTATTAACCAAATAATTTCTTCAATCTGAAAAGCAAAACAAATGATCATATTGTCTATTATTCTGTTATTGGGCTGACTACTTTCAGCCACAAGCAAAGCAAGATAAAAATGGGAATATACACTAATAAACTTCTGGTTCTAAAACAAAAATGAAATTTGAATTATTTTCACATATTCAACAGCATCCAACTTACGTTCAACAGAAAAGCATGATTTGAAAGACTAAAGACCTAACAACAGACTAAAAAATTCTTACCTAAAATTTTGGGTTATATACAATGTAATTAGCAATGTCACAACACAATTATACTACAGTATCTCCATTGAAAATAAGATCTTGATTTGATGTAACCAAAGTAAGTTAGGTAATGGTTACTTTTTGTATAATACACAGAAATTTTCACTTAAAAATACATAATACCTACCAATTTTTTCCTGTTGAGGTGTAACAGAGGGTGTTCTGTTAGATTTAAGTTTATTTAATGCTCCACTAACAAAATCTGAAATGCAAAGCACATATAACCATATAATCAATTATAATTTCACATTTACCTACCTTTCACCAGTAATTCATATGATATTTGTGACTTTCCAGCATCTAAGTTTATGTCAGCTTATACATTTTAAAATCACTTAAGGTTATGTGGAAGAAATTATTTCAAAATTGGAAAAAACTAAGATATATTTTGATTACATTCCCTACTTATACACCTCTTTCTCTCAGAAAAAAAAAAAAAAAGACATACAATATAGAATGTGTGTAAAACAAAATGTGTATAATGTACAGAAAGAGAATGGTAAAGAAAATCATTACTTGTTGAGGAAGAGAAGAAATGGCAACAAGAGAGAAAGCTTGGAAGGGGAAGCAAAACCTGGACAGTGTTCTGAAGAATCAATAGGTGTTCATTCAGTAGGAAGGTAGCATTGGGCAAGGGGAATAGCATATGCAAAAGCATGTAGGTGAAAAAATAGGATTTATGTATACTAGAAACCAGTAGTTTGATACTGCTAGAGCAAACAGAGAGCCGTGGTATGGTAAGAGATAAGTCTTGTGCATTAGACAGAAAAAGGCCTGTTGTCATTTTGAAGAACTTGAACTTCTCCAAAGGCAAAGGGGGACAAAATGGTCAAATCTGCATTTTTTAAAAAATAACCAGCAGCAGTATGACAGAGGATTAGCAAACCATATGAAGGTTGTTCTAAGTATGTTATTTAGTCATTCAACAAATATTTATTTTGTACCTACTATGTGTCAAGCACATGTCAAATCAGACATGGTCTTCATTTTCATAAAACTTATTCTAACAGAAAAAAATATATAAATACCAAGGAAATAAAAATATGACAAATGAGATCTGTAGTCTGACGTATAAATTTAATAAGCTTTACAATGGGGAATTAGAGAAAGTGCTAGTGAGGAAGTGATATTTGAGATCTAAAGAGTGGCAATTAGCCAAGCAAAAGATGAAGATCTGAACTAAGCAGGAAGAGTGCAAATGGAGATGGGAATAAAGGTATTTCAGAGCTCAAAGTGACAAGACTTAGTGATCAGTGAGATGTGAGAATGAGAAAAGAATAGATAAGAATATCTAAAATGCTGATTTTCATGACGGAGTAGACAATGATGTCACCCAAAGAAAAGGAAATTATGCAAGGAAAAATTAGCTATGTCTATGGAACACTGACTGAAATGGGTATGAAATCAAATTGTGGAAAGATCAGGAATACAGAAGTAGATTTGGCAGTCATCAGCCCAGCAATGGTCGTTTTTAAAAAACTGGGTGGCTCAGTCTTTAAGTGTCTGCCTTTGGCTCAGGTTATGATCCCAGGGTCCCAGGATCAAACTTCACATCAGGCTCCCTGCTCAGTGGGAAGCCTGCTTCTCCCTCTCCCACTTCCCCTGCTTGTGTTTCCTCTCTCACTATCTCTCCCTCTGTCAAATAAATGAAATCTTTAAGAAAAAAAGAGAGAGAAAGAAAGTGAATGAGGTCATTTAGAAAGAGGGCAAAGTGTAAAAAGAAAGTCAAGTATAGAAGAATGGAACATTTAAGAGGTGGTAGAAAAAGAAAATCCAAAAAATTAGACAGAACAAGCGGAGGGATGCCTGAGTGGCTCAGTTAGTTAAGTATCTGCCTTTGGCTCAACTCATGATCCCAGGGTCCTGGGTTCAACCCCTGCATCAGGCTCCCTGCTTAGCAGTGAGTCTGTTTCTCCCGAACCCCTGCTTGTGCTCTCTTTCTCTCTCTCTGTCTCATAAACAAATTTAAAAAATAAAAAAAAAAAAAAAAAAAAAAAAAGAACAGGTGGCTAAAGATGTAGGGAAACAAAAGCATAGTGTTATAAAAAAAAAACAAAATAAATAAATCAGGAAGGAAATAGTTAAGTGGCCAAAGAGATTCTGAATGATATGGGAATAAAAAAGTACCCAATGGATTTAGTGATATGGAAACTGTGACTTCAACAGTAGTCTCAGGCAAAAATATATCCCGAATTTTCAGCCACAATAAAACATAAAAGTTCTTTAAATATGTCTGTTTACCTGATTAATCACCATATATGACTCAAAATAAAGTTCAACTATAGCCCACTTGTGTATTACTTAAAATCTTACACCTTCAAGTGAAACAGGTACAAACCAGGAGACTGAATACCTTTGAAGAGCCAAAAATAGGCTATGGTCTAACTGGCAGGTAACGGCTAATAAAGCCAATCTTCATGGCACCTGAGCAGACAAACAAAGTTAATATGGGGAGAGGAAAAGAAGAAAAATGTAAGCCAGAGCTGAAGAGAGAAGAAACAACTGAGCAGCCACAGCAAAAGAAACCACACAATTAGAATAGCACAGCAAAATCAGAAGCATGGAAAAACTATTCCCTCCATAATTTGAAACCATCCTGACTGCACCATGGGCCACACTGCAAGTACAGACCATCTTTCTAGAGAAATGGAAAAATATGTCTCCTGACATACGTATTTCAGGAAGTATTAGACCATTAAGAGCACATTAATCAAATCAGCTCAACAATGTACCACTGACCATGAAAGACACTTATTTAGCACAATAACAATATGGAGGAGCACGCACACTAGTAAGCACAGGTAAAACCAGGAACATATGATAAACCAAATCCTTCTTACTTATAAGAGTTTGCCCATGAAATACTATATAGATTCTTGGGCAAAAGTTTTACTGAGAATTGCCCTACCCAGCATAAAACTATGCTAAACTAAGTAAGTTTCAGAATATCAAAAATAAAAGTAAAAGTTCCTGGAGTTTGGTTGCACAACAAAGTTAATATACTTAACAGTACTGAACTGTTCACTTAACACTGGTTAAGTGTTACACATTTATCTATAATTTAAAAGAAATCAAAAGATTCTTCAAAGCAAATACAATCAGATCACATGGATGCTTGTAGCATTGCAGAGTGAAATGAAATAAAGGCTATGGGCATTAAGGAGGGCATGTGATGCGATGAGCACTGGGTGTTATATACAACTGATAAATTACTGTACGCTACACATCTGAAACTAATGATGTACTACATCTTGGCTAATTGAACTTAAATTAAAAAAAGGGGGAAAAAAGCTAGCTATAACACACAAAAAGTAAATACTAATGGTCTAGAACTCCTGAACAATTTCAAATTGCTAATGAAATCAATGCATTTTAATGGTGCTTTACAAATGCTATCTTAACCTGTTTGATAAAGTACCTCTGGGTTTAAGCCAAATATTAATAACTTGACTTAATGTATTCATTCTGTATTTTATGCCCATTAAGTAAAAAACACTCGGCTGGATACAATGTATAAAACATGGCCTTTACCTCCAAAGAGCATTAAATATAATAGGTAAGAGAGTCATGAATGAGGAGTAAATATAAAACCATATAAAAACTGTCAAAGTCTAGAATATTATGGAATGCCAGTGCAGAAAAGAGATTATTTTCCCACTAAAAAAATAGCAGGGGTGAAGCATGCCTGACGAAACACTTAAACTGAATTTGACAACTAGATATAATTTGGACAGCAAGGGTAGATGGAAGTAAAAACATTCTATCAATAAATAGGATAAGTAAAAAAACAAAACAAAACAAAACAAGGTCTCTAAAAAAAGATAAAAAATGCAGTTGGACTCAAGTACAGTAAACACTGCACAAATCAGAGAGAAGAAACAGTAGAAAGGCATGCTAAAAGCAATCCTATGAAAGACCTCTAATATCAGGCTATAAATATCAGTTTTATCAGTGAAGTTTCTGATGAATACTGTGAAGACATGGCTGGAATTATATATTAAGAACATCAGTCTTGACAACAATAAGCAGGGCAGATTCAATGAAGATCCATAAGGAGATTCTTACAGTAAAGATGATCAGTATTATTTCATCAGTAAAGATGAAATACCACAGAAAGCATCTTACAGAACCTGAAAACCATGAATATAAATGGTACATTAAGAGTTAGGCACCCACAGTTTAAAGCCTGAGTGACTAGAAAATGATGGTGCTGTCAACAAAAAGAAGGAATTCAAGAAGAACCAGTTTAAAGCGGGTGAAGATGATCTTTTCAAAATGCTGAGCTTAAAGCACCAAAAAAAAAGAAAAAAGAAGTGAAGATATCTTCCTAGTAAGCTGTTATTAAAGTGAAACTGACATTTGCGAGACAATATTCACCTATTCCCATGTTATAAATGAAACTCTAGGAGTGAATAAAATCACAAAGGAAAAGAAGGCAATAAAGAGGCTCTGTGTCTAAGAATACCTGCACTTGGGGTAGGAAGTTTATGGGATGAAAGTATTTGTTCCGAAAATATACGTTTAAGTCCTAACTCCAAGTACTTGTGATTGTGACCTTATTTGAAATTAGGGTCTTTGTAGATGTACTCAAGTTAAGAAGAGGTCATTAGGATAGGCCCTAGTTCAATGTAACTGGTGTCACTATAAGATGAAAACTTGGACAGACTGACACCCAGTGAGGAACCCATGTGACAACAGAGGTAGAGATCGGATGCAGCTGCAAACCAAAGAATGACAACAATCAACAGCCACCACCAGAAGCTAGAAAAAGCAAGATTAGTCCCTATAGGTTTCGCAGGGAACACGGCTCAGACAACAGCTGGATTTTAGCTTTGGGAGGCTTCAGTCTACTTAATCAAGGAAGTTAAGAAATCTTACAACTGATTCCATCATGACGGAGCTTTAGGTCTTTTTTTCTCCCATGGTAATGTTTCCTTCATTAGTTAGTTCATACTTCTAAATGATTCACATCACTATTTCAAATCATGATCTCATGCCTAACTGTTCTCTCTACTCCCAAATCTGAGCTCACCATGATATCCTCCTAATCCTTAGGATAAACCTCTAACCCTAACCCTAACAGATTATTTCTACCCTACACAAATCTTTCTTTAGAGCGTCCTTCCTACCTACTATAGGATACAAGTATTCTGATGCTCTACCCAATTCCCCTGGACTCTACCGATTTTTTTTTTTTTTTTTTTAGATTTTATCTATTTGTTTGACAGAGAGAAAGACCACAAGTAGGCAGAAAGGCAGGCAGAGAAAGAGGGGGAAGCAGGCTCCCCGCCGAGCAGAGAGCCCGATGTGAGGCTCGATCCCAGGACCCTGAGATCATGACCCGAGCTGAAGGCAGTGGCCTAACCCACTGAGCCACCCAGGCGCCCCTCTACCGATTTTCAAGAAGGTTCAGTTTGGTTTCTTCTTTGGAGTCCCTGATCACTACAACCCAGGGAACTTTTCTCTTTTGAACACGTTTCACATTTATGCTAGAGATTTAGCATTAATATTAGATTGTATTGTCATTTTGCTTTTCACATGCACATGTCATGTTTTTCCAACTATGCTCTAAACTAAGAAGGCACACACCATAGTGTGTGCTTCATTACATTTAAACACACTTTAGAGAAAAGCAAATTGCTATACTTCCACAAGTGAGACTGCCACTGCCACTTACCTCCTACACTTTGTCTTCGCTTTCTTTTACAATCACCAGGAGTTTCACATTCACCTTCTTCAAAGCCTTCTAATGACGGAGTAGCACAGAGACCGTCAAGACCCAACATAGCTGGTATCTTTTCCTGGATAAAATCTGGAACATGCCCTAAACAAAAATGTTCAGAGTTAAAATTTTTCAAAATTTTTCCTCTACTCTCCTTCAAAGTGTTCAAAGAGTATATACCAAAATGTTCAAATAGTATATGTATTTCTAATAGCTGTCTTCACAGTTCAACTTGGGGGAATATGGGATCTCCTTCATTTAAACTAATCCTGTTACTTTATAATGTAACTACCTCTTACCAATATCTGATGCATAATCAATGAGAGTCTTCACCACCGCAGCCTGTAATCGTAGCTTTTTTTCTGTGTTAGCAGACATCTTGTCATGTCCTTCACTTGTCTGAAGCAGATTTGGTGCAAATATTACTGCAAGATTGCTGCTATCCATCTTATTCTCACTGGACCTTAAGTGGAACAAGGTTTTCTCAGAATGAGCCAAAGTGAAACATACAGAGGTAAAATACCATTTTGAGCACACTTTGAAGACTTCTTACTTTATCAGTCAAACACAAGTCAAAATAGTTATCCTTTATCTACCCATCTACAGAACCAGAAATTGCTTCTGTGTGCTTAAATATACATCATAAAAACCATGTTAACTAAATAATCCACATTGTTTTTCCACACAAATTGAACAGGGATATTTGATTTTCAAACCCACATACAGAAAAATTGTATTAAAAGGCTGCAAGTATGTCTAGAACAAGCAGGCTCACTGACAGCAAACAGAGGGAGGGGACAAATTTGAGAAGCAAGATACAAATATATCAGAAACACAGTCATTCAGTGGACAAAGAATCCTATCAACAACAACAAGCCATTCATAACGATGACCTTAAGACAGTTAAGAAAATACAAATCATTTGGCATATAGAGTATATTTCTTATAGTGAGGAAATTATTTTTAAGAAAAATTTCCATTCTAAATTTAATTTTAAGTTATTAACTATACCGGCAAATCTATCTAATTAACAAACTGTCATTTCCTAAGACTTTTACTTACTTACCTAAGGGAAACATTCCTGAGAAAGTTAAAGAAATATCTTAATACATCAATTGTGTGGTCAGCCATAAGACAGGAGAGCAACATTGTAGCTTTACTCTTCTCCTCTGTTCCTAACTGTTGAGCTTTGAAAAATGCTTCATGCAAATCAGCTGGAAGGATGGGTTCTGGCAATTCTCTAAAAAACTGCTTAAGAAGTCCTGCAACATCACAAGGAGGTGCAGAAGACAGGCAACTTTCACCATGATCCAGTTTATTCTGAAATAAATATAATAATCTTGAGCATTTGAGGGCTTAAGAGTTTACTGCGAATAAGATATCCCTTTGTGTACTTTAGAGAGCTTTAATAAATTTTGCTTAACTCTTGTTTTAATATACATCATGCCATTTTAGAAGGCTAAAAACTAAATAAAAAAACATTTTTTCATTTCCTATAGTACTTTATAGGAACAAAGGACCACAAATTTGAAAGTACTCTAAACTTTTAAAGCATTATATAGATTGTAGCAATTATTTCATAATATATACATATATTAAAACATCAAGTTGTATACCTTAAATGGTATTTGTCAATTATATCTCAATAAAACTGAAAAAAAAAAAAAGCATTGTATAAATAATGAATCGTTTTTTTTTGAGAGAGAGCATGACCAAGTAAGCGAGCACATGCTTGTGCATGGTTGGAGGTACAGGGAAAGGGAGAGGAAGAGAGAGAATCTTAAGCAGGCTCCAGAGCCAGCATGGGACTGGACACAAAGCTGGATCTCACAACACATGACCTGAGCTAAAATCAAGAGCCAGACACTTGGGGTGCTTCGGTCTCTCAGTCAGTTAAGCTTCTTTCTGCCTTTGGCTCAGGTCATGATTCTGGGTCCTGGGATCAAGCCACACAATCAGGCTCCCTGCTCAGTGAGGAGCCTTCTTCTCCCTCTCCCTCTGCAACTCCGTTTGTACTTCCTTGTTTGCTCTCTCTGTCAAATAAATCAATCTTGAAAAAAAGGAGCCACTTGGGCACTTAATCCTGTGTTAAAAAAAAGTTTTAAAAAAAAAGTTTTTTAAAAAAAAAAAGTTTTAAAAAAAAGTTTCTTTTGCCATGAAAAAGGCTCTTTGCAAATTAAATTTCTGTTAATAATTTATGCAATAGTTTTAATATTTCAATTCTAAAAACCAAATAAAAAAGTAGTACAAATGAAAAATTATAGTTCAAGAATATGCTTACCTTTAGGGCTCTTAGACGAATAACAGATCCTGATTTCCTAAAAAGCCCCTCTGTATGAATATGCTCTTCTAAAGATGAGCAAGCATCAACAAGAAAACTGAAAGAGAGAAATCTTTTCAGGTGGCTGGATACACATCTTACTAAATCTTATTCTTCTATCAAAGTACATGGACCAAGCACTATCCCCCCTTTGGAAGTTCCGATGTCACATATTTCTTCAGACTTTGTGATAAAAGGTTAATTCCAGTTGTTTTTCTTGCTTCCTAAATTCTTCTGTCCAGTTCATCTTTTTTCTGAGACAATTTCAGTAAGCTCGCTTTAATCCAACATCCTTCTTGATCCTAGCTCATTTCTCTGTTTCTAGAGCACAAGATGTGTCTTTTTTACTGCCTTTACTTCATACCCCAGTCTCTCCTCAACAGTCTCCAATCAGACTCGCACCCCTATTAGTTCAGCAAAACAGATCTCATTTTAAATATCATGTAGATATTTAAGTAGATATTAAGGTCCTGCCAGCATCTGACACACTTAACCACCCCCTGCTTTTCTTGAACAAAGCTCTTTTTCATGACATTTTGGGTTTTCCTGCTGTCCCCCAACTATCCCTTCTCAAACTCTGTTTCTGACTTCTCTTTTTCTGTCAGGCCTCCTCATGCTAGTATGACCCCAGGCCCTAAGACCTTCTTTTTTTTAAGATTTTATTTATTTGACAGAGAGAGAGAGAGAGAGCACACGCATAAGCAGCAGGAGTGGCAGGCAGAGGGAAAGGAAGGAGCAGCAGGCTCCCCACTGAGGCTAGAGCCCAATGTGGGGCTCAGTCCCAGGACCCTGGGATCATGACCTGAGCCGAAGGCAGGTGCTTAAACAACTGAGATACCCAGGCGCCTCCATAGCTTTAAATATCTATCATCTGTTACATTTGCCCCAAAATAAGGCAATGTACTTTTCTCACTCTAACACTGCCTCTCAGAAAAGTCCGATACAGCCTCATCCTTACAATCCTTCTCATACTTAGAGGTGTGGGCTCTATTTCTTTGTACTGAACAACTTTTTTTTTTTGGTACTGAACAACTTTTAATCATCAATGTTGGCTTTAGTAGTTAACAACTGATACCACAAATTAGAATGGATGTCAGCAGCAAGCAACTGATAGCATTGTGCTGCTACACAATGACTGAATGTCACAGGGGGTAACTGACAGAATTTAACTTTTGTCTGTTTGTTTAAATCAGGCAAAGAAATTACAACAAAGATTTAGTCATCTTGATTGGGGATATGACTTTGCAATTCTAAAGGTAGAAAATCATTAAATAAACAAACCTTTTATAGGACATTTGAAAAGCAAAATAGTAAGTGCTTACCTGATAGAGATTGTCAATCAACACCTATATGCTGAATGAGAGAAAACTGTTCTAAGGTTGCAAGATATTCAATAAATGCTTTTGGACAATGCATCAGTTAAAAACTTAGGTTACTGAACTAAAGTAGCCAGAATGAACCCTACGTTGGACAGAGGGGAAATGAATTAGTAACAGGTCAGATAGTTGCTTTGCATGCTTCCTCAAACTATTTAAAATGTTAACTTCTCTACTAATTTCTGATGCACTTAGTCTAAAAGGTTAATTTTAAATAGTGACACAGGAAAGCTCAAGTGTTACGTAATTTATATTCAGAAATACTTTATTTAATCTTAGCTTAAATGTTCTTTTACCCACAAAAGAAAAAGAGGGTAGTGGTGGGGAAGGGGGGAGGAACAGACTCTTAGAGAACTGCTAGGTCAAAACAAAAGTTTAAGTCAATCAGTTATTTATTTTTTTATTTATCTTTTAAAAAGATTTTATTTATTTGAGAGATTGCCCAAGCATGAACAAGCAGGGAAAGGGGCAGAGGGAGAGAGACAAGCAGACTATCCACTGAGCAGGGAGCCCAAAGTGGGGTTCCATCCCAGGACCCTGAGATCATGACTTAAGTAGAAGTCAGACACTTAGACTGAGCCACCCAGGTGCCTCTCAACTATTTATTTTTAAACGTCTAAATACCGGTTTGAAATATTTTTCTTCATCCCAGACTTAGCTTACCTTGGAATGTGTCCATATTCTGGTACTACAGAATGGGGCAATGCATTAAAAGGTACTCCAAATATTTTACCCTAAAATGGAAAATTCAGTTATTCTAACACAAATATTAGGCATAAGGTAAGTTTTCTTAAATATTAAGCAAATTTAAAACATCAGGAAATTAAAAAAATAGAAATAATTAAGAAAATAAAAATATTACAAGTAACTTTGATAAAGAGTAACAACTATATGCTAAACATTCCCTTAGGCACTGGGAGCACAAAAATGGTCAAGATAAAGTCATTGTGGGTGGGGGGGGGGATGGGTGAGATAGATGAAGGGGATTAAGACCACACTTATGATAAGCACAAAGTAATGTACAGAATTGTTGAATCACTATACTGTACACTTGAAACTAATGTAACAACTGCATAGTAGTTGTTCTGAAATTAAAATAAACAAATAAAGTCATTGCACTAAAGCAACGTATTGCATTCCATCAGTTTCCATTCCCATAATGGAAAATCAATCCATTTGGTCCTCAGTCAGGAAATCCTTAAATATTAACATGAACAAAAGGCTAAGTTGATTGGTAATGGTAGTTCTTGTCACTCATTGAATACTTCTTACAGGTACATTTGAGGTGGTTTTTTTTTTTTTAAATATTTTATTTATTTATTTGACAGAGAGAGATCACAAGTAGGCAGAGAGGCAGGCAGAGAGAGAGAGGAGGAAGCAGGCTCCCTGCCGAGCAGAGAGCCCGATGTGGGACTCGATCCCAGGACCCTGAGATCATGACCTGAGCTGAAGGCAGCGGCTTAACCCACTGAGCCACCCAGGCGCCCTGAGGTGGGTTTTAGACCAGATTTCTTTTCCACACTCTATGGAAAACTGCCAGTCAAACTGTTCTGACCAAGGCAGGGATTCCACAAACATTTAATTCCAATTTCTTCAACTATTTTGAAAAATATTTTTTAAAAGTCATATTCAAATGTATTACTCATACTCAAATTTAATACATTAAGATCCCAAGAGTAAATGTGTATGTTACACACTTCTTAATAAAGAACCTGCCACTATCTTTATGCATGTATCTGAACTTCCTAAAAATGTATCATTGATTAAGAAGGTAGTAGTTTGCACTGTACTTAAATACAAGCCTATATATATCTTATACAAAATTAAATAAGTGGGTCTACCCAATCTCATAAACATTAATTTAGCTTAGATGTATCTGCTCTCCATGAATGCACTTGAAGCACTGATGTTAAGAAATCATTCAGCACTGTTAATTATTCAACAGAGTAACAAAATCTTACTAGTCTTTTTCAAGCATCTGGCTCCCTTTAAGTGATAAATATAGTATAGAAGACAGTATAGTGCTTAAAAGAGTGTGTTCCTAGTGGCAAGGCTGCCAGAATTTAAATCCTGGCTCTTCCACTTATTAGCTGAATGACCTTGATCAAATTAATTCTTTATGCCTCAGTACCTTCACATAGGTCCTAAGTCAAAGAGTTGTAGAGAAAATTAAATAAATTAAAAGATGTAAAGCATTTATATTAGTCTCTCACATAGTGTAACTATTCAAAGAATATTTGTTGCTGTAACAATTACCATTTCTAGGTGAGCTATTAAAAAAGACGCTAATGTAGAAAACCCTTTTTTTGGGTAAATCAGAATTTTCTTGATACTGTGCACCCAAACAAAATGCAAAAATCAGATGCTGAAGCTGATTATAAGTCTACAGAGGTCTTACTTACCTAGAACTCGGGGGTTTTTTTTGTCAAGTGTATTATTCTCAATATTGGCCTCACGATAACAATTTCATAAAATAAAACGAATAGCACGTTTCTAAAATTTTATATACTGCAACATCACTTACAATTTTACCTTCAAAAGGTTTCTAGCACTTTTCTTTAATAGCTCAAAACTATTATTAGCTAACAAACACGAAAGAGCCAAAGAAATCTAGTTTTCAAATATAACTTATCCTGTTCCCATTCTTATAAGATCTTCTGTATTTCTTTATTAGACTGTTTCTATTGTGATTTCCAGCCTACCAATTAGGATGTCAACCACTGATTACCATAACAACTATCATTAGCGGAATAAGTGGCATGTGACAGGTACTGTTCTAGTCCTATCTACAGATCTTACCATTTTTAAATCCCCTAAATAACCCAAGGAGAGATACTATTATACTATTATTTCCACTTTATGGAGTAGGAAACTGAAGCATAGGAAAATTAAACAGCCCAACTGCTTACATCTACAGTAGGAGTAAAGCAGGATTCAAACTCAGGTCTATCTGACTCTAGAAGTATGTATGAATTTTTTTAAAAATTTTATTTATTTACTTGAGAGAGAGAGAGAGTGAAAGAGCCTAAGCAGGGATTGGGGAGAAGGAGAAGCAGGCTCCCCACTGAGCAGCAAGTGGGACCGGGGGCTGGATCCCAAGACTCTGGAATCATGACCTGAGCCAAAAAGACAGACGTTTAACGGACTAAGCCACCCAGGTACCCCAGTGAAAAAATCCAGATTCAAATTTTTTCGTATATTGACAAACCAACTATATATTTGAAATCTTGAAAAAATGGTTTTTCAGTCAGAAGAAATCACACTTAGTTTATAAATATAAATATGTATGTTGTCAGTAAGCTGCAAACAACAAACTTTTCTCCAGAATGTATAAGCAATTAAGAGGTATACAAATTAACTGTGTTAGTAGCTTTCTTATCCAAGTACTTATTTTCTCAGAAATTGTAAATTAAGAGCTATGCAAATTTTATTAGTTTTCATCTCTAAATACTTAAAAAATACCATATAATTAGGCAAATACATTTAAAATAACCTGCTTTATATTCAACTTATTTTTCACAATGAAATTCTTGGTGATACAGCAGATCATAAAATTTCATTCAAAATCCCCTTACTTCGACCACCCTCAGATCAAATAGCTTTTTAATTATCCCATTGTGCCATCGCAACTTACTCACTTTAAAAAACAGCTTTATGACCCAAAAATTACCAAGCAGCAAGCTTGTTTTTTTCAAATTAGTGAACACGGAGGTATTATCTGAAGCCTATTTCTAATACTCTTTCACACCTTATCTATTGACTCATTTAGAAAATTTATTGATCCTCCTTGTCCCTTTACAAATTATATTCTAAAACAGTGGTGGTGGTGGGTAATGTTCCTCTCTCTTCCCACGTGGTACTTGTTCAAAATAAATTGGCAGTATCTGGAGATATTTTTAATTGTCAAAACTGGGAGATGCTACTGGCATCCAGCGGGTAGAAGCCAGAGATGCTGCTAGACATTCTACAATGCATAGGACAGCCCCTAAGTCTCATCTCAAATAGATAATTTTCTAGTTCAACGTGGTGAGGTTGAAAAACCCTGCAACTTTCTCAGTGATCAAAAATCCCTGTAAAGAATCAACAATGTCATTCTTTAAATTTCAGTAGTCGACCAACTGGATTGAATAAGTCACGCTTAGCCACATTCTCATTGGGATCCACATATAAACATTTCAGCATGAACCATAATAGTGATGGTAAAGGGTGCCCCCCCCTTTCTTTTTTTTAAACCCAAACCTCTTCCCCCAGAACTTACCACTATTTCCGTGGCTGCTGTTTCATGTCTCCTGCGATCGCACTGCCCACGGCCGCTCTTGACCTTAATGCCATAGACCGCCCGAAGCTGCTGCAACAAGGCCAACCTTACCAGCCTTGGATCCCACATCCCGGACGCGTCGCTCACTCTCCGAGGCAGGGTCTGAGTCCTGACCCTCGTTCGCCACCAGGTCTTCCAATTTCCAAACACTCTCAGGTTTGCACTGTGCTCCGCTGCCTTCTGGCCAAGTCTGGCACTGTTCCGGCCCCGGGCCCCAGCCACTTCCACGGCTTTTCCCTTGGTCCTCTATCCACTTCCACAAACCCTTCTCCTACTTCCCTCTGATCTAACCGCACCTCACCTTCCCCTCACTTACACCGACCTTCTTTCTCGTCACTTGATTCCTTCAGCTCCTTACACACACTTCCCTTCTTTCTTCCTGATTCTTTCGGTTCCTTGTCCGACGCCTGTTACCAGCTTCTCACCACTTCCGGCCACTTCCCAAGATCCCGTTTCCTCCAAACCTCACTTCGCCCTCGTCCTTTCCCAACGGTAAAGACCCTTCTCCTTGGCCCTTCTGCCCCGGCAGGCTCAGCCGGGCGTTGGTCTCTCAAGTCCCGGGGCCCCCAGCCCTAGCCCAGCCGCCGGACCAGCCGGCTGCTCAGGCGCCCTTTCCAGTCCCGGTCCCCGCCCGGGCTGGTCGCCGCCGTCACCCCGTTTCACAGGCTGCTCCTGCCCTCCCTCAGCAGCCGGCCTGCGGCCCCCGGCCTGTACATCCCGGTGTGCTCACTCAAGCCACGCAGCTCTCCTCATGCCTCCGCCTCCGCCTTCTCAGCAGCCCTGGAGCCACCACCGTCCCACCCTCACTTCCAGCCCAGGCTCAAATGGCAGCGCCAAACAGGGCTCCGCGCTCTGATTGGCCCGCGTCTCGTTTCAAAATCAGGACCTCAGAGAGTGGCCAGGAGCTGCCTGTCTAGTGAGACAAGGGCAAAGAGGGTGCTCACGAAGGGCGTGGTGGGCAAAACTAAGAAATATGGGGGGAAAAAAAAGTTACGTTGCACTTGCTTCTTCATAGCCAAATTTTTGGAGGAAAACACTTTTTAGAGCGTATTTTAATACACCTGGCCCCCGACGGAGACAATACATTCGGGGAAATGAAATAGACACCCATACTTCTTGGCTGAAGCTAAAGGCCCCCTAACGGAGAAACCGGTTCTACGGAACCCGAGGTGAGACAACCTGAGTCAGGGTTCACAAACGCTGATTTGGATAACCCTAAAGCAGGGTTTTTAGAGGTTACCTCGGCTTTAGAAACTGATCCGTGTTTGGGGAACTGATAGTGATGCTCAAATCTTAGCACACAGGGAGTTAGACACCCAAAGAAGACCTGTCATGGGGGACTTGAGTGCGGGAGGAATGCGAAGTCCGCGGGAGGCGGCAGCTGCAGAAGGGGCACTCGTTGGGATTTGGAGTAAGGTCCATGCATGGCTGAATTGTTGGTGATGCTGTTGAGAGCAGGACTGCACAACCGCACCGCTGTGCCTGGGCTGCTGTAACATTCTCAAACAGCAGCGATCCCAGCAAGATGTACACTTTTTTTTTCTTTCTGGGACGTGATTCATTTAGGGCAAGAGACCGGTACTCAATTTAAATACAAGCAATAGAGCGAACGTTTACTGTCACTCCGCCTCGCCCCCAGGGAAACTCGGTGCGAGTAGCGACAGAACTTCACCTGCCTTATCCACTGTTGCAGCCCTGTCGCCTAGCAATATTTGTCCAATGAACGAATTTAAGTAGGGAAAGTTTTTTTTTTTAGAATCATTTTGCCCCTTTTGGAGTTCAGTCCTTGGGTAGTCTACCTTTTTCCCAAATCTAAAGATGATTCCCTGAAGAAAGGGAACAAAATGGAAGTGAAGCATTTTTCTGTGTTGTAACAACTAGTGAGCGCCTGCTGTGCAATATGGGATAAGATAAAGAGCAAAACCGGACAGTTTAGGGGAAGAGAAAATTAAACAATTGTATTAGTGGGGGTATAATTAATCAACAGAAAGGTGTAGTAAGGCAGGGAATACTAATCGATGATAGAGTATAGTAAAAGATCCTTCGTGCGCGGAGGGGCAACACAGCAATGATTGATCAGAAGAATCAGTAGAAATTGGTAAAAAGTGAAAGTGGGGTGGTGGAGTGGGACCAGCATTCAGGAAATAAAAGCACTGCAGAAAAGCCATCGATTTTTAACAGGAACCAGTGCATCAGAGACTAAACTGAACCTACTCCTACTCGTTTCTTTTTGCTAAAGAAATAACTTTTTAAAATTACTTAACTTGGGGTGCCTGGGTGGCTCAGTCGTTAAGCGTCTGCCTTGGCTCAGATCATGATCCCAGAGTCCTGGGATGGAGCCCTGCATCAGGCTCCCTGCCCAGCAGGAAGCCTGCTTCCCCCTCTCCCACTCCCTCTTCTTGTGTTCCCTCTCTCGCTCTGTCTCTTTATGTCAAATAAAATCTTTTTTAAAAAATTACCTAACTTAAAAAAAAATTACTTACGTTGTCTTTAGCCTCCTCCCCCCACTCCAAACTTCACATTGTTTTGGATTTTAGATGTCTCAGATTTCCTTTTCTTAAATATGGATACTGCTCTTGAACCTTAAGTGCCTTTTCTGTGTCATAATCTTTTTTTCAAAGCTGAGCTCTTTGATTTTATTTCTTTTGTCTCCTTCCTTTTAACATGAAATTATTGGTTCTTAATGATAGTAACATAATTACATATTTGCCTTATCCATGTATACATGTATACACACATACATATATATATAAATAATAACAATATTGCTAAAACTGCTGAGTGAAGCTTAAGTTTGTGTGTTTCTTTTTGTCCTCATGCTGTGTCCCATTAGGATATACTAGCAAAGTACCCTGTACATACCCTGAACTGCACATAATTCTTCTCTTTAGTTATATGTAGATGGAAGTTTATTCAACTATGCCTCTATGGCTAGATACATGGGGTATTTCCAGTCTTTTGGTATTACAGAAGTTCTGTGTGCATAGACAATATGCTTTTGCTAATGGCTCATTAGCATAGAATCCTACCAATGGAATTGCTAGGTAAAGGAACATGTTATTTTGTTTAATATTGCCAAATTCACCTTCATAGGGGTTGTGTGATTTTATATTCACACTTGCAACTTATGAGAGTTCTTGTTTCCCCACAGCCTCTCCAATAGAGTGGATTTTTGCTAATTTGATAGGTAGCAAATGGTATATGATTACAGTTTTACATTTATCTTTTTATAAGTGAGGTGGAGCATCTTTTCAAATGACACGTGCATACAGTGAAGTATGATGAGTCTTGAGGAATGTGGCGGATACACGACTATGAAATGAAGTGGAACAAGCAAGGCCCAAAAGAAGGTATATAGTATGCTACCTTTTGTGTAAAAGGGGGCTTAGAAATACATACACAAGTAGGCACTTGTTTTTATTTCCAAAGTAAATATAATAGATAAGCCAAAATCTCATAAAAATGGTAACCAACAGATGGAGAGCAAGGCCTGTTTTCCAACGGATGATCTCTAAAAAAATTTTGGAAACATTTTACATATTAGCCCAATGTGAAATACTCTGAACACTTTTAATGACTTTTATTGGACTTTCTGCTTTTGCATTTTTGTTTGTTTAAATTGTAATCAATCTCTTCCCTTAATACTCTAGATTCTAAGTCATAGGTAGAAATGTTTACCCCCCTCTCAGGTTATAAAGGACTTCACTTATTTTATTTTTTTAGTACTGGTATGGTTTTCTTTCTTTAAAAAAAATATATCTCTGATCCATTTGGGATTTATCCAATGTAGAATAAAGAATGGAATTTTCCCTTTTTCCATATGGCTATCCAACCGTAGACATTTTTATTTCATCTCACTTCAGCAAACTCCCACACCTATCTCCAAAAGTAGCAAAACACTACTACTGAAAGCCCCATAGAGTACAGACAGTCCCCAACTTATGATTGTTCAACTTAAATTTTTTTATTTTATGATTGTATGAAAGTCATATGCGTTTTATAGAAATCATTTATCAGCTTTTGAATTTTTGATCTTTCCTGGGGCTAGCATTATGCAGTGAGCTATTCTCTCACAATGCTGGGCAGTGACAGCAAGCTGCAGCTCCCAGTAACCACACCATGACCAGAGCAAACAACCCATACACTCCTACCATGCTGTACTCATACAACCATTCTGTTGTTCACTTTCAGTACAATATCCAAGAAATTACACAAGATAGTCAACACTTTATTATAAAGTAGGCTTTGTGTTTGATGATTTTGCCCAACTTAGGCTAACGTCAGTGCTCTGAGCATGTTTAAGGTGGGCTAGGCTAAGCAATGATGTTCGGTAGGTTAGGTGTATTAAATGTATTTTTGACTTAGTGTTTTCAACTTACGAGTTTATTGTGATGTAACCTCACTGTTAAGTTGAGGAAAATCTGTATATTGAAAAAGTCAAGGGTTATCATCTTTATTGAATCATAAGACTTTGCTTTTAGTTAGTGCCATCATATGGCACACACCATTTTCTTTATCCAGTAACTCACGTAGCTCTCTTTTCTGTGAAATCAATCAAGTTTCTGTTAAACTACCTCCCGAAAACTTCTTCCTGTATCCTTGCTTTGAAAAAAGGTGACTGGTTTAGCTTCTCAAATCAGATCCAGAGGTGATTGTCCTTGAAATCACTGCCTCTGAGGCCTGACACTTTGCACAGGCATGAGACTCATTTATTAATAAAACAGAACCATTTGAGGAAACATCTGTCTTAAATTTGGACTTGACCTAGGTGGAAAACAATACGGTGATTTCCTCAGGTCACTGGAGTTCTCACCAGAATAATGGACACTGTGGTGCTGCACCTAGATCCGATCCCTCTAGAGCTGAGGTCCTTGTTCCCCCACTTGCAAGAGTGTTAGCCACTGATGGCTCATAGCCCAACTCTGAAATGACTGACAAAAATGCCAAACATAAAATAATAGCTTCCTGAGACTATATAAGTGTTCTGGAGTAAGAAACTGGAAGACTTTTTAATTTTTTTTAAGGTACAGGAAAAATGAGATGGAAAAGGATAATGATAGATAAACACAAATGACTAGGGATGCCTGGGTGGCTTAGTTCGTTAAGCATCTGCTTTCAGCTCAGGTCATGATCCCATATGAGGTCCTGGGATCCAGCCCCAAGTCAGGCTCCCTGCTCAGCGGGAAGCCTGCTTCTCTGTCTCTCACTCCCCCTGCTTATATTCCTTCTCTTGCTGTCTCTCTCTCTCTCTCCCTGTCAAATAAATAAATAAAACCTTTTTAAAAATGACTAAATTAAAACTGTAAGTATATAAAGACTTAGAAGTTTTTGGTCTTTTACAAAGCTAAATAATGGGCAGTTTATAGTGCTTTCAATCATAGGACAGACCTGATTAGATAAATTACTGTGTATCAATTACCTGGGTCATATATATATTTACTGATTTGGAAGATATTTCGGATATAATTTGAGAAAAAGGAAGTCACAACATTGTATATAGAATATGTTGTTTCTTATACATGTGTATGTAAAGAAAAATAGAAAGTTATTAACAGTGATCATTTTTCAGTGGTATCATTTGCATCCTTCTTTGTGTTTTTCTATTATCATCTGATTTTTTAATAGTGAGTATATGAGGTTGAATTCTGTCCCCCCAAAAGTTATGTTGAAGTTCCAACCCTCAGCTTGTCAAAATGTGACCTTATTGATGTATGTACTTCGTTAAGATGAGACCACACTAGAATAGTGTGGACTTAGAACACAAGTAGTATCCTTATAAGAAGAGGAGAAACAGCCGTGTAAAGTGAGAATGCCATGTGATGATGGAGAAAGAGATTCAAGTGTTGTGTCTAGAACCACCAAGGATTGGGGCACTTGGGTGGCTCAGTCAGTCAAGCATTTGCTTTCACTTCAGGTCATTATTCCGGGGTCCTGAGGTCGAGCCCCATGTCAGGTTCCCTGCTCAGCAGGGAGCCTCCTTCTCCCTCTCCTTGGCTGCTTCCCCTGCTTATGCTCTGTCTCTCAAACAAATAAGTAAAATATTTTTAAAAAATAGAACCACCAAGGATTGATGCTTGAAGGCTCCCACCAGAAACTAGAAAGAGGTAAGGTGAAATCAATACCTCGATTCTAGACTTCTAGTATCCAGAATTGAGAGGGAATAAATCTCTGTTGTTGAAAAGCCATTCATTTTTTGATATCTTGTCATGGTAGTCCTAGGAAACTAATATATAGGTGTTACTTTATAATCATTAAAAGTCAAGTTATTTCCATTTTGAAAGTTAATTGGAGTTATAATCCATATGAAGGAAGACAACCCTTGAAGGCCAGCACAAAGATGATTTTTCTCACAGAACATTTCCTGTTGGTCCCAAGGAGCAACACTAGGGCCCTTATCCAGAGCAGCTCCTGTTGAATAATCTATTTGCATGCCTTACCTTTCCTTTTCTGTATTTAAGTCTCTCAGGAAGTTAGGGACCAGGTTTATGTTTACTTCCCACAAAGTATAGCCTGAAACTTGGACATTCCCAGTGAATGCTTTTTAGATGGATGGTTGAGGAATTCCTCTAAGTAAGAAAATCTTTCAGTTGCCACTCTTAGAGAATAGGGTCAACAAACTAACACATGAAAGCAAGAAAACACCTTGAGGGTGGAAATTAAGACTAGATTTGGGATGAGAGGAAGACTAGATGTGGGGATTGAAGCCAGTCTCTTTGCCGTGGGATCCGTAGGGGTCTTTAATACACCATTGAGTATTGGGACGTTCCAAAAAGAGGAGGGAATTAGGCTGCATATCCCAGTATTTGCTGAATTCTTTATACTTTTTTCTGTCATTTCAAAGCATTTGGTGCCTGGTGTTTGGGGAATAGCTTCGGTGCACTCTGCACCGTGTTTGGATAAACCTGGTAAGAACGCCCTTCAGGGCTCTTCTCATTTTCCTATCTCTGCACGAACACTATGTCTCTAACCTTTAGTCACATGTTTTTGTGGTCCCTCAGATCTAAGAAATGTCACCGTAACTGTAGATCATGTTTATTTTTTTAATTAAAGAATACAGAATGGGGGAAGTAATATTTTGAAATCATCAAAGGTCTTTCGAAGACAGGTATTCCATCAATCTAAAATGTGACTGGCCATGCTTGCTTGGCCCTTGGAGTGAGCAGATAAGGATAAGGTTTATGTCAGAATATGGCAGGGGTAGTGTGTTTTTTGGACCCTCCAAAAAGCAGACACCAAGACATGATTAGATGTGCAGGAGATTTGTTCAGGGCAATGCTTGTGAAGGAGAAAAGAGGAAGCAGGTGTAAGGGAAGAGCCTCACATCGTGATGCAGGTCGCACACCTGCAAGGAGAGGGAAGGAAGTTTAGATGGGAAAGAATCTCCAATTACAGAGCTGTTCTAAGAAATTCTGGCCGGGCTGATGGGGTGTTCCTCACATAAAGTCACATGGAATTCTATACCTCCATAGGAATGGGTTAGCAAACCCTTAGTAACCCTAAGTCATGGTCTGGGAGTAGCCCATAGTGCAAATACCATGGTGGATCCAGAGGGCCAGCAGCTGGGACGATCCACCAACTGTGCTCCTTGTAGCAGGATAGCTGAGGGGTGAGTTTTTATGGCCCCCAGAGGGAATGAAGTGAGATGACCAGGGTTTGAATCCCAGCTCTACCACTTAATTACGGGAAAGTTATCTAACTTGTCTAAGCTCCAAATTCCTCATCTGTAAAACAGAAATATTCAGGTATTCACCTCAGAAAGTTATGAGAATAAAAAGATTCTAAAATTCTTAACGTTTTGCCTGGCACACAGAAGACCTCAGTAAATACAAACTATTATGATTACAGGTACTTAGAGCTGCCACAAAGTCAGAAGGCACCTGCGTGGATCAGTTAGTTAAGCATCTGCGTTCAGCTCAGGTCATAATCCCAGGGTCCTGGGATAGAGTTTTGTGTAGAGCTCCTTGCTCAGTGGAGAATCAGCTTCTCCCTCTCCCTCTGCCCCTCCCCTGTGATTGTACTGTTTCTCCCATGCTCTCTCCCCCTCTCTCTCAAAATAATAAAATCTTTAAAAAAGAAGAAGAAGAAGAAGAAGTCTCAGCCCTCAGGGAGTTCTGACAGCTGGATAAAATGCTAAAAGGTGAGAGAAAGTCTACACTGTATGTGAGGCTCTATCTTCAGGTTCTTTCTTTCTTGTTCTTTCTTATTCCTTCGTTCTTTCTTTCTTTCAGTTTTTATTTATATATTTGACAGAGAAAGACACAGCGAGAGAGGGAACACCAGCAGTGGGAGTGGGACTTCAGGATAATGATCTGAATGGAGACAGATGCTTATCAACTGAGCCACCCAGGCAACCCTCCAGGATCTTGCATTTTGTGATCCCTTTCCCCCTGCTTCTCTGAACAAAGACTCTCTCTGCTGAACTTCCCTCCCAAATGCTTGCTGTAAGAGGAAAGGATAGCATTCCCATTCCTGCCCCCGCCCCAGAGTCACACCACATCTGGTCTTAGCGAGTTTCCCTTAAACAGTTTAGAGTATTTATCTATTTATCTTGTGTACCTCTTAAGGAGGTCAATAATGCTGTAAACAGAGTAGAGCTCCTGGCTCAATCAAGCAAGTAAGAATATTGAAAAGGTCATGGCTGTAAAGTACCTCATCACTATAATGCACAGAATATATGAGGCATTAAAATCCCTAATGCCTAGACTTTTGATTAGAATTTATGGATGAGCAGAATGAACTACCTCAGTACATTTTTTATGGCTGAAATTAAAACAGGGGTGGATTCACTTAACCTCTGCCAGCAGCCTTCACTTCACTGAACTGCCTTCAGTGTTCAGAGAATCCTGTCTGTACAGAACCCAACGTTTTGGGTAGTAGTTACTGCTTTGGCGCCTTCCCTGAAAAGAGAGAGAAAAAAGGATAGGTGATAATAGAACCAGCTGGTGAGACATCCTTACACATTCGAGACCAGGCTGATGGTGAAGGGAGTGCTGATGGTTTCTCAAGGACTTTGAGCACCCAGCCCCTGGCGTCCATAATGGTGACCAGCTCAAATGCACTACCTGTCCTTCCACTGGCCATGCAGCAGGGACAGCTCTCCACAGATTCTGTTCCTCTGCACCACACCAAGCAAAGGTGGTCGTTAACTAAAGATAGTGGCCTCCCAGCCCAGGAAGAGTGGACATAAAGAACATGAAGTCACGTGGATATTTCAGGACAAGAAGAGAGTCTTTACTACTTGAAGGAATTCTGGATGAAGCAGGGAACAGGGCCTGATTTGGAAATATTTCTAGGAAATGTTTTCTATGAAAAATTATGGAGGAAAGAGCTTATTCAGCCGCATAATCTTAACACCAAAGTTATCAGGTGTTAGTTTGTAACCTTTTGAAAACCTTGGATTCTTCTGCCGTGTGAGGCACCGTCAAGGGAAGAGACAGAGGGAACAAGCATTTATTATACACAACATGCCAGACATTAATCCTCACAGCAGCCCTATGAAAGTAGGTATTGTCCCTATTTTACAGATGAGAGAGCTGAGGCTGAGAGAGGTTAAGAAAGTTGTACAAGACCCTAAGATGTTAATTGGCAGAGCTGAGATTCCAATCTCATCTTCCTGGCTCCAAAGTCCATTCCCAACGTCATACACAAAACTGATTGCAACAACTTCCCTGTGGGGATCACAGGCAGCCTTGGGAGCAGCCTTGATTCAAAAGTCACCACCTTTTGATTTGAGTGGCAACCAAAAACCTGTCTTTCTAAACATGTGTCTCTCACTAATCTCTGTAATTTCCTATGAGTAGCTGGGTACTTTAGTTCTGGTTTTCTTTTAAAATGCAAATTATCCAGAGAGATGAGATACTTCTTATAAATAAATCTTTCAGATACCTTTTTCTTTTCTTTTCTCTTTCTTTCTCTCTCTCTTTCTTTCTTTTTCTTTTTCTTTCATTCTCTTTCTTCCTTTCAGAGAAAGAGAGAGGGCAGTGCACCTGGGTGGCTCAATCAGTTAAGCCTCTGCCTTCGGCTCAGGTTATGATCCCAGGGTCCTGGGATAGAGGCCTACATCAGGCTCCTTGCTCAGCAGGGAGCCTGCTTCTCCCTCTGCTGCTCTCTCTGCTTGTTCTCTCTCTCTCTCTGACAAATAAATAAATTAAATCTTTGAAAAGGGATGGGGTGGGGAGAAGGGGTGGAGGGGCAGAGGGAGAGGGAGAATCTTAACAGGCTCCACACTCCACACAGAGGCCAAGGAAGGGCTCAGGCGCAGGACCCTGAGATCATGATCTGAGCCAAAATCAAGAGTTGGATACTAACTGGCTGAGCCACCCAAGTGCCCCAGATACTTTATTTTCTCAAGGACAATCTTGATAGAATTAGACCATGGTTCACCTGGGGAGGAAACAGAGGGGTTTACAGAGGAAATGGCAAAAAAGAAACAGTTGGAGGTGTCAAATACATGAATCTATTTCAAAATTTTACCTGAGGCTGACCTCAGTGATCCCTTTTGCTTTTTAGGAAGAGTAAGTTCTCTATTTTAAAATGTACATGCCGATTTCATTGTATTGTTGTAGGACAAGGGCCATGGGTATGTGGAAGACTAAGGGATTTGTATAAACGAATCAATATAAGGAAGGTGTGGTGTGGTGCTAGTTCAATCTGTAAATGACTTCATTTTTTGTGACCAAATTCACTCTTCCTAATCCACATGGCTTCATTCTCTTGACCATTTATCAAATGTGAGGAAAAAAATATCTGGACACTAGAAACACTAGAGACCAAGTTATATAGACCAAATTTGTCATCTAACGTAAGGTCTAATATTGCAAACTGAAAGAATTGCCTTCTAGGAAAAGACTGAACACATTTTTTTTGTGTGTGTGTGATTTTCAACATTATTTTCTTGTATTAGAAACATTGTTTCTATCAATCCTTTTTTTTTTTTTCTTTTAATAAGTGCTGTATTAGAATTAACCAGCAGAGGGGAGTAAAGGAACACAAAATACCTTTCAGTTTAGGATACGTGTTGTGCATAAACAGGGTGGCAAAGTCGGCAAACCCATGCCTTTTTATAAGCCAGTGGATCCAGATGAACACATTAAATTTTATGGACATCTCAGTCATTAATAGAGGCAAACAGATCTGTAGGTCATAAAGGCATTATTGACCTTCTTGATTGGCAGTTTAAGAGATGAGAAGAATGGATTTTTTTAGTGCATTTTGGCCAAATTTGCCAAGGATAAAGTTTTATTTTCCAAGTCTCCTGAAGCTGTAGTGAAATCAACTGTACTATACTCAAATAAAAATTTTTCTTAATTTTGTATGCCTATTTCTGAGTATTCATTTAAAAGGAAATTCCGATGAGATGGATTTCTTAAGACCACTCTATATCATGGTGGATGGAAATATGACTTGTACAAACTGTACCTCAAACACATACAGCCTTTCCTTAGACGAAGAGTGGATGTGGGAACACAATCTGATGCCAGTTTGAAATACACCAGAAGTGCATGAGCACACACACATGCACCCACACAACCTTTGGGAAGCCAGTTATTCACCTTTAGATGAAAGCTAGTTAATGTTCCAAACCCTATTTCCCTGTATTGTGAAAGAAGGAGACTTTGGGGATTAGAATTATGAACCCTTACCTAGACGGAATAGATTGCACATTCATTGTCAACAACCTGAGATGCCTGGTGAGTGATTCGTGTGCTGCATTAGAGACAAAAAGGTACTGAGGAGGCCACTGAGAGTGTATTTAGCAATGAGATATCTCTTGTAGGAAACCTGAAGGCCAATCACCAATAAACGAGAATCCCGATATCTAACCAAGGTGCTATTCACCAACTTTCTCCTTCCTTTTCATTCATTCCGTAGTTCTCCTAGAGTGGTGTTAAAAGATAAACTGAGACGTGTTAAATAATTTAAGATTTTACTTGAACAAAAGTCTATTGGAATCCTGCAGTTCCAAACTGGGAGTGGTTAGGTGTGTTTCACCGACAGGCGCTCAGGGAGAGACTTTTAATAAAGAAAAGGTGAAAACAAAGCAAGGAAATTATTGATTGGCTATAGCCTAGTTGGCTGTTTGTGATTGGTTGTTCTTGGGTTTTGACTTTGTAAACTTGCTGCATTTACAGGCTTGGATAAGTTCACTTAGGCTGCCAAGGCATGAGAGCCACTTCGGTCCAACGGTCTCTTTATTTAAATTAACAGTGGTAACTAGAGTTTTGTGCTCTTACCAGGAGTTCTATCTGGTAGGCCAGAGAAGGAAAATGTCAGCTTTAGATTTCACTTCATGAAGTGTCCACTCCTCAGTTTCATTCTCATTGGCTCTTTATACAGGATCTAGGAGTCATACCGTCCTCTTTGTCTTAACGAACATGCTGTATACGTTGTTAATTACCTGGTTTAACAGGTATGAAGGTCTTATATTCATATGATGTTTTCCAGTCCCAGCATGTCAAGTCTTGGTAGAAAGACTTAATGTATCACCCATGGACCCACGGATGGTTCCAGAATGTGTTGTCATTTGCTAAGATAGGCTTGATTTGTTCCTGGTCTTAGTGAGGGTTTTAGAGCTCAGCTTACCAGGAAATCAAGGAATTCTGGAACTTCTGGGGAAGGGTGAAAAAAATGGAATGTCAGCTAGGCTTCAAAGATAAAGAATACGAGTATTAAAAGGGGAGTAAAAAGGCAATCCATGTAGGAGAAAGCGATTCGTTAGAGCACAGTTCTACACTAGACAGGACCTGATGAGTTATGAGGAATGATGAGTGATAGCAGTGTTCAAGTAGTGGAGACCCCTTAGTCTCCCAGAGTTGAAGGGATGCCTGAGCAAAAAATATGGAGAAAAGAAAAGACACTGTTTTGGGTCTAACACATATACACGGGACTGACTCCAGCAGGTTTCTCTCTTTCTCCCTAAATTAATAAATCTAGATGTATTGAATGGCTAAGGATAATGACTGTTTCAGAGTTTGGGAAGTAAATGAGAATATGTATGCAAGCCTCCCAGGCTCCAGTGGGTATCTAACTGATATTAACTTCCTTTCCATTCCCCAGTCATCAAAATCTATCCCCCAAAATACCATTCTCTAAGAAAATGGCAGTTGGTAAGCATTAAATGTTATAAATCTCAGAGTGTTCCACAAAGCACATTATCCTTAGGAATTTTAATAATAAATATAAACATAAATAATAAATACTATATTTCTCTCTCACCCTCTTGTGCTCTGTGCCCAAGAAAATAGTCCCTTCAAGCTCATAAAAAAGGTTCACACTTAAATTCTATCAATAATTCGTTAAGACAAATCTTTTCTATTTTTCTCTAGCAACAGACGCGCGATGCAAATGTACAATGGTTGGGAATGTTTCTAAATGAAATCACTCTAACAACTCAAGCATTTCCCCGGCTTCTGTTCTGGAACACACATAGGTACTATTTTTGTAATGTGGGCTAAATGCCTTAAAATGAATTTCACTGTTAAGGAAACAATTATCCCTTGGTTTGATGGCAAATTTTCCCTTTCATAAGGACCGCCAAGTTTATGGGGGAGAAGGGGAAAGCAAAATGAAGTATGGTGTTACGTTTGCACTTAGAGTAAGGTTATTTTGTGTGTCGGGCCATTTTGATAGATAATGTTAGATAGTGACATGGTCGCTTAGCAACCCTGTCATGGAGAAACCCAGGATTCCTGTTTTACCGGGAAATCATAAGGAGCGATACCTAGGAGAGTCCATCTATTGTTTTTGGTGATTGATTTTTTACAAATCACCAAATTGAACTCTTTGGAGTTCAAATGAATCGGATAGGGTTAGAAATTTAGATAGTAGGATTTGTATTGGTGGTGGTGTTCTAATAATGGAGAAAAGATATTGATCGATTTTTAGTCTTGGCTGAGTACTAAAAGACTTGCTCTCAAGTACAAGAAGGAGTGATTTCCCCTTACACAGGACAGCTCCATGCCCAGAACAGCTGTTCTTACCTCCTCTTGCCCAGTGCTAACGTCTCCACTTGGACTTTTAAACCTGGCAAATTTTTCACTTCAGGATTCTGTTAAATCAATTTCTCACCCTTCTCTTCCATTTCCAGTTTTTCCTTCCAGCCTAGAAACATACTCATCTCAGAAAAAAGCCAACAAAAAAAGTAAAAACAGAAAACGTGCTTTCAGCTCTCCAGTTACCCTCCCATCCTTTCCCACCCCCCCCACCTTTGTTTAAAAAAATATTTTATTTATTTATTTGACAGACAAGAAATCACAAGTAAGCAGAGAGGCAGGCAGGGAGAGAGAGGAGGAAACAGGCACTCTGCAGAGAGCCTGATGTGGGGCTCAATCCCAGGACCCGGGGATCATGACCTGAGCCAAAGGCAGACACTTCAACCCACTGAGCCATCCAGGCACCCCACCTCCCCTTTTGATAAAAACCTTGAAGAGCATTCCACATTGATGGTTTTCAGCTCCTCACCTCCCTCGAGTCACCGCAGTCTGAATCCTACGGCCTTTAGTCCACTGAGAATGCTCTCGCCACGGTGACGATAATCTGGCTGCCAAATTCACTGGACAGTTTTCAGTCAATCTGTCACTTCTCTGGCCAACCTGAGACCTCTTTCCTTCTGGCTCTTCTGACCTTTCCACAGGTCTCTCTCATCCTGTCAATGCTGGGCTTCCGTGAGTTTTATCCTCAGTCTTCTCCTCCTGTGCTGTGTGGTCTGCTGAGTGAGGTCATCCCCTCCCGTGGGCTTCACTCATTATCTGTGGTGACTTCCAAATCTACATTGTTCTGGCTCAGACCTCATTCTGGAGCTCCAGGCTCATTTCCAGCTACCCTTACAAATAGCTCTCCTTCTGCATCTCCTCGTCTTCCTAGTGCCCGCACCTCAATAGCACCAACAGCCTGCTCGCCCCCACCCTTTTGTCTCATCTCAGTTAGGGCCATCACAAATCAGAAGTCTGAGTATTCCCAGATGCCTTCCCTTCCATTATACGCCACATCAAGCAACTCGTCAGGGCCCATATTCACCTCCCACATTCACGTTCACCAGAGTTCATATTCAACTCAAGTATCTTTTGAATCTGGCCTATACTAACATCCCTATTTCATTCAGCCTGTGTTCAGGACAACTGAAATTTCCCAGTTGTCCTCCTCATCATCAGTCTTGTCCTCTCCACCTCTCCCTGCACCCATCCATCTCACTTCCCTGATGATGGAATTAACACTTTCTGGAACATGGCATACCAATGCTTCACATTTTGTTCTTGCCTACATGTTAGCATCAACTCTACTATTTGCCTTGTCACACTCCACTGCATATCCTATGCTCTGACCATCTCCAAGAGAAATATCCTGTGGTTTCCTAAATTAAATGTCCTTCCATTCCTTTGTACTTTTACATATGCAAAACCCTGGGCCTCCCCCTTCTGCTTCTCTGCCTTAAGAAATTTATACTTTAAGAATCAGCTCAGCCATCACCTTCTTGGGGTTCTCTCACCAGGGAGGACTTAAGTACTCCTTCCTTAGTGCTCTGTCACAATTTATCTGAATGTTTTTTTTTTAAAGATTTTATTTATTTATTTGACAGAGAGAGAGATCACAAGTAGGCAGAGAGGCAGGCAGCGAGCGAGAGAGGAGGAAGCAGGCTCCCTGCTGAGCAGAGAGTCCGATGCGGGGCTCGATCCCAGGACCCTGAGATCATGACCTGAGCCGAAGGCAGCAGCTTAACCCACTGAGCCACCCAGGCGCCCCTATCTGAATGTATTTTGACATTTATCACTCACATATGTGATGTAAATGTAATGTACTTACAGATGTAAGTATTTACAGATATGTCCTTGATGAAACTGTTAGCTGTCTGATGGCATGCAAGAAGTCTATTTTTAAAAAGTCCTTATATCCCCTGTAGGTGCTGAGTGAATTCACTCAGAAGACTGAGTGAATGAATGAACAAACATAAATTATTTCAATAGTGAACATTAGAGGACAGGAAAACAGACCCTAGTAGAGATTGTGTAGCCTGTTAGTTAAAAATCAGTAAGATTTGGGGTGCCTGGGTGGCTCAGTCAGTTGAGCACCTGAGTCTTGATTTTGGTTTAGGTCGTTATCTCAGCATCATGGGATTGATTTCCACATCAGGCTCTACACTCAGCAGAGTCTGCTTGGGATCTCTCTCACCCACCTCTCTCCCTCCCCCGCCACCTCTAAATAAATAAACAAGCAAACAAATAAATAAACAAATAAAATCTTTTTAAAAAAAGAATGAAAAATCATAAGATTCACACCATTAGGACAGCTATCAGATAAACAGAAACTAGCAAGTCTTGGTGAGAATTTGGAGAAATCAGAACCCTTGTGCAGTACTGGTGGTACCTCAAAAGGGCTCAACCACTATGGAAAACAGTATGGTGGTTTTTTTTTTTTTTTAATTGAAAATACAACTACCAGCAATCCCAGTTCAGGGTACGTATCCAAAACGATTGAAAGCAGGGTCTTGGAGAAATTTCTGCACACCTGTATTCATAGCAGCATTGTTCACAATAGCCAAGAAGTGAAAGCAATGCAAATGTCCATCAACAGAGGAATGGATAAAGAAAACATGACTTACACATACAATGGGGTATTATCCGGCCTTCAAAAAGGAAGGTATTCCCGTCATGATACAACATGGATGAAATTTGAGGACATTATGCTAAGTGAAAGAAGCTAGTAACGAAAAAATAAATATTGTATTATTCCACTCATATGATATATGTGAACCAGTCAGATTTTTAGAAACAGAAAGAAGAGTGGCGATTACCAGGAGCTAAGAAATGGAGAAAAGGGGAGTTGTTTAATGGATATAGAGTTTCAGTTCTGCAAGATGAAAAAGTTCTGAAGATCAATGCAAATATACTTAACACTACTAACCTGTACACTTAAAAATAGTTACCAGGGTAAATTTTATGTTTTGTGTTTTGCCATGATAAAAAAAAATCAATAAAAGCACAATACACAGTATATTTGACATGGTTTAGATACTGTCTGCAGGCCAAGGGCTTGATAGGAAGACATTTATGACTTTCGCTTTCATAGTTCATATCAGGCTGAATGTATTTATATTATTTACCTTGAATGCTTTTCTTTGAAAAAAATTCTATAATACAGATAGCATAATATTTGGATAGAATAATAAAACATAACAACGTGAATTGCCTTGGATGGATTATAATATGGCATGAATAACCAAAAAATTCCATTTCCTTTCTCAGGAAGGGTGCTGTACCCTTTCACCATCTCATCTTTTTTACTCATCTTTGAGTAGCATGTAGTGATTGATAGAGTTCAACATTAACAGACCCAGCAGTAGTTCTGTTGGAGCTTATAGTCTGAACGCTATGACCCAATGCAGACAATTACCTAGAAAGCTTAGACAGTCGACCAAAGGGTGCACATGAAAATATACACACATGCACATGAACATGCACACTCGCACAGACACACACCCCACTTGGGGAAGCTCTTGACGCATCCATGAGTCAGGTTCTTGAATAATTAAGTAATATTGAGAAAATACGTATCTCCCTAAGAGGCATATGTTGAGAAAATGTTTCTAAAGAAGAAGGTAAAGCAGGAACTTCAAAATGTCTCTACCCATCTTCATTGACCTAAAAAGGTTGACATGAAATCTACAAAGAGCAATCAGCACTCATCCAAAAAGTGGACCTCCCTTTGAGCTGAGTTTTTGGTCTTTAATGATCCTTTAACAGCAGGAAACATCTCACATGTTCCCTTTAGGGTTTCAGAAATTTCCTTTTTCTGAACCTATACATTTTTTATCTCTCCCATGGAAAACATAAACACCAGGGGTAAAATGGAATTCAGGCTTCTTAAATGATTCCCTACTCTAATGTGGCTCATTTTCCATCATTGAACGTCTGGGGTTACTTCAATTTTAAAAAAGAAAACCTGTTAGCTACTGAAATTGAAGTAGCTGATTCAAACTGGCAAAACTGACAAGGAGGGGACCTGTGAAAATTGCCATGTGCTTAGGGTGCAAGGGGAAATCCCTGATATAATACTGCTTTCCTTTCTATGTGCAGCTTGGGGATGCAGCACAAATGCCAGGCCTTGCTTCTCATCCCTCCCAAATCTGTAGGAAGTGCTTCTCTGCTAGTCTGAGCCCTGCCATTTCTGAATTGCCTGGGAGCTATAGAGAAACATCATTAACTCAATCTGTGTTAACCTGAAAAGCTGAAAATAAAAAGAGCATCGAGGAGTCCACTTCCGTAGATCCCTGTTATTTTGTATATTGTATTTTTCCTTGAGCTACTGTTGCTTGCTGACCATTTCCTCATTAGAGCTGCTCTTTTCTTTGCCCGGCTTTATTGAGACATAATTGACATATAACATTGTGTAAGGTGTGAACACTGTGATGATTTGATGCTGTCTATACTGCAGAACGATTACCAACACTAAGGTTATTTAACACATCTATCACCTCACATAATTGCTGCGTATGGGGGCGGGCGGTAAAAACACCTAGGATCTACTCTCTTTTCAGCGGTTCTTTTAAAATTTCATTTTGCATCTAGCTCTGCCTGTCAGCAAGTTTACTCGGAAGAAAGAGAAATATCCTCCTTCACTCTGTGCAGAGGCAAGAAATGGAGGGGAGCAAGTCTATGATACTGTGAGATCGCCTCCCTAGCCCCACAGATATTTATGCAGATGGCACTACATAAAATTGAATTCCTTTAAAAAGCGGGCTTACTGGGAGAAATCACAAAAGCTAAAATCCTTTAGAAACTCTTTGAAAGAATGTGGAGGAAGAGATGTGAGGCAGTGGAGGGTTTCTAGACTGATGGCATGTGTGGTACAAAGACTTATGATAATATGCTAAATCTTGCTTTTTATTTGCTTCCTTGCTTGCCTCTTTGTGTTTTGGTAGGAGCCTGCCATAGAGCCACTGATATTTGATTCCTTTTCTCCCTTAGCAAATCATCCTGGAAACTATTGCTTGGTCTTCTGATACCAGCTGGAAGAGATTTCTTAAAGATTTTATTTACTTATTTGACAGATAGAGATCACAAGTAGGCTGAGAGGCAGGCGGAAAGAGTGGGGGAAGCAGACTCCCTGCTGAGCAGAGAGCCTGATGTGGGGCTTGATCCCAGGACCCTGGGATCATGACCTGAGCCAAAGGCCAAGGCTTTAACCCACTGAGCCACCCAGGCGCCCCTGGAAGAGATTTCTTGTAGAGAGCCACAGTACCTCAATTTTATCTAAGAATGATGACCGTGTAACTTCTCACATAAACCAAGACAGATTTCAAAGTCAAAGTGGTCAGTCGGAAGAATTAATGGACAGTAATTAATCGACAGCTGGTGAAAACCAGGACTGATGGGCAATAATTCACCACTAGGCCCCTGGGTATCATCAGTAATCCAGATCAGGAATTGGCCCACTTCAGTTTCTCAGGGAGCTCATGGAGGATGCTCTTTCCTTCCAAAGACCCTGCAAGCAAGGGTGAAACTGCAAAATCTCTGGGCGATTCTCTTTCTGGTTCACACTTGACTCAGAAAGAAGTCTCTTGTTTTGCTTCTTTGAATGCTTATTAGCAATTGTCTATTACCATCTGCATGAGTGTGCTAGGGCCACCATCACAAAGTACCATGAAGTTGGGGGTATGAACCACAGAAATATATGTTCTCACAGTTCTCAAGGCTGGATGTCTAAGATCAAGGTGTCAGCAGGGTTCGTCTCCTCCAAATCTTCTCTCCTTATTGTGAGATCACGGCTTCCTCACTGCATCCTCACGGGGTCCTTCCTTCAGGCATGGGCAACCCGGGTATCTCTCTTGAGTCCTAATCTCTGTATCCTATAAGGATACCAGTCAGATTGGATTAGGGGCGATGGTAAAGTCCTCATCTTAATTTCCTTGCCTCTTTAAAGGCCTTATCTCCAGAAACAGTCACATCCTGAGGCCTTAGGGTTTAGGGTTTCAACATATGAGTCTTGGGGAGAAACAATTCAGTCCATAATACTGACAGGTCTCTGTCATGTAGTCATTCATGAACCAAGAATTGGACTCACCAGACACCTACTCTGCCAGCACCTTGAACTTGGACTTCCCAGCCTACAGAACTGTAAGAAATAAATGTCAGTGACTATTTTTCTGATATTTTTGTTATAGTAGCCCAAACACACTAAGACAAGATCTGATCATTTGGCAAGTAGCAAATAGGTGGATTTATAGGGAAAATCTGGATGAGGTGCACACAGGACTATGTCAGACCTGAGCCACGTGCTGAGCTATAATAAAATATGAACGGGGAGACTGAAATCACTTCAAAATACTACAGTCAAGTTGCCTGGATATCAAATGCTTACTGAAGTCAGAAAGTCTGTCTGTTTTCATTACAGCCTCGAATGAGGGAGCCCCATGCAAGCCTTCCAGGCTGATGCCTTGATGCCAGCCAGCAGATCAGCACTCATTCTCCTCAGGGGGTGGCGGCTGGGGAGCTCCTGGTGACATTTCATTCTTTCCATGAGAGTGTCAACATGGTTTCCTCTGATACAGAAAAGTGATCTACAGGGATCAGAAATTTGAAAAGAAATAATCCGAAAAGTATTATTTAGCTTTCATGGTTAATAGCATTTATGGGCTGCAGATAATTAGATGTAGGGAGGAAACCATGAAGTCATCAGAACTGGAGGAACTCTGATAGTTTCCAAATTCATCTAGAAAGAACTTCAAGAAGGACTGTGCCAAACCATGACTGAGGAAGGATGGAGGAACCCTTATGATGAGAACTTATGATCCTAAATGACCAAATGGGAGGGACTGGTGGGTCAGATTGTGTGTTGTTCAACACCAGGGAATTTTCTAATTCTCAGCAGACACTGACTAGGTGTCCTATAATTTAACTTAATTCTGACCCTACCTACCTGGAGATAGTGTCAGATACCACAGGTTAAGGCCATGGTCCCACAAGGCTGCTCCCACTTCAACTGCCATTTGCAAGGCCAGGTTACTATCTGTGTTTCTTATGCTTACCAGTTTATTATAAAGTATATTATAAAAGATACAGATAAACCGCCAAATGAAGAACTACAGAGGGTGAGGTCTAGAGGGTCCCCAAATGCAGGAATTTCCATTCCCAGGGAACTGGGGTGTGCCACCCACCCCCATGTGGGTGTATTATCCAATGTGGAAGCTCATCAACTCTTGCTGTTCATGAGTTTTTATGGAGCTTCATCTATAGCCCCCCCCTTCTCCTTCCCAGAGGTAGGTGGGTGAGGCCAAAAGTTCTAGCCCCTAATTGTTTGCTCTTTCTGGTGCTAGCCCTATATTGAGGTTACAGGGCCCTACCCTAAGTCACTCCATTAACATAAACTCAGGTGGGCTCAAAAGGGGCTCCTTTTAGGGGCGCCTGGGTAGCTCAGTGGGTTAAAGCATTGGCCTTCAGCTCAGGTCATGACCCCAGGGTCCTGGGATTGAGCCCTACATCAGGCTCTCTGCTTGGTGGGGAGCCTGCTTCCTCCTCTCTCTCTCTCTTTCTCTCTCTCTCTCTCTCTCTGCCTGCCTCTCTGCTTACTTGTGATCTCTGTCAAATTAATAAATAAAATCTTTGAAAAAAAAGGGGGGGCTCCTTATAAATGATAGAACGCACAGCTATGGCTGAAGAAATCCCGAGTTTTAGGATATTTGTGCCAGGAACCATGGACAAAGACCAAATATATTTCTTATTACACCACAGTGGGGACAAAAGGGCACATAGTTTTTCATTCAGTTGTGTTTTAAGACAAAACAAAAATAACCAAAACACCTTTCATTCGAATAGGTGAGCAAAGGCATTTGAAGTTTGTGTCATGGACTGAAAAAAACAAAAAAGTCCACAATATACACCTGCTTGGGGACGTAGATATGAAAGATACAAAAATGAGGTATGCCCAAAAGGAATGATCTAGAAATCTCCATTTTGAGGAGAGATCCAGATGTGGCTTTGAGTGGAAAAGGAGATTGAGTCGGCAAGGTGGAGTCAGAGCCAAAAGGAGAAAACAGGCAGAGCGAGGAAACGGACCAAAGTTTGTCTCTGGTGCGTCTCAACAGATTGACTAGGATAAGCGTCTGAGGGTCGGGGAAACTCAAGGAATGGGCAGGGAGTAGACACCCAGGCCTCAGCACAGAAGGACAAGTTCCACATTGCCAGTCTAACAGTTGTCAGATGGCTGATCAAAGTAGCTGCCTTTTTCTCAGCTCTCGATTAGCTCTCCCCCAGTCTGGGTGGACAAGGCTTCTGTGAGCTGGCTGGCATCTCCCAGCCTGCACCAAGCTTCAGCGGGATCCAGCTTCTGCGGCCTCAGTGCCTCTCTGTTGCCCAAGTGTGATTCACGCCGCCTAACGGTCCTCACCCTCCCGACCCACCTGCAACACCCACATCGGGCTCTCTCTTCAGCGGGGATCCTGCTTCTCCTTCTCCCATTACCTCCCAACCTCATTTGTGTTCCTTCTCTCACTGTCTCTCTATCAAATAAATACATAAATCTAAAAAAAAAAAAAAAAAACCCAGTGATTTCCTTATAATAAGAAATTATACTCAGGACATTTCAGGTAGTGTGCATTTCTTCTTTTTTTTTCTTTCTTTTTTTTAAGATTTTATTTTTAAAATAAGTGCTACACCCAGCATGGGGCTTGCACTCTCCACCCTGAGGTCAAGACCCTGAGATCAAGAATAGCATGCTTCACTGACTGAGCCAGCCAGGGGCCCCTCAAGGGGAGCGGATTTCAAAGTTGTCTATCAATCACCGCTGAATCCAACCCCACCCTTCCACCCCCACTGACTCCAGAACTGAAATAATTTTGAGACCCCAAGCGTATGTCAGTTCAAAATCTGTTATACAAGAATAGAAGGAAGTTACAAACTATTGACAACTTGTGATTTATTAAAAAAAGACTTGCTTTCCATTTTCTTTGTTCAAGTAAAAAGAGAAAGATCTCTGGCATATAAACAAGCATATCAACAGGAAAGGCCTTGATCTCCTTTTTTCCTATTAGGGAAGAGGCACTTGACTTCTAGCTTCTCTTCGCCTTAGCTCTTTAGCCCCTGAAGATTTGTTATTTCCAACATGACACCAAGTATCTCCTTAGCAACCATCTCAAATAGGGTCAGATTTATCTTTCCTGATGAGGATTACTACTTCTTTCCTTAAAAAAAGAAAAAATCATTTTTAAAAAGATTTTATTTATTTATTTGACAGAGAGCACAAGTAGGCAGAGAGGTAGGCAGAGAGAAAGGAGGAAGCAGGCTCCCTGCTGAGCAGAGAGCCTGATGTGGGGCTTGATCCCAGGACCCTGAGATCATGACCTGAGCCAAAGGCAGAGGCTTTAACCCACTCAGCCACCCAGGCACCCTGAAAAAAGCATTTTTTAATAGTTATAAACCCAAGTCTAACAGAACATGATTTTTTTTTTTAAGATTTTATTTATTTATTTGACAGAGAGAGATCACAAGTAGGCAGAGAGGCAGGCAGAGAGAGAGAGAGGAGGAAGCAGGCTCCCTGCTGAGCAGAGAGCCCAATGTGGGACTCGATCCCAGGACCCTGAGATCATGACCTGAGCCGAAGGCAGCGGCTTAACCCACTGAGCCACCCAGGCGCCCCAGAACATGATTTTTAAAGCAAACAAAAGTAAAACGTAATTTTACAACAGAAGCCCCTCTAATTGGAAGTCTATACCATAGAGTGTATAACTGGTCTAACAACGAAGTCAGCTATGAAATAGCTATGAAATGACCAAAAAGTCAGCTATGAGGAAGAGTACACAATGAAAGAAAAGCAAGAGGCCTCAGCTCCTGGTCCCTGAATTATCTAGAAAGCTGAGCCTTATCATTAATGGGAGACTTTAGTGTTTCTTCTGGAAGGAAAATGAAGATATTACATCCTCTTGTTGCATTTTGGGTCGCCGTGAATGCAAGCTCCTTCAAAGGGCTGACGTTTTATACCCTAAAGGGCAGAACAAGGTTTTACAGCTGTGGGATCAGAGAAGGGCTGGGTGTTCTGTCTTCCAATTCATTACCACACATCATCTATGGCTTTTGGGTAATTGAGCAAATAATGCCCTTGACAGCCATTCTCCCTCTTCAACGCCAAGGCAAGGTAATTAATTAAGGCCAGAAGGGGATTGTTAACGGCTGTTAATGAACCACAATTGAGGGAATTACCTAGGAGAGCACTCTTGGTGTCTATAAAAGTACATGAACAAGAGTAGTTTGGGTATCGAACGTTCCCAACCCTTCTCGTTGCTTTTCATCACGGAAGGGCACATTAAAGATGAAATGACTGGGGAATTTTCAGGACATAGCCCCGCCTGATTACGCTTGTATAACTTTGAGTGGCTATTTATTCTCAAACCCCATCATCTCCAGAGAAACTTTTCTAAGACACACACCTAATATGGAGCATGCACTAAAATATAATGACTTGGACAACCAACGGTTTAGACAGTATTTGTTCAACGGTTTGTGATATAGTTTGAGTGTCTCACAAACATCCTGAAACAGGAGGTGAGGGACCTTCTGCCCTAAAGAAGTCATTATCTCAATGGGGCCACATGAGGGAAATAAGAAACAACTGGAGACCAATATACCCTGATAATACATAATTGTGAAAATGAGGAAACCTCACTTAAAATGGAGCTGGAAAGCGCTGAAGGGGGGTGGCTCATGCTCTTACATTCCTCTCAGCTTCCAGAAGCAGCAAGAAGAAGGAAGAAAATTCTTATCTTGAAAAGGGTGAACACTTTTCACATAGGAATTTAATTTCCTGCTTTTGAGAAAAAGAAGGCAGGGCCCCTGGCTGGCTCAGTCAGTAGAACATGTGACACTTGTTCTCAAGGTCATGAGTTTGAGCCCCATGTTGGGTGTACAGATTATGTAAATAAGTAAATAATTTTTTAGAGAAAGAAAGAAACATTGCACTAAGACCCACTTGTGGCCAATGAGAAACCACCCCAACCTCAAACTGTCCTCTAAAAAACTTTTGTTTAGGGCACTTGGGTGGCTCAGTCATTTAAATGTCTGCCTTCAGCTCAAGAATCATGACTTGACTCCATTGAGTCCCATGTCAAGCACCCTGCTCATCAGAGAGTCTGCTTCTCCCTCTCCCCTGACCCCGCACTCGTGCTCTCTCTCACTCTCTCAAATAAATACAATCTTCAAAAAAATTTAAAAACTTTTGTTCAAAACAATCCTCTCCCATTCCCTCACAAAACCGAATAAAAGCTGACCTTCCCTTTGTCTCCTCAGACTTGCATATAGTGTACCATAGCTTGCATGTCCTCCCTCGCAATTTCTCAACTATTCTGGAATGGACACATTTTGCCGGAAAGTAACTGACTGTTTTGGTTTTAGTTGACATAATTGCTAAACTGCATGGCATTGGCCCCGAGTACTAAAGAAGTTCAGAGAAGTGAGAGACAGCTGTGTGGGTGGGGTGAGCAGAGCAGGTTGAGAAGGAGAGGTGGAATCCAAACTGGCAAAGAGGAGCAGGGGGCAAGTAGGAGAGAAGCAGGGCGAGGATGGCCTGCAAGAGAGTCCTGTCTCCCTAGAAAAGAATTTTATGCCAATACATACAATACATACGTACAATTCATACAGGATAATCCTTCCTTCTTCATTGTCCTTTTCCCCTTCTCCTTTTTGCCGAGATGTAAGAGATGATTTGAGGTTACCGAGTATCACTGCATCTCCTCCCAACACACACACACACACACACACACGAGGAGATAGGCAGAATGCCGCACACCGCACATAGTTCTTCGGTGACAGACATGGAACTACGCTCAAACAAATTAGACCACCTAATTGTGAGTCTTGGCATTTTTCTTTCTTTCTTTCTTTTTAAAAGATTTTATTTATTTATTTGACAGACAAAGATCACAAGTAGGCAGAGAGGCAGGCAGAGAGAGGGGAGGAAGCAGGCTCCCTGCCAAGCAGCGAGCCCGAAGTGGGGCTCGATTCTAGGACCCTGGGATCATGACCTGAGCCAAAGGCAGAGGCTTAACTCACTGAGCCACCCACATGCCCTCAGATGTCAGTTGAATCGTTGTCTCGGGGGCAATCCTGTTGCTTAAGGGGGTAGTTTCCATCCTAGCACTGGATGTTTTGCCCACAGAGCAAGAATGCTTTGCCCACAGGGTCTTTTGCCTGAGTTAAGAGATAAGGAGAAAAGAGGGACTTAATCAATTATAAAGTTTGAGGTCAACACAGAGGGTGTTGAAGTCCTCTTTCAAGGCAACTATGTTGTTAGGGTATACGTACTTATTGTTTGAATCGAAGCATTTATTAGATGGAATAGATAGGTATTTCTTTTGGTTTGGGGACACAGGAAGTTTACTGATTTCTTAAGGGTGCTGTGAAAGAAAGTTCGGGAACATCTGTGTAAGTGTTATGAAACAGTCTTCTGGGTTGACATATTAGCATAATAAATATTAGTGTTTAATATATCAAAATAACTTTGATAATTATTAAAGATAAAAAGTAAAAATTTTTGGAAATGCATCTCTAGTCAGTGTCCCTCCTCCACATTAACCATATACCTGTGGATGAATGGTATTATGTACCCATTGATGAATATTACAAATGAATATAAAATTATATTCCTATTGTTAACCCTAAAAGTAAAAGACCTAGTTATTTTGCCAGTGAGATGAGTTTATTCAGGAATAACACAGGAATTGTAATTCAGGACATGCAAGCTATGGCAAGCCGCAGGCAGGTCCCAAAGTCAAAGGAGAGGAACTTGATAAAGAGCTTTGTGAGGAAAAAAAAGTTGGGAGGGGCTGAGACCAGAGTTCAGATGGTGCTGGCTTCCCATTGGCTAAGTTGGTGAGTTGTGGGTTTTTTTTTGTTGTTGTTTTGTTTTGTTTTGTTTTTAGAGGGAGGTAGAGAGCACTTGTGCAGTGGGGAGGGACAGAAGAAGAGGGAAAGAGACCATCTTAAGCAGACTCCATGCAAGGCACAAGGCTTGATCTCATGATGTGGAGATCACAACAAGTGCCAAAACCAAGAGTTGGATGCTTAACTGACTGAGCCACCCAGGTGCCCCACCCCACGGCAACCCACCCCACCCCACTCCATTTTAAAAAGGGTTCCTTTATTTAGCTCCACACTATTTCTCTTTTAATAGATGTAAGCAGTGGATAATCTTGTTTACACAACTACCTGAGAAGTTTTATTGTACCAGTGCTACTGAATTATATGCCAACAGTCATGTCGTGCTCAAGCATCAACAACGATCTTGAATGATCCTTCAGCTCTACTAGTGTTTTGTCGAAAGCAAAGCTGGAAACCTTTTAATTCTAAAAGAACATGCTCTGCAGTCATTAGAGTGATTTACTTTCTCAGTTCCAGATTTTCCAAGTGTGCCCTCGCTTGTACCCTAGAGGTTTCTAACCTGGGGTAATGCACCTTATCAGCCTGTGGGAAGGATAAGAGGTGTACTTGCAAATGAGAAGAAGGGCTAGTGTGGAGGGGAGGTGAGAGGGAGAGGCTGCCAGGCTAGTACTGGTAAGCTCACAAGAAGATCCGTGTTAGGCAAGTATGCATGGAGGGTGAAGACCTGGAAATCGGTCCCCTCAAAACTGACTGTACTTACATCAATCTTGGAAAGCCTCTGCATATACCTAAGAGTGCTGAGATCCCAGTGTGAAGACCACTGCCGACCTGAGGGAAGAGTTTTACTCCAGGATATGGACACCATGGCATCCTTGGACACACCTGTATGGGCTATGGAGTGAAGGAGCAAACATTTTGGGATCACTCCTTCCTTTTCTTTCTCTTCCCTGGGTTGCAGATGAATATTGCCTCTGAAGTCAGACTGTAAGGTATAAGTTTTTAGTTTCCCCATTTACCAGTTTTCTAAATATGTACAAGTGATTTAACTGTGTGCTTTGGTCTACTAATGTGTGAAGTGTTGGTTAGTACAATATTTAGCTTATAAGATGGATGTTAGAATTAACGGAACCCAAGCACATAAAGCTGACGCAGGCTGGCTGGGACCAAGGACCCAGTGAGGGCCCCTCAGGATCAGCCAAGAGGGTTCTTGGCTTCACACAGTATGAAAATCAAATGTGAGCTGAGAGGAAGTGAAAGCAGAGTTTATTAAAGACACAGAGCGTAGATATGGACAGGCCGTCCAGGAGACTCAGAAAGGAAAGGAGAATGAGTCTCATCTTTGCTAGGGGTCTGGGGTATGTATTAAGGATGGTGGGTCTGATGCAGCGTCTCCTCAATAATCCAGGAACAAAGACGCATGTTTACCAGTCTTTCTTAAGTCACTTATGCCCAGGAGCAGGGGCCTTGATGTGTCAGTGGTCTTGGAAAACTTTTATGAAGACCTTCCCTGTCAGGCCTTAGATGGTATCTATTGTGCTGGGAGACTCCAAAGAAATGGTTCAGTCTTGAACTTTATGAGGAGGACATATATTACCTGTTTTATAAGGTACGCATAAGGCAGGGGCATAAGTCCTGGCCAGAACAGAAGCCGGGAAAGAGACAGTTCTTCATGGGCTCCCTTTAGATTCAACTGTCTCAGAGTTCTCAAGAATACCGCCTGGCGTATGACAAGGACTCCGTTAAGGTACATGATTACAGAGGTTCCACTGTGCTCCGTTAGGGGGAATCCTGCCCTCCCTCCTGGGAGGCCTAGCAGGACCAGGGTGGGGTTCAGGAAAAAGGAAGCCTTTGTGGCCAGTTCCTAAAGAGAAACTCTACTCCTGAGGCTCAGGAGTAAGGAGATTAAGAGAACAGACCCACAATAGACTCAGAGGAAAGGAGTGAAAGAACCAGCCACTGGAATTTTCTTCTGTTCTAGACAAAAAGAGCCTTCCTGAGTTCCCACGAATTTGGAGGTAAATTGCTGATCTATAACAAACAGTGGGCTTGTGCTGGACACTCCAAGGGAACTGGGAGGTTTCCATCGGGCTCCTCAGTTAGGCTGACGAGACTGGAACTCGGGCTTTGGCTTAATGCTTCTTCCCTTTCGTTCTCTGCCATTAAGCAGATTTATATCCCGGTATCATTCTGCGTTTCCTTACTTACTCAACAAAGCAAACTCTTCTGGTTTTGTTTCTTTTTTTTTCTTAGAACCCCGCTTTTGGCTTCTGCCTAGTTCATACTACATTGCAAACGATACAAGTTTGCATTTGTCTGATATGCTGAAGCTAGGCATTGGGGAATACAGGAGGGATCTTCAGTGCCAGAAGGTGAGTTAAGATGAGGAATCTACGAAATGAGATGTCTTGAGATGCCGAGGCTTCCCAAGGAGAAGGATTTGTGAAGACAAACATCTCTGAATTGGGGCAAAGATTGACTCTTCCTCATTTGCTAGTTCCCCTGCTGCTTTGCTTGGTCAATAAGGCAGGTGGGGTGATGGAAAGAGTGCACACTGGGAAGGAATCAGGGTTTTTGCAATCAGAGGCCTTTTGCGGAGGTCTTTCTTAGGTTAAGGGTAAAAAAAAAAAAAAATCCTCCTGTAATTTTAACACACGGATTCTTATTCTGACCTTTGGAGCCACACAATCTGCTCTGTCCCGCACGCGCAGGCTTGCCCAGCATGGCAGCCAGCTATCACCACCCCCCCCATAGGCAATGTCTCCTCACTGGCCCCAGGGAAGTTCTGGGACTATTTTCCTGGGCTCAGTCAGGCCTTGTGGGAAAGGCACCAAACCCATGCTGGAGTTTGTCTGTCCACGGGGATGGAGGCCCTGTTTATTCCATCCATGATACAGCTGAAAGATATTTCAAAATTCTTTTTTAAAAAGTCAACTTGTGCTCTGGGGTTTTTCTAACCTGACTGAAAAACCAAACGCTTCTCTGTTGCCTCCAATCACGATTAGGCTTCAATCCACTCATCTCAGCAGGTGCCATGATGGAACGGTCTGGTATTCACCTTCCCTTTTTTTTTTTTGTTAAGATTTTATTTATGTATTTGACAGAGAGAGATCACAAGTAGGCAGAGAGGCAGGCAGAGAGAGAGAGAGGAGGAAGCAGGCTCCCTGCTGAGCAGAGTGCCCGATGCGGGACTCGATTCCAGGACCCTGAGATCATGACCTGAGCCGAAGGCAGCGGCTTAACCCACTGAGCCACTCAGGTGCCCGGTATTCACCTTCCTTAGCCTGAGCCCCCTACGTGGGCAGCAGCTACTGTGCCCTTGGGCTTCTTGCTTGAGTCTGTCATCAGGGCTGCTCTGGAAGTGCTGACTGTCCTGTGCTCCAAGAAAAGGGGGGTCAGGCTGAGGTATGCATGTGAACTCAACCCCCTGGGATTTTTCCCTTCACCAGCACCCACATGGGGAATGCTTGCCACAGATCTTGCCGGTTCCGACTGCTAGAAGTCTACTTACAGCAGGCATGTGCATTAGGCTAGAGGGTTCCCGAAGCAATCTGTCCCATGTCCCAGGGACCACTTTCTAGTGTTTTCTCAGGATAAGGATCATTTATTGAAAGCTTCCTAGGGCTTGGCACTGTGCTAAAGATTTCTTTAACTCACACAGTGAGTTATGCTCATTGAACCTACGCTATAGGCTTTATTATGACACCCATTTGGAAGCTTAGTGAGCTAAAGCAACTTGTCCAGTTAGTAGCAGAGCCAGAGAGGCCACCATGCTATCCCAGGAAGTGTCATCTAGTCAGCTCTATATGCTAGTTAGCCTTTTGTGCAAAGAGACAGAAAAGTCAGAGGATGAGGGCAGTGTACAAACCCCCATTCACAAGATAGAATGTGACTGACAGACGGATTCTTGAAGATTCTGTAGCAAGGAGCCTGCTTTTCCCTCTGTCTGCCTCTCCCCCTGCTTCTGTTTTCTTTCTCTCTTTCTCTCTGACAAATAAATACAATCTTGGGATGCCTGGGTCGCTCTGTCAGTTAAGCATCTGAAATGAAGATTCTGGAGGGTTGTCATTGCAACAAGATCTATAGTATCAGAAAAGTCCTCAGGCTTCAGAGGACCCTTTATTTCCTTTAAGGATCATCTCACAGAATATGATTCTTGGATGCCAGGCACACATGTCCAAGGAAGTCACCTATGACCTTTTTTTTTTTTTCTCCTCACCTTCCTTTTTTAAATATAGAAGATAGAATTATTGTAGGTGAACATTTTTGCTTTACCTTCGGGGAGGGAATGGAAAGAGTGGAAAGAGGGACAGAGAATGATAGGGAGCATCACAGACTGATCTGTGAAAAAGGAAAACTAAAATCATCACCTCCATCACACACGCACAAATCCCCCGAAGTCATGAGCATCTTGGCTATAAGAGTACAGCAAACACAGCGTCCAGAACCCAGCTCCATTTAAGAATGTAACACTACGGTATGCAGACTAATTTTAAAAATCATCTCTTAATATGATCTCCCTGATATGAGGAAATGGAGATGCAATGTGGGGGGGTTGGGGGGTAGGAGAAGAATCAATGAAACAAGATGGGATTGGGAGGGAGACAAACCATAAGAGACTCTTAATGTCACAAAACAAACTGAGGGTGGCTGGGGGAGGAGGGTTGGGAGATGGGGGGTGGGGTTATGGACACTGGGGAGGGTATGTGCTATGGTGAGTGCTGTGAAGTGCGTAAACCTGGCCATTCACAGACCTGTACCCCTGGGGCTAATAATACATTATATGTTTATAAAATTTTTTTTTATTTATAAAAACCATTATCTCTTAGTTACTAATTTGAAGGCGGTGTCATCGTACATATGACTGAATTTCTATGAACCTTGGTTTCCTCATCTATAAAATGCAGAGCACAGTATCCATCTCATAGGGTTGTTGTAAAGGTTAAAAGGAGTAAAGTTTCTAAAGTGACTAGTTTGGTGCTCTGTCCCATCATTAACACCTTCTTTCTCTTTCCTTCTTTAAGCTTATTTTAATGCACACACAATCTAAGACGTTATCAGTAAAATTTAACCTTCATAAAAGCCCATACGTGAAAGGAACAAAAGAAAATGCTTATATTTATCTGTTATTCATTTTGAAAATTTAAGTTTCTAGAAATATATGCATATATACGTATAAGAGAAAAACAAATATATACATATATATGCAGTGCTTATTCACTAACAACTCAGCACAATTCATTCTGAGTTCCTGATCTCAAGTTTCAGAGGGCAGGAGGTAGTATTATTAAAGGGTAATATTACAGAATATATGAGGAAACCTAAAGTAATTTGATTATTTGGCCAAGGAAAGAAGGCTAAGAGGGACCAGAGTACAGACAAGAATATTGTCACTTGATTAGATGAGGTGTAAAGGGGGCTGTGTGGGATGAAGGACACAGGCTCTGGAGTCAGGCCAGGTTCCAACCCTGTTTCTGCCACTTTCCAGGCATCTGACATGTTACCTAAGCCCTTTGAACTTCATTTTTAAATAAAAATAACCTCTATGTTGCAACGTTGGTGGGGGAATTAAATGAGGTGGTGTAGGGCGCCTGGGTGGCTCAGTGGGTTAAGCCGCTGCCTTTGGCTCAGGTCATGATCTCGGGGTCCTGGGATCGAGTCCCGCATTGGGCTCTCTGCTCAGCAGGGAGTCTGCTTCTTCCTCTCTCTCTCTCTGCCTACTTGTGATCTCTCTCTGTCAAATAAATAAATAAAATCTTTAAAAAAAAAATGAGGTGGTGTACATAAGGGTTTAGCATAGCAGCAGCCCATACAAGGCTCTCAGTAATGCTATAGGAAGGTGATGATGAGTACTGCCATACTGTGTGGGGAAGACAACCACGTTCATGGCAAAAATATACCACAGACATCAGTAAACCAATGCTCTTAGCTATGTGATTTGGGACCAGCTTCATCTTCCTACACCTCAGTCTCCAGCAGATGTGCCTTTCTGGTTTATTTCAGTTTTCATAAATTCACAGGAAATAATGTGGGGGAATCTTCTAGAAAAATATAAGGTGGGTCACAAATGGCAGAGATTAATATGAACGATGATGGGCCACTGTCGTTCGTGAGGCACGAAGTCCAAGTATTCTAGGGTTTCATCTTTGAATGAAAGCCGGAAGATGCTGTATTAGTCTTTCTGTATAGAACTCAGCCTTCTCTCCTCACAGTTAGAATAGAAATACCTAGTCTTCAGAGGTGAGATGTGCAGGTCACAGAGAAGAGGTGTCTGTGATATCCATACAGGTTATTTCAAAATCTGACCCGCCCAGTCTGCCTTCTCCACCCAGACTAGCATTTCTTTGTTTTTCTCCATGATTGTCGGATATACTACCATTCTCCAGGTTCCTGGAGGCCTTGGAATTTTCTTGATTCTACTTCTGGATCCTCATCCTATCAGGAATCCTCACTCTTCCTTTAAAATGCATTTGTGGTTTGACTTTATTCTCTTCGCCCATTGCTCTTTTCCATGTCCTTCATCACTCGTGCCTAAATGACTGCCCATGTCCTAAGGGGTTAGATCTTGTGTTCTTCTTGTCCTGGGCGTGCTGCAAAACAATCCCTTTATTAGCTCACTCTGATATGTGATTCAGCCACATAGGAACCTTCAGTGGGGTTACATCAGAACCCCTTTACCCTGATACTTGGAGTTCTTCATGGCTGGGTCCCTTTATCTCTCGCCACTGTATTGTGGAAGTGAAGTTAGTCTCAGAGCTGTCCCTTGTCCACTGTGTGTTTGCCTCTGCCTCAGTGTCTTTGCTCTGGAAGTTCCCTGATCGTATATCTATATCCTATGTTTAAGGCCCAGCTTAAGAATCAGTTTTTTCCAGGACATAGTTCCTAATTTATCTCACCTAATACCCTTCTTTCCTTCAGTTGGCACATAGCACTTAGCCATGCAGTAGATCATACAATGACACCCAGGGCTTTGTAATTATTCTCTAGTGCTCTGGGAGCACAATATACAGTTAATAGACACTTGCTTTCATGCCTTGTCTCCTCCATTCAACTGCAATTTCCTATAGGGTGATGCTCGAATTTGTATGACTTCTTGCATCTTTGGATGGCGTAGAATCTAGTGCAGGGCTCTGTTAGCCATGGGAGCTTACTAACATTTTAAGTGAATGCATGAATGACAAGGGGGAAGAGCTGAACCCTGAGTTCCCAGAGGCTTCACATCAGGGGTTTTTCAGACCCATCTGCTTCACAAGTTCATAGGGAGGCATTTTACAGCAGAGAAACCTCAGTGGAACTCTTAAACTACTGAATATGGGTGACCACCTAGCGGTCTTTGTAAGGCTTATCCAAGCATGTGTGCCTATTTGCTTGGTAATGTGTTGGGGATTTCTCTGTGTATTTGAAAAATAGGACAGGTGATCTGTACAGAATTGGCCCGGCAGGGATATGGCAGGTAAAAATGAAGGGCTTCTAACAAATTGAATTACATCAGAAAAAAAAAAAAAAATTCCAGTCCTGGCCCTTCAAGAAATCAACTGTTTCTTTACATCTGCTGTCTCCTGCCCCAGTCACACATCCTTTTGGCAAGTACTTACTGATAGGGCAAGAGGCAAGAAGACTGCCTGGGTAGCTGACTCAGCTGCCCGTTCCTCAGTTTCCCTGCAGCGGAGGACACATTCCTGTGTGGGCTCGAAGCAAGGAGAAAGGGTAAAATGAAAGCCAGTATGAGCAGTTTATAAGGTATCCTCACGTGTGTTATCTTGTGTAATCCTTATCATAATCCTGAGATGTGGAGTCTAAGCCCCATTCTGCAGATGAGGAAGAGGAGGCTCCCACAGGTTGGTGACTTCTCAGTGAAGAGGAGAGTCATCATGGAAGCCATCCCCAGTGTATGTGTTTGCTCTGATCGAGTGTAGTGAACTTAGCAAACAGCGAAGGATATAGGAGAAAGGACTTCAGATCAGTCTTGCCTCCAACACGGTGCACGACCAGCCACAGAGACAGCATTTTTACTTGCCTTGAATGTTTTATATTGCTTTGCATTTCCTGAAGCTAGTTGACCCAAGGAGATCCATTGGGAAAGTTCAACCAATATTCGTTAGCTTACCTGCCACAGTCTGGCTGCTGTTGCTGCTTCTGCTGCCGCTGCTTCTTTTTCTTCTTCTTCTTCTTTTTTTTCTTTTGCAGTAGGAAAACCTATGTGGTGCATTTTCATTTCTCCTTGCGTGCCATTCTGACATGAAAGTTAGCCTTAATCTGCCAACTCGTTCTGATGAGATTGCTTTGGAAGTCACTCCAAAGTCACTGTGGCTAAACGGGATATGGCTGTTAAGATAGAAATGCATTTCAGTTAATACCTTGGCTGCCCTGAAGCTAAGCCAGCACCAGCCCTAATTCCTAAAGGAAAACAAATCCACAATAATCCATCTTCTAATTCTGTGCAGACTGGCACAACACCAGATCATGTCAGTCGTGAGTCCTCTTTCCCTCTTTCCCGTGGCCCAGACCAGTGCTTCACAATTTGAGGTCAGCAAATCGCACAGATAGAAGTGTGAGGCCAAGACATCATCAACAACTTGCTTGATTTATTTGAAACGGGGGCTCTACTCTGATAAGAGAAACACGCTCATTCTTTTTCAGTGGGAAATCACTTTTTCCTGAGCAGCAACCCAAATGAGCTCTGTTTTGTAGGCTGCAGACAAACAAGGCTTTGTCCAGTTAAACTTGGTTTATGTCTTCTTGCTTCCTTTGGAGTATCTTTAATCTTCACTATCTGCCCAGGCTTTAAGGCAAAGGCCTTGATATTTACTCATTCACATTGAGCTGTAAATGACAGATCTGAGAGTCCATTGCTTTCTAAGAAATAGTCACATTTGAATATCATTGTTTACTGGAGCAAAAGGAATAGACAAGGAAGGAAATGGACCAAGTTGGGAACAGACAAGGAAGGAGATAGACAAGGAAAGGGAACGAAATTTTGGAAACAGATAAGGAAGGAAATAGACAAGAGAAAGAAACAAAAGGTTGGATACAGACAGGGAAGGAAATAAATAAGAGAAGAAAACAGACAAGGTTGAGGGGAAGGTTCCTGCTTTAGCTCAAGAGCAGGCGAACTATAGCGTGTGGGCCACATCTGGCCTGACACCCATTTTCCTACAGCCCACAAGCCGAGGATTTTTTACACCTTTGAAATGGTAGGGGGAAGAAAAAAAATCAAAACAAGGGTATTTCGTGACTTGTGAAAATTATATGAAATTCCAGTTGCCGTGCCCATAGTTTTCTTAGAACAGAACCACACTCATTACACAAGGTCCAAGGTTGCTTTAGTACTACAAGGGTAAAGTTCAATAGTTGCACCCTGGGACCCACAGGGCCCACAAAGCCAGAAGTAATTACTGCCTGGCCCTTTAGAGAAAATGCTTGCTGCCCCCTTTTGGGTAAACTGTCTATACAGCAGGCAAGGGGCTCCCAAAGAGAAAGCAGTTTAGAAGGGGAGAAGATGTACCCTTTTAACAACCAATGTGTCTGAATGGGCCAAGCTTTTACTTCGCTTACCATCTTCCTTGCTGGCATTCATTAGTGGGCTCATCCCAGGGACAGGCAGCCACAGAAGATTTCCCAGAGCATGGGACCTTGACTCAACCCTCCACAATGCTTGCTGAGTTAGGGTACCAGTTATCTCACTCGTGACTACCAGAGGTGTGATGGCTTCTAGGTGGCTCGGTCCAATGTCACTAGCTGCCACAGCAACGTTGACCGAACAGAGGAGTAAATAGTAAATCCCCTGGCGGGGGGGGGGGGGGGATCCAAAACTCCTTCACGTTATCTTTTAGTTTAAAGTATTTCTATTTTTTCTATCAATCTATTCATTTATTAAATCCTTTATTCCATAAACATTTGTTGAGCACCTACTGTGTGCTAGGAGCCAGATGTGCAAAGGAGACGCAAATACCACCCTCCTCCTTGAGGGGCTCATAGTCTGGTGGTGGAGGGACAGGCTGGACATAGTTTTATAACATAGGCACAAGTAAGATGCCGATGGGAACTCCAAGAAGACATAGTCATGGGGTGGCAATGACGAGAACTAATGTTTCGCCGTTGATGAATCTCTCGGTTACACATAGAATTTTGAAGAACTCTAAGACTGACACCACCTAATGGGACCCTCAGTACTACTTAGAGTTTTCCGAAGTCTCAAGCTCTTTTTCCCTGTATTAGTTTGCGAGGGCCACCGTAACAAAGTACCACAGACTGGGCGGCTTAAACCATACCCATTTATTTTCTCACAGTGACAGAAGCCAGAAGTCTGAGATCAAGACATGAGCAGAGTCACCATCTTTTGAGGCCCCTCTCCTTGGCTTTTAAGTGACTGTCTTCTCCCTTTTCCTTTTGAGATAGCAATTCTACTTTTTTAAAAATTACTTTTAAAAAAGTAATCTCTATGTCCAATGTGGGGCTTCAACTCATGACTCCAAGATTAAGAATCACATGCTCTACTGAGTGAGCCAGCCAGGCTCCCACAATTCTACTTTTTGATCCAAGGGAAAGAGAGCCATAGGTAAAAACTGTTTTGGGGTCCCCCCCTTTTCCTTTAAATAGAAAATCTGTAAGATGTTAAAGCACAAGAGTTTTGGTATCTTGCTAACACAATATTACATTAAAAACGGGTAAAATAAAGGGTGGGGTGGACAACAAGTCTTGTACTTCACTGCCTTGAACTCCAGAGACCAGAGCATCAGGGGTGGTGTCCTGCAAAGTGACAGTAGTCCTGGGAGGACCAGTCTCTACAGAGCTACAGGAGGCTCAGAGAAAGAAACAGTAAACAACAGATGATATCTGATCAGGGATGTTTGTGATCACCTGTGAGACCGAATACACCCCAAGGTATTTGGTTAGGAGGACTTTGCAGGGGGTGGGGGTCATGCAGTGAAATAGGTTACAACAGATTTTATTTTTTATTTTTTAAAAGATTTTATCTATTTATTTGAGAGAGAGTGTGTGCGTGTGAGAACCAGAGAGAGAGCAAGCAGGGGGAATGGCAGAGGGGGAGGAAGAAGCAGTTTCCCCGCTGAGCAAGGAGCCAAATCCTGAATGCTAGGGCTGATCCCAAGACCCTGGGATCAGGACCTGAGCTGAAGGCAGATGCTTAACCAACTGAGCCACCCAGGCACCCCCAGCAGATTTTAGATAAAAGGATTATGAGCATTAGTCCTGAAATTACATCAATATTAAGTAAATTTTATAGTCTGTATTCTTATTTATAATGTTATTTTCAGATTTTTTTTATTTGCAAGTATTCAGCAAGTCTACCTGGGATGATGGGAGAGAAATATGGCCAGTAGCCTTCTGGTGGAGGCGGGGGAAGTCTGGTACAATCTACCTTCTCATCCTGGCATTGGGATAGAAAATCTAAGTCTATTGGGTCAGCCAGGCTCCAAGGTCGTATCAGTCAAAATCTGAGGTTTCAATTTGCTTGGTTTTAAAAGAAATCTTCTGGCCCTGCATTTCCCAAAAGTCCAATGGGTGAAGCATTTTTAAAGGAAAAAAATAAGTGCTCAAACGAACTAACATTTTTTTTTGAAAGATTTTATTTATTTATTTGACAGACAGAGATCACAAGTAGGCAGAGAAGCAGGCAGAGAGAGAGAGAGGAGGAAGCAGGCTCCCCGCTGAGCAGAGAGCCCAATGCGGGGCTTGATCCCAGGACCCTGAGATCATGACCCGAGCTGAAGGCGGAGGCTTTAACCCACTGAGTCACCCAGGTGCCCCCTGACATTTTTTTTTTAAATGTTATCCGTGTATTAACATTAATATGCTTATGGCTCTTAGATAAATAAAAAAACAAAACAAATAATTATTTGCAGAAGCAGAACAGCTGATATGGATGTAGTGCTAGAAAGAATTAGCCTCTAAGTGATACCTTTTTATACATCAAAATAAAAACATTAAAGCAAAGAACACTAATAATCAAATTATTTCTATTAAATCAGGTATCCAGTATGGACTCCAACATCAGTGACCTTTGCAGGCTTTGATTATAAACAGAAGCCAAGTTTAAGTGGCATATTAAGCATAAGGTAGTTATTCAAATGATTAGAATTGGGTTACACATACCATTCAGAATCAAGTGATAGCATAATAGTAAAAATATTTATTAAAGAAAAACCCTTGGACCCCTGAGGACATATCGATGGGCCCAGACCCCATTTTGATAAAGCCACTTGTATAAGTTTATCAAAGACTCAAGAAGAAGAGGCCTACTTCCCCAAACATCTGGGGTCCTACAAGGAAGGTACTGGGCAGGGCTAGAAGGTAACACTAAATGTTCTCTACTGGTGGGGTGCTGAACTTTTTATTTCTTGAGCTCCCAGCCTTATCATGTTAATACCTAACCCTTGGGAAATGAGAAGCAGGTGATCTACTAAAAAATGTTCATTTCCTGTGATGTTCTTTCTTATTGACTTCTACTTTAGCCCTGATTCTGAAAAGTCTTTGACCCTAGCTCAGAATATTTAAACTCTTAATTTTAATTTAAAATCTTTAATTAAAAAATTAAAATCCCTATGAGGCAGCATTTATTTGCTGGGGACAGACCATGTGCTTGGTCTGAATGCAGCGACGGCAAAGGTCTGTCCTCTTGTTATTCCATCAGAATTCACATCTGTTAACCTCTGGGGCATCACAACAAAACCATCTGCTTGACCAGTATTTGCTAGGGGGATTGGGAGTAGAGGTGAAAGGGACAGAGAAAAAGTAAATTGGGAAACTTTATTTTGGCGTTTCAGGGTGCTGAGAGGTATCCCGGTTCAGTTGGTACATGTGAACCACAGAAAAAAACATTCCTGGCCTCTTTAGATGTAAGCAAAGCTGAAAGCAGAGACTTGGGGAGCCAGAATAAAATTCTCTTTTCCTTATAATTTTTTGAAAGAATAAGAAAACTCTTAAGAATTTACAGATATGAGGGCACCTGGGTGGCTCAGTGGGTTAAGGCCTCTCTGCCTTTAGCCCAGGTCATGATCTCAGGGTCCTGAGATCGCATTGGGCTCTCTGCTCAGCAGGGAGCCTCCTCCCCCACCCCCACCTGCCTCTCTGCCTACTTGTGATCTCTGTCTGTCAAATAAATAAAAATCTTAAAAAAAAATTACAGATACATAACATTTTATCTATACATGCATGGATCAGCCATGATAAGTGAAATATCTCAAGTGATCAAGCCACATGAGTGAAAAAAATCTCAAAAATCTCTTGATTTAAATAGTCAAATGACCCCTGGGGGGGGGAAGGCATTGCTACACTGCATTGATAGAAATCACTCTCTCCCTCTCATAACTGAGTTCTCTGTTTATGGATACATGAGTAGCATAGCAAATAACTTTTCTATGTGTTTAGATTCATGGTGCCTGTCCCTGGGTATACATAAAGATCACTTGGGAAAGTTGTTTTGTTTTTTAAGATTTATTTTTTTATTTATTTGAGAGAGAGAGAGAGTGTGAGAGAAAACAGAGGGAGAGAAAGAAAAAAAAATCCTTATGCAGACTCCCTGTTGAGCGTATAGAGCCCAACATATGATGAAATCCCAGGACCTTGAGATCATGATCTGAGCTGAAATGAAGAATCGGATTCTCAACCAACCAAGCCACTCAGGCACCCCCTTTTGTCAAAAAAGATTTTACTTATTTATTTGAGAGAGGGAGCGAGTAGAGAGAGCATGACTGGAGGGTGGGGTACAGAGGGAGAGGGAGAAGCAGACTCCCCACGGAGAAGGACCCAGATATGGGGCTCCATTCCAGGACCCTGGGATTATGACCTGAGCCGAAGGTAGACACTCAACCAGCTGAGCCACCCCGGGACCCCTAAACTTGGGATAGTTTTAAAACATGCTGTGATCTGGTTCCATCCCTGAAGATTTGGATTTAATTGGTCAAAGGGTGGAGTCCAGACACTGACATGGTTTAAAAGTCCCTCTAGGCGATACTAAGTGTAGAAATGTTGAGGACCACTGGTTTGGGCAAAAACTTGGTATTTTTCTGCAGTCGTTGTTAAGATACTTTCCAAAACTCATCATTCAAAAGCACCTGTCAGGGGGCACCTAGGTGGCTCAGTGGGTTAAGCCTCTGCCTTTGGCTCAGGTCATGATCTCAGGGTCTTGGGATTGAGCCCCACATCGGGCTCTCTGCTCAGCAGGGAGCCTGCTTCCCCCCCTCTCTCTGCCTGCCTCTCTGCCTACTTGTGATCTCTCTCTCTCTCTGTCAAAATAAATAAATAAATAAAATATTTTTTAAAAAGAGAAAAAGCCCTTGTCATGTCAGGAGAAGGAGGTTTTAGAAAAAAGAATCCAGAAAATGTGTGGTTCAGTGAAGAAAAGCAGTAACAGTGAAACCAGCATTGATTTTGCAACCTCAGTCATCTTAACATCTTGGGTCAGATAATTAATTCTTTGTTACGGGCAACTGTTCTGTGCATTATAAGACATTTAGCAGCATAGCTGGCTTCTACTCCTTAGATACACACTACCAATCTTCCCCCAGGTGTGAGAACCAAAAATGTCCCCAGGCATTGCCAAATGTCTACTGGTGTGTATCCCTAACTTGCATTTGAGAACCTGTGATCTAGACAATTAGAGTGTGGGTTTTTCCTTCTTATTTATCTAAATCTGCTTTATCTTCCCTAAAATTAACAAATCTAATGAGTTCTTAAAACCCATCTGGAACTGGCAGAAAAGTTAGCAGCTTTGCCGAAAGGCCAGGAAGGCTCTGTTTAATGGTGAAAATAACCATCTTCGTGGCTGCTTTGGAATTAAGGTAGCATTCAAAATGAAATGGTTTTTTTTTTTTTTTTTTAACGTGGAGTCATGAATCTTACCATAGATTAATCTTTTGGAGGAAAAAACCTGAGATCCAATTAGCTTTTTAAAAATACAAAGCACAGTAAAACTGTACTCTAGTCAAACCAAGAGGACTTTTTGAAACACAGACATATTTCGAGATGCCAGAGAATAGTTTTGATGCATTTGTCCTAAATTTACCTCTTAAAATATCACTAGATTTACTAAGACCCTATTTTTATATTTTTATTTTTAAAAAAGATTTTATTTCTTTATTTGACAGAGCAAGAGAGAGCACAAGCAGGGAGAGTAGTAGAAGGAAAGGGAGAAGTAGGTTCCCCACTGAGCAGGAAGCCCGATACAGGACTCAATCTCAGGACCCTGGGATTATGACCTGAGCTGAAGGCAGATGCTTAATCAATTGAGCCACCCAGGTGATCCTAAAACCCTATTTTTAAAATCCTAAACCCCTAGTTTTAAAACCCTATTTTTAAAAATCACAGAATAAATTATCTGTGAACTAGTGTAAGGAGGAAAGCTCTAACAGAAGACTGACAATGAAATCATTCATATAGGACCATGACCAACCTCAGGGAGACTGCTAATTTTCTGATTTCAGAATGACTTAGTTGATTCCAGATGTTACAGAGAGTGCAATATAACCCATGACAATAGCACTTGATTTAAAGCTGTAGGCTTACAAGTGAATCAAGGGTTGAGATAGTTAGGGTAGAGACTAAATACTGCTTCTGTAGTTCCCAGAGTTCTGTGGATCTCTATTTGCCTGTTCTTATGGATTACTGAATGGCACCCCTGTGCTGGGCCCCTGACTTGCATTCTCTCATTAACCTTCGGGATAGCCCTCAGGGCAGTTAGTCCTATTCTCCCTATCTTATAATAGAGGAACTTCCGGTAGAGCTTAAGGTGTTAACCTTTCCAAGGCCACAATGCTGGTAAGTAGTGGTACGCATCCATCTCAAGTTCCTGGACTTTTTTGGTTCATAATGTGCTTAGTGTTTCAGTGATATTTTCCCAGTGTACCAGGGCCAAGAGAAACACCCAACAGTCCCACTTATTACATAGTTAGGTGTAAACAACTTTACAAATATTTCTGTTCCAACAACCTAGTAGTCATCCAAGGAAACAATACACATTAACTGGAAGAAAACAAAAGAAAGCATGGTTTATTTCATTCCTAAAAATCCCAATCACTTACTAGTGGGATGGGTGTAACTGACAAGCACGGCTTCTCAAACTTGGAATCAAATCGGATACGACCAGCTTCACCTTCCGTTCCATATTGAGTTTTGTGTGTTACTTGCATTTTAGCTCAGCAACCTCCAAAGACCTAGCTTTGAAAAGATACAGTGCTATCAAAAGGAGTGTTTCAATCTCATGTTGAAGCTATGAATGAACTACTTTGAGTGAGTTGTTTGCGCCATATCTGACAGATGTCAAGTCTTGCTGTGCTTTTCTTGAAAATATAAAAGGTGCTCACTGTTGGGGAACTGCAAGTGTATCTGCTTCTTCACCTAGGCTGTAAGCCATTTGATCAGCTGCTGTTATTCTCTTATTCATCCCTATCCACTCACCCTTGGCTTAGGGACGGGCACACAGGCACACAGTGGGCAGAAGGAGAGCTCTGAGTTTTTCCTGGTTCTTGGTTCCACCTCTCATTCTCTACAGAGAAGATCTGAACTCTTCCGAGTCTTCTAAGGGTGACTTTCTTCCCAAAGTTCTTGATTTCAGATCCCTCCACCTAAAGATGAGCTGGAATTGGCCTCCAAGGGCTAGGGAACACAGAGCTCCATCACCAAGACCTGTTCATTCTAGCAAAGTCAGAATCAAGCAAACCTGTCTGCACAAAGTCAAACTCTCTGTGTCCTTTATGATATCCACAGCTGTCCCCATAAGCAGCAGCTCCAACAGTCACACATGTTCTCCTCCAAGGTTGTGACATAGCTCTTTTTAGAGAATGAGAACAGGGAGGGAGGAGGGGGAGGAGTCTGCAATTAGGACAAAGAGTGACCTTAACAGGAGTGAATGCTATTGCATTGGTTTCTACAGTCCTTTTACGGTCAGTGAATTTGTTTGAATAGCAGAACAAATTTTCTATCCGTCAGCTTCCCATGGTCCCATTTCAGGGCTATGGGTAAGAGCCACCACGCACTCTCCCTTGAGACCATGTTCTTCATTTCATCTCTCACAGCACAGAGTTCTCAGTTCATTCTTGCTATTGGTCTAATGTCTGGCCATGGCCTTCCTTTATATCATTAACCCACCAGATTAACACATACAGCTACGAAAAGCCCGTGACATTGCTTGTTCGGTAATCCCACTCCTAGGTACTTCTACAAATAGTCTTGCAGATGGGAGAATGACATGCATGTATTATGAATTCAAGCAGTATTTTTAATGAAAGATTAGAAATAACTGATAGATCCTTTAATAGGGGACTATTAAACTATGACACTTCACACACAGACTATTAGGCAGCCTTTTAAAGCAGGGGTTAGCAAACGTTTTCTGTAGAAGCCCATACAGCAAGATCTTAAGTTCTGCAGGTCACACATTCTCTGTTCCAATTATTCAAACCTGCCATTGTGAGACAAAAGTAGTCACAGACAGTGAATACGTGAATGGGCATGACTGTGTCCAATAAAACTTTATTTACAAAGCAAGTACAGACCTGTGGGCTATAGTATGCCCGGATTTAAAGGTATGAGGCAAGTCTATACATACTGATACGGAAAGATTCCTAAGATAGGTCATTATGCAAAGTAAACCAAGGAGGAAAAGAAATACAAGGACATAAATAAATACACAGAATACTCTGGAAGATTATATAAGAAACTAAATGTGGTCACATTGGGGGATGGGATCTGAAAGGCTGGGAGAAAGGGCAAATGCTTTCCATGGAATATCACTTGGCCCCATTGGAGTCTATATCGTATGCATGCATTACTTATTCAAAAGCAGCCAACTATTAAAAAGTGAATTCACAGGAGCAGAATTCCAATTTGTGATATGAAGGCTGACCCTTTGTATCCTTCCAAAGCCAGCGTTCCTCTGCCTGACTTCCTCTTATGACTGAGGCACATCTGATTTCCGATGTAAATTGCAAACTCTTTTGAAGGCCTATTTTTATACTTGCAGCCTTTCTTGCTCCTTACCGCAATGATGTTTTGCACAAAGCAGGCTTTCTTTATACACTTACGACAGGAAAATGGTAAAATAAATACTCAGTTATGAAGGTAACGGTGGGAGGGAGCCCTTCCTCCCACTCTCCCTATGCTTCAGTTACTCTCATATAAGTAAAATCAAATTAAAGCGCACACTGCAAGGACACTGAGGGAGACAACATCCCCATCGTGGGGCTCATTCCGTGTTGCATATCCACCTGAATTAAAGAACTGTTGTGGCACAGTGGCTGCTGCATGTGTCCCATGCCACTTCTTCCTGAGCACAAAGGAAGACATTCCTTGGCCACCCTGGCCGTCTGTGTCTGAGTCATCCTGGGGCCCACAGGGAGTGTGTCTACAAGTGCAGGGGGCTCACAGCTCTCTGGACACCTGCCCACTAGGGACACTAGGCATGGTCCAGCGGCACACACATGCCCCTCCCATGAGTCAAGGCAAAATGGGAAACACCCCCTCCACCCTCAAAGCAAGGTTATATCCAGTCACAGAGGATAGCGGTAAGATATTTTCACCCCCTGGGGAGGTGGTGTGGGTGGGAGACATTTGGTATGACTGTACGGATGGCTGCCTTCTCATTCTCCTGAAGGACTCACTCAGCTCCCTCCCAGAGAACCAGAGGACGGGCAATACGATTCTCAGATGCTGGCTTTCCAGTGATACTACGACCCTGGTGTGAGTTGCCATGACAATTTCCACATATTAGATCCACACTCTTTGGGGCTTTTTATGTCCTTAAGGGGAATAAAACTTGAGCTAATTCTGCGTTGCAATTCTATCCATTCTTATGGTCTCTCCAGGTCAGAGGTTTTGGGTTCAATGACACTGACATGCTTGCTCCCATTGAATAGCAGGACACTCCTCTTGCTGATGGCCAAAGGCAGCTATATGAGTGGGGCTCTGGGCATGGCTTCAGGCGTTTGGGTATAAATCTTGAGCGGGGGGAGAAAGAGAGGACAGTAGTCTGTCATAAGAAAAACAGAATTTCCTGATTAAAAGTTAACCACAAAATCTTGGATTTGGAAGCAATCAGAAAAACTAACTAGCTCTGGTGTAGCATTCTGCAGATGGAGAGTGAACACAGAAAAGGGGATGTCACTTGCCCAAGGTCACAGAGCTACTTGGTGGCAAAACAGAGGATTAAAACGAAGTCTGTTTTGACTCCCATCTCCAGTCCGATGCCTTTCTAGATGACGCGTTATAGGAATACCATATAGCATAGTATATTTTCTCGAAAAGCAGAAAAGAGGGCGTGCCTTCTCCTTTAATTTGTCGTTGAAGAGTTGCATGCTATTGCCTGGTGCTGGAGGCTGAGGATTACGAGGGACATTCGAGAGTATTAATGAATTCTTTCCTCTTTAGCTGACTATGCCCCAGGTGCAAGTGGGGCTAATTCAAGGGGATTGATCGCAAGTGATAACTCTCCCCAGTCTCCAACACATGAGTTCTAAAAGAGCAGGCCAGGGGGCGCCTGGGTGGCTCAGTGGGTTAAAGCCTCTGCCTTCAGCTCAGATCATGATCTCCTGGGATGCAGTCCCAACATCAGGCTCTCTGCTTCCTCCTCTCTCTCTCTCTCTGCCTGCCTCTCTACCTACTCATGATCTCTTTGTCAAATAAATAAATAAAATCTTAAAAAAAACAAAAAGAGTGGGCCAAACAAAAATACATTTTTTAATGTAAAAAAAGGCAGACACAGTATACTTGGTTCCAGATTTGCCAACTCTGAGAAACTGCTAAGTCTTTATTGCTTCTGCAGTATGTAGAGCTTGAGAATTGGAGCACTTAATAGCACGGACATGCCAGGTGATGAAGAGGAAGGGGAAAAGGGAATATTTCTTGAATGCGTCCTCTGTGCTAATCACATAACTAAAACGAAATCACATGGGAAAGGCTTTATGTTTATTCTCTCCTTTTGTCTTCTCAGTAACCCTAAGAGGTAGATATTGTTATTCCCATTTCTGGAGGGAAAGCTGAGACTTAAAGAAGTCTCATGACTACAAAAAGGTAGAGGCAGTATTTATAGTCAAACGGGCATGAGAGCCTGTCTACACCCTATTGTTCCTGTAAATTAGAAACACAGCATTTCTAGGTGGAAGGTACCTGTCTTATCCAAGAGGCACCTTTAGTAGGTGAAGAAACAGGCACCCAGAGAAGTGGAATGGTTTGTTCTAGTTGCATAATTAATGACAAACCCCAGATTTCCAGGCTTAGAAGAATGCCTTCTACTGGATCATTGAAAAGTGTTTCTGTCCCCACCCTTTTTTTTTAAAACGACATTGGCACTGCATTTTGCCAGCAGCTCTCCCGATCTTCAAGGAGAGCTGTTTAGTGGCAGATTCATCCAGATCACCTGCACACAAAAGGGTAGTACCGTGTCGTGGTTAAGAATTTTGGTGCCATCAGCTATGGTTTTGGGTTATTTATTGATCCTCTGTATGTCTTACTTTCTTCATCTGTGAAGTAGGGGTACTGACTTCCTGGCATTGTGAGTATATGTATACAGTGCTGGACACAATGGGAACTCTGCCTAAGTATAAGCTAGCTTACATAATGATCTGTTCTTATAAATATGGGGGAGAGGAGACATGGGGGTGGAAGAGGGATTGTCCCCACACCAGGCAAGTAATGCTTTGGCTGGTTATTGAGACCACGTGGCCACCCTGTCCTTTTCCCTTGATGCCTTTTAGAGCTGTATCCAATCTGTTTGCTACTGCCTGAGCTCCAGTCCTTTGGAGCCATGTATTGTGTCTGCCACACAACCAGCAAGCACTCCCTGCCCTCACTCCATCCTCCTCGAGAGTCTTGGGTAGGGCAAGTCACTTCGCTGGCAACTCACTTCCAATGGGCCTGGGTTTACCCATCATTTAAAGGAGCAACTGAAGAGAGTAAAATGCTATGAATTAATTTAATCATATATTAAATAGAATTTTATTGGGAAGTTAGGGACGTGTGGGTGGCTCTGTTGGTTAAGCATCTGCCTTTGACTCAGGTCATGATCCTAGGATCCGGGGATCTTCCTCAGAGGGAAGCCTGCTTCTCCCTCTTCCTCTGCCCCTCCCCCTGCTTGTGTTCACACACTCTCTTTCTCTCTGTCAAATAAATAAATAAAATCTTAAAAAGAAAAAAAGAACTTTATGGGTGATCTCCATATCTGTCAAGCATTATTTATCTGGGAAATGTGCTTTGAGTTCCAAAAAAAAACTATTCAGCAAAGAAATTTGGGGATAGGTCAAGCAATCTGGAATGAACTGCAGGTCATGACCTGGAATAGGTCATGCAATTTTGAAAAGAGGATCTTCAAAGGGTGAGGATAGAGATGGTGGGTGGGGGTGGGAGATGGGGGGAAAAAGTGATTCGGCTTAGAAGCTGTATTCAAATAGGAGAGGTTAGAAAATGGAACCTGACAAGGGGCTAGGTCCTGAGCAGTCTGCCGCCTTTCTGCACAGACAATTACTCTGATGACCTACGGTGAATCCAAAGTGACAGCTGACAGGATGCGGCCGTCCTGAAGGTTGTCAACCTGAAGTAGCGCAGATGCTGCTGTGGCCTCAGAGTTAGGTGTCACACAGACCTGAGATGTGTAGAGGGAGTGCACAGAGAGGGCAATGTTCTCAAAGCCTGCCATCAACAAGCTCCCACTGCCCTTTTAGGGGAGCTCCCTATCACCCTCCCCAGCTCCAATTCTGTTTTCTTCCCTTCGCTGTGTTGGTTGACTTAATGGCTGCTCAGCCTGGCTGACCTTTAGGAGCATCTGAAAACCCAGGGGTATCTTGGTGGAAGTTCCCTGGGTGTTTCAGCAGTTTCCCAGTTTGGGCACAACCCCGAGATCACGCCCCAAGCCAAACCAAGAGTCGGACGCTTAACTGACTGAGCCACCCAGGTCCGTCTCCTATTCTTAACCTCAGAAGGTTGGGTTCTAAGAAATAGACTGTTTTTCACAGAGGGAGAAAGTGTATGGTTTGGCTCCCTCTGGTAGGTAAGAAGGAAGGAGTTGAGTTCTATCTCTGCTCTTGGGGCCTGGCCACAAGCCCTGGCAGCCCACGGGAAGGGCCACTTACTGTTTTCTCACTGATCTGAGGGCTGCCTGTGTCTCACTGGCAGAGCCAGTGGGTATGCCTCTTTACAATTTGTCTTCCTGAAAGAGGGCGCTTTTCCTCATTCACAAGGTAGAAGTCCTGCTAAGTGCGAGAGGTAGAATGGGGCTCACCTTTCCCCATGGCTTCTTTCACTTAATACAGATCCAAACGCACATAATGAAAACAGGCTGAATTCGTATTTTCTACTAAAATTTAAATTATGATCCACTTATATAGGCATAAAGGCCTCTTTTATAAAAAAAATGAATTTCTTTCATATTATCATGTATAATATATGAGGACTAAAAGAAACTCAGCCTTCCTACCTGGCCAGGAAGAGCAGAATTCTCCCACTTAGTGGGACTAAACCTTATGTGCTTAATGCCATAAGATGCTTATTGAAGTTCTCAGTCCTTGCCTGGGGCAGAGAGCTTGTAGAATCTGCTTGTGAACCCCAGGTACACCCCCACTGAACCCCAGGTACACCCCCACTGTGTGACCAGAGGGCGGAGGGCTCTACTGCAGCTGCTGGTTGAGTTCGTTGCTGACCTAGCATGTTCTGTGGGGAGGCAATTAGACAGATCAGAATGAAAAGCCGCCCCAGAGAACATATGAATTAAACACTGGGGACCCGAAGTAGAGAAGTTACTTCCCTTAGCATCAACCTCACTTTTTCATCTTTAATTTGGGTTGAAGAGTTCTGAGATGTTGTCAGCATTCCTAAAGGACCTTTTCAGTTCTCAGATACTCTTTTTTCTCAAAGTTACTGGCTGTCTACTGCAAATATGTATGTGTTTTTTAAAATATTTATTTATTTATTTATGAGAGAGAGAGAGAGAGAGAGAGAGAAAGAGAGCATGAGCAGGGGATAGGGACAGAGGGGGAGGGAGAAGCAGACTCCCCACTGAGCAGGGAACCCAATGTGGGGCTCAGTGCCAGGACCCTGGGATCATGACCTGAACCAAAGGCAGACAGATGCTTAACCGACTGAGCCACCCAGGCACCCCTCATTCATTAAACTTTCAACAAATACGTATAGAACATGTATTCGGTGCCAGACATCATGCTAAACACCAGGAATAAAGATATTTAAAAGTCCCTTTTTCTGCTCTTATGGAATATGTAGTCTCTCAGGATGGACAAACAAGTAAACATCAAACTATAATACAGTATAATAGGTACTAAGCTGCTTCTAAAAACAAAGTACCATGAAAACACATGGGACATGCCCCTAACGTGGACCAGGAGGGAGCTATCAGGGAAGGATTCACAGAGGAAGTGATGGATGAAATATCTAGAATAATGTTTGAGCAAATATCTGGGTAATGTTGCCAAGCCAAGGTGACACATAAAATTAACCACCACAGTCTTATAAGCTCAACAAGAGACATCTCTGTTGATGGTGGAAGCAAAAGTGTGATTATAATGTATTAAAAGCCTAACGGAAAATAAGGAGGTATGTCACTGAGATTCATGGTTCCCAAACCTGGCTCAATTTGAAAACACCCAGGAAGTCTTTAGGAATCCCAGTGCTTGAGGCAGCACCCAATATCAACTAAATCAGAATCTTTGTTCATTGGTCCCAGGCATTAGTGTTTTCTAAATTTCCTCCATCGATTCCAATGTGCCAAGTTTGAGAACCCCTAAATGCCTCTCAAACTTTGAAGTGCATATAAATTACCAGTAGGCCTGGATTGGGGCCTGTGATTCTTCATTTCTAACAACTAGAGTCCCCATTGATGCCAATGTACTAGTCTGCCAATCCATAGATCATGCTTAGAGCAGTGAGGGCAGAGATAATTCTTTTCAGAAAGGTTGACTATGATAAAATACAGTGAAATAAGACAGATGGCGAGAAGGAGATATGAAGTCAAGGAAAGATGATTATTATCATTTTAAAGCATAATATAAAAGCATGTTTATACAGTCATGGTAATGGTCCAGGAAAAAAGAGAAGAAAGTTAAAAAGGAAGAGAGATGGTGACAACTAAAATTAGCAAAGTTCTTGAGGTAGCAAGAGGAGTAGGGTCCTAAGTGCAGGTAGAGTGAATAGAGTCTTAATGGAGAGGGAACCAGCGGGGGGAGAAGGAAGGAGGGGGAAACATGCACACAGGCCTAGAGGAAGAGGCCTGGAAGACTATCTCCTACTAGAGGAATTCTAAATGATTCTGTATAAGAGCACAGGAAGCATCTGGAGGGCTGATGAATAAAGTTCAACCTCAACCTCAGCCCGTATGTAAAGTTAATTCAAAATGGGTCATAGACTTAAAGGGCAAATGTGAAAATACCAAACATTTGTAGGATAAATAATAGGAGAAAATATTCAAGATCTAGGGCTAGGCAGAGAGTTATTAGGCCTGACACCAAAAACACAATCCATGAAAGGGAAATTTGATAAACTGGACCTCATCAAAATGAGAAACTTTTGCTCTTGGGAAGTCTATATGAAGAAGACAGAGAGACAAGCTACAGACAGATATATAATCCATTTACCCAACACAGGACTAGTATCTAGTCTATATAAAGAAATTTTTAATTCAATAGTGAAAAAAATCAAATATTGCAATTAGAAAATGGGCAAAAGAGGGGCACCTGAATGACTCAGTTAGTTAAGCGTCTGCCTTCAGCTCAGGTCATGATCCCAGAGTCCTGGAATCAAGTCCCATGGCGGGCTCTCTGCTCAGTAGGGACACTGCTTCTCCCTCTCTCTCTGTCTCCTGGCTCTCACTTTCACTTTCTATTTCAAATAAATAAATAAAATATTAAAGAGAAAATAAAGAGAAAATGGGCTAAAGATATGAATAGACATTTCATTGAAGTTGATATATAAAAATGCAAAAATATGTTCAACATTATTAGCTAACATGGAAATGCAAATTAAAACCACAATGAGCTATCTGTACACACTTACCAAAATGGCTGAAATTAATAAAATATATAGTGGTATCACCAACTACTGGTAAGGATGCAGAGGAAATGCATCATTCATACATTGCAGATGGGAGTGTACAATGGTGCAGCCACTCTGGAAACACTACACACCTATTAGGATAGCCCAAATTAAAAAGAGTAACCATACCAAGTATTGGTGAGATATAGAAGAAATGGAACCCTCATCCAGTGCTGATGGAAGTGTAAAATGGTACATCCACCTTGGAAAACACTGGCAATTTTTTTTTGAAATTGAATATATTTTTAGAGCTTGACTCAATCATTCTATTCCTAGATATTTATCCAAGAGAAATTAAAGCAGGTCTTTGTAAAATACTTGAACACGAATGTTCATGGCAGCTTTATTTATAATAACCCCCGAAAGGAAACTACCTGCTGACATCTCTTGCCCCTTCCACCACCTGAGGACACATCAAGAAGGTCCTTATGAACCACAAAGTGGGACCTCACCAGGATGCAACCATGTTGGTGCTTGTAACTTGAACTTTCCAGCTTCCAGAACTGTGAGATATACATTTCTGTGTTTAGAAGTTGCCCAAACTGCAGTATTTTGATATAACATCTTGAATAAACTAAAAGACAACCCAAATATTCATCAGATGAATGGATAAATAAATTGTGGTATATTCATATAATGAAATACTAAGCAATAAAAAGAAATTAACTATTGATACATTATAGATTTCAAAAAAAAATTGTGCCAAATGAGAGAAACCTGTCAAAAAAAAAAGTATGTACTGTATGGTTCGATTCATATAGAACTCTAGGAAATTCAAACTAATCTATGGTGATAGAAAGCAGATTAGTGGTCTCTGGGAAAGGGTAGAGGGTAATAGTGTGGGAGGAAGAGTGGAGAAATTACAAAGGGGCACAAAGAAACCTTTCAGATGATCGATATTATCTTGATTGTGGTATTGGTTTCCCAGTTGTATACCTATATTAAAACTTACTACATTTTACAATTGAAATTTGTGCAGTTTATTGTATGTCAGTTATACATCATTGTTTTTAAAAAGGAGTTTTAAAAAGAAAGGGATGTTGATCTTATAAAAGACCCAATAAAATGTATTTTTATTTTAAAAATCTTATCAATTTAGGTGCAGGAGAAACAGATTTTAAAGATCAGGCATGCGTAATGATAGTGGATGGGCGGAATTTATAAAAATCTAGAGGAAGATATACTTAGATAGCTTTGCAAGTGTTTTAAAATTATTTTTCCACTTGAGGGAAAAAATGATTATAAAGGAAATAAAATGCATTATAAGTATGATTTATTTAAGAAAGGTAATATAGAACTATAGTCAGCAGATGCTCTTCAAAGTAAAAGGCATTGACTCTACATTGAATGATTGGTCAATGAATATATATATATCATATGACCTAAAATAAAATGTTTAAGGCAAGCATCATTTTGAGTCCTCAGTTTAAGAAAGTCTTCAATCTTGCTAGCAGTGTCGATGTTGTCAAATAAGAGGCCTTTAAATGATGATGGTTAAGAATTTTGTAATGAGCCCCACATTTCCAGCTAAGCCATTATGTATCTCACCTTAAGTGAAAATGCTGAGCAAGTTCCATCAGAGTCCTCATGCTGTCTTCTCTCCCTTGGATGAAGCTCCCAACCTCTAGAACTTTCAAGTATCTTGTACTCTCAACCTCCAGAAGTTTGAGTTGAGGCAGTGGAAAGACAGGCGCAGAGTCCCAGAACTCTGCAAAGACATGAAAACCATTTTCCACTGCTATAAATAAAAGCCTGAAACCTGTCACACTTGGTTAATATCACCCACATTAGGAGACATGGACAGAAAAGAAAGAGGCAAAAAGAAAACATCTGTTGCTTTATTTAGAAACCAAGCACAAACCAGAAAAACAAGTCTCTGATGTTCAGGCACGTGGAGATTTCAAACCAGAAGACGAGGCTAGGGAGCACCATGTTCTGTCCCAGTTAGCGTCCACAACACTCAGTGCCAACTAGAGCAGAAGGAATCACAGTGAGAGTTTCTTTCTCTGCCCCTGTTGACACCAGCCTCCCAGGGCAGGAAAAATCTGCATCTCAGACCGAAGCTCTTCCTTCAAAGACTCACCAGAGAGAAAGCACTGCCCATCCAATGCCTATGGGTTATTATCATCAGCCCATTTCTCAACTCAGCCATTCCTAGAGACTGAGAAGCAACCAGAAGATGGTCAGTACTCCTCTGAGAGTCAAGGCTGCCACCAAGCTGGCTGCCTAATGAGGGTATACTAAGTGATACCTTAGAATAGGCAGTTAGTTGTGTTCCAACAGGATAGCTGGAGGCCAAGCAACAAAGTCATGGCCACCTATTGGCAAAGTCAGAAGTCTGTCCTGGCAGCACACCACAAGAAGCTAGATCAAACCGTTACAGGATTATAGGGTTCTTGTCTCACGGAATTGAAGAATGAATCTCATGGGTGGGAAAGGGTGATGTGAAAGTTTGTTAAGTGAAGGTGAGAGTGGAAAGGAGACCAGAAGCTCTCTGGAGTGAGAAGGGTCCCAAAGGGGTTGGCACTGAGGGGTTCTAGTGGCAGCTTTTATTAAGAATGGACTAGGAGGGCGCCTGGGTGGCTCACTGGGTTAAGCCGCTGTCTTCGGCTCAGGTCATGATCTCAGGGTCCTGGGATCGAGTCCCGCGTCGGGCTCTCTGCTCAGCAGGGAGCCTGCTTCCTCCTCTCTCTCTGCCCGCCTCTCTGCCTACTTGTGATCTCTGTCTGTCAAATAAATAAATAAAATCTTAAAAAAAAAAAAAAAAAGAGAATGGACTAGGAAACTTGCGCCTTGAGTTTCTCATGCCATCTTGGTTTGAGCATGGACTACTGATAACCCCCTAATGACTTAATTCCTTGAGGTTTGGCTATTTTCTATGATACACTGTAGCCTCCAAAGAAAAATACCCCCAATCGTCCAAGGCCAGGTGGTCTGCCTCCTTATCTTTTGTTCTCTCTGTCTTTGAGTTTCTGCCCTACAGAAGTAGTTTCAGAGCCCAACCAGGGACCCCCCTACCTCTCCCTGTCTATACCTTAACCCTTTCCTTATTCAAAACTATACAGGCCCAATGTGGCGGATGCCATGACAGAAAACCCCCAACCAAATTAGGAAGAAAAAGTGGGAAACCCTATTTCCCACTGCAAGTAATGAATATTCTGCCTTTTAGTTGACAACTGTGAATAAAAGGTAGAAACCCAGCCTCCAAGACATACAGCTCTCTCTCTATCTTGCCTGGTCTCATATCTCTCGAGTATACATTTTGCTCTAATAAACTTTCCCACTTGTGTCAATCATCTGCTCTCTTGTGTACCTGTCCTTGAATTCTGTCTTGAGATAAGGCCAGGAACTTTCAAGGACACCTTTGGGAGAGGTTGAGTCAAGGATCCAGGGCCTGGGGGGATCTTCAATTCACCTGGTAACAGACCCACCCCATCAATCGAAATTTGGGGCACTGCCCCTCAAAATATATTTATATTTTCTTTATAAGTCATATACATGTTCTCCTGCATCAATATATTCCACTCATTTTCCATCAAACACATCAAGGGGATGAGAAAAAGATGAAAGAAATGTCTTTAATACTGAGATAGCCATGATCACTTTATATCACCATTAGCAAATACCCGAAGGGATGTTACATACTTAGGACAAGGTTCATTATTAAAAATAATGAATGTTTTGGGAGAAGGGGGTGGGATTATGGACATTGGGGAGGGTATGTGATTTGGTGAGTGCTGTGAAGTGTGTAAACCTGGTGATTCACAGACCTGTACCCCTGGGGATAAAAATATATGTTTATAAAAAATAAAAAATTTAAAAAAAAATGAATGTAAGTCTCAGAAATTCATTCAATTTGAGGATCTGGGGAGTGGGGGACAGTGCAGGGCATATGCTTCAGCTTTGATGTGATCTCCATTGTGTCTTACTTTTAAATGAGGCTGATGAAGAAACCTATTAAAGGACAAAAATTCAACAAGTTCATTCGAAGATCAAATTGGCTTTGTTAAGTGATTCATGAATGGGGCAGCATCTCACCTAGCAAGCAGAGGGGAATTTGGGAGAGCTAAACAAAATGGAAGGCTTTTATAGTTAGAGTGCTAGGACCAGGACGTTATTAACAAAAGGAAAGAAAGGACTGTTCCAGGCAAGGTCACTTTCCCTCAGAAAGTAGAGCAGAGGGCCTTATTATGCCTATTACCTCATCTTCCCTTAGGGGACAGAAAGAGCCCCATGACACATTACCTCACTGGTGCTGACTGGAAAATTCCTGACCAGCTAAGACTACTTTCTGAGGAAAGTTGAAACTGCAGTTAGGTTAGGTATGAAGACCTGGTTTGGAGATTTGGCCTGTGTCACCTGACTATTGACTTTCTCTTGTTCCTCTGTGCTTACCCTAATGGCAATTTCCTCATAGAAGCTTCTTGGAAGCTATTCCTCCCCAACTGAGAGAAGGTATTCTGGAACTGCTTGCACACCAAATAATTCTCTCTCCCGACTGGCTTTTTCTTTAACTGTTGTCTTCTTCTCACCCACCTCTTTCTCTTATGAATCACTTAGCTTCTTGCTATGGCCTCCTCTCTTTCTCCAGCTTTTACCAGAGGCTGCCATCTCTAGATATTCTCCATCTTAGTTAAAGAAAGCTTGTGTGTTCCCCTTTACCTGGTTCTAGCAGGAGAGGGGAGTAGGGCATGGGGAAGCTGAGGACATACACACATTAATAAATCTGTTCTTTCTCCACCTCTGTGAATGTGGGATTTCAATGAGAATTAGGAAGAGACAGCTCTGTGAACAACCCACAAAGAAATCTGAAAGAAGAGTGGTTTTGAGTACTTAAAGTTTGGGAACCGTTCTACTGCAATCAGGAAGGTGTTTTAGAACAGAACCATAACCATAGCCTTGGGCAAAAGTGAAAGGAACATGACCTAATGAAGTGATCCGTAGAAGCAAGTATTTCGTCAGAATGTCAACAACATGAAAGGTTACTTATTTATTGTGGTTTGGCCTTTTGTACTTTACATTAAAAGGGGAGTGAGCTAGGCGAACTGGCGCAAGATCTGATTTGTAGAGAGTGTCAGAAAATCAGCACATTTCTACTAGACTAGGAAAAGAAATAAGGGTATTCAAGAGATGGAACAAGTGAACATGTGGTATATAAAATCTCTCAAGGAAGAGAATAGAGCCAAAGGATTTACAGACCAACATAGACATCCCTGGCTGGGTGAGAATTCACTGAAAAACACTGATGGAAAAAAAAAAAAAAGGGCAAAACAAAACGAAAGCAGATACAAAGTTATAAGTCAAAGTAATGAGAAAAGAAGTGAGAAGGGCAAGGAAGAAGGAAATGAAATATCCTTAAAAATGCAAGAAAAAGGAAGAAGAAAGATGGTAGCAAACTTAAAGAGAGGAAGAAGAGTACTGTTCAAATGCTGCAAAAAGAGAAACTTCGAGTGTCGAGGAAGTTTTTGTGTAATGTTTTCAGAGTATCAAAAGTCAGGTGAAAATATTTCCCCAGCCTCGAATTTCTTTCTGAATGATGAAAACCTAGGGGTTTTGAGAACTGGTTGAATGCACTCTCTCAGCACACGTCCGGCTGAGGCCTGTGACAGTCTATGACACAACCCACAAGGGAACTGATAATAAACTTCCTTTCCTTCTTTTTTAAAATTTTATTCATTTATTTGAGAATGAGAGAGCACGCAAACGAGCACAGGGAGTGGGAGAGGGAGAAGCAGACTCCCCAGTGAATGGGGAGCCCAATGTAGGGCTCAGTCCCAAGACTCTGGGATTAGGACTTGAGCCAAAGGCAGACTCTTAACCGGCTGAGCCACCCAGGCGCCCCTCATAATAAACTTTGGTCATCTCTGATGTGTGTCTGGGCTCGCAGTGCTCCTGGCCTATGCTCTCTGCAGAGGACATGCCTTGCACTGGGCTGGCCCTTACTTCGATGTTCTCCGTCATCGTGGTGTGCTCCCTCAATCAGCTTTTGGGACCCAGAGGTTTGGTTCCCCCCGGTGCGCTCCACTGAGCACCGGCTACCTGCCTGCTCAGGGCTGCTCATTCTTCTCAACCCAAGTAAGTGCTCTGTGTCTGTGTTTACGTAGCCTGGTTCAATCCCGATGTGGCAATGGACTCAAGAAATGTTCGAAATGCTTTTAGCAGGAAGTGTCACCTTTTTCCCCCTAGAGTAGAAAGAGATGTTTTCTTAGTCACGTCACTTTATACCTCCCCTCTTCGCCCCTCCTGACCAAGAGCCCAGTGAGTGGCCAACGTGCTGTCTTAATGGTCACGTCAGTTCTGCTATCTGCCCCTGACATCTGGAACCGCGCCGGCCACCTTGAGGCCTCCAAGGACAATGGAACATATTGAAAATGGCAAAGCAGAAAAAACAGAAAAAATCTTGCATTTTTGATGCTGATGTCAAGCCACAGAGTTAACCAACAGGGTGATTGTCCTATCTGTGGGTTTTGTTCTGTGCTTTAGTAAATTTTTTTCATTAGCCATGTTTTTGTGGGGCTTTCTCTTACCGGCAACTGATGACATCTTAACTAGTATTTTCCCTGGACATCAATATTGGAAGCGACCTCTGCCCACTTTGGATTTCTGTAACATATTAGCTGTATTTCTCTTATGTATCTCCTTACCTGGAAAGGATTTGTGTAAACACAATTCTCTTTTTACCAGTCTGCACTCCTCATCTTAGTTAACAGCATTATTCTCCACAAAATACACCTCGAGTACTCATCCTGTGTGATGCTCCATAAATGCAGGGTTCTGTGGTCATTTAAGTTTGGGAGACACACAGGCTATACCTTCCCTTCCTTGTAGATTCACCATATCCATTAGCACATGGAAATGATATGACGCAATTGTTAAGGATGAGATTCTACTCCTTGCTAGATGTGTGGAATTTTTGGTTGGTTGGTTAATCTTTATGACCCCCGATTTCCCCACGTGTAAAATAGGTACGAAATACATACCTCATTGTGTTGTTAGGGGGACCTAAAATAATGTGTATTCAAGATTTAGTTTTTTATCTGCCCATGTCCCACAGTGCCTTTGGCTCATATCACCTGCATTGAGAGCTTCTCGCTTCATGACCCATATTACTACATTATTAGTTCATTATTTGTGTATTTCCTCACACATTATTTTCAAGTTTTAGGACAGTTTTCTCAGGAACTTTGGTTCTTTCCAAATTGCTCAAAGCACACATACTAAGTAGAACTTCTGTAAATGTTTAACAGTGATAGTTATTATTATTAGCAGGGGCTGCAACATATTAAAGGCTCTGAGAAGTCCTGCAGCAGAGAGCTCTGGCTTAGTTTTGTTTAAGTTGACATTTCACAAACTTATCTGAGGATATAGCCACTTTTGATGCAATACCATCACATATCCAGTAGAGCTGGTGTTACAAGGCAAATATTTTGCAAAATACAGCTCTACCCACTGCACTCAGGCAAGAAACCTGGCAGCCTTCCCAGGCAAATCCTTCTCCCTCATCATCCCACTCCCTGTATTTAGTCCATCCTCAAGTACTTCTAGTTCTTCTGATCTTAACCTCCTAAATACTTCTCAGACTCACTCCCTCCTTTCTGTTTCTAACATGACTGCTTTGGAGCACTGATATCTTCACATAAAGCCTAATGGATCTGCCTGCCTTTAGTCTTACTCTCTTTAAACCCATCCTCTCCCCGCACCAGAGGGATCTATCTATACAAATCGGTTATATAATTTCCTTACTCAGAACTCTTCGGAAGTTCTCAAACTCCTGCAGAACAGAGGTCAGTTTCCTTCCCAAGGCTTTCAAATCCCTCCCTCGCTTGGCTGCTTCCTCCCACTTTAGCTGAGTCTCCAGCCCTGTTTTCCAACTCTGCGTCCTTCTTACACCAAACTGCCTGGGATTCCCCACCGCGGCAGACTGTTAATGCTCTGTGCACATCCCTCTGCCTGCAACTCCCTTTCCAACCCACTTCATCTGACTCTTCCTTCTCCTACACAACACAGCGCATGTGGTAGCTTCTTTTGGTCTAAGATATCCCCTCTGGGCTCCCATAGCAACCTGCACGTATGCTTATATTACCACTTATTCTGCTTCATTGTTCATATAAAATCTCACACATTAGATGGTGTACTCTTCAAATGCAGAAACTGTGTCTTTATGCCCCTTGGCCTGCCACACCCCCCTCTCTACGCTTGGTGTAGACATCTATGAAATGGAGGGTGGATTCAACCATTCTGAGCACCAGATCTTCACTGTCTTCATCCTCCATCTGGGAAGAGCAAAAGGTTCAGGCCCAAACAAATGTCTAGTTGCCCTCTGGGGTGGCCCGGCTCTGAGCCTCATTTTCTGCTATGGCCACAGCCCCCTGGGCTGGTAACTCCAGACCTGGAAGACTTCAGCCTTGCCTCTCTCGGAGCCGGATGCCAACATGGCGACCCACAGCACAGCAGAGCCCCGGCTGGGCTGGGCTGTGCTGAATGGGGAGAACACATCAGGCTGGCTTCCTGCCGCTTTGCAGCTTCAGGGGAGCTTGGGATGAGTGGGCTGAACAAGCCAACCTGGCAGCGGCTCTTCCTGCCTTTGGGGCTGAGGAGGGGCACAAAGGGAGAGTGGAAAGAGGCCCTTGAGAGCCCAGAACCAGCTCTACCTGGGGGTTCTGTAGGTGTCAGGTGTCAATAGACACCATTTTGCCATTACTTAGCCTCATCAAGTTTCACATTATTTTTAATAACAGTGATTAAAAAACAAACAAGAATTGAAATGCGTGCAGCTGGATTGCCACTCAGAAGGGGTGGAGAAGTCAGTCTGTATTTTAAATCAGGAAGTATAGCAGATCAGCTCTGACAAGGCTTCTAGGCACAGGGAATATAAGGCAGCATCAGTTTTATCAAGTCTGATTCGATTAGTTTCTCCAGTCAATTTTATGCACTCTGGTCACAGAATAAATCATATCTCTTGTTGTTCTGCCCTTTTCCTATTGATTTAAAAATAGTGATCTTATTTCCCTGTCAAATGGTTACTGGATTTCCTTAATGGTATACGTGGGGAAAACCCATGAGGTCTCCTGCTAGCCTCAGATGCCAAATCCCTTCTTTGGCTAAAAGAAAACGGACTTAACTTTGTAGCAAAATGGTCATTTTACTTCACCCTTTTGTGCCCGAATAGAATTCCTGGGAGTCCTTTAATCATAGGAAAGGAAGTATTACAATGACGTTTTCTTAGACTTCTTCTTAGACTCGCTTAGAAATGTGGTTCACATGCCTAACCATTTAGAACCATGCAATTTTTCTGAGCTATAAAGAACCTTACAGACAATCAAGTTGGACCATTCATTCCACAGATAAGGAAATTGAGGGCCAAGATAAGGGAAGCAAAGCATCTTGCCAGATCATCCAGCAGGTTAGAGATGTGATTGGAAGAATGAGCATGACTTCAAGAGAAAGTTACTTACCAAAGGGAAACCTCTTACCAAACAGTAACAATGACTTGTTTTTAATGGTGGCTCCATAATTACTAACATGAGGCTGGGTGTAGATAGGTCAGTGGTGTGCTGGTGGTAAAGTGGCTCTTCAAAGGAAAAAGAAAGTCTTTTTTTTTTTTTTTTTTTGCTTATTTTTTTGTGATATAAGTCTTTCCATCATGGCTACCAACATAATGTCACTAAATGTGAAAATGGGAAGTGAAGCCGAGAACTGGCTGTCTTAAACCTGTATCAGCCCGTTCCAGCACACCACTGGTAGATGATAATAAACAGGTGTCTGACCCCCGTCACATGTATTGTGTGAAGTAAGTGTCAAAAGAGTTGAAAGAGAGAGAGTTTGTCAATGTTTAGCAGACATGTGAAACAGTCATCATAGTCCTCATTCATTCTTTTAAAAATTGTTGAGCAATTTACTAACATTTTAGGTACTGTTCTGGGCACCAGCCTGGTGAAACTTGCAGTTACATGAACAAAACAGACAGTAAGCAACCAAACACAAAAACATAGAGATAATTATTTAGTTATAAATTGAAGTATCTGTTGGGGTTCCTTGGGTGGTCAGTGAGTTAAGCAGCTGATCTGGGAGAAGATTCTCTAAAGGATTACTATTTCAACTACCACCTGATGGACAGATGATCAAGTAGGGTGGGATGATCAAGTAAGGTGGCAATGAATGAAGAGGGGGCAGTGTTGTGTGTATAGAGAACCTGAAGCGGGAAAGATCTTGACCATATAAGAAATTAAGAGTAGGGCTGTGTGGCAGAAGACTAGAGAGTGAAGTAGGAAAATGGAAGGAGGTTAGGCTGAAGAAGTGGGCAGGGCTTGGATACCACAGGGCCTTGTAGACTACGTTCAGAAGCTTTGATTCTGTTTTAAGTTCAAAGGGAAATGATTTCTTATTTTCAAACAAGGGAGTGACATAATTTGATTTATGTTTCAGAGATATTACTGTAATTGCTCTATGAGAGATAGATGGGTGGGTGGGGTGGAGACGGGGTGAAATTAGAAATGGGGAGACCAATAAGGAAACCATGGCAAGAGTAGAGGTGAAGTATAATGGTGGCTTGGCCTGGGGTAGTAGCAATGGAGACGGAGTAAAGTGAACAGACTTGCCATATGCATTGGAAGTGGAGTTGACAAGACTTGATCTACGAGCTATCAAATGAATGGAGTTGCCATTTACCCAAGTGGGGAATATTAAGGGAGTATCTTTTTTTGATGGGAGGGAGATATCCCAACAGGCAAAGATCAGTCCAAGATGGGTAAGCCAGTAAAGGCTAGAGGAGGGATGGCCGGAAAATAGGAGGGAAAGCCAAGAGAGTAGGTGTGTTATCAGGGATGTCAAGATCCCAGTCTTTCAAGGAGAAGGCAGAGAGAACTGTGTCTAAAGCTGCTAAAATATTGAGGAAGGTGAGAAATGAAAAGTCTCTGTTAGCTTTAGCAATACTAAACTCACTGGTGACTTCCATAACAAGAGGATTTTTAGTGCAGTGGTAGGTGCTGAAGGCAGACGAGCAAAAGAGAGTAAATGCAGATGGCAACTCCTTAGAGAAACTTCTCTGTGAAGCAGAACAGATAGAGAGTGTGGTCCCTGGAGGAGGACTTGGAATAAACAGAAGCCCATTTTTAAAGACAGGATATACTGGGACATATCTGGATGTTTGGGAAAGACTCCGGTAGAGAGGGAAGAATGGAAGATGCTGAAGAGAGAAGGTAGTCAATGATGCGAGTGCTGGAAAGATCGGTGGGGTGGGAACTGATCACACGGGGAAGGATGGGCAGTTGACAGCTTTCTGCCAACCAGCATGACGTAGAGACAATTTTCCAAAGGAGTGGCTGAACTCTTTATGCTACCTAAGCCTGATAATCCATGTTATTTTCTTCTCCAAATCAGAGATTTAGAATGCAATTAGAATAAAGCCGTTTGGTAGCCAGATGGATCTGTTTTGTTAAGTGTTACTTACCTGTCTCTTCCTTGTTTTCCTGTTTCAGTAGATCCCAGCGATATAATCTAGGTTTGTAGGCTGGGCTTGTCATAGGGTAATAGAGGTTCTCTTCATTCCCTCCTGTCGACATGCAGCACGTTCTTTGGGATGGGAGACTGAGGACAGTGCTGGTAGGCTGATAGGGTTAGTAGAGAAAAAGTGAAGGAATTCCCTTCTGAGAGCTTTCATTTTCTCTAAAAAGTGTAAGACAAGGTCATTAACTGAGATGGAGGGACCAGATGAAAGAATTGGTGACTCTCGGAGAAAGGAAAGGGCCTGACATAAATGATACGAGAGAGAGAGAGAGATGGAATTTGCTTTTTTCAGAATAAGAATAAGCAGTTGAAATCTTCACAATTTCACACATCTTGCAGTAAAAGCTTCACATTTTCTCTGATCCTTTCCCCTGCATGCAGGGATTAAATTTCTGAAATTGTCTTAAAGGGACTTTCTCCTCTAGTTGGATGGGATCCCTGAGAATGTATGTACACCTTCTCCAAGTCAGGTCCCATGGTCTCCGTGATGTGTGCTCATGGGCTTTCCAAGAGGCACTCACCATTCCTCTTCCACCCTCTTCGTGCTCTGTATCCCCTCTCTGCTCCTCTGGACCCCTGCTCCACGGGCTTGTCTCATCTCTTCTGTCAGACGCTAGCTTGCAGGTGGTTCATCGGAGGGACTGGTGCTCCCTAGGAACTGTATATTCCCTCTTCGGACATGATAAGGAACTCTCGCCAGAAGCTGAACCAACTTTGCTAAGTGCACTGTTCAGCAGACATTGCTTTCCCCGGCAAGATCTTCTCAAGGAAGGAAGCAGCTCATTGATATACATTGTGATGCAAGTTCCTTTTCTTTTGGAGAAAACCCCAAGCAGTTCCATGCAGTGGTTTCTAAACCACAGATCGAGGTCCATCAGTTGGTTGTAAAATCATTTGAGTGCAATCAGCTCTGAGGAAGAGGGAGAGAGAAATCTGAGTAGAAAATATCAGTGTTCATTATACATAATACCTGTTGATGGTGAATATTCCATGAAACTTTTATTTCAATCATATATATGGAGGTGTGTTTGTGGATGACTATGAAAAATGTATTTCTCACTGTAGGTCGGGGTCCAAATTTTTGAGAAACGCTGCTCTAAAACTTTCTATTGCAGCAAAATCTTTTTTTTTTTTTTTTTTTTTTTTAAGTGAGAGAGGGAGAGGGAGAGGCAGGCTTCCCGCCAAGCAGGGAGCCCAATTCAGGTCTCAGTCTCAGGATCCTGGGACCATGACCTGTGCCAAAGGCAGACACTTAATGACTGAGCCACCCAGAAACCCTGCAACAAAATCTTCCTGAGCCAAGCTCTCCCTTCCCTTGTTCAGCCTGTTGCTTCTCTGTAGCCAGTTAAGGGGTTTCCTTTCCAAACACAAATGCCCCATGCTAGATCCCAACATAAAGTACAACAGTGACATTGCAGAGTTTCCTTGTCTGTCACTAGAGAAGAAACAGTTTCTTGTTTTCCCACAGAGTTGGGAAATTATTTTGATCTGTGTTTCTGCAGCAAAATGTGCCAAAAAATAAGGTTGCATAAGATCAGTCAGGACTGACTTTCAAAGTCTCAAATTATAGTCTGAGGAGAGTTTAGAAATACAAAGCTAAAAATATCTTCACCTGATTTGGCAATGGCAAAGCTTACCTTGTCATTGAGAGTCCAAACTAGGAGGATTGAAGTTTGGAAGAATGTAGGGCAGTAGATAAAATTTGCTGCTAGACAAAATTTTAGATTAACAAGAACGTTTTTTTAGGATAACTATGTCTCATTCGATATTTAGAATAATGAAATATTCTAATTAATTAATTGTTTCAATTAATTGTTAAATCCTAACTAATTGTTTATCTGAAATTTAAATGTAACTGAGTATCCTGAAATTTTATCTCCTGAGTCTAGAAACCCTAATAGGGTGGGAAGTTTATTCATTTGGGGGGATGGTATGCTCTTTAAGTAACAGAACACCAAAGTACTTCCTTTGAGAATTTAAAAAATATATATGGCATTGTAAACTCATGTTATATACCCTTCCAACAGCTTGGAAAAGACTATGAAAGCAAGGGGGCTCTGTCACTTCAGCTTCATGAGCTTAAAGGGAAATTCTCTCTGTGTCATGTCTCAACATAAGGAGGAAACCTTTCCATCACCAGAAGTTATGGCAAATAGGGAGTGACTTCTACTCAAAGACCCAAAACTCATAAACACAGAGTCCTGACAACAAAATCCTCTTTGTTTCCATGCATATGGCTTAAACAGTGGATTTTCAAAAAATTGTTTGCTTATTACTGGGGATAAGAAAGGCTTTCCAAGCCATACATGGTACTGAAAGCTTTGAGAGGATGATCGTTCATGCTCTCGACTTCCTTATAACTCTTCCCTAAATACTTTGTCTTAGAACTTCTCTGCTGCCACAGCTTCTCCTTTCTATCTCCACCTTCACGAGATGCTCTCCCATTGAAGAGAAAGGCACACGAACCATCTTTAATCTTACAAAGTCCATTGCTCTGGAAGTAAAAACAAATGCTCAAATCAAGAACACATCACTCCAGAGAGAGAGTTCTCCAAAAGAAAGCCAACAAGGGTTGAATGAGAAATTTTGAAGTGTGTAGTGGCTCTATGTCACTCAGGTGACAGACACTGGTCTCTGCCATTCTCCCTCTCACACTTAGGAGAAGGTTGTCAAGGGGGCATGCATATTAAATAACTTAGCTGAAGTTTTTTTTTTTTTCTTTTTTTTTAGAGAGAGATGGTTGAGGGGCTTGAGGGAAAAGAGCGGGGAGAGAAGCAGACAGACTCCCCTCTCAGTGTGGAGCCTAATGTGGGGCTCTATAGTTTCAAGACCCTGAGATCGTGACCTGAACCAAAGTCAAGAGTTGGATGCTTAACTAACTGAACCAGCCAGACTCTCCTCTAAATCTGTAACTTGAAGGTTTTGTTGAAGAAATCTTGAATGCAGATATGCAACATACTGTATGTTAGAAACTACATCCTTTGCGACTATAAAAATATATGGTAAAACTTGTAAATTTAAAAATATGTCAGGGGTATGTAGTTTTGCATAATTCTTTAACTAAGTGCAGGAGGAAAACATTTCGAAGGCATTGCCATAGACTTTGTTGCCTTTTAGTGATACTTCATTTATTCCATGTCTCCTCTCGTTGCTCATGTCGATGATCTAATAGAGGGACAATCTTCTTGGGTGAGGCTGAACTTACTATCTCAGGACTGGGTAGAGCTTAAAAACTTGGACAAGCCTATTCTGATCGAGAATGACATGAGCATCTCCATAGTTGTAATATAAAGCATCTCCATCTGTTTTTGATTCTGATATGTAGAAGCAATCCAGAGAAGTAAAAGGATGGCAGCGATAGACTTTCTCTCTGTAGGTATGATGCCACTTGGTTGTGGGTGCCAGGAATGGTTCTATACTTATGCCTTGGCCCCCTTTTATTTCCTCTGATTGAACCATATGAGATTTAGAATAAAGATGTTCTGTAACAGTAAGGAATCACTTCACCGAAAGGCTTTTTGCTCCTTGCCTGGTTGGCTTCACACCAGATGCAGCCTTTTTCTGGCTAGGATCCCACCAGGAAAACAACAGTCCTTTCAGATAGGGCACAGTTCATTTCTGGAACTGCTGGACCTGTATGGCATGTCACCTACACAATGAAACCTGAAAAAATTGTGTATGGTCTATTTTAAGAGACTGAAGTCAGCCTACTTTCCGAGACCCAAATACCAAGTGGTTTATAAAGTGAATGAAACAGAGGACTTGGTGCCTCAGTGTGCCCAGATTTTTTGCTAGGCTTTCAGGATGTGTCTCTGAGCTCTTACTGCCATGGTTCCATTTGACCTTTGTACACGTGTGATGAGACCACAAGCGCATTCTTAAACAAATCAACACCATTAATGAACCAGTTAGCAAATGGTCAGACTTGAGGTAAGAATATCCAATGTGGATTATTACCTAATATTTTCCACATGCAACTTTTGAAATGTCATCATTCAATATGTTTCCCCAACAGGATTATGTCCTAATGAGTTACTGAAGGAAGAAAGAAGTCCTGGTATACTGAAAAAAAGAAAAATGGGAGCTTCGGTGTCAGACAGATTCTCATTACAACCTTGGTTATTAAATCTCTTTGGGTTTCAGTGTCTTTATTTGTAAACAGAAAAATGCTTATCTCTATCTGGGTAGTCGTTATGGGGATTAGAGAAGATGTAGGTAAGTATTTGACCTACTGCCTGACACATAGCAGAGGATCAATAAATGACTGCTATTGCCCTTATGTTGATAATATTAATAATAATAATAATAATAATAATAAATAACCATAGGTGAGATGTCAAATTTGTTTCACCATATTGAGAACCTAAAAGAGAATAATGATTGAAATAAGCAATAAAGAGTTACAAGATTATGGAGGAAACCATAATGACTGGGTTTCCTTCATTTTCCATTTCAACACGTATCACATTTACTGAGAAGAGAAACCATCTTTTGGGAATAAAGCCCAGAGAGCAACTTCCACAAGGTGGGCGTATTTCCAAATCACATCTGGCCTGGGAAGAGAGTCAAAATTTAACACAAATTTCCAAGGGCCAAAAACTTTTCTTTCATCCTACCACTGAGTGACAGGATAGAGGTATAGAAAACCTGGTGAGGGGCGCCTGGGTGGCTCAGTGGGTAGGGCCACTGCCTTCGGCCCAGGTCATGATCTCAGGGTCCTGGGATCAAGCCCCGCATCAGGCTCTCTGCTCAGCGGGGAGCCGGCTTCCTCCTCCTCTCTCTCTGCCTGCCTCTCTGCCTACTTGTGATCTCTCTCTGTCAAATAAATAAATAAAATCTTTAAAAAAAAAAAAAAAAGGAAACCTGGTGATTGCTGATCTGTTCTTCAGGAAATTTTTACAATTGTAAGTTTCATAAAGCCAATTGATTCTCACAGAATGCTTTTGTTTATTTTTTTCTGAACTTTTGTTGATGAATGTAACTCTGATCTGAATGTTGGTTGATATGCTCATTTATGTTAATGAGTAATATGAAAGTGAAATGAATTTTGTCAATATTTGTCAATGATGCAAATGACTGTGCTGGTTCAAATAATGGCTTTTGAAACCTGGAGGAACATTTCTTCAATATTTTGTGCTATTCATAATATAATAGCTACAGACATAACACACTTTTAAAAAAAATATTTTATTTATTTATTTGATGGAGAGAGAGAGAACATGAGCAGTGGTGGGGTAGGGAAAGAGCAAGGGGTGAAGGAGAAGCAGGTTCTCTGCTGAGCAGGGAGCCCGATGCGGGGCTCAATCCCAGGACCCTGGGATCATGACTTGAGCTAAAGGCAGACACGTAACAGACTAAGCCAGCCAGGTGCCCAGACAACACACTTTTAAATTTAATCTGCATGGGTAACGTTTTCTCCATCACCACCTTAAATCTAGGCAATCAGCAAAGCAATATATCACACCCATTTGACTCTCTCCATGGTGTAAATACTCACACCATGGCTTTTTTTCAAATGGGCAGTGTGATGTCCCTGAATGCAGGGTTGAGAATGCATGGTCGCTCTCCATGACTTAGTATTTCCACCACGCGGTTGCAACTGCAAATAACAGCAGAAGTATAAACAATAATGTGATGTAGTAAAAAATCATTAGGAATTAATGGTTTTTGAGTATTTGTTACCTCTGCTTTTTTTTTTTAAAGATTTTTTATTTATTAATTTGACAGAGAGAAATCACAAGTAGACGGAGAGGCAGGCAGAGAGAGAGAGAGAGAGAGAAGCAGGCTCCCTGCTGAGCAGAGAGCCCGATGTGGGACTCGATCCCAGGACTCTGAGATCATGACCTGAGCCGAAGGCAGCGGCTTAACCCACTGAGCCACCCAGGCGCCCCTGTTACCTCTGCTTTAATATACTTTCCTTGTAAGCTTATATAACTTGATTTTTTTTTTTTTTTTTTAGTAATGACTGTGTTAAACCACTAGGTTCAAATTTCCCAAATCTAACAGCTGACTTTCCAAGCCTGACCGAGGCAGCCGCAGTCCACGACTTGTTGTCTATCCAGTGCTCATCCTCCCTTCTCTTCAAATATCTCACCTTCTTCACCACATGTGATTTGGAGGAAGATGACCTTGTCCTCAGTTCTGGGGCAATTTGCAGCCCGTCATGGTAATCCTGCTTCCTCACATATTTGAAGAAATGTCATGTAATTCAATTCTGTCAATAAGTGTGAGGTTAAGTCTACTGGAGAAGTTATAGAAGTCTCCACACCCCTGTAGGCATTTTTTCTCTCTGGATATTGTCACTACTGAAGGGTTCAGGAATCGCCACAGCCATTTTCCTACTGGCCTGAAGGTGAGATCAACTCAGAAAAGAAGGTAGAACATCACACACAGAGAGAGGTGGAGCTGGGACCCCAACCTGCCGAGCCTACAGCTCACTGTTTAGCTAATCCTCTCAGTACAGGAGATAAGAAATGTCCTTCTTGTTTAAGCTAGTTTGAGTGGGAGATTTTGTTTATTTGCAGCTCAAAGTTAAGTTGCTTCCTTCTCTACAAGGAGTTTGAGAGAGAGAAAAGCAACCAGTATAAAAGTATGTGATAAATTAGCCTCTTCAGAAGCTCAGCTCCTGAAGAGAAGAGACTAATTCACAGGACACTAACTCTCTGCTGAGCATGGAGCCTGACTTGGGGCTCTATCCCAGGACCCTGGGATCATGACCTGAGCTGCTTAACAACTGGGCCACCTAGGCATCCCATTGTGTTGCTTTAAAAAAATTTTAAATTATAGGAGTGCCTGTGTGGCTCGGTGGGTTAAAGCCACTGCCTTTGGCTCAGGCCATGATCCCAGGGTCCTGGGATCCAGCCCCAAGTTGGGCTCTCTGCTCAGTGGGGAGGCTGCTTCCCCCCTCTCTTGGCCTGCCTCTCCGCCTACTTGTGATCTCTCTTTGTCAAATGAATAAATAAAATCTTAAAAAATTTTTTTTAAATTACATTAATTAATATAGAATATATTATTTGTTTCAGGGGTATAGGTGTGTGATTCATCAGTCTTATATAATACCCAGTAAGCAATCAACTCTTGATTTCAGCTCAGGTCAGGATCTCAGGGTTGTGGGATTGAGCCCAGGCACAGGTCCGTGCTGGGCATGAAGCCTTCTTAAGATTCTCTCTCCTTCTGCCCCTCCCCGCTGCTCACCTGTGCATGCACTCTCTGATCTCTCCCCAAAAGAAAAATAAATAAATCTAAATAAATAATATATGTCTTATGCATAATATATGTCTTATGCACAAATTATATATGTTTTATATATAAAATAATTATATGTGTATTTTTTATATATATGTTTATTTATTTATTTGTTTGTTTGTTTATTTAAAGGAATATTGAGTGAAAAAACCAACAATCCACACATAAGGCTGAACATACAAATACTGTCTACAAATACTTATTGATCAAATCTGGAGATAAGAAGTTGTTCTAAAGGGATGAAAAATGGATAGAAGAGAAAATCATCCAGGATTCCTTACAGAGCCCAGGAAACTACTTGGTCTTCAAATATATGATTGCCTTTGTCAATTTTTCTGTTCTTTCTTTTAAGGTTCTTATGTCTATGATTCTACATCCCAGGCCCTTCATCTATGCAAGCCTCCTCCCCTCCCTTCACCCCAAGGGCTGTTTTGCATCCCATTTTTCTCTCAACTGTTGATTCATTTTCTTGCAGAAGCATGCACCAAAAAATTGAGGTGCCAACTCATATACCTTTACTGTGAGAAATCTCCCAGGGAGCATTTGCATTTCAAGGGAAAAACAAAGCCTTCAAGTTCTGGAAAAGTGTTAAAAGGTGGGGACATTATTATGTGCCGGAGAGCTCTTCTTAACATCACTCTAGCTGAAGCACCTGTCTGCAATGCCAACCCCGCTCTGCAAAGGGCCCTTCCTCATGCTTAGTGGCTGTGAACAAGGTAGACCTATCTACAGACACAAGGCTTCTGAGGGTCGGCCACTGGACACGTGGTCATCACAGGGTGCATGGGTCCACCCTCTTCTTTTCAATCATTGTTTACCCATCCACCTTTGGTCCTATGAAGATACAGTCTTCTCTAAAGCCCAGTTCACCCCATTTTCTCCTCTCCTAAAGATTAAAAATAGCACTCTCTTCAATGACCTCAATAATTTAGAACCCATGAATAAGTCATTTGCCCAAGAGGCTACAGTGGGGTGTCTATTTTTACTTATAGTCTCTCACTAAGCAAAGTGACCTCTCTCAAGGAGCCAACGTTGAAGCCCGTTGATCTTCTGGCTTCTCAGGGGACAGCCCAGGCGGTGCTCACAATGCAGAGTCTCTTCTCAAGGGCAAAGATGGACCCAGAGGTGTCACTGACTTCAGAATGTGCATAACAAAACATGAATTTAGGCATATATGCTTTGCGCAGAACTCCTGAAGCTGCCTGGAGCATGTCCCAGGAGGAACACTTCTTATAAAGTAGAGCCAGAAAATGCTGCCTACCCCAGAGGTCTTCCCTGGGGCCCCTTCTTCCTTAAGACACCATTTTGTCAACATTGAACCTTAACAGGAGAGCAATACAATAGTACAGGTCCCTAAATCCTTGGGGCTGCCATAACCTCCCAACCTCATGCCTCCATGCACCTTCAAGATGCATCCCCTTGCCCCATCTCATCTGTGTACTACTTTCAGGAAGGTTAGACATTTACTCTGTGCCAATCCAGTGGTCACTGTGAAGATTCCATCTCAGGCTTTTGGCCACCACTTTATAAAAATAAATTGATTTTTTTCCCCTCCATATTGTCATACCTTGGGATTGTTTTAGTTCCCTCTTCAAGCCATAGGATTCTGTTGCAAGTTAGGTTCTGGATTGGGTAACCTTAAAGCTCCCTTCTAATTTTGAGACTCTATAATTCTAAGAGGAAACTGAAGTGGGCCTGGAAGAATTCATTGGATTTTGTAGAGAGGAGATAGGGAGAGACAGCTTTCCATATTCTGTTATCATGTTAGTGAAAGATAGTGGTAGGAACTGGAGTGCCTTATGCAGAGTGGGTGAATAGTTCTCTCTAGTAGAGCAAAGGGAACAGTGCAGAAGATCATGAAAAATGTGGTTGGATGGGTCATCTGGAGCAGGTTACTGGATGCCTTGAAAATCAGGAAGAGGAATTCCAAGTTGGGGTTAGAGGCAAGAAAAAAAGCCATTGTCATGATCCTGAGCTAGGGAACGCTAGGAAGAACATTGGGTCTTTAGGATGAGAAACCAGTGGCCATTCCTAGTGAAGGTGAAACACGTCCCTCCCGTTATATGCACAATGTAGCGAAAAAAATCCCTGAGGCCTAGATGTGTAGCTCAGAAACAGGAATCCAAGACAGTTCTCTCTCCTTTCACAGTTCTCATTTCTCTGTAATCCTCATCTCTCAGATCACGGGGAGGTGGTTTGCTACATGTTCCAGAGGCTGCTAATGAGATGCAGCTATGATCTATTCATTTCATAGCCACCACTAGAACCAGACTTCCCTCTTCCCCTGCTGCGTTTCCTGGGTGCTCACGGGGGCTGGTACAGTGAGGGGACCTTGGCGGAAGGCTGTTCTCACCTGGGGTGGGGGTGGTCATCACTTCTCCACAGGCCTGCAGGGAATGGAGGGGACACAGGCCTCTTGGCTGCCACAGGTCCAGAATGAACAAGGAAAAACCATGCAGGAAGGGAAACAGGGATGTTTGAATACAGAAATAGTTTGGGAACAAAGAAGAGAAAATGAAAGACAGACTTAACTACTCAAAGGGCCTCTAATCCAAAGAAGACTAAGCAGCACTCTGTATAAAATCACAGAGGACAGGATAAGGAAGAAGCAGGGCTCAGAGGGTGGCAGGACCTTAACATTATCTGCACAGGTAAACTTGCTTCCTAACAAGGCTGGTAATAGACCGAGTCACCTAAGGTTGTAAAATCTGCCTACAGGCCTTTAAAAATAGCTCCAATTTGTATTTGCTTGGAGGGGAGAAGACATGACATACTGTGAAATAAGAAGCTGCACTAGTCAGGCTTTCAAAGTCCTTCCTAATCAAGTATCATGTCTCTTTCTTTTTCACTGAATTAAATTAATTGAGCTCAAATTTATCGAGCATGGTTAAGATCTGGGGTGTTTTGTGTGTGTGCTCCTGTCCTGATGCCTTCACTTCCTATGTCTGAGATTTTCCCAGGCCCAGCTATCTGCCTTCAGAAGGCCACACTTGACTGCCCCAGGTCTCAAGAAATCAGCCATGTTTCCTCATTCGGCCATATGCACATTCTTTGCCACAATTTAAGTAGCTGAACAGAAACCGTTTTGTATACTTTACTGTTGTCCAAGTGTTGGTCTTTAATCTCAACTCATTGCCAACTCAACAAGGCAGAGACAATATTTAATACTTTGTCTTTATTCCCCAGACTTCTGCACAGGCTGCCACAGTTTAATAATTTTTTATTGATTGACAGCAAAGGAAATGTCAAATAAATTGGATGCATGTCAATTAATATTTATTGAACATCCACATGTGCAAGGTGCTTTAAAATCCTCATTTAGCAATTTTTTAAAACACTAGCACTTTTAGAAAACAGCTTCTAGTGTAGCTTAAGATTTTGTTAGCCTAGTGTTTTGTCATAGGTAAGGTGTTGGTTGCTTTGAACATGATCGTATACAAAATCCCAGTAAACACAACTTAAAACCTGGATTCCAGAATGCAAAAAGAAAGAGCAGAGGAAGAAATTGGATTTGAATGTTGAGCAGAAGAAATCTTGATCAAAAAAGATAATATCAGAGAATATTGGATATCTAGAGTATATTAATAGGACAGTCTGTCATGACATTTGCAATTAAGTTAAAAAAAAAAGTAGATGGACACTTGCCATTGCAAGAGCAGTGGTTTAGGACAATGCGTGTTAAATGCATATGGTGGTGGTTTGCTTTGTTGTCTGGGAAAATTGACTCAAAGGCTTTCATGCCAACTTGGTCTAAAGTCCTAGGATTCTATGGACAAATTCCCAGGAATAATCTGCTTTAGAATAGAGGAAAGAAACAATCCACTGTGGTCTAGAGACACAGATTGACTTACACCCAAATGGATAGAAGTTAAGGATTAGTAGAAAGTATATGACTTGATTTCTTTAAATCTTCTCTTTATGTATCATTATTAAAAACATAGCACCTTGGGGCACCTGGGTGGCCTAGTGGGTTAAGCCTCTGCCTTCAGCTCAGATCATGATCTCAGGGTCCTGGGATCAAGCCCAGCATCAGGGTCTCTTCTCAGGGGGGAGCCTGCTTCCCCCTCTCTCTCTCTGCCTGCCTCTCTGCCTACTCGTGATCTCTGTCTCTCTCTCTCTCCCTGTCAAATAAATAAATAAAATCTTTAAAAAATATAGCATCTTGAAATGTGTCACACTTAATTTTAAGAAAAAATAGTGACTGTTGAGTAGAAGGCCAAGACAAGTCTCTCCATCAACCTGGTTGACAAAGTAACAAAGTTAAAAAATCTGGGTGCTGTGGTTACAGCTGTACAACCAAGGCACAATCCCAGGTTTTTTACTGGGGATTTAGTAAATTAGCTTAATCTCAGTCCAAGTACTTCTGAAGAGCTAAATTTATGGTGATAAAATTATAAAACATTGTAATGCCACATCACATATAGACTGTAATTTCACGAATTAGACTGCAAGCCAATACCGAGTGATGACAAGGGACACGTTAGCCTTCAGTGACACACAGACCCTTCAGAATCCCATAGGACTGTAGTGTTAAGGAGCTTCACTTTGAACCATGAAAGCCCAGACACCCGAAAACCTGGACATACGAATTTTCTGGTTATTTGGACATGATTATGGTCTTATCACAGATCACAAAATGAGTCATTAGGAGGTAGAATTTAGCTATCTGACATACTTTATTTCCCAGCAAATAAGAATTTAGCTGTCCTTGAGTGCTTTGTACTTCAACCTTGCTATTAATGATAAATGAAATACTATTTGAGTCTCTTCCAATCATAGTACCTGCACTTCCCAAACTCTTTTGCAACCTGGCATAGAAGAAAAAAAATAATAGTAAGAGTAATCATCATCATCATCATCATCATCATCATCATCATCACACCAACAACATGAACGTATCCTGGAATAATGGAGGAGGCTTGCCGGGGCTCCAGCTTTCCACTGTCCCTTCCTTCTGGCTTGGGCGCCAAAGAGACCTGTATCTTGGCCCACCTAGAACCCATCTGCAGTGCCCTGGCAGGGAAGCTCTGGAGATGGCCAGTTCCGGGCCACCTCCCCTGTGGTGTCCCCTGGCTGTCATGAACACGTGATCTCCCAGCAGCCTCTGCTTCACCCAGCTCAGCACCTTGGGTGAGCAGAAAGGACACGAGCAGCCTCACAGAAAAGAAGGAAAGAGGAAGCGGTGCGAGCTGAGATAGTCATTTGTAGGCGGCAGCAGCAGCTGCTGTCCTCAGGGAATTCTGCTGACAGTATGAGAGTAGGGCATGATGTCACAGGAACCCTGGCTTGGCCCGAACAGCATGGTGTCCCAGGCAGCTGATCTGTTCATCCAGATTGAAAAGATTTCTTCTCCTGCTGCTGTCCTACCCTCCCCTTCTCCCTGCCAGTCTGAGTGATAATTGTAAAGCCATGCAGTTCCTTTCAGAAGTAGGCCATGGGATCCAGGGCTGGGTGTTTTCATTGCTGGCATGTTGCAATTATCACCGAGGATGGCTCTGATGACAGCATAATACATGTGGTGTTTTGTGCTAAAAAAGTCAATGCCAATGGCTTAAAGAGCAGAACTTGCCAGTGATCCGAGCTCAGTGTCAATACGACATAGGATGGGGCCGGGGGGGGGGGGCGGCTCCCATTCCTGGTCACCTTTATCGCCCTCAAGATTATTTCTACAAAATAGTTTTTAGATCCAGTTCTTGGGAAGCAATGACAGAAAAATTCTTCTCTATTCAGGAGCTATTAAGCTCCTAACGGAGTGGCAAGGGGATACTTTACACGTGTGTCAGGGTTTAGAATTCAAATTGATCTGAACTTGAGAGGAAGCTGTTAGCTGTTAGACTAGGACTTTGGGAATGTCTAAATCCTTAATGTTAGCCTCAGAGGAAATATACCACTTAGCAGCTGTGTGAACTAAGGAATTTTAGTTAACTTTTCTGACCCTAACTGTCAAAAAAAAAAGAAAAAAAGTATAGTAATATCTGCTCTGTAGACTTGTTAGAATTACATGACTAACTGTAAGTAAAATACTTAGCGCAAAGCCTGGCCCAATGAAAACACTACATAAATAACAGTTTATTATTATTGCTGTATTTGTAGCTGTTATAGATACCACTTGGGTTTTTAGGAAGGGAACTCAGTAGAAAAACATTATTAGCATGATTGCTAAATTCTTGGTGCTGGCCAGGTCACGTGACTATCATATAGGTAATTAGAATCATCTTACTAGTTGTAACTTCTTCAAAAATCTTAGTATATTATCTTAATATGAGAAGCTTGAACTAAAATAATCTCAAACAAGTTGAGGACAATTTGGAACATACACCCCTCCATCAGAGCAATCTCAAACTTGAAAATTTCTTCCAGACCTCAAGAAGTTTAAGTATTCTTTTGTTGGACAAGTTAAAAAAAATGAATATAATATACATTTAATGTTGACATTTTTATACTAAAGGCTATGGCCTAAACTTTCATATTACTGAACCATCTAACATACGTTAACTTTCCACATTACAGGAATATTTTTTATTTATCTAACCATGAACTATCGACCCGAAAAGGCTTTGCCTTATTCATTATTCAACATTAAGCAGCTACTTTTCACTTTGATGCAAGTTACTAATTTATAGACTGCCTTAACCTTAAGTCATCTGGTGACAAAGCTCAGTTCCAGATGTAGATTTTGAATATAAGCTGCTTAAAGCAGGCGAATATTTAAGTCAGCTTGATGTTTGCTCAATAATTCATTACAAGGAAACAATGAAAAAGACGTAACTGTTAGGCAGAAGAATATCTTCCTCACAGTCATATTTGACTATTAAGTTTTTGTTAAGTAAGTAGGTTTTATGCAAGTGCATTAGGAAGTCATTATATTTCTGCAACAAAACTGATAATGCATAAAGGCCCTAGTGGCCTGTCTATTAGAAAAGACAGACTCAAAATTCATTTGGAAATCACAGAGCAACACTCTCCCTGTTAACACATTCAGAGAACATCCTCCTGGGATAAGAACACAAGAAACCATGGAGGCCAGGTCTACAGGATTCCTCCAAATCAGCATTTTTTGTAAAGTGGAGCTTTCAGGGTTTTCCACCCTGTTATTAATTACTCTCCCCCTCTTTTTCTTCTTTTCCAAATACAGAATATTGAGGCCAAAAAAATTTAAAGGGGGACCTCATTTTTTAAAGTCTCATTATTGTACACATACATGGCAGTAGAGCTTTATGGTTAAGAGCGGAAGCTCAGGAGCCAGCCCGGCTCAGGTCAGATGCTGACTCAGCCACTTTCCAGCTGCGTGGTCTTGGGAGTGAGTCACTTGGAAAAGCGATTTATTTCAGCACTTTCATATTCTGTTCTTTAAAGTGAAAGTACAGGCTAATGAAAGTCTTTACAGTATTGGGTTATTGTGGCAAGTCAGTGGAGCCGTACATGAATGTTAGTTGGCGTTACAACTGGGAGAACTGAAGCCATGGGGAGTTAAGGGATCTGGGTAAGGTTCCTCAGCCGGATGTCCGTGGAATCCGGTCTCCTTGCTCCAGCCCAACACATCATATTCTGCAAGTGAACAGCATGTGGTGAACATGGGTCCTTTCTGCCTAGACGCCATTCATTCCTCCTCCTCCTGGTAATAATAACTTAATGTGTCCTTTGCAGAGCCACCCAAACCCCACACTTAGTCCATGTGTCTCAACTTTATTTTTGGAGTTGGAGGGGGTGTCACTTAACCCAGGCCTGGGCAGTCAGAGCTTCCCTGACCACAAGGTTTGGTTTGAGGAGGGGCACTGGATTCCCAGTGAATGAGATGCCATTCGGGACTTTTGGCAGAAGAATTGGAAGACAAAGCCCTTACTCAACACACGTGACTATCAAGATATAAGTTCAGAAGTCCTGATGGCCATCCTGCCTCTAAGAAAGTTAAGCTTGGATGAAAAAGAAGTTAACAGAGGTGGAAAGATGCCTCATAAATGGAGAGAGAGATATTCATGGAGGTATTACTTAAACACTCAGATCAAGTCACACTTGAAGATAGGGGAGGTCTCTCCTTGGACATTCCATTTAATGTCATTTATATGAGCCAATGAAGTGGATGCCGTCACTCAGATTAAAAACATTTTGACTTGGGCGCCTGGGTGGCTCAGTGGGTTAAGCCGCTGCCTTCGACTCAGGTCACGATCTCAAGATCCTGGGATAGAGTCCCGGATCAGGCTCTCTGCTCAGCAGGGAGCCTGCTTCCCTCTCTCTTTCTCTCTCTCTCTGCCTGCCTCTCTCTCTCTCTTGGCTAGCCTCTCTGCCTACTGTGATCTCGCTCTGTCAAATAAATAAATAAAATCTTTAAAAAAAAATGTTTTGACTTACACATCATTTAAAAAATATCCCACATACTGGTAGCCTCAAGAACAAGATGGAATATTTTCATGTAAGAACATACTCCGAGGGTGCCTGTGTGGCTCAGTCCATTAAGCGTCTGCCTTCGGCTCAGGTCATGATCCCAAAGTCCTAGGATCCAGCGCTGGATTGGGCTCCTTACCTGCAGGGAGCCTGCTTCTGCCTCTCACTATCTGTTGTGCTTTCTTTCACTATCTGTCTCTCTCAAATAAATGAACTCTTTAAAAAAGTATGCTGAAATGCAAATCTTCCTGTTACAACTCAGAGAACAAATTCAGTAGTCTGCTCTAATCAGGGCTAATTTGTTATTGTCTTGGTCAGGTAAGCCACCTTGAGAAAGCCTCTGAGGGTGGGGTCTGGTGTCAGACCTGAGCTGGAGTTCCAGCCCGTCCACTGCTTAGTCCCTTCTGCTTGGCTAGCTGTTTAATCTCCCGAGCCTTAGCTTTCTTACTGGAATAGATTTATTGCAAGGGCTCAACGAGATGATGCATGCAGAATGCTAAGAATTAAGAACACAGTAGTGACACTAATACGGATGGCTCACATTTATGGATGTGTTGGGTACTTCATGGATATTAACCCACTGACTCCTCATAACAGCTTCATGTGGTAGGGGCTCCATTCCTCATTTCTCAACCGGGGAGACTGAGAGGCAGGGAGGTTAAACAATCTGCACAAATCTGGATAACTAGTAGATGCTCGAGCCAGAATTTGCGTTTCAGAAGCCAAGCTCATTATCGATTGCCTCTCCTCCTGTCCAACAACTATTTGCTGCTGAGGTGGTGCCGTAAGTTAAAAAACTAACACAGATTGAAGTAGTGATTTTGAAGCAGTTGGGCCCAAAGTGTCAAGGGTGCGTAGGACATAGGCCCTTCTTTCGAGGAGTTTATAATACAGCCAGGAGTTGGGTGAGAAGAGACAAGTGTTATTTTGGAGAACTTACAGTAAACTCTCTCAGCCTTGGCTTCCTCATCTGTAAAATGGATTGACCTATGTCCCAGGTTTTAGTAAGGGTTAAGACACATCATTATGAAAAGCACTCAGCAAGCTGTCTGAGGATCATCATTGTCAATATTTTCCCCAACATTGCCTATAAAAACAGGTAGACTGTGGCTCAAAGTTTGCAAATACTCACAGAATTTGGTGTTCCTTAGTGATTTTTTTTTTTTTTTTTTTTGGTGAACAGAACTTGTCTTCAGTTTAAACAAAAAAAAAAGAAGAAGAAGAAGAAAGAAAAAAAGGAAAAAGGAAGGAAGGAAGGTAGGGAAGGAAGGAGGGAGAGAGAGGAGATAAAAATCCCGGCAACCTGTGATTCTGTTTAGTAGCTGTCTCCTAAAAACAAGCAAAATAGCTCAGAAAGAGCTTCAAAAGCAAAGACAGGGGAACCGTACACAGGTGTTTGTCCCTCCTCCATGTCCTACAGCCCTAAAAAGGACGCAGCACATGGGGCTTCCAAGAAAGCACATGGGAAGGTGAGGTTCCAGCACAGAAGAGCTGTTGAGTAATGGAAGACCAACTCTGCTCACCTGTACAGTTCTTTCCAGGCAAAGCTCTCCGGGGGCCTTGGTCCTCCCCACATGTGATCTATATGGCCGCTTTTATGCCCTTGTTTCTCTCTCCTTGAGATGGTTTCTACTGGGCTTTGGTTATATTTCCACCTCCCTGCTTCTCGCCAGGGTCATCACTTTCTTTCTTTCTTTCTTTTTTTTTTTAAAGATTTTATTTATTTATTTGAGAGAGACAGTGAGAGAGAGCATGAGCGAGGAGAAGGTCAGAGGGAGAAGCAGACTCCCCGTGGAGCTGGGAGCCCGATGCGGGACTCGATCCCGGGACTCCAGGATCATGACCTGAGCCGAAGGCAGTCGTCCAACCAACTGAGCCACCCAGGCATCCCAAGGGTCATCACTTTCTATGCTGTCATCACACTCACTCCATCTTTCCAGGGGACATGTGACACACAGACTCCTTTCCTCACTGGGAGACCCGGGTCCTCTTCTCTGTTTCTTACCACCTCCACCCAACCGTCATCTCCTGGTGAGTGGGACTCAGGGACCAAAGTTCTGCCTGGCACTAAAAATATAAATAAAAGACATCCTGGGTCCTACTGGACAGCAGAACTATAGGAGCCAGAGGAACCACTTTATCCATAATTGAAGCATCCATTTGAAAGATGGCTAGAGAAACGGAAATAGATTCTACTTATTTTCAGTGGACTTTTTTCCTTCCCATTTCCTTTTCCAAAGATTCATAGTTGACCTCTGGTCATCCTCTGTTCACCAGAGTAGGATCACAACTCCTGTGAAGACAGAACAGCAAAGGGAAGAGTGGACGGTCTTGAAATCAGTCTTGCTCCTATTCCACTCTCACAGGAGGACAATCTTGTGGTTTTCCCTGCTGGCTTTGGTAAAATATTTTCAAAATTTAAAGCACTTCAGAGGGGAAGAACAAATAACATAAATAAATTAAAGTGTCTTATCAGTCAGGAGGTCGTGGGTCTTAGCGTAAAGCTTAACACTTTTCATTTATTTTATCTCCTCTTATCTTTTCCTCATTTTGGTGATCAAATGATAGGAATTAATATTTTCAGATGTTTTATTGTTGATTATTTTCTTATGATGTTACATAGACTCATTGCCAGAAATAAATCAGACAATACAAAATAGGATGGAAAAGTAAAATGTCACACCAATGATCCCACTATTCAGTGCTGGGATTTATTCAGTGCTGGGATATACATTTTAACATGAACCACAAAAAAAAAAAATGGTCATGTCTTATAACCTGCTTTTATCAGGATATTCGTAACATCTTGTAATGTTAAAACATACAGACTTACTTTAACCTTAAAAATATCTCCATAGTATTCCATTAGATGGAGTTACTTGAGTTATTTAATCAGTTTCTTATTGATAGACATTCGGATTGTTTTTAAGATTTTTTACAATGAACAACTCCCTGATATATCTTTCAGTACTTGTTTGGTTATTTTCTTAGGATATATTTCTAGACTCTGGATTAAAAGTTTTTTGAGCTTTTAAGCTCCCTTGTCAATTATGGCTAAGTTACCTTCCAGAAAGGTCTTCAGGGAATAGAATTACTTTTCCCTTTTCCATGGATCTGCAGCATTGAAAAATTTAGTGGCTCCCTAAAGAAAATTCATTTACTCGGTGAGGTGCCTATATATCCCTCTTTAACTGAGATGTTTTAGACATAGAGAGACCCATTAAAATCAGTCCTTCCAAAGTCCACTATTTTTATAGACAAACTGAGGAAGGAATGAACTCGAGGGCCTTTCTCCTCAGTCTTTCCTTGAATTCGAGAATGGTGTCTGCAGCCTCAGAGCTGTCCTGCCTGATGTTATAAGCTCTAAAATTTCCTGCATGGGCCTGTATTTTTCTGGTAAATTTCAGTCCTTTCCACCACAACTTTAACCAACCCCACTATGTAGACTCATCGTCAGGGCCCAGACAGGCTTTCAGATCTGGTGTCTTTAAAAATATATTTTTTTTAAAGCTGGAAAGGGTTCTCTTTAGGTCCCTTGTGGACCTGGAATTCAGGGAGGCTGTTTAGAAGACATTTTCCTCTGGAATCATGTGCGGTTAGTTCCGGGCCCTCCCTGATGACCACTAGGCGTCAGACTTTCCCATCTCTCCTCCAACCGCGCTGCCTACTCAGTAATTAACTCATTTGCTCAGAGTCATTAGCTCTTATCTAAGGGGGCTTCTTTGTCATCATAGGAACATGGTCATTATGATGCAGAATCCTCGCAGATTTCAACAAGACTTATTAAGTCTGACTGTCTCCTAGTTACTAGCTTTTCCACAGAGCTCTTCTCTGCAAAGCTCAACACTGAAACCAGAGAAAGGTGGAAGAAAGACCCATAACCAGGCTTTTCACTTTTCCCAAGCGAACCCGCAGAATGTCACTGCCTTTCATCGCATAGACATCTGTAGCCTTGTTGCTGGTAGCATGCCAGTGTGGACAGCCCTGAGCACCTCCCCTCATTCATCTTAAAGATGAGGCAATGCCAGTCTAGTCAACACCAGGCTCTAAGTTCTGCACGCGAAATGAGTTGAAATAGAACATCACCAATCAAGCACTTACGGAGTGGCCACTGAATCTAGGACCCTACACTTAAAGTACAGAAAAGGGCATTTTCATTCAGCCAGTCATTCAAGTATTTACCAAGGACTTCTTCAACTCTTCCAGGGGCCCGAAAACCTAGTGATGAAAAAAACAACGTGGGGGTAAATATACCAGCAATACAGCTTGTATGGAGAACAAGACCATTTCCACACCACACCCAGTTCCAAGCTGCTTGATTCCTCCTGCCTGAGAAGAGGCTGTTTAGGTGGGATGAAAGTCAAACCCATGTCTCCTAGTCAAGGCAATTTTCCCCCGGCAACCCACATCACCCTCTTGGAGTGCTTTTGTGTCATAGCCTCAGCCTCCCTCACTTCCTTCCCTCCCTCCCAACAGTATCTCAGAGAGAGGGAGACAAATAGTGCTCTCATGTCAGACATGGGGCTGCTGAGAGAGAAAGGTAGAAGAGGTTCTCGAATCTGGCAGGACAGAGGTCCCAGGCTGACCTGGGTTCCATGAGTCGCATCACAGGGGACTACATGAAAATGGTTTTCAATCAAGACACACATCACAACCCTAAGTACAGTGTCTTGCAGAGAGCAGTTACTTAATATTAGGAGACCAATGAATGGGAACAGAAGGCCTCATTGTGTGTGAACTCATTTCCATAAAACATGGCGTCCCAACGATTATGCCTCTGAGGAGGAAAACTCCCATCCTAGAGATGTTGTCTCATCATCCCGTCCTAGAGGAAGAGGTAGCATTCCTTGACAAGTACTAACCCACCTGGAAAAATGCATCAATCATGATTTCCCACAGCATATGTCAAACTTCTGCAGAATTGCTTAGATAAAACAATAGCCCAGTCCCTGTGGCTGAGATTCTTTAAGAATCTAAGATTCTTTAAGATCTTTTTTCCCCTAAGATTATTTATTTATTTATTTATTTGATATATATATATAGAGAGAGAGAGAGAGCGAGCACAAGCAAGGGGAGAGGGAGAAGAAGAGAGAGAAGCAGGCAGCTGGATGTGGGGCTCAATCACAGGACCCTGGGATCATGACCTGAACCAAAGGCAGAGGCTTAATGACTAATCCACCCAGGAACCCCAAGATCTGTTTTGAATTTATCCAAGAAATCGGAGTGTCTCTCCAAATTACTCAGGGTTTCCCATTTAGTTATTTTGAACTTGACTTAACACTTACAGGATTTTTTAAAAAATAATATCTCTATAAGATATACCTCTAAAATAATGAGACATTTCCCTCTTCTTCCTTCCCATAAACACATACTTTCTCTAAGTAAGTCATAATTGGCTCTTTTTTTTTCTTCACTTTATTTGAACTGGTAAAAAAGAAAAAAAAAGTATTGTTTCCAAAGCAAATAAACATGATAACAACAAGGACAACAGAACAATCTATCAGCGTCTTTATGAGTTCATGAGTCTCAGACCTTCTTTTATAATTTGTGTTGCCAGAGAATTGTCCCCCACTTCCTAAGGAATGCTTACAGTGGTTCTGGAAGCCACATTTCTTTCCTTTTCCATGGCTCCTAAAAAAGGGATGTGACAGCACTGATTCACCCATCCAACCCCATGCCTGGGTAGCGCTTCACCTACCAGTCTTGCTCTGGGTTGCTGGTGCCCGCAGGTCAGTTCAGCTTTTACCACATGAGTCATCTGAAAAATTGAACTGGGCAGCTCAGCTCTTGAATAGCCATTCCACTCTTGTGAAGATATTTTCTAAATAAACACACGGCAACCACACTAACTTCTCTTGAGAAACAGGGTTTTGGCATTTCTTTCAGAACTGGGCTGAAGAACTGGCTTCTGACAGTGTAGGAAGAAGGCAAAGCTAAGGCCAGATAAGCACTTTTATAGAGTGAGCATTGAGATATTTGTAACTCTTAGTTTCTCAACTAAAAACCATGTAATGCATGCAAATTATGGAAGGTCTGGAGATGGGAGTGTGAATCCTTATTTGAGATATCAAGAGCTGAACTAGGAACAAGAGTTTCCAGAACATACTCCAACCCAGGACCCTAAATCTCCTATGTCCCCCCAACTTCTATCAAGAGGATAAGAGTGGTAACATCATAATAATCAGGGAAGTACAAATCAAAACCACAATAAGACATCACCTCTAATTGGTCAGAATGGCTGGTATCAAAAAGACAAGAAGTACAAGTGTTGGTGAGGATGTGGAGAAAAAAGAAACCTTGGTACATCGTTGGTAGAAATGTAAATTGGTTCACCACCCTGTAAAACAGTATGGAGGTTCATCAAAAACCTAAAAATAGAAGTACCACAAGTCCAATAACTCCACTTCTGGGTATTAACCCAAAGAAAGCAGAAACACTAATTTGAAAAGATATATGCACTCTAAGTTTATTGTAATATTATTTACAATAGATAAGATATGGAAGAAGCCCAAGTGTCCATCAATAGATGAATGGATAAAGAAGATGGAGGGGTGTTGGAATATTACTCAGCCATAAAAAAAGAATGAGATTGTGCCAAGTGTGACAACATGGGTGGACCTAGAGGCTATCATGCTAATTAAAATAAGTCAGAAGGAGAAAGACAAATACTACATGATTTCATTTATGTAGAATCTAAAGATGCAAATAAACAAACAACAACTACAACAACAAAAAATAGAAAGAGACGCATATATACAGACAAATGGTGGTTGCCAGAGGAGAGGGGACGGGAGATAGGTGAAAAAGGTGAAGGGGATTAAGAGGGACAAAACCCCACTTGTAAAATAAATAAGCCACAGGGATGAAAGTACTGCATAGGCAAGATGGTCAATAATATTGTAATAATGTTGTATGGTGACAGATGGTAACTACACTTACCATGATGAGCAATGAGCAATGTTTATAATTGTCAAGTCACTATGTTGTACAATTGAAACTAATATAATATTAAATCACTTCAATTAAAAATTGGGTGGCTCAGTCATTTAAGTACTTGCCTTCAGCTCAGGTCATTATCCCAGGGTCCTGGGGTAGAGTCCCGCATACAACTCCTTGCTGAGCCTGCTTCTCCCTCTGCCTGCTGCTTTCCCAGCTTGTGCTCTCTCTCTCTCTCTCTCTCTGATAAATAAATAAAATCTTTTTAAAAAGGTAAAAATAAAGCTAAGAGTGGGACTCTGTGAATCTTGTAAATACTTAGCAATCAACTGTGAATCTAGTAACTACCTAGAAATCAACTATTGTTTGGCTTAGGTTATTGGCTAAGACCTTACAGAGTTCAAAACCTGAATATTTCATCACAATTAACTAATAAAAGTGGTGCCTGGGTGGTTCAGTCAGTTAAGCATCCAACTCTTGATTTTGGTTCGGGTCATGATCTCAGGGTCGTGAGATTGAGCCCCATGTCAGGTTCTGCACTGGACTTGAAGCCTTTTTTTTTTTTTTAATTTTTTATTTTTTAAAGATTTTATTTATTTGACAGAGAGATCACAAGTAGGCAGAGAGGCAGGCAGAGAGAGAGAGAGGAGGAAGCAGGCTCCCTGCTGAGCAGAGAGCCCGATGCGGGACTCGATCCCAGGACCCTGAGATCATGACCTGAGCCGAAGGCAGCGGCTTAACCCACTGAGCCACCCAGGCGCCCAACTTGAAGCCTTTTTAACATTCTCTCTTCCTCTCCTTCTGCCCCTCATCCACTGCTTTTGCTCCCGTGTTCGCTCTCTCTCTCTCTCTCTAAGAATTACAATTAACTAATAAAAGTAGCCCATCAAGCAAAAGAAATAATTTTCTATGACAGCTCCTAATTGCCAGTGGATAATGCTTACTTAAAGTTCCCCAGGTGTTCAGGGAAATATATTGATTCATTCTGATTTTCAACAAACATTTATGTAACTGTATCCAGTGCCGTGGGAAATAAAAAGAATTGTGGTCTGTGGGGAGATTACGGTGTGGTATAGACTGCATTGCACTTATATAAGATCTATAGTTCAAAACAATACTCAAGAATGACCAGTTCAGTGATAGAGAATATGTGAGATGTGTTTGCATATGTATGCAGGAAAAGTCTGGAAGTGGACATAACAGATGTTCTATCAAGATGAAGTTGTCTTTGGGGGAGAAAGATAGGAATTTTTTTCTTTATGCTTTACTTTTTGAAATTTTCCAAGATTAACGTGTAACACTTGTATAAGTCATGTCTTAGAGCCAAATTACAACAACAAAAACAATATGGAATTTGGATAAGGGAGTATTTTCCTACAGCTGGAGACCACCAGGAAGGGAAAGGAACATGTGAACTCAGGCTCAGGGTCTGGGGAGGACTTCAATAGGTGAAAAGGAGGTGGAAAATTGGGTGAGTGTGAACCATAAAAATCTAATGTGTATTTGGAAATTGTAAGTTTCTCTGATGGTAACCTGGGGCTTAACTAGTCTACAAATGGACATGAGCCTAGTCAGGGCAGTTAGGTATTAATTAGGAAGACTTTTAAATGCAAGGCTCTGGAGTTTAGACTTGGGTCAGTAGTCAGTGGGGGTCACTGACGTTTATCTAATTGGGGAGCAGATGACAAAGGCCGTGGGTAACATGGGAGGCTGTAGGGAAGGCAGAAAAAGAAGACTTTTCTGAGCGCCTGGGCTGGAGGGAATACAGTCAACAACTCAGTAGGGCTTGGGGCAATGTTAGGGAAGTAGGAGGCAGTGACATATGGCAGGAAAAGGCCTTGTTTTACCCTAAGACACTTACTCAAGAAGCTCAAAGAGAAAAGGTGAACGTAATTTCAACATTGGAAACATAATAACAGCAATGAGGCTGATTTTCAGATGTAGCTACAGAATTATTCTCTTCATTGTATGGACACATATGAAAAGTGGATTAAATCTGATTGTTGATGGGTCATTCACGTGAAAGCTTGCACAAGAGTGGGAGAGCCAAGCTGGCCAGCAGACATCAAGAGAACATCAAGTTCCAGAGGAGAAACGGTTCCTGGCTCTCAGATCTAAAGGGAATGTCCTCATTAGGTCACAGCAGAAGGTTCTCCAACCCGGGGGAAGGTCATTTTCCCTTCAAATGATTGGAGTGTTCTAAATGCTGAACTCTGCAATGCCCCGAGCAAATTTGACAGATGGAGTAGAGGGTGTGGGAGAGGCTTTTGGAAAACGCACTACTATTTCAGTAATTTGATATTATTTGTTCCTATGAAGCATTTACAAGCTAGGCTTTGCACCCATCATATCTCAGAGATGTAGGCAAGCTGTGCTCACCTTGCTGGGACGAGGCACAGCCTGAAGCTGCCTTCATAAGAGCTTATAAAATATCTACTCCAATGGCCGGCGGTCAGAACTAAAATTCTTAAACTTTCAGAAATCATCACACTCAGGTGCACCACACTTTATGTGAATCCAGCCCTGGTTTCCCATCGCCCTGGTCATCATTTCAATATTATCTTGTCCCTCTTCATTTCCTTATAAAACCCTGAAAGTTGGTCCTTGCTGTTCGCCCCAATCTTCACTTCTGTGATTAGTGATCACTCACCTGAGCAGATTCCGAGACTGGTGAAGTCATCAGCAGCCAGGAAAATTAGCCCTCGAATACTCCTTTGCATACAATTAATTTTTGTCAAATGAGAACAGGATGCAGCATGGCCATACTTGCAATCCGCCCCCCCCCCCATGGACATGAGATGGCACTGGTGAAAGGACTTCCTTGAGACACTCTTGATCACATACCCATGACAACTCGCATATGAGACAGGACCAAAGGCAAAACAGCTCTCTGCTGTCACTCAGGGAGAGCTTGTGGGTGGCACAGGGATCCGCACCTTCCACCCAACACAGGTGCTGGTGAACCTGGAGCCATACAGAAAGTAAGAGGGGCTCACTCACTGTGCAGCTCCAGAGAAGGACTTAGAAATATAAACACAGTTCTAGAGTTTTCTGGATAAGCCCTGAAGAGCCAGACCGCAATGAAGGTGTTGCCTGGTGTTTTGCTCCATGATAAGCTGAAAGAACAGATCCATTTGTTTGTTCAAATCAACAGTGACTTCCTCATACTTTCTGGATGTCTTGGGCTTCCCAAGTGAAGTCACAGAGTGTCACTGCCTTTCGATGCACTGCATAGATATCTACCACCTTATCATTAATAGGGTGCTGGTGTGGGCAGCCCTGAGCATCTCTCCTCATTCATCTTAAAGATGAGGCAATGCCAAACTAATTAACACCAGGCTCTAGGGTCTATACACGAAATGAGTTGAAATAGAACATCGCCAATCAAGCACTTACGGAGTGGCCACTGAATCTAGGACCCTACACTTGAAGTCCAGAAAAGGATATTTTCAAGTACTTAACAAGGACTTGTTGAATGCCAGGGCACTAGACACATGGTGGTGATAAAAACAACGTGGGGGTAAATACACCAGCAATACAGCTTGTGTGAGAACAAGACCATTTCCACACAACACCCAACTCCAGGCTGATTGATTCCTCCTGCCCAAGAAGAGGCTGTCTGGGTGGGATAAAAGCCAAAGCCATGTCTCCTCGCCAAGGGGACTTTCCCCTTCCCTCTTGGAGGGCCTTCATGTCCTAGCCTCATCCTTCCTTCCCTCCCTCCCAACAACATCCCAGAGAGAGGGAGACAAATAGCACCTTGTGTCAGACATGGGGGTGCTGAGAGAGAAACGTGGAAGTGGTTCTCGGATCACCTACAAGGACAGAGGATGACCCAGCATCCTGGGTTCCATGAGCTGCATCACAGGAGACCCCCTGAAAATGGTCACAGATAACCAAGACACACGTCATAACAGCAACCAGTGTTCTTCAAGTTTTGTTATGTCTGTAATGTTCGAGAAATGTCAGTTAGGTGAGAAGGAAAGTGAAGGAAAATCAGGTCAATGAGACAGAGTGAATCCATCAGGAAAACTCCACAGGAGGGTCTGAACTCACTCCAACAAGGACTCGGGGTAAGGGAGCTGAGTTACTCTACAGGCAGGTTGGAAAGGCTCCATCCACAAAAACACATCCAATGAGACTTTGACGACTGCCCAGCATTTCTCAGACCAACGATGCATAAAACGTTTTCGGCAACATGAATTAATTTCCTCCTTCAACCTCATTCTCCATCACCTTCCTGCCCTCCCCAGGTTTGACTGACTATAAAAACTAGCTCTGACTTGCAAGGTTAGAAGTGACTAACCATCATTTCTTAGGATATTCCTCTTTGTAAATGGGTGAGGGAAGCCACGTGTGTGAACCCATGTTTCTCCATGACTGAACTTTCTATGGCCCAAGAGGAGTGGAGCTGGTGAACAGACGTGCCCTTACTGCCTCCAGCCATCTCTGTCCTGTCCAGCTGCCAGGACCGCTCAGACAGAGATAGGAAAGTACATGGTGTTTCCTGCCCTTTAGCCCTCCCAAGTGACCACACTGTGCCTTATCGTTCAGAACAAAGCCCTGATATTCCTCAGGCAGGAACCAGAGACTCGCACATGTGAGCAGTTTCTGCCGGCAGGTCACTGTGCTGAGGGGAGTTATGTACGTCTCCCCTTTGACATGAGTATACGTAACCATGTAAATCCATACCACCAGGAGCCGCAGCAATAGGATAAACAGGACCAGGTGGGGTTCCTGGAGGACTGTATTAGGAAAGGGTCTAGGAAGAGCGGAAAGGGGCTGCACAGAGCAGATCTGCCAGAAATCCTGACAAGTTTGGTCAGGCAGCTTGTTGCTAAAACCAGGTCCAATGTTTACCAATAAGCATATTGCAGTAAACATAGGAACAGCTTCTGGGGGTGGGGGAAACAAGCAATATGGAACAGAACCTAGTTGGTTAAAATACCATATTTCCTTTGAATGGCCGAGCAGTGTCTTTAGAAGTGAGGGCAATAGAAGGTGACATATGTGGTATGTTTTGAAGGGCACCAGGAAGATGCCCCTTTCTCCAAAACTATCACACCCGGCTTCCCCCCAACCACATCCTGCCAAGACCTCTGCAATTCCAGCATCAGAAAGATAGTTCTTTCAAGATTCACCTTTTCTAGGCTTCTCTTTTAACATATAAGTATGTTTAAGAGGTGACCCATTCACTTCAAACATGTTGGTCATGACCTTTTAGCTTGCTTGCAGCCCTGGTCCCACAGGAGTGCTCTGGGTCTTTGGAAGAGCGTGCTCTCTCTCTCTCTTTCTCTCTCTCTCTCTTTCTCTCTCTCTCTCTCTCTGGGTCTTGGATGATCTGGGAAGAGAGATGAATAAAGGACAATGATGCCCAGAAAGGGAATTGGAGAAACCGTGGAAGATTGTCCCACGCTAAGGGGTAAGCATGAATCTGCAAAATTGGCTATTTCATTTTTGGAAGTAAAGCTCTTTGTAAGCACAAAACCTTGCTTTCACAGCAAGTTTTCAGGTATTAGAGTCCGAGGATTCCTCTCGATCATTATCAGAAGGTAGAATAAACTTGAACTGATATTCAGTTGATGTCTGGGTCCTGTGTGTATGTCAGTGTATGTGGGGGGGTGGGGGTTGACTTCCCTACAGCCACTGAAAAAAATTGGGATCTAGCTTTGCAATAGTTAATTTACTATAAATAAATACGCTAAGCAATGTGAGTTACTTACCAGACTCTTCACCATAAATGTCCTACGTGAAAGTTGACCCCTGTTTGACACCTCAGCTATTTTAAAGCTGCTCGTTCAGATTCCTCTGCTCTGATAATCTGTAAAGGCTAAAATGTCCCCGCTTCTAGGCTCTGTGGGACTCTCCTGACAAGGAAAGTTGCTGTCAGGGAATAATCAGGATCTGTTCGAGAGGGGGAGGGAAATGTCAAGAGCTTATTATTTCTGGTCACCTTGTTAGACAGTTATATTGAAATGCTGCAGAAAATAACACAGACATGCAGAATATTCAAGTCAATGCGAGTCGTTGCATTGGCTGAAGAGGACTTCATGGGTTTCATTTCCAAGCAACTCGCTGTTTAGTTTTAGAGCAGAGACCCTAAATAAAACAGAAATGTATCAGATTAGTCTCTCCATAGACGACTGCGCCAAAGCCCAGGTCTCATTGTCTAAACGAACTGGCTGTTAACAAAAGCAAATGAAATATGTGTTCAATGACCCCCTTCATCCCACTCCCTGAGAGAACGGTCTAGATCGTTTATCTCCTTCAGCCTCTCTCTCTCACCTCACTTCCACAAATATTTAAATATATAAGTCACAACAAGAGGTTCCTAGCCAATGTGACTTTCTTGGAATGAGTGAAAACTGGCCTATAAATCACAATCTCCTTGAACAGAATATTGGTGCTCAAGAGAAACCATTATTTTTGCCCCTGACAAGGGCAGAATAATTGGATACTTCCAGATCCAAATACCAAAGTGATCAGCTCTTAGTTAAATTAAAGGTAGGTTAATAAAAAGGTGACATTTTTACTTTTACATGGAGACTAGAGTTGGGGACCTACGAGGAGAACAAACTCTCTGAGAAACCCCAGCAAAACAAGAAGCCTGAAGCATGAATGTCTGTGACTGATAATTGAGGCCTCTTACGCTATAGGGCTTAGATTTACCTGACCAGGCAGCAGGTGGAGTCAGGAACTACTGGGGTACATGAGGCTGTGAGCTCTGTTTCATTACCCCATTTCCACTGGGACAAGCAGCAACCAGGGGTGCTCAGTCTGATGAGGAGGCAAACGTCAGCTTGAGTTAGGGAGAACACGCATCCCAAAGGTACAGGATGGAGACATGAAATTGCAACATGCCTACCCTAATGTTGCCACAAAGATTTTATCATGTTTCTTTTCTTTTTTTTTTTTTTTTCTTTTAAGGTTTTATTTATTTATTTGACAGAGAGAGAGCACAAGTAGGCAGAGAGGCAGGCAGAGGGGGAGGGAGAAGCAGGCTCTCCACTGGGCAGGAAGCCTAACCGGGGCTCAATCCCAGAACCCTGGGATCATGACCTGAGCCAAAGGGAAACATTTAACCAACTGAGCCACCCAGGCACCCCTTTATTGTGTTTCTTAACACTTTGTACTTTGTATACATAGGCAAAGAATTTCACTAGTATTCTCTCTCTCTCTCTCTTTCCCCCTTACCTCCAGTTAACCTTCACGTAGTTGAGGATCTGGTCACACCACAGCTCCTGATCTACACCTAGAGAAACTGAGGAGAGGTTACGTGATTGGCTCAAGGTCACCAGCGGCAGAGTTGGATTCAGAAATGACTGCTTCTTGCTTCTCTGGGCACTGAGCCAATCTGCCTCTCCTCACTTCAGCATGAATGTTAAATACCTTTATTTAAATTTGTTTTTATTTCAGGTTTCTGTCTGCGTGCAAAGGGTACGGGGACGATGCAGCTCAATCCTGCTGCTGAAAACAGCAGCTTGCTCTGCCTAACAGGTTAGTCCATCCTCCCCCGGAACAAGACGCCGTTGGACCCCAGGCCTGGCTTTGGAAGCTGATCCCAGGCTCTGTGGGGTGAGTGTGTGTGTGTGTGTGTGTGTGCGCGCGCGCGCGTGCGTGTGCGCGCTTGTGTGTGCATGTGTCTGTGTGCTATGTGTGTGCATGTGTGTGTGTATGTGTGTGCATGTGTGTGTGCTTGTGTGTGTGCGTGCAGGACCCCCGGGGGGCAGGGCAGCATTTTCACCTCTGATCGTGCACAAGGGAGCAAGAGTCCCAGGGCGGCTCAGCACAGGTTTGTACTGCGCAGCTCCTACGTGCTGCCCTGCCCTTGTCCCTGCACCTGCCCCATGGGGAAGCTTCCAAAGGGAGATTCTGGCTGACAAGAAATCCGCTTGTCACGCACTCTATGCGGGCCCACTCAGCAGAATGTGCCTTCCCAAGGGGGTGCAAAGGAGACAATCCTCTCTACACAGTGACTCATCTATAATCTCTAGCTAGCAGGGAGTTTAAGCAAAACCTGCTGCAGAGCATGGGAGACGGGGGTCAGCATGGGGCCGAAACTATTCAGGTCAGTGGGAAGGCTGGAGCCAGAGCCTCAAATGGCGATTTGTCCTTCAAACCTTTCTCAGCAGCACCAATGCTCTCTCCTAACCTTCAAGCCTGTGGCTCCTCTTTTTCCTGGTGCCCTTTTCAGCCACCATTTTAATCACCCGCCTGTGGCTTTTCATTTCTGCTGCCCAGTGTCACTCATCTCCTCCTCCTTCCCAGCCTCCCCAGCCAGGGCCAAGGTTGTTTAAGGTCCCTGAAAATTAACTTCAACCTCCCGCAAGGTGAATTGTTGCTTTCTGATGAAGCCTCACACCCTCCATGAGCTTGTGAAAATATTCCACACAAAAATAGCGTCTTGTTTACCGTGTGAGACTCAAGAGTTTTCATGCCTCCCTCTGGTTTTTCTCCTTGCTTATAAGATACAATCAATAATTTCTGGATCTTGGGGCACCTGGGCTCAGTGGGTTAAGCTTCTGCCTTCAGCTCAGGTCACAATCTCAGGGTCCTGGGATTGAGTCCCACATCGGGCTCTCTGCTCTGCAGGGAGCCTGCTTCCCCCTCTCTCAATGCCGGCCTCTCTGCCTACTTGTGATCTCTCTCTCTGTCAAATAAATAAGTAAAATCTTTTAAAAAGTAATTTCTGGATCTTTCTAAAGAATTCTTTTAGGTGATTCCCAGAAAAAAAAATATATATATTCTTGTATGGCTCACAATAGTTAGGTTTGGAACATTTAGTGAAAATCACAGCCTGGCTCTCTCCTCCCTGCTCACTTTGGAAGGGGCGATAAGGGATGGTAGGAAAAGACAAAGACAACAGTATACCCCACTGAAGGGATGGACTTTATAGAGAAAGGTAGGATGCATGACTCCTTACTTCTTCTTCCAAAGCTGGGTTCCTTAGGGGTCAGTCCTGGGGGACTGGCAGTGGTAAATCTTGAAAGAAGTCTTAAGTTTTCTACCCTAGGGTGGGGCCAAACTCTTGGGATACCTGCCATGTGGGCTCAGCCTCCAAATAGTCCTCCAACCACAAGGTGGCCCTGAAGTGGGTCCCTGAGCAGCTCTCACAAGTTAGCCTTAATTATTCCTAAATTTCAGAACTTTCCAGATGTTTGGTCGGGGCTACCCTCAGGATTACCTGTTGTCTCCTTTGTAAGTCAGGGGGTTAAGGGCAAGAGAATTCACTCTGGCCTATTCTGTTTTCTGGCTCAACATATGTCCATTCATTCATTCATTCATTCTGTGTGTGTAAACTGAAGATGTCTATGAGTGAGATGATGGGAACACTCTTGTATGAGCAAAAGAGGCTTTAAAAAAAAAAGATTTTATTTATTTATTTAATTTATTTATTTGAGAGAGAGACTGAGAGTGAGCAGAAGTGAGGTGAGGGACAGAGGGAGAAGTAGGCTCTCTGCCGAGCGGAGGGCCCGATGCGGAATTCCATTCCGGGACTCCAGGATCATGACCTGAGCTGAAGACAAGACACTTTACCAACGGAGTAACCCAGGTGCCCAAGACGCTTTTTTTAGTTAAAAAATGAAGAAGCTTCATATTTGAAATCAAGTGGGGAATGATATATATCATGAGAGAATAATAATAATAGCCAATATTACATAGCCCTTTTTATACCTGGCACAGTATGTGTGTTTTGTTGAGGACAAACATACATAAAATGTACCATTTTAGCCATTTTTAAAGGTACAGTTCAATGACACTAAGTACATTCACATTTTTGTGCAACCGTCACCGCTGTCCATCTCCAGGACTTTTTCTCACCTTCCCAAAGCGAAGCTCTGTCCCCACTAACCACCAACGGCCCTATCCCTCCTCCCCCCGGACCGTAGCTACTTCCATTCTACTTTCTGATTTTCTGTCTCTATGGATTTGACTACTCTAGCTTCATATAAAGGAATCATTCATTATTTGCCATTTTGTGAAGTTGTAGACACTTTATATATACAACCTATTTAAAGTAAGTAAAATTATAACCCCCATTTTACAGATGAGGAGATTGAAATAGAAACAGGCTAAGTTAGAAGTGGAAATTAAAAGCTCCGAGAGAGCAGAGGAAGGAAAAGTCTCCCTTAATTTGGTTCTCTGTTCCCAGGGCTCCGTGAGCCACTTAAAAGGAAGCTAACGATCCTCTCTTGTTGGAGGCCCGCCCCAAGCACCTGCCAGCCCTATCTGTTTCTGCACAAGGGCTGGGCAGCTGGACAGGGCACTTGTGCAGGGGAGAAGAGGGAATGTGCTGAACGAGTTAAGTGCCCCTTGTCCTCCTACCCCCACGCCCCAGCACGCCTCGCAGGCTGAGCTGGTGACCCCGGCAGGATCGGAGCCAAGGATTAATCCATCACAATGAGACGTTCTATTTTGGGCAGGCGGCTAGAGCAGATGCCAGAGCCGGCACATCGCGGAGCCCGTGCACACCGGGAGGCGGCCGCCTGGTCTCCCTTGCCCCCACCACCTCACTGGCTGCCTAAAGCCCAGAGGTGAGCCCGACGGCGACAGGCGGTTCCTTGCTGGCTTCGGAGGAGTATCAAAATTACACCTGCAGATGCTCCTGGAAATTCTTAGGTGGGCCCATCTGAGGAATCCGATTTTCTTACCTAGGCTGTGCTGAGAATTTGCAGAGGCCGTCTGGGTTGCCTCGCTTGTCCTGCAAATCTACCCTGCTTCTTTCCTCTCATGCACCCCCTCCCCCGCCACCCCGCCCCTCCACTTCCACGGCAGGGGCTGTGGGATCTTGTCCAAAATGCGCCATCTGTCCTGGAGCCTGCTCCAGTCCACCACACTCTAGGAAGGGATGGGGGCCTCTGCATGAGGGAAAGGCCCTAACTCACTCCTGCTGACCTCTGGTGAAGGCCCTACTCAGAGAGGTTCCGTGCTTGCAAGGCTTACAGTTTTCCCCTGAAACTTGCACTCCTCCTTCCCCAGAGAGATACCCATCCTTGAAGCCTCATCCCCTTCCCACAGTCTTTGGCCATTTGATCTCCAGTTTACATAAAACTGGGCAGAGCAGCCCAGGGACTCTTTCTGGAGTTGCCCTTGGAAGATATGTCAGGGAGGGAAGGGAAAAAAAAGGCAACATTGTAGTTGAACATTTGGGGGATATCCAAGATCTATAAAGAACTCCTCAAATTCAACACCCACAAAACAGATAATCACGTCAAAAAATGGGCAGAAGACATGAAAACACACTTCTCCAAGGAAGACATACAAATGGCTAATGAAAAATGAAAATGGCTAAATGAAAAAATGTTCACCATTAGCCATCAGGGAGATTCACATCAAAACCACATTGAGATACCAGCTTATACCAGTTAGAATGGCCAAAATCAACAAGACAGGAAACAACATGTGTTGGAGAGGATGTGGAGAAAGGGGAACCCTCTTACACTGTTGGTGGGAATGCAAGTTGGTGCAGCCACTTTGGAGAACAGTGTGGAGATTCCTCCAGAAGTTAAAATAGAACTTCCCTATGAACCTGCAATTGCACTCCTGGGTATTTACCCCAAAGATACAGATGTAGTGAAAAGAAGGGCCATCTGTACCCCAATGTTCATAGCAGCAATGGCCACAGTCGCCAAACTGTGGAAAGAACCAAGATGCCCTTCAACGGACGAATGGATAAGGAAGATGTGGTCCATATATACTATGGAGTATTACGTCTCCATCAGAAAGGATGAATACCCAACTTTTGTAGCAACATGGATGGGACTGGAAGAGATTATGCTGAGTGAAATAAGTCAAGCAGAGAGAGTCAATTATCATATGGTTTCACTTATTTGTGGAGCCTAACAAATAGCATGGAGGACATGGGGAGATTGGAGAGAACTGGGTTGAGAGAAATTGGAGGGAGAGACAAACCATGAAGACTGTGGACTCTGGGAAACAAACTGAGGGTTTTGGAGAGAAAAGGGGTGGGAGGATGGGTGAGCCTGGTGGTGGGTATTGTGGAGGGCAGGAACTGCAAGGAGCACTGGGTGTGACGCAAAAACGAATTTTGTAACACTGATAAGAAATAAAATAAAGCCCAATTTTGAAAGGAAATTGCATTTTAAGTCAATCTTGATGGTTGATTAGTTTTTGGTTTTTGTCAGTCTCATCAGTCTCTCTCAGAAAGAAGCATATTTTGGATCACAGAACATTTTTGCAGGTTTTATTAGTGCCTCTGAGAGAGAGCTTTGAAAATCGAAAGCTTTAAATATCTAAATATTATATTTTGATAGTATCAAAAATATCAAAATGTTAGGACAACATTTAGAGAGGGTGGGGTTGTCTCCGGTTTTGTCAGTATTTCTGGCCTGGTTTCCAAAATGGTTGCGATGATTTCCCTCAAAACTTTTCAACCGTGCCAGCATGTTTCGCCTAACCCACTTACAGCGTACTAGTCTCCTTGTTTCCATGTAGACCACCTGCTCTGTAAGTTTCAGTCTTCCTCCACATCAGTCAAGGAAGATTTCTGATTCATCAAAAATGTCAGATTTCTGTCTTAGCGGTCTCAGGGTAGGGAGTCAATACAAAAAGCTTCCATGTGTGCTTTGAAGCACACATTTTATATGTGTAAATGATAAGTCAAACGGCTTAGAGCTTCTGAGTCCTGGACAGACTTGGGAGCAAGCAAACCGGGGCTTATCCTGCAGTCCTCTGCCCTCTGCCCACCTCCCTGGCTTCCTTACTCAGCCCTCACAGGAAGCAAACCACAGAGCGGGAGGGTCTTCCCGAGCCGGGCGCTGGAAGCAGATTTGGTTCTAAAGGCACATGAACAATCTAGGCCATGAATGGATAATAGCTAAACACTGCCACAGGTGAGCTGAAGGCACGTGTTTTATGCCTGAGAAATAATCGCTGCCTCGTTTGCTCTTAAAAAGCTGCTCACCTCTACCACTGAGACTCCGGCCTTCCCCTGGCCCTGACTTGTTTCTCTGCTCAACACCAGCCTCACTCTCTGAGCTTTGGCTTCTCTTCCAGACCCTATCCCACTCTCACCTCAGCACACTAAATCCCTCCTCCTCCCCAGGGCCATATTCAGTGCATCAGTGTAATGGAAAACGGGAACCAACTGTGCCTTAGTGCAGTGGTTTGTAAATACTGTTCAAGGAGCCTTGGGATTCCTAGGTGGCAAGCAACAGAGGCCGCTGACTACGCCGATACGTGTGTGAGGGAGCAAGGAAGTACGCACAGCAGTAATTATCTAGAAAAATAATGTCTCTCATAGTCTCTTATGCACGGAGACATATTTATCGACCAGAACAAAAGGCTATTATCTCTTTTATGTATTGGGATATTTTGTTGTTTCATAAAAGGATTCTGTTATCTAATGGAAATCGTTTGAAAAAGACAGTCAACCCATCCTACTCGTTCTTTATCCACAGGGATACCCCTGGGTGTGCCCAGGTGGGATTCCCATGCCTGCCTTCCTCCACACAGAGGAGCTGTCTGCTGGTTACAGCCCTGAATAAAGAGGACAGAGCCTCAAGATTCCATCTGGGCCAAAGTGGGTTATTGCCAAGAATAACCTGGCATCAGGATATTCAAACTCTTTGCCTTCAAGCTCTGGCATTCCAGTAGAGGCTGAGTTGGAGCTGTCACAGAGAAGCTCAGCAGGCTGGGGACAGTAAACGTAGTCTAGCACTTGGCTGGAACTAGAGCGTGGCTCAAAAATGATCACAATGAATAAAAGTTGGTAGCAGCCTTTTTTTTTTTTTTTTAGCAAATATATGCACAGTGCTGAATCCTTTTGTAATAGGACTTGAATTTGGTTGTCGTACACTCTTGGATTCCCAAGAATCACCCACCAAGACTGCTCCAGCTTGCACCTTATTCTTCAGAAAGAGCGTTTCCCCAGGAGCCTGGATGCCTGTGTATAAGTGAATATACCTGCTATTTTTTATTTATTTATTTATTTTACAGAGAGAGAGAGATCACAAGTAGACAGAGAGGCTACCATATAATCTTCACAAAGTTTAATCTTTACAAAATTCCTGTAAGATGGGTTCTCTCACCATCTTACTTCTACAGAAGAAAACACGGATGTCAAAATTCAAGGAGGACATCCAAGATCAAAGCTTGGGCATGGCAGAAGTGGGATTCAAACAAAATCTACCTGATTCCAAAACCCATGTTCTTAATCTCAATGCACTATTTTGTTAGGCTGCCCCCATTGGAACTCAGACACAGGCCTCATTAAATGGGAGTGGCCAAAGTCAGAGAGTATGGGAGTAGAGGAAGCTCATCATGATTGAAACTTCTCCGGTCTTCTGCTCTCAACACCAGGAAACTCTCTTCTCAACTAATAATGAAGAGATGAGGAGCAGTGTGTGCTCAGGAGATTTATTTTGGATCAATAGGCTCCTTGTCATGTCCTCCTGAAATAGTCAAATACCTGAGGCATTGCTCACTCCCAGCTGCCAGGACCTGCCCTGAAGCCACTAAGCCACACTGGAAAGAGATCCCACCCGACAAAAGCTAAGAGAGGCTGAAGCCAAATCAAGGAGAGAACAGAGATTCAAGAAATATGGATGGCATCTGAATCGCTCCTGATTTCAGCTGTTGTGCATTGAGTACATAATTGAGTGCTGAGCTTTGGCTTTCCGGTGCATCTTCTCCCCACCCATCAGTCATTTGTCTGGCCAACTGCAGGGACAACTGGCTGACTGGTGTCTCTCTCTCTCTCTTTCTCTGTCTTTCTCTGTCATATATATATATATTTTTTTTTCCTATATATAGTGTAACCTGAGTACACTTTATATGTAATTTCCCTTAATGACTAACATCAGAGAGTGGGCTTTCTGGTAGAGCGCTAATGACCTCGTTTTTTAGGAGCTGAAAGAAGGAACAGAGTGTATCATCCCTTCTGTATAATAACTGTCCTAATGTCAGCACATTTACCCTAGGCATATCCAAGGAGAGATTGTATGCAACGGTGATTCCCAACTTGTAAATTGCATAAACATCACCTGAGGATTCCACAATTCAGAATTTGACTCATTAGGTGGGCCTGGGAGTCTACATTTCTATCAAGCATCCAGGTAATGGCACAGGGGCTGGTCTCAGGATTCTACTCTGCATAGCAAAGGCCCGGGGTCAGAAGAAGGCCATATGCAGCAGAGGAATGTGGGGAGAAAGGGTGAAGAGAGCAGCCCCCTAAGAGACACTCCTTAATCACTACAAAACAGGGAGAGGGGGGTGTGAGCAGGATGGGGCTTCTGCTTATTCTGGCAAACGACATGAAAGCATTAAAGGAATTTAATTTTCCTCAGACTCTATGGGCTAATCCCGCAGTGTCTGGGTCCAATGTGGCTTAGTGTGGAATGGTTCAGATGAGTGCTTCTCAAGTCAAACTCGTTGCATTTTAGATTCACTAGAGTCATGAAAATGTATTCATACTACGTTTCCATCTAAGAGTTAAGTCTTAATATGTGGAGGCAGAGCTCTACCTCCAAGTTTGTATGCTTGTTTTAAATCTCTCCAGGTTGAGAACCCTTGATCTGACTGTTCCATGTGGCAGAACTTACTGTGCACAAAAACCTTGGGCAAAGGAGTCTGCACTTGGGCCAGGACAGCGCTAACCGCAGAGTCTGATTCAATGGAACAAGTTGCCCTACTTAGCTAAAGAACTGAAGCTTGGTCATTTTGCTATTTTGGGATTACTGAATTCTACTCAAAGATTATTTTCAGAGTAATACCAGGTAGTATCATGAACAGAACATTCCCAGTGCAAGTCTGGTCACAGAACTTCCTTGCCTCTCTTAGATAGTATTTTTCTCCCTTTCCGATTTTATCTGTTATGGAAAGTCATGCCTTTCAGTAAAATTTGTCTTAGAAGTCTGAGAGGACTAGTCTTTGGCCATAGAAAGGCCACACAGACCCGATCATTGACCTCTGGATCTTCTTGTCCATCCAGACTATGGAGGAATCCCTCTAGTTCGAGGCTAGATCTAGACATTGGAGCAGGCAGAAGTCCGTCTGCTAGCTCTGAATTCACACCCTGAGGAGCTGCGGACAGAGTTGAACTTTCTGATTCACTGTTTCATTATGATCAGCACATAGCAGCCATATGTATTAGGGTTCTCCAAAGAAACAGAATCAATAGGATACACACACACACACACACACACACACACACACACACGTGTAAGTAAGTGTGCATACGTGTACGTGTGAGATTTGTAATAAGGTATTGGTTCATACAATTATGAAAGCTGAGAAGTTCCAAGATCCAGAGTCAGCTAGCTGGAGATCCAGGGGGGTGGTATGGCTCCAGTCCAAGTCTGAGTCTGAAATAGACAGGCAGAGAAAGCACAAATTCTGCCTTAGTCCACATTTTGTTTCTATTTGCCTCCAAGGGATTGGATGAAATCCGCCCACAATGGAGAGGACAATATGGTTCACTCAGTATACTGACTCCAGTGTTCATCTCATTCGGAAACACCCTCACAGACACGTAGGGTCATTTTTAACCAAGTATCTGGGCACTCTTGGCCCCACCAGCTTGACACATAAAATAGAATCTCATAGAAACATGACTTGGAGCCAGCTCTGTTATTTACTATCTCCTGAGACAGGCTGCCAGCAAGGATGGAGCAATTTGCCAAGAGGCTGAAATTTAAGTATTATTTCAACCATCATCTTTAAATCTTTAAATACCCTCCAGCAGCAATTTCATCAAATCGTGGTTGTTGGTTTAGTCTCTCTACCACTAATTTGGTCCAGCTTCTACAATGCCATTATTGGAAGACCACTAAGCCCTCCTGCTATAGCCAGTGCCCCCCATTCCTGCTCTGTTTGTTTATTCCTTTGTCCACCTCTGCCCATTCTCCATCAGGTCCTACCAGCCCTCCACGGCCAGTTTATATTTCCCTCTGCTCATGAAGCATGTACTCGCCACTGCAGCTCACTCTAACCTCTGCTTCTTTGGACTTCCTAGCCTTCATTACCACCCGTAGGACTTCCTTGGTACTTCATTACATACTCTCTGATCCTTTGTGTATTGAGGCAGTAACTTAGAACAACTGAAGCATGGCCACCAGAGTCACATATCGCTAGGTTCAAATCTGACACTACCATACTGGCCAGATGACCCTGGGTAGTATGGTAGTGTCAGTAGTAAGTATAGTAGTGTATAGTAGTGTATAGTAGTGTCAGGTAGTATGGTATTAATTTCTCTGACTCTGCATTTAAAAAAAAAGGCTTACCTTGCAGAGCAGCAGTAAAGGTGAAATTAATGAGAATAATGATAGTATTACTTTATAGTATAATTTTATCTGTGACTCACATTGTCTTCTCTCAGTGTGATGATCGAAGAACACAGTCCAATTAAAAAATATCCACCTCAAATTTACTCTACCTTTTTACTCACATTTTTTCTCTATCTGGAAGGAGTATGTATATATAGTCCACAACAAACCTTTGACAATCCCCCTTCTTTTCCTATAACTTCTCTTACAGCCTACAGCTCCTCAGAACCTTTCTTTTCATGGTTTTCATCCTTTTGCAGTGAGAGCACAGGATCTCACTGGATTACCTTCCACCCTCTCTCTCCCCAGTCCAGTCCCTTGTCTAGTTCCCTTTTCTTGTAAATCCGCATGACGGTAGTCAGCTAGGGCAAGGACCAGCACTCTCCCACATACACCAGGAACATGAGAACAAGGGAGAGGCCAATAAGCCCAGAGAAACAGTATCTATTACTTCTGCATACAGAATTTTGCAGGATGTGGCCCACAATACATGCCCCCAAAAGGGCAACTTTTATTATTTTATTATCATATATTGCAAAATGAAACAAAAATTATACTTCTTTTCTTTATAAATAAGCAACTAGATGGCAAACTCTTTCAAGGAAAAAACTTTCTATTACAACTTCTTTTATTCTGTACCAGGGCTGCCCGTTAGACTCAGTTGGGTAAGCGTCTGCCCTTGGCTCAGGTCAGGATCCCTGGGGGTCCTGGCATTGAGTCTGCATCAGGCTCCCTAGTCAGCAGGGAGTCTGCTTCTCCTTATCCCTTAGCCCCTCCTCCCTGCTCGGGGACACTCTCTTTCTCTCTCAAATAAAATAAAACAAAACAAAGCCTTTCTGCAGTGATGGAAATGATCTGGTATCTGTGCTGTCCAATACGCTAGCCATTGTCTACCTGTGAGTGTTGAGTACTTGAGATGGGAGGCTAGAGCAACAAAGGAAGTGATTTTTTAATTTTATTGAATTTATATTGCAAAGTCCAACCTGTCTACTGGCTATCACATTGGACAGACCTACCACGGTACCTTGTACAAAGTAGACACTCAGTAACTTTTATTAGCTGGATGGATGAATAAGTGATTAAATAAACCAAACTATAAACTATATAGGTTACAGGGCTGATATTTTTACAAGTAGATAATTTTACAGTCCACTCACCTAGGTGGGCAGTAGCTGTTTTCCTGTTGCTTTATACTCTGGAACAGTTTTCTTGCCACAGGAAAAATAGCAAATGTTAAAACAAATAAGATTCTATATTTAGGTCTCTCTTTGTTCAGTATAAATTCCTTCTGACTCTGAGGTCAACCTCTTTTGTTTTTCAAAAATTGAAAAAAAAAAAACCCACAAAACCCGTGATGTACATGTTTTATTTCATGGCGGGTTCTTGTTATGACATTTCCCTTCGGGAATGAAAGAGAAAGAGAGAAGTTATTGTCAATGCAGCCACAAGCAAATTCAACCATCGTCCTCAGCACTGAAGAGAAATGTCAAAAACGATTAATCACGCATTAGATATGCTCCGGCATATGATCTCTCCCATATATCAAAGGACTAGAATATGTTTAAACAGTTGTAGACCATTACTAGATAGTGAGGGGCTTAGCAGACTTGTAACCCTATGACTTCAAGTTTCAACACAAAGATTGAAGAAAAAATATTTCATTGATATTTTATCTGAATAATTGTGTTTAAGACCAGTGAGCCTTGTAAAAGAGTATCTTTATGTTGCATTTATTTCCTCATCACTTTATGTTTTTAAAGCATCACATTGGAATAAGGCCCTATATATTTGGGTCTCTTTCCTCTTCCCAGGATGACAGTTAAGAAACCAACATAAAATGAAGTCATAAAGAGATTCTCAGAACTGGAGGAAAGGGGAAACCTATCTTCATTCTGAACAGAAAAAGGCTGGTTTCTTAAGAAGAACTTTATGCTACATGAAATAAACCAGACACAAAAAGTCAGGTATTGTATTATTCCACGTATATGAAATGTCTAGAAAAGTCAAATTCATAAAGATAGAAAGTGGATTTGAGGTTACCAGGGCTTGGGGAGAGGGAGGAACGGGAAATATGTTTAATGGTTGCAGAGTTTCTGTTTTGGGGAATGAAAAAGTTTTGAAACTAGATAGTTACGATGGCTGCACTGCACCGTGAATGGAACCAGTTCCATTAAATACAGTTAAATTTTGATTCAATTAAATATAGCTAAAATGGCCACTTTCATGTTATATATATAATGTAATTTTACATAACATGAAAGAGAAAGAAAAGAATTTGGTATCCCAGCAGTAGATTTCACATAAAAGAAAAATAACACTATTTAGGAGAGGTCTACAGACAAGTTTAGCCCAGATTATTTAGACCAGCAAAGTCATATAGAAAACATCTAACTTCAGGACTTTAATTTTAACAAGCAACATTCTATAAGGAAACAAGGTTGTCCCCCGACTGCTGCGATGAAATAATAACTAACAGCATTAAATAGGAGGTAAAGGAAAGGATATTCATAGGGTTTGGGAAGGCCTGCCAGAAGGCATCCTTCACCTTTAGGTGATACAGTGGAGTACAGCTATATCCTCACACAAACATCTCTTGGGGCCGCTGGGAGATAAAGGATGATGGGCTGGAACCAATGAACTGACTTAATGTGGCATTTCTTTGAGTCTTCTGGAGCTATGGTATGACAGTCCTAGAAAGGACTCTCAGAGCCATTTATCCATCCCTTGGACTTGAAGCAGGACTGCAACGAAGCCATCTCAAACTGAGAACTTAGACTTTTCCTGAAGACTTCCAAAATCATGCCATGGACTTTCAATTCCCATCTCCTAATGAAAGCTTAAACTGCTTCTTTTGTACTGCCGAATTAGAAGTGGACAAGGAGCCATCATCTTGTTGTCACTCTCAAGTTTCTCATCTGCCTCTCACAACACAGAGCCAGGAAACAGGTGAGGTACTTCAGGAAGGACACAACCAAGTGAGCGTTTCCTGTGTGTAGCAGTCAGGGGCCAGGCAGGAAAGCAGAGCCAAGATCACTATGCTAAGAATAAGGGGTTTCTTGCAGGAATGAGACCCTCCACTAGTGTGGGAGGAACTGGGAAAGGTCTATAAGGAGGAGCCAGAGGATCCAAAAAGGAATCAACAGCCAGTCTAACTGAAGCAGTGACATGGATGGACATGTCAGAACTTCCAGGGAAATCTGAGAAGCCAGTCATGTCGAACTGCTAGAGTAGGGCCACAAAGGAGGAACTCATGGAAAGACCCAAGAATGGCTGTGCTCTCTGCAACTATGTGCAGCCAAACCCCTGGAGGGCTTGGTGCCTCCGTTGGTCTGTAGGGCTGGAGGTCACAAAGGTGACCCAGTAGCAGAGCAGAGGCCAGCAAGGACCAGCTGGAACCCACCAGCTACCTCTGCTTCTGTCCCCCACCATATATGACCAGATAACCTTCACAATTACACCTACTGCCTTGCTTCCATCTTGCAAATCTCACCCAAGTTTTTTCCTTGACCAGCACTAAATCGGAAGCATGTTACCAGCAAAAACAAGTTGAAACAGCACAATCCAGCATGTTGTATCACCTTTCTGTGCCTTGAAATTACTGTCTAGACTTAATCTTAAATAAGACATGACTGGAATAGAGAAAGCTCAATACATCCTCTTCCTGCCCTGTTCAGGTGAATAAAAGATGGAAAATTGATTAAAAAAAAATCAAGAGGGGACGCCTGGGTGGCTCAGTCAGTTAAGCCGCTGCCTTTGGCTCAGGTTATGATCCCAGGGACCTGGGATCCATCGGGATCCTTCCTCAATAGGGAGCCTGCTTCTCTCTCCACCTTGCCTGCTATTCTGCCTGCTTGTGTGCTCGTGCTCGCCCTCTCTCTCTCTCTTTCTCTCTCTCTGACAAATAAATAAAATCTTTTTAAAAAAATCAAGAGTATCTCCCTTCTCCCCTCCCTGACACTGTTTATTTACTTCATGGTAATTGGTGATAGAAAAAGTGCTTTATTACTCTCTATCACATCAAGGTGAGACATGTGACTGTCACTCCACATTTTTAGTTCAACCAGTATCCATCAACAAATTGAACAGTTAAATCAGCTGTCTTGACTAATGACTGGCATCCAGAAGTAGAATATTGTTTGCGGTGACAAAAGCTTGGAAACAAGCAAAATATTCATCATGAGGGGAGCGGTTATGTAGATGATGAAAAAAACACACAATAAAATACTATGCAGCCTTTGAAAAAAAATAGACACAGTACTGATACGGAGCCATGTCAGTGTTATTTTCTTAAGGAAAAAGGCAATGTGGGAATGCTGGATATGATACCATGAAACAAAGGATGCATACGCTCTTTCTGATCCCAGGAATGTGACTAGAGATGGAGTGGGGATAAGAATATATAAATTTTGAATTTTGTGTCATATATTTGGACTGCTTCTTATATAGATGATTGATAGATGGTAGATGGATAATTGATTGATTTAGATATGAATAGATAGATAGGTAGACCCACATTCTAATAATGATGTGCTCTGTGATATAGTGTGATTTGGCATATTTTACCCCCAGATCCTCTGCTGTTGGTGTCAAAGATGTCCAGGAGAACTGATAGTTATTAGAATTCATATCATGGTTAGAAAACCAAATTCACATGTTGGTCAATATACCAAAGTGTACACAAGCGAGAAAAATGTGGAAATATGTCCTACTTCCTCTGCCTTGCCTCATTTCATTCCTCCATGTAACTGATATATTTGTGTATGTTTATACATTTTATTGCCTTTTTTTGTGTGTGGGTGTGAGATGGAGAGAGAGTTGGGGGGAGGGGCAAAGGGAGAGAGAGAATCTTAAGCAGGCTCCCTGCCCAGCATGGAGCCCAACAAGGGGCTCCATCTCACGACCCTGAGACCAGGACCTGAGGCGAAATCAAGAGTGGGTCTCTTCATCGACTGAGACCTGCAGGCACCCCATGTTTACATATTTTGTCACATGTTTAATGAGAGATGCAAATTACCTGTTAGACATGGCTCCTCTTTGAGACACTACCTATTCCAAATAGGAAGAAGTTCCCTGCTCTGATTGTCAGAAGCAGTTATTAAAGGGGGAGAATATTGTTACTAACCTAGGTCAGTTAAGAGGCTTATTCTTCCCCTCCCTCCTTTTCCTGGACCACCTGCTACAGGAGGACTGGATTTGCTTTGCTTCTCCTTTGTAATTCATTTCCTCTGTCTAAATTACATTTCCCTCTTTCATTCTGGCCAGATGTTTGACAGGTGCTTAACTTCTGGAATCCCTCCCCCAATGACCATGTGTTCTTTCTTACGTGTGGTTGCCCAAGGCTCAGAACCAGCCACGTGTGGCACGAGAGTACAGTCTGTTCGGTACTAAATGGATCATGGCTTCCAGAGAAAAGCAGTACATTCATGTGGGCTTTGCATTGGTGCTGATTTTCTGGAAATAGAGGACCTCTCTCTGGCTCTCCTTTTCCCTTCTCTCCTGGCCCATTGGTAACTAATGCCCTTGCTCAAAATTCTCTGCTGTGACCATTGCAGAAGGGGCTGTGGGACACGGTCCCATAACAGGGACTTTTTCCTCCGGCACGACCTTATCATCTCTTGATTTATATGCAGAGTTAAGGGCATTGAAAAAAATTGTATGTTGGCATCTCTTGGAAACGGTGATTAGTTTTTCTTTCTTACAGTGGCCCGGCCACTGGACATTCAATCTTCTCGGAGCCCGTGGATGTCCCACCAGCACTGTGCATCTATTTCAGGTGCTTGGGGAACAGCCCTGTGGAAGTTAGGAGTATTATGACACTAATATGCAGCTGGGCCTTCAGTCTGCAACCCCGTCTGTAATTTCCTTGTACTCTTACGGTGTTAGAAACTGACTTACACTGGCTATCTCCCATCAGAAACGGTTTACTTAGAGGTCATTAAAGAATGGTGGAGACAGGTGCTCTGGCCACCAGCATTAGTATTTATCACATCACTCTTACTCTTCCTCGGGTAGAAAACTCCAAAAGGTCTGGGTAAGGGTCATTGGTTTTCTATGTCTCATGCACTTCCTTCCTCTCACTCCACTCTAGCTATGGTGGCCTTCCTGCCTTTCACTCTGAACTCAGGCCTTTGGTGTCTGCTGTTCCTTGTACTTGGAATACTCTTCTCCTGGAGACCCACATGGCTAACTCCTTCACCTTCTTCAAGTCACTGTGCAAATGGCGCTCTCTTGTCAGCCCCCTGTTTAGAACGATAACCCCCACGCTTCCAATTCCATGTACTCTGAGGAGATCCATCTTATGTATTTTGGCTTTTGTTGTATCTTTCCATCATCAGTGCCATGAGGGAAGGGGTTTTCATCTCTGTTTGTTGCTTTTTGCCTGGCACAGAGGAGGCACACGGGAATGAAGGATACAGGAAGAGTTGTAATTGATTTTCTCCTCTTCTTACTGTTAGGCTACCCTAAGACTTTGCCCAAAGGGCATGAAGATGAATCAATTCAAATGAGTAGGAACCAATACTTGACTACAAACTATTATGTTCTAAGTATTTTGTATTTTGACTCATCATTTCGTCTGTCCAGCACCATCCCACTTCACCCTGTTTGGAGACTGCTCTCCTTTCCTTTGGGAACTTCTTGTCAACTCCACTCACAGGGCCACCATGGGATTCTCCGTGTTAACATAGTGTTACCATAGCTCTTGGCCTTCACCATTGGGTATAGGAGTAGACCTCTTCCTTACTCAAGCTAGACAAAAGAGGTGCTCCAGAAAACTCAGGCGATCCAAACTCAGCCTGGTTGTACAATTGAATTGAAAGAAGGTAAACCTGGGAGCTGTGGTTGCCAGCCATATTTTCATTTGTGCAGACTGGCAACAGAGACAGCTGGTCCAAGGCAGAGGGAGCAGTAGACCAATCATGCAGACAGGCCCAGAGACATGAACCCAAGTATGTTCCTTTATGACCTTGGAATCCCTGATTCATTTCACTCTTGACAGTCAGCTGCAGTTCTGTCTTTGAATTTGAAAGTATCCTTAGATCCTTATACTACATTCCCCCTTTTTCCTTAAACTTAGTAAAGATGATTTCCAGCACTTCAGAAAAATTTGTTATCTCACTCAATGCTGCCAGGAAACTGATGAGGTAACTAATTTTTTCTGATTTTATAGAGAGGGAAGTCTCAAGAAGTTAAGGGAAATGGCCATGCTGGAAGTTGGCCAAGCTGGGATTTGCTCTTGGGCTAGCCTGACTCCAGAGCCTGAATGAATCAAGACTTCCATTCTGTGCTTCAGTCAAATCCACTCTTCTTGAGGGATTTTCTTTTCAAAAACATTTTATTATGGACACTTTCCACACACAAAGCAGAGATGTAATGATTTCTTATGTGCTGACCAACCAGCTTCCACCATTCTTCCCATTTACCAGTCTTATTTCCTGATGCCCTTTTAAGTAGTGGACCCTCAGAGAAAAAAGGAAGACTCTGTAGGCTTTGAGTCCTTGGAGTGCGGCCTACAGTGTGTCTGTGCAATGATCCACCAGTTAGAAGCAGAGAAGGAAGAGACATGACATCAAGAAGAGTGGCCACTGAGAGCCCAGCTATCCTTGGTACTGTTGGAGGCAGGGGGAGCCATCAGATCCCCCAAGAGATAGAGGGAGCTTTTCCAGCCCGTGTGGAAAACCCTAAATGTTGAAAGACTCTACAAAGTTAAACCAAGTTCAAAACATAGCCCCACTCCCAACATATTGCATGCTTGTGATAACCAAGTAAGATTAATGTTCAGATACTAACCATCAGAGATGAGACATGGAGAGGCCTCAGTGTCAGGGTTCATTTATTTTCACCTCTCTCTGGTTCCTTTCTCTGTGCCTGGTTAATGATTTACAAGTGACACCTTGGTAACGGTCAAGGGACCCTCTCTCCCTGTTCTCTTTAAAAGCTAGAAGTAATCCTGAGCCTGGGGACAATCCCATCACCCATGATTAGAGCTGTACCCAGGACACTGTTGGAGCTCTGCTCAACGAGATGGCAGGTCCCCAGCCTGACACTCTGCTGACAGCTGCTGTTTCCCTTCTCTCGCTCTCCCCCTCCCTCCCTCATGCCAGAAGGACATTTATGCAAGCGCCACTGGCTCGGTACAGAGTAAACCAAGATAAGAGATGAAATGTCTGGACTCAGCATGGTGGTGGAGTGTGCTTTCCCACACTCCACAGCCCCAGAACGGCCCACATGAGCCAGAGTCGTGTTCAGGAGAATCTCGTCCCTAGGGTTTCTCCTCTCGTGATGGCTCTTAGGTGCCCACGACTTTATTCCTGGAACAGAGGCAGCTGCCAGCCCTAATGCCTATCTGACAGGGGAGTTGTGAGGGTCAAATGAGATTGTGAATGGGGAGACAGTTTGTTGACTGCAAAATGGCGGACAATCATAAAGGACTGTCATTTTCACTACTCTTGCCCCCGATACCTGGGGACCTGCTCCCACGCCAGGTCAGGCCTTGTTTCAGTCTGAAATCCAGGTCTTTTTTCTAGAGGAAAGCTTGGTTCAAGCTCTATTTCTGAATGACAGTCACTCCTGAAAGGAATCCACTAATATTTATGATTCACATGCGAAAATGTGTCAAACATATTTAGCAAGCTTCCCGTGAATCCCGTGTGCCTAGCAACCAAAACAGAAAAGGCAACATATGGATTTGTGGTTCTTTGATACCAGTTTGATCTGAATGAACAAACAAATTTGTCTGTTTTTCCAAACATGAACCTGGTACAATGATCATTGCGTGTGTGTAGGGTAAATAATGCTCCTGCTACTAGAATTTAATTTCTCTTTTTTCAGAATGAAATTCTTACTCCTGACAAAGAGAGAGTCACTGGTTCTAGTACACACATCCTCTGACATTCTAACACACTTCTCCATGCCCAGTCTTTTCCAATTCCAAAACCCTGGAATTTCAGAATGATTTCCTTCCTACTGGGAACATGGTAGAAGAAAGCCAATGGCCATAACTCCATCCCAGATGGCAAACCTGGTGGTTGAGCTTGAATGGGAAAAATCCAGAAAACAAAAACACCTTTTCTATTGGGCTCTTCTCCAAAAGGTGCCTCAGTTTCTGGGAGATTTCAGGACAACACAAGGGAGAACTTTCAAGCAATCAAAGCTCCAGAAGATAAAGTATATGCAAATACATATAGCCAAGAGGAAGGAAGGAAGGAAGGAAGGAAAGTAGGAAGAAAGGAAGGGTATTGGCCTATGAGAAATTTTGGCCAGTTATTTGGAATCAAGTCTGACTAAGGCAGAGACAGCCTTGGAATTTCTCAATTACTTGTGGGATGAGTCTTACAAATCTATTCTCCCCAATGTCCCAAATCATTTCCCAGTGTTACCAGGCCAATCTCAGTGGAGAGTCCACCTTCATAGCTACTCACTGCCTCCCCTTTCTGCCCTTACTGTACCCAAATCCTGCCACACAATGTATTGGGATTCTAGAATCATCCATAAGGAGGATAAATTCAACCAAGAGTCTTTCTCTCTTTAACCGTCAGTGACTTGAGCCCTTACCTCTGCCCTTCCATCTCCATCTGCTTTCTTAAGCTTATTATAAGATTTTGGAGAAGACAAAATTAGATCATATACACCAATCCTCTCCTTGTAGCCTTGGACAAGCTAGCCACTCACCTCAGTTTTTCCATCTGTAATATGGGTCTGAAAATACCTCTCTCAGGAGAACACTGCATTAGTAGGGAGTATGTGGTTTCTTGTGGCAGTCAGGGCCCAGTCTGGAAACTGATGGTGTATTTAATCTGAGTATTTGAGAAAACGTTGATGAATAAACAACTGAGAAAGGTAAAGTCACAGAAGATCAGTGTTAAACTCCATACTTTCCTCTAAATCCAGTTAAGTAAAAATTCTTGTAAGATTTCAAAAGTAAATATATCACCATAATATATCAATAATATATCTAAGTATTGTAAATTATATTGTATTTGTATTTGTGGAAAATCCATAAGTTATATTTAAAATCAGTCAATTTCTTTACCACTCAGAGATGGGTATATTCCTTGCAGACTTTTTTTATATGCAAATACATATAGCCAAAAAGAAGTTTATAACAGACTTAGCTCTTTATAACCTTTTTGGGTTTTAGCTACCTCTTCTCTAAAATGGGCTTATGAAGGGCACTTGGGTGGCTCATTTGGTTAAGCAGGTCATGATTTTGGCTCAGGTCATGATCTCAGGGTTGGAAAGTCAATCTCTGCAGCAGGCTCCTGCTGGGTGTGGAGCCCGCTTAAGATTGTATCTCTCCCTCTACCCCTCCCCCCTTCCCCCTCATGCATGCACTCTCGCTCCCTAAAATAAATAAATAAATAGAAATTTAAAAAATGGGCCTATAGGGCTGTTGTGGTTACCAAATACATTATTACCCAGAAAACCATTAAGAAGCATTTGATAAATAAAATTATTTTTCAGTCGACAATACCTGAGTTTAGTGAGGACATACCATGTGCCAGACACTGTCCATAAAAATTTCACATCTGTTAATTAAAAAATGAGTCCATTAGTAATGTCCAAGGAGTCCACGAATAAACTAAAATGGCTGTCAGTTCCTCTTCATCTTCATCAAGAGTCAAGGTCAGGGTGAGAGATAATAACAATAATATTTTTCAAGTTTCTTTTTGGTTTTAGAATTTGTTACATGTGCTTTGCAATGTCTCCAAAATGTTTGTTTATTTAATCATGCTCTTATTTGGTCAAGGTTAAAATAAGTTTCCCTCTGCCCAGAAAAGCCCTCCTAAGAGCAGATATTCACATGAACTATAAACAGGCCAGTCTTAGGAGCCACAGAACATTCTAGTAACTAAAAGTTTGTGTTTGGAGTAGGGTTTGGTTTCAATTCTGACTTGTAACCTGGCTGTTTGAAGAAGAAGTTTCTCTAAACCCCACTTGCTCATCTATAGGATGGGGTTATTTTCTATTCTGTCTTACAAGATTTCTGAGGGGGATCATCTCAAAATGGGGATAACATCGTGTTGGACACTCTGAAGATCTACACACATGGAAGTAGAGACTGCAGTAGAGCCAATTTCTTTCTTTCCTAGCCACTCTTCCCTCAGCAAGGAATCTGAAGTTCTGGCAGCCCAGTCCATCTTTAGTGTCAGAGCTGGCTTAGACCATGTTTTCCCTACATGTACCTGCTCCTTCCACTAAATCGACCCTGGGAATCATTGCAGAGACTTGAGACAAACTGGAAGATGGGGAAAAGCTGATATTCCTACCCAGACCTAGCTTCCTATGTTCTCTTCTTCTTTTTCAGTCTTCTTGCAGAAAAGGCTGTGAACTCAGTGTGCCAGTGGCCTTATAAAACAGCAACATTTTTAAAGCACTTGGTATCAGGCAATGTAAGGAATTCTTTTTACAGACATAATCAAATTTAAAACTTCCAATGACCCAATGAAATAGATGGTTTTATTATATTCCCATTTTACAGATCTGGAAACTTGAGGTTTCAGCGGTTACACAACTGCCCAGACAACACTACTAGAAAATGAGAGTCAAGAAGGTAATTCAGTGTCTGACCCACATGGAGACTTAGTATTTGCTTTTAGAATGAATGCACCAAGTGGATTAATCAGAGATGATCATGGGATACTATATTATGGGTCCCTATTATTTTTATAGGGCACTTTGACTGTAAAGCCTATGCTTGTAGCTACTCTCCAGCGACCAGTCATTCTCCTATTTTCCTCATGTAATTCTTTGACCCCAAAGAGCCCCCAAGCACATGAGGCTAGATGTGAAATATTATCCTCACAAAGTATGCAGACAAGTGGAGTTAGAGTTTGACTTCCAATTTTCTTAAAACGTTACTTTTTCTGCCCACCATTCACCTTTCTTCTCCCCTCGTTCCTTAAAAAAGAAGTCATTACGTCATTGTACTTTCTCACCTAGGAAAATCTTTTGAAGTACTAGCCACCCTCATTTCAACACCCGAGGACCCTAAGAGTGCAGAGAGAAGTGTGGTAAGGAGAACAAATATATCAAAGTGAGGAATAAATGCCTGTCGGGCTCATTAGCACCCAGACACAGAGAAAGAAACTGCTATTTTTATCAAATGTACCTTCATTTAAATACATTTCAGAGTAACTTGATAGAAAAAGTGTTCCTTTGCACATTTTTGATCCTTCTAATAAGCACTGGCTATCTGACGTGCCCTTTCTAGCCTGGTTTTTAATCCCCCAACGTATAACATGTAAGTTTTAACGGTCGTTCCCTTATAAAATTTCCATAGCTGCCACTTGTCTTTGGGTTTTGTAGGCCTGATGTCAGCACAGGAAAGCTTTGTGGTTGAGATCACTTATGTGACCAGGAGTTAGGGCTCTGTCTCCTGCTCGTGATGCACTGGCTGGGTATTGATCACTCAGTGTGGGTCTAGTTATAGGCTTTCTATAGCCAAGGCTGGTTCATGACCCGATGCACAAGCAGATCTTCGGTTTCCATTAGTTTTCTCACTCACAACTTTGCCATCATTTTATGAATCCTCCAGGATGCTTTCCTGACCTGGTCATGCATGATGCTCATCTTCAACCCTTGGACCAAGATTTTTTTCTCAAATTCCAGAGTCACAGTCACTCAGAGTATCTGTGCTGTGACCTTATATTTAGTTAGCTACCAACGCAGACACAGACACAGACACAGTCAGACACACACACACACACACACACACACACACAGATTGTTTTCAGTAAAATACAAAAATGAACCCCCAAATGCTTTCCCTTCCACCCTTTCCCCCAAAAGCAAATGTGAGGAGACTTACTGTGTATTCTTATCTTATAAACCAGTTTTTCTAGAATCTCAGAAGTTATCTGCTTCTTGAACGTTTTATTAACTATTAACAGCTACGAACATCCCCAAGTTGACATTTTAAAGATTAGGTAAACTGTAGCATCAAATTTTAGGTTCCTACTCTGTAATCCAGCTATCCTGTAGAGACCGTCTGGTAAGTGTGCAGTGATGTTTACCCTACTTTTGCATATAACAGTGACAACTGGAAACAACCCAAATATCCAAGCCTAGGGAACTGTTCAAGTAAATTGTGGTACCACTATATCATAGAATATTTATCCACTAATCAAAAACATATTGCAAACTTCCTTGTTGATGTGGAAGATACTAACCATCTATACCTAAAAGAAGAAAGGTCTCAAAACAATATGGACACTGTGATGTTATCTCTAGAAAACATACATACATGGTCCCGTGTGCACCGGTCTTTGTACCTATGCAGTAGAAGCCCTACACAGGTATACACCAAAGGACAGACATGGTTAGCGATGATTCTCTGAGTGACAGAATTTTTCTCATTGTGCTCTTCTCTCCTCTGAATAGGTGTTACTTCTATAATTGGGGGAAATGATTGCTAGGTTGTGGTTTTTTTTTGTTTTTGTTTTTGTTTTTTTAAGTAAAAGTGCTTGCTTGTATTTCCTCATCTCTGATATCATGGAAAATAGCTAAAAGGAGGATCACATGCAGGTCTGGCTGCCTCTCCAGAACGTTCACTTTAGCTTCTACTTGGTGGGTAATCCAAGTGAGAGCCCTGTGTTCTAACTGCACTGAGGAAATCTAAGCTCCTGAGAGACCAAGTCAGACATCCTCCCCTCAAGATTGGCCTGCCACATTTCCTAGAGACCTCTTTAGAAGTATTAGAAACCTCTTTTTGAGAATACAGTCATTTCTCTAATATTTCCAGATTTCTTTCCTGACAGTCTAGAACTTAACATTAGATGAGTCAAGAAGCCATGTAGACTGCAACGTGCACCAGACTTCAAGTCAGAGAACTGAGTTCTGTCCCATCTGTGTTAAAGCTCACCATGGTTTTGCCACAAGAGACTCTTAACTCTAGGAAACAAACTGAGGGCTGCTGGAGGGGAGGAGGGGGGAGTTGGGGTAATGGGGGGATGGGGTAACTGGGTGATGGGCATGAAAGAGGGCACATGATGTGGTGAACTCTGGCTATGGTATGCAACTGATGAATCACTAAATTCTACCCCCCACATTAATAATACACTACATGTTAACTAAATAGAATTTAAATAAAAAATTAAAACCATCAGACCAATGAGTCAGGTTTCCTGAGACCTCATCTAGCAGAGCTTTCTCGGAAGAAGCATCATAAACGATTAAAACGTGACTTCAATATCCCACTGCCGGGACTGGAACCCAGATACACTATGGACTAGTTGTATAACCTAGGCAAGTTGATTTGACACCTACACTTGGTTCCCTTAGCTGAAAATGGGTGTAGTCATACTTAGCACTCTCCTTCCAGGGCTGTTGTAAGGATTAAGAGGGAATATATTTAACATATATTTGCTATTATTAAAATCATGAATAGAAATCTTTAGACCATTCAGATTTCACATGAAAAGCCTTCTGTGATTTTTTTTCTGTTGTTGTCATTGAGAAAATAAAAATGTGGAGGGAAAAAAGAAGAAAATTATGAAAAAGAGAATTTTTTTAAAAAAATCATGTGCAAAAAACGTGGCCGTTACCTGGAGACAGGTGTAACATATAAAGTTCCCCCATCAAATGTCTCAGAGGTATCAACGTTCACCAAATCTATATTTAGGTGCCCATATGTTCCTACTGGTCAGAGTAGCCTAAAAATACAGACATTTTGGTGCACACAGCAGCAATTTTCAGAGAGATTTCCCTTTTAGGGTAGCGAGATGCTGCAAAGCTTTATCGGGTCTAAGTGATTCTGAAATACTATATCAATTTACAGCAGAAAGGTCACCACTGATGAATAAACATAAGGATTCTGTTCTGTGTCTGGGATTTAGCAGACTAACCCCAACTAACATTAATGGGGCCATGCTGCCAAATCCCCAACCCTCACCCTGGATATTTGCTCCAATCCCTTACTCTTTGAGATTGAAATGTGTTTTCCAAATCAAAGCTGATCCCAAAATGGGATCTCAGCATCGTCAGACAGAAATAGTGTGGCTGATGCCTGGGGACCTGGACGTGCTCGAAATGATGACATTAAGGAGCTTTGTTGAAAAAGGCATCTTCTCAATGTCTACCTAATTCACTGTGGCTTTCTTTGCTTGATGTGCAATACAGTTTGCTCATTTTCCAAACCCACCTCCCACTACTCCAGGCAAAACAAAATCCCCCAGTCGTCCACATATACCCGCAGACTTCTCTGCCAGGGGAAAACATTTATATTGGTCCCTACCTACTTCTCTCCTCTTCAAGGAGACCCATTTTAGTGCCACCTTGGAGAAGTTTTTCTATACCTCTGCCACACCCCCTACCCAAACACACACACACACACACTGGATCATTGGATGTGATGTCTCCCTCCTTGGATCTCAGAATACATTCAGCCTTGAGTATGGCTCAGTTCAAATTCTGTCTTATGAAGTTGTCTCATTTTGCTCAGGTAGTCTAAGGGCCTATGAGGGTAGAAGAGCATCGCACCTGTCCATATGTCCTCTAAGATCTGGTCCAGGCCCTTGTGCACCTTCAGTGTTCAAGAAAGCACTGAATTGGATTGAATGACTCTGTTGTTTATTGGTTTTGGAGATTGGGACTTTCAAGGAAAGGGTTGGAAACTGGAGATTTGGGGTGTAGTTATAGATGATAGATCCTTTATTTATTAAATTAAATAAATATGTTTAAGAGGACATCCCTGGTCCTTGGAGCCAGAGAGAAGGACTGGTTCATTCTTTACAACTCCATTTGCCATGGTTGTCAGAGACTTAGAACACTGGCCTGGGCGAATAATGGATCTGATTCACAACAGTAAGTCATACACTGATACTTGGCATCCATGTCTCTCTAGATTTATGCACTGACCTCGCCTATAGCCCTCAAGGCCCAAAGCTGAGCACATTTTAACCATAGCAACTAATTTGGGCTTGGTTCTACCAGGTCAGTCTAGCTGGTGTGCAATAATTCTTCTAAATAAACATAGACTTTGAGTGGTAACAGAGCTGGCTGGCCATGCCTGAATATCAGAGCTCTGGCTGAGATGAGACTGATGATTTACCCTCTGTCTGCTCAAATTTTAATTGCTTCCATGGAACCTGCAGGAGATCTGGAAGTAGCTCAGGCAAAGGATAGTCTGTGCTCACAGTTTCTACTTTCTCACATCCCACTCACTCACCAAATCTAATGGAATTTCTCGAGGCTTTTATCTAGATTTATTTAGTTATTTTAGAAGTTGAATTGAACAAATAGCAGATCTTCTTCCTGGAGATTCCACCTCCCTTAACTTTATGAGACCACTTTGCAACTATCCTCTGCTAGCCAGCTCTTTCCAGCCTCCATCCTGGGCTCCTCCTCTGTCGACTCCAGGTTTTCCCCTCTGTCAGGCCCTTTCACACCCACAGCCATGGCTTCCACTCCAGAAGACTTGAGACTTGTTTTTAGTCTTCCATCTATAACTTTTCATCACTAACTTCACATACAACATAAAAAGGGAAGTTCTGTAGGGAGAACCTCATACTTCCCTTTCCTCCCTTCCTAATTTCTGCTCCAAATATCTGATTCTCATCGTTTTATGTGGACGTCTCTGACTCAGTTGTTCTCAGGCCTGACCACAAATTAGAATCTCCTGGGTAGGTACGGAAAATAAAAAAATCCTGATGGCTAGGTTCCCACATCAGAGATTCCAAACTAGGTGGTCAGGAATGGGCCAAAGGCATTGGTGTTTTTAAATACTGTTTCCCCATTATTATTGACATAAATTTTCATCTTTTTGTTGGAGATGTAGCTTCAACAACTCTTCTCAAGAGCCAATGCAGGTTGTTATTATCTCCAGGCTTCCAGGCCCTGGAGCAAGAGCTCAATGACCATTTATTGTCTTAAATAAAGTTTCCACACATCTTGGTTTGCTCAGGATCCATCCACTTTACACCTATTGTTCTGGCTTGCCGCTCAATCAACTATCCTGCCCCTTTCCTTCTCCAATGCATCCTGTTCTGTGCACTAAATTAAACAACCCCTCTAACCATAAGGGTACCTAAAAGTTTGAAAACACTTAGTATTATAAGCTGAATTGTGTTCACCCAGGTCAGAATGTGACTGTATTTTGAGATAGGGCCTTTCCAGAAGTAATTAAGTTAAACTGAGGCTACTGGGGGGAGGGGTCCTCATCTAATCTAATGTCCTCATAAGAAGAGAAAATTTAGACCCACAGAGGGACATCAGGTGTTCACCCATGTGTACTGAGGAAACACCATGTGACGTAACAAGACACAACAGGGAGGCCATCTGCAAACCAAGGAGAGGGGCCTTCAGAAAAAAACAAACCCATTCACACCTTGGTATTAGACATGTAGCCTCCAGAACTGTGAGAAAATACATCTTTGTTATCTGAGCCATCCAGTCTATAAGATTTTTGTTATGGTAGCAGCAGGAAAAACACACCAAAAAAACCCCCACCAAAACAACAAACAAAAAACTACACTTGGTAAAAAAAATAAAGTACAACCAATCTAAATACTGTTTCCTAAATATTCCAGTCCTCCAAGATGAATGCTTATATCATTTTCCAAGATACCCACTGTCTTGATTTTAGACTGTTGGGGTTCTTCAACTACATCCTAAAGGACTCGACTTCATGTCTTCACAGGATGTTTTTAGTTTTCATACACTGTGGGTCTATAACACCATTCTTAGATGGAAGACTGACAAGAAAGGTCACATATGGCCGTAATGGGTAAGGCCCAGTTCCTACCATCAAGGAGCCACAGACTGATCGAAGAACATCTCATCTCCAGGCAGCTCATAACAGTGAATTTTATGAAGGCTCAGTGCAAGGTCACTAAGCCAGCCTGGAGAAGAGTTTAGTACAGGTGCCTGTGTAAGTGGACAGTGAACAGGAACATTCAGTCAAGGAGTGGTGGGACAAGGATTTCCTGCAGAAGAAACAATGTTTTTAAAAAGGGAGGGTGGTCCTAGGTGATGCAGTTGGTTAAAGCATCTGATTCTTGATTACAGCTTAGATCATGAGCTCAGGGTCATGAGATCGAGCCCCGCATAGAGCCCCGTTTGGGTTCCTCTCTGGGAGTAGGGACTGCTTAGGATTTTCTCTCACTCCCTCTCTCTCTACCCCAACCTGCCCCCTACCCTCCGCTTCTGTGCATGCTCTCTCTCAAAGACAAAAAACAAAAACAAAAACAAACAAACAAACAAACAAAAAACCACAAAAAAAACCCAGAGAGGTAAAAGAAAAACCATGTGGTTTCTGGTGCTTTCGTAGCTTCCTTCACCCTCAATTTTAAATCCAGTCCTTTGGCTCTGTCCTCAGAGGCTAGAGGGCACAGCTGTTATCTCTCATTTTTCTAACCCTTTAAATATCTGAGGATTTTAAAATTATAAATTCTGTACTTTCAGCTTTTCTCTTCCCAGACTAAGTAACTTTGATCTGTCTAGTGTATTCTCCAAAATTTTAAATCCAGTTCATACACCGGCACCCATTATCCCTACCAATGTGTGCACGTGTGCATGTGTGTGCACACACGCACGTACACTCACACAGGGGCCAAAAGGGCCTGCAGTTCACCAAAAGGCTTTTGAATCTAAGAGAATGTATTTGCACTATCCTCTCACAAAGTACATCTAGATTAAGGTCACATCCATCACACAGCTATGTGAACCATCAAGTCATTGGTATATTTTCTTCATTAAGTAGAAAGCAACAGAATCAGACTGACATAGATCAGTCATTCTGAGGGATGACTCTATATGCCCAGAGGAAGGTATATTCCCTCCTCCACTTCTGACAAGTGAACTAATAATCTTTCCATTTGTGGGTGTTTGGAAACATCAAAGAACTGAAATAGATCAGCCCCACTGATACACTATCGTTCTTCTAATCTTATATCACAGCATAAATACAACAGCCCTTGTTTTCCACACAGATTCCTACTTCTTTCACACCCAAGCATATGCTAAGAGCTCTCAAACAACACTCTTCCTCCATCTCTGGGAGGTGTCTTCAAATATTTTTAGATCACCAAACAGAAAACAGAGGAGGATCTGCTCCTTTACTCAAGGATAATCATTTTCAACTGTCTATGTGTATTGCAGATGGAAACCAATAGATCGAAATAAACATATTTTCATTCTAAAATTGGCATCTGCTCTGCTATAGTTAAAGGGTGCCACGATTGTGTTTGAGAAACAATCACCAGGAAAGGCCATGTTGCTTCCCAATGTTCAGACCAAGTGCTCATGGAATAAGGTCAAGAGCATTAAAGAACTAGAGGAAGAACACTAGCCTACTGAGCTAATGGGACCACATGGAGACAGGAAATGCTCAAAAATCATGGTGAAATGTATGACTAAAAAGTCAGGTCTAATAACCTACAAGGAGGAGATCGTTCTCCTTGGAAAGAACCCAACAAGAAATGATTGACTGTGCATAGTCTAACACTGTGCTGTATAAGACAGTAGCAGCTAACCATATGTGAACAGCTAGAAATTCAGTCCGTCGGTTGCACTAGCCATACTTTAAGAGCTCAACAGCCACATGTAGCTAGTTGTTCTCATATTGAGCAACACAGACAGTAGAAATTTCCATCATTTCACAAAGTTGTTTTGGACAGTACTGGTCTAGGAGGTTCTGTTTAACTATTAGGTCAGCACTATTTTAAACATTAGGTCTTAAAGAGATGATGGAGAGCTCAACATATCTGCCAAATGTGACGATCCATGGCAGAAAAATGCGATGGAAAGGAGAAAATATTCTACTCCTGGGATGAGCTAATATGATATAGTATTGGAATTTTATTACAAGAAATATCCCTAGATGGGGCGCCTGGGTGGCTCAGTGGGTTAAGCCGCTGCCTTCGGCTCAGGTCATGATCTCAGAGTCCTGGGATTGAGTCCCGCATCGGGCTCTCTGCTCAGCAGAGAGCCTGCTTCCCTCTCTCTCTCTGCCTGCCTCTCCATCTACTTGTGATTTCTCTCTGTCAAATAAATAAATAAAATCTTTAAAAAAAAAAAAAAAGAAATATCCCTAGACAAGCAGAGAAATCTTGGCTACAATGGAAAGGATTTAGTAAATACTACTATCTGAATGTCTCATCACACTCTTCTAAACATTCCACAATGTACCAGCCTCTCCTCATCCCTTCGGGGCCCCAATATTCTGCTCTTTTGAATATGCAACATTTGTGAACATGTGTTTAAATAAATAGACACCCCAATCAAAATAGAAAAATGCAGACTCTTCCCAGTTTATAAAAAAAGGCAAGAACTTTATTTTAAACAAATCCTCAGTTGTGTGTTACATCATGTCCATATCTAAATCAAAAATCATAAATGATAATGCAAAGGAAATAGAGGGCTTCATAAAAGCAATTATCCGAATATTCTTCTTGGCCAATGCTTGAACTAAATACACAGCGGATGTGAAAGGTAGTGTATGGCACTTAAATAAATAAGAGCAAAGAGAAGGAAACATATTCACAGTCCAAAGAAACAGGTTTTTGAACCTTTGGTATATGTCTCAAATAAACATCCGTAAACACGTGTTTGCCAATAGTGTTTCGTTCCAGGTTTCTTAAGCTAGGTCTTGTGTATGTGTTTCAGAAATAACTGAAAAAATGATAAATTGAGATTCACATGGGCTGATTAAGGTCTCTGGTGTGAGCACACAGGTAAATTCAAACCATGGCAAAATGATGTGCAGCTGTGTTGCACAACGGAACTATGTAAGAAAATGAGTGAAATATACCAGTTAGAAATTCTGTGGCTCAGGTCGACACCCTTGATATTAACAATAATGACAAAATATTTTTAATGCTAGCCAAAGTCCACAAGCTGGAAGGCAGAAATATCCCAAAGCTCATAACCACATGCCTAACAGTGCAACAACCATCTCACAGAAGTGTTATAGCTGCATATTCCAATCCCTCCCTCCCACCCAAACCCTGCCCCTAATAAACAGCACCAGTGCAGTTTGAGTTAGAAAATTGGAAATACTGAGACATTCCGAAGGTTTTCATAATGACTAAGGGCTAGTCGGATGGGGCTTTAATGGAAACCTCTGCCGTGGCCATTCTCCAAAAAGCAACTCCCTGTAATTCTCTCTAGCTTGCAGATAAACCATATTAGGTATACTGTAAGGCCAGATTCAGAAAAAAAGCTGGCATGCTATCCTGGGTTGAGGGAGAGGGGCATGCTAATAAGGGAGGTACATGGAAGATGCCTCAAGGATGTTTGTCCTGCATCCCAGGATGAAGAGATGTGTTGAGACAGGTCACACATTTTGTACCAATGAAATATTTGTCTCATGCCATTTACCAGGATATAGAGCTCAGCAGAGCTAGGTCCTACTTGGTAGCTGTTCAGGTACACTGTTGTCAGGATCAGACTGGGCCATAAACAAAGAGGGCCCCAGGAAGTCCTACTTATTCATCTCATCACTCTAACCCCATGGTTTCGGTAGGAACCGACGGTGTGATGCGTGATCATGTTCTGCTTGCTCTCCTCTTCCATTGATGCAAGGTCTTCTCTTAACCATTTTTGTCCTACATCTCAGTGGTAAATGAAGGCAGGTACAGTCACTCTCTGAGCGCTCATCTGCCTCGGGGCTCCTTTTCATTCCCCAGGCCTTCCCCCAAACTGCCCCTTTACACATAGGCAGAGTCGCTGGACTGAGTCCTGCCAAAATTGGGAACACTGACCCGGGGCAGGTCCTTGTTGCGGATCTCATAGACTGACTTCCTCTTGGCCTGGGCCCCTCGCACAGCCAGCTTGATCTTGCGCCATCCCAAGTGGTTGAGTTCAGCCAGGTTGAGCACAACACAGATGCCACTCACCGCAAACATGAACACTAGAAAGACAGTCTTCTCGGTAGGCCGGGACACATAACATTCCACTTCCTTAATGCAGGGGTAGCGGTCACACTCATACAACCCTGGGACACTGAAGCCATAGAGAAAGTATTGGCCCACCAGAAACCCAATCTCCAGGGCATTTCTGAACACCACTTGGATAATGTAGAAGCGGGAGATGCCTTCCTGCCTTCGGAGCTTGGATCGCGCTGCGGTGCGCAGCCCTGATGGGTGTGGGGTCAGCTCCTTAACCTCTAAACAATCTGGCTCCGTCTCCTTACTGGTGTTCTCTGTGTTCTGCAGCACCCCATTGACAATGGCATTTTGCAACTTCTTATCTTCTCGTTTGCCACCACCACTGGCTCCACTCCCAGTTCCTCCAGGACCCCCCATGGACTCAGGGGGTTCCCTGTCCAGGGCCAGGAAGACAGTAGAGTAGCGGCGTTCTCGCTGCTTAGCGGACTGGTGCACAGAGTAGGTGATGAAGCAGAGACTGGGGGTACAAACCATTATGATCTGGAAGACCCAGTAACGAATGTGGGAGATAGGGAAGGCGCGGTCATAGCAGGCCTGGTTACAGCCGGGCTGCAGGGTGTTGCACACAAACATGGTCTGCTCATCATCGTACACCGTCTCCCCCACAATGGCCACAATGAGGATCCGGAAGATCACCACCACAGTCAACAGGATCCTGAGCAGGGGAAGAGGGAGGGAGAGAGGTTCTCAAGGGTCTAGTCACTGACTTAAGAAACCCCGGCTCCTCCTTTCCCTGCTCTGGTGTTTGCCAGTCCTTTGACTGGGGAGCTGTCCAACTCTGTGTGGTACTGAGCTGGGAATCTAGGAAATCTTTTTTGGCTCTTCCCTTAATGCTGGTTGCCGGTAGATTGGAAACACTTCATAATACAAGGGTCTCAAGAATGTATATACCTCCATACACTAGATGTGGTGTATGGAAACAGATAGATTTCACCTGCATACATGGAACATACAGAGGCAAAAGGCACACCTTCATTCTGGATATGGCAAATGCACATGGAATATCTGAACAGAGAGTACATGTTTCAAAGTCTATACACAGAGTGTGCATATAACTATCCCAAGTGGATATTTAGTTTACCCTCAGTATAAATATTGAACTTAATGCTTTATATGAACAGCTATGAATAACTATCCACATATATACATATATATATACACACATATATATAGTGTATATACATATGAGTACATATATTATATATGGGAAGACATAAAAGTATCAATTGGAAGTGTGGTTTTCTGAGACCTTAAGTTTAACAGACAAATCAGTTTAGCTTAAGAAATATTTTGGGGGGAAACATACATCTGCTCTGAAGAAAAAATCCATCTCCCTATTTGCCCTTCTCTGTCCAAACACAATCTTGCCTTCCTTGTAGATTCTATTTAGGGAACCGGATGGAGATTGGCTCTGACTCCGGAGAGTGGGGGTACTACGACTGAGCCGACAACTCCTTTCCTAATGAGAGAAGAATCAACCCCCCGGTGGTACTTCAGGGGGAAGTGATGGAGAGCTGATCAGGGGCAGCTGGGGGAGGGGGATCACTGGACATGGGGTGCACAATTACTCAGGGACACAGGCGCACGGATGGAAGAGGATGGGAAGGGGGCAGTGGATGGGTTGGGGGCTGTCGGGGCTCGGTCTGGACGTGCCAAGGGACTCCCGGGGTAGCCCGACGGGGCCCGCTGACGACCGGCTCAGCGCCCTTACCTCCCGATCATAGTGGAGTGCTGCTGCACCGCGGCTTCCAGCAGCCTCTCCAAGATGGTCCATTCCCCCATCGCTGTGCATCCGGAGGCAGCAGACAAAGACTGGGCAGCACCGGGCACGTTCCCGCTCCTGGCCCCTCCCTGGGCCGCACCTCCCGACTGGGAGCGCTTGACCCCCGATTAAAGAAGCAAACAATTTCTTTAAAAAAAATCCAGGAATCCCCTCTCCCTTTTATTGCACTTAAAAGAGGGAAATGAGGAAAGAAATCGTAGCGATCCCGGATCGATGGGGCAGCTGGCGCGGTGGGAAGAGCGGGCACCAACCTCCCGCGCCGTCCCGGGATCAGGTCTGGAGCCCGCGGATGCCGGGGAGAGGGGCGGGGCGGGGGTGGCAGAGTGCAGGTCCCCGAGCTCTCGCCCGCCCGAGAGAGGTCTCAGCCCCGGGGTTGGGGGCCAGCGAAGGGTCCGGGCACCAGCCCCCGCGCCTAGCACTTCAGCAGGCACCGGGCGCTCCTGGGCTGCCGCCTGCGAGGCCCGGGCGGAGCGCGCGGAGCTGGCTGACAGGCTCGGGAATCCGCGGCCGCCGCCTCTAATCCTCCCTTAAGTAGACTCTGCCTGCGTCACGCCAGGTCGGCGGAGGGGAGCCGAGCGCGGCGCGCGGCTGTCGCTGCGCGCTGGAGCCCGAGGGGCAGGGGACGCGCGCGCGCGGGGAGAGGGGGGCAAGAGTCCTGGGGACCCGGCGGGGAGTGGGGCGACTTCGGGAGGAAGGATCGCGGCGCCCCTAGGGGCTTCTCGAGGCGCACAGGTAACCTCACCTGACCGCCAGTCCCCTGCAGGGGTGGGGGGAGCCGGGAGCAGACGCGTGGGTGAGCGGGGAGGGGCGCGAGTAGGTCGTGTGGCCTCTCTACGTGCGTCCCTCACCTTTTTGCTCTTTGTCTTCGGGGAGACAACCAGAACTCCCTCTCTAAATGGAGATGCTGGTTGGGGGAAGGTGAGTGGGAGCGACCGCAGGACACCTTTAAATCTCCTTTGGAGACTACTGAGTGTGAAAGAGTGAGCCTGCAGTTCTGTGCTTCCGTGGGTCGGATGCTCGATGATCGGGTGAGGGAAGCTCGAGGAGAGTCCACGTAGGCCAAAGCTTAAATGCAGGTTTGAAGCTGTTTCTGGGGAAGGGTCTGTGCACAAGTCTCTACCTAGGAAGTGCCTCGCGTGGGCAACTGGGTGGCAACGATTTAAGGTCTGGCTTCCCTCCGCACAAACGCAGATGCTCTGCTACATTTTTAAAAGAAAACATTTATTTGTTTATTTGTGTGTTTATTTATTTGCTGATGGAGGTACTTCTTAGGTTAACCTTGGTCTGAATCTGAATTTAAGGAGGCCCGGTACTCCATTGCCAGAAACAATACCGCTGACAACCTCACCCCATCTTTGCTTGGCTTATCTGGCCTTGGCTTTCTCCTCTCAACCAGCAGATCCTGGTTTCTGTCTTTAAATTTACATTTTGTTGTCAGTTCTATCCAGAGCAACTGCTTAATTGGTTGCTACAAAATAGAAACAATCACACCAGGCTGTTAATTAGCTCAAGGGTCAGTATTACGAGACACAGTAGTTGGGAGTGATTCATATAAATGTACCCAAAGCACACCGGGTAAGTGGTTGTCACCCTTTTAAAAATACAACTTTGTACAAGGGTTGCTAACTCATTCTAGGAGGCTTCATTATCCACAGGGATCATAGCACATAAGTGTATTACATAAATCACACCATGCTAAGCTTTCCGTTCGAGAGCAACCAAGATGTTTGGGTAGCAAGTGGCCCCGGGGTTAGGAGGAAGGGTACCAGGCATGGGCTTGAGTCCACTCACACTGCACTTTTGTGTAAAATAACTTCCAAGGCACAGCTCAATATTCAGTGCAAGAGGGATCAGTGAGATTTCTCCTAGACTGGACACCTTTACCCCAGGGAAGAAGTTTTTCACTGCAGAGAAGTAAAACAGTCTACTAAAAATGGGAAGGGTATAGGTATAGGGTATAGGGTATAAACGGAACATAGGGGCTAAGGCAGATGCCCCTTCTTTCCTGCTGGGCAGGGAAGACACACAAAGATGAGGATGGATGTATATTCTATTATCCAATTCACTTCCAGAAGGAATGGCGATCCCCCTGCTCAGACTTCCCCCCTGCTTCGTTAGACCCTGGCTCCCTATGTTCTTTTCTTTGGCAAACACTTTTGGAGTAAAGGATCTTAGACAGGGGTGAATAAGTGAGACAATCTTGTAGGAAATCTTTCTAGCATCTCCAAATGTCCTAAAATAAGCTGTACAACTCAAAATCATTATTTCTATACTTGTGGCTATACCAAACCCTTGTAGATGATGCTCCTAAGGCCATAGAATGCACGAAATACATTTTAAGTATTGTTACAATGCAATTTTCAAGCCCCAAATTATGACATTCGTTGGTTATTTTAAAATAGAGCTTAATATGTCATATAGATTCAACATGTGAACACACATATAAACACACATACAGGTTCTCTATGTAGAACCTGTATTTTAAAATACTCATCTGTTAGATCTAGTGGCCTGTTTTTATATGAAAACCTTCTCACCACCACATCTTGAAAACAATGAACTGTTGTTGTTTTTTTTAATACTCATCTATTCATTAGAGAGAGAGAGAGAGAGAGAATGTGAGTGGAAGGGAGTGGAGGGAAAGGGAGAGAGAGAGAACTCTCAAGCAGACCCCCAGCTGATCAGGGCACCCATCATAAGCTGATCCCAGGACCTTGATATTATGACCTGAGCTGAAATCAAGAGTCGGACACCCAACCAACCAAGCCACTCAGGTGCCCTGAGCTGTTTTATTTTTTTTTTTTTCCAAATCACTCATAGGTTGTTTTACTTACTACATTGTGTTTCCTTTTTTGAACCTGATCAATGACACGTTCAATTAATAATTTGCCCCAAGAGTGCTGCATTAAATATGGAGAGGTTCTGTGTAAAGCCAGACATTTCTGAATTTCCTCAGAGGGCTATCTCATCCACTGATTCTCACTGTCTCAATTCCCCTCTGATCGAAGATCCCCACTAAGTCAACTGGGAAGTTTGTTCCTTTAACTTTTATTTAAAACTCCTCTTCCTCTACAAAAGTCATGGTTTTAGATGAAAAACAGTGGAGTTCATAGAATAAACCTGGTTGTACAAAAGACCATTTGGGGGGAATGCATTAAAAAAACAGGCACTGGAGTCCTACCCCAGATCTGTTAAATTAAAGTCTATGGAAGTGAGATTTATGTATCTGTATTTTCATTTAATTGTTGCCAATGACTTTGATAAAAATAAAAAGTTGAGAACTTTTGTTTCTGTGAGTATTTAGGGCAGAAATGGTCCTAGAAATCAGGAAATCCCATCACCTTGTTTCACAGATGTTAAAATCGACCCCCAGATTAGGTGGATTACCTAAAGTTATATAAATAAGGGAAAGGCTAAAAAGAAAAGTGCTATTTAAATGTCCTAAAGAAGAACACCAAATAACTTAAAAGGATGGAAGATATGACCTTAGAAGAAGGAAAAGGGAATTAAAGTGGTTTGGATCATGGGGACATGCCAACCAATAAGTCTCTAAAAGAAAGTAATATCTGGATTGTTGGCCTTGCAAAGGCCAATATCTCACTAAACAGTAATTTCCATTAATAGAACAGGAAAATATTCTCCGCAGCTAGTGGAGAAAACTATAAAGGCACATAGCAAAGGGTATGAATATTCTAAAAAGAGGAGAGAATGAAGAATTACTGACAATGATTCAATTTACTACATGGATGTATCTGGATTTGTTCTTATCCTTATATGTGCTTAGAATTTCGTTTTCTTCTTAACCACAGATTCCCAGATGAACCTGTTAGCTTTTCATGTTCAAACATTTGGTAAAGGCACCCCCCACTCCCCAGCACTTTGTTGAAGGTGTAAGAATGAAAGTGAACCCACTGACCTCTCCTTTACTGGGCTGTAAATTCTTGGGGAGCTGAAGGCATACCTTACAGAGGTCATGGTACTTTCCACTGTCTTTAGCATTGTGGAGACTTATGTGAAAGAGCAGGGTGGCTTCTCTGGCTCTCTATTCCCCTCAACCCAAGAAAGCTGCCCATTCCCCGAGTAGAGGTGGATCCTGACTCCCCTGTGACCCTAAGTTACATTCAAACTGAGAGGAGAAAATGTTCCCTTTTGCCAAGGGAAAGTCCCTACACATCTGGGGCAGCCTGAGCCCCCTATTAGAAAGCTGTTTTGCTAACCACCAGCCCCCTGTTCTCACTTGGGGCTGCTTTCACTCATTGTGGTCCCAACACCTACTTCACTAACCCAGAGAATGATGCGGAGCTTGCAAAACTTGCTGCCCTATCAGAGAGGCAAGGCAGCCCAGGAGACTGACCACAGCCCTGAATGCATAGATCCCGGGCAGCGCCAGTATCTGTAGCCTCTGGGATTTGTTTGTCTTGGAAGGGACTGCGTTCAGTTTGGGATTGGTTTCTGTGTTAAAGTCCTCCACATTTCATTCACAAACAGCTAGGATTAACTGAGCTTTATCTCCCCCAGTGGTCTACATACATCTGTTTCCTAATGAAACCGTCAAATTGTCTTCTGAGGGAGCAAACCCAACCTGTCTTGTGAGACTTTAAAGAACCTAAGTGGCCAATGAAATCTACAAATCTTTGCTGCAAAGTGATTTCTCTCTCTCTCTCTCTTTTTTTCTTTAAAGATTTTATTTATTATTTATTTGACAGAGAGAGAAATCACAAGTAGGCGGAGAGTCAGGCAGAGAGAGAGAGAGAAGCAGGCTCCCGCTGAGCAAAGAGCCCGATGCGGGGCTCAATCCCAGGACACTGAGATCATGACCTGAGCCGAAGGCAGCGGCTTAATCCACTGAGCCACCCAGGCGCCCCTCTCTCTTTTTTTCTTCTGTGGTCCCTTACCCATATGTAAGCCCCAGCCCAGATGTTTAGGGAAGCACTTCTGTTTTTGCTGTCCAGACAAAATTTACAGAGTAATAGTTCCTGTAGGAGTAAAGTTGTCCAAACCACTTTTTAAAAAAGATTTTATTTATTTTTTAAAGATTTTGTTTATTTAAATAAATCAATTTTTTAAGATTTTATTTATTTATTTTAAGATTTTTAAAAAAATTGTTTTTAAAGATTTTATTTATTTATGTGAGAGGGAGAGAGAGAGAGAATGAGAGGAGAAATGTCATCAGGAGGAGCAGACTCCCTGCTGAGCAGGGAGCCAGATGTGGGACTCAGTCCCGGGACTCCAGGATCATGACCTGATCCTGTCGCTTAACCAACTGAGCCACCCAGGTGCCCCAAACCACAGTTTTAAGTAGCTCTGCATATGGTGGCTTGCTGTGTGGCTTACGACTTCCCAGAGCCTGTTACTGTCAAAACTGTTCCTCAATCTCATGGTCTCAAACACGAAGCCGTGTCTTAGCCTCAGGAGACCATGTAACCAGATAGTGGGGAAATAAACCATCTTCTGTGTGTTAGTCCTTTGAATAAAAGGGTATATGTCCCTTTTAAGAAAATCACATGTACAAATTTCCCCATTCCTCACCCACCTTGTATGTAGAGAATATACCTATGTGGAGTAATATCTCAGGGATTAACATAATATGACATCGTGGCCAGAGCAGATGCGTGAAATCACAGCAAATAAATTAACACTCCATTTAGAATCGAATCGGCCCTGCTGACACATCATCTTTCACGTCTATGTCAAGTCGTGATTCCCATTCACATCAGGAGCTTCCCAGGGGGGCTTATTAAACCTGCAGGAAGAGAGTTCTTTTAAGTCAACACTATTCAAAAGTCACTCAGCTACAGTGCAGAAGAGCCTGCCTGGGGTCTGGGCACCCGCCTCTTCACACTCTCATTGTCTCTGTCCAGCCAGCGTCCCTGCCAAGCAGGATATAGCTGGGCTTCCAGCTGAGTGCACTTCCAGGCTGTATAAAAGAGATGAGGAAATTGTAAGGGAAATGCACATGGGTAGAACCTGCCCCTAGCAGATTTGTTAAGCTGGAGAACAGAGGCAGGTTTCCACATGCTTCTCTCCTGCATGCCTTCCATATCAGTGTGCTGCTGTTCAAAGTTGGACTCATCCTGATGCTTCATATCTGTAGTCAAGAAAATTGTGTGGAATTGATATTTATCCCAAAAGGGATCTTCTTTAAGAGCTGGCGCTTATTTTCAAGGTTATTTCTTGCTTTCGTAATCATTCTTCGATTCTCCTGGTCGCCTGGTATCCTGACCCTCTGAAGTCAGCCAATTTCTGTTTTTGCCAAGATTCTGGGGGCTCAGGGATTACACAGCCCAGAGGCTTTTGTGATTTTCTAGCTCTTGTCTACTTAGCTGCCTTCTGATCACTTTGGGGCACCAAATCCGAGTCTGGTATGGAAAGCCTCTTGTTTCTGGACCTGGGGTGAGACTGGAAAGAAGCCATCACTCACTCACTACAAGCCGCAGGTTCCTCACTGTGGTGTTTTGATAGTCAGCCAAGGATTTCCCAAAACCACAGACTCCCAACTTGCCCGTTTGGTCTGGCTCACAATCTTCGCTGGTCTCCAAAATCCCACACTGAAGTTTTCTTTTTGTTGTAAAATCATCATTCCACCTGACTATAGACTTCCTTTGGTCCTATCTCCCATCCCTGGAACTCCCCTTGAGTCCTCAAGCTGGTGACCTTTGAGCTTCCCATTGCGTGATTTACCCACTCCCCACCCCTCACGTCACCACCGTAAATGGAAAGTAATCCGATAAACAAGCATACCAGGGTGTTAATAACTGATAACCACTTAATGTATTATCCTTCTCAGAGGAATTATCCTCATTTAACTTGTAAAGCCTTCATTCAAAGAAATAAACATTTCTGGGTAGTTTTCCAAACATCGTATTGAAGAAGAGAATAGCTATTTGGGGGTAAGCGATGTTCCGAGCCTCCTCAAATCACACCACACAAGTACTTGCTTCTTTTATTGATCTGTAGAGTGGTCCAACTTGTGAAAATACAGGAATTACATGAACACAATGGTTCTTAAATTTTACTGCGTGTTAGGGTCACCTGGAGAGCTTCGGAAAATCCCGATGCTTAGGTTGTGGCACACAGACCAATTAAAGCAGCATTTCTGGAGGTGAGCTCAATGCCTTGATTTTTTTTTTTTTTAAACTTTCCAGGTGACTCCAGTATGGAGTCAGGTTTGAGCACTAGTGCAGTAATACCCACCACCAATTTCTTAGACACAACAGCCCTGTGGGAGCCCAAAAAAGCAGGCTTTCTCCTCATGCTGGGAATGGTGCTTCTGGACATAATGCCAGAATTTCATTCTGAAAATGTGTTCCTGTGGTTCTGTAAGTACTTAGTATAATCCACACGGGCTAAGTAGTTAGTTGCTAAACTGCAAACACCCATCTCATTTCATCTCAGTCCGCTCCTGGCCATCTGCTCCTCATATTTCCAGCACAGGGCCATGTGTGTATTAATGAAATGATTGCATCCGATTACATCTTTCATTTGCAGCACAAGAAGAACAACAGCCCATGTGTTTTGTTCTCTAGCATCACTGTTTCTTTCATGATGTCAATAATTAAGTTACTCTTTTCTATTTCACGCAGAGGTGGGACAGACTTCCTTTAAGGTAAGAGCGTACATCAAATACGTTGTTGTTTATAATAAAATTTCAATTCTGCTGCCCATTATCTATAATATAGATATAATATAGATATTTCAGTCAAAAGCATAGACTTCCCCGGGTCGGATACTTGTTAGTAGTCTCCATTTCAAAAATGTACTATTATAGGGGTATCTGGGTGGCTCATTCGGTTAAATGTCCGACCCTCAGTTTCAGCTCAGGTCATGGTCTCAGGGTTGTGAGATGGAGTCCTGATTTGGGTTCACAGTTAGCTCAGAGTTTGCTTAGGATTCTCTCTCTCTTCCTTTCCCTCTGCCCCTCTCCATGCTTTCATGTGTAATATCTCTTTCTCTCTCTCTAAAATAAATAAATAAAATCTTAAAAAAAAAATGTCATGTGGGGCGCCTGGGTGGCTCAGCGGGTTAAAGCCTCTGCCTTCGGCCCAGGTCATGGTCCTGGGGTCCTGGGATTGAGCCCCGCATCGGGCTCTCTGCTCAGTGCAGAGCCTGCTTCTCTCTCTCTCTCTCTCTCTTTTTGCCTGCCTCTCTGCCTGCTTGTGTTCTCTGTAAAATAAATAAATAAAATATTTTTAAAAAAATGTCATGTAATTCAAGTTAATAACCAAGTTGTGATAATTGGTATACAAGCGAGATCACCTAAGATCACCAAAGAGCTGAATTAGTTGCTGTTTTCTCGAGTTTCTCTGCAAAGGTCAGATGGTGAGAAAGCCTTGTGCCTGGGCTGTATTTTTCTGCCACTGTTTGGTGGAGTAGGGAAGTGTTGGGGAAAGGGGACTCATTTCTTAGCCTAAATTTTTAATCACAGTCTTTTGTGTTGTTGCAGCAACCAAAACCAAAACGGTTCTCCCTCTAAGGAAATTATATAACGCCAGTTGTTTCAATAAAAAGGAAGTTTTTCCATCTTGTGAGATCTGAAGGAACAGAAATGAATGAAGAATGGACACAGAGAAATAGGACATTGTTCACTCTATCAACTAGTTACATTCTCTCCTCCTCTTTCACGTCACTAGAGTAAACATTAAAAAAATCAATAAATAGATATAAACATATGTACATTGTTGCAACCAAATTCCACCAACCCGTTAATAGCTGATCTTTGCACATATAGATTCTTGGCACTCACATTCATGTTTGTTCAGTGAAGATTTACTCACTGCCTAGTACGTGCCAGGGGGATACGGTAGTGAGTAAAATGATATAGTCCCTGACCTCATGGAGTTTAAAATCTAGTAGGAGAGATATATACAAATGAACCAATTGTCATGCGTGACTTTAAAGATTTTATTTATTTATTTTTTGACAGAGAGAGACACAGCGAGAGAGGGAACAGAAGCAGGGGGAGGGGGAGAGGGAGAAGCAAGCCTCCCACTGAGCAGGGACCCTGGGATCATGACCCGAGCTGAAAGCAGACGCTGAACAACTGAGCCACCCAGTCACTCCTGTCATGTATAATTTTAAAACTGTGATAAGTGCTACCAATGGATAGCTCTTGAAATATTCAGCCCTGAATATATGATAGGGCAGGGAGGGGCTGCCCAGCCTTGTGGGTAAGGGTTGGGGGACGAAAGGCATTCTTCAGCTGAGATCCAAAGGAAGAGTAATTGTAAACCAGGTGAGAAGGGTGGAAAGGATGAGTCTAAGCTCAGGAAACGTAGTGCACAGACCCTGGAGTAGGAGAGAGTAGCACATTCAAAGAACTGTGAAGCCTCGAGGGTTGGTTCATACAGTGAGATGCAGAGGAGGCTTGCAACAGGCTGGGGAAGGAGGCAGGGGTCTCATCAAACAGAGCCTTATAGGCTAGGGTAAAGATATTGGTATTTTTCCTAAGTGTAAAGTGCTACTTTCAAGAGCTCGAGAAGAGGCTAGTGACATGATTAGGGTTATTTTTGTTGTGTTTTGTTTTTTAAGATTTTATCTATTTATTTGACAGAGAGAGAGAGAGCACAAGTAGATAGAGCGGCAGGCAGAGGGAGGGGGGAAGCAGGCTCTCCGCCGAGCAGGGGGCCCCATGTGAATCTCTGTTCCAGGACCTTGAGATCGGGACCTGAGCCGCAGGCAGCCCCTTAACCGGCTGAGCCACCCAGGCAACCCTAGATTTGTTTCCTAGAGCTCAGTGCATGTGTATTAGAGAGAGAATAGATTGAGGCGGGTACAAAAAAGCAGGTGCCCAGAAACGGGATGACAAACCACTGGTGAAGGGTTAACTCAAGTCACACCCACTCCCACCCTTGCCTTCCCTCAGGGACTATGGGACTACACCAGGGAAACAACTCTGGTATTGAACCATGTGTGTTCTCAGGTTAATGAGCTAGATGACTTCTCAGGAACCATCTTGAATTCATACTCTTCTTTAATTATGTAGGAAATAAATAGGCCCTGATTGTAATGGTCAGCATAAATACCTCCATGATTAGTAGAATCTTAAGGGCATTACTAATTGTGATGCCTCTTTCAAACACGTTAGTCTCTGAGCACAGTAAACAAATTGTGGAATGCAGCCCCTTGGCACTGCGCAATTTCAAAGAAATAGGAAGAGTGGGCCTCCCAATTAAGGAGGACAGGGTTCCTGTGCAGCTTTTTTTTTTTTTTTTTTTTTTTTTTTTTTTTTTTTTGCCCTAGAAGCTTCTGTTTTGCCTCAGTCCTACAGTTCAGCAAAGACGAGAAAAAAGCTCAGGTGGATGGTAGGGCTCTTTGAAAGAGGAAGAGGACATTAGTATTTGGAAATTTCCTGTGATTTTGCCCATTTCTTTTGAATGATATATTTTTTTTAAAGATTTTATTTATTGATTGATTTGAGAGACAGAGATCACAAGCAGGCAGAGAGACAGGCAGAGAGAGAGAGGGGGAAGCAGGCTCCCAGCTGAGCAGAGAGCCCGATGCGGGGCTTGATCCCAGGACCCTGAGACCACCACCCGGGCTAAAGGCAAAGGCCCTACCCACTGAGCCACCCAGGCGCCCCTTGAATAATATTGTTTAAAGATGGCACCATTATCAAATGAAACTAAGGAGATCAACACTGCTGTTGATAAACAAATCCTGGGGAATGGAACACAGATGAAAGTTGTTTTCCTAGGAGAATATAAATATATTCCAAATTTGGTGCCATAACTCAAACTATTTCTGAGAATCCTCTTTTAGAATTGTCTCCAGAACCCCTTGTTAGCATGTAAAAAGATTCTCATTACTTGAAAAAAATCACACCTCGTTTTTTACTATAAGCTGTATGAGCCAGCCTGATTACTCAATTTATTTTCATTAGAGGCTTCTGAAAATACATATTTTAATGAATCTGAATTTAAAAGAGGGGGGGAAATGATTTGCACCTGCATCGTGTAGAGTTTCTTGGCAACTGTGAGCTGGGATTTGGGTTCCTTCTGCTTCTCCAGCATACAAGTTGGAAGGTTTCCTTGTGTTATCCATAAATATCCAGTAACTTTTGGTTTTTTACAAAATCAAATTCCCCTTCAAAGAATGGGTTTGCTATCACTGAAGATATTCACAAACCTCCTTGGCAGGCCCAGAATAAATACAATGAGCAGTAGGTGAGTTCCTGAAATGCTCTGTTGCACCCATAGGTCACTGTGATGGCCCACATGGGTGGCCTCGCTCTGCTGCCTTCTCCTGACTCCTGCTTGTTCCTCCAGACTCAGTCCAGCTATGCCCTCTGGGAAGACCCTCTCCTTCCCCACCATATCCCCTGCACAATTTCGTTAGGTGCTCCCAGCATATCATTTTCCATGCTGAATAGTTATCGTCCTCACCAATAGACCCTAAGCTTATCCAGAGCAGGAGCTGTTTTATTTTTTATTTGTTTTGCTTTTACCTTTATATCCTTCAGCACTGAGCACAATATCTGGAATGTAATAGGCACTCGAATATTTACTAAGAAAAGTAAATACTTAGTACTTAAATGCTTCATAAATAGAGCAGCCATAGAAAACTGGTCCAAGAGATAGAGGCTTAGCATGCAGGTTTTTCCATGGCCAGCAGAATCCATCAGTTCTCTCCTCAGACAACCACCTTCTCAGGAATCCTTTCTGATCTTAACATTTTTCTTGTTAGGCTTTGTGTCCCTTAGGGAGAATTTCTTTCTTTCCTCTGTCTTTCTTTCTTTCCTTTCAAATTCAACTTAGTTAACATACGGTGTAGTATTCATTACAGGAGTAGAATTTAGGGATTTGTCACTTATATATAATACCTAGTGTTCATCACAAGTGCCCTCCTTAATGCTCATCACCCAATTATGCCCCCTCCTCCACCCACCCCCTCCCTGGTAACCTTCAGTTTATTTCCTGTAGCTAAGAGTTTCTTATGGTTTGCCCACTCTTTGTGTTATTTTATTTTTCTTTCCCCTCCTGTATATTCATCTGTTTTGTCTCTTAAATTCCACACATGAGTGAAATCATATGATATTTATCTTAATCTGACTGATCTATTTTGCTTAGCTTAATACACTCTAGTTCCATCCACATTGTTGCAAATGGCAAGATTTCATTCTTTTTCATGGGTGAGTAATATTCCTATATTATGTGTGTGTCTGTGTGTGTATGCCACTATATATATATATATATATATACACACACACACATATATATATATTCCATATATATAAAATCACTTTATATATATGTATATATATATATAAAGTTATATTTTGTGTGTATACACATGCATATATATACCACATTTTCTTTATCCATTCATTAGTGGATGGACATTTGGGCTCTTTCCATAATTTGGCTATTGTTGATGCTGCTGCTATAAACATTGGGGTGCATGTACCCCCTTTGAATTAGCACTTTTGTGTATTTTGGATAAATACCCAGTAGTGCAATTGCTGGGTCATAGGGTAGCTCTATTTTTAACTTTTTGAGAGACCTCTATACTGTTTTCCATAGTGGCTGCACCAGCTTGTACACCCCAATGGTGTACAAGTGTTCCCCTTTCTCTGCATCCTCACCAACATCTGTTGTTTCCTGAGTTGTTAGTTCTAGCAGTTCTGACAGGGGTGAGGTAATACCTCACGGTGGCTTTGATTTGTATTTCCCTGATGATGAATGATGTTGATCATTTTTTCGTGAGTATGTTAAGCATTTGTATGTCTTCTAGGGGGCACATGTTTCTAAAGAGATAATGACATGATAGCATGAAAGTTTGGGGCTTAAATCCTGCTCTGTAGCTGGTTTCTAGTTGTACCATTTGGGTTCAATTATTTAGGCTTTCTGAGTGTTGATATCCTTCACTGAAAAATTGATAGTAGGATCAGTGGGTTGCTGGGAGGATTCCATGGCACACAGTGAGTGCTTAATAAATGTCAGCCTGTACTTCCCCCTTTGTGCTTCCTCAGCACTTTGCACATATCCTTTCAGCTTCCTTGTCTGCCTCCCTCCTTGGATTCCTAGTCAAGGTTTGTGTATTTCATCTTCCTACCCCAGAACTTATGGGAATTGCTCAATCATTGTTTGTTCATTGAATACTATCTTTCATTTTAGAAGCTTAGAGATGTTAAAATGACCCACTGAACTCATTCAAGTAGGAAATGGCTAAGCCAAGAACTGCACACAAGTCTAATGGTTTTTTTAATTTAATTTTATTTATTTTAGACAGAGAGCATGAGTAGGGTGGGGAGGGGCAGAGGGTGAGGGAGAAGCAGACTCCTTATTGAATAGGGAGCCCAATACGGGGCTGGAACCCAATGTGGGGCTCAATCTTAGGACCCCAGGATCATGACCTGAACTAAAGGCAGATATTTAACCAACTGAGTCATCCAGATGCCCCATACAAATCTAATTCTTTAGCCAATACGTTTTGGTCCAACTGGATGAAACCATGAAATCAACATATACATGTATCTATGAAATAACATCTGTGCCAATCTACACAAAGACTGATCAAGTATTAGGCACAATCTAACCTCCTTTAATGGAAGAAGAGGATTCAGTATTCTTGTTCTACCATCTTCCTGATATAACTATATTATAATTTTGTTGAGCAGATAGAGTTTACAATGTATTGTGTAACTACCATTCCCAACTTAGTCTTGCAGAGTTCCATAATTTCTCTTTTTTTGGTGCAAAATTTTATTCTCCCTGGTCTGATCATTTTTGTTTGGTTGGCTTATTTTTCCAGGGTCTTCTTATCGTTTCTTCAGCCCCAAATTCTCTGTCCCAGTTACCTGTCAAAATACTTGAATACACCATGTTCTGTCAATTACATTTTCTTGGAGAAATTTCTTCCAGAACTTTTGACTTCTCCAATCTGGACTGATTAGAGAAGTGAACAATTGATGTACTAGGAAGTACCTTCACCATCATCCTGGGAATTCCAATCCCCTCTTTCCTGTGTGCAAACGTTTGCCCTTGTTTTCTTCTTTTGTAGGAGACTATTAGTTTTCTGAGGAAGAGCCCTGGGGAAGAAAATGTTGGAGACCTCTGACATCTGTAATTGACTTCAATCTCCTGTTGCATGGTCATTTCCTTCAGAATGTATAGGCATCTCTCTGTGGTCTTACAGCTTCCAGTATTATATCTGAAGTTCAAAGACATTCTCATTCTTGCATTCTTGTGTGCAACTTTTTCTTTAGAGGACTTTTCCAGATATTCTCTTTGATCTTAATGTTCTCAAGTTTCAGTCATTCACCTTAACGTCCATCTTTTCTTCATCTACTGTGCTAGATATTCAGAAGACCCTTTCAATTTACGAGCTCATGCATCTCAGTTGTGGGAAAGGTTCTTAGATTATTTTGTTGATGATTTCGTTCTGACCTTCACCTCTATTTTTTTCTGTTCTCTTCTGTTAGAATTTATTGGATATTGGTTCTTCTGGACCTGTCATCTACCTTTGATCTTCCTCTTTAATTCTCTTTGTTTTGCTTTCTGGGAGATTTCCTCAACTTTTTCTTGTATTCCTTTTATTTTATTTTTAAAATTTCTATAATCATAATTTTAATTTGCAAGAAGTTTTTTTGCACTGTCTTGTATCTTTCTCTCTCCTCCACTCTCAGGATAATAACTATAATTTTTGAGGTTTTCTTTTCCCTCTGTGGTCTAATTTCTCTTACCTTCCTTTTTTTTTTTTTTTTTTTAAAGATTTTATTTATTTGGGGAGCCTGGGTGGCTCAGTGGGTTAAAACTTCTGCCTTAGGCTCGGGTCATGATCCCAGGGTCCTGGGATTGGGCCCCACATTGAGAGCCTGCTTTCTCCTCTCTCTCCCTGCCTGCCTCTCTGCCTACTTGTGATCTCTGTCAAATAAATAAATAAAATCTTTTTAAAAAGATTTTATTTATTTATTTGACAGAGAGAGACATAGCAAGAGAGGAAACACAAACAGGGGGAGTGGGTGAGGGAGAAGCAGGCTTCCCACCTAGCAGGGAGCCTGACCCAGGGCTCCATCCCAGGACTGGGGTCATGACCCAAGCCAAAGGCAGACGCCTAATGACTGAGACACCCAGGGGCCCATCTTCTTAACTTCTTTTAAAGTTCATTTTTTGTCTCCATGTTTCTCCTCTTGTATCTTCTGACTTGTAGTGGTCAGGTCATGGTTAAGAGTGAATGAAGCACAATGAAATGGACTGGAAACTCTAAGTGTAGTAGTGGGGCTGCTGACTGTGGGTTCCAGGATAGAACAGGGTTACAGGCATCTGGTGGGCGGATCCCAGGTTTACAGCTATATACCCTACATGCCCAGGAGAGCCCCCCACAGCAAAGACTTATCCTCCCCAAAATGTGAGTAATCTTGGCTGAGAAATCTGGGTATCTCCTCAGATCATTTAGTTAAAAACCTCTGATTTGGTTTTTTGTTTCTGTTTTTGTTTTTGTTTTCTTTCTTTGGGGCTGGTCAGATTCTTCCACTAAGTATCCTTCCTGGGGTTTTAGACCTGGCTTCTAGCATTCTGGGGGCCAGGGACAGTAGTGAGCTGGCGGTTTTAACAGTCAGAGCGCAAATGATGATGTGTCATCATTCCCTTGGCAATATTGTCTCCCCATGGTCAGCTGTGACTAAGTTCCCCGACCCCAGAGACCCTCTCCAGAGATTAAGCATCCAGTTTTCCACCAGCATGGAGGAAAGGCAGTTACTTGGCTGTTTGGAGTGGGGAAGGAGATAATAGAATTTAAATTTCTTCTTAAATGAACTTTTAAGCAATCATCTTGGTTTCAGCTCTATCGTTACCCTTTCTTCACTCCTAGTTCCTAAACCTTTACAAAGTGGAGAAGGGAAATGAGTTTCTGCTGAATAAAATAGTTGGTACTCAGCTTTTTCTACAGCTGATTGCTTAGATAGATTATCACTTATCTATCTGCTTTCCAGTTTTCAGTTCTCTTTATCTTTATAGATTATGTCTTCTTAAAAATCCCTTTACTATCCTATCAGTGAGATCTCAGAAGAGCACAAGAGTAAAGGCATGTGCTCCCCCATCTGTTCTGTGGAGGTCCCACAATTGTATTTTTCATGTTGAAGCATTCATTGGAATTCTCCAGTAAGAAAAGCCCAAAAACAATGCATGTATACTGGATTCAAGGTAAAATGTCTGCATTCTGTTAACTTTTTCATGGCCACTTTGCAGGTGCATGTTACTAAATGAGTTTTGATGTCAGGGGTGGATTGGCTATTTTTTGGTTTTGTTTTTGTTTTTTCTCTTAAAGAAATCTACTGACTACAAAGACAAGAAGCTGATTTGGAGCCCACATAATCTGCAGGATGCAGTATGATAAGAGCCAGGGGGAAAAAAATTTTTTTTTAAACCTAAACCCAAGAGAAAACAAGAATCTAAACATAATCTGCTAAAAATAAAATAGCAGCGTGGACTAATTGACTAACTGAAATTCTGTGTGAACAGAATTCAGATTTCTCCAGCTGACCAGATCCTCAAGCAGCTGGAAAAATGATGTTAGCTCAGTTAGCTCAGTGTCACTGGCTGTGATCTCTCTCTAGAAATCTAATTTTCACTGTGGTTCTTTGAGATCTGGTGACTCTGAAGGGGACCAGGATTGCGCTCTGGATTTCCATCCCAGGCACAGATGCGGCTCTCAACGCCAACTGGAGCATCATTTGCATAAAAAAAAATCTGCTTTGGAAGCCGAGAGGGGCTATAGCCACACTTCCCAAGTACAGTGGGTGCTGGCTATGATTCTTCCACACTTCAGCCTCAAGGCTCACATGAAGGCAGACGTTCCATTCCGTCACTGAGGAGAATTTCTAATATCACGTAGAAAGCAGGATTAAAGACCCATTTGCATTGAAGTTTTGCAAATAAATGCAGCCCTGAGTAAGTGAAACCTGAGCCTAGAGTGACGTGACTCTTCCATTTTGATATCTAAGGGAACTACTTACATGGTACCATGGCAACGGTATCACCTTCGTGGTTCTTTCTCCTGAAGAAAATCTTGCAGAAACATGATCAGAATACATGAAATCTGGCACTGGTTTGATGGGCTGGTGGTCAAAGTGCTTCATGTTTTACTGTGTTTCATTGGGTACTTTTTAACTTTTGAGAAATTATCCAAGTAATATTCAGCTTAGAAGAATTAGAGCACGCAAGTAGCTGAAGGAAACTACCAGTTGTTTCTCCATCCAGATATAAACACTGCTGTGCAGTGATTTTTCTATGCCTATATACTCAAATATATTAGAAAGTGAGAGCAAAATATGTTTTTGAGACAAAGAATGAAAGGGTTTCCTCTTTATAGGCCGTCACTAAAAGAATTATGGAGAACTATCAATCAAGAAAGAAATGTAATATGAGAAAAAAAATTATGGAAAAAGGCAATCTTGTTTTTAAAAGTAAGTATATACTGTAAATACTTACTGTGGGCAAAGTCGTGACAAAAACAAATAAAAAAACCAACCTTAACAAGAAGGAATAGAATATAACTTTTGATTGGGTTGAGTTAAATGTATATTAAATGCTTAAGAGAAACACAAATGAATAGAAATGGAATCTAAAACTTCCAGATTAGTAGAGAAAACAGCAATTCACTAGAAGTCATTATCTTAGTCTGCTCAGGCTGCCATCACAAAATACCATAACTGGATGCTTTAACAACAAAAATTTATTTTCTCTAGGTTCTTGGAAGTCCAAGATCAAACTCCTGGCCTATACAGTTCCTAGTAAGGGCTCTCTTTCTGGATTACAGATGACCACCTACTTGCTAACGCCTCAGATGTAGGAGAGAGAAAGCAGGCTCTCAGCGTCTCTTCTTATAAAGGCACTAATCACATCATGAGGACCCTATCCTCATGACCTCATCTAAATCTCACTACCCCTAAAGACCTTACCCCCAAATACCATTACACTGGGGATTAGGGCTTTAACATATGAATTCTGGGAGGACACAAACATTCAGTCTATATTTGTCAGTAAAGGAAGACAAGGAAACCAAACCAAACAAAAAGATAATAAATTTTTAAAACCACAAAATGCAATGATAGAAGTATCAAAATCTGATTAATTCATTTGATGCATACTATCTAGTAATAAAAATGAATGAAATTGATCTTCATCTGTATCTATATCAATGAAAATAGATCTCAAAAACTAAATGTTTGTTGAGTGAAAAAAGCTAGACGCTGGGTGGTAAGTAGAATATGGCTTAATTTTTAAATGTAAACTACAGGAGACCATGGCTCATATTTTCTACAAGGATATTTATCAGATATATGGATATTTGGGAAATGTATAAAAATCACAGAATCAGGGGTGCCTGGATGGTTCAGTCAGTCAATTAAGTATCCAGCTTTTGATTTAGGCTCAGGTCATGATCTCAGATTTGTGAGATGGAGCCCCATGTAGGGCTCTGTACTGAGGAAGGTACCTGCTTAAGATTCTTTCTCTCCTTTTCCCTCTGCCCTTCCCAGCACCCTCCCTTGCTCACAAATAAAACAAACAAACAAAAACCACAGAATCGTGCGTCAGAAGAACAGGCACCAGTTTCAGGAGAATGGAAAAAAAAAAAAAAACCAAGGAAACCCAAAAGCCAGAGAAGGGAGCTGAGGAGGAGTACAAAGGAATTTGGTACTGAAAAAAAATTTCTTTTATCTGAAAAAATTTTAAACACCTGTATGGCAGCCTAATGTTAAGTGTTGAAGATGATACAATGAGCAGAAACAGACAGGTTTCCTGTCTCCCAGAACTAATGGTCAGAAGGGAAGGCAGATGTTAAACAAATAATTATTCTTAAAGACATAAGTTATAACTGTGGTAAATTCAAGGAGGGCGGTGGGGGAGTTCAGGAGTGGGGAGGAAGGTAGCATTCTAAATAGAGAGATGACCATATGCAAAACCCTGGCAGTGGGTGTAGACATATATAGGGCAGTAGGGCTGCAGTTGGGAAAGAAGTACAAGAAGGGGGTTGGACAAGAAGAGAGGGCCACACCATTTAGGTCTTTCAGGCTGCTTGAAGAGCTTGGTCTTCACCTTTAAAGCAGCTCAGAGCCATTGAGAGGTTTTATTTGGTAGGGAGAGATTGATCAGAATTGCAGTACTAAAAGATTGCTCTTGATTCCGTGTAGAGAGAGGATGGGGGAGCAAGATATGTGTGGGAGTTATTGTAGTGTCGGGTGAGACTGCGACTGTGAGGAGAAGGAGGAGGAGAAGGTGAAATTCATTCCACCAGAATCAAGAGATTTTTTAGAAGAACATTCAAAAGGACTGGCTGATAGATTGGCCATGAGAAGTGAGGCAGAATGAAGTGCAAAGATGAGTCTCTGGCATCCCTGCGTGGCTTTCAGAGACGTGAGAATAAGACCACATTTGGAGATGAAGATTTTGAGTTTGCTTTTGGACAAGTTGAATTTCAAGTGCCTCTGAGCACCAGCTAGAGATTCAAGGAGGTAATTGAATATAAATGTTTGAAACGTAAAGGTGGGAATCGATCTCTGGGGTCATGGGTAAAGTAACTTAGGGAGACACTGTGGCATGGGGAGATGGCCCAAGTCATTGCCCTAACAACTTCTGCTATAGCTGGTAGGTGGAAGGTGAACCTGCAAAGTATACAGAAGAGCTGTGAGTTGGAGGAAAATCAAGAGTAAGTCAGGAAATAAGGTATTTCTACAAGAAGCAGTCAACAGTTGTGATGAGGATTGAAAAAGGCTCTCTGGACAAGGCACCATGGAGGTCATCAGAGCCCTTCACAAGAGCTCTCTCAGTCGGGTGACAGATTGGAGTGGGTTGAGAAGTGAATGGGCCCTAAGGAAAAGGAGACAGTCCTTCTGAGGGGTCTGGCTATGGAAAAGAGAAAGAGAACAGTAACTCCAATGGAATATTGGGTTGAAGCAGAGCGCTTTCTAATGGAGAGACTTAAATGTGCATGTTTGCTGTAGGAAATTGAGGGAGTTTCAGTCTCTGGCTTATCTTCTCTTTTTGAAGTTGGGGGCAGGTCACAAAGGACAAAGAGGAGTTGGAGTGAAAAGTAGGAGTAATTGAAAACTTAAGGCAGAAGGTTTTAAATGGTTACTGATTACTAAGTATGTGCTCTATATAGACACTTCACCAGTCTTCAGCCTTATAGGAATTGTCTTCTTATACAGGGGCAAAAATGTAGGCTTTCTCCTACGTTATAAGGTCTTCACTTAATTCACTTTAGTTTTTTTCTCCATAGGAGCTCTGCCCCTAGTTCAAATTCCATACTGCACTTGAAACTGGAGATTGGGAAGGGAAGGCTAAGTCCTGTACATAAAGTCAGAAACCACCTAGAGCCATTCTTGGGAACCTGCTGGGTGCTGTGGTCTGGTGGAACAGGAAAAGCCTGCTGAAGTGTGGAGGACGTTGATAATGCAGCAGGGCTACATCTGTCTGCTTGGAGTGGCCTTGGAGAGAGGGACAAGACCATGAGGGAAATAAGTGATTCCTCCCTCCTGGTCTATCCCTCCCGCCACACTCATGCACTCCACCTAAACATTGACTTTCTTGGTCCAATCCTAAGAAGTAAAGTACTAAGAGGGAAGGAGGGGTCTTCGTGTTTATTCCTCATTTACTAATGACATTATCCAAGGCTCTGAGTGAAATCCTTGACTTCCTTGTATCCTGGTTTCTGTCTATGACTCCGATGCCTGGTTCCTGCAGGGGATGTGACAGACAGCAAGACAAGAGAGGCTCTCTTGGGTACCTCAGTCCTCACCCCTAGAGTTTAGTTCCTTCATCTGTGAAACAAAGGTTTGGACTAGGAGTTCTTGGGTTCCACCCAGCTCTACCCTTCCATGTTCTCTAAAGGTGGGTGAGATAAAAAGGGAATGGGGAAGGGAACTTTGAACTAAACCAGATGACACGACTGCCTCCTCCAGAAAAGGCACAGTGCTAGTGCAAGCAGAATTTGTGAGGTATGCCTCAGATCTCCTTCCAAACTTGTTTTTCCCAGGGGTTTCCTGAGGCCTCCCATAAAGTTGTCCATCGAACTGAAATATTCACAACTTCATTTACCAGGAAGGATGACTTCAATTCTGCCTGAAATCTCTGCATTTGGTAAGGTGGAACAAAGAAATAAAAATAAATTACTGAAGTAAATGAATGGATAGTACTATCTACGAAAGATAATTTGGAAACTAGGTGAGGATACAACAGGGTCTGTTTTATTATTGTCATTACTTTTATGGATATTTTCCATAAAATTTCCAATAAAATTTGGAAATTCCAATTTCTAATAAAAATTGGAAATTCCAATTTCCAATAAAATTGTTTTGTTTTAAATTTTATTTATTTATTTGACAAACAGATATCACAAGTAGGCAGAAAGGCAGGCAGAGAGAGAGAGGAGGAAGCAGGCTTTCTGCAGAGCAGAAAGCCCGACGTGGGGCTTTCCCAGGACCCTGGGATCATGACCTGAGCCGAAGGCAGAGGCTTTAACCCACTGAGCCACCCAGGCATCCCTCCAATAAAATTGTTTTTTAAAAGAATATCTGAAAATTGGGAGTTGTAAACCAGTAATTTTCAAATATTTTTTCACCATGATCCCCCAAGACCCCCACAAGAAACAAAATAAAACAAAATTTATGTTACAACCTAGTGCATACACATAAAGACTAAAAACAGAGTTCACAAAACATTATTTACCCCTCACTATAAACAGTATACTCTGATGTTTTCTGTGTTCTGCCCTGCTTGGTTCCTTTTTAAAAAATGTTGGTTGGAGCCTATTCAACTACTTTCAAGACTCATGTAATGGCTCATGACCTACAGTTTGAAAAACACAGTTCTAAACAACATCAAATCATTCTGGTGGACAACTGAACACTTGCCTGTTGACCTGACCCAAGAGAAGAGTCATGACTGTTTGAATGGAAGAGAATGAGCAGTTATGGCTATTTGCCTAGCCTTCCTGGAAATGTCAGACCCTAGTCTGGCAAGAGGGTATCACTTAACAAAATGAGAACGTTTCATAAGCTACTTCTGCTTCCTGTGCATGACCCAATTCCCCGACTTTTCTTACATGGGCTTATTTATTTATTTTAAGATTTTTATTTATTTATTTGAGAGACAGAGAGAGATAGCAGGAGAGAGCATAAGCAGGGAAGAGAGGGAGCAGCTGAGCAGGGAACCCAACAATGGGCTCAAACTCAGGGCCCTGGGATTTATCTCAGGACCTGGGATCATGACCTGAGCCAAAGGCAGACACTTAACTGACTCAGGCACCCAGGCACCCCCTTCTATGGCTTTACTGGCTTCTAGCATTTGTACTGCCAATCAGCGGTCATGGTCTGGGTTGCTTCTTCCCCACTCGTCTCCTGTTTCTGCCTTCCCCAAGGCACAAGCTAGTCCTCAAATATTTTTCTTTTCTTTTTTTTTTTTTTTAAGATTTTATTTATTTATCTGACAGACAGATTACAAGTAGGCAGAGAGGCAGACAGAGGGAGAAGCAGGCTCCCCGCTGAGCAGAGAGCCCGATGTGGGGCTCCATCCCATGACCCCCGGGATCATGACCTGAGCCGAAGGCAGAGGCTTTAACTCACTGAGCCACCCAGGCGCCCCAAACATTTTTCTAATTTGCAAGGGTTATGCATTTATATCCTGTCTTGTCTCCTCACTTCTAATCCGCTCCACATTGTAACTGTCCCCCCCAAACTCAGTGTCATTGACAGAAGCAACAACTTCTAAAGAGAAGGGATAAGGACATAGCTGAGATTTGCTTTGTCCTTAAATCCCATTTAAGTACAGGTCAGGCCCGGCAAGCAGGGAACAGAGACCAAGAGGCTGCATCTGGAAAAGCGAAAGTCTAGGGTACGTTTGACTACAGTATTTAAGAATAAAGTGTCAGCTCTTCAATTGTTCAACAAATAGCAATCAAGTGCCTCTTGTAGAGGAAGACAAGAATTTTGGGACAGAGTCACCAAATCAAAGGACATCACGAAAATACAGTGTAGACAACACCTTGATCTACTGTAAAATAATAATAACAATAATAACCCTAGGGATGCAATTTTATAACATTTTATAAAGGAGTCTAGAAATCCAGGGGGATTACATACGGGAAATGTTCACTGACAGGAAACCAGCATCTCCATTGGATAAATTGCCTCCTGCAAAGTTTGTTTCCTCTGCTCATGCCAGTGTTGCTATTTGCACTGAGTGGAAGGGCATTTCCACTTCTCCTGCCACAAAAGCTGTATTTCTTTCAATATTAAGGTTAATGAGGGCTGGGGCCCTGTAATCTACATGAGTAGGTTAATTCTCATGTGTCCTAGATAGTCGAGAGAGAAAGAGATTTAGAACTTGGGCTGGAGGGGGTTGCACGTACTGCCTGCAGGGAATGCACGCAAAGAAGCAACAAAGAGCACCCCACCGAAGGGTCTCTGTACCTCAGCTCCTCTGGCTGTACGGTAGAGATGCCCAACGTGACCCCACCCTCTCCTGTGCCTGAATGAGAGGGGCCAGTTCATAGGTATAATGCTTTAAGTGTTGATTGTATTACAGTCACAATATTCTGTCAAAATTTGGAGTCCCTGGGTGGCTCAGTAGCTTAAGCATCCACCTCTTGATTTTGCCTCAGGACAGGATCTCAGGGTCTCAGGTCAGGCTCTGCACTCAGCAGGGAGTCTGCTTAAGGATTCTCTCTTTCCCTCTGCCCTTCCCACCTGCTCACACTCTCTCTTTCTCTCTCTCTTTCAAATAAATAAGTCAGTCTTAAAAAAAAAAATCGGGGCGCCTGGGTGGCTCAGTGGGTTAAAGCCTCTGCCTTCTGCTCAGGTTGTGATCCCCACATCGAGCTCTCTGCTCAGCAGAGAGCCTGCTTCCTCCTCTCTCTCTGCCTGCCTCTCTGCCTACTTGTGATCTCTGTCTGTCAAATAAATAAATAAATAAAATCTAAAAAAATAAAAAATTCCTAACTTTCCCCCATAGGGTAGGCAAGGTTTTAAGAAATATTTTGTCAAATATTTGGACAAATAGGACACCCATTTTGAATGTATTTTTGGAAGTAGAGATGTGGTTTGAGTTGATTTCATATCCTGTTGTCTGAGGCATGGATGGATTTGCAAGAAGCCCTGAGAACTGTCTTCATTGACAAAGTCGAAAGCTCAAAGTTGAATGTTACAAAACATTACAAATGAATGAGGCTATTCCTACCCTTTCATTCCAAATGATAATATGTTTTGCCCAAAGGCAAAAGAATGTGTCTTCTATACAGCTTTTCGCCCCGCTTGGCTACTTTTGACATTGTTGTGATGAAAAAGGGGAGGGCAGGGAGGGCAAGAAAGGAAAAGAGATGAACAAGGGACACCTGCTCCTGAGCCCTCACAAAAAAGTCCTCGCGGTTACTATCAAATACTTAGATTCTCCAGTTTTCTAAAAAATCAGGGTTGATAAATGGAATGATGTGGGATTCATTCCTTCTGACACTGTCTGGCTCTGTGCTAGACATGATGTGCTAGAAAATCCTGTTTTTTTAAAAAAAGTTTAGTAGTAGAGACAAAAAATAAGTAAGCTAACAATTTTTTTTAAATTTTTAATTAATTTTTTATTTTTTATAAACATATATTTTTATCCCCCGGGGTACAGGTCTGTGAATCACCAGGTTTACACACTTCACAGCACTCACCAAAGCACATACCCTCCCCAATGTCCATAATCCCACCCCCCTTCTCCCAAACCCCCTCCCCCCAGCAACCCTCAGTTTGTTTTGTGAGATTAAGAGTCACTTATGGTTTGTCTCCCTCCCAATCCCATCTTGTTTCATTGATTCTTCTCCTACCCACTTAAGCCCCCATGTTGCATCACCACTTCCTCATATCAGGGAGATCATATGATAGTCGTCTTTCTCTGCTTGACTTATTTCGCTAAGCTAACAATTTAAATTACGATTAGTATGAAATTCAAGAACAGACAAAACTAATCTATAGAACTATATATTGGCTGACTGAACATTAAAAAAAGAAAAACAACTAATCTGTAGTGATATAGAAAGGGTTGCCTGGGATGGAGGTGGAGAGGACTGAATTTGGAAGAACAGGAGGGCTTATGAGAGGGGATGGAATGTGTGCTATATCTTGACTGCGATGGTGGCACGGGGTATACACATTGGTCAAAACTCATTGAACTGCTTGCTTACAATGGACATGTGTTATTGTATATAAACCATGCCTAATAAAATTAAAACAAAGATCATATAAGATGTGCTACAAAGGAAATGAACCAAGCGTGGTGGTGAAGCAGGAGTCTAACTTGGATGAGTGTCTCCAGGAGTCTTCTGTGCACTGTGGAAGTTCTTGGCCATGAGGAGGCAAGAGGCCTGTGCAGAAGGAATCCCACGAAGAAAGGCCCTGATGGTTTCCCTTATTTTTCTCGCAATAGGGAACTTTAGTAAAACGAGATCATAATTCTCTTTTTCCCTGGAGAGAAGGAATATGTAACTGGATCATCTCACCAGTCCTTCTAGATGTGGATACACAGGAATAAGAGCTAAAGGACATGAGGTGTCTTTTTAAGATGAAGAAAATGTTCCAAAATTGACTGTGGTGATGACTGCATCTGTCTGTGAATATACCAAGAACCAATTAAATTGTATACTGTAAATTGCTGAATTGTATGGGATGTGAATTATATCTTGGAGGTTTTGTTTAAAAAAATAAGAAAAACTAATTCAATGATGAGGCAGGCTTGGGTGCAAACTTTGAACACAGAGTAAAACAAAGTAAGCCGGATGGGACCTTCATTTTTACCTCCTGAGTGTGCTGCTCACATGTTGAACCAACAAGATGAAAGTTCCGATAGATCTTCTGCTTCATTCATATGCCAAAGAAAAACACCCTCCCCCCCTCCCCCGCCAATTGAATAAAATTACCTGATACCAGATTTCTGTTTCTGATAGTTTGGGACTTTGGGCATCCTGAACAACCATCCCACGTGAAATAACTCAGAGCCCTTGAGCCAAGCGAAATCCTGGGGAGGCCAGAGTCGGAAGCTGGTGCTAACAGTCAAAATAGGCTCAGTGCCGTGGTAACAAACAAGCTCATGGGTCACTTAACAGTATTTCTCACTGATGCTTTGGGTCTACAGGAGACACCATTCATTCCAGTCTTATGGAGACCCAAGCTGATGGAGGCTTCAACTCAACATTGTAGTATCGCATTGTAGTAGATTTTCAATTCCTGGCATCATGCTTCTTTCTCTTAAGAGTTTGGATATATATTTTATATTTTATTTCCTCCCTATTAAGATTTATATTTGGAGTAAATACTCATCAAGTTCTTTCTGCTGAAACTCTCATCCCTCCCAACCTACGGTTTTCTTTTTAAAAACTGGAATCCTCATACTGTATTTCAGTGACAGAGCTCCCTTTTATGTATTAAAATCAAACCAGTTATTATAACACAATGGAATTGACACTCCAGAGGAGTGGGTATAAAAGAGAGTGTGGCTACCCTTTACTGTAAGATTTAAACAGATTTAAAATAAGTTGCTTCAGCTTGAGAGGAGGCTCAATGTGCTATGAAAAGGGCTTCCTATGTGAGAATTCAGAAAGTCAATTTAGATATTTTTTTAAGAGGCTCTGTAATATAAGGCCACTGTGATTATTAATTGAACTCTTTGCAGCCTGCGTCCCGAAGTGCTCTCCTTTGGCAGACGAAGGAGAGTCTAGCTTTACGTTCTCAGCCTATGGCGTAGGTGCTTCCTGAATTCTCTAGTTGCTCTTGGATTATTGAGCAAGGATCTCTGCTCACTAGACCATTCTGGACCCAAATGCCAGAGTTCACCTTCTTCTTTAAATATTATTCAGTGGATCCTTTCTCAGGAAACATCAGCAGATGTTCTCTCATATCAAATCTGAATTTCCACACTTGTCTTTCAATTCTTATGTGTGCACACATACACACTCATACATGTGTGTATAATGTATAATATATACTACCTATACTACATGTAAATAAATATATGTAAGTGTAAAAATGTTAATCAATAACAACAATGATAGAGCACTAATTAAGGTCCTACTATGTGTCAAGGTCTGAGCATAGTATCAGCTTTAACCCGTTTCATTTTCACAGGAACTTTGTAGAGCCGTTCTATCATTGGTTGGGTTTACAGGCAAGAACAGTGTCCTCTTGTGTCTCCAGAAGCCATGCCCTAGTCCTCATCCTACTGGATTTTAGTCTCCCTGACTGCTGCCTCCCCACACATACTTTCTGCTCCAGTCAGGTCTCCCTACCACTTTCATGTCCCCCAAACCACTCTCTGCTCATTCAGTCTCCCTCCTTTTCTCTCAACCCCTTAACACTTTGCAAGAGTCAGGGCACATGCCATCTTTGGATGATGCCCTCTCTCCGTTGTAGGACTGCAGCTGCATTTGGATTACCTTGAAATTTTAATTTCCTTGAAAACACATTGTCCATTCAAGCCAACAGCCTGGGGAGCTTCTGTGGTTCCTCCGTCTTCTTGCCTGCCCCATCCAACCCACGGCATATCCTGTCCTTTTTGCTTATGAAAACCATCTTTGTTTTTTGAGAGAGAGATTTTATTAATTTATTTGCCAGAGAAAGAGAATGCACTAGTAGGCAGAGCAGTAGGCAGAGGGAGAGGGAAAAGCAGGCTTCCTGCTGAGCAGAGAGCCACGACCTGAGTGGAAGGCAGACCCTAAAGGACTGAGCCACTCAGGTGCTCCTGGGAGCATGATTTAAGTTAGTCCCTCTGTTCTGAGGTTCAGAGGGGTTAAATTATTTACTAAAAAGACACTCAACTAGTCAGTGGCAAAACCAGGATTTGAACTTAATCTTTCTGATTGAAAGCTCATGCAACATCAAACCTTCAGGTTAGTAAGATGATGATGATGATGATGATGATAATAGATACACAGAAAAGTATTGTTAAATTATGGGTGTGTTCTCTAGTGGGAAAATATGTTCTAACTTTCCCCCAGGAACATAGATTAGGTAACTGACATGTTAATTAGCATGGTCTCATCTCTAAAGAAATGCAATAAGTTAAGGGTCATCAAGATATGAGTGGTAGGGAGAGTGTCCGTGGTGACCAGCACTGGGTGGTAGATCCTGGGGAAAAAAAAGTCCAAAAAGTAGATCCTAGAGTTAAAGGTGTTTTGGGAAAAATGTCACTATTGTGCCTATGTCAGATTTGCTTTTTAACTTCCTACACGATGCCTGCTGTCTCATACGTTACCCTACATGATGTCTACCCTGTCATCCAGTAGTATTTCCAAAGTTCTTCAAGCAAACCTGTTGATCCAAGGCCTTGCTTACACTTCACCACAGAGTCCATTTTTCATCTACTAGTAATGCTATATTGTAATTCAGCTTGACTGCAACTTTTCCTTGGGTCTGTTTCTTTCTATCTCCTCTCCCCAACCCTGATTCCTTTGGGAGCTGCTGTGAAACAATGCAGAGCCATAAGCAAACAATCCTGTTGGGGGTCCCGCACACCACCCCTGCTTAGCTCTCACTTGACTCAGCTCTCCTTGGTCAAGCAGGAGAGAGAGCCCAGAACCCCAGCGACAGAGAGAGCTGTTCTTGAGCTGAAGCTCTTTATCTGCCTGGTCAGTCTTGCTCACATCCATTCATTGCACACAGCTGAAGGCTGAACTCCTTTGACTTTTGAGCTCACCAAGGACCCAGAGTATACTTTGGTAATCTCTCCAAGAGCTTTTATCCTGTAGCTTCCTAATGGGAGTTTGGTTGTCATAGCAACAGCCAAGCTGTGCCCAAAGGAGAAACTCCTTGTATAATGAGCCCCAAAGACCTTGGGAAAATAAATAAAGGAAATCTCATTTACAATGGAGCAGGGAAGCCCTGAAGGGGGAGCTCTCCGGCATGCACCACTCCTGCAGCCTGTGTCACCAGGGGAAGAAGGAAGGTAAGAATCACTCCAGCACAAGACATTTTTCACATAGGAATTTTGTCTCCTGCTTTTCAGAGAAGGAAAGAAGATCCCTCTCTGCCTCAGGAGCATCGCACTACCTCCCACTCGCAGACAGTGAGAAACCACAATCTCGATCTCTGGTTCTTTTCCAATAAACTTTTTTGTTCTAAGCAATCCTCTCCAATTTCCTCCTAAAACCCAATAAAAGCTGACCTTCCTTTTGTCCTTTTGGGCTGGCTGATGGTTCACCATATCTTGCTTGTCCTAGATTGCAATTCCTCTGTTATTTCTGAATAAACTCAGGACTTTTGGCTGAAATAAAATTACTCTCTTTGCTCTATTAAAGTTAACAAACTTAAATTGATTATCGATCTTTGTTGGTTTTGGCCTAAAGGACTCAAAATTTCTTCAGTACCTTCCAGTTACTAGGAAATATTTATAGCATTTATACCATGTTAATCACAAAGTGAATCTGACTTATTTCTTCTTAAACACCAGGCTAATCTGGTTATAGAGTGACTGTTAGGTTCCTGGGTCCCTGGGCCACAGTAGAGTCTGAAAAATATCTAGCCAGTCATGTATACCATCATCCAAAGCTTCTCAGTCTCACCCCCCAGTTTTGTTTGAATAAAGTCATTGCTCCTCCCAAGACCTTCTCATGGCCTGTTAAATCAAATAAAACTCTCAGACTAGAAGTTGGAGCCCTTACCCACAAACTACTAAATTTTCCCTCCTGGTCTAGCTCATTAAGTATGGTGTTTATGCCATTTCTCTTTCATCGGAGAACCACGCCTCCCTTACTTAATATCGATCAGTTCCCATGGTAAGGATGGTATGATTCAGTCCTCAAACCTGGCCAGACTGAGGCTTCCCTGGAATTTTTGTCAGAATCACCTAAAAAGATACCCTTTTGGTCCAGTCAGTGATAAGTTGCTAGACCATGAATCTTGGGGCATCAAGCCCAACATGCAGGAAAATCTTATGTTAGTTTGCTCAGGCTACTATAACGTAATAGCAGAGCCTCTAAACTGAACTCCTGAAGCCCAGAAAATGTGCTTTGATTTATCTTTGTATCCCCTGCACCTACTACTGTGCTTGGTCCGGAGTCAGGGATCAAGAGATACTTTTGGGATGAATAATATAAAGGCACAATTATGACCCTGAATAATGACATTGGCAACATTACTAAAGATGTCTGATGAGCCCCAAATACTCCAAATTTTGAACCCAGACTCCAAAAAGGTATGTGATAAAATGCCCCAAGACCATGACTAAAACTTTATGTCTATAGGTTTATATTTATAACTTTACGAGTATAGCTGAAGACTGAAGTTTTATGACTAAAGATGGTTTGAGAAGCACCATTAGATTCGATGTCAGAAAATCTGGCTTTCTATCTTGGGTATCCCACAAGCTGTACAACATTGAACCACTTGCTTCATCTGTCTTGATTCCCTCACCAATAGATAAAAGTTTAATTACATCCATTCAAATGCTCCAACGGTTCATGAACAATTAACTTGAAAATAAAAAATTTTCGAGCTTCCACAATCAGGTGGAAATTTACCAGCGCAAATTGATTTCCTAAGTCATCAGCTCCCACCAGCCTGCCCTGCGACTTGTTTGCTGGCTTCTGCCCTACTTCCTTCTGCTGAAATTTCCTGCCCGCTCTTCTCACCTCTGTAATTCTTAACCATTCTTCAAGACCCAGACCCATGCCCATCTCCTGGAAGCTTCCCAGATCGCACACATTGGGAGCTCACTGTAGAGGGTGTGAGCCCTTCAGGGACAGAGCATGACTGATTCTTTTGGACGCTGCCCCCAGCAGTTCCCAGCCCCCGCCTCAGCATACTTTGCAGAGAGTCCAGCATGAAATAAAGGGAATATTGTGGCTTCCCACTCCCCTTCACCTCTCGGCAGATTTCACAGCCTTCACTGCACTCAACCCCACAGCCCAAGATTTCAAAGATATGAACAGCCCAAAGACCTCTGTCGCACAAGTTAGTTACTGATGAAGCAAAAATATCTGGCGCCTGTTTCCTCACAGTTATTCCGAACATGCACAGTGGTCTTGATCTATTTTGGGAACATTCGGAATGGGACATGGCTGGACCTAAGGGTCAGCTGGCTCCCATGTTTCACCATGGAAACGCATAGCCCTCAGGAGGACAAGTGAGGAGTCTAGAATTGAAAATTGAAACTAACTTATTTAAAATAATCTTTGACCTTCTCATTACTAATATGTACGTTTCTACAAAGTTTCTACAAAGCGACGAAACAACTGAAACATATGCTGCAACAACTTTCACTGTCATTCACAGCGACTAATCCCAAAGAATCGTGAAATCCGATTTCGTGTGTCTCACCGATGCAGAGTTAAAGCTAATCTACTTTTCAGATGTGACATATATTCACGATTCCATCCCAAAGTGTAAAATTGGTATTTAGTATGGTATCTCTCGGCTAAATGTCACACCAATTCACCTGACGCGCTTTGTGGTACTGATGTTACAGTGCTCCTGGGGGCAAAGCCACCAGTATAGGAATTCACAGACTGAAGTAAGCCTACACTGGCCCTACCCCATGCCTCCCAGAAAAAGAAAGGAGAGGCTTTTGTACGTTGCAAGTCCTGGTCTGGTTTATTTATATAAAGCAATAAATATTAGAAGCACAAATAAATTGCACATGTGTAAACAAACTGTACAATGATTGATGAGAGATAAGGGAGGGTGGCTCGGAAGACTCCAAGAAGCGTAGTACTGTCATCCTGAATGTAGACCACGAGAAAAGGCACCTTAGAAGCATTTGCGATGGACAATGGAGGGGCCTGCCTCATCGTACTCTTGCTTGCTGATCCACATCTGCTGGAAGGTGGACAGGGAGGCCAGGATGGAGCCCCCGATCCAGACAGAGTACTTACGCTCGGGGGGAGCAATAATCTGTGGAAGGAAAACAAAAGCTTCGGGTGAACTCTGACACTCGCAGCAATGAATCAAGCAACATGTTAGAGAGAGTCACAGAAGAAAACGTGAGATCGGAACTCACTGTAACCTGAGATATTTCCTACCAAAAATTAATACGGCGGAATCAAGTTTTATGCATTTTCTCCTGTCTCATTCTGTCCATTATCAAAGACTCTACAAAACAGAATTGCCCCACTTCTCTGAAGTAGAGTATACTGCGGCAACAAGCTAAATGCGTGATGGAGGCTAGCCCAAAAGTTGGAGACTTTTAAAATGTGTTCAGAGATTTAGGGTATTTTTTTTCTTCCAAGATCTATTATTATCCACTGCTTGAAAATGTTTTTCAAGTCTCTTCTCTTGGGAAAAGTGCTAGAAAAGCTAAGAAGTAAAGTGTAGAGGAGACGGGAAGCACAGTGCAAGTTCCGCACGCAGTCCCGAGACCCCGCTTTGCCTCTCCCACCCACAGGCAAAGATCACTCTTCACCTTGATCTTCATGGTGCTGGGAGCCAAGGCAGTAATTTCCTTTTGCATGCGATCGGCAATACCAGGGTACATGGTGGTACCTCCAGAGAGGACATTGTTGGCATACAGGTCCTTGCGGATATCAATGTCACACTTCATGATGCTATTATAAGTGGTTTCATGGATGCCAGCAGATTCCATACCTAGAAATCAGTTAAAAAAAGAAAGAAAGAAAGAAAGAAATCACAGTGCACTCGGGCCAGGGGCCCAGGGGCGGAGGGAAGAAAACAGGATTCCTTTGTGTTCATACACTGTCGCCCATTTGTCTCTGAAACATATGTTCTTCTTTAAGATATAGTGCAAGGTGTGTGCAGAACAGGTGTCTCTAACACTGCTGACAGTTCATCTCCAGCAGACTATGAAGACACAAACCACTGCGTTCAGCACCTGTTTGGCGTGAACACCTGAACACATGCATCAGATGTACGGAGATATGTTGGAAAGGGTGAGGCACAGATTAGAGTTAGATTAATGCAATTTTTATTTATGGGCTAAAATCAGATCCGGTCAAGCTTCCTCTTAGAAGTCATTCCTGAGGCAAGATGGTCGGTAAAATACTAGGGTCCAGTTATTACCAAGAGTCTGAGTTGGTTGTGTTTAATGATGAGTGACTTCAGAGGAAGTCCAGCTACTGGGTAATGGACTCACTGCAGTAAGTCAGCACTTCTGAGGAATCATTCCTTTCCTGCAGATACAGATCAGTCAATTACTATTCTGTCTCATTCTTTATTTTGACACGAAGTCAGTGTGTCATCCTTTGTCATATCACTACAACAGAACAGGATGGCCATCCCTTTTATGAGCCATCAGGGTCTGAGGCTGAGTGGGGCGGGACTCGAAACTCTGACTTCTTTCAACACAAGAGACCCTTAATCCTTCTTGACGAGAATTGATTTTACTCCGGGGGACCCCTAGATGTCCAGGGAAGAGCTCTGCCCCTGCCCCAGATTACCACTCACCGATGAAGGAGGGCTGGAATAGTGTCTCGGGGCAGCGAAAGCGCTCGTTGCCAATAGTGATGACTTGGCCATCGGGCAGCTCATAGCTCTTCTCCAGAGAGGAGGAGGAGGCAGCTGTGGCCATTTCATTCTCAAAATCCAGGGCAACATAGCACAGCTTCTCTTTAATGTCACGGACAATTTCACGTTCAGCTGCAGAAATAAAGGGTAGCATAGTCAAGCTTTGAAGAATGAAGTCAACTGTGGGGGCGTAGGTGGATTCTCTGGTGGAGGGAAAAAGCAGACACGATGCCGCAGCCGATCACACACACACACACACACACACACACACACACACGTGTGCACGTACCGGTAGTGACAAAAGAGTAGCCACGCTCAGTGAGGATCTTCATGAGGTAGTCCGTGAGATCCCGGCCAGCCAGATCCAGACGCATGATGGCATGGGGCAGAGCGTAGCCCTCATAGATGGGAACGTTGTGAGTTACACCATCTCCAGAATCCAGGACGATGCCTGTCAGAAGAAACAGACAGGAGCCAAGTAAATCCCCGAAAACACCACTGCTTTAGTGGTGTCAAAGCCCACTTCCAATCTTGGCTAAAAGATACTCGCACTGGGCATGGATCCAGATCAAATTAGATTCCTTACACACAAAGAATAAAAATGAGCATAACGAAGGCTCAATCGGAAGCCAGCAACAGCTCACCCTTTTAAATATTATAGTAGAAAAATTTCCCCAGGACACTTGCAAATGACCATCCCTTTCATCAGCCATTAGCACATTATGGGAGCATCCGGGCGTGTTCTTCTTGCCTCCCACATTCTTCTTTGACTCGGACGCCGTAGGGAATGTCGGTTCTCCTTGTGGACAGGTGCCCACGGGTAGTGTTAGTATGGAACACATGCCAGTGATGGTTACACTGCAAGTTCATACATCATGTAGAGACTTAATATGTGGTCGCACATACTTTAGGAGAGGTAAGGCTCTAACTCCCATGTGCTTTCAACTTGTAGAAATGCATGTGATCTGAAGCTATTGTTACCTCCCTCTCTTCTCAGGGACACCTTTCCCTGAGTCATAGCCAGGTCAGTGACTTAGGAATGTGGTGAGTCAGTGACTGTCCCCACAGCCCAGTCATACCTGTGGTACGGCCAGAAGCGTACAGGGACAGCACTGCCTGGATGGCCACATACATGGCAGGGACATTGAAGGTCTCAAACATGATCTGGGTCATCTTCTCGCGGTTGGCCTTAGGGTTCAGCGGGGCCTCCGTGAGCAGAGTGGGGTGCTCCTCAGGGGCCACGCGGAGCTCATTGTAGAAGGTGTGGTGCCAGATCTTCTCCATGTCATCCCAGTTGGTGATGATGCCATGCTCGATGGGGTACTTCAGAGTCAGGATACCTCGCTTGCTCTGGGCCTCATCTCCTACGTAGGAGTCCTTCTGACCCATACCCACCATGACGCCCTATAAGAAGAAAAAGACGGGGAAATCAAGCTTCCACTATTTTAGGAATGTAACGAATGCCTTAGAAATGTACACCTAACTGCCCAAGTCAAGGAACATCTTATAGATATCAGAAGTAATAAAGAAATAGAATCTTATCCAGTTTAAAAATACTTAAAATCAATCTAGTACCTTCCGTCTCCCCCCACACACTCCCCAGGTACAATTCTGTCCTTTAATCTCTAACTGGGGAGAGGGGAATGAAGCTATTTCGCCAAAGAAGTACAGCCTCACCTCATTTTAAAAATACCATAATGCCTTCATTAAATTATGAAATTCATCCCCCATGTCAACCAGAATATAAATGACTACACTGTGGAATGACTGAATTAATGACACATTGTATTTCTCCTAAGAAAAGATTTTGACATTCATCAAGTAAACATAAAAAGATGGGCTGCTATGCCATTATCCCTCTGCCCCGGAAATCCAGATGGCCCAGCACTGTCCAAGGGAGCCCATCGGCCACCAGCACGACACACACAGCTTTCCTCCCTGGCAGCCTGTCCGGCGGAGTCAGAGAGCATTGGCATTTCTTTTAATAAACAGGGTGGTATGTCACTATCACCATGGCACTTGCTGCTTCTGTCACGGCTGGCTTCTAAAAATGCAACAGCCAGGAAGCAGAGAGATTTAAGTCCTTCGGGAGCCCAGCGAGCTGACTGTGAACACGAGGGAGGAATGTGGGTTGGGCCCTGGTTGGTTGAGAGGAGTTACAGTGTTACAAGTCTTGAGCAGGACTGACAAGGGAGGCCAGGTTAGAAACTGAAGCCTGTAAGGGTCAGAGAAGACACAGTAATAAAAATGTGGGGCAGGAGTGGAGGAGGGAAGCTGCTTGCTTTTCCACACAGGGGTGGGACCTCTGGAGGGCTGTGTCCCTGAGAAGTAGAAGGGGGACGTGTGTACGTGGTTGGTAGTATGCTGCTGGTGGTGTGACGATTGCTTGTCTGGGCTTGGATTTCAGGCTAATCCATCCTTCCCGAGTTTGACCTGAGCAGTTCATGGAACGGGATGGCCAGGTGAGACATTTACTAGATGGCTGGACTGGACATTTACTAGATGGCAGGCAGGAGTGGGGCCCGGGACAGGCGGGAAGTTTACCTGGTGGCGCGGGCGGCCCACGATGGACGGGAAGACAGCCCGGGGCGCGTCATCCCCCGCGAAGCCGGCCTTCACTAGCCCAGAGCCGTTGTCGCACACCAGAGCAGTGGTCTCCTCGTCGTCGCACATCCTGGCACAGCTTCAGCGGGGTCTGCAGGTGGACAGCAGGGCAGCCTGCGCTCAGTGCCCGCGGTGGCGCTGGCCTTCTCGCGCCCCGGGGAGGGTACAGAGCAGGGAAGGGAACGCCTGCGGTCTCCCTTCCCCTCGGGGCAGAAGTAGCAGGGTAGGAAGAAGCTGCGGAGACCGAGGCCAACGTGCGTGGTGAAGGGGAGAGGGACTCACCCAAGTTGCCTGGCCAGGAGTCACCCTCTGCCCCGGGGTGTAAGGAGGTCCTCCTCAGCCCTTCACGGCTTTGCCTTTCCTCAAACTGAGAGCCCACCTGGGCCTCAACCACACCCCCATGCCCCAGCCCCAGCTGGAGGGAAACGCGCATGAGAGCAGGGACCCCAAATGCCGGGGGCGGGAGGCCGTAGAGCTCGCGATCTGCGCGCTCCTCTCCTGTGACCGCCAGGTACCAAACAAGTTAGAACCCCAAGGAGAAGCGTGGTCTCTTTTTCAAAGACGTGGCGGCGCGGCCGGCTCGGGGCTACGGGCTCGGGGCGGGCTGTGGCCGGGTGCGGCGCCGGGCGGGGCGGGTGGGCGGGCGCTGACTCACCGTCCGCGGGTCGGGCTCGGCTCGGCTCGGGCAGCAGGCGCTGGGTGCCCGGCGCGGGGCGCGCCGCTTTATAGTGCGCTGACGGACGGGGTCAGTTGCAGCAGTCGGGGGCAGGGGTGGGGGGCCTGGTCGGCCACCTTGCCTTATTTGGTCGCCTTCGCACCACTGAGGAGCGCCGAGGCCATTCATGGAGCCAAGGGCAAGGGAGAGGATCAGCCAGGGGGCTCCCAGACCATGTAAGGAAGGGGAGGGGGCAACCAGGGGGATGGCCAAATAGGGAGCTAGGGAGGGGCAGGCGGTGAAGGGTAGGGGGCAGGGGAAGACTCAGTGACGCCAGCTCACCTCCTCCCCCTTCTTGGATGGAGGTGCACCCTGGGTGTGCTGTGGGTTTGTTCCTCACAGTCCCGCCAGCCCTAAGACAATAAGCCACATACAAGCCAAAAGGCTTGGCCCTCTGCCCTCTGCTGAGGGGTCCTGACAGCTGGACCAGGGCGGCAGGGGAGCTATAGCAGCTTCTCATCTTCCAGGACAGAGAGCTGGATGAATAGAGTCCTGGAAGCCCCCGTGGACCCCAAGGGCACCACAGCAGCACATTTGTGGGGGTGGACAGAAAAGGGGGCTCCTGGGACAGGTCACCCTTCTGGTCTAGTCCTCACCAGCTTGGATGACTTTACTCGGGCTGCTGAGGCCGTGCTCCTCTGGGTCAGAAAACAGAGATTAACCAAGGCCACCTTGATCCCCAGCTCATGGGTGGCTTAGGGTCTGGCTAAGGAAGAGGCTAAGAAGAATTGGAGTGAGAACCTGGCCAAGTCTTGCTGGAGAGGGGGCCAGGTTTAACCCCAGCATGAATATCAGGTAGCTCTCCTCCTGCTGCCAAGGCTTTGCTCAAACTCAGACTCCTGTCTCCAAGCCAGGAAAGGATGTCCCCCTGCTGCCAAAGTGAATGAAGGACCAAATGCCAAAAGCAGCTTGTGCACTTGCTGGTGAATAGATGAACATCTGTAAACTGGGGGACAGAGGCCTTTTTTCCAAGTGGAGACAAGACGGAAAGAGCAATATTCTGGTCAAGAAGATAACAGCAGCTTCAACCCAATGAACGCATCACAGGACCAGGACGGCAGAGTTAGGAAAACAGAGTCTGGCCGCCCCACCCCTACGTCCTGAACTACGGAATGGGAATTGGCGAGATGCCCAGCTGATTCAACTATACATTAGAGTGTGAGAAGCAGGGCATAAATGATACGAGCTCCTTCGTGGAAACAGATCTAGAAGGATCTTGGGACTTCGGAGAAGGGGGCAGAAAGATGACATGAACTGGGGAGAGGGGAAAGGAACAGAGAGACTTAAGGACACAGATCACTGGTTTGCTCTAGGGTGCCCTGTATTCTCTGTTCTTAACTGGCACTTTGATTTTTAATGCTTGTGTTTTCCCTCCCGCTCACACCAGTTAAAAATAGAAAACTGGGCACAGGCATTCATCTCTAGAGTGGTCTTGGATTGATATGCTGAGGAGGTCTACTGATTAGATACTCGCCCAGACTGGGGAATGTTGGGCCCTCCCCACTGAGCTCCGCAACCATGTTTGGGTTGGTCTGGAGAAGAAACTGTGGGGATAGCCGGGCGATGGAGCCAGGAGAGGGGTTTGATGGGGGTCATGCCCTGCCACCCAGAAGGCCTTTTAGAAAGAAAATGCCCATTGACAGGATGCAAAGAGCAGAGCTGCCTCAGCTCATGTGGATGCAGAAGAGCCAAGAAAAAGGAGAAATGGGACCAGGGTACAGCCAGACAGCCCTGAGTTCAAGTCCTGCTTCTATCCCGTACAGTGCATTTGGTTTTGGGCAAGTCACTTCCCTTCTCTGAGCCTCAATATTCACCTCCAAAAAAAGACACAATAACAATTACTCTTTTCTGGCAGGGGTCATTACTTACCAAAATAATTAGGAGCAAGCGATAGCATCCACACGGAAGATAAAAAACAAATTGTCACTATTACAATTCAGCAACTCAGATACTCTTGGAAGCAGTGGTAGCTTACTCTTTTGAAGAACTAGGTCAATTTCATTCATTTATTGACTCAGCAAATATTTATGGGACAAGAGCTGGGCTAGTCACAGGAATACAGTGATAAATAAAGCTGAGCCGGGCAATTACAGGAAAGTCAGGGCCACTTATGGGGCATGCTGAGATGAAAAAGGAGAGAATCACGGGGACAGTCATGAAAAGAGGGATCAGAGAAACCCTTCTTGAAGAATATCATTTTGTCATCGTTAAAGTAGAGTAGGACTGAAATTCATGAACATTTGCATGGAAAAAAGTTCCGACTGGGACTGGCAGGTGGTAGATTGCCACGTTCACTGCCATTTGCGCAAAGGGAGCTCCTTGGAATACCCGGCTGGTCACTGAACACTGAAACTATTGACCTGGATCCTCGGCAGATGTTTCCAGGGCTCAGGAGGCAAATTCCAGTCCACCCACCTTGGAATCAGTCTGCCCTGGTGGAGATGGACAGGTCGGTAGAGCACAGAGACCAGTCTTATAAGACAATCTCATCCCTTAAAATATTTTTAGAACAGTTTTCTTTCTTTCCCACCTGAAACCAAATGTATTTTCATGTGCATTCCACTTATGGTAAGAAAGAACACGTTTTCCCCTTAAGGCCGTATGATAGTTCAATATTTGTTAATTGTATTCTTGCCCAAATTCTACCTTTTTAAACTCTGAACCCTACTTTATATATTTTTAAAATACAAGTTGTTGGGAAAGTAAGAGGCAATGACTATTTTCGTTTGATACAGTCTTTAAGGGATCCATTTAATTTGAAAATTAAGATTGGCTTCTGTCACATTGACTTAAGTATGTAAAAATGAGTTATCCTCTGTGGTATAGTCTAGATAGTCCTTTTTGTTTAATTTTTTAAAAAAAATTTAAAGAACTTAAAATTTATCCTCTTAGCCATTTAAAATTGTGCAGTTCAGTCTTAGGTACATTCACATTAGTGTGCAACCAATCTCCCAATTGTATTTTTTGATGCAATTTTTGAAAAAAGTCACTTCAAAAGCCAGGAGAGGCTGCATCCCGCACTTGGAAAAAGACTGGTCTGTATCCTCTGAGGCAGGGAACCAGTGGGCCTCGGGGGCCTCTTTTTTTTTTTTTTTTTTTTTTTTTTTTTACATTTTTTTTTTTTTTAATTTTTTATAAACATATATTTTTATCCCCAGGGGTACAGGTCTGTGAATCACCAGGTTTACACACTTCACAGCACTCACCAAATCACATACCCTCCCCAATGTCCATAATCCCACCCCCTTCTCCCAAACCCCCTCCCCCCGGCAACCCTCAGTTTGTTTTGTGAGATTAAGAGTCACTTATGGTTTGTCTCCCTCCCAATCCCATCTTGTTTCATTTATTCTTCTACCCACTTAAGCCTCCATGTTGCATCACCACTTCCTCATATCAGGGAGATCATATGATAGTTGTCTTTCTCTGCTTGACTTATTTCGCTAAGCATGATACGCTCTAGTTCCATCCATGTTGTTGCAAATGGCAAGATTTCATTTCTTTTGATGGCTGCATAGTATTCCATTGTGTATATATACCACATCTTCTTGATCCATTCATCTGTTGATGGACATCTAGGTTCTTTCCATAGTTTGGCTATTGTGGACATTGCTGCTATAAACATTCGGGTGCATGTGTCCCTTTGGATCACTACATTTGTATCTTTAGGGTAAATACCCAATAGTGCAATTGCTGGGTCATAGGGCAGTTCTATTTTCAACATTTTGAGGAACCTCCATGCTGTTTTCCAGAGTGGCTGCACCAGCTTGCATTCCCACCAACAGTGTAGGAGGGTTCCTCGGGGGCCTCTTTTGCCAGAGGTCACAGAGATGAGCAAAGGGAAGAGGGAGGAGTCAAATCCAGGCCTCTGTTCTGACCACTACCCAAAATGCTTTCCAGTCTCCTCCGACTGCTGCTCCTTAGAGTAGAATGCTAGAGCCACTTGCCACCAGATGACCAGGCTGCCTAATAGAAATTCAACTTCCCAGGTTCCACCTTGGAACACAGAATCTGCATTTAAAGTAAGTCACCACCCCTCTTCCCCAGGTGATTCACGGAGGAAGAAACTTGGCAGCCCTGCCTGACTGTTTCTGCTCCTGCCCACGGAGCTCTGCTGAATGCTGCCCAAGCTGCCAGTCCTGGCCAGGGGCCAGGTTGGCTGACCTTGAGCATCCTGGTGGGATGGCAAAGCCGGGGTATGTCCCCATGGCTCTTGAGGGCCCTTGAGGCCCTTCTGGGCAGGGACAGGCCATGAGGGAGACGTGCAGGGCAAGCTGAAGGAACAGAAGGTGGGACAGTTCCCGCTGCCCTTGCCTCGAGGGAAGCCTGTTTCGTCCACCATCTGCTGGGATCTGGAAGGGAGCGGCCAGCCTCCTCCCGGCACTGGGGGGATTAGCAGTCACTTATCTCAGCTGTTCCTCCATTGGAGGTGTCACAGTATTTACAGAGAAGCCAGAAACAGCCTGAGCCACACTTAATTCCTCCCCATGAGCCCTCTCCATCTCCTCTGTGGCCTCTCCTACATTCCTCGGTCTGGGAGGGCGGGAGAGGCTCTTTCTAGACCAGATCAGGGGTGGGGGAGCCGGCCTTCTGAAACATTTCTATTTTCTTTCCCCGGCACATTTGTTCACTCCCACTGCCCTCTGGCTGGAGCTGGGTTTCAGTTTTCATTAAAAGAAGAAAGTGACGTGACTGTGAGGGATGCAGGTGGGGGGGGAGGGGTGTGCCCACACATCCTGGTGCTCAGAATTCAATACCAACGCACGCCTTTCTCTGCCACATGCTCCCCCACCCCCACCCTGTTTGACATGCAACTGCCCCAGAGATTAGCTCTGGGGGCCGGTATTTCAATTCCAAATGGATTCAGCTCCTGGAGGATTCTGGCCATGACTGCCTTCTGATATGACAGGACCCACAGTGATGAACCATTTAATGAGATTTTGAAAAGGAGGACAAAGAAAGGGGGCAGGGGAAACAGGAGGCAGAAGGAGTTTTTCTGGATCCCATGGACCTAACCATCTATAAGCCACACTTCTACTCTCTTCTATCCCCGACTTAACTCCAGGAACTCGTGAAAGGATTTCTAAGAGGCTTTTTTAATTCCTTAAAAGGACTTTGCCCTCCAAGAATGAAATGCTGATGTTCACAGGTTTCTGCTTGGTAGGTGTTTGTCTTAGCTCAGAGTTGGCTTGCTCCCCATGCTGACAATAACTCTACTTAATGGGGTTTCAGTTTTTCAGGTGTCTCCTGGGGCAAGCCTGCCTTGACTGGAGAGCCCGGATGTGGAGTTGCCCAACCTGAGCCTGAGCGCCATTCGTGCTCACACAAGTGCCAGAGAGACTGTGTGGGTGAGATCTGCAAGCTCAGAGACACCAGGTCTTTCATGCCCCTGCATACTGTGGAGTCCATCTCCACCCGAGGAAAGGTCGGGCACACACACGACACCCATGATAACAGTAGTCAGAGTACCAATCACTAACATTTATTGAGCACATAGTAGGGGCCATGTGCAAACTTGAGACTCTATAGGGGGCATGGTCCAGATGGAACTTTCTAGAAGATGCAAGAAGGACTGACTGGCAGCTGCAGCAGATGTGAAACTGCTCTTTGATGTGATGTCACCAGCCTATACCGAGGGGCTGTGTGAGAAGTATACCACCTCTGTCGCAAATGACAATACTACAGCCTCTATTGCAAACCTGTGGTCACCAGGGTTCATCAGAGGACCTGGTCTCCTTTATGAACCTCTAAGAAAAATTTCCTTGCTGGCTCTGATCCCAAGAACAGCAGCAGTTCTGTTAAGTACCTGGCTTGTTGTGATCTTATAGATCCTGAATCTAGTGACTCACCAGGTTTTTCTTCCGGCAGGGGCTGAGAAAAACCTTAGAAAACCACACATGTGGCCCATTTGTTAACATCATTACAAATCATTATGATCCATTTTATGTACCCAGTTTGACTTTTCACTTTTTCTTTGTCTTACATTTTTCACTTTTGTCTGTCTTTCTAAGCTGCCGTAAATCCTTTGTGGGACAAAGCAAAGGATGGATGGGGCGCCTGGGTGGCTCAGTGGGTTAAAGCCTCAGCCTTCAGCTCTGGTCATGATCTCAGGGTCCTGGGATCAAGACTCCCATTGGGCTCTCTGCTGCTCAGGAGGGAGCCTGCTTCCTGCCTGCCTCTCCGCCTACTTGTGATCTCTCTCTCTCTCTCTGTCAAATAAATAAATAAAATATATATTTAAAAAAAAAAAAAAGAATGGACAAACCAGCAGGTAAGATTCAACTCTGGGGACAGTGGGGAGAATATTTGAAATTGGAATTAGACTGATCATTAATTACAGGTGACCAGGAGCCCCAGATGACTTGGGGATGTCTGTAGGTTTGTTTCATCCCAGTGAAAAGTATAGTACTATTTTAATTTGCCCCTTAACATCGTGGTAGGTATAGCTGTAAATCTAGACTAATATTTTCCCCACCACAAAAATAAGATGTGCTTACTGTGATAAACTAGAAAACACAGACCAGAAAAGTACAAAGGAAATGACATGTCTGGTTGAGTTTTTTAAGGCCTATATTTTAACTTCCCTAAAATAAAACTAAATGTGATATAAAATTCATGAGGCCTTGGCTTCCATATCGACTTAACAGCCGCTGGACTGAGGAAAGCTAGCCTCCTGTTCTGGTAGTTTGCAAGAATGTCCACTTGTTCTTCCGAGAGAGATGCAATGCAAGGAATTTACATTTAAAACATTTCTTGGTTTTATTCTTGTAATCTAAATTATCCCTGGCCAACAGCTGGAACCAAAGAATGCCAATTTGGGAACAGGGTCTGCCCTTGAACTGCACCATCCGTATCTCACTTATATATTTTAGAGAGCAGGTGGTATTTTCCAACTCAGCTGTTGAACTCTTTCAAAATTGCCATCTAAAAACAGATATCCTTTTACTAACATAAAACTAAGCCAGATAAATACGTTGCTGAACGCTTTGTCTTCATGTGGGGGGGTTGGAGAGCTATTTGTTTTGGGGAACATGTTTACAGCGATTATATGGTCAGTATATCCAAGTTCCTCTTGGTTAAGACTACAGATAACCAATTCTCTTCCCCCCCCCCACAGCCTCTAATTTAATTTCATAAATTAGAAAAATAATAAAGACAAAGGCTTTGCCTAAAGCCAGTGATCTGTATTAATTCAGGGAAGGAAACAGATCGTGCTTCCAAAATAAAAACAACTGAAAAGCCCTTCCAAGCCTTTGCTTGAGTGTGAATGCCGGCACTCGCATAAATAACTAGGACTCGGTGCTTCTGACATTTCAGAGACGAGCCTTCAATAACTGAGAAGGGAAAAGCGTCAGCTGTTAAACCATGATATAGCTTTGAAAAATGATCAGAAAAATCTCGGGCATGGCCCAAAGGATGTAACAGAGTAAAGTATTACATCACCACAGAAATGCCTGCAAGAACTGGATAGACCTCAGGTGAGAACATTCTTTATGGATGAACAGTTAAATTCTATTTAAGTATGTAGTTTTCCGGGGGGAGAGTCTAGCTGCTGTTTAATATTAGAGCTCCAAATTTCTAAGTGCCACACAAGATTCATGCCGGGTCCATCTCCCCACCAGTGGATACAGCCATCTTCTTTCTGGGTCCTCTGTCCAATGGGAAGAGAGTCCAGAACTCTTCTCCTGAGGTGCAAAAAGGAACACCTGAAACCCTAAACCAAGCTGATCCTTTAGACTGGTGTCATCAATCATTTGGGATGTCCACCCAAGGATCACATCCTTGTACTGCTGGGTCAAGATGGTGGGCAGGGGTGAGGAGAGGGAGCAGGGAGTTGATGTTGGGAGAGTAACCTACAACCCCTATGCCCTTCCCCTGAAACTGGACAGTGTTAAAGCAGAAACACATACAGGTACTGGCACAAGGGCTGACACTTTGCTTTCACACTGGGCTGTAGAAAACCTAGTGTCAGCTCTCCACCTCAGGGACGTGGGCCCCAAAACAGTAATGGGAAAGTCAAAAGCGATCCCAGGACACAGTAAGCTTTGTTTATGAGAACAGCTCCAGTGTTCTAAAAGTGCCCACACCTTAACTATCAAACCCTAAAATATTGAAACATACATACAACTCTATGTAGTCTGATTTTTCTTTAATCTGGAAGCTGTCCTTTATTCTGACTCCATAGGAAAAGTTAAGTGTTAAGTTTGCCTACTTTCTCACCTGGAACACATTTGTGTGAATCAGAGAGAATCGGTCATGAAGAGGAGGCTTATTGCTTGTTTCCTAGATTGCATAGAGATGTCACATGGATAGGTGGAGGACAATTTTCCAAAGCCTCTGATTCAGTCGCAATCACATAGACAGAGTTTCAGAACCTCAAGGTTGGTGTTGAGCAGCAGCTAAGAACGAACAGTTGCCCTTTGTTTCTTCAGATATTTGTGGGTGGAAAGGCTCCAGATAATATTTTATAATGTCACCACACTGAGACTGTGATACCTCTGAACACACCTTTTCCTCCAAACTGTGGCATGCTACAAAAATGTAGTGCCTGATTGTTAGAGCCCACATCATTTCCAGGAAAAGATCTTTTACTGTCCTTGTCTCTCTGAACAGTGTTTTAAATTCTCAGCATTGACCAAAAAAGCATCCTGTTCTCAGTGACTGACTTTGAACAAAGGGTTTCAGATAATTTCCCTGGGAAATTCAGGCTTGTCTTCACCTATGTGGAAACTTAAATATGCCCTTAGTCTTTCATTTTACGAATCACTTAGAGCAAAATTTTTCAGATGAAGAAATTCATTGTTTTCAATAAGCATTATTTTTAACCAAATAGAATCAAAATAGTGATGTTTATCATGAAAATGTAGCTATGAACAGGAGGAAAGATCCAATTTTTAGCTAAATGGGGTTCCTTGAAATCAAGATGTGGTTTATTTAATCTGTCCATTTAATCAATATTTATTAAATGCCTTCTCTAGGTAAGGCATTGTACCACGTGGAGCAAAGAATACTACGAATGAGACAATGTCTGCACACCGAGAAAATATGTACACTATGTTAATGGTACCTAAACTGCATCATCCACCACAAAGATCTGTGTTAAGCAGCATGCAACAGCATACAAAGCTATTTCACCAACGGGGATGGGGATGTTGGAAGGAGGGAGGGAGTCCTTGTCATAGTGCTTGGGCAAGGCTTCACAGTCAATGGATTTTACGCTGAGCCTCTATGGACTAATGGATTCAACGGTTCCCTCCCACCCAACCCACACCAATGTGGCATAATTTTGCAAATGAGTTTCAGAAGGGGACAGGACTACTGAAGGCCAGGATTCGAAGACTTAAAAAACAGCAACAAATCTGGAGCTTTAGTATAAAACTGGCAAGCTTTAGTATATTGTGCTATATTTGTGAAATTAGTTTCTTTACCAATCATTGTTCAAAAAATGCAGAACGTAGATAAAAATACGTTGTTCCCTCTTGGAATGATTACAGGGTGTTCAACAGGCACCCACTGAATGCCCACTACACAGCCCATGCTGTACTTCTGAGAAGGTTCCATGTGGAATCAGAAATAAGCACACTACTGAAGGCACCACTGAAATAGCCTTTGCAAGTGAAAAGTCTGTGTGGGCGTGCATGTGTTTTAAAGGGCAGCTGCGTCTACTCTTCCTGAATTGAAAACTGGAGCAGACTTGAGAGAGAGATCTTCTCCATTTACCCCATGTCATTTCCCATGATGGAGCGTAAAAATCTCCTGGGACTGAGAAGTTTCAAGTTTGCTTGCACGTAGAAAACTTTGACTACTGAAGCCTGTTTCTAAAAATCTAACCAAACACACCAAAACTTAACAGAGTGCAGGGTGTTGAAAGGCAAGAGAGCAAGGGACCCGTTACAGTTCCCGTTTTATATTTATGCATTGTTTAATATTTTTCCAGAAGCATGTGTCAATTTTTGTAAATATCAGGAAAGAGAGAAACAATCTAATTTAACATCCTCTTGCTTGAAGTCTGGCACATTTTTGTCTTGCTTACCCAATGGGGGTTTCTAGAGAATAATCTCCACATTCTTGAAGAAAGATAATTGCATCTCTAAGAGATGTTTGGGATATTTTTTCATTGATGGTGCTATTTTTATTTTTTTTTAAGATTTTATTTACTTATTTGAGAGAGAGAAAGAGCATGAACATGGGGAGAGGCAGAGGGAGAGGGAGAGAGACAAGCAGACTCCCCAGTGAGTCTGGAGGATGACACAACGGCTCAGCATACAGAGCTGTTCAATACAGAGCTGCACAGACGGCTTGATCCCAGGACCCCGAGATCATGACCTGAGCCAAATGCCAGATGCTTAACTAACTGACCCACCCAGGTGCCCCCAGTGGTGCTGTTTTAAAAACTGTCCTCCTGTTTGGTTCATCATCTGACTCTGCTTCAAGATGTCTATGTGCAATAAAATCTCTTTTAGCCAGATTGGTTAGGTACTGGGTTTCTGACACAGTGGAAAACAACCATTGTTTAGAGAATGAAACTCGCCTGAGTACACCCACACAAAACTACAGAGAAGATAATGTCATTTCCCTTCGTGCTTCAGAAGTTATTTACAGAATAGTCTCATTTTGAACACAAATTCTTGTCACACATACACACATATGCACATCTCCATATCAGACATAGAATATTGACAGATATAGAATACGGAGCTAAACTAAAATTATAACTTTTTGAAAATGATAACATCTTGAAAAGTTGCTTACATGAGTTAACTGTTGGCATCGGCATGCCCGTTAGCTATTTATTTCTCTTAAAAATCAAGCACAGAGCAGACCTCTGGTTCTAGCCAAGATGGTGCATTCCAGGTGCTCCCTGTTATGACTGTGGACAAAATATATCAAACAAACATAGGAGAACTCAAAGGAGGAAAGAAGAAGGTGGATTGCTTGGGGACTTTGGGACTTGAGAAACAACATGGTGGTGAGTCTAGTTTCCTTATTGGCTCCCGTATATCCCAGGCTGGGTGCTAGAGTGGCCTCCAGCCTGGGCCGCCAATCGGCATGGATAAAGTAAGCTACAAGAAAAAATATGTTCTTTCCAGTCAGAGAGCCAACAAAGGAGTGGCCTCACCATGGAAACCATTTTTGGCCACCTGCCCTACTCTGTCCAAAGATTAATGCACTAATAGCAAAACTGCCCCCTCCCCCAGTTTCAATGGCACAGAACAGGGAACTGATTTCTTCCCCACCCACCACCCTTGCAGGATCAGGGGATGGTGCTCCAGGTCTGCCCAGTCATGCTAGTGGGGCTGACGGACTGATCTTCCATTTTCTGCCGGTTGGAAGCAGGCAGTGCTCCTAACCTCCTATCAGGGTGGCAATGAGGGCTCCTTATGGTGGAATGCTCCTGTATTTTGGCGGCCGTATGAATCTGTGTGTGTGTGTGATAAAATGGCCTTGATCTAAATAGACACACAGACAGATATGAAAACTGGAGGTGTGTCAGTATGGCTGATGGGATGGATCAATGTCAGTGTGCTAGTTGTGATATTGTACAAAAATTATACAAGTTGTTATCAACAGGGGAACATTGGATGAAGGTCTATGGGATCTCTGGATTATTTTGTACAATTGAATGTGTACAATTATCTCAAACTGTGAAAGTATTAAAAGCCAAGTATAAGTGGTGCAAAGAATTCAGTTTTTTTAGTTTTCCAGTCAGTTTGACTCTGGGTAAATTAGTTCTTATATCCAGGTGATCATAGGTGACAAAATTTACATAGTTGTACTAAATATATCACATGCCCTATATTTATAGCAGGAGCACTGGCTGGCCCAGTATAGATCTGGCATGCGGAGTTAGGCGCCGTTGTGCTGAAGAGGTTCCAAGGTCCATGGGCATGTCTGATGACTCAGGTGCCGATGACAGTAGGCAAACCACAGGGTGATGAAAGAGCCCAGAAGGAGAACTGATACCTACTTAAGGAGGAATCTGGCCCAGTGAGTGGACTCAGCAACAGGACCTGCAGATTGGAGAGGAGGGATGCTTCTGATTAGTAGTATGGTAACCCTTGACAATGTCCCAAACTGAACTACTCCAGGAGCAGGTGAACACTTTGAACCAAAAGGCATATTTTGCAAACAAAGAGAGCTGCCCCACACCACTTGGAACATGAAGGCCTCAGCTAGGAGAACATAGTAATCGAACAGAATGTAGAGGACGGGAAGTTAGTTACCTGCTCTGGTGCAGATCCACAGCTGAGCAGTGACTGATGCTTCCTTAGCCTGAGACACAGCTCCGGAAGGCAGCCATGAGGGCTGGCTGTTGGCGGCCAGGAGCAAGCAGCCAAGGCCGTGCAAATGAGGGGCCAAGTGGATGGGGCACGGTGGAGGCCAGAATAACATAGTCCATACCTGACCTTGAGTGTCTGTGAGATGCCCCCCCCAGGGGCCCCTGGAAATGCAAAAGAGGCAGAACCTCAAAAAGGCAGGAGAGTGTGAATGCAGGGAACAGTGACGCCCAGTTTTACAGATAGAGGTTATCAAGCAAACACAAATGTAGGCCAGTTGTTCTCAACCTTGGACACACATGGGGCTGGGGTGGGGGAGACACAGAGTTGGAGTACGGGGCCTGTCAAAAAACAGTGGCCCTGGTAAAGAGTCCAGTTCTTCGGCTGAGACCCACAACAAGCTCCACCTTAGTGGGTAAGACAGATGGATAGTAATCAGATTCTTAGTCAGCTCGGTTCCAGGATAGTGTAAAGCGATTGGCCTTACCCTGTCTGTTGAAATCAAAAGGAAATACCCTCTGGGGGAATCTAACTTCCTATAGAGCTTTACGTTATCTCTGCAGTTTTTCATACACCGTGTCTGGTACATACAAATAATTAAGGAGTATTTGGCGAGACTACAAAATTGAAAACCCACCAGAAAAAAAATGGACAATGGAAGGAGACCATCGGGAGCTCTGGTTCCTGAACTTACCTAACCTACATGTCAGATATGTTTAAAAAACAAACAAACAAGCAAACAAACTGACTAATATGCTCAAGAAAAATAGCAAAATAGAAAATTTCTTCAAGGAATGGGAATCTATTAAAAAGAATCACATGACATTCTAAAGCTGAACATGTAACAAATTAATAACACAATAGATGACTTTAAGAGCAGATAGAACAGTTAAAGAGAGGAATTAGTGAGTTTCAGGGTGGGTCAGTAGAATATAGTCAGATTAAAACAGACTGAAAGAATACATGGCTGGTTTATCATTTAAAATTCAGTTCATATAATTTAGCACATTCACAGAATATAGCAGAATGATTGTACTATCTGTCCAATATGTGGAAAACACATTTGATAAAAGTTAACATCTATTCATATTAAACATTCTTAGCAAACTAGAAATAGAAAGAAAATCTTTAATCTAATAAGGAGTATCTACAATAAACTTACATCATTATATTTTATCTCTTGTTCCCAGAGACTGTGAATAAGATAGATGTTGGTTGGGGCGCCTGGGTGGCTCAGTGGGTTAAAGCCTCTGCTTTCAGCTCAGGTCATGATCCCAGGGTCATGGGATCGAGCCCCGCATCAGGCTCTCTGCTCAGCAGGGAGCTTGCTTCCCACCCGCCTCTCTGTCTGCCTCTCTGCCTACTTGTGATCTCTGTCTGTCAAATAAATAAATAAATAAAATCTTTTTTTAAAAAATTAAAAAAAAAAAAAAGATAGATGTTGGCTCTCATCACTTCTATCTCCCACTATACCAGTGCTCCTCGACAGAGCAATAAGGCAAGAAACATAAATCAAGGGCATAAGAATTGGAAAGGAAGAAACAAAGCTGTCATTAACAGTGAGTATAAAAAATTCAGAAGGATTTATATCCAAACTATTTAATTTAATAAGTGAATATAACAAAGTGAATTAGGGGACAAGATATAAGTTAACTTTATCTCTACATGCCAATGATAAACAAGTGAAAAGATAACATTTGAAATACGCCATTGACCATAGCATCAGAAAAATGCCATACCAGGCTTAAATGCAGCTAAAGATATAAAAGACTGTTATGGATAAAACTACAAAATATTAGTGCAATAAGTTAAAAAAGAACTAAATAAATGGAGAGACATGTCACATTTATGAGTCAGAAGATTCATCATTATAACACAGTCCATTAACCTACATTGATTTTTAGATTCAATGCAATCCCATCAAAGTACTAGCAGTGCGAGTGTGTACAGAAATGCTGCTTCTAAAATTATACAGAAATGCGAAGAGCCAAATATGGCTGAGATAACCTTAAGAAACAACAAGGCTGAAGGACATACACCACTAGATAGCAAGAGTTATGATAAAGCCAAGATAACAAAATGCAGCTTTTGTGCAACTTTAGAAAAATAGTTCAGAAACTGACCCACACATTAATGTATAATTGATTTTGACAAAGGCCAACTTCACCATACTGAGAAAGTGATGACCTTTTCAATAAATGCTTCTAGAACAGCCGAATAACTATATGAAGAAAACAATGAATCTTGACCTCATCCCACACCATATGCATATTTCAATTCTAAGCACATTGTACATCTAAATGGGTGAGTTGAAAGAATTAAGCTCTTAGACTATAACACAAGATAATATATTGATTACTTTGGGACAGGCAAAGATTTCTTTCTCTTTCTTTCTTTTCTTTTTTTTTAAGATTTTTAATTTATGGGGAGCCTGGGTGGCTCAGTGGGTTGGGCTTCTGCCTTGGGCTCAGGTCATGATCTCAGGATCCTGAGATAGACCCCATCTCGCATTGGGCTCTCTGCTGAGCGGGGAGCCTGCTTCCCCCTCTCTCTCGGCCTGCCTCTCTGTCTACTTGTGATCTGTCTGTGAAATAAATAAATAAATAAAATCTTAAAAAAAAAAATTTTTTAATTTATTTATGTGAGGGAGACAAAACAGAGAGAGAGCACACAGAAGTGTGGGGGGTTGCAGGGGCGGTGGGGTGTGTGGTGGGGGTGGTGGAGATTGCTCAGTCCTAGGACCTAGGGATCCTGACCTGAGCTGAAGGCATGCTTAATCCACTGAGCCACCCAGGCTCCCTGAGGCAAAGATTTCTTAAACAGAAACACTTGACTATATAGAAATAACAAGAACTTCACTTCAACAAAGAATTAGGGGAGAAAACACTGGGGAGAAAATATTTGCAATGCATACAACCCACAAAGGGCTTAGATTCAGACTATACAAGAAATTACTATAAATCAAGAAAAAGACAGACAAGCCAATATAAAAATAGACAAAAGACTTAGAGAGAGGCTACATAAAAGAGGATATCCAAGCAGCCAATCAACATTTGAAAGTGCACTCAGTCTCAATAGCAACAGGAAATGCAAATTAAGATTAAAATGAGCTGGGGTGCCTGGATGGCACAGTCAGTTAACCCTCTGACTCCTGGTTTTGGCTCAGGTCATGATCTCAGGATCCTGAGATCAGCCCCATGTGGAGCCCCACTCAGGGAGGAGTCTGTCTTCTCCCTCTGCCCCTCCCCACCACACTCTCTTTTTCTCTCTCTAAAATAAATAAAAATAAAACTTAAAAAAATAAAATACAAATTAAATTTGAGCTGCCATCACAGAGCACTAGTATGATTAAAATTTAAAAGACTGACTACCAAATATAGTGAGGCAAGTGTCATATTAACAGAACATTTGCCTTGCTGTTCTCTATCCCTTGACTTCAGGATTTTACCTTTAGCCAGATAACCCTACCAATTTAATCTCCAAGACTATTTCTTTCTCTCTCCCCCTTTCTCTCTCTCTCTCTCTCTCCTCTGCCCAGATTCCCTGCCAAATCATGTTTCTCCTTTTCTTCTAATCTCTGTCAGCATTCCCTTTTTAAAAATCTTTCTAGCCCAATGCCAAGCCAACTTGACTTCCAAAGCAAGAATAAAGTCCTTCCTGTGCCTCCATTCCCAGCCAGGTCCTGCTCTCCCTAACTCCTATCTTCTAAGCAGATACAGGTTGATTGTTCTATGATATGGAGATCATAAACACATGAGGTTCCTTCAGGTGTCTTTCATATCCTCTCCTCAGTGCTTACCTTCACTCTCCTTTTGAAATTTAGGCTTCCAAAGGTCAGGAACCATAGTGCGTATCTCCCCCACAGCCTACTAATGAGTGACAATGTTGAGTGAGTAAAGCTGAGAAAAGTGAAATGTCTTCTAAAATTTATTTTATCCATTTTAAAAAGGAACAATTATTCTAGAGTCTATATTTTGATTATTAAGAGTGCTTGCATGCAAACAAACAAAAGCACAAATGTAGGAATTTGGCCTTGAGAAGCAAAGGATTATATATTTTCTGAGCAATGAACTGAGGGAGAATTCTCATCTTGAGACAAATTCTGTTGTTACATTGAAAAAAAAAAATTAAGGTCCCTGTTAATTGGGGAAAGGAAAGAAAGAGGTATATAGCTTCTGCCTTGGGCTTAGAGTGCTTACGTATAACACCTTGTCAATACAATGGAAAACAATGTAACCTCGGCCAAAAGAGGTGCGAAAGGTGGAAAAGTTGCGAGTGTATCAGAGTCCTATGTTGGACTTGTCACTCCGCCCTGTCTTCATACTCAGATTCTGATCCTGTGCTGATTTATGGATTTTCCCTGGTAGAAAATAGGATGTGAGTCTCACGTCCCAAGTGAATTTGAGTTACTGGATTTAGAAAATACATGGAAACAGAGATCAAGAGTAACCAGCTCCCAACCAAACTTCTTTTCATTAAAGTGTCAGCAAGTCTTCAAAACCGATGGCTCGTATTTCACATAAATGAAAAGAAAGTCTGATGACACAAGGCCAGGAAAATGAATACCATGCTTATAATTAGAAGCTCTTTCCAGAGATCTGGTCACGTCCATGCGTGATAGAATAGAGTGTGAGCATTTCATGAGGCACCAGGAGGTTTAAAAAAAAAAAAAAAAAACAACAGTCCTCTCTTCAAGGAAAAAGTCTGTATGTATGATCAGGACAGCCTGCTACCCAACTATGCTGCCCTCAGTTCTGGAGTGTCCTCGAGTGGCGGAGAGAGTCTCTGTGAATATCTGATTTGCTCCCTTCTCCCCAGATCTTTCAGTATATTAGAGACTCTTCTGGGATTATCAAGATATTTACTTTTCCCTCTACCCCAGTAAGGGTAAGCTTACTGTATTATTAGCACAACTTATTCTTGGTTACTGAAATTGGGTTTTTTGCAAGTTGATCATCTAAAGCAAAGATTTAGATTGGAACCAAAGTCAGGTGATCCTTTAGGCTGACTTGAGCTGGAGGCATGACGAAAAAGGGTACTGGTGCCGTTGCTGTATTTCAGTGTCTGGTTCTAGAACAAAGCCATAGAGAAGAAGGCAGACTGGCACAGGGGAGGCACACTTAGAAGACTACAAGGAATCTGACCATGGAAAGGGGAAAAACATTTATGTTTTTATTACGTTTATGAGTGTCATTATGCAGGCGACCATCGACTATCCTGTCGCCATAGCAAGAGCTCTGTAATAGGGAGACCACATCTCTTAATATTCCTTTGAAAAAAGTTGAAGACACAATCCCCCAGGACTTTATCTAGGCAGTCTGTGATGGAGAAAGAGGTTACTACAGGCTGGAGTGATCAGGGAAGGCTTCCTAGAAGAGGTAGTATTCGGTCTTAAGGTCTGAGTGCACCAGGAGGACAGGAACAAGACTGGCTTCATAAACAAGAGGCACAGAAAAAGCAAAGCCACAGAGTTGTGAAAGGTCAAGAGGCTTTCAATGGAAGCTAATGAAAGTGGCCTGGCTGAAGCAGAGCCATTGGAGGATATTAAATACACGTATTATTAAACACACTTAACAGTTTAATTAAAAAGAGAGATGCATTCCAAAGCTACACTTCTTTATCAGAAACTTGTTTTTCAGTCAGAAGTAATCATAGTATCAAAAGCATAAGGGTAAATCTAAGCCACCGGAACTATCATTATAATGATATCATTATAAATTTTAAAGATTTTATTTGTTTATTTGAAAGAGAGCAAGAGCGAGCAGGGGGAGGGAAGGGGTCACAAGTAACTCTGCCCTGAGCACAGAGACTGACGCAGAGGGGTCTCAGGACCCCACGATCATGACCTTGAGCTGAAATCAAGAGTTGGACACCTATTGGACTGAGCTACCCAGGTGGTCCTATCATTATGATTATTAAATACAATATCCATGTGATTCAGAAAAAGCCCCCACCCTGGAGGAGCCCACCATCCACACTGTCTAGGCATATACCTCAGCAGATGAGAACTTACAGAGACATCCTTCCCCATGGAGCAACAGCTACCCAGTCAACTTTCTGTATTTCCCCAGTCCGGTCAGAATTTGATTGCCCACCTTATTTCACACCTTTCTATCCTCTTTGAGCCTTCAGTGAACTTCTACTCTTGAGACAGGAGTCTCAGAGAAGGAGAAGGAGTCCTAGAAATGAAGGTGTTGGATGAATCCCGGTCACTTCCAGGAGTTTGGAATGAGATACCTCTAGCAGTATTTTCTAGCATCATTTTTTAGGACTTCACTTGTCTTTTCCTTTCCTGAATTTCTCCTTCCATACTTTACACATACTAACTCCAGGGTTTTCTTCTTTGACTCGTCTACATCCTCACAGTGGTGGGCTGCTAAATTGGCTCTGAACAAAAAAACAAACCTTGGATTTGTAGTGTTTGTTGACTTCTGCGGTATAAATACTCCCACCATGGCCAATTTCTTTCCTTTTTTTTTTTTTTTTTAATTTTTATTTATTATTTGACAGTGATACAGCAAGATAGGGAACACAAGCCAGGGGAGTAGGAGAGGCAGAAGCAGGCTTCCTGCTGAGCAGAGAGCCTGATGCGGAGCTCGATCCCAGGACCCTGGGATCTTGACCTGAGTTGAAATCAGATGTTTAACGACTGAGCCACCCAGGCACCCCTCTTTTTTTTTTTTATGATTTTATTTATTTATTTGAGAGAGAGAGAGAGAGAGAGAGAGAAAACAATTGGGGAAGAGGGAGAAGCAGGCTCCCCACTGACAGGGAGCCCGATGCGGGTCTTGATCCCAAGACCCCAGGATCATGGCCTGAGCCAAAGACAGACGCTCAAACAACTGAACCATCCAAGTGCCCCCACCATGGCCAATTTCAAACTACTGCCAGCTTGAAATAGTCAACAATTAACCCGAGAGGCTGGGAGCTGGTTCTAGCACCGTGGGCTGCCTGCATTGCACTGTCTTCCCTTCTTGTTCCTCAGACAGCTCTTCCCGTGGGGCTCTACTCTCTGGCCTTTGTAGGCATTTTGTGCTTGATAATCGGGTGACAGCAGCCAGGATCAGCTGTCTGAGTGTCCTTAAATCACTCACCGTAGACCTATGAGCTGCTAAACCACATACTCTCCCGTGCCACGTGTTAGCCCTCACCCTTCATCTCTTGTGAAGTTCCGTATACTATCAAGACTTAGGGAAGCACAATAAGCCTCAAAAAGCCTCTTCCCTCTTCAGCAAAATTCTTGTTCCTTAGCATTCCTTGTTCCTGGGCACAGTTCTTTTGTGTGCTTTATGGGAGGCAACTCTAATCTCTTAGGCACTCCCCTTCAGTACTTGATAAACATCAGTGTGTATGCAAATACCTGGATATCTTGTTAAAATGCAGATCTGAATTCTGGAGTGAGGTGGGCTTTGAGAGTGAATTTTTAATGAGTTCAGAGACCCTGTGTGTGCTGCTAGTCCAACGACTTCACTTTGAGATCAGACTCGATACCGTCTAAGGTCATTCCCAGCTCTGGTTGGAGACTGTAGTAGCTCCCGCCATAGGGAGTCTTGGGCTTTTCATTTGTACTCAACAGTTCCGAGGACTCTGGTGGGATCTCCTAGGCTTTCACCTTTGTGACTCCATTGTCCTCATCTTTTGCCATGTCTTGACTCAGTTCTCAATTCCATCCCATTCTGGCAAAGTCTGTATCCTCTGCTCCTCTCATGGTCATCTTCACAGCCTCTCTCCTGTCCACCCTTTCCCTCCCACCAACCCACCTCCCTTCCTAGCTCATCCTCACTCCCAGGCTAACACTCCCTGCCCCCAGATCCCCGATTTAGTTTCAGCAGTGCACTTAGCACATACGCATTTTTAATTGGGTCTCTTTATGTGGTATCACTTTTCCCTTTGTGTTCTCATGCGCACGATGTCTATTTACACCCTCTCTTGAGTCTTCAAGAATAGAAGTCACGACTTTCCTACCTCTTTCCCTCTTCTTCAAGTCACCTAGGTCACCCCAGGAAAATGACATTCACAAGTATCAACCAGTGTCTTCTGCTGTCTCATCTTCCCTATTCCTAAGTTCTGCCTTAACTAAGTGATGCACCATTCCCTATGTTGCAACCTTCTTTTTCCTCTGTCCTGTAATATCATATAGACCCAAACGATCTCAGCTTTGTCATATAAGAAGGGAGCATAGAGTTAAGAGTCCAGACATTGGGACAACAAGGTCCTGCCTGAGCTCAAATTCCACTTTCACCTTTTATTAGATATGCATGTACATGGAGGTGATTTTCCCTGTCTTAATTTTTTTTTTTTTTTTTGTAAGAAAGGGAATAGCATGAACAAACCATCCCAGCAGTCTCCTATAGTCAGGGGGGCACTGGCCCTCATGGAGACTTTGTGGCTTGTGATCTTGCTTGCCAGGCCTCCACAGTCTCAGATAATGTGGTTTAGGACCCACTTACTTTTTAATCAGGAGGAATTTAGAGTAGCTCAGCATCAAGCAGGACCTCATATTTTTGTTCTATTAATAGTGCCTGGGTTCTGGCTTGATTCTTGGAACCTTATTGCCCAGATCCACTACTGGTTTTTATCCTCCTAAGTTGCTGAATAATGTACTTTCTTCTCCTGAGTCTCCCCATTCATTAATCTACCTACTGTGTATCTGCTAATATTCCAGAAACAAAGATTTAAATCCTCCTCTTGAGTTCTATTTCAAGACTGGGTCCTCTCTTTCCACAGCCAGATTTCCCTAATGACAACTACTGAGCAAGTGACACATTTTATCACTCCTGGGTGAGGCTTCCCAATCCTCCAGGAGCAACAGTTGAAGATATCACCGTGGTTGAAGGTCTCCAGGAAAGATGCAACTCCTACAGGCACTGGATAGAACCATGTGTTATTCCCATAGAGAAGAGACAGAGCAAGTTCAGCTTCAGTGGTGGGTACTGGTCCCTCATGGCTGGCAGGTCTTGTCCTGCAGCTGACGTCTGCATGCATCCTTCTCACGCTGCGAGAGAAAGACCCAATTCCCTCCCACTAGGAATACATAGAGTAGTGGTGCATTGACCAGGTGCTATATGACACACCCACTTAAGCAGAACAAAGAAGAGTGCATTAAGTCTAAAATAGGAAACTATACTCCCACACGGTGTGATCAGCTCAGCACAAGCTGTAGGTGCTCTTGATCTCCTGGTAAGGAGTTCTTCCAGGGCCAAGGCCCATTCTTACATGACCAGGCAGGAGTGGAAAGACTGCATGCCTTTCTCATGCATGAGTGACTGCCTTTCTCAATGACTATCTCCCAGAATCATGAGACTCTTAAAGTTGAAGGAGGTCTTTGGGGTTATTCTATCTACTTCCCTATCTGTACCATTTGCCCGTTGTCTACTCTGTAGAATTTGGTTGCCAGGCATCAGAATGCAGCTCCATTAGCTACCCCAATTCCTATGCTACATCTCACTTAATCCACCCCGTTACCAAACACCTCTGTGTATGGTGAAAACAGCTAGTGACTTGGAATTCTGACACACGAGAGACGGAATATGCAGACAGACAATGGTAAGACCACATATGACAATAGGACTCTAACCCACAAATTCTGCAGCAACCAATCCAGGAAACTAAACCTCAACTTAGGTCACAATCAATCCAGAATAATCAGGTCTTGGACAGTGACTACCAACTCCCCTATTTTTTATCCCTGCTTCCAAGTCAGGACCAACCAGAGTTTGCTAAATATGCTTTCCAAACCAATTACATAAGATGACCCACTTCTAGTTAGCCAGCCTCTAGCTTTCCCATGTCAAAACCCTCCAGTCAGAGTATACCAGAAGCCTTCTCTTTATTACACTATACAGCTTTTCCACTCCCCTACTTGCCTTTGAGTCTCTGCCAAATGCCAGTGAAGGTGGCTGACTCCCTTGCTATATATAGGTAGCCATGAATAAACATCTTCTGTTTGTTCTCATTTGAATGATCTTCATTCATTTCCATACACTGGTGGACAACAAGTTAAATGAATTTGGAATCATCTCATAGGTCATGGACTTGGTGAAATGAAACTCATAACTACGGTACCTGGGTGGCCCAACTGCTTAAGCGTCTGCCTTCAGCTCAGGTCATGATCTCAGGGTCCAGGGATGGAGCCACATGTCGGGGTGGGGGGGGGTCCCTGCTCTATGGGGAGTCTGCTTCTCTCTTTCCTTCTGTCCTTCCTCCTGTTTATGCTTTCTCTCTCATTCTATCTCAAGTAAATGAATAAAATCTTTAAAAAAATTTTAAAAAGAAACTCATAATTAAAACATCTTGAAAGTAGTCTGAGGAGAATAGAAGTGCATTTTTTAACCTTTTTCCCAGTTTGTTGAGTCATAATTGACATATAACATTGCGTTAGTTTAAGATTTATAACAATGATTTGATATATGTATATATTGCAAAATGATTCCCACATTAGGTTTGATTAACATCCATCACCTCACACAGTTAGGATTTTTTGTCTTGTGATGAGAAATTCTAAGATCTATTCTCTTAATGACTTTCAAATACACAATATAGTATTGTTAACTGTAGTTATATATAATGCAGCAAATCTTGAATATTTGAATAATGTACATGCTGTACATTATATCCACAGAACTTCGTAATCATTTAACTGAAAATTTGTACCTTTCAACCACCTTCACCTATACATTCCCCCCACCTACCACCCCCTGCTTCTGGACTACTAATCTGTCCTCTCTTCCTATGAGCTCAGTTTTTTAAAAATTTATGTACAGATGAAACCATACAGTACTTGTCTTTCTCTGTTTGACTAATTTCACTTAGCATAATGCCCTCAAGATCCATCATGTTGTTGCAAATGACAGGGATTCCTTTCTTATGGCTGACTAATATTTCGATGTATAACTAGATCACATTTTCTTTATCCGTTCATCTATTGATAGACACTTAGGTTATTTCCATGTCTTGGGTATTGTGAATAATGATGCCATAAACGGAGGGTGCAGATATCTCTTCAAAATAGTAATTTCATTTCCTTCAGATATATATCCAGAAGTGAAATTGCTGGATATATTGTAGTTCTATTTTTAATTTTTTTTTTTTTTTGAGGACTGTTCATACTGTTTTCCATAGTGGCTGCCCCAATCTGTTTTCCCATCAAGAGGGCACCAGGGTTCTCTTCCCTCTACAGTCTCTCCAACACTTATTATCTCTTTTCTTTTGGGTAATAGCCATTCTAGCAGGTATGAAGTGATCTCATTATAGTTTTAATTTATATTTCTTTGATAATTATTGATGTTGAGCACCTTTTCATGTATCTGTTGGACATTGCATGTCTTCTTTGGAAATTGACTATTCAGTTCCTCTGCCTAATTTTTTGAAACAATATATTTATGTATTTTAGAGACAGCGGGGGTCAGGGGGAGGGATGGAAAGAGAGGGAGAGAAATACTCAAGGGGACTTCTGCTGAGCATGGAAACTGATTAGGCTCCATCCCAGGGCTCTGAGATCATGACCTGAGTTGAAATCAAGAGCGAGACACTCTACTGACTGAGCCACCCAGGCGCCCCTCCTACCCCTAATTTTTAGTTGCATTTCTTTTTTGGTGTCATTTGTTTTGCTCTTGAGTTGTGTAAAACTGCATTTAAAAATTATTTAAGTTGTATGGAAATTAATGGTAATGTGAATGGCCATACAACAGAGAAAATTTGGCTAAGGGTAAAAGGAAAGAGAAAGACACATGCTGTTTCTGCAGGATATGCTATAGACCACCAAGCCAGATTAAACATAAAGGTAATATTTTCATAATATAGGTTATAAATCTGGCAAAAAGACCAATTTTAGTAAAAGATGTAACTATGGTATATCTTCTAGAAATCAAATTCTTTTCAAAGTAGGGAATCAGATGCATTTCCACTTGCTTTGCTAATATAATAAAAACTATAAAACCCAAAGATAGTGTGGAAGGGGGATGGAATCAAAGCTAATAGTTATTTTCTTATCAGAAAGTTTTGAAAATATGGGAGGAACTGAATGAATTGAATTGACTTGAACTGGAGAATGCACAGATTTGCAAGCAACAGACTAGAAAAACAGCTGGAGGGCGCCTGGGTGGCTCAGTAGGTTAAGCCGCTGCCTTCGGCTCAGGTCATGATCTCAGGGTCCTGGGATTGAGTCCCGCATCGGGCTCTCTGCTCAGCAGGGAGCCTGCTTCCTCCTCTCTCTCTCTGCCTGCCTCTCTGCCTACTTGTAATCTCTCTGTGTCAAATAAATAAATAAATCTTTAAAAAAAAAAAGAGAGAAAAACAGCTGGATCTAGATAGAGTTTTTCTAGAAGAGTCTTACAAAAATCAGATCACTGTTGGAGATTTAACAGCCCATTTTTTTCTTCTATTGAGCATTACAGCTAAAAATATCTTTACATTTACATATAAAGCAGTGAGGTCTAAAGTTATGTTATTTTAGCATATGGTCCTATTTATTTCTGAGATGCTAATTTTGGTAGATACTTTAAGCAGTTAGTGCAAACATTGAAATTAAGAAAATCCATCACCTACATTCTATTAGAGCTAATGTTTTTAAATCGTCCATACTTCATTTTAATCAACTTTTATTTTCTGTTGTCCTATTATCACTTTATTGAATCAACTTACGAAGCTTGTATTTAAAAAACAATGTTGCTTATGATTTCAGTAGTTCAGTAATCAGTCCTCTCTAACTGGGATGGAAAGAAATCAATCTCGAGGTCAGGGGTCAAGTCTTAGGTCATCCAAATGCATCTTTCAGCATGCATGCATTCCAGAATCCTAGCTATAACTGCACTTTAAGGGGACAGCCACTGATATGAAGAAAAGATATTATAAAAAGCATCTCAGATCATATCTGCACCCAGCAAATTATTAACATTGCAGACAGAGTTTTTTTTTTTTCACTGAAAGATCAAAATTATTCTATTTTTTTTTTTGACAGGTAAATACAGTTTGCCAAGTAAATATTTGCAGTCATTAAATAAATATTGGGATGTCAACTATGCCTAAGAACGGTGCTTGTTACTGTAAAAACAGGCTGAAGGGAAGATGGAAAATTTATTTTCCGTTTCCCAGTTTTTAAAATGTATTACCTGTAAATGTTTCTCTTAGAGGCATCCAAACTGTGTATCTTAGAATGCCATAAAAATGGCTACATTTTTGTTCATTTAGCACAAGTTCTTTGAAACTTTGGCCCAATCAGTTCAACTTATAAATATTTCTCTGATGTGTTCTGGGGGGCTTATGTAAGCTGGGAAACTTGGTAGAAGGTAGAAAGCACACCCTGACAGATGGAAAATGCTGATTTTTGTGAAGAGTTCCCTGCTGTCAGTACGTGAACATCTGGGTGTCTGAGGATATACACACTAAGTTGTTACCTTTTCCACCAAAGTCTCAGTTCTCTGTGTGCACACAATACTGCCATGATTGGGAGGCTATTGACTCGAAATGCACCATTGATTCAGTAACAGACATTTGTGAAAAAGAAAAACCACTCTATAAAATGTACACTTTGTTATAAATGTTAAAATAGAAAGGTACACCTTAGAATCCAGGTATTAGAATATTCTCATACACATGCATGTATAAGCATACATAATACATTTTTCTCCTAAGCATACCTATATATATGTTCATCTCTTTCTCTCCCTCTCTCTCTTTCTCACACATACACACACATACACACATGTGAATGCACGAAAACTTCCACTATCACGGTAGATATATTTCAATCTCCCATCCTAACTAACACACGCCATCCGGAGAAACACACTTTGCATGTAAGCGATGCAATTCCACAGTTTGGGTGCCATTTTTCATGCTTTAAATATTACAGTGCAAATGATGATTTCAGTGGGACAATATTGTGGGGAGTTTAAATTCACAGCAGTTGGGAGATTCCCAAAGTATGTGAAGAACTTCTAAATATCACACGTGCACACAGTGACTAAGTATAAATAATAAAGAATGATCTTTTTAAAAAATATATTTTATTTATTTGTCAGAGAGAGAGAAAGACAGAACACAATCAGGGGGAGCAGCAGGCAGAAGCAGGCTCTCCTCTGAGCAGGGAGCCCGATGTGGGACCCAGTCCCTGGACCCTGGGATCATGACCTGAGCTGAAAGGAGACACTTAACAAATTGAGCCACCCAGGTGTATCAATAAAGAATGATCTTAACATTTGTTTTCATTGTGTTTAGAACACTTAAATCATATTACAAATGAAACTGCATTATTTCTATGTTGATTTATATAATTTTAATTATTTAGGGCCAATCACTTTCTAAAACTCTAAATAAACTAAGAGGTTATATGTGACATTTTGAGGGGAAAGTTAAACATGGCTCCTAACCACAGGAGGAAAATACAAGGCAAAGGATAAAAGATAAACAAGAACAGAAGATGACATAGCCATCTGTCAGCCTCCCAAAGGATATGTTGGTTTTCGTGACGGTGTTTCCTGTTTTCTTTTTCAGTGCTTTACTGGGCAGCTTGCTGCCAAGTTAGCAACAATCAGGTATAGGTTTGAGACAGATACTATTGATAATAACTAACTGCCTTTAGGTATCCCTAATATATATCCTGGCTTATCCCAACAGATTTTGGACAGTGGTTAAAACTCCAAAGCACAGATTTAACCCCAGAAAAGAATCTCAAAGCTACTGAAGAGAAGATAGACTTATTACATACACATACACATACACATATATACATATATTTCAAATGGAAGGCAAAAAATTGTATAGACAAAATTATCAGAGAAAGTAAAGACTTCTGGTTCCAGGGGATAATGTACCAGGATAATCTTAAACTAACCCATGACAAGCAACTAGAAATGCCAGATAAAATAAAGTAGTATTTTTCTAAGTGTATAGAAGTCTCTGTAAGAAACAGAAATCCTTAGACGCTAAAAAAGAAGAGGGAACTGAAAAACTGAGAGGTAAGAATGAGCTCGCTACAAATAATCCATTTGAAAATGGGCAGAAGACATGAACAGACATTTCTCCAAAGAAAACATACAAATGGCCAACAGACATGTGAAAAGAAGTTCAACATCACTCAGCACCATAGAAATACAAATGAAAACCCACAATGAGATATCACCTCACGCCTATCAGAATGGCCTAAATAAAAAACACAAGAAACAATAAGTTTTGGCAAGGATGTGGAGAAAAAGGAACCCCCAAGCACTGTTGATGCAAACTGGTGCAGCCACTGTGGGAAATAGTGTGGAGGCTTCTCAAAAAATTAAAAATAGACCTACCCTATGATCCAGTAATCGCATTACTGGATCTTCTTTTATCCAAAGAATAAAATCACTAATTCAAAAGGATACAAGCATCTCTACGCTTATTGCAACATTATTTACAATAACCAAGAAATGGGAGCAACCTAAGTGTCCACCAACAGATGACTGGATAAAGAAGATATGGTGTATATATACAAGAAATAAAAGAAAGAAATCCTGCCATTTACAACAACATGGGTGGATCTAGAGAGTATCATGCTAAGTGAAATAAGTCTGTTAGAGAAAGACAAATCCCATATGATTTCACTCCTCCATGGAATTTAAGAAACAAAATAAATGAATGAACAAAGGGGAAAAAAAGAGAGAAAGAAAGAAATCCTAAAACAGATTCTTAACTACAGAAAACAAAGAGATGGTTACAGAGAAGATGGGTGTAGTACAGGTAAAATAGGTGAAGGGGATTAAGAGAACATTTATCTTGATGAACACTGAGTGATGTATGGAACTGTCAAATCCCTTTATTGTACACCTGAAATGAATATAACACTGCATGTTTACTACACTGGAATGAAATATATATATATATATATATATATATATATATATATATACACACACACACATATATAAAGAATGTGCTCGATAAAGGGGCTGTTCTAGAAAATAGCTATCCCTTGCAGTAACCTAAGAGCTTGAGGAATTTTTCCTTTTAGTTTAGTTGACTTAAATTTCTACAAATCTTATCTTAAAATCATAAATCTGATCTGAACATTTTTAAGTGTGTCATTTCAATGAGCTTTAAAAAATGTATAATCCATGTAACCAATCAAGATATAGAACAGCTCCACCCCAGAAAGTTCCCTTAGCCCTCTTCCAGGCAATCTCTACATCCACAGGCAATTATTATTCTGATTCCAATCACCACAGATGCCTATCACCGTGTTCTTGAATCTTACAAAAACGGAATCATAATGTATATATTCTTTTATGCATGGCTTCTTAAAAATGGCAGAGGGAGATCCAGATTTCTACACATAACCCCAATGGCATTGCTTAACTCCAACAAAATTTAATAATGACAAAGGGTTGTTTTGTTTGTTTGTTTGTTTGTTTTGAGAATGGCAGTCTTACACCCTGGCAATCTATACTGTAAAGGGAATACAGAGGTTTCCAGTATCAGTCTCCTCTGCCTTCAGCTCAGTGTGGAGTTTGCTTGGGTTTCATTCTGTTTCCCCTCCCTCTCCCTCTGCTCCTCTCCCCATGCATACTCTCTCTCTAAAACAAATAAACAAAACCTTAAAAAAAAAAAAATGCCTGCAGAGAAGCTAAGATACCCAACTGGAAATCCACCACCTTGAAGATATTCTTCTGCATCTCACTGCGTTCAGGTAAGTGAGTGTTTGGTGCTTACTGGGTACTGACTGATGGCTGCCCTGAGCCACATACAAAGCTGCAGGATGGCTGGCATGCTTCCGGTGCTCCAAACAAGTGAGCACGTGATTGGTAAACTGTCCCTGCTGGCTTGTTAAATGGGGCTGTGCCAGCTTCCCAGGCTTGAAAAGAAGTGCAGAAGGTAACATCCTAGCAAAGCTTGGTCTGCATAGCAAGCAGGTGACCTTAGCTGATGAGCTCTCTCAGCAACTCTCCCCCTGTGAACACCTGTCAATACGTGTGCCTCTTTTCTCCCAGTGGTCAAATTTTAGATGTTTGAGTTAGTCCATGATGGCCAAGGTCTTCCTTGTTGGAAGCTCCAGGCAGGGTTTAATCACAGCTGCTCAGGGCTAGAATGGCCTTAAAGGTCTGGATAAACCAAGGCTGCTGGGATTCAGATTCGTGCTTTGTGATCTCTCAATCTAAAATGCCACTGGATGCCATCTCCATCCCAAGGGGCGATGGAGGGAGAACACGTTTCAGTTGGGCCAAAGTAGGAGTGGGAAGAAAAAGGGAGATGAACAATGGCTCCCTGACCCATGTGGGAATGGAGACATTGAGGCTGGGTTGGTGGTGGGGGCGGGCGGGGACAGGCCAGTGAGGACAAGGGGACCGGGACAGATCTGGGGAGCAGTGAGAAGTTCAAGGCCTCCTAGCTGAGGAGAACATAGCAAAGACTGATAAGAAGGAGCAGAACAGGCCCCAGGGAGGACCGCGGGCCATGAACCACAAGCAGAAGAGAGGCCATTGAGCAGGCTTACTCTAGGGAGTACTAGGTTAGCAGGAGGTGGCTACTGGGCAGATGCTGGAGGCCCCCCTCTTGGCTGGGTCTGGGGCAGCTGGGTGAACAGTCAGCACTGGGCAGTCATTCAACCTTTTCTGGAGCCCTGTCTCTACTCATTTCTTAAAAAAGAAAAAAATAATTGAGGAGCTGTGTTTTTTCCTTCAGAACTGATATGAGGGAGCCCATTATGTGGTTCATTAATAAAGGCAATCACAACCTAACAGCAGCTAGTGTGGGGCTGAGGGTTTTCTTGGGTCTCTTCCCTACTCAGTTTATGCCTGCTCTGTGTCGTTCTCCCTCATCTTACAGGAACAGAGTGACAACAGCTGCCCCATCTCGTGCACCGTGTCTGACTTCAGTCTGCTAAACCAAGGGATGGCCAAAGTACAGCATTCCAAGTATACCAGAGCTAGAAAAGAACATTCTTGACCAGATCTTTTTGAACATCTTACTTCATTTTAAAGAGAGAGAGAGAGAATGTGCACGAATGGAGAGAGAGGCAGAGGGAGAAGCAGACTCTCTACTGAACAATGAGCCTTACGTGAGACTTGATTTCAGGACCCCAGGATCATGGCCTGAGCTGAAGGCAGACACTTAACTAACTGACCACCCAGGTGCCCCCTTTTCAAACCTTTCAAACAAAATGATAAAGCAGGTTTCGATGGTACATATTTATGATACTATTAATCTGTCCGGTGGAAGGGTGTGGTATACAGTTAGGGCACCCTAAAAATTTTTAGCCAGATAAATGATGCCAAGAACTTTTCTGTCTAGGAAATCAAGTCATATGCTCTTTCTTCATAGCAGGTGGGCTTCTAAACTTCTGGAAACAGGAAAGCCACTCTGGAATCCAGTCTAATGTGGGAAAGAAGAACATCTGTAGGCAAGTCATGGTAATGTCCAGTGGTGCTGCTTCCATTCAGATAAATGGTAATACTGTAGTGACAGGTGCCGTTTACTGAGTTCCCACTCTGGGTCTGGCATTATACTAGTCCGTTCCCATATCACGTCATATTTAATCCTCATAAAAACTCTTCAAGAAAGGTCTTATTACCACAATGATGTAGATGAGAAAGTTAATGCACTGTGGTTCAGGGTCAACAACTTAGCAAGCAGCAGAGCTACCATAGCAACTTGACATTTAGGTCTACCTGACTCCAAAACTACTAATCCACCATGGGTGCTAGGAGGCTGGGAGAGACATGGTGAGAGCCTGGCTGAGGAGCGACTGATTTCACAAGGAAGATAGGTAGGGGAACATCACAAAGGAGATGAACCTGACCTTGTAGAATAAGAAGTTTGCCAGGTCAACAGGAAAGAAAGAGCATTTTAGCAAGAGGCCATGTTGGCAACGGTGTAGAAGAATGCTGTTTTGGGGAAACTGTGACAGGGTGGCCCAGTGTGATGGTGGTACTGAGTACATGGATGGGGCTACAGCCCCTTATAAGTAGATGAGTGTGTCCCAGTGGGACCAGCACGTCACTTCACTCATGACCTCCAGGGTAGAGCATGTTGCCTTGTCCCATCTGGCACCACATTTCCAATCTGTTTCTGCTTCCCTCAACTCCCAGTTCTGTGCCACCTGACACCTAATACCGCCCTTCTGAGACAACCCCCTGGCTTCTTTTCCTGATCAGCATTGAGCCCTTCAACTAGTCTGCTTCCAGAAGTCAAGACGATTGACCCATTCAATTTAGCTTGAGACTGAAGACATTATTCATGTGCTCTCTGTTTTCTAAGTCCAGAGATGAGCTTGGACTTTACCCTGTAGGCCAGGAGCTCTTAACAAGGGGCATACATGGACAGGCTCCGTGGAATCATGAACCACTAGAATTCTTGGAAAAATATTGTAACTGAACGATTAAAGGGACGTGAAGCTTTCATTAGATTCTCAAAGGCAAATATGATGTTCTCAAAAGATCAAAAACCATAGAAATGCCACACTGTTCAATTCTGTAGCCATTAGCAACATGTGATAATTTACATGATCTAAAATTAAATAAATTTAGAAATTCAGTTTCTTAGTCTCACTAAGCACATTTCGAAGGTACATACAGACATTAGTACAGATGATAGGACATTTCCTTCACTGTGGATAGTTCTGTTGGATAGTGTGGCCATAGACAACATGGTCCACGGAGGACGGCCACGAGGGGAACGACCTGTGGTGTAAAAGGCTAACTAACAGCAAGTGGAGGGCAGATCTGGGAAAAGCTATGAGTTGGGGAGGGTTGGGGAGGAATCAATCAATCTTATACAGTAGTGATGGGAATGGAGAGGAGGTCACAAGTGTGAGAAATGTGTCAGAGCCCTTGAGAAAGGACTAGATGAGAGGACAGAGGCAGAGAAAGAGGTTAAAGCCAACTCTAAGCTTTCTCATTTGGAAAATGCCCACATGGATTCCTCTCCAGCCTTCCTGTCCTTCTACTGCTTTCTCATTCTCTTTCAACACCCTGGAACAGGTCCTGGGTCAGGGCCCTCACCCTGCCATTCCCTCTGCCTAGAATATTCTTCCAGGGATCCAAATGTCATCTTGTCTCACCAGCATGAGTGACTAGGAGATGGGAAGACAGTGAATGTCACAGAAGCAGTTGTGAGGGTGAGAAAGCTGATGATGAGTCATTCTGCTGATGTGAGTTGGGGGTTGGGGAGGGGGACAAAATGCTGAGTCATCACAGATCAGTGATGCATATTCACTAAAGAAGGGCAGATAGTCACCACCAGCATCAGGAAACAGGTGAAACTGCTCTCTCATCCCGGGGTACACAAAGCCTTCAAGTATTTACCATCTTTTCCAATCTTTTGTCAGGGAAAGTCCTGATAAACTTACCAATACTGAGTACTAAGACGCTAATATGTACAGTATGTTAGCCAACCCAAATGCTTTTCATTTTAATGTAGGAAAGTGTCCCAAGCCACAGGACTGAATCTCTAATGGTGGATTTTTATGCATTGCTGACAAATCTGGTGAGAACACACTTCCCCTACTCCTTTTACCTCTAATACCTCCTAGGTGGCCTTCTCATCTCCCTATGAGCTCACCAAAACAATTTTTGAAAGGCATTTAGCGAAGGGTGGACAGAAAAATTCTTGGTGACTAACTCTCCATTACTCAGAAAATGTAAGTGGATCAAAGTCCTCTCCCCTCCCCCACTAAGGATGTTGGTAATCACAATGTTACTGTATAATGTGAAAATTTCCAAATAGAACTAAACTCAGGTCTATAAATATACATGATTAAGGCTTCAAATATAGCACTGCTTTATTTTCATGGGGGCTATTTCTGTGTGGTGATTGCCTGGCTGATTTGCAATTTCAGAATACAAATGGCTTTTCTCCATAACTCATGGGAAATTTGGCAGGGTGCTGCACACCCAGGCCCTCCTGAAAAAGTCTCTGAAATAGTGGTAAGTGCTCTTCTTCTGAATTACATAAGCAGAGCTGACAAAAGGCAACAGCACAACTCCAGAGCCTGCTGAAGTGAAACAGTGTTTGTTGGGTTTCTCTTCTTATGCTAGAGGGATACTGACTCCTCTGGTAATAAGTCATGAAATGATCATGAGCATGTATCCCTATGATAGCCTACATTAAAAATACTATGGTACAAATTTGGAATAATGCCAACAGAGAGTTCTCTGACACTGGATTTACAAGTAACTAAAAAATGGTGTAAACATATTCATAACCCTGGGGACAGGACACACAAAAAAAATGGGGGGTAATGTCTGAAGTAAGGAGATCTATGGCTGTTATAAGCAAAACACTGACTAAAGAGTTTATTATCTCCATCTAAGAGGGAGAACAGTGTAAGTATGACCTATGGTCACTCAACACCATAAAGCAAGTTTTCTAATATCATCACAGACAGTACAACCCACCTCGGAGCCAGGACTTTGTAGATAAATATAACAAAATGGTTCTGTTTTGAAGCAGTTTAGAGAATGAAGCACTTTGGAGTCAAAGTTCAAATCCCAGTTCTTTCATTTCTACATTTTCTGACTTTGGATAAATAAGGCTTAGAGAAGTTTTCTCAAATGTACAATGGGGAGTTCAAAGTACTACCTATGTCTTAGGGTTCTTGAGAAAATCCAATGAGAGTGCATATAAAACCACAGTAAATACCCAGTAAACACCTTTAATACTTTTCCTGAAGGTCTATCTTCAGTGTCTCTCATTGATTTGTGAGGCTTCTCCTGGCTCCATGGTCCCTCTTCCTGGAGAACCTTAAAACATTCTTACATTTTAAGGATGTACTCAGTCCAGATGTCAAATTGGAACTCAAGTCAGTGGCAAGGCCCCAAATCTTACGTGGAATAAACAGATCTCGCTAAGGTAGTTGTTTTCATGAAGATGGAACATCAAGAAAGGAGGCAGAATTAGGAGGCAGTGAGTCAAGGTTGGGTTTGAAGACTCCTCTCTTGCGTGGCCCCTTCTAGGGCCTTACGCCTAATTTCATATTCATATATTTGCATCCTCCTTCTTAACGATGGCCCTTAAAATTGTATAGGCTTTGGACCCACCAAAACGTGCAAGTGCTCCTGTCTATCACATAAGCTGCAAGCCCACCTGGTGGCAGGGCTGACCTGAAGCTGGAGGTCACAGGGCTAGTCCTGGCTGTCTGCCTTCCACCTTCTGCTGATGAGTCCCAGGACAGGTCCAAGATCAGGGATAAGGCCACGCCTGCAGGTGGGTCTAGAGGTTCCTAGATGAAAAGAAGAGCCAAGTGGTATCAGGAATGAGGTAGGATCTGACCAGGCTGAGGGTTAAGGGTAATTTTTCTGCAACAGCACAACTCCAGAGCCTGCTAATGGGAAATAGTGTTTGTTTGGTTTCTCTTCTTATGCTAGAGGGATACACATTGAAGTTCAGTGAAAGAACAGGTACAATAAGGCAGTAAATCAGTGTTTCTTGAATGTTATCCAGTCTGGCTCTCATGCTGTAGCCTTACCAATACTCACTGAGGACCATTTAAAAAGCTAGATTAGAGGGGATAAAGCCTGTTAGAAGAGACTGGAAACCTGCTGAGATACCCAGGACTTGCGGGAAGGGAAGCTCACAGGAAATCCCATTTTTTTTTGCACAGGATTTTCCTCCTAGGGGCAAGCAGTGGACTGGATGTTTGTGTCCTTCCCCAATTCTGTGAGAAAAAAAGGTTTGTCATTTAAGCCACTCAGTCCATGGTATTTTTGTCATAGCTGTCCAAATGCAACAAAATAGGGCATACAGCAATTCTTGGTGCAGGGCAAACAGTGAGGGACTGGGAAGATAAATACTGAAGTTGGGAGCTGTCAAGGCAATTAGGACTTAGAACTAAGATCCTAGAGAAAAATGGAATGCAAGAATGGGAACCACCATCAACATCAGTTTTCCTCGGGTTATTTACTGATTAAGTTATGCAGGACAAGAGGCCTGCAAACCAAACAGAAACTGGGTGAAACAGCAAAGCGGAGTTTTGGGTTGTTTCGTGATGCTACGGAGACAAAAACTGAGTTCAGGACTTGTCATGGACGATTGGTTCAAGAACTATCCCAGGCTTTCCACTGGGACCTCTAGGTCCCACATCCTAGGACTGAGGGTGAGCCAGAGCTAACAGGACATTTCCAGAGACGGCAAGCCGGTCTGGGGAGGTATGGTCCCAACTAGATTGAAGCAATCGATCGTAAAAAAAAGTTTTACAAAATTTTATGTAAAAATAAAATGTATAACAACAGTAAGACAAAGCAGGAGGATTTAATGTAGTTAGAACTGTAAGGCTTAGCATTATCTGGGGAGTGGAATAGGTATTATTAATTCTTAGTAGACTATAGTAAGTCCAGAATGTCTTTTGTGGGGCACCTGGATGGCTCAGTTGGTTAAAGTGTCCCAACTCTTGGTTTCGGCTTCATGATCTCAGGGTCTAGGGATCAAGCCCCATGTCAGGTTTTGCACTCAGCTCAGAGTTGGCTTCTCCCTCTCCCGCTGCCCCTCCCTCCGCTTGTGCATTCTCTCTCTCTCAAATAAATAAATAAAGAATCTTAAAAAAAATGTCTTTTGTAATCATTAGGATAGCTGGTAAAAGAATGTATTACTAATAAACTAATAGAATGAGGAAAATAAAATAATAAACAATACTTTATACAAAGGAAGTCAAGATAGATGAGAAAAAAAGAACACAAAACCTAGGGAAAATTAAATGGTTAAAATAAACCCAAATATATCAGCAATTATATAAAAGTAAAATGATTTACTCTAATTAAAAGACAAAAATCATTACACTAATTATAAGTGCTGCTGACAAAAGAGAAATCTTAAATATAAGCATGCAGAAAGATTGAGTAGGAGGCTAGAAGCAAATATGGCATGAAAAATCTAACCAAAAGAAAACTGGTACAGTTACATTAACATAAGGCATGGTAGACTTTAAGGCAAGAATCTTTACTGAAGTTCCAGGGAAATCATTTCCTCATGATAAAAAAAGCTCATAAACCAGGAAGGTATAATAATTATAAATGTGTATAAATTGAATAACATAGTCTCAAAAGGCATCAATTGTCAATGCAAAGAACTGACAGAAGTATAAGGAGAAAGAAACGAGTTCACAGTCAGAGATACGCTCTTGCTGGGCACACCGAGAATACAAGACTGCTCTTTATTCAGGCCATTTCCCCAGGGCTGAATCCGAGGCAAGCAACCTTGCAGATGAGGTCAAGTCTCCCTCTGGGACAATAAACAAGCTTGCTTACTGCCTGCTACCGTAGGGGTGGATTCCCCAGTGTTCCTCTGCTATAACACAATCCCCTGAATACGCAGGCAACCCTGGGGGCCCTCCATGTCACGTCTGTGGGACTTGGGGAGCAAGGGGAACCGATGCAAGCAAGCGTCCTGATGCCCACGCTGCTTGCGGCGCTGTGATTGGTGCGGTCTTCTGTGTGTCCCCCGGGGGCTCTATGTCTTCATCGTACTAGTTTACAAGTAGGAAATCAAATTCCACACCCAGTTACTTTTGGTAATATAAACTGGACACATTCATAGAAAAACAAAATTTACCAAACCAACACAAAAAGAAACAGAATAGTTCTATACTATTAACTACATTAAATTTGAAATTAAAAACCTTTCCGCAAAGAAATCCCTAGGCTTAGATAATTTCACGGAATTGTTCCAAAGGCCGAAAAAGGAATACCAATTTTACAAAAATTTTTCCAGTGACTTGAAAAGGGAGAAAATACTTTCAACTCCATTTATGAGGCCAGCATAATCTTGATGCCCAATTTGACAAGAATGATACGATCACAATAATTATAGACCAATCTCTCTCATAAATATAAATACAAGAGTCCTAACAAAAATATTAGCAAACTTAGTGTGACAATTTTTTTTTTTTAAATTAGGAATGTCAGGTTGCTTTCATATTTGAAAAATCAAATTGTAAGGATGTCTGCTTCTGCTCATGAAACAGTAATTCATCATCCCATTATAATCAACTAGAAAACTGGCCGAAATATAGGAAGCAACTACTTGCAGACAGTACATCCCCCAGAGAAAGGAGCAAAAGGAGATGAGCCTGGTGACTCCCTGGCCTTTTGCCCAGAGGCAATTTCCCAACAGCAGCCCCGGGAAGGAGAACCTAAGTAGAAGCCTCACAGCCCTACTGAATTTAGGAGCTAGAAATCTGTGCAGGCTGAGCTGGCTGAGATGTGTGGGGCAGTGTACATAAATAAACAGAGTTATGCCCCCAAAGAGCTGGAGAACTCCAAAGAGGGGCCTCCTCAAGTCTTTGGCTGAATACTAACCCACACACGTGTAGGGTAGAACTCCATGAAGTCACGTGAGGCACAACTAACTGCCATAAGCTGTAAGCTAAGCAATTTCCAGAACTTGCGCAAGTGTAAGAAATGTTTAAATTTCTACCAGCCGGAGTAAGATACCTCATTGAACACCTGGGACAGTGACCACAGGAAGGGTCAGAACTGACTGAACTAAGTTAGCCCTAGAGTGAAAGGTACTGAATTCCAGGGCAACAAAACTTAAAAACAAACATCAAAAATTGACCACATAGTCCACAACTGCCTGCCAAAGCAGAGTCTGCTTGAGATTCTCTTCCTCTCCCTCCCTCTTGGTCCCTGTACCCACTTGTGCACACAACATGTGCGCTCTCTCTCTCTCTCACAAATAAATAAATCAATAAAATCTTAAAAAAAATAAAGACCAAAAAAATCTAAATATTCAGGAACATAGCATTTGTAATTTCCAGGATCCAATAAAAATTATGAGGCATGTAAAGAGTAGCAATTTTGGTCCATAACCAGAAGAAGAAAAAACAATTGATAGAAAAGTACATAGATGCAATTCACCACATTAATAATGAAGAAAAGTTTATAATCATCTTGATGAACACAGAAAAGAATTTGTTAAATTCAACGTTCATTCATGTTGAAAAAAACCCCACTTGGCACACTACGAATAGAAGGAAACTCTTAAAATCTGATACAGAGCATCAGAAATCCTACAGCAAACACTGACTAGTGAAATATTGAAAGCCTACCCCCCCAATTGGGAAGAAACAAAGATACTCATTCTGATGGCCTCTATTCAACATTGCACCAGAGGCCACCAGGTTAATAAGGCAGAAAAGAGAAATATAAGGTGTATAATTAAAGAGGAAGTAAAAACTATTAAGATTATAAATAGAAATGAAAGTACTGTCATTCACAGATCACAAAATTACGTGTGTAAAAAATCCAAGAGTCTACAGTTAAACTATAAGAAATAGTAAACTATAAGAAACCTTGAATTCATCAATATCAGCATGTACCAGGTCAATAGACAAAAATATATTGTATTTCTATATACTAGTAATGAACAATTAGAAAATTTAATAAAGTATAATAAAAAAGTTCCATTTATAAAAGCACAAAAAAACCCTAGTAATAAATTTCACAGAAGATGGCCAAGACCTTTGTATAGAAAACTATAAAACATTGAGATTAAAAGGCTTAAGTAAATGGAAGGAGATGCCATGTTCCTAGATTGTAAAGAGTCAGTTTCCCCCAAATTGATTTATAGATTCGATGTCATCCCAGTAAAAATCCCATTTTTTTTTTTTGTAGAATTGACAAGATGATTCTAAACTTTATACACAATGACTAAGGAAGCATACAGCTGAAGCATACATAGAACCAAACATCACTATTATATAGTGACACTAATGAAAGCAGTGAAATGTTGGCACAAGAAAACTATATAAATGAAACAAGTTCAGAAATAGACTCACCCATAAACTATCACTTGATTTATGACAAAGATGACATTACAGTGTGGCAAGGGAAAAGATGGTCTTCTAATAAATGTGCTCAATCTTGATCCCTACCTCACACCATACAGAGAAATCTGTTTGAGAGGACAGACAAAGCACATTCTGTATGATTCCATTTATGTAAAGCTCAAAACCAAAACTAACCATGGCAGAAGACAGGTATTTATTTGGCAGGGATAATGACTGGTAAAGGGTCTGACAGCAAATTTCTGGAGCTGGCCATGTTCTATTTCTTGATTTGGGTGATGATTACATGATTGTATTCACTTTATGAAAATGTACAGTTGTACCCCTGGCATATGTACTTTTCTATATGTATAATACACTTCACTAAAAAGTTTACTTAAACCGAAGTGGTTTATGCATGGCTGGCATCAGAACCAAAGGAGTTTGTGCATTTCACAAACAAAATACCATCCCTCTGTTGTCATTTTTTCCTAAAAAAATTATGTCAGTATTTCACACAATATATTACCAAATATCTCCTTTAGGACCCCAAAATGCCTACTGATAGGTAGCACGTCCTGCTTTTTGCAAGGTCCCACTAACTTAGGAACTCCTCATAGCTGATATTTCCAATGTATTCTGAGAGTGCCAAATCTGATGTCAGAGATCTTTACATTCCTTTCATCTGCATTTGCCATTCACACTAGCCAGGTCAGGGTGAGGTGATTACTGTTATTTAATTCTAGACAAGGACCAATAATTTCATGTCCTATGCTCAATATTAAAAGTCCTATGATAACTTAAGGGAACCACCTGATCAATTTAATTCCTGAGGTATCAATGCTTGCTGACATTCACGAGTCTTCACCAAAGGGAGTGGTGTATTCCTGCAGAGGAAAATGCAGTCTCTGCTTCCTTCGATGAGCCCATTCACTTACTAACAGTTCAATTAGATCAAGGAGTAAAATGGTAGCTTCTAAAAAAAACTTAATTCAACTGGTTTTATAATTGTATAAGAGCATCTTGCTTTGAGTTGTGTTAACAATAGACTTTTACTCCTGGGAACTTGAACTCACATAGATTTTCTTTTCAGCTCCCAAGTGTGCTAAAGGTTTGTGGTCTGTACAGTTAAAATGAGAGGCTGAAACAGATGTCATAAAATGGTAACTTAAAGTGCAGGTTTTCGTAAGTCGTATCTTTCCCCTCATTACATATTGCATTTTAAAAACTGTTATTTAACCTGTTCTGACTGTGCTTAAAAAATGAAACAAATCAAAGCAACCCCAAACTTTGAAAAAGAGAGAGGCAAGCAACCATAAGAGACTCTTAGAGAACAAACTGAGGGTTGATGGAGGGAGGGGGCGGGGGATGCGCTAGATGGCTGATGGGCATTAAGGGCACTTGTGATGAGCCCTGGGTGTTGTATGTAAGTGACGAATCACTGAATTCTACTCCTGAACCCACTATTGCACTGTATGTGAACTAGCTAGGATTTAAATATAAATTTGAAAAGAAAAAAATAAAGATTATTTAGAGGGTCTCCCCTCACGAAGACTTTAGGCTTTAGAATTTCAAAGGCACAAGTTAAGTACTGCTTACCAGAGTTCTTTCCCATTCTGTTTCTCACACCTTTTTCAGAACAAAACAAGTATTAATTTGGCTTTCACCCATAAGTATGAACACTGTAAACATCAAAGGATACTTTCTATCAATCTCTCATCTATCCTGATCTTGGGCAACCTAGTATCCTTTCTGGTGCTCTAACCATGAGAGGAATTCTTTTTTTTTTTTTTTTTTTTTTTGAAGATTTTATTTATTTATTTGACAGACAGAGATTACAAGTAGACAGAGAGGCAGAGAAAGGAAGGGAAGCAGGCTCCCCGCTGAGCAGAGAGCCCAATGTGCAGCTCGATCCCAGCACCCTGGGATCATGACCTGAGCTGAAGATAGAGGCTTTAACCCACTGAGCCACCCAGGTGCCCCATGAGAGGAATTCTTTAGGAGACTCGCCTTACTCCTGTGCAGAGTATAGGTGTTACTCCTTTTATTTGTCTCAAGCAAATAGGTTTGAAGAGCAGCATCTTAAGGGATTTGCCTGAAAGTTAGAGAGTGGTTCTAGTCACCATTCAACTAATTGTAGTGTTCTAGTCAAGTTACCCAATTCCTTTGTGCTCTTATCTATGAATTAATGGGTCATTTTTGGCATTGTTGCCTGTCACACAGTAGGTCCTCAGTAGTCAGTGAATGTGCAAGAATTAAATACATTCAAAGACATCTTCCAACTTTTTCATATCTTTAACTCAATTCATTTCTATGAAAAGTAGTAAGCCAGAAAAATAAAATGCAAATTAACTAGGTCTACTCTGGTTCTATTACTGTTCTTGGGACAGTCTGGAATTAGAAGAAGAAATCACACAGAAAGGTGCAACTGGAAGCAAAGGGGTAATGAGCATACAATAGTACAGAAGGCACATTTATTCATGAACAACTGAAAGAAAAAAACAAAATAAACCCTTTTCAAAGGGCCAAATGAGCCAATGAACTAAAGTAGAAAAAAATATTATTTTATATAATCAGATCTTATCCACAATTTTGAATTTTTTGAAAAATGTCAGTAAAATCAATTTCTCAAAGAGCTTTTTATATTAAACCAGGAATCTCCCAAGGAGAAGCGGCTACCATTGAGGCTCTTGAACTCAATAAGATTTTCTGCAAGAGGGGCGCCTGGGTGGCTCAGTGGGTTAAAGCCTCTGCTTTCGGCTCAGGTCATGATCCCAGGGCCCTGGGATCGAGCCCCGCATAGGGCTCTCTGCTCAGCAGGAAGCCTGTTTCCTCCTCTCTCTCTGCCTGCCTCTCTGCCTACTTGTGATCTCTGTCTGTCAAATAAATAAATAAAAAAAATATTTAAAAAAAAAAAAAAAAAAAAAAAAAAAAAAAAAAAAAAAAAAAGATTTTCTGCAAGAAGAGTTAAGTGTTAGGTGTGTGTATTATGTAAGCCAAAGATGGAGAGAAAGGGGATAGTGGGGACAGTCATCTCTGGAGATCAACCAAGAGAGAATTCAACATGTCTGATGCAAGGTGTAACTTTTGGGGTCTTTTATGTTAAACTTTCTTAGGAAGGGGGGATTTTCTTCATTTTCTATATTACCTTTATTTTCTTCTATTATTTCTGGCCCACTCTTCTTGCTCATTCTTCTCCCTTCTTGAAACTTAAAACTTTTTAAAGAAACACATATTTAAAGGGCTGGGAAAACAAGATATATTGGAAATGTAAACTTTCTTTCACTGTGGGGTTAGGAATGAGAAAGGCCTAGTGTGAAATCCTGGAGTCTAAAATTAAAATCTAAATGGAGAACACTCAGTGACCTTTTCTTGGGAGGCTCACATGAAAGAATGTCATGGTACATTGATCAAACTTTTATTCATTTTCATTTTCAGGACGTTGCTATTAATACCATATGACACTCAACAAATTACACTACAATGTGACATTCTGTACCAATCATTTCACCTCTAGTTTCTTCTTCAGCTGTTACCTCAGACTCTGGGTTAATTAGAAAAAAAATTAAGAGTGTGTGTATGTGTGTGTAGGGGAGGAAAAACTTTACCTCTACCTCTTTAGGGTTGGTGACTGGGGCCTGTGAGTTAAATGGACAAGACAGGGTAACAGGAGAAGCATACAAATTTAATTGATCTTATAAATTTTACTTTCATGGTGACTACATGGAAAAGTAAAAACCCGAAAGAAGCTGTTAGGCTTAGAAGCTTATATACTGTTTTAACAGAGAGTGATAAAATGTGAACCAAATAGGCAAACAAAAAGGGGCTTGAGCTTATAGAGGTGGCAAATTGGGGAAAAGTAAATATATGGGCAAACTGATGGAGAATAAGGGTTATTTTAGTAAGGTTTATTTATGCAGATCAGCGCCATCTGTTTCTGGTAATAAGGGTTATTTTCCTCTTCCTAGTACAGAAGAGAGGGGACACCTTTACAAAGGAAAATTTGTGTCACTTTTACAAAGGGACATTGATGCCCTGATTTTTGGTAGAAGCAGAGGACAGAGAATTCTTCCTACATCTGCTGCTTCTCAATTGCCTTTAGGTCAAAATAATCCTTATGCCAAAGTGGCATATTATAATCCCCATAGGTTTCTAAGGGGAAATCAAAGTTCAACTGCCCTGGTAAAGATATTGGTTCCCAAACCACTGTGTCGTGCAGTTAGTCCCCTAAAAGTGTCTTAATAAAAAGAAGTTCTATGGTCAACTAAGTTTTGGAAGTGCTGGGTTAAACAAAGTTAACTGATTTTTTTTTCCAGCAGGAGTTCTCAGAACCTTTTGTTTACTAACAATGCGATGTGATTCTGCAAAAAAAGGAATAATTCATTGTGTTCCTCAAGTTTATTTGGCCATGGAGCATGTTTTTCAGAATTTTTCAAGACCAGTGTTTTCCTGTAATGTATGTTGAGAAGTAATGAGATTACTCACCCTTGCATGTAAGGGCAGAAGTCTGAAGAGCCACTGAATAAGTATAAGCCAAACTGACTAAATAAAGGTTTCACGATGTCCATCAGCATGAACCATGCGACATCCTGAGAAATGCTCCAGTGACTAAACTCTGGTTTGTCCCTAGGAAGAAAAACTAAAGTGTCCAAAACTTCTGGATCTTACTGAATTAAAACCCCTTCTTGAACACTAAAAAGAGTACCAATGGATGAAGAAAAAATGGTCTCATGTGTTCATTTCCATCCTTGGCTCAGTACAGCTCCAGTTGCATTATTCTTAAACATCTATTAACATGATTGCTTCATAATTACAAAGGCTAACTGCCAAGCCTTTTTCACAGGAAGCAAGGCACTGCTTGTCTTTAACTGCTCTTCTGGCTTGTGCAAAAGGGTCACTTTTTAAAAAATCCTTTTACTCTTATGTTAACTGAAGAAACATCTCTAAAATGTCATTCGAGTGACTGCAAGATAAAAAGGAAAAGGCACAATGGCCACAGTCACCAAACTGTGGAAAGAGCCAAGATGCCCTTCAACAGACAAACGGATAAAGAAGGTATGGTCCATATATACGATGGAGTACTATGCCTCCATCAGAAAGGATGAATGCCCAACTTTTCTATCAACATGGACGGAACTGAAGGAGATTATGCTGAGTGAAATAAGTCAAGCAGAGAGAGTCAATTATCATAGTGTTTCGCTTACTTGTGGAACATAAGGAATAACACAGAGAACATTAGGAGAAGGAAAGGAAAAGTGAACTGGGGGAAATCAGAGGGGGAGACGAACCATGAGAGACTGTGGACTCTGAGAAACAACCTGAGGGTTTGGGAGGGGAAGAGGTGGGGGACTGGGTGAGCCTGGTGGTGGGTATTAAGGAGGGTACATATTGCATGGAGCACTGGGCGTGTGCATAAATAATGAATCTTGGAACACTGAAAAAAATAAAAAAAAAAAAAAAGGAAAAGGCACATTCAAAGGCACAGAGCTAACTAAATTCAAAAATTATATGATCGGGGGTTGGGGAGTGCAGGATTCAGAACTGACAGATGTCATCAGACACATGATGGTGCCTTCCCTCTGGTTATCCTGTTCTGTCAGAATTTTAATTTCAGCAGAGATCATCCTCAAGTAGACTTGATTCTTGATCTTCCATTGTCAACTGCTGCCACGTGTCCCCTTCTTCATCATCTTCCATGCTCTTGGAATAGGGGCAAAGATATTTGATTACCCAAGTCAGAAGATTGGTTGGCAATATCCTATATTGTCTCCAGGATTTGGGGAAAAAAAAATGGAGAGAGAAGGGCTAGTATCTACTGGGCACCCAGGTGCCAGATATTTTCACAAACATTACCTCATTAACAAAGAGACCTTTTTCCAATTTTGAGAAGAAAGAAAACTGGGGCTTAGAAAGGTTACACAACATATCTAAGGTCAAACTAAATGCTGATGAGCATATGAGATAAAATCTGAGCCAGGTCTGCATGAGTCCAAAGTCAAGTTTTACAATAGCATGCTCTTTCCTGATCATAAAAAAACTCCATTTATATAGGAGCACAAATGACCCATTTATGCCATTTTTCTCTGTATCTAGTGCAACATCTCAATTTTTATCATCACACTAACTTCAAGAGACCTGATAATGTTTAGATCAACTCATTCATTTGCCCAAATCAATGGAGCTATTTATTCTCAACGGCTGGTAATGAACTTCCTTAACTCAGCATTTTGTGGAAAAAAGTCTAAATATTTGAATTGCTTCATTTCATGCTCATTCTCTTGCATACATCTTTTTGGTTTGCTTTTAAAAATAAATTCCAAAATCATGACATATTCAGATCTGAAAAACAGGATGGAGGGCAATGAGAACACTAATCTGAAATGGTCACATGGCTGAAGTACCTGTGTCTCTAATCCCAATAGAAAACTCTTGAATTTATGAAGCAGTCATACTTGTACGCTTGATTGAAAAGAACAGTAAACAAAACACTGTCCTAGGACAGCAGACTTGAATTCTACCCTCTTTCACAGTTGCCCCCCTGGTTAAGACTGACTCAGTTTCCTCATTGTTTAAAGTAAGAACTGATTTCTTAAGCTCCTTTAAAAATTCCATAATTTCACTCACCATTCTTGTGAAAAAATAATTTAAAGTAATTCAAATCCCACCATCATTGTCTTTTAAAATTTCTTTGAGAAAGGTGAACGACTTCTGGTTAGATTTTCGTTTTAGTGTGACAGAAAATCAAACAGCAAAGAAAAAAGCCAAGTCACTACCTAGACAGAATGATACATAGTGTCTGGAAAAAGGGCTTACTTAATGAGAAAGCAGAGTAACTGTTTGCTTATTTTAGTTGCAGGTATCATGATTCAGATCCTCTAAAGGGTAGAGAGAAAAATTCATCTTTTCCAGGAAACACAGTAATAAGGCTTCTTTCCTCTCGCTTAGGCTGATACTAGAATACTCACAGAGGAAAATAATTCTGAGTGCTCTTCCTCATACAGATGCCCGCAACACCTGCTTCCAAATTCTTATCATCAGAGAAATTATGTAACAGACTATCTGGCTCAATCCTTATTCTGGTAACGAAGAGACCAAGGATTCCCAGTCCCGCTTCCTTGGCATGCACTTTCCTTCTGCTGTGTTCTGATGCAGTAGCACACCTTATAATATGAAAGCCTGACTCGTCTTGACCACTGCCTGGTAGAGCTGAGCAAACACTAGTCAGTCAAAAGTGTCATCGACTTGACTTTCTCAGTTTCATCTCCTTTCAAACTCATTCTTTCAAAATGTCAGGAGCAGAGGCGTGTCAGCTGCCCTGTGCCGTGCTTGCCTATTTTGTTCAAGGTTCCTTGAACATGGTCAAGCCTTTAGGTGGAGGCACCAGTGGGGATACTTGAGGGAAATGCTCCCCACCAGCCACGCTAGCAGACGCTGAAATGGGGAAGAGAAGAAGCGGGCAAGTTAGAGGTTCCCCTGTCAGAAAACATCGGTTACACTCGCTGTTAACTTTATCAGTGATTTATCGGTACTTGATCATCCTCTATCACTCGCTCATTCGTGTTGAGGACAGTACAAACATCTGAGAATAATGCTTCTCAAACTACAGAGTGCATATAAATCACCTGGGCACTTTGCTGGGGAGGAGATTCAGACTTAAGAGATCTGGGGGACAGTGCAAACTGCTTCAGTTTCAGCGAGCCTCAGCGGATGCTGGTACCTCTGGTCTGCAAACCCCACTTGAGTAGCAAGGTCCTAGTACCTCTGCCCTCCCAAATCTCGAGCACATTCTACCTTAAGGTCACCTTGTGGCTGCTTATCTATCAAGATAAGCAGATATCTGGGGTATAAGATAAGATATCTGGGACATCTGGGTGGCTCAGTGGGTTAAAGCCTCTGCCTTCAGCTCAGGTCATGATCTAAGGGTCGTGGGATGGAGCCCCACATTGGGCTCTCTGCCAGCTTCTTCTTGCTTAGCTGCATGACACATCCTGGCTCAGCCTTACAGCTTGATTTGATACCATTCTGCCAGCAACTCAAACATCAGGAGCACCTGCTAAAATACAGATACCTGGGCTCTAACCCTGAAATTCTGACTCTTCATTCAGTCTAGAGTGGCCCCAAGAATAAACAGACATCCTAGGTGGTTCTAACACATAATGAGACTTTGAGGAAGAAAATACATCTGGAAGGGAGGAAAAAAGGAAATACAACTTGAGTCTCTGATACTATGAGAGAAGAAACAACTTCCTCCCAATTTGAATATTTACTTAAGGATGTTCAGAGCTAATTTTGGTATATTCTGTCCTTTTCTTTAGAGAAGTTCACTGAAAATAGAAAGTATGTCTTATGTATTCTACAGAAAATTCTTTTAATGTAGGTATAATTACAGATACATTCAATTATAAAAACATCAAAGGAATGGCTATTTGTCCTTCTGACTGAACAAATTAAACTGAAGTTGTTCACACACATACAATTTTCTTTTAAATATATCCAAGAAGACAAACACTGAGATTGGTGACCAAAAATTAGGACTGAACACAAATTAGTACCCTAAAAGAGCAGAAGCAAATATAAAATACAGAAAGTAGCTTTAGTTGGACTTTATGAAAGCCATGTTCCCCCAAGAAAGGCCACAGTTGGGCTACTTGGTCTCCTGGGGGGCCGGTGTGACATCCTGAGGGGCATGTGCCTCTGCTGGTACGGCTATAGGTCCTGCCGCAGCAGCAGTGACATCAGATGCAGCAGGGGTGGCTTCTGGGTTGCACCTAGCTCCCGTCTGAGTGCGGGTGCTCTCGGTCTGACTGCAGGTGATCTCATTCGGAGAGGCTGAGGATTCTTGACTGGAGGTGGCATCTATCAGACCGGATAGGTCAGTTTGAGCAGGATTGGCCTCCTCTTCTGTTTCCAACTCCGTTTCCTGACTTTGAACTTCCTCACCTTCTTCTACCATAGCAGGTGGTAGCTGTAAGAACGTCTAATGAAAAAAAGAAAACATCAATATGAACTTAGATGAAAAAAACACTGGCTTACAAAGCTAAGCTCTCACATTATCTTACTAATAGATACTGTTCAATCCAGAGTGCTCTAAAACACTGCTGGCCACTTTATATTACAAACATAACTCTGATGGCAATGGCCTAGGTCTTGCTGACTCCAAAGATCAAAGTATTGGATCTTCAGAGAAGAAGATAATATGAAAATGTATTAGCTTTTTTGGCAAAAAAAAAAGCTTCTGCAAAAACAGTGGCTGATTAGGACTGACTGACACAACTGAAGGGCCAACCTCAGTCAAGGAGATGTGTGAGGGCTGGGGAGGAATAAGCCTTCAGAAAAAACCATGGCCGGGCACAAAGCTTCTGTCCACACTCAACCAGAACACTGGAGCAGCTCTACACGTTTAGCCTCCCGTTTAGAATGGCGAAATAAAAAAGGCCACCCATAACACGTGTGGATGAGGATGTGGAGCAACCACAGCTCTCAAACACTGCTGCTGGGAATGTGGTGCAACTACTTGGCAAAATGAGTGGGCACTTTCTTAAAACATTGAACACGTATTCTCTATTTTTCAGCCATTCTGCTGCTAGGGATTTTACGTGCGCCACGCGCCCCTCTTCACTCCACCGCCCCGCTCCCCATACAAAGACTGGGACAAGAATATTCACAGTGGCTTTCTTTGTAACAGCCAAAGGTGGAAAGAACCCCAATGTCCATCAACAGGTCAATGGGTACACCTGGTAGGTCCCTATAATGGAATACTATTTGGCAGTAAAGAGGGGCTACAGATCGAGGGTAAGATCCTTGGTTACCTGCAGAAGTCAGGAAAGGGACTGGTGAAGGATGAGAAAGGTTACCAAGGGGCATGAGGAAACTTTTGGAGATAATGGGTATGTTCACCATCCTGATTGTGGTGATGGTTTCACAGGTATTTACATATGTCAGAACATATTAAATTATATGCTTTAAATATGTGGAATTTATTGTAGGCCAAATTATATCTACACAAAGGTGTTTTAAAAAAATGGATATTACATGAATTAACAACAACCTTGGATGGTTTAGCTGGTTTCCCATGAGGAACTGAGTACTTTAAAGATGTAGTCTTCAAAGGAGTAGATTCTTTGTACAAGAAAAATAAGAATGAATTTTGACAAAACTCACCTGATGATAATGATGTGTGGTCTGTATCAAATGCATGTACATGTTGTATACAAAGTTCGCCATCTGGGGCATGTTCTTTATTACCTGTACTTCGTGAGATGGTCGCTCTCCATTCTAGAAAGCAAAGAAAAAGTTAAGGACAGTGAGAAAGTTGATATGCTAAAAGCAAACATTCCAGATGCCCATGTCTCCATCTTACGTACAAGCACTACTAGGGTTTGGAGGACATCAGAACAGTACCCGGACATTAAGATGTCAGTGTGAGTGAGAGCCCAATAACGACTTCATAAAGAGAAGGGATTCAATTTAAATTTAGCAAAAGGTAGAGACTCAAAGAGAATTAAGAGTTACCACCTTTTAATATCAGGCTGGCAAGTAAGATAAGGAGTTTGGGTCTAGGAACCCATGTGGAAGAGCAAGAGCTATAGGATCATTTGAATAGAGAGAAAAGTCAATGTGGCCTAAAGCATGGTCTCTAATACTGTGTATGCTCCAAAGGCAATTTTCAAGCTTACTCAGAAGGAAAATACTAAAACTATTTTTCCTATTTATGTTTCTTTAAAAATAAGCTAACATTACTATTATTTAAAACACAGACTGTTAGTCATGAGGGTTGATATTTAAAAAGGTTTTTTTAACTAATAAAATGCATGGTCAAATAGTAAAGTCCAAACTTCGTGGTATGTTTCAGAACTGTCTGGGGCAGACTGCTAACTTGTGGAGGTGTGCGGCCGGCTGCCGGGGCCTGGGATTCAGTAGGTCTGCCAGAGAACGGGTGGGCTGCTGCTGCAGTGGTTTCCGACAACCACCAGTGCAGGTAAAGTGGTAAAGCAAATGAAGACCGTAAACAATCTGCACTTCTCCCTAAACTATCCTAGAATAAAGATGAACACACCTCCTATTTATAGTCATTATAAAATGTTTATAAAGTCTCACCCCTTCTTAGTATAGATGCAGTTCAGAAGACCATAAAGGTAAAAAAACTTCTATCAAGGAAAGGGCTTTTACCATAAAGTAACAAATCAGCACACATAACATTAGCAACAGTGAGTGTATTAAATAGAACTTCTCAGAATTAAGCAGGATGGCAGTATTACATGTAGGCAGGTATTCTTTTGATAGCAGTCACTTTCTGCAAGGGTCACACTTGTGTGCAAAGACAGCACTGCTGTTACAACTACAAAACATGGCCTTCACAACATGGGAGGTTCTGTGTGTGTTTGCGTATTTTCCCGGGGTCCGCTGGGAGCTGCCTCTTCTGAGACACAGCCCTAGCTGTGTGGCCCTCTCTGCCTCCAACACAGTCTCTTGAGCAGAAGATAGGGAGCTGCTCCTAGCCCTTAGCACCCCAGGTGTCGGATAAAGCACTGGCTTTCAAGCCTTCTGTTCACTGGCACTCCCTGACCTTCATGTGCCCCCAGATACGTCCCTGCGGCCTCTGCATAAGAAGGCTGTGCCTCAGACCTTGTGTTAGGAGCCTGCTTGTGTAATAATCAGCCCACAAAAGATTGAGAAACACAGGGCTACAGGATCATGTCCAGACCTCGGAGGATGACACTGAAGGCTTCACAGGGCCCCACCTCATCATATCATTCCACCCTTATCCCTCTATTCCTGCAGAGAGGCACTTCCAAGGAAAAAAAGTTTAAAAAAATGTACTCAGCCTTAAAAAACAAACACACATAATTTCCTCTTTTTCTTCAGAGGGAGGGAATGAAGTGTACTGTGAACATTTAAAACAGCTTTATTGGGGGAAATTGGAGGGGGAGATGAGAGATTGGGTGAGCCTGGTGGGTATTAAGGAGGGCACGTATTGTATGGAGCACTGGGTATGGTGCGCAAACAATGAGTTCTGGAATACTAAAAAGAAATTTAAAAAATAAGTAAAAATTAAAAAAAAAAAAGCTTTATTTAAAATCTAAATGGACCTCTAAGACACTGCATTAAAAATGCAAAGCCCCAAAGTCACAACCTAAAGATTAGCATGCTAACCTTTATGAAAGAAAGAGAACAATATAAGAAAATAAGTATTTGCTTCTTTATGCAAAAGAAATCTAGGGCCTGGGGCAAGGGGTGGGAAGGGGGAGCAAGGAGGACAGACAGGGAAGGGCACAAGGATAAGGAGGGAGGGCAGAGGCACTTCTGAGTGGGTCCTTTGTTGCTGTGCCCTCCTATGTCCTCTGAAGTGTAGGTTTCTTCAGCGTTCTGGAGTCACACTGCCTGGCTTTTAAAATCTTGGATTCTCCATCTATGAGATGCCTGACCAAACTACTTAACTGTGCTAATCCTGTTTCCTCATACATAAAATGGGATTAATACGGAAGAGCTAATTGCCTGATACATAGTGAGTTTTCAATAAACGTTAGCATGTACTATTATTTTACACAGAAAATCTAATTCAGTTCCACAGTGTAGGGAGCGCTCTAAACCACTGGGGATTGATCTACGCAATGCTGTTCCTAGCTACTGGGCTCACCTACTGGAGAGTGCTGCTCTATACAATGAAGAAGCAGGCCTACCTTTCTACTGGTTGGGAAAGGTTCTGTTGGAATAATATGCAAATGAAGTGGACGGGCAGTAAGCTGGCTGAAAGCTGGAGTTAGTTCAAAACAGTTCTGGAAGAGGGATACTCTTGCGAAGATATATAGTCCAAGTCTGGCTCTAGACATGGCCACCACTAAGCGACGGACATCCCTTTGGGAAACAAAATTAGCACAGTTCAAGATTAATAACATTTGTATGCAGCTTTTCTTCTTCTTTGTTTTGTTTTTGTTTTTGTTTTTACTTACTCTACTAAATATCCCTGTTAAGCTATGGCAATAAAAAGTTAAGCATCTTAAAAACTGAAATTCAGAATAAACATTAAGTTAATATCAAGTGATTAGTTAAACCAAGTAAAGTTACTGCTTTATCACTAAACTCTATGTTCATGTTTTTGTTTTTGTGGGGAGGAGGGGAATCATGACTAATGCACTGATTTAAAGTAGCTACATTAGAATTATGGAACAAGAAGTCAAGTCATTAAATGTGAAAAAGGCAAAAGCATGACACAGTAGGAAAAAGGATGGGGAGGGGACGAGGCATTATTCGTATATTCATACTGTGAGTTTTGGGAGATTTTAATTATGTAAATCATAATGATGCCCCATTCAAGCAGCAGCTATAAATCTTAATGCGGAAAAGGAAATGCTTTTTAGAAAAGTTTGTCTCCAAATACATGTTTGGTAAGTAAGCAAAAATAAACTATTTTAGAATGCAATAGTTTTGAAACAATTTCTCAAAACATTACATCTTTGTTTACTCTTACATAAAAGTTATCAGTTTGATGCAACTTGATCACTGGGCTAAGCTCCAAATAGATTTTGACTTAATGACAACATTATGAGAGCTTGGAGAGAGCTTAGAGACTTTTCTCTTTATATCTACCAAATAAAATAATAAAACAAACTCTCATTAGTTTTGTTAGTAAGTCGTATGAGATGAAGGTTTATATAAAACTGAATGGCTGCTTTGTAATAAGAATATATTATTCCCATAAATCTCTAGCACATAAATACATCACAATAAATGATAAAAATAGATTATTGTTTGTTTTGACAGTTCCTAATCCGGGAAGAACAAATGGTTTCTTTATTCTCTAACGGTGAAGCTGAAAGACTGCATGGGAAAAAAAAGTCAGAAATCCTGTGCAATGAAAAATGTACTCTGAAGACTCCTTTTACCACCTTACCTTTTTAAATTTCTGACACTGCTTCCAACAAATATAAGATACTAAGATTTTCTAATAAAATCCTATCTCTGAGTGTTATTGAAGACTAAAAAGTAAATGTACTAAAATATTTAAGATTGAAAAAATTCAGAAGCAATGACAATAGTACACTCTGCAAGAATCTGATATTGTTATACTCCAACAAAAAGCTTGCCAAGCCAAATGCTGCCATAACAATTAATAAGAAGTTCAAAATTGAAGCAGATAATAAATTTCAATAATACTGAAAGTTTTCTTTATGTACCTCAGATGGCCCACTGCCCTGGTTCTTACGAGAGAAAGGAGAATATAATCATTCTGTTGACCTTGAAATCTGTCCACAGTTGTCACCTAGGAAGAAAAAATGGGAAATAAGGTATATTTTCAAAAGCACAATAAATAAAACTCTAGAGAGAGAATTTAAATAATATTTCAAAAATAAAAATCTTATAATTAAGATAGTCAACCTGAAAAGGAAACATGATCATATACTTGGAACTGAGAAAATCAGTTAACGAACACAAAGAAATAAACCTTAGTAACCAGATTAGGCTATGTTCCTGTTATTACACTTATAGCACTGATCTTTACCTCTAATGACAACCAAATTACTATCTATAGAATAAACAGTCTTCTCCTACTAGACTGCTCAACACATTGGACGCAGGGACCTGGTATCCCAGTTTGATGCCCAGCAGTATAACTCCGTATGCTCACTTATTATTTGATATATTCTTAGTTCTCACGGATAGCACCTTCTGACACACAAAAAATAAGTAATTTTCATAGCACTTTTTATTCACTTTGAAACTATATATACAATTAGGAAAGTTCATGCAGGTTTTAGTCTAATACTGGCACTCAGGCATTTATTTCTTTTTCACTAATCCAACAAAAAAAAGTGCTTTATCTGCATAAGCTATAATTCACGGTCCATACCTTTAGGAATTTTACAAAGCATTTCTTTTCAATCAACTTCACAGAAGTATAATTTACATGTAATAAAATGCATTCACTTGGAAGTATCTACTTTGATAAATTCTGACAATAAATGCTCCTAGATAAGCACCACAATGAAGATTTCCATTACCTCAGGCCCCTTTGTAGTCAAAACTGTATCCCTAAGCCCTGGGCAAACACTGATCTGCTTTCTGTCACTATAGATTACTTTCTGCCGGGCTAAAATTCCTTAAAAATTGAATCATATACTTTTTTTGTTTGGCTTCTTTCACTGGGCATGTTTTTGAAATTCATCCATGTGTTGTGTCCATTAGAAATTCATACCTTTTGCCTGTTGAATAGTATTCCAATGAACAATATTCCATATTTGATTATCCATTTACCCATTCATGTCATTTGGACTGTTTTTGGTTGGGGCTTTTTTGTTTTAAAAATTGATTTCAGTGTAGTCAACATACAGTGTTATTTTAGTTTCAGGTGTACAGTACAGTGTTTCAGCAATTCTACACTTCACCTGATACTTGTCATGGCAGGTGTACTCCCTAATCCGCAGCACCTAGTTCACCCAACCCGCCATACTCCTCCCCATCAGTTTGTTCTCTGTAACTGAGTGTTTTTTAATTTGTCTTTTTGCCCCTTTGATCGTGTTTCATTTTTTAAATTCCACATCAGTGAAATCATACGGCATTTGTCTTTCTCTGACTTATTTTGCTTAGCATTATACTCTCTAGCTCCATCCATGTTGTTGCAAATGGCAGGATTTAATTTTAAATGGCTGAATGATATTCCATTGTGTGTGCATGCATATATACATACACATATACATGCACGCACGCGCACACACACACACACACATCTCACATCTACGTTACTCATTTATCAATCGGACACTTGAGCTGCTTCCATAAGTTGGCTACTGTAGATGATGCTGCTATAAACATAGGAGTGTGTGTACTGCTTTGAATTAGTGCTTTTGTATTCTTTGCTGGGTCAAAGAGTAGATCCATTTTTAACTTTTTGAGGAACCACCATACTGTTTTCCACAGTGGCTATAGCAGTTTGCATTTGGTTTGGGGCTATCTTGAATAAAGCTACAATTCATAGTATAAGTATTTTTGTGGACACTATGTTTTCACTGCTCTTGAATAAATATCTAGGAGTGAAACTGCTGAACTGTACAGTAAGTGAGTTTAACTTCATGAGAAACTGTCAAGCTGTTTTCCAAAGGTGCTGTACCACTCTGCACATTCACTAGCATTGTTCTAGATTCAGATTCCAGTTGCTCCACATCCTTGCCAACAACCGGTGTTGGCACTGTGAATCTTGTCAATTTTAGCCAACCTATTTGGTGTGCAGTATACCTCATTATAGTTTTAATCTGTATTCCCCTGACACAAAGAATGATGGTAAGCACTTTGCATGTGCTTATTGGCCATTCCTATATCTTCTCGTGTGAAGTGACTATTCGTTTGCCAATTCTGTATTGGGCTGTCTTTATTTAACAATGACTGTTACAGAAGTTTGTATATTTTGGATTTTAGTCTTTTGCTCTTATGTGGGGATATATTCCCTGGAAATTTCTGTTGCCAACCCGACCATGTGGAGAGCTTGTCTGGGAACTGGGCTCACACACTCAGAATGGCAAAGGAGGAGGATGAAATGAACACCCTGGTCTTTGATACACCATGGAGTCACTCTGTAACCCAGTCCTGGAACCATTTCACTTTTGTCTTCTTGTTAGGAGATGGGGGGTGGGGAGACTTTCCTTCATTATTTAAGTTTTTCTGTTATAAATAAAAGGACTCAGATACTGAGGTTCTTCTACTTTTAAGCTGTCTCCATTTGAAAGTTACTAGTTTCTCATTTGCACTTTCTATGTGGAGTATTCAGTATGTCCTTGTTCTCCTTTCAACTTTGTCTCCATTTCTGTGTTTTTATTTTCTTCCAGCTCACGTTTCATCTCTTCCTGAGTTATTAAATTTCTCTGCTTTGTAGCCTTCCCCAACAGAAATGGTTACTTCATTAAGCATTTTAAAATTCACAGCCAAATGTGTATTCAAAGTTTTCATCTGTTCCAGACCAACATGTTTTTGAAGCAAATGTCTTGTCGGTATGTTCTGATGTCCTCCTTTTTTTCCTATATAAATTGAGCTCGTGCTAGGTTCCTTTTTCTACTTCATCACTGAATAAGTGGTTTCTTAGATTAGCTACATGCCAGCTACATGCCTCTGCTACTGTAGAGACAAGTCTGCTTTTGGGGGAGCATGGCTCTGCTTCTTTGAACCAGTTTGGGACCAGGAAGGCTCCTGCTCACCGCAATTTCATACCCACTGTTCTGTAACAGGAACATGGCTCTTGTGTGTCAGAGTATGCCACTCACCTTCAGAAAGTGTTTCCACTGGTACTTTCAAGCCTGGTCCTCTAAATTCTCTTCTTCCTAATTTTCTCCTTGATCTTAGTCCTCTGATTTGTGTCATCTCACTAAAAATATCATTTGTCCTTCCCTCCTCCCATTTTCCTGCTATTCTTGGATGATTTCCAAGAAAAAGTGAAAGAGCTTCTATACAGCCATGTTTACAACCAGTCTTAATTTCATCATTAGTAATACAGTTGTTATTCTAAACTTTCAGCCTTTTATTGAAATAATCAAGCATCGTACTTGATACTACACAAAAAATAAAAGTATAAAAAAATAATCCTCAGGTCCAAAGGTGCTCTACAATCTTCCCTTATTCTCAAGAAAAAACACTCTCCCACACATACCAATAAAACAGTACAAATTATACCTTTGAAAAATAATTTTAAAAAGCTACAATCCTACTGTAACAGTACATAAATAATGTAATTTTATTATCCTTCCTTTTACCAACAAAAAGTTTCAGGATCATTTACTTCTGATTACCATCAACAAAATCTCCAATGTGGTAGTTGAGACAGAAGTTCATAGTAAACCAATAACGCTGTCAGACAGGACTGCTAGAGAATTATTTATAGCTCCTATTATTTTATTCTCTTATGTCTTAAAAGGAGATAGCAAAGAGACAAAGTAGAACAATATAAATAACTCGTAATAAATAAAATTTTCCCATCTTGCCAACATGATGAATAACAGAACATATCATATTCACAAAATTACCTTATTTGGTCTTCCAATCAATGGATTGCTTCCACATCGTCTATTGATGATGTCACGAATAAGATGCTTTTGCCCATTATATGTTGTTAGAATACTGATCTTATCAGCAGGATAACCAAGTAAACACATATACATAAAAAGTGCCACCACATATTCTGCTTCTCCAAGATTCTGTAGTGTAAAAATGACAAGATTATGCATTTATTTCCTTTTTCAATTTTGTAGAAAGAATGAGTAAGTGGCACAACTGTTCACTTATCACACCTCAAGAAGTGAAGTCAACTTGGACAAGTGAACACCTTTCATAAAACTAAGGAATAATCCTATCCTAGGTTAACACTGATAAATAAAAAGAGTATCTGGTAATTACTTCTCTTTGACACTTATAATGTATTAGCAACATATGGACTCATCATAAAATAAAAGTTACCCACTTAAAGGCTTAATATTTCTAGGTCCACAACAGTCTTAATACAGATCAATAATATTCTGCTGCAGTGTACTGCAACTGTAGGTATAAAAGAAACACTACTACAAAGAAGCAAGGTCACCGACTAAGAAGCCAGTAGAAAATCCAGTCTAATAGCGTATGTATCTAGCCGTACTGCAGTGCACTCTCAATGTTGGGGCAATGTTTTTTTCTTTTTCCTCACACTTCTTAGTATTTTTTCTGTTTGTTCTCTCCTAATAGAGAGACCACTTTAAGTGGGAAGAGGATGGGGTCTCAAATTGGTGGGTTTGGCTTATGTTTATGCTTAGCTGAATCTGAAAGTGTGGAAGTGCACACAAGGCTGCTCTGTCCAGTACAGTAGAGACTAAATTAGAAGCATTAGATGAGAGAAGAAAGTAAAACAAGAATATAAAACATAACATGAATCAAAAAAGAAAGACAAGAAGCTGGTTTTCATTTAAAGGCAAAGGTACCATTCAGGAACACCTTTAGAAAAATCATTTATATTCTAGTTCTTGGTGATACTCTCACAGCCTGAGTTACCTCTTCCATTTAACTTTTCTAGTTCTTTGGAAGACAGGAGAGAAAAGCAGCTACATGTGTATGAATTTTTCCACTGTCTACTGATAGCAAACTAACTTTAAGTGTTAGTTCTACTAGTATAGATAAAGAAACAATCAACCAACCAACCTTTTGGTGTATATGCTGCTGGATCTTTTTATGTAGATTATCTGTATAAACTTCCATGTTTTGCTGTACCTCTTAAAAAATAAAATTGGACAGGGCGCTTGGGTGCCTCAGTCTGTTAAGCATCTGACTCTTGATGTCATCTTGGGTCATGATCTCAGGGTTGTAGGATCAAGCCCTGTGTTGGGCTCCATGCTCAGGGGGGAGTTTGCTTGAGGTTCTCTCTCTCCCTCTCCCTCTTCAGCCCATACTCCCCCACCTTTACTCTCTCTCTCAAATAAATAAATAAGTAAATCTTAAAAAAAAAAAAGGACCCTATATATTTTACAACCTAGTTTTTTTTTTTTTTCATTTAATATAGCATAAACGTTTTTCTTGTCAGTAAATGAAGTTATAATGTTATTGTACTTAATGCCTATTCATTATATGGAATAGGGACTAATGTAATTAAGCCCTACTGACAGATCCTTTGGTTGTTTTCTCATTTTAAAAATAATATGCGGTAAAAGAAAAAGATCTGATAGACATTTCAGTATATAAGTCCTTGCAAACTTGCCCATTTATTTTTTTAGGACAAATTCTTCAGAGTTAGGACACTGCTTTTAATACATACAGACAATCTGTTCACCAAATTGCTTTCCTTCTAGCATTGCATGAGTATAAAATTTCCCTAAAACTACTCCACACTGAGTATTATCAGAGGTGAATATACACTCTAGTGACTTTTACTTGCTACAAATCTTTTTTTGTGAACTGCATATTCTTATCCTTATTGCATTTTTCTGTTGGGGTGTTATTTTAAAAAGTGATTTATTGGAGTTCTGTATATATATATTCAGAATTCAACCCACTGTTAAATCTTGGAAATAAATTTTGGTCTCAATCAACATTCTTCTTTATGATTTCTGCTTTTGGTAATGAGCTTAAGACCTCTGTCACCCTAATGTTATCTATTATAAATATATATATACTATATATGTATATATTATATATTAAATCACTATCTTCTTCTTTCTAGTGTGTTTACAGTTTCTCTTCTTTGGTGTACATATCTTGAATCTACCTGAAACAGAATTTTGTGTTGTGTGTGAGGTGTTAACTTAATTCTGTTTTTTCAGTGGCTAGTCAAATGGTTCAAGAGCACTGATTTAGGTAGTAATTCAGCAAGTTAATGCAAAATAAACTTATAAGTTTTACGTTTTTCTTACCTGATAAAAGTAAGGATTAGGTTCAGACTCTCCTACTCCTTGAAAATCTTCCACATTGATGAGCTGGAAGTCATAAAGCAAGCCGGCATTTGCTGTACTAAACTCTGGCAAGAGCTGTACGTGGGGAAGATTTCCCAGATTCTTGTATCTCCAGTTGTAGAGGTTACATAAGCTTTCCAAAGATAAAAAGCCCCCCAAACAGGAAATATTAGTGACGCAAAATTTGGATTCCTAAGAGGGTGTGTACTTCCTTTTAATTTTCATGTTTAACTATTTTGCACTCATCTTTTTAGCAATAATCCTTTTTTAACTTGTCTTCCTGCTTTAAGTAACCAAAGGTCCGCAGACTTGATGATATTATAGAAATGAAACTATTTGTTTTATGAGATAAATGCTCATTTCCTCCTCAAATAAAAAAAAATCAGGGAAGTCTGTAAACTGAGGAATACTTTGAGGTAATTATGAGAGAGAGCCTATACACTTAATATAAGTAAGAACTGGTGTCTTTTTTTCTTGTTTACCTTTTGTTTTAGATTTCAAAATGATATTAACTGTATATCTTCTGGGGACATGAAGAAAGGGCAAGGGACAGGGAAAAGAAGCTTTGGTTTACAACTCACGTAAATTAGTATCAGTGAATTAAGTGTAGGAAATAACTCGATCATTCACACCCCATGCACAAGGCAATACAGGTGCTTTCAGATTTGTAGATGGCAGGTTCCTAGATGCAGAGAATTCTCGAGTCTCTACTGAACATACTATCAAACAGTTGGATCATGGAGCTGGGGGTCCTTAAATAGGGAGTACTTAGGCTCCTTTACCTTGCCCTGGCTCTTCCTTGAGCGTCAAGATCTACAGTAGGAACTCCAACCCGGACAAAGCGAGTGAAAAGAGATTGCTCCATGTTTGAATACTTCTGAAAGGCCATATTCTTAATGACTGGAGGTAACTGGTGATGATCACCAATCATAATCCAGCGTTTCAGTCGGCTAAAACCATCTTGAGGATTCTAGAAATGAAATGTGAGGAGATGACAAAAATACTCTGATTAATATATTGTCCTGTTAGTCTATAACCAATTGCTCAAGAGTCCTGCTATTTAAAAAACAGCTTTATTGGCTTACTAATTCTCATTCACCAGTTCCACAGAGAGGAATCTGGAAAGTTTATAGAATGACTTGTGAACCACAAACAGGTGCTGTCACCCTTGTGACTGACAGTGGGTGAGGGAGGGTGGAGGGATTAGGAAGGCGGGCATGGAATTACCCTACTTTAACAGGTAGGGCAAGCCAAAGGAGGCTCAGGTCAGAATTGGGCAAATGGTACACAGAAAGAAAAAGATACCCAAGCAATGAAATGGACAGATGTCAAAGTAGATACTCTATATTACAATCATGCCAAGAGCCACACTGAAAATCTACAAAGCAGTAAAAATTATGTCTTTAATTTCCCACACTACTACTTCGATTTGCTACTTTATACATCTTATTCCTTGAAACATACCCTGATAAAACACATTCTAAGTCCCAAATAAGTTGGCTTATAAAACAACTTTTAGATCTATTCTTAAACTGGGAATTCCACATTTTGTTTTTAATTCTTCCATAGTAAAGACTATTGTACAATAAAAAACATTCTTAAACATTGCCATTTCACTCAGAAAAATTAAGGCATAAAATAAAGAAAAGCAATGTACTCAGTGAATATCAAAAACAAGTCTAGAAACAACTCTAACAAAGGAAGAGAAAAAAATAGCTCATCTACCCTCTAGACGGCATAACAATGTAATTTTCTTGATTAAAATTACTAAGTCTTTTCAAAACTTAAAAGATAAACTATGAATTTTTAAATAGTACTCCCGGAAACAAAACAAACTACTAAATAACCAGTGAATAGATTAAAGGACGTTTATAGGCTTAAAATAGAATAGCAAACATAATGAAGTTAAAGAGAATATGTAATTACGACAATTAGCACCCCAAAACTGTGTAGCTTTTTGACACTGTCCCCCAGAATTCTTCAAACTCTACTTTCCTTGTCTCAGATATCCATTTCTTACCTGTAGAAGAAGAGGTATAAAAGTTTCTATCTCCAGAATCTGAGCAGCCTCTTCCATTAAAATGTTGTCATACTGAGAGATGGAGAAAAAGGAAACCTTGTCAAAAAGACAGCTTGAAAGACAAAAAAACTACCACCATAACTATAACAACTATCCAAAGAAACCCCAAATAATTTCAGATAAAAATATCATACAAATTATTCAAACAGAAAGTTCATGACTTTTTTATCGTGATGCCCCTGCTTTTCTAGTTTAAGTCTGTTACCTCAGGGAAACCCCCGAATATGTAATTTTACCTTGAAGTGATCTCCTACATAACATTTCTTGCGTTGCATATCAATTTGGTTATTTTCAGTTCAGTTCATTAAGTTCTACATAAGCAAGAATGAATTTATGATTATATATGAGGTCATTTCCATTGGTATTCTTACCCCAGGTAGTAGTTTGGGGTACTTTTTTCCCCCTTATGACTCCTACCCAGCACTTGACAATCTACCACTGTTTTACCCCTGGCATTCAATGTGTCATCAAAGCATGCAATTTTATTTCAGAACTCTCTCACCATTTCTACTACCACCACCACTAAATTCCAAGCCACCGCTCTACTACCAGAAATCTCTTTTACTAGCCCCTCCCTGGCTTGCCTCTCCTAAACCACTGATACAACAGGCATCAGCTCAACTGGTTTCAAACCTTTCACTGGCTTCCAATTATCTTAGGAAAAAGAGCCTTGAACAAGGCCTGCAATAGCTGTATTAATCAGGCCTATATTCAATTTGACCCATCTTCCTCTCCTCCCTTAAATGCCACCTTACGCCTTACTAATTAAGCTTCAACCACGTTGACATATTTCATTTTCTTAGAACTGGCAACACCATTCTGGCCTTAGGCGCTCTATAATACCATTCACTCTTCATTTTTTGTCTGCTTGGCTCTTCCTCATTCTTAAAGTACCTGCTTAAAACCCATTTTATCCATGTCTTCTCTGACCTCCCAGGTTAAACATGATTTCACAGAACTCTCTTCCTTTGTCTCACAGGACATTACAATTTGTAATTCTATCTGTATATTTACTTGTTTGATGCCTGCATCCTTCCACTATCCCAGCTTCCAGTAACATCAGGCACTGCACATTTATAAAATAATAAAAAATCAAGTCTTTCTCCAACATTAAGAAATTTCATTCTTTTTTGATGATTACTGCTCTCCCATCTGCTCAATTCTCTTTTAGATCTATTCTCAACATGTTTTCCTTCCCCTCCACTTCTAATTCTGTTTGTTACTTAGTGTGACATCCTCTTCCTTGTCTTATTGGTAAAATACCTTCTTTGAGAATCACTAAATACAAATTACAGTTCCTCTGTTTTGTGTTTTTGAAGTTTTCTACTCTTATTTTGTCTCCTTGGAAGGTAGAAGGTAGGAGCATATTTACTCTTTATGCTTAATTAACTCTGTCTTTTATTTATTTCATTACGATTTTTTTTTTTCAATTTCAGCCATCCTGCCAGGGTGCCCTATTCACTCTGTTTTTTAAATGGATTGTTTACATACACTGTAATTTCTGTGCTACTCATTTTTACCAAACTATGCTTGTATTTGTTTGTCTAAGACAAGTAGCTGACATGAATTTCAACTGGACATCCAATGATGAAAGTTAAGGTTCAATTCTGTACTGTTTCTTACTGAACATACCTAGAGGTATGTGGATAGGTGTCTTTTCTAGCTCTATCTGATGCTGAATTTCCCTATTACAAGTATAATTAGGTCATCTCAGTGGAAGATTAGGAGGAGGAGTTCTAAGATCCACATTTTCTCACAAGTCCCTGTGTGGACTCAGAGGATAATAGACATGATACGCAAAACAGAGTGGGAGCAGCTCAAGATGGTTTCAAGAGCCTGCTTTCTGAAAAACAACTCTGAAAATCTAATGCAAATTAACTTACAAAAAATGTATATGTATAGATTCTGCTTTTTAAAAGGCAATTTTAATCACAAAGCAAAATTATGAAATAACCATATTGGGCACATTAAGGAAAGAAAAGAGCACATGACTGTGCATGCATGTCTCCCTGGGATGGCACAGGGTCAAAAGACAATGTCGAAAAAGCAGATTGATTGATTTGATTGATTTTATAAAGACTTTATTTATTTTTTTGACAAACAGAGAGAGAGAGAGAGAGCATGCATAAGCAGAGGGAGCGGCAGGGAGAGGGAGAAGCAGGCTTCCTGTTGTGCAGGGAGCATGGCTCAATCCTAGGACCCTGGGATCACGACCGGAGCTTAAGACTGACGCTTAACCGACTATGCCACCCAGGCACCCCTGAATGCAAATTTAACATTCTTTATTGATACAGATAAAAAGAACACAGAAAATACTGAAAGTTGAAAGAATGGCTGATCAGGGGAGTAGGGGACTGAACTTCTCCAGGTGAAGTAGCTCTACAAGTTTTTTAAATACTTAAACCAGATACAGGGGAAGTTTGACGAAAATAAAACCTCAAAATTAAAAATATAAAAGATCTAAGGACTACTATCAGCGCTTATACTAACTATATATGTATAGCACCATGTAAGCAAATGATTAATCAAAGTTTGATAGGGTCCAAGTACTGTTTTTTTTTAGAATACACATGTGAGGAGTGCCTGGGTGGCTCAGCTGGTTGGGCAACTGCTTTTGGCTCAGGTCATGATCCTGGAGTCTCAGGAACCCTCCCACATAGGGTTCCCTGCTTGGCAGGGAGTCTGTTCTCCCTCTGACCTCTCCCCTCTCATGGTCTCTCTCTCAAATAAATAAAGTCTTAAAAAAAAAATGTGCATGTGAAAAAGCTGCACATCATAAAATATTAATTATGATTGTATCATTTCCCTTATTAAACTGATATGACTTAATATCAAATACAAAGCATATTTTATGTCAGTCCCAAGAACAAAGTATTTAGATGAAAATTCTCACTAATAATTTGCAAAAGGGTAATTCACACCACTAGCACAAGTTCACAGTACCTTTTAATAAAATTATCGTGCTTGTGCTAACCTTGCAGCTGAGGAACCTTCAGTCTAAGATAGCAACTATTCTATCACCTTGAATTTATTTAGCACTTATCCTCCAGTGAGCTCACATTTAAAAATTGTCAGTCACTTTCATTAACAACAAATGCTTAATGTTAACTCTGAATTCAAACCAGTACACAAACCCTATTTTAAACACAGATAAACCAACTGCAGCAAAGTTAAATGATTTTGCATTAAAGTCAGAGTTTAGGCCAGTATCACTAGCAAAGTTATAAAGAGCCTACAAATTCAAATTTACTGCTTATTTATTACATTCCATTTTAAACAAGTCATAGGTTATCAAGGCTATGGTGCCCATTAGCTCTTGTGTCTTTTTCATATGATGTAATCATTTTACTATCTGATCTACAGTCTTATAAGAGTACTCCATATCCTCATATGGAAGGCTTTCCATCTACTGAATGAACAAATTAGTGGGAGTGGCTGTGCATTTAAAATATGAACAATGTAAGCATATAAATGTCTAATAGGTGAAAAACACTGTCAAATTTTTTAAATAGTTTTTAGTTATATTTGGAGATCTTTTTAACACAGTGAAAAATCAATTTACCTTAACAAATATTAGAATTCTTTTAGACAATCATATGGTTATGTTATTTAATGGACATACAACTGATAAACAGACTCAGAAAAATCAGATTTAGATTTCACTAATCATATAAACATCAGAGATTACCACCACTTTCAGAAAAGACATTTTTAAGTAATTAGAAATGTGAACTTCAGTAAGAGGTAAGCCAGTCTTCAAGGGAAATGGCCTTGGTAAAGGAAGGAAAGGAAAAGAAAAGGAAAATTTAAATAAAAAAAAAAAAAATTAAAAAAAAAAAAAAGAAAAAGTCAAGAAAAGAAAAGGAGAGGAAAGAGAAATCTAATAGCTGACAGCTGATCAACTGAGGAATGAAACTCTAAGTCCCCACCTTGAAACCTAGCTTGACTAAATCATGTCGCTTTAAGGCAGCATGAGTACATGTCATAGCAATGATTTTGGCTTCTTTCACCAGAAGGTATTTAGATCTGTCCAGTCCACTTCGAAGCAGTTCAGAAGCTCTGAATTCCTATGGGATTGGGGGTCAGGGAGAGAGTATTTTAGGAAAATAAACACGTTTCATGCATACATTCACATAATCCAGTTTATCAGATTTAATTCCTAATTAATTAATATAAATATATCATAAACTAAGCCTAATGAATTACAATTCTGTTCATTATTAATTAGGTACTAATTGAATTCATATAATAACTGACACTGAAGCTATAATTTGGACCGTTTTTTGTAGAAGGTAAAATATTGACAGTTATTAAGAATACAGAATAAAATATCTATCACCACAGTATCTACTCAAGGTCCCTCCACAAAAACAGAAACTTTTTCAAGTATTCATAACAAAGGAAATTTAATGCAGGGGGTCTGGTTTCACAGGTGACAAAGGAGCACAAAAACGAGCCAGGGAATGAATGGTTGAGGCAACCCAGAGATTAGCAATAGCAGGAAGTTTGACCATTCCTAGGCTAGAACAGAGAAGAGAAAGAGGCAGTGTTTTCAGAGCCCAGAGACTGGGGTACCAGAACAAGCTACAACAACAATCATAGCAAGCCAGGCCAACAAAAATTGGGGCCATGAAAGAGATGAAACCCAAGACAACTGATGGAGAAATATCCTAGCTTCTCTATTCCTGTCACATTTTTATTGGCTAAACCCAGCCAGAAGTCAGCTAATATGGGAGGCCAGGAAATTAAACCTCCAAGGATCAGCTCCACCTCTGACCATGGCAGAGGATCCCCAGAGAGCAGGGTAAAATGATGGACAACAGAGATTAAGTGAGGATCAAACAAGCCTAAGCAGAGTGCCTAATATCAAGTGTTATAAATTCTGAACATTATGCCATACTTTAGATATTTTTAACATTTTTGTTTTCTAAATAATTAAAACATGACAGATACAGGAGAAGTAGTCTGTTTAAATCTCTCCCTACCCCTCCCAAGACAACTACTATTATGAACTAAATGTTTTTATTCTTTTACTTTGTTTCTATAATCATGAACATACTCTAATATTATTGTTTTATAGGTTCTAAATTTTATTTATTATTATACTATATATTTATTATTCTGTACCTACATCTATCCACCTACCCCCTACCTAAACCATACATCAATATTTACTGAACATATACTATGTGAAGTAGAGATATCATCTTATCTAAAAGGTATAAAGACAAAACAGATACAGTCATTGCCCCTCTTACCTGGAATAATCCTAAATCATCTTACTTAGGAATCTGAGCCTGAATGTGATCCCTTTATGAGGCTGCTATAGTCCTCCAATGATGTTTTCCATCATTGGGAAGTGGCATTCTCAGATTCCAATTCAAAGAAACACTGTTGAATCTCTTGAGGGAAGCATTCCTTTCTTAAATGCTAAGCCTTTTACACCAGAAAAGTCAGAGCAATGGGGATTGAATTTAAACCTTAATTTTTACTCAGTCTTGAACTAAAACTATAAATGTTTTCAATAATCTCACTTAAAAGTAACAATCTGGTTTGTAATGTGAATATTCCATTTTACCTCATTAAAAACAAAACAAAAAAAAACCCCAAACAACTAAACTTAAAGCCTTTAAAGTCAAGTTAAAAAAAACTCTGAGAATCCTTACCTCGAGCTGAGTGAAGATTTTCTTAATATGCCTGAAACATCCTTCAGCAATTTCCATGTCTTCTTCGTAAGATCGGCCTTTAAAAATGGGTTGAGGGGCATTTGCAAAGTATTCATGAAAAGGGAAGAAAGTGGAGACTTCCGTAACATCCGGCAGCGTACTACCTTTATTTTTCACTTTGCTGATATATTCTTCCCAACGAGACATGACCTGTGAAACAAAGGGATTTGAGATTATATTTCTTAGTTAATTATTATGTCTTAAATGATAAAATAAAAAAGAAATCCAGTAAAAATAAGACCTACTAAGTAAAGGGAAAGAAAAAGAAAAGCAATCCCTGACCTAACGGGACTATTTCTTTTTTTTTTTTTAAAGAGGACTATTTCTTATCCGAGTCACTGACAGACTGCCTTTTAAGATTATTGAACAAAGGCTCTTTAATCAAAACCAGAGAAACTAAGGGTGCCTGGGTGGCTCAGTCGGTTAGATGCCCAACTCTTGGTTTCAGCTCAGGTCATGATCTTAGTGTTGTGAGATCCAGCTGGGCTCTGCACTGGGTATGAACCCCACTTAAGATTTTCTCTCTTCCTCTGCCTCGCTTCCCCACACTGCCCACCATGCTCTCTCTCAAAAGAAAAAATATATGTGTATATATAAGGATAAATAAAAATATAAATAATTTATGAATATACATAAACCAGAAAGAACCTCAGGGTCACCTATGGGACTTTATCTCAGACATTTCAGATTCTCCATGTATACTCAAAACAGTATTACTGATGTTTAAACAACAAACAAACAAAAAAACCCCAATTCTCTGGACAAAGAAATTCTGATATTTTTTTCATTATCTCAGTTTTTCTCCATATACATTAAATCCTACTTTAGCAGCATTTTAGTAAATGCCAACCCTTCTCCTAGACCTTTATGATTTTTCCAATTCTCTTTGGTATATTTACAAAGCACTTCTGTTAAACTGAGTATATATTTGAAAGCTCATTTTATGACTTTTGTGATGTAGTTATCCTGGTACATTTTACTATGCCTCTACCATGCGGTTCCTGCTTAATCTCAATTTTGGTAATTCTCCCAGTCAGGGTTTATTCAAGAGTGGTTCTTAGGCAGAACATCTAAGAGGCTAAATAAAGATGTAGATGATTCCTGGATGCCACCTCCTCCTGAAAGAGAATCTCTGGGGACAGACCTTGACAATTTACTTTTAAAATAACTTTCCCATGTTGAAAATTGTTGATTGGTACCGTGAGGCTCCAAGTTCGGTTTTCTCAAATCGATTACTTAAGCCTCCACAAATTTTTAGATTATTTCTCCTACTTTTAAAGGGAGTTTTCACTGAGAGCCTAGTGATTTTGATTTTGTGCCAAATACACATTTAGGCATGATATTAGCCATTATTCGAAGTTCTAAACTGCCTGAGTCCAATGCAGGCTACTTTGTAAGATGATGTTTATCTTCTCTATGTCATAAGAAACCATGAAATCTGATCATTTTGAATGGACTGACCTGGTCTGTGTATCCACTTATGAACATACACCTATTCTTTATTTTTATTCTTTTATTTTAACCTTTTGTATTCTTTCTTATACATTTTAAAGTTTCAGTGTTACAATTTGGATTTAAAATACACAAATAGTATGAGTACAAAGAGAACAAAGTTACATAAAATTCTCCATTATATAATTATGCCTTAAGTTGCTTAAAATTATTAGTAAACCAAATGACTATTAAGGTTTATTTTTGTTCAAATATTTAGTTTTCCACTTCTCAATGATTTTCACACCTAAAAAATTAACCCTAACCAAAGCAAAAGCACACCTTTAAATTGAAGTCAAAAGAATTTTTAACTACTCTGAAATCAGTTCTAAAATGTAACTTATTTTTAGAAATTTGAAAGGAGAGTTATGTTTCTCTTTGTTAGTTGATTAATATGAATAGAAGTATGTTACAGAATGGTACTTTGTTACCACTGGGTAGCTAGTAAAATTAGTTATATTTCTATAGTAATGAAAATAAAGAGCAAGACTAGAAAATTTGTCAGTAGCAAGAAAGAAAAAGGAAAAGAATTTAAAAAGTAGCAACACTGGCCTTTCAGTGAATGAGTCATCAAGAGAAGCTATTTAGCTAAGAAAATAAAAGATAATAGGAAATACAAACATTTAATAATCACAGATATAGCTCTGGCAACAGCATACATTTTAAACTACTCAACAACAAAAAAAAAAAACAGGCTTTCAAGAGAATTTCAAGAACCCATCTCAGTGTCCAACTGAAGACCATATGATTTAAAAACTCTGAAATCTCTTACCTGATATAAGAAGAAATAGCCTGCAGTTTCACAAGTATATGAAGCATCTCCAGGAACCCCTAGACTCTTTTGTAATCGTTTAACTTCTTCTAAAAGTTCTATTCTTCGAGCCAGGACATAATTAACTCTTCCATATCTAGACATTTCAATTAAGCAAAAAAGCAAAGTTATGTAATGATGAAACTTATAAGGATACTGTCAGCAAAACATTTGAGGAAATCATAATGGGGTGCCTTAGGTGGCACAGTCAGTTAAGCATCCAACTCTTGGTTTCAGCTCAGGTCATGATCTTGGGATTGTGGGACTGAGCCCCTTGTTGGGCTCCATGCTCAGTGCAGAGTCTCCTTGACATCCTCTCTCCCTCTGCCTCCAGCCACTCCCATGCCCCATCTCTCTCTCTCTCTCTCTCTCAGATAAATAAATATATTTTTTAAAAAACCACAATAGGGCCACCTGGGTGGCTCAGTGGGTTAAAGCCTCTGCCTTCTGCTCAGGTCATGATCTCAGGGTCCTGGGATTGAGCCCCGCATCAGGCTCTCTGCTCAGCAGGGAGCCTGCTTTTCCTCTGTCTCTGCCTGCTGCTCTGCCTATTATGATCTCTCTCTGTCAAATAAATAAATAAAATCTTAAAAAAAAAAAAAACCAACAAACAACCATAATAGAAACTATAAATGGGAAAATAGGAAAATAAAGTAGAAAACACTGTTTATATTTAATGTAAATGGTAGTTCTTGGATCAGTGTTGATCTGCAAACATCTTAATGATCTGTGAGGAAGGAAAATCAACTGTATCACTAAATGCAGCATTTAAATAATTTCTGTTTGTTTGTTTTGTTTAAATAACAAGACCTTCACAAAGAGGGAAACAGTACTGTGCATTCTGGTGCTAGTTCATCTTATCACAGACCAAGAATACATAGTTTACAGACTGGCTGCTTTGAATAACCCTGTTTTACATTACAATATAAGTAGATTAGTTCTAAAGGCTTCACAATGTAATTTTAAAATGTATCTGATCATTCTTTGTTGTCTCAGCACGTAGCCTGGCACCTGAACCTAGTAGATTCATAAATACTTGCTGAATAAGTAATAAAACTGAAATTTGAAGAGTACCTGACTCAGAGGCATGTAATTAAGAGAAAAACAGTGAACCAGAACTCTTTCCATAATAAAAAAGTACCTTCTATAACAACCTTTTAACATTAAACAAAAATTAAAATAGTGTAAACACAAACACTGCTGCTATCATGTTCAAAGACTTGACAGAGAGAAATCATCTTCTTGAATGCTCTACATATCAGATATTCACCTCTGAGCCAGCAAGAATGACTGAGAATAAAGGGATATAAGAGAGAGTCTATGTTTAAAGAATTTTCCAACTTAGAAGGATATAAATGTTATACCAGGTAACCTCTTTCTGTTTGCTTATCTAGAGTTGAATGATTTTTCTATAATCAACATTTTGGTAATGAGAAAAAAACTGAAGATGCTTATAAGGAGACCGTAATAAAATACCAAAATTCTTGTGATAAGTGTTAAATTTTAAAAGCAATATGCAATGGAACTCTGTGTACTATTAATTCCATTATTCCATAAATCTAGTTATACTAAAAAAATTCTTAATTTAAAGAAGCGATGTATACAATTATAAATAATAGCATGTTTACAGATGATTATTAAGAAGAAGACTATCAAAAGTTGTCTTGCAGTAGTAGAATTATGGATTCACTTTCTAGTATCTCACAAAGTTTAAAAAATTTTCTTTAGGGAAAATGATATTACTTTTATTATGAAATGATAATTTCATTTTTTTAATTGTAATTTTTTAATTACCATAAAAGGAGAGAAATTAAAGAATATACCCAACTGAACAAGCTCATACCTACTAATACGACCTGGGGCTTAGCTTATATATCAGAAAGCAAAAAGTATTTTTTTCTTCAGAATCTTGGTATTACCTGAATTCTTTTTACAGCTCTACTTCTGTACTATTATAATATCTTTGAAAAAAACTATAAATTCTACTGCAGTATAATTATAATTACAGTATTTAGCATTTCACCAGCAACTTTATGTTCACTAAATGCTGGATTATTAAATTTTAGAGTATAGCTCACTTTTGTAAGTTGAATATGAAGAAATATACACAGCAAGAATTCAGAGAACTATCTCTGGCTAACCCCAAATTAAGAATCTAGAGCCCCAAATAATGTGTGTTGCTCTTGCCCTATGATTTTTTAGAAGCTAACAAATGTTTGGTGAGCTCTGTGATACAGGAACTCAAAATAGATGCAACATAATAATTTAACACTCCTTTAGCTCTTTTGATGTCTATGATCAATTTCATCAAAGGTCAAGTTTAATAGCCAAAGGCTGTATTAAATATGTGCAGCTGTTTGTTATGATTATTAACTGAAATCATGCTTTCAAAATGGATTTAAATATAAACAAGTGAACTATTATAAAGAAAGTTTGAAGAGAACACCTAAAATACTAACAGCAGAAAAAATCGGATTTGTAAAATTTTAGTCATTTTATTTCATGTAATGTTGTAATGTTAAAGTCCAGCTAAATGGCAATTAAGTATCTGTAATAAGACTTACAACCCCAAAGCTTATACTGTCATTAATCTTCAACTGTGTTTCATTAAATTTATTAATTGATACCTAAAATACACACAAATTAAATGTCTGGATGAAATATGGAAAGGATCAGGTAAACTCATACAGTCTGAGTGGGCAACATTAAAAACTATCTCAATAAATAGAGAACAATCGGCAATATGCAAATTTTAAAAGATGAAAAAGAGAACTCTTTACTGAAGTAACTATTCTTTAGTAAAAAATGGCATAAACACAAAGAACTGGGATTGAGGGAGACCATGGCCAGACTTTTAGGTCAACTACAAGCAGGTTATGCTAGAACCTTTCAGAATCAAGTTGCATTATTCATGACTCTTGTCTCTTGATGTTTCTTTAATAAAGAAAAAGAGAAGGTTAAAAATTGTTTTGTATATCATTTCAAAACTCATCCTCATTTGCTTACCTGCTGAAATCCTTCTCTGTCTCCAGCTCTTCTTCCCCATGACCGAGACGCAGGAGGTGGCGCTCATCAATGTCTAAAGCCATGATCTTCTCAAACAACTGGTTCAGGGCCTGGAGAATAAAACAAAGAGGATGATGGTGAATTTTAATGAACCAGCAGCTGCTTCAAAAGTAAGAAAAACCAAAATTTAGGAGGATAGAAAAGAATGAACATTGCCCAGTCAAAAAAGAATCAACTTCAAAACATAGAAACAAGTCTTATGTTAGGGCATTTATAATCTAAATGAAACAGTATTTTTCTTGATTCCTGATATTGCTGCCCACATATATTTTGGTCAACTAATTAACTGAAAACCATAAAAACCATCTAATCATTAAATCTTTGCTTCTAATTTATGAAAAAAAGAAAGACTTCGGATCAGTTTCTGTCTTCCCCAAATAGTAAGAGTTACTAAAATCATTAATGACCACACCAAGATTTCACTCAATAGAATACCCATGGTTTGCAAAAAACTGAAACATTTTTGTGGTTGGAGGACTCTCAGGTAGTGAGTGTGTGGGTGCAATACATCAAGAGGACCACAGAGTAGAAAGATAAAGAGCTTCATTCAAATCTTAGGCCAAAGGTCTAAAGTTTTCTATACAACAATGAGTAGAGCACTCATTTATTGCACAATATTCTGATGGAAGCCATCTAGAGGTCACTCCTTTCCACCTATGAAATGCTCTTATTTAGGGTTCCCTTAAATCCTAGTATTAATTACCTGACCATGTGTTGCAGAAAGGCAAAAGTTCCATAGTATGGAAAGATAATGTTAATTTTAAAGATATCATTTAAAAGTCAGCCAAACATCTGTCTTAACTACTCTCAATCTAAACCTGCCCATGAAGTCAACATCCAGTCTTATAAATATCCAGGTATAAAATATAAAAACAGATATTCTTTGCTGTCAAAATTCTAGCAGTCAGAGCTCAGATACTGAAGAAATCAATATAAATTTTCAGAAAAAAATTCCCCAGTATCGAAACTCTTGATGTTCTCCATTTAAAACCTGGGATCCAATGGATCAGACCAAATGGCATTATTCATTATCCAAAGTCAGGAACCACAGAGATTTAGAGAACAAAAAATACTCCGACACTGCATTCCCAGAAAAAACTGCAAGACTTCATTATGAATTAAATACTGAAGAACTTTTTGCAGTTAAGTATGCAAATGAAGATCTGACAAAGGAAACAACTTTACAGCCACAAATCATCAATTTAATAGATGTCACTGAGGATGATATGATTATCAAGGGTCATTCATTAGCAAACAATGAAGTCTTCTGTTATATTGGTAAAACAACCTTCTCTGTAATTATACTACACAAATCAATCATAAGTAGAAGATTCTACAGAAAGTTGTTATCAAGTTACGACAAAACTAACTAAAAATACTATGTAAAAACAGTAACAGATGAATTACTCTTTATTCATTTTAAGAATCTGGATATAGGTAAGATTTCTACAGATTAAATTTTACTAAGAAGAAGAAAAAAAGGCCTTTACATAATTTGTTTCCTTAATTAAGATAAAGCCTAGGTCAACCTTTTCCCCCTGCACAATTTTATTATAATATTGTATTACTGTATACAATATTATTGAACAATCGTATATTATATAATTATATACAATTTAGTACAATATTGTTATTATTGTAGAATAACACACCACCATTACTTAAAAACTTTGAAGATATAAAAACAAGTGAATGAACTGGATATGAATGAGCTGGATAGCATTAATCTTAAAAACCGGTATACTAAAAGTTGATAAATAATAGAGTAAGTGACATTTTGCATTCTAAAAACACAGATCTGTCAAATTAAAAAAAAAAAACCCAACCCAGATCAAATCTTAAGGAAGTGGCCAACTGAAATCACCACTTAGAGAACATAAGTACCTTTGGAGGTTAGACTATGCTGCAAGTTTCATGATGTTCTGAGAGCTGCCTGTCACATTTACAAAAGAGCTAGTGAATGTTAGTTGTCCTACTCATTTCTATGATAGTAACAGCTTTAGAAGAACTACCATAGCACACACATAGATATAAAGATTATTTTTCAGACATTATTTGAGAAAAGTTTGTCTTTATTGCTTTAGTGGTTTATAAATGACTTACGTATTGAATCAACAGCATAAAGTAGTCCTTCCATGTGACACATATTCATATGTAGACCTCATAAGGATATATAACTTAATCCAATGTTAATACATTTGAGCCTTAGTCTTTTGGTAATATTCATCCTACTAAAGGATAAAAAATGTTACCAGCAGGGCCACCTGGGTGGCTCAGTGGGTTAAAGCCTCTGCCTTTGGCTCAGGTCATGGTCTCGGGGTCCTGGGATCAAGCCCTGCATTGGGCTCTCTGCTCAGTGGGGCCTGCTTCCCCCTCTCTCTCTGCCTGCCTCTCTGCCTACTTGTGATCTCTGTCAAATAAATAAAATCTTAAAAAAAAAAAAAATGTTACCAGTAATGGTTAATGCTTTCAATCTCAAAGCTTCAGCATAGCATGCAAGATGGTGGGGAGCAATTTAATTTAATCTAAATACCTGACCATACATCCAAGAATTCTTCTTAGCTTTCCCACATTTTGACCCTCTCCATTAGAAATAAAAGATTGTTTTTTTTTTTTTCTTAATATAGTCTGGTTATGACCAGTAACAATCCAAGAGTAACTTAACAGCAAACACTATACTCATCAGTCTTTCAGTATTCTGTTGTACCTATGACCAGGTTATCACACAAGCAGAAATCTCCCTTGTGCTTTCATTCATCTCCCTCCTTTATCTTGCCTACCATCCACCCTATATATGTGTGTGCACATGCACGCATTCACACACATACACACTCTTACCTGATTAGAATGAGTAACAATCAGCGTCCTCTGCTCTGGGAAATTATGGTAGATGTTGGATATGATCTGGACTGCAACATCTGTTTTTCCAGTACCTGGTGGACCCACAACCTAAACAGGAGATGAATACATATCAAACTCCTAATTTATCACATTGTTAGAAAATGGACATTCTAAAACTGAGAGATAAATTTTAAAAATTGCTGGATAAGTTCAATGACAGAATTGACAAGAGAGTGAAGCTGAAGATAGAGCAACAGAAAAATAAGCAGAGAGAAAAGACTGAAAACAAATGAATAAACAGAACCTTGGAATCTATGGGACAATACTAAAAGGTCCAACATTTATGCTACTGAAGTCTTAGAACAAGAGGAAAATTTTATGGTATAGAAAAATATATATGAAGAAATGATGGCTGAAAACTTCTAAAATCTGGCAGAAGACTTAAATCTTAATTAGATTTAAATTAGACTTAATTTAATTTAAATTAGACTTAAATAGATTCAGGAAGCTCAGCAAACTCCAAACAGAATAATCCCAAAGAAATCCAAGCCCAGGGGCACCTGGGTAGCATCAGGGGCAATGGGTTAAGCCTTTGCCTTCAGCTCAGGTCATTATCTCAGGTTCCTGGTATCAAGAACGCACGGGCATGCTCTCTGCTCAGCTGGGAGCCTGCTTCCCTCTCTCTGCCTGCCTCTCTGCCTACTTGTGATCTCTGTCAAATAAATAAATAAAATCTTAAAAAAAAAAAAAAAAGAAACGAAATCCAAGCCCAGACACATTTTAATTAAATAGGTGAAAACTAAAGAAAAATTCTTAATAGCAACCAGAAAAAAATGAAACATTACATATAGGAAAAGGATGTTTCTAATGACTGTGGGTTTCATTCAGAAACCATTGAAGCCAGAAGGAAGTGGAGTAACATTTTAGAAGTTCTGAAAGGAAAGTACTCCACAGAATTCTATGTCCAGTGAAAGTGTCTTTACAGAATGAAGATGATTTAGAGACATTCTCACAAGAAAAAAAACAAAGATAATTCACTGCTAACAGACCTACTCTTAAAAGTGGTAAGCGTTCTTCAGACAGAAAGGAAGTGATAGCAGAGCAAACTTAAAACTCCAGGAATGAAAGATGAATGGCCAATTTATAATAGATTTTTCTTCTCTAGAGTTCCTTAAATGTTTGACTTTCTGGGGAGTCTGGGTGGCTCAGTGTTGAGTGTCCAACTCTTGATTTTTGGCTCAGGATACGATCACAGGATTCTGAGATGGAGCCCTATGTCAGGCTCTGCACACAGCACAGATTCTGCTTGAGACTCTTTCTCCCTCTCCCTCTGCCACTCCCCCTGTTTGCATGCACATGCATGCTCTCCCTCTCAAATAAATAAATTTATAAGTAGACTGAAAAATTAATAAATCTAAACATATTAATTGCATTTAATGTAAATGGTCTAAACACATCAATTAAAAGACAGAGCTTGTCAGAACGAAGGAGGTAACATACCCCAACTATATGCTATTTACAAGAAGTTCACTTCAAACATTAATAGGTAGGTTAAAAATAAAATAATGGGAAAAGATACACCATGCAAACACTACTCAAAAGCAAACTGTAGCGGCTATATTAATATTAAAGTATGTTTCAGAACAAAAAAAATTACCAAGAAAGACATTACATAATAATAAATGCATTAATTCACCAAGAAGACGTAACAACCCTGAATGTGTGTATCTATCCATAAATCTTTAAAAAACATGAAGCAAACACTGATTGAAATCAAAGGAGAAACAGATAAATACATAACTGTAGTTGGAGACTTTAATACTCCTTTTCAGTAATCAACAGAAATAGCAGTGGGATATCAGCAAGGACAAAGAAATATTGAACCAAATAAATCTGACATACAGAGGATACTCCACCCCCAAACAATAGAATAAACACTCTTTTTACGTGTACTGAAATATTCACCAAGACAGAGCATATCCTGGATCACAAAACAAACTTGAGCAATTTAAAAAAATTAAAAATTGAAATCACACAAAGTATTTTTTCTGGCCGTAAGGGACTTAGACCAGAAATTACTAAATGGAAGAATAACAGTAAAGTTTCTAAATACTTGGAAATGAAACACACTTTTAAATCAGTAGTCAGCAGGCTTTATCTGTAAAAGGCCAGCAAGTAAACATTTCAGGCTTTGCAGGCCAAATAATTTCTGCTACAAGTACTTTAACTCTGCTATTACAGCATAAAACTGGGCAGGGGCAATTCATAACCAAATAGGCATAGTTATGTTCCAATAAAACTTTATTTATGAATACTGAAATAAGTAGTAAGCAAAATCTCCATATGCAAACAAGGCCACAATGACTTACAAATGATTACATTCAGTTGAGTTTTTGTGTTTCAAATATACTCTAAATATCGAGTCCTACCTCCTGTCTGAATCCATGTAAAAACGTGTAAAAATAACCCTCTTACCATAGTCAGCCCAGGCTGCATCCCAGCACGGATAGCCTCTATTTGTGTGTGAGTAAACTGAATTGTATTACTGGAAACAAGAGTAAATAAAAAGTTGGTTAAAAACACAGATGAACAACATTTGGTAAAACCTTAGACAACAATGATCGGATGTCTAAATGCCTCCTCTGTATATGCCCCTGTTCTCCCACTCTTTTCTTGCCTCAACCCCAGCCCTTTGGGTGGGTGGGTGTGTGTGGGTGTGCATTTGAGTGTATGTGGTAAAACAAAAAACCAAAAACGACAAGACTGACCCTCTTAACAAATTTTAACTGCAAAGTACAGTATTGCTAACTATAAGAACAATGTTGGATAGCAAATCTCCAGTACTTTTACATCTTACATGGCTGAACCAATCTCTTCTGAATGATTTCCTTCACCTACATCCTCTACTGACCAACTAAAACCAAATAAATGTTATGGAAAGAAAAGACTAAAAGAAAAGTTATTTTTCAATACACTGAGCTCATCCTATATTTCACTTGGAATGTCTAAGTTCCAGTTCCCAATCTAATACCAAATATAATGCCGTTTTTTTAGCCACGGCACTGATGCATGAGGGTAGCTGCTACATGTAAAAGATCGTCATGAAGTAAGAATGCTGCACTCAAATTAAGATAGCCCTTCAATATTTATTTCTCATAGTATCCAAAAGTGTTCCCTTTAGGAAATGTAACTACAGAATGGCCAAAAATGCCTGAGCTATTCAGTTGTCTAACAGAATACAAGGAAAGAGTGTCCAGAAACAGAAGTTTCCTGGGGTTTCTAAAGGCATAGTAAAATTTAAACTTTTATTAATCCAAAATAACAAACTACTATTCATTATTACAATTAATAGACAGTAAAATTACCGTTTGGGTTGGTTGTAAGGATAAGGACCCCTATTAGGAATGACATGAGGTTCAACAATTAAGGTTTTTGCCTCTTCAGTATCTTCATCTTCACCATCTGCATCTTTCCTTTTCTTCCCTTTTCCACTCCTTACTGGAAAAGTTATCCTACAAAATCAAGATCTTTGTTCATTTTTACTATTAACAACATTTACCAACCACCTACCTTGTGCATGACATTGTATGGAATATAATCAGATCAGAAAGAAACACTTATGGCTTAAAGGAACTCACTATCTGTACATATATTCCGAAAAGAGCAGACTTAAAAGCATTAAAATATGTGTTAATGGTGTTCAGATTAGAAAAAGTCAACTGATGAAGGGAGAATCAGAAAGGAGAATTTTTACGCTTATATCCATGCACTGTAAAGTGCTTTTCCCATTGTCCCTCCTTAAATCAGAAAAGGCTTCTTGGGAGAGATGGCATCAAAGATGAGTTTCCAGGGCACCTGGGTGGCTCAGTGGGTTAAAGCCTCTGCCCTGGGTTCAGGTCATGATCCCAGGGTCCTGGGATTGAGCCCTGCATTGGGCTCTCTGCTCAGCAGGGAGCCTGCTTCCCTTCCTCTCTCTCTGCCTGCCTCTCTGCCTACTTGTGATCTCTGTCTGTCAAATAAATAAATAAAATCTAAAAAAAAAAAAAAGAAAGAAAAAGAAAAAGAAAAAAAAGATGAGTTTCCAAGAACTTAGACATACAAACATGGAAGGGAAGATATTCCGGGAATACGTAAGATTACAGGTTCAAGTACAAGTGGCCAGTTCTGCTAGAATGGATACAGTAGAGAAAACGAGGCTGGAGAGACAGGCTGAATCCCCGTTATGACCAACCCTTAGAATGTCAAGTCTTTAAGGCAGAAGTTTGTTTTTTTTTTTTTTTTTTTAAAGATTTTATTTATTTGAGAGAGCACAAGCAGGAGACAGGAGGAAGGGCAGAGGGAGAGCAGGAAGCAGACTTCCCACTGAGCAGGGAGCCCAACACAGGCTGATCCTGGGACCTGGAGATCATGAGCTGAACCGAAGGCAGTTGCTTAGCTGACTGAGTTACTCAGGCACCTTAAGGCAGAAGTTCTTAACCTGGTGTCAGGGACACCTCAGGAAGTAATGCCCCCCCCTACCTGGGGGGGGTTCAATGAATACATTTAAAATTAAAAAAAAAAAAAAGAAAAAAAAAGAATTCTCTATGTACACTTCTTCCATGTAATAGTATTCAGGGAAGAGTGATGAGTTGCTGCTTCAGGTGCTTTGTTCCACTTCTACTCAAAATTAAAACCAAAGCTTCTTTAACATGAAATATAACTATATTGCGAATATTTAAGTTTTGTGAAAGCAAGCAAACTTATGAGAAAAATAGAATTTTTCTGAAATCAAAACAAAAGAAAGTTCAACATCCCACGACTATGTCTATTAATTAGGAAATATACCAGATTATACATAATAGGCAGACACATTTCTTTAGTCAAATGCTATAAATATGTTTATATAATGCTCTTCAGACAACAAGCATTTACTGATCCCTTATCAGACGTGAGGCTACTTTTCTTATGGTCTTAAAATTGTTTTCTATACTAAGAAATATAATCAAATAAAGTAAATTTATCCCAATCATTATATGGTGAAGGTAAAGACTGCCCAAACACAATCAAGATATTCAAAACTTTAGCTAGAGTCCCATGGCCTATCTCACACTGGCTATAGAAAGTTTGAAAGGAGTGTATCCACTTCTGACTTTACCTGAAAGGGGGTATCTGTAGAGCTGGGTCATCCACAGTTACTTTAACATTATGACCAGGAAAGCTGGTTTTTAAATGTTCGATGGAGAGAAATGTATCATTGAAATCAAGAGTGGCAATCTGATTGGGCATTTTTGAATAATGTGCACTACTTGGATCCCCATAACCCAAAATGATGTCATGCAGCCAGTCAGGTACCACACAATCAGTATTCATCAGGTTCCGAATGGTCTCCAGCACAGCCTGTCAGGGAGAGGACAGAAAAGGGTTGTGTCAAGAAGCCATCTCAAACATTTGCACTTCAGTGGAATGCAGAGCTGGCTGCACTAATCCAGAATTCCCGAGTGTTTCAGGGTAAGAAGCTATTTTCTGCTGACAGGTGCTTGGCTAGACTGAATCAACAGCTATATTTTCAGTTGATACCATACACTGAGTTAAACAAAAGACCAAACTTAGCAAGGACAGTTTATCCGTTAGGAGTTCATTTAGACAGAATGTCATAAATAAGTTCATCACTTGACTCCCGTTGGGCAAAAAGAAAACCTGATCAGGACTACATAACAATAAGAAAATATTATAGAACAAACGCTTAAAGAGTAGAATTTCTTAGAAATTCCTGGGCAGACAATAAAAGAGAAGAACTCTTTTATTGCATAGTTCCTCCATGCTAAGATGACACACAACCAGAAACATATTAATATATGCCTCAGTTGTGAAACATCTCATAACTTAAAAATATTAAAATTAACACTGTTAGAAGAAATAAAGTTAGAAATAAAAAATAAAGTAGACAAAAAAAGTGAAATGTCAAATAAATTTCAGAATGAAACATTCTACAATAAAAAGTCATTGTAATTGTTAACCTATACATTATCAAAATTACTAAAAGTCAAGGCAAACTTTCAGACTTTCTAATAATTACTTCTAGACAAAGTGCTCTATCTCCTATATGGAAATGAGAAGGCTAGGCTATTAACTACAAAGACTAAAATAACAAAACCAGCCATTTTTATGTCACAAATGCTATATATTAAACAGGACAACAAAGTAACAGGACAGTGTGTGTTATTCACACTCCTGTCACATCACCTTGTTTTTGTTTTTGTTTTTTTTGCACTAATCACTACCTGAAATTCTCTTATTCATGTACTAAGTTACCTGCTTATCATTTGTCTAATCCCCACTAGAATATCATTTCCATGAGAGCAGGGATCTAGGAAGTTTTACTATGAGATGGGTAAATCACTGGATGGACACATCAATGAGTATGTTCTCATAATGATAGATAAGAGAAGAGCTCTACTCTCTAAGAAAATCAAAATTTTAGTAGGGAGAGGAAATATGTCCTTAAGCAATGACACAAAGTGGCAGAGTGTGGTCAATAATACAGAATATTATAAAATACAATGGGAAAACAGTTCCAAGACAGACACATGCAGGGAAGACTTTTGACCTTAGGAAAGGTTTCATGGAGGAAAGTGGCATTTCAATTTTGCTCAAACAAGGTTCCTGTGAAGGAACCTTGGATTATTTCATCATTAATGGAAAGTCACAGAAATGTTTTGAGAAGCTGACTGAAATGATCAGTGGAGGCATATGAAAAACAGGTGACTGACCAGGAGAACAGGGCTAGGGCAGAAGAAGTGATTTAGTGCAACTATTTAGGCAAGAAATAAAACATCCAGTTCAGAACAGGCTATACCAATTGAGAAAGAGAGAAGGAAGTAAGGAATGCTGCCCAGGTAGATAACAAAAACCAAAGACACCAAAAGAGCATCTGTCCTTTCCCAAACACAGGAGAGTTAATCACTGCCCCAGTTTCTTGGACTGGAATCTGAATGCCTCTTTGACCTCCCCTGACACTTTGTTGTTGTTGTTTTTAAAAGTTTATTTTTTTTTTAGTAATCTCTATACCTAGTGTGGGGCTTGAACTCATGACCCTGAGGATCAAGACTCACATGCTCTTCTGACTGAGCCAGCCAGGCACTCCTTCTGTGACACTTTTATCTCCATCCTTCTTATGACTTCTGGCACTTTTTAACATTTCATGGTAGTTACTTGTTTATATTTTTAACTTCCTTTTTTGGTAGTCTAAACTCCCTAAAAACATAAGCTGTGTCTTACTCAACTTTATTGGCTCCATACAACTTAGTACAATGCCAGACACACAGTAGGCATTAAATAAAATTGTCAAACAAATGAACATAAGGAAGAAACTTTTTTTCATTTTTAGTAAAGTGTGACTGAAATTCAGTCATTACTGAGAAGCAAAACAGAGGCAAACGAATGAGACCCTGCCCTCACAGACCTGCATTCTAATGGTGAAATCAGATAAAAAACAAATCAAGTCATCAAGTAAAATAAAGACTGTAAGGAGAAATAAAGACAATTAGATTAAGAATGAAAAGAAGAGGAAATACTACTTTGGTTAAGATTTCGAGAAAAAAAAGCTTCTTTTAGGAGTTAACATCTAAGCAGAATTGCCTACGTGCAGGGAGGGAGCGATCCAGGTAAATACCTGGGAGGAAGACTGTGTTGGTAGAGGGAACGCCATGGACCAAGGCTTGGATTCTTAAAGAACAGCACAAAGGTCAGCACATCTGCCATCGAACGTATCAGGGAAAGGTGTTAGAAAATGAGGTTGAAGAGGTGGCCAGAGGACAGATAATGAAGGAGCCTCTTGGATTATGGTAATAATTTTCTACTATGATAGGAAACCATTAGAGTGTTGAACAGGGTACCAAGGCATAATTTATATTCAGTAGTTATGTGGAGAATAGCAGAAAGAGAGGAGCCGTGGAGAATGGAAGCAGGGATGTGAGATGAGGGTGGCCTGGACGTGCTGTCAGTGGGGGTAGTGAGCTAACCAGACTGACTGATGGACTGGATGTGGACTGTGAGACAAAAAGAAATAAGAGTACTTCTGCTGTCCTGTCTTCAATAACAGGGCAAAATGGGGAATAAATTCCTTTGTATCTGAAGTCATCTTCAAGAACAAGAACAGGGGGGAAAAAGGCAATAAACTGACAATGCATAAGAAGCACTATGTTTTGGGGGAAGAGAAAAAAGAAAGGTACTTATACAGAAGGTAGTGTTACCAAATGCTAAAACAATTCAATGTTTACATTTTATAATGTAGTAGTTTCAAATATTAAAAAACATATTTTATCAAAACTCCTTATCTCCATTAAGTTATAAAAGTAAAATTCTCTAGCCCCTAAACCTCCCTTTTTCTGCTAAGGAGTAAAACGTATTATATAATAAAGTGATTCAAAACCACAGGCTCTCACGTCTGTGTTCATAAAGTGATTTGGAAGTACATTTACTTTTGATTTAAAAAAGAACTCCCACTAAACAAATAAACAAGCAGTTTTCTTTGCCTTATACTGGCTATTCTGAGCATCTAATACACAAAATGCAAGGCAGGAGGCTGACGTGGATTAATTTATATTGCTGAGTTTCTAAACTTATCAAAAGACAAAATAGATTTAGTAAATAAATTTTCTTAAGTTTTTATATTTAGTCTTCATGTTAAGAATATAAGAGAATTGTTTAGAATGAGAATAAAAGCAGTGATCATTTCCTTAACAAAACATTCTTTTATCTAGTATTTATGTATTTATGTTTTAGAAGTTAACTCAAACTGGACAGAGTACTTTTAGTTACATAGCCTAAAAATTACCTTAAAGTTATTTTCTTTTGGTTTTCTCCTCATTATGATATTAAAAGTTTCATACACATCTTCTGCTCCATTTTGTATAGTATTAGTCATATCTTGTTGATACTGGTTTGGATCCAAGAACACTCTAAATGTCCTCGACTCTCCTCTAAGATTGGGTCTTGGCTCAGGTCCTAGACATTTTGAAAAAGTTTGGTAAGTGAAATACAGACTTTTCAAGTATCAAAGTAAGTTAGCATTATTCCTTTTCCAGAAATGAGGAGTAAACTGTTCACTGAACGCCAGTCCTTCTCCTGACTAGAATGTTTTCCACTCATCCTTTTCAAATGCCTAGAGGCTGAAAATATTCTCTTTTTCCTAAATTCTTACTATTTCTTTCCCAGAAAAATGTTTGTGATGTAATGTTTATGATGCAAGGCCACAGACTGCAATTTTCTGTATATGTACTCAACCAAAATAAGAGCCCTAAAAGTCAAACAACTTTACTTTTTTGTCAGTTACTCATAGCTTCCATTACTGCCTTACTTATAGTAAGCACTCGACTGATCGCTCTTTTTGTCCTTTCACATTCCATTCCTAGTATCACCAGTGTGAAAGAAAATCTCATATACTAATAGCTGAAAGCTCAGAGGCTTTTTCTTGTCCCTTTGCCTCATCTCCTTACTTTTGTCTTAGTCCTTTAACTCTAGTCCCAATATGTGACCTTATGGTTATTCCACCTTTCCTATTTTCTTTTATTCTAGTGATAAGATCAGCTTAATTACCAGCACTTTCAATAATGGAGCAATCTTAAAATCACAGGTAGAAAGCAATTCAAGTTCTGAGAGAAGTTTAATAAACAAATTGGAATAAGCCCTGGAAATAGATGCAGTTATAATTTAACAGTAAGTATAACAAGATAAGAAAGAATTTCAAGGAAAAGCCAATGATAAGACTGAGAAATAAAAGAGCTGACAAATCCAGTAAGGCAGTATTTCTAAATGGGGTAATGTTTGCATGTAAGGTATGACAATTCTTTCTACAAGGCAGCTCTGTTTAATTTTTTTTTTTTTTTTTTGAGAGAGAGAGTAGGGGCATGTGCCATGTGTGAGTGGGTGATAGAAGAAGGGCAGACAGAAAGGGACAGAGAGAATCTTAAGTAGGCTCCAGGGTCAGCACAAAGCCCAAGGTGGGGCTCAATCTTACCACCCTGAGTTTGTGACTTGAGCTGTAATCAAGAATCGGACACTCAACCGACTGAGCCACCCAGGTGCCCCAAGGTAGCTCTGTTTAGATGTTTAGCATCCCTAGACCCCATCCATCAAATTTCACCCTCTATAAAATTCACCGTCCCCTACTCCTACCCCCAGTACATGACAAGATAAATACCAAAATTCATTTCAAAATACAGGGTAGTGCTATTTCCAACTGAGAGCCACTGCTACAACACATCAAATCAATAAAACTTAAGAAGGAAAAATTAGGCAAATATGTCATAAGAGGTGTTTGGAGGTTTTAAAAAGGCAATATTGTAAAGTATTATAAAAGGAAAATTTTAAATAAAGGTAATTTCAAAAGATCCTGTCCTTTCCAATATCTAATACAAAGTTTAGAAATTGGGGCTGCCTGGCTGGTTCAGTGGGTTAAGCCTCTGCCTTCAGCTCAGGTCATGATCTCAGGATCCGGGGATCGAGTCCCGCATCGGGCTCTCTGCTAGGCAGGGAGCCTGCTTCCTCCTCCCTCTCTCTCTTTCTCTCTCTCTGCTTGCTTCCCTGCCTACTTGTGATCTCTCTCTGTCAAATAAATAAAATCTGAAAAAAAAAAAAAAAAAAAAAGTTTAGAAACTGTATTATTTATTTCTAGAAGTGGGTGGTAGGTACCTTATATATATTTTATATATAATCCTTTGTGTTGATTCAGTATATAAAAATAACTAAAAAATATTACTTAAGATGCAAAAATAAAAACAGCACAAAAATTTATCATTATGTACACATACTCTTTCAAAATTACAGATTGCCATACCGTCTTCAATGACGCGCCCTTTATCATCCAGCATGCCCTGGATTTCACAGCCTCTGACGTAAACCAGGCCAATCTGCTCAATAAAAGGTCTCCTCCGGTCAAACTTAGTACCATAAGGTTTTGTGGGCCGTACAGTGATTAAAAAGCATACATCATGCTTACGAAGACCTGGTAGAACATAAAGACATTTTTATTTATCAGAATGTTATTGTTTTTAGTCTTTTGTTGGCAAATTGTCATCCTCTTAGGAGATTTAAGAAACATGTGAAGTACCAAAGGTGATCAATGATTACATTTGCATTGTAATATAATTATGGGTTTTCCTATAATCTTTAAATTCAATGTTTGAAAGGAGTAGTTAAAAGAAAATTTCTCTTTATGTTAACATTAGAAACTTTTATGCCACGAATACACTACTGAATAAGTCCTCAAGTCATGTTAGAGCTCCAAAATTGGATGTTCATCATCACTCTTAGTTTTAGCATTCTTAATAAATAACTGAAAATATGGTTGGCATATAATCCAGCTATATTATACTTAGCAGGTTTCTAACATCAGTTTAAACTATTCATCACTGTCATTCCAACAACAGTCTAATTGCATTCTCTGAAAGAGGTCAATGCAAGAATAATTCATCAAGGCACAAAAGCACTGTTTATAGATACCAAATTCAGAACATGGTTGGATATATATAGTTTCATTTGGCAAATAAAAATTTTTATAAGTAAATGACAAGAAATAGGAAACTTGTGCCAAAGTCCATAGCTTCTCAGTCATTAGACCAAATGCTGGACTCAACTAGATCCCCAGCTCTATTAAAAGTAGAGACATGGGAAGACAAGGGACATAAATTTACATCATATATCCATGTAATGGCATACCACTTAACCTTCATTTCTTTCCTGATTTGTTTTGTTAGCCACTGTATGACATAAATGCAAAATTATAATCTTATAATAAAATATACAACTAAATCAAATCAGCAATGTCAGTGTGTGGCTAATACTGGGACCATTCTGGCTTAATATGGAGTGAGGTTTAAGTGTGCTAGTAATAATTGCTCTGACTAACAATAACTACTTTATTATTTCCCAACAAATCAGAAGCAGGAGAAGCAATGAGAACTAAGGTGAACTGTTCTACTATCTGAGTTGTACTGCCTTTAGGACTTCTGATGTGCACAGCTCATTACAACATCTATGTGTTCAAGTCAAAGAGGTGGCCCTGAGAAGTAATTTAGTTCCTACCAGTGTCACTTTTTGGTATCACTGAGGGATGACTGCATATTCCCTACTAAAACAGATCATTTCACTGTGGGACATCTCAGATCTACATTTAAAAAGTCCTTATGTAACGGTGAGTTCAACTACCTTTCTCCTTTCAACCATATGTATCCACTCCATCCTGGCTGTGCCTCTGGAGCAGAATCCTGCATTTTGGTGTCCGTAATTATGTTTTCTTAATTTTAAAATGGGGTAATGGAGAGGATAAGGCCCTGAACTTCATACCTTTTTGAAGACACAAGAACAATGTTTCATATATTTAGCTTAAACTCTTCAAAACTGTTCCTACAGGACAATATTCATTACTACTAAAGAAACTTCCTCTCATTTTTTGCCTCCATTTTCTATTTAGTTACTCCATCTATGATTAACAGAGGACCTGAATTTTGGCTCTGGCCTCCCAGAAAACACTTTTCTTCCCACCATGCCTCATACTATGAATCACTTGTCCCACAATACCCTACTGTTCCATCGCTTGCTCATCAAAATTTACCTATTACATTTCTCATTCTATCAGAGGTCTATGTTTAAAAGAATGAAAGGGAAAAAAAAAGACTGTTTAATGTTCTTCTGAGAGAAGTCTCCAAAGTAATGAAGGAAAGCTTAGGTAACTGTGTAAAATAGTATTTATTTTAGTACCTTCTTAAACGCCAAAGGTAGTAAGTAAAAAACCTTCTTCAGAAAAATAATGTCTTTCTTAAGGTTTAGCAATAATGAAGATATACAGCATTCTAGATGTGTAATGCACTAGATTAGATTAGAACTCTTGAAGGATACAGGAATACAAAAACAATTTGTCACAAACTATACCCACTAGAGTGATCACATGTCAAACATGTGGTCAGCTTTGGTGCTGGATTCCTTTAGAATTACTGGATAAACATATCATATAGTCCCTATGGTTATAAACAGCTATACTGGGAGCAATAATTTCTGAAAACTGATCTATTAAGGGACTATCCTTTTCCTTCTGGCATGCTAAGAAGGTGGAAAGAGATAAAATCTACCAGCTACTGTTTCTCACAACAGGACAGCAAGCAAGAGCTCTCACAGACAGCTGGGGGAAAAATATAAAAGTGACACTTAAAAATTAGGTCATGTGTCATTTCTGGCACAGGTGTTACCAGTGTTTTCAGTCTACTTGGCTTAGTAACTCTGAACATATCTGCCTCTAAATAAAATTCCTTGTGACACAGAACTCCTGTACCTAAAATCTTGCCTAGAAAAGAATAGGGGAAATAACTCAGCTAAATTCTCTACATCTATTATTTATCCTTGAATACACTTAATATCACTAATTCTGACTTTCTCCCTTTGATGCAAATAGTTAAACTATTATTTATATCTATTTTTGAGTTGCTTTACCAGATCCCCTTAAAATTTCTTTTGAGTTTGTCTGATTTTGATTTTGTATCTTTATTTTCCGGCAACTTTATCTCTATTCTCTTCACTTTGGTGGCTTTTATCTCTTAAAAATACAAATTTGCTTTACTAGCTCTGCATGTGTACAAGTTATATGTGGCTTCCCCCCTTTCTTCAGTGAACAGTAATATTTTGGTTCTTTTTATATTGATCCTACATATTCATAAATACTATCTTACTAAATTTGGATTTAAATAGAGCTCTCCTCTCAGCTCTGCAAACTGCAATTTTCAAAATCCTGTGATATGCATGCTATTTTATGCTTTTTATTAAAGTATTAAGACAATTATTCTTGTATGATCCTTGATATTTTTACTACTAATAATTACAAAGACAATTTTTAAAGATAAAATTTCATAAATGTTTAGAAGAATAATGTTTAATAAAAGTACTCTGCCAATTTTCTAAGTGGAAGTCTATCAACTAAAAAGGCAAAATGTAACTTTATTTTTTGAAATAGGAAATTACCTTCCCATTCATCTTTGATGTGATCTCTGACATTCAGATTGATGGTAACATCTGCACGAACTCGGGTTGGCCAGTTTTCACCTATGTTTGGCTTGGCAACCTCAACTACAGTGAAAGCCACGATAGGCTGGGCCATTCGTGCCCAACCACCAAATACTACACCACCATACTCAGACTGCCTGAAAAGCAAAGAAGCACATGATTACTCCAAGAAAAAATGACTTTTTCCCAACTTCTGTCAAGGAAAATTAGTAAGGAGGAACACATATTTAACCACTAAGCCCTGACATCAGTAACTTATTTCTAAACTCAAAAAAAGATTAAGTCCCAATATATAGGGAATACCTTCAGTAGTTATGAACAGGCAGATATGGTCCAATAAAGAAAGGGAAGTAAAGGGGTGCCTGCGTAGCTCAGTGGGTTAAAGCCTCTGCGTGCAGCTCAGGTCATGATCCCAGGGTCCTGGGATCGAGCCCCACCTCGGGCTCCCTCCTCTCTCTCTGCCTGCCTCTCTGCCTGTGATCTCTGCCTGTCAAATAAATAAATAAATAAATAAATAAGTCTTAAAAAAAAAAAAAGTGAAGTAAAGAGGAGTATTTATCCCACACACACAGAAAAAAGATAACTCTATATACATAATAGCAGAGGCATTTTGTCAAGAAAAATCTGTAATAATAATAATCTATTATTATATTATAATCTATATTATTATAAGAGAGTAATAATTTTAATCCTTTTCCTCTCTTCATCAAGACAGTCTCAACTGTTCACACTTTATGCATTTAGGTATTTCTATAAGCTGTTTTGGAACAAGCAGAATTTTAAAAATTAAAAACAAACCAACAAACAATAATATCTATGCAAATGCTTGCTTTAGGGTAATATTTGAATCATTTAAGAGATACTGCCATGGATTGGGGGTAAAAATAATCAAGCTAGTTATAATAACCAGAATCACTAACATTCAAATACCCACTCTTCCTTCTTAGGTTAGTGTAACTGGTGTTTTAGATTTTACATTAAGTAGTATATCTGGGAAATGTGTAGTATAAATACTCCAGCAGCACTCCAAAACTGGAAAGTACTGCCAAAAGTGACATGCTTACACAGATAAAGAAAAGCTACATCCCAGGTAAAGGCTTTGTGTTATAAGAAAAATGTAGAACTCTACATCAAAGAGTGAAACTAATTAAAAATAAAAGTTCTGCATCCAGTGACTTGCTTAATATAGGGAATTTCTTAAAGGTATTACCTTGTGTCTAAGCCCTTTTGTAATAACTATTATCTCCTCCATATTTCACAATTTTACTACAGTATAGCTTACATACAATAAAATGCATCCACTGTAAATGCACAATTCAATGCTGTTTAGTAAATTTGCAGAGTTGTATACCCATGATCCAATCTAATCTGAGAACATTTCCATCCTATGTATAAAAGATCCCTCTCATTTGACTACAGTCAATTCTGTTACTACCCCCAGACAACCACTAATCTATTCTCCCCAACACTTTTTTCCTCTTATAAAATCTACCTATGACACGAGTAATTAAAAAGGATAGATTTCTGCCCATCATAAGTACATTCTCTCTTATGTTGCTCAGTGGTTTCAGCAGACCGAATACGTACGTGATCGTTAGTACCAAGCACTGAGTAAAATTTATGCCCCTACTTTCCACCTTCAGCACACAAGAAACAGAAAGAAGCTTGGCCTCTTTTTGGATCTCATCATTCTTAAAGGCCTTCAATGAAGGGCAATTAGGAATGAAAATCTAGAAAAATTTATTATCACAAGTTAATTCTGAAAAATGACATTTTCTTTCCCTTAGCAGAAAATAATATAAGTTTAAAAAATTTCCTTTATTAATAGACCATAAGAACTCTTAAGTATTTTTGCTTTATTTGGCATTTAAGTAAAATGTAAGTGAATTCTATTTGATAAACGGCTATTTCATAAATCCCTAGTTTGCAAAATGGCCAAAATTAGGTTTAGAATCTGAGCATGTATAACCCAAGGTAACCATAAACTGAAAGGAAGCCTTCTGATCAAGCACACCCCCGGGGTCCAAACAATGGGCAATAATTCCAGCAAAGCTGTGGGCAGGGATGATCAGCCAGCGAGTATACAAACCTCACAGTGCTACCCTGCCTACTGACTCAACTGATTATTAAGTCAAAAATACTTTATGTTGTGTTGTATAGTCTCACCCAGAATAACTTTTCACATAATAACTAATTAAAAAATAGAACTGTGTATGAAATAAAATGTGGAAGTGAAAAAAATAGATCATAATCATAGTGTCCATGTAGCTCTCTATAATTAGTAAGGAGAGAAGCCTGGAAGATACCTGAAGCCATTCACATTCACAAACTTGTTAAGCTTTTTTTAAAAAAAATTCTGGTCATATAATGACCAGAATATAATAAAAATCTATTTTATACATTCACAGTCACTTATGACATATAACTTACTCTCATCAATTTCATACGTACAATGAAATAGTGAATGAAGGGCATTTATTTCATGTCTAAAAAGCAAAACGGACCTTCACAAATCTCATAATACAGAGCTGCCTATAATAACCAGAATGAAAATTTTTTCTTAGCTAACAGAATTCCAGAAATGAGCTAGCAAGTGGGGAGTTGAGTTTAAGCAGAAGACTTCCTCAAATAAAGAGAACTACTCAACTGGCTCCCAAAGTAAATCCTGATGGTTTAGTCAAGGTAATCTATGGATGGAGGACCTGGCAAGACTTTGCAACATTCAATGCCATGTGAAGCTCAGCAGTACTCCTCATCTCTTGCCAGGTTCCTTAGAGAGGCTAACTGAGATACTGGTGATAGCCACAAGAGCAGCTGGGGTAGAAGACCCCTTTATCATAAGCTCCCAGGACTTAAACTGTCCTGTCCTAGTAAAGGCCTGCTGGTCAGCCCATACGCTCCCTCTTTACCCTTTTGCTAATGTCCAACATACTCACCCCCCTATATTTCTCCCCCTACCATCCTCCAAAAATGAAGACCGCTCCTCCCTTATCCCCAGTCCCCCAGCACCACACCCAAGTACCCAGATATATATATTTTAGCACTTTTGATATACTCTAATCCACATTAGAGAATTTCTCAAAGAGTGAATATTTCATATTTTAAGAGGGCATCTTCATGCCAGGCATACTATTTCTAAATACACTTATGAGGTTTCTGACAGAGGTTGTATCAGTCACTGTTTACACCTCTTCATTACAAATGGAACCGATTTGCTTACCAAGGCTTCATTCTGCTGACACTATCCTCGATGTCTTGCCTAATTTCGTAAGTTGATTCTAAGCGGAAGAGATTAAAATTCCTTAAGAGGTAATCATGAAGAGTCAAAAACTGCAAATTCAACTTGGGAAGAGCAAGACAACCTGAAAAAGAAAAAAAATCCACATCTGAATTATTCTTTTAATTAGACAACTGCACTATGTATAAAGAAATGTACTACAAATTTGGTTAAGAGTTTAATTTAATGATGTCTCTAAATATAGCATATTTGATAAGGTTCTATTTTTATTTTCACACAGAAATTGAAAAACCATGTTAACAAATGCTATCTATTAAGAGTTGGGATAAAACTCATTAATACATATAACCGTACATTGCTGATTCATATACAAACAGGCTTCTCAAAAGTAGCTGAAGATACTTAAAATTAATATAGTCTCGAGTAATTTAAAAATTCTTCCTTTACCCCTAATATATATTTGGCAAAGCTCGAAGTAAATAATGACCATAAACTAAGCCCATGACAAATTTACCATGAAAGTTAATTAGTTAGTATATTACAACATATTAATCTATCTCCAAAGGGTGCTATTGTGTTCTGAATCTCTACCTTTTCGCCAGACTTTAAGGATAAGGTATTGGCTGTATGCTCTTCCTGGAGTTATTTCCCTTCTCTGACTATATTAATGAACAATATTCTTTCTAGTATCTTCAGTAACTGCTATTTCCCTTGGATAATAAGTGAGTAAGCCTCAGCTGCAATATCAAAAAGATTAAAAAAAAAAAAAAGAACCTCAAAATAAACACATTTTACTGGAAAATCATTATTTTCATCATCTGAATCTGTTCTTACCAAAGCAATAATAAACCTAAGGGCAAAAACATCTATGTGAAAAAAGTTTTCACATCATATATGTTAGCAAATTCTGATTTATAATCTAACTCAGTGTCGTTCAGGCCAGAGGCTGAGGGAAAATGTCTCTTTGGACAGCATAATTTTATTTAAAAAAAAAAAAAGAATTAAAATGTGACCATTTTGCAACTGTCATTGAATTAACAAATCTAGCCATTAAGCTGCAATGGCTACTTATATCACACACATACAAAAACAACCAGTCAGTGCCTCTGATGAAAGAATACAGCACCACCAAGAATCTTGCCAGAGAGAAAATGTCAGCCTGACCAAGCCTCTGCATTCAGCTGCCAATCTGCAAGAAAATAAAGAGTAGAAAGACATACTCAACTGTACACTGAGCAGTCAATTAGAAAAAACCAGACTGTGGAAAACTATACAGATCAAATAACTCAGGTTCTTCAAAAGAAAAGAAAGGGGATACAGAGGGCATTTGTGAAGTAAAAGAATTTAAAAAATGTGAAGGATTGACTATCATACATGGATGCACAAGTCAGTGATAAAGCTATGAAGAAATAAACAGTGATTGCTTTGGAAGTCAGGAAATCGTTACTTTCATGTGGAGGGAGAAGCAGTAACTAGGAAGGAGCTTATGGGAGGATTCTGGGATAGCCAATAAGGTGGTAATTCCCCTTATAATAATTTGTTAAGCCTTATGTTTATGTTGTGTGGCTTTCTATATTTGTGTTTATCTTCTTTAAAAGGTTCAATTAAAATTAGGGCAAAAAATTTTACAAGGATTTTCTTTATAATTCTTAACTATATTTCTTTAAATATCTGTACCAGTTTCACTTATTTTGTCTTTTTGGGAGCTAGAAAAACAGTCTGTATAAACATTCAGTATTAGCTTTGATCCTTGCCTATTCATTAGCATCAACTACTGAGCCCCTAAAACACGATGCCATCATGGTCACTGAAGAACAATGGCAAGACATTGCCAAACATCTGAAGACAGATTTATTACAGTTAAACCACCTGGCAACAAATATTGTTCCGAAACACTTTCCTTAACCTTCACTATTATAGAAGGTAAAGAACAATACCTTACATATTAAGCAAAATGTATTTTTAAACTCAGAGCAACATCACTGAATAGCACCAAAAGCTAGATGTAAGACTATACATGTTTAAGGACACATAAGTTCTGTACTGATAAGACAAATATTAAGTGGTATTTGCCTTTTAGGAACTGATTAGATGAAGAGTTAGATTCATACATGCATGGCCATAAATACTATTAGCATGAGCAACTTAGGAAAGTGAAAAAACAAGGCATGACCTTTGTAAGAACAAAAAAAATATGAAGCCTGCCTATTCTGAAATCTAGCACAACTTTGGTGCACTGAAGTTTACTGAAGTTATGGGTTTACTGAAGTTATGGCTTCAGCATATGATTCTGAAGTATCTATTTTTCTTTTAAATAAATTACCACTGGTAATATCTTTAAAATAGCCAAACTTCTCATAATGAAGCCATTGTTCAAAAATTTCCTTGTTTTTTTTTTTTTTTTTTTGAAATATGCCTTCAAAATATGTCAGAATGTACTTCAGTCTATACTCAATTGTGGCAAATTCTCAACCTCAGAGGATAAACAAAAGCATTTAGGAACAAATCTGTTGAAATAGATAAATAAACCGGGGAATAACTATTTTTAATCAAAACTAAGGGTTTATCATTAAGTACTGACAATTTTTGGTGGTCATTAGCTGGTTTAATGAGAAATTCAAAAGAACTTCTAAAAAAGGCTTTGAAAAATAAAACACTACCAAACAAAACAAAGCCTTTTACAGTGACATATTGAGAGCCATACTTCCTCCACTATTAGGTCTCCTTAAAACATAGTTTTATGATATGGTCATATTTTATAAAGGATGATATATGTATTCACACACATACATAGCATGCCAATACATGTACACATGTGAATGTCTGAGCATGTGTGCGTAGTGTGCTCTCACGTGCACACATACACATTAGGGCATGGTTAAATTTAACAAAAATCCTTAATACTATTCAAGTATTCAAAAATCCTTAATACTATTCAGTATTCAAAATACTGAATAGTTTCCAGCTTTAAAACTGAACTTGAGAGTACCAGAAAACTACCCTAATGCATGTAATCGATAGAGGTATTTTTAGTTACATACGATAAATTCTAAACTAAATTTCCTAATACAGTTGTATTCCATACTTCTCTGCCGTACCTTCCCCAGAATAGTACTCAGTTGGGACAATATTTTCATCCCATATGATTTTCTCAGTTGGATACAAAGGCATCTGGTTCAACTGCTGAATCTGAGAAATTCGACGTTCATGACGAGATACCTAAAAGAAACAGGATCATGCAGAAAGTAAGAGCAATCTTTTTTTTAATCAAAATAATTTATGGAGAAATTCACCATAAAGTACAGAATGAGAAGTTTCATGTCTTTCAGTTATGGTAGCACTTTATAAGAGGGTTTTTTTCATTTTTCCATTTTCTCCATAAATCAAAGATGAGAGAGGTACCAATTATGATGGGCTTTGGAAAATCAGAGCAGAGTTCAATACCAAGTCCCTGTAATTTATGAGCTATGTAAAAACTGGGCACATTCTTTCAACTTCCCTGATCTCAGCTTCCTTTTCGGTAAAACAGGTAATATACCATTCACCTCTCAAGTTTCTTATGAAAATGAAACGGATACTATAAAACAGCATCGAAGTGCCTGGTACATGCCAAGACCTTAAAATCCACAGCCCTTAATATTCAACACTTTTAAGCTCTAAGTAGATTATAGTTTTCATTCTTTTACTAATTAAACAATCTGGAAAATTTTGTGATTAAAAACCTGGGGGCACCTGGGTGGTTCAGTCGCTTAGGTGTATGACTTGGTTTCAGCTCAGGTCATGATCTCCAAGTCAGGAGACAGAACTCAGTGTTGGGCTCCATGCTCAGTGGGGAGTCTGCCTTCCCCTCTCCCTCAGCCATCCGACCCCCCTAGCCTTGCTCAGGCTGTCTCTCTCTCTCTCTCTGAAATAAATCAATCTTAAAAACAAAACACAACACACACACACACACACACACACACACACACGGCCTCAATTTTCCTTGTAAAATCAGTTTGCCTTTATGACCTCTATGTAGATTTCCATTGTTAATATTATAGTCCTCTATCTCAAACACAGAAATAAGCTTGTTATCTAATTAACAAGTTAAAATAATGATATATGTGAAAAATTTGTCATGTTCTCCTCAGTAAAGAGAGTATTATTTTAGGAAAGAAAAGAGTGTGACATCATCTAAAAAATTCACATATTTCAACTTCTTTATTATAATTCAGGTATTAGAAGAATCCAAAGCCTAAGGAAATCCTTCAGGAGAGAGAGGAAATGAAAGATAATGCTGTAAGCACTATAAATTTTTAAAATTGTTTTCTTGTTGGCATAAATATTTAAATTTCATTGATCAAATCTTAGCTGTAAGACTGTAAAAGGCAAAGGCTCAGCCTTATACGTAAACCTATTGTCCATTAGAAAGATTCTTTAAAAGAATACTCATTTCTTATAGTAAGGATTTATTATTAATCCCCAAAACCGACTTAATGAGAAAAGATTTCACATTGTCAGAAAATAGGACAAAGAATTTTTAGAAAGCACTCGTAGTCAGAAATAATGAAAAGGCGGCAAAGATGGTACCTAAGACATACACTTCAAACAAATAAACATACCAATAAAAAAGTATTTTCCATACTTGAATTAAGTTAAAACTCCAAGAATTTTTCTCCAATTGGCACTAAAACACCTGTTACCAAGCTTAAAACAGCTGCTACCAATAGCTTCTGGTTACTATCCCCAAAATGAGCATTATCATCTTCTCTACAATAAGAGACTATATTTTACCCCCCATATTAGAAGTATTAGTTTGGAATATAACCACAAAACTGTGTGCCCAGGACCGTTCCATACATGTAAAAAAAATGCATACACAGAGTTACAAAAAACAAACTAAAAAAACCTACTCAACCTACAGCAGACAGAAAACAAAAAATTAAAACATGCTATTCTTTTTTGTACAAACCATGCAACTGGCAGAAATTAGGATGACCTGTAACATCCAATGCTGGTAAGAGCTTAAGGAGACACACTCTAATACATTGTTAGTAGGAACATACATCTTTCAGAGGATAATTTGGCTGAATCTTACACCTTTTAAATAAGCACATGCTCCAATCAAAGAATTTCACTTCTAGGTGCCTCTCCCTAAATGTCCACACATGTGCACAAAGAGACATGAGCTGGGACCAAATCATTACTTATAAAAGTGAACACGGCAAAAAGCTTAAATATTCACAGTGGGATATAATTACTCGTGCATTTTATGAATTATTTTACTAAAGCTAAAAATATATTACTATTCCTCAATTTTTCTGTGAACCTAAAACTGCACTAAAAAAAAAAAATAGCACCTGGGTGGCTCAGTTGGTTGAACATCTGCCTTCGGCTTGGGTCAAGATCTCGGGAACCAGGGACTAAGCCCTGAGCTGGGCTCCCTGCTCAGAGAGGAGCCTGCCTCTTCCTCTCCCTGTGCCATTCCCCCTGCTTGTATTCTCTCTCAAATAAATGCAGTCTTTAAAAATAAATAATAAATTAAAAATAAATAAATCCTTACCCAAAAAGTATTAGTTTGAGTTAAAGTCCATTATTTCCCCAAATGAGTGAAAACTCCGTTAGAATTCTTAAATCCACCAAGTCAGTGATAACTTAGTTTTTATAAATATTCCTGAGCTTTCTAATGATAAAGGTATGCCTTACTATCCAAGGTATCATATTTAAGTAACTTTTAAAATAAATGGTTAGGGGTGCCTGGGTGGCTCAGCGGGTTAAAGCCTGGGCCTTCAGCTCAGGTCATGATCCCAGGGTCCTAGGATCAAGCCCCAATAGGGCTCTCTGCCAAGCGGGGAGCTTGCTCCCCCTAACCCCCACACCCTCTCTGCCTGCCTCTCTGACTACCTGTGCTTTCTTTTTGTCAAATAAACAAATAAAATCTTTAAAAATAAAACAAAATAAAAGGTTAAATAAATATGAATGCATACGTATTAACTGTGTGTGCATAACTATGACCTCTAAAAAGCAGGAATGGTGTCAATTACCTATGTATCCCAATGCCTGAAGCCAGTGCCTGACACAGAAGCTGCTCAAAAATGTTTGCACGGAATGAATTCATGCCATAAAGCAGTTTTAAAAGGTAAAAGACTTAAGAAAAGAAACCTATTAGATAAAAAATCTGGCAAAATCAGATATGTAATTGTAAAACAGGTAGAAATGACCTACTTAACCTTTAGCCCAGGAAAAAATTTTAATTAACACACATATTTAAGAAAAGGAAAATTTAAAGAACATTAATATTTACCAGCAATTCTAGAAGAAATTCTTTATCAAAAGTTGTGTCTTCATTTTTAGGAAGAGTTGGTAACAAGCAGAGGTATGATGCCACCTGGTGGAGTGTATTTGAACTGCAGAATAAGGAATATTCAGACCAGAGTATCTTATTAACTTACTTTACTTCTGAAACACATAATTTTACAGACTGCTTAAAAAGTCTTCCCTAGCAAACATAACCCTATGATACTGCAGCAAATAAATAAATTGAGAATGAAAGTTAATCCCCTTAATGCAGGTTCTGGAAAAGTCTTCTGCAAACCCCCTGTGGTCCCTGAGACCTTTCTACTATGTGTGCAAGAACAGTATTTCTTCTGTTAATACTTTACTTGTTTGTTTTTTTCACTATCTTTATGTACACAGTGAAAATCAATGGCGGATAAAACTGCTGGCATGGGTGAAGGCCGTATCAACCAAGTATGGTACCAACTAGGACTATAAAGAGACATAATATTCCTTACTGGCACATGCAGGGGGAGAAAAAAAAGTCACTTTCACGGCACCTGGGTAGCTCAGTGGGTTAAAGCCTCTGCTCATGTCATGATCCCAGGGTCCTGGGATCGAGCCCCGAGTCGGGCTCTCTGCTCAGCAGGGAGCCTGCTTCTTCCTCTCTCTCTCTGCCTGCCTGTCTGCCTACTTGTGATCTCTGTCTGTCAAATAAATAAATAAATAAGTAAATAAAATCTTTAAAAATATAAAAAAGCCACTTTCGTTTAAGATGACCTTAATGAAGTAGCAAAATTAATTAATTAAAATTAAATTGTTACTTAACATTAATTATTAATATAATTAAATTTGGACTCTTGAGTATCTGTTTTTAAAAAATTCTGTGTGACAAGATGGGAAGTACACATTTTGCAAACAATTTTTACTTGAAAGAACTGGTAACAAACTATGGTTATTCAGATTTAAATAAATGGCAAAAATTTTACAAATCTGAACAAATTAAGCAGTAACTTTAAGGAAAACAACTGATGGTTATTTGTCACCGAAGATAAAATTTGAACTTCCAAATCAAAAACTGGAATTCTGGAAAATGTATATTCACCACCATGAGCTGAACAGCTTTCTATGACTTAAATATAGTTTCATCACCTTCAGCAAATGACCTCACACACTATCCCAGTCCCTCGTAACCACTAACCGGGTTTTGATCTCTACAATTTTGCTTGTCCCAGAAGGTCATATAAATGGAATCATACATTATGATCTGATACTGGTTACTTTCATTTAGCATAATGCAATTAAATTCACCCATATTGTGTGCATTTGTAGTTGGTTCCTTTTTACTGCTGAGTAGTATTCCATTATACAGATGTAGCACAGTGTTGTTTTTTCACTCACCAGTTAAAGGGTATCTGTTTTTGACAACTATAAAGCCACTATATACATTTCCCCAAAGATTTTTGTGTGAACATAAATTTTCATTTAAGTATATCTGTAAGAATGCTAGATTGTATAGTAAAAGCATGTTTAACTACAAGAAACTGTCACATTTTTCCAAAGAGGCACTACCATTCTGAATTCCCACCAGCAATATGTGAGAATTCTAGCTGTTCCACATCCTTGTCAAAAGTCAATACATTGCATGTTTTTTGACAATTCTAATAGGCATGTAGTGGTTACCTCATTATGATTTAAATTTGCATTTCTCTAATAACTAATGATGCTAAGCATCTTTTTGTAGCCTTATTGAAATGTATCATCTTTGGTGGAGTATCTGTTCAAATCGTTAGCTATTTTTAAATTATTTTCTTATTATGGAATTCTAAGACTTCCAGGTACCAGTCCATTATCAGACAGGTATTTAGTCAATATTTTCTCCCACTCTGGGGTTATATTTACATTCTGTTAACAATGTCTTTCCAAAAAAAGAAAAAAAAAGTCTCAAAGAGTAAAAGTTTTAGATTTTTTTTTTTTTAAAGATTTTATTTATTTATTTGACAGACAGAGATCACAAGTAGGCAGAGAGGCAGGCAGAGAGAGAGGAGGAAGCAGGCCCCCCACTGAGCAGAGAGCCCGATATGGGCTCGATCCCAGGACCCTGGGATCATGACCTGAGCCGAAGGCAGAGGCTTTAACCCACTGAGCCACCCAGGCGCCCAAAGTTTTAGATTTTGATAAAGTCCTATTTATCAATTCTTTTTCTCTTTATGAATTGTGCTTTGGTGTCTATGGAAATCTTTGCACAAACCATAGTCACAAAAATATTCTCCATATGTTCTATTAGTTCTGGTTCTGAGAAATATGTCTATGATTCATTGTGAGTCAGTTTGTGTATATGATGTGAAGTATGTGTCAAGTTCCATACTTTGTACATAGATGATGTCCCACTGTTTCACCACCGTTGTTGAAAAGACTATCCTTTCTCCAGGTAGTTGCTTTGGTATTTTAGAAATCAACTAACATATATGTGTGGTCTATTTCTGAACTTTACTCTGTTCCAGTGACCTATATGTCTATCTGTCCTTTATTCAATATCACAAGGTCTTGATTACTATAGCTATATAGACAGTCTTGAAATTAGGTAGTGGGAATCCTCCAATTTTGTTCTTTTTCAAAATGGTTTTGGCTAGTCTAGTCTCTTTGCCTTTCTATACTAATTTTTGAATAAGCTTGACAATTTCTAGAAAAATATCCTGCTGGGATTTTGACTAGAACTGAGTTATACCTATGAATCAATCTGGGCAGAATTCATACCTTGACTCTTCTCATCCATACGCAAGGCAAATATCTCCATTTCTTAAATTAATTCACTTTAATTGTATAGATTTCCTTAATGTGGTTTCAGATACCACATTGAAACTAACATTTAAGAAATAACCACTTGTCAAATGTGATACAGTATCAAAGAAAAATATTCACAATTATTTGAAAAGGCTATTAAAATATATTTCCCTTTTGCATAAGGGAATGTCTTCATTTACTTCAACCAAAACAGTATCTCACAATAAATGAAATACAGAGCAGATCTACAGTCCAACAGTCTTTGATGAAGCCAGACATTAAAGAGATTTGTGGGGGAGGAGTTGAGGTGGTAGAGGAGTAGGGGGACCCTAAGCTTCTCTCATCCCTTGAACAGGGCTAGTTATCAAATCATTCTGAATGCCCAAGAAATCAATTGGAGGTCTGAGAGAACAAAAACTGCAGTCTAAAAGTAGAAAGGCAACCACCTTTTGGAAGGAATCCCAGAAAATAAAGAGAAAGGAAAAAGGGACAGAAGGTTTATTTGAACAAATTATAGCTAAAAACTTCCCCAATCTGATAAAGGAGACAGACATCAAAATCCAAGAAGCACAGTGAACTCCTATTAAATTCAACAAAAGTCAACTGTCACCAAGGCATATCATAATCAAATTCACAACATACATAGACAAGGAAAGAAACCTGAAAGCAGCACGGGGAAGAAAAAATCCTTCAACTACAAGGTTAGCCAGATCAGATTCACAGCAGATCTATCTACAGAAACTTGGTGAGCCAGAAAAGAGTGGCAGGATGTATTCAATGTGCTGAATGGGAAAATAACACAGCCAAGAATTCTTTATCTAGCAAGGCTGTCATTCAGAATAGGAGAGATAAAAAGAGTTTCTCAGATGAACAAAAACTAAAGGAATTCGTGACCACTAAACCAGCCCTGTAAGAAATTTTAAGGGGCCTCTTTGAGTGGAGAAAAAAAGACCAAAAGCAACAAACACTAGAAAGGACCAGAGAACACCAACTCTGCAGATAACACAATGGCACTAGATTTATATCTGTCAATAATCACTCTGAATGTAAATGGATTAAATGCTCCAATCATAAGACATAAGGTATCAGAATGGATTAAATAAATTCATCTGGGGCACCTGGGTGGCTCCATAGGTTAAGCCTCTGCCTTCGGCTCAGGTCATGATCTCAGGGTCCTGGAATCGAGACCCACATCTGGCTCTCTGCTTGGCAGGGAGCCTGCTTCCCCCTGTCTCTCTGCCTGCCTCTCTGCCTACCTGTGATCTCTCTCTTTCTGTCAAATAAATAAGTAAAAAAAGATTTTTAAAAAATTTATCTATATGCTGCCTACAAGAGACTCATTTTATTTATTTTTTTTAAAGATTTAATTAATTTATTTGACAGACGGAGATCACAAGTAGGCAGAGAGGCAGGCAGAGAGAGATGAGGAAGCAGGCTCCCTGCTGAGCAGAGAGCCCGATGTGGGGCTCGATTCCAGAACCCTGGGATCATGACCTGAGCCGAAGGCAGAGGCTTTAACCCACTGAGCCACCCAGGCACCCCAAGAGACTCATTTTAGATATAGACACCTGAAGATTGAAAATAAGGGGACGGAGAACCATCTATTTTGCTAATGGACATCAAAAGAAAGCTGGAGTAACTATACTTATATCAGACAAACTAGATTTTAAAACAAAATCTGTAACAAGAGAAGAAGGGCATTATATCATAATTAAGAGGTGAATCCATCAAGATCAAACAATTGTAAATATTTATGCCTCCAACTCGGGAACACCCAAATACACAAATCAATTAATAAACATAAAGAGGTTCCTCAAAAAGTTGAAAATAGAACTACCCTACAACCAGTAATTGCACTACTAGGGAATTTCCCCAAAGATATAAGTGTAGTGAGTGAAAGGGACATCTGTACCCCAATGTTCATAGCAGCAATGTTTACAATAGCCAAACTATGGAAAGAGCCTAGATGTTCATATATATATATATATATATGAAATACTACTCAGCCATCACAAAATGAAATCTTGCCATTTGCAACGACGTGGATGGAACTGGATGGAACTAGAAGATATTATGCTTAGCGAAATAAGTCAATCAGAGAAAAACAATTATCTTATGATCTTATTCATATGGAATTTAAGAAACTAAAAAGATCATAGGGGAAGAGAAGGAAAAATAAAACAAGATGAAATCAGAAAGGGAGACAAACCATAAGTGACTCTTAATCATAGGAAACAAACTGAGGGTTGCTAGAGGGAAGTGGGGTGGGGTGGGGAATGTGGTAACTGGGTGAAAGACATTAAGGAGGTCATGTAATATAATGAGCACAGAGTATGATATAAGACTGATATCACTGACCTCTACCTCTGAAACCAGTAATACATTATATGTTAATTAACTGAATTTAAATTTTAATAAATGAAATTCAAAAAATAATAAACATAAAGAAAATCACTGATAATGATACAATAATAGTAGGGGACTTTAATACCCCACTTATTGCAACAGACAGATCATCTACAGAAAATCAACAAGGAAACAATGGCTTTAAATGACACACTAGACTGGATGGACTTAAAGGATATATTCAGAACATTTCATCCTAAAGCAGCAGCATACACATTCTTTTTGAGTATACACGGAACATTCTCTAGAATAGATCACATACTGGGTAACTCAACAAATATGAAAAAAATTGAGATTATATCATGCATATTTTCAGATCACATTGCTATGAAACTTGTAGTCAACCACAAGAAAAAATTTGCAAAGACCTCAAATACATGGCAGTTAAAGAACATCCTACTAAAAATGAGTGGGTTAACCAAGAAATTAAAGAATAAAAAAAAAAACAAATGGAAGCAAAGGAAAACAGAACAGTCCAAAACCTTTGGGATGCAGCAAAGGCAGTCCTGAGAAGGAAGTATATAGCAATACAGGCCTTCCTCAAGAAGCAAGAAAAGTCTCAAATACACAACCTGACCTTACACCTAAAAGAAAAAGTAAAGGAACAGCAAGTAAAGTCTAAGTCAGCAGAAGAAGGGAAATAATAGAGTTTAGAGCAGAAATAAATGATATAGAAACAAACAAAGTAGATCAGATTAACAAAACTAAGAGAGGGTTCTTTGAAAGAATAAAACTGATAAATCCCTAGCCAGACTTATCAAAAAAAAAAAAAAAAAAGGGAAATGACCCAAATAGATAAAATCACAAATGAGAAATCACAACCAATACCATAGAAAAACAAACAAGTATAAGAGAATACTATGAAAAATTATATGCCAACAAACTGGGCAATCTAGAAGAGATGGACACACTCCTAGAAACTTAAAAACTACCACAACTGAAACAGGAAGAAACAGAAAATTTGAACAGACCCATAACCAGCCAAGAAATTGAATCAGTAATCAAAAATCTCCCAACAAACAAGTCACGGGCCAGATAGCTTCCCAAGGGAATTCTACCAGACATTTAAAGAGTTAATACCTATTCTTCTCAAACTGTCCCAAAAAACAGAAATGGAAGGAAAACTTCCAAACTCATTCTACAAAGCCAGCATTACTTTGATTCCAAAACCAAACAAAGACCCCTCTAAAAAGGAGAATTACAGGCCAGTATCCCTGATGAACATGGATATAAAAATTCTCAATAAAATATTGGCAAATCAAATTCAATAGTCCATTCAAAGAATAATTCACCACAATCAAGTGGGATTTATTCCTGGGCTGCAAGGGTGGTTCAGTATTTACAAATAAGTGTGATACACCATACTAACAAAAGAAAGGATAAGAACCATATGATCCTGTCAAGAGATGCATTTGACAAAGTATTCATTCTTGATAAAAACCCTCAACAAAGTAGGGATAGTTGTAACATATCTCAACATCATTAGGCCACATACAAAAGACCCAGAGCTAATATCATCTTCAATGGGGAAAAACTGAGAGCCTTTCCCCTATGTCAGGAACAAGAAAAAGATATCCACTCTTACCATTACTATTTAACATAGTACTGGAAGTCTCAGCCTCAGGAATCAGACAAGAAGAAGAACTAAAAGGCATCCAAATTGGCAAAGAAGAAATCAAACTTTTACTATTTGCAGATGACATATTCTATGTAGAAAACCTAAGAGACTCTACCAAAAATTTGCTAGAACTAATACATGAATCTGATCAGCAAAGTCGCAGGACATAAAATCAGTGTGCAGAAACCTGCTGCATTTCTATTCACCAAAAACAAAGCAGCAGAAAAAGAAATCAAGGAATTGATCCCATTTAAAATTGTACTGGAAACAGTAAGATATCTAGAGATAAATCTAACTAAAGAAAGAGGTGAAAGATCTGTACTCTGAAAACTCCAGAACACTTATGAAAGAAATTGAAGAGGACATAGGAAATGGAAAAGAATTCCAAGCTCGTGGATTGGAAGAAAAAACATTGTTAAAATCTCTACACTATCCAAAGCAATGAACACATCTAATAAAACCCCTATCAAAATACCATCAGCATTTTTCACAGACCTAGAACAAACAATCCTAAAATGTGTATGGAACTAGAAAAGATCCGGAATAGCAAAAGCAACCCCGAAAAAGAAAAACAAAACATCACGATTCCAGATTTCAAGCTGTATTATAAAACCGTAGTTCAAGACAGTATGCTACTGGCAAAAAACAGACACACAGATCAATGGAATAGAACAGGAAATCTAGAAATGGACCCAAACCTGTATGGTGAACTCATCTTCAACAAAGTAGGGAAGAATAGCCAATGGAAAAGACAGTCTTTTCAACAAATGGTGTTGGGAAAACTAGACAGCAACATGCAGAAGAATGAAACCAGACCACTTTCTTATACCACACACAAAAATAAATTGAAAATGGCGAAAGACCTAAATGTCTAAATGAAAATAGAACAGTCCAAAACTGTGAGTTAGGAAACCATCAAAGTCCTAGAGGACAGCATAGGCAGAAACCTATTGACCTTGGTTATAGCTCACTAGTCACATTGCTGGAGGAAGGGAAACCAAAGCAATAATGAATTACTGGGGCTTTATCAAGATAAAAAGCTTCTGTAGCACAACAAAGGAAACAATCAACAAAAGTAAAAGGCAGCCTATGGAATGAGAGAAGATATTTGCAATTGACATACCTGATAAAGGGTTAGTATTTAAAATCTATAAAGAATCTATTAAACTCAACACCCAAAAACAAAAAGTGCAGTTAAGAAATGGGAAGAAGACACTGGCTAACAGGTATATGAAAAAAATGCTCAGGATCACTCATCACCAGGAAAATAAAAATCAAAACCATGATGAGATACCACCCCACACCTGTCAGAATGGCTAAAATTAACAATACAAGAAACAACAGGTGTTAATGAGGATGCTGAGAAAGGGAATCCTCTGGCACTGTTGGTGGGGATGCAAACTGGTGCAGCCACTCTGGAGAACAGTTTGCAGGTTCCTCAAAAACAAAAATACAGCTACCCTATGATCCAGCAATTGCACTACTAGGTATTTACCCAAAGGATACAAAGAGAGAGGCTGGAAGGGGTACATGCACCCCAGTGTTTACTGCAGCATTATCAACAACAGCCAAACTATGGAGAGAGCCCAAATGACCACTGACTGATGAATAAAGAGGTGGTATATAAATACAATGGAATATTACTCAGCCATGAGAAAGAACGAAATCTTGCCATTTGCAATAACATGGATGGAGCTAGAGTATATTATGCTAAATAAAATAGTCAGAGAAAGACAAATAACATATGATTTCACTTATATGTGGAATTTAAGAAAGAAAATAGATGAACATATGGGAATGCGGGAAAATAACGGAGAGGGAAGTAAACCATAAACGACTTAACAACAGAGAACAAACTGCAGGTCGATGGAAGGAGATGGGCGGGGGATGAGCTAAATGGGTGATGGGCATTAAAGAGGGCACTTGCTCTGATGAACACTGGTTATTATTGTATGGAGGTGATGAATCACTGATTTCTACTCTATAGACCAATATTACACTGTATGTTAACTAAAATTTAAATTAAAAAAAAAATAAAAAGATTTGCAAAAATGCAAAACAACGCCACTCCTCACTATATACTTTTTTAATTTTGGAGAATATCTTTTTCATTAACACTATGTGTGCTAACATGTAATAGGTTTTTAACTTATTTTAATAAAGTATTTAACATTTTCCAGTTTTAATTTCTAATACAGTAAACATAATGGCTATAATCCACATTTAAAAAAGTTTTTTTAGCATCCTCAGTAATTTACAAGAGTATAAAGGAGCATCACGGATGAAAATAAATTCCCAAGTGGATTATGCAGCTAAATTGAACATTAAAAAAAAAAATCTATGGAAGTGTTTTAAAATATAATATTTTATAATCTTATGGTGATAAAAGCCTTCTACACAAACCATTTGTTACTGTTATTAAAAAATGACTGACAAGGGCATCTGGGTGGCTCAGTGGGCTAAAGCCTCTGCTTTCGGCTCAGGTCATGATCCCAGGGTCCTGGCATCAAGCCCCACATCAGGCTCTCTGCTCCATGGAGAGTTTGCTTCCTCCTCTCTCTCCCTGCTTGCCTCTCTTGCCTACTTGTCTCTTTCTGTCTCTGTCTGTCAAATAAATAAATAAAATCTTTAAAAAAAAAAAAAAGATTGACAGAGAGGATTAAAAATTTAAAACATTTGTGGTAATAAAATACACCAAAATAAAGCTTAAAAGTGAGAAAATGATAGAAAATAATTACAACACAAACTAGACCAAATATTAGCATGCAAAATACATAAAGCTTTCTTCAAAAAAAGATCAATACAAGCAATGAATTGAATGTATTGAAGAATGAATACAAAATAGCAAAAGATAACACGAAAGTTAGAGAGGAAATGCAAATAGCCAAGAAAAATAGAAAGATGCTCAATTTCCCCAATATAATCACAGAATGCAAAGTAAAACAATGAGGGCTCTTTTACTCTTGGATTGGCAAGAATGAAAGACTAGTAGTGTACCTACTTGGTAGGGAAAAAAATAAATACTCATATGCTGTTGGTATCATCGATACATATTTTTGAAGGAAATTTAGCAATATATAACAAATTTTAAATACATAACTCCTTCCAGTCACTATACTCCTTCTGGAATCAGCATCAAGATTTTTTTATAGATATAGAAACAACGTTGTTCATCACTGAATTGTTAGTGATGGCCAAAAATTTACAAAGTAAAGATCTGTCGATAGGAGAGTGGTTAAAAAATAGTATGGTACACCTATCCAATGGAACTTCATGCAGTTCATTAGGAGAATGAAACAGATTTTGTGTTATTGTAAGTCATTATTAAATCTTCTTAAGAAAATCAACAACCAAACCAACTTTCAGGTTGAAACCAAATTTGTTTCATTTTAAATAGCCAATGAAATAAACATAATTTCTCCCAAGAATTAAGGACACTGGGAGATATGAGAGCACAGTTAAAAGTTATACTGCCTACATTTGAAATTGGACTTACCTATGTTGGAATCCTAGCTCTGCCACTTATTTGCTATTTGATCTAGGCAAATGACTTACTAATTGTGTCTCGAGGACCTTATTTCTAAAATGGTACCTACTCCTTACACAAATGAATGTCTTGAGAATTATTTACACGTGTAGTAGAGTGCCTATGTACTATAAATGCATTATTACCATTTTAAAAAAAGTGTATTAGCTAAGCGTCAAAGAATATTACTATTGCATAAATTTTAAACACACATTTTCTCATCTTCTAATACCACATATGAACATGCACTAGTTTCTGTTTTATGTTATAATTGACAGAATACCAGTGTTATGTTCTACTCTAAGAAAAATTTATGATTTAGAAAAAAAGTTTGTTATGAAAAATATAAATTTTGCCCCCCAAAACAGAAGATCAATAATTGTATCTAAGTTCCTTAAAGATACCAACTGCTACAGAGAAGCACTAGTTTTAGTTGTCAATAAAGTGGTACAATAAGTTCCATTACCTAATAGTGCAAAATGATTAAAGGCAAAAAGAAAACTAAAATTCAGTTTTCCTTTCATGTCAACTTACCTAAGAGGTCCAAAAAACTTGACCAATGATTCCCGGGTATCTACTTCTGCCACATTCGAGAGGGCAAAATCATAGAGTTCAGGGAAATGTGCAAAAGCAGCTCTCTAGAAAAGAGAAAAAAGAAATCAGTAACTAATGCCTACATATTAATACAATCAACTATAATTTATAAACTAAATAAATATAATATTTTAAAAATATTAATGCACTTCTCTTTCTTATATGCTTCTCATTATGTGACCTCTGCCATATTTAGCCAGAAGCATTCAATACAATGGCAAAAAGCTAGAATTATTCCAGCAGGATTGCAAAAACCAAGAGTCAACATTCAGTTTATTGCTAATGCTGTATTTTGAACAAACATGAAAACAGTCATGAGAGCTAGCTTCACTGACAGAAAGGAGAAAAATAAAACAATACTTTATTATGAATAACTAGTCCAACAAAACTAAAATAAAGTTCCAAGGGAAATCCCCACTGTAGAGACAGCTTGAGGGAGAATTCAAAAGCACAGTGGTTTGTGCTTTTACTCTGGAACTCTGGAAAGAAAGGACCTCTCAGGGTAACAACCCTCAACCAACCATGTGGTAAGCTGCAAGAAAACAGAAACAGCAGAGCATAGGTTACGCTGAATTGCAAGTTACCTGTAGAGAAGTAATTCTGTCATAGTGAATTGTGGTCATCTCATTCTCTGTCAGAGCATTTCCAGTCTGGTCGTTAATCTCAAAACCAGTATAGAACTTAAGCATGTCCAAAAGCTGAAAGGATACATTTACATTACTAAACTGTGTGAACATAAGAACAAGAAACCACAAACAAAAGCTATTATAAAGAATAACAAGTCCATATAACTTCTCAGAGGTGCTGAAAAACTATGGAATATAAACACTGCAACAAACACTTCAGAACATATCCAAATGTGTTATTTGTATAAGAATAAAGTATGGTTCTAACAATAAATTGTTAAAATCTATGTCATATACATGGTCTACTTCTACAGAGATGAACTTAAACTGCAATCCTAATAATGAACAGACATTAAGGATCTAATCAAAGAAAGGCATACTAAAGGGAAAAAAAACAAATTATCACTGCGGAGGTCTTTTACTTATGACACTTAATACAGAATTTTCTGAATGAAGGCTTTGTAATTCATATTAGCGATAATCGCCTCTGTGTGCTGCTTCTATTAGGGAAAAATAGCAAGGTGAGGAAAGTTAAGATACTACTTCCTCTCATCAGTCTCCATGGCCACCAAACCCTTTCTTTGGCCTAGTTACTGCTGCTAATGAAGGCCTGCTCTCCCTTCATAGCAATGGCATCAAGAATCTACTGGCTGCATTCACCCCAGATCTTTATTATTCTTAATTTTAATCTATGGAAGATCAGATACGAGAATTTTAGTATGTTGTAATGTATGTGGCAAATCACTAGATAGAAATTCAATAAGAGAATGAGAAAAAATATAGATACAAGATAAAAGAATTTTGGGGGCGCCTCCGTACTGCAGTCGGTTAAGCATCCGACTCCTGGTTTTCGCTTCAGGTCATGTTCTCAGGATCGTGCGATTGAGCCCCAAGTGGGACTCTGCACTCAGTGGGGAGTCTTTTTGAGATTCTTTCTTTTCCTCTCCCCTAGCTTGTACACTCTCTCTAAAATAAATTGGAAAAAAAATGAAAAAATAAAAGAATTCCTGAAAGAAAATGTAAACACACAAAAATTGTATCTCCAAGTATGATCTCATTGAAACATAAGGTTAGAAGTTTGTTAGAAGACTTTCCTTCTGAAAAAGAGATGTGAAACAAGGTGAAACACTAATACTTCTTTCTACCCAAGGTAGCAAATGAGCACTTCCATGCTATCAACTGTCTCTGTCACCATCATGTTATGGAAAGACAGCCATGAGATTAGGGCATAGTTCTCTTGAAATTAATGCTCATTATCTATTCAATTCCACAGTGATTACTATCATTGTCAAGATCATAATTCAATTCAATAATAAAATCACATATGATTAACAAAAGCTCTCATTCATTCATTTTCTATATTAAGACTTGATTTTACTTTAAAATGACTAATTAGGAAGTTACATTATTCAATTCAATATTTAGCAAACTTTCCTTTATATCATCCACTGGTATTCTTAGTTGCATGGCAAAAAAAAGGTCAATTTAGAAATGAAAACTATGTGACAGTTCGGATATAGCAATGCTCACCTGGGAAAAAAGATGGCCATCCTCTTCCCTATGAACAAGATTGGAAAGGTAACAGTGAACCAAAAGGTGGGAGTCATCCAGGATGGTATTAAACCAGCGCCTTGTGGGAAGTAGGGCCTAGAAAAAATAAATACTATAGCAGTAAGTCTGCATGTTCTCTGCAGCTAGAGATAAAGATCTACTATTTGGTTCATAAGCGTCAATCACATATAGGGTTCCCTCTAGTCTTGAAAAGTCACGGTCACAAAGCAAGGGGTCTGGTCAGTGCTGTAAGTAAACTCAGTGGCAATGTTTAAAAATAAAATCCAATACTGGAAGAAATTTCACCGATATACAGGCCAGTAGTTTTCAAACAAAATCCTATATGAAATCCCAATATGTATTGTGTATAAATTTTAAAATGGTACTACTCTGAAAGAAAAGAGACTGGAGATAAGGGGTTATGTGGAGACTTCTTTCCCTGTATCTTCTTCCCATATCCCTCTTATGACAGTCAGCAAGAAAATGCCGATACTGATATCAGTGTGAAAGCCACTAATCTAACGAAATATCCTCATTTTATAGATGAGGTTATCAAGATCCTTAGAGGTTATAAATTAGTTGCTGGCAGAACTAGAATCTGAATAAAGATCTCATGAATGGCTGCCAGTCCAATACTCTAATCCTTATGTCAAGAAACCACCCTCTCTCTCCAGATAAGAAATGAACACAAAGGATTTTCTTTCAATTTCCTGCAGTAAAGAGGGAAAGGAAAGAAAATGAATTCAATCTGAATTACACCAACTCTGCATCTGAACTTTCTGTCAAAATCTTGCACCTAATAACATGAAATCTTCTTTAAGAATCTTAATTTAAAAAATTGACAATAGCAGCTATACCTTTTTTCATCAACAATATTTAGGCACATTTAGAAAAGTGAGATTATTAAAGAGATGGACAAAAACCCCCAACTTCAGCCACTATTAAAACTCTGTGATGGGGGGAAAAAAAACTAAAGCCAAAACCAAGACCCTCTATGATAGGGTATTAAAATATGATAAAAAATAAAATGCTATTGCTAGACTCATGTTTAATAACTACACTATATAGTAGTTTTTTCTACAAACAATAGCCATCTGACAGCTATCTGAAAACCTCAAGGGCCAACTGCGTTTGACTTTCCTCTCTCTGTTACACATAGAAATGGGTAAAAAAAACTAAGGCCAGTAATGAAGAAATATTTCATATATTTCATATAGTTATATGATTAATCTTGCCCCCTTAAAGATGATGTAACAGAAAAGCCACTGCCCATTTCTTACCTCTAGGTCAATCATAAGTTCAATGAATCTTTCACAGTAATGAACTTTGTCCATAGTGACTGGCTCTAGACATAACACAGAAAACAGGTTAGAATCTTCTTATTTAGGCCATTCAATGTACTAAATCCTTAACTGGCAATTATTTAGTTACTGAAACTGTCATGTGTCTCTTACAGGACAGGATCATGATCCTGTGTAAGGACCCCACCTATATTTCAAAAAAGGTGGGCCTTACCCTTATGTTTAGCTCTACAAATATAAGACAACGAAAAACCTATCTTGGGTCAGAAACACATTTAAAAAGTCAGGTTTGCAAAAATATTTTTGAAGTGTTTAGACCTACTAATGTCTGTAATAATTAGTCATAAAAAAAGACCTGTACTAAATGACTAGATTTGAAAAAACCAAGTGATACAAAAACTAAAAAGGCAGTCTAAAAAAAAACAGAACTAAAAAGGCAATTTAAGGGGCACCTGGGTGGCTCAGTTGTTAAGCGTCTGCCTTCAGCTTGGGTCATGATCTCAGGGTCCTGAGATGGAGCCCCACATCAGGCTCCCTGCTCAGCGGGAAGCCTGCTTCTCCCTCTCCCACTCCCCCCGCTTGTGTTACCTCTCTTGCTATGTCTCCCTGTCAAGTAAATAAATAAAATCTTTAAAAAAAAAAAAAAAAAAAGGCAGTTTAAATCAGTTTTTGACCCACTTTCCTTCTTGTTTTCACACACTAAACTTCTAGTTCTCTCATATACATAAACACACACATATATATATGTGTACATGCAAACATAGATACCTTTAGAATGCAAAGAAAATGGGCAGGAAAGGTACACACCAAACTAATTAAAGGGACAACTGTTAAATGACTTTTTTTCCCCTGTGTGTGTGTGTGTATGTATATATATATATATATATGTTAGTATTTAACAATAAAACATCAATGACAGAGCAATGAAATATTTTTAAACCATTACCTTATTTTATGCTATTTATGACTATTAATGTACTATTTTTATAAAATATTTACTTCTATTTTTAAATAATTACAACCTCATAACATGACAAACCTTTAAAGTTTTTTGTTTTTTTTTTTAATAATGCCAGGTAATAGTCTATCATTTTACCAGATAATCATCCTACCAAGAGTCTGTCAATTAAAGATTTATTTATTTATTTATTTGTGAGAGAGAGAGATAGAGAGAGAAAGAGAGAGAGGATCACAAGTAAAGAGGCAGGCAGAGGCAGAGAGAGAAGCAGGCTCCCCACTGAGAAAGGAGCCTGATGTGGGACTTGATCTCAGGACCCTAGGGATCATGACCTGAGCTGAAGGCAGCCGCTTAACCAACTGAGCCACCCAGGCATCCCAAGATTCTGTCAGTTAAAAAGGAAAAAATTCCAGAGTCCCCACTATTGCTTAGTCTAAGGACGGACTCCCAGCAGCGACTAACCCCAGTGCCTAGATTTAACTTATGAATGCTTAAATAAATCCATGTATTTAATTTATTTGTACTATACAGAAAATTGGAAGGCTTCATCTAAGGAAAGAAATGCGAATATTTTTGTGACTAATATATGGAAATATTAAGTAGCACTTTTCTCGCTAACATATGCTCCAAATCCAGACTATGAAATAACATAACCATAAAGTTTCACACCTGGAAAAGACCATAGAGAATGCCTATTCTAGCTCTTCATTTTTCAGGTAAGAAAGTGAAAACCAGAGAAAATGACCTCGTAAAAGTGTAGAACAAAATAATGACTCGTTAGAACTGAAACTCAGGTTTTCTGAGACACAGTCTAGTCATATAGCTGTTGAAACTAAAGAATTTAAAGAAGCAACTTAAAAATTAAATTCATTCAATTTAGTCCTCTGCTCCTTTTTCTTGTTACTGTCAAAGAAAAATATTTTTGTCCAAAATTGAAAAAGTGAGCAAACTCTGTACTCTGTATTTTTATTTTCAGTTTTGAGAAAATTACCGGCAACGTCCTATTTAAAATTAAAATTAGAACATGATACTTGCCACTCAACTTCTGAGCTCTGATGAATAAAGCTGCATATTTTTATGTATGCAGGCCCTACTAGGCATGCTGTTTACAGCAGAAACCTTGTCATTCCAATTTCAGACACCGAGATATCCTTATCATTTGCTTCTTACGTACACTGTGGGGGTTTTTCCCCCTTTCTTCTGACAGCAGTCCTGACAGCTCAACTACAAAGACTTCCTTAATAATAACTAATATGGATATGCTGTTTTTCATGAGCCTGTGAAATGAAGCTATAATCCTTATTTTTTAAAAGCCAGTTTTCTGTTTTTTAACTATATAATCTATCCACCTTTACTCTCTGAACGGGCACACTTCTTTAATTATCTTGTTGGTTCAGCTGCCAAAGAGTTAACAAATTTTGATTAAAACTCAAGGTCAATCTAAGAAATTTTCTTTTCTGCCAATAAGCAATGGTAATAGCTGGTTTGCAGATTGTTAAAATTACTGCAGGTCCCATGTTGCTGTTGTTACTTGATTTTCAAACCTTGCTGATGCCCCAAAATTAATATTCTATAGAGATGTCAATTTTTATGACTTTAATTATTACAGGCATTAGTAGCTCCAAGTACTCATTAATACCTTTTGTGCTCCAAAAAATATATCTAAGTTTTCCTTCTAGATTTAAGCCACTTAACTGAAACACTTAAAAATACTAATATTGGGGTGCCTGGGTGGCTCAGTTGGTTAAGTGGTTGCTTTCGGCCCTGGTCATGATTCCAGGGTCCTGGGATCAAGGCCTGTATCAGGCTCCCTGCTCAGCAGAGAGCCTGCTTCTCTCTCCCCTTCTGCCTGCTGCTCTGCTTACTTGTGCTCTCTCTCTCTCTAATAAATAAATAAAATCTTTAAAAAAAAAAAACTAATATTAAGTGACTTAGATTATTAGCATATGATAATTTTTTCTTTACACCGATGGTGGGAGTAATCTTATGTCTCAAATCAGGTATAGCTGATGAACAGCATTAGTATCTACTACTCGCTGAATTATAGATATGATTTTCAGTTGTAAAATACTACTTGGAAGGTCAATATTTGTAAGTAATCCTGTTGTATTTTAGTTTTAAAAAACCTACAATCTCTGATGCAAAAATATACATATGATACACCTACAGAGCTGCTCTTAGATTATATCCCACTTAGAAAATAAAACTTTATTAACCAATGACATATCTTACATAGCATATATACACCTTTATTAAGAAAAAATATTCTATGTACATTCACTTAATGCTTATAAAGATCTTGCAAACTCAGGATAATGTAATATCCCACCCCCCACCCCGAGTATACAGGCATTATCTCTCTCACACACACACACACACACACACAAATATAGTATAACCATGGTATATTTTTAAGTATACAGTCTATACAACATATATTTGTTTCATCCATAAATGGAGGCCATGCTGGAAGGAAATCTTTCCCATTTTGTCTTGTACCTCATACCTCAAAAATAATTCTTTCCCCTTGAAACAGTATTTGATGTTGTTTAAAAACACTATTTAGGACCATATTGTAAATGCCACGTGGCTCTGTTACTGTCTTGTTCACCACTGTATTCTAGCACCTTGCTCAGGACCTAGGTCTAGCAAGCAAACTCAAAAAATATTTGCTAAATAATTATTTCAATAATCATGCAGGTACCTTTAAAAATATGTGAACTCCTAAGGCAGTCACAATACTCAGACTGGTAATATTCACGAAAAGGGGAGGACAGATATGTTGTCATTATGATTTAAAACTATTCTAAGAGCAGGTTTTAGACTGCAGACCAGGAAATACTGTCGGGATACCTAAATGACAACTTTACAAATGAAGTAAGAAAAGATAGTTACCAGAAAGAGGCACTGATTTCAGCACAGAGATAAACTTCTGTATGAGTTGTGAAAGAAATCTTCTTTCTTGATAGGCTCTAAAATCAGAGAGTAACATTGACCAAATTATTTTTGAAAAATAATTATTTCAAATGTCAAAGGAGCCTTTCTAACACTGTTCAAATGTTCCATTTTTCTCTAAAATTGGGACCATAATTTGAACACACAGCTGCTTCTTTATTACTGGTGTAATAAGCCAGCTAAGAAACACCCCTTTCTCTTTCTGTCAAAGTTCTCACTTGTGATTTAAAGGTCAGAACAAGAAAGGAGTTTCCAAAATTTCATTTATAGTCTGCCCTTAAGGTTCAAAATTTAATGTTTAAGTATATAGTTAAAATAAAATAAGCAGTTTTATACTTTAATATGTTTGAAGTATCACATAGAATATTACAATGTCTAAAAATTAAATGTTGGTTTAAAAAACAATATTCTACTCATTACTAATTTAAGATGCACTATATACCAATCAATCAGCAAATATTCATCACGTACTGGGCAGCTGCAAATGATTATGCCAGTCCTACTGGAAATATAAAGGAGGAATGACTAAAATGTATTTGAAATGACAAGTATTATAATTTAAAGATAATCAGTAACACAGACCAGCACGTAATTAATAAGACTGGCAGACATTAATTGAGCACTTAGTGTGTCAGGATCTGAGCTGCATTTAGTACTTCATATGAATGATCTCATGTAATGCTGACAATGGTCCTTGAGATAGGTACTACTAACTGTCCCAATTTCACACTGGTGCTGAAAGAGGTGAGGTTACCTTGCCCAAAGTTACACAGCAAGTGAGTGTGGAGCCTAAAGTGTGACTGCAGAATCTTTTTTCTAAATAACTACACATATTCTAACCATTAAACGAATAGCTAGCATTGCAATCAAAGAACACACAGCATGTTTTTGGAATTCAGAAGAAGAAAGCACTGCGGCCTAAAGTAGTCCATCTAGAAGTGCTTAGGTTAGCCTACAATTAAGTGGAATGGAGGGGAAAAGGTACTTAGGGAAGCAAAGTTTAACAAACAAAGAACAGACAGGGACAAGGATTTGGGGGAGTCGCAAAAAATAGTTGGGGGTTTCTGAATGTCACTGCAAGGACTTCAGAGTTTATCCTAGGGAACCAGGAAACCATTGAAAACTTGTGAATAGGAATATGGCAAGCAAAACAAAATTTTCTATGGAGATGGCTTGTTAGGCTCATTGTTGTGGGAAAGCTGGAAGAAACACCAAATAGGAATTTATTGTAGTGCTTTAATCAGAAGCTATGAAGGCCTGAATTAAGACAACAGCAGTGTGAAAAGCAAGAAAGAAGAAAGAGGACAAAAGATGATCCAATAGGACTGATGGATGGGATATAAATTGCTAGTCAAAGGACTGGAATATTCCAAGCCCTACTGTCTGGAGGAATTAAGAGAAATTGGCTAGAAGGGCAAGGTTAGGCGGAAGAACAATGATTACTTAAGCCGAAATGGAGTTCATGGCAAACAGAACAGATCCTTCAATAGCAGGGGTTTGAACTGTATAGGTCTACTTACATGCAGATTTTTTTTTCAATTAATACACTATAGGACTGTGAATACATTTTCTCTTCCTTAGGATTTTCTTAACATTTTCTATTCTCTATCTTCCTTTAAGAGTACAGTATGTAATAAATAAAGTATACAAAATATGTGTTCACTGACAGTTATTAGTAAACCTTCTGGTCAACAGCGGGGAATTAGCAGTTAGGTTTTTGGGAAGTCACAAACTATATGTGGACTTCTGACTGTATGGTGGGGGATATTGGTACCCCAACCTCCGTGCTGTTCAAGGGCCAAGTGTACACAGCAAAGAGTTACATGAAGACTGGAAGCAGAGAAGACAGGGCCACAGAGATTTATGGTTAAATCATATTGAGGTAATGGTAAGAGCGGGTTAAAAAAAAAAATAGAGTAGTCAATACAGATGCCATGTGATCAGTTCAATCAAGAGGCTGTTAGGTGGAAAGGCACTGTGAGAGATGAGGCTAGAGTTGGAAATTAAAGAAGGAATTTTCCTACTCTGACCCTAACAATATCCTGTCCGTATAGCTCTCACTCCCTTTCACCCAAACTCATTTCTCTGGCACGCAGCTTTTTACAGTTCTTCCCATTTTCAGTAGCCACCAGCGTAACTCCAGGTTTCACTTCTTTTTGTCCTCAACCCTCTTTTCAGGGTTTATGTATCTGACTAAATCATCTCACCCATACTCACGGCTTTCATTATTAGTTAGCTACACATGTACAGAGCACTCTCCTAAGTGGAAGAAAAAATAAGCTAGGGCTAGAAAGTTATCCTAGGTCCAAGGGAAGGGAATCTGGCATATTTACATAAGCAGAGAAAAAGGAGTGGAGTGAGTGGAAAAGAATGAAAGATGGAAACAGAATACGGAGTGCAGCTGCAGCCATCACGTAGAAAGGCAAGGTCACAGTTAGCCAGTTAGCCTGAGAGAGAGAAAGAGAGGAGAGAGAGAGAGCTCTTAAAGCATGCAGTTCCCCGTGTCCTACTAACAGCACTTTGTTGAAATAAATACTTGCTGCCAGATTTACCCAAATGATTATAAATATTACTATTAAAAGAACCCATAACACTCACTTGCTTCTTTAATCCTTATACCTGATTTATTTTTCTCCGCAGCATGTATCACCATCTAAAACACTACATAATTGATCTGTTTGCTGCTGTCCTTCCCAAATAGAATGTAAGTTCCATAGAGCAAGAATTACTTCCACTTTGTTCTCTGCTATATGCCCTATATCTAGAATAGTACCTGGAAAAATATAAATATTCACTATTTGTTGAATGAAAGCATGATGGTTAGAGTGTATAAAAGTCATTGTTAAGTGTGTGAGAGTAAGAAAAACAAAGAAAGGTTGGATTGACAGCCTGAAGATTGTGGAGAAAATCGAGAGCCATCCATGAGAGACAAACTATGGTCAACAGACAGACAGAAGATCAGTGATATACTTATCACTGGGGCAGACAGAGGAGAAAGAAGAATAACATGCTGATGTTCTGGTTTTCCCTTCACATCTTTATGAAAAATATGACAGTAAAAGCACTTCTTAATTATTTGGTTCAGCCTTATATAAAGGAAACAACAAATCAGTCAATATCATCTAAGACTCAAAACAGCGTAACAAACCAACAAGGAATAAGCTTTGGGAACATACTGTTCTCTTGCTTCTGGATCCATCTTTTCATCGTTCTTTTTAATCAAGTTCCAGAATTTTCTTAGCTTAGGTGTCTTTTTTAATTCTAATTCCAATCGTGCCTGAAAGAATAATGTGATATTAAATCACCAGTAACTTTAAAGTTTACAAGGATAAAAATTAGATCCACTATTAGCTAATTTTCTAAGATGTGGATACTACGGGATTAAACCTGAAAGCAACATGATAAAATCTGAAAACTATGAAACTAATAACTCTATTTTTAAAAACCATTCAATTTTAATAATTGCTAATAACACAAAAAAATAATAAAAACTGCCTTTTCTTGTCAAGGTCTTAAGCTCAATAATCAATTAAATTTCTTTCCTATTTCTAAAATTAAGGATTTAAGTTTGAAAAATTAAAGCATTAACACTAATTAGTATAATCACTGAAATCTGAAAAATGAGTCTGAAACACTGAACATTGAAACAGCAGTCACATGTAAACAAAGAAATGTCCACACAACTATATTCTTTCTAATGGCACTTATCAGTTTTAACTTAGCATTATTTATGTCTGTTTTTATCAACATCAACTGGTACTTGTGAATAAGCCTGCATATCTGGGTATGCGCAAAAACCCCATATGCAAGAAGTGGAATTTTCAGTAAATTTATTATTTATCCTGAAATTTGATAGTTATAACTTTATTCCCCAAGATCACAATTAATTTGGTTTCCATAGTGACACAGACGATCCAATAAGGATTTGAGGTAAGAAAAAAGGAAGTCATTAATATCAAATATGATCTAGACCTCCTTTAATTGTGTGTACATTCTAATCTAAGGAAATAAAAAATTCAAGTCTGTATTTAGTCTCACCCAAAGACACACATGAATAACAACCACATTTTGCTAAATTAACCCTTTTTTAGGAGCTCAACAGATACTACCTTATTTTACCTCATAATAATGACATTAGGTGAAAGATCTCCTAGCTTATACATAAAAACTAAAATTTAAAAAAACTACATGTATGATAAGTTAATGCATAGTAAATTAAACATATTTTCTAAGCAGGAAAGGGGATTTTTAGTTACCATTTTATATCCATATTAAAGCTACATTGTCTTAAACTGCATTTTCCACTTACATAATACATATACCCATAAGTTTCTGAATGAAATTAGGTACTTACAGGCTGTAAGCCCATCCACATTGGGAGGGAGATAAGCTGCTGTACTTGACTCCTTATCAAGTCTACTTCCTGTTTAAGGCACAAAGAAAAATTTATAAGCACACCAGTATTTTAATTTAAATATTTACATAAGGAGGGAGCCTGGGTGGCTCAGGGGGTTGGGCCGCTGCCTTCGGCTAGGGTCATGACTCGGGGTCCTGGGATCGAGCCCCGCATCGGGCTCTCTGCTCAGCAGGAAGCCTGCTTCTCTGTCTCTCTCTCTCTCTCTCTCTCTCTCTCTGCCTGCCTGTCTGCCTACTTGTGATCTCTGTCTGTCAAATAAATAAAATCTTTGAAAAAAAAAAATCGATTAATTAATAAAATAAATAAATATTTACATAAGGAATAACTACACCTTTTTAAGTCCTGGGGTGAAAATATACCACCAATACTTTCAAATTAATGATATTTTAATATTTCATATTAAGGGCTCAAAGTGCTGGTTAGTGTTCCACAGTTCCAAGAAGGCTGTGTTGTATCTTGTGGAGAAAATACCTGTGGTAAATAAGGTTTGTTTAGACTTCAGTTATAGTGCTGTTGGCCATGACTTCAAGGTTAATAAATCAAAAATATATTATTACATAAAATGTCTTTAAACAGAAACACATAAAACAAGTTTATGTATTGATCAACTGATGAAAATGCTGTGATCATAGGCTCATAGGGACCTAACCCTGTATTTTCCCTAGGAACAATGATTCAGTTTCAGCCAATTCAGTGTTTTTAGCTACTTCACAGACCTAACTACCTCAAGGAATAAACTGATGGCATACTGAAAAAAAGTGAAGTTTTTTTTTTTTTTTTTAAAGATTTTGTTTATTTGACACAAAGAGAGAGAGAGATCACAAGTAAGCAGAGAGGCAAGGCAGAGAGAGAGAGAGGGAAGCAGACTCCCGGCTGAGCGGAGAGCCCAATGTGGGGCTCGATCCCAGGACTCTGAGACCATGACCTGAGCCAAAGGCAGAGGCTTAACCCACTGAGCCACCCGAATGCCCCAAAATGAAGTATTTTAATAATAAACTAGCTTCTAAGTTAACCAAACCTAGCACCAAACTACTAATTCTAAATAAAAATCTTTTTTTAAAAGTTTTTCTAAAAATAAAAATCTTTTTTTTTAATTCAATTTCTGATAAAGTGTCCTGTCTATATTTACATTTGCATCGTGTAGTTCAGTAAATGTTAAGGTGGTAATAGTGGCATCTACTGGGGGCTTCACAAATCATTTTTTTTTTTTTTAAGATTATTTTTTGTAAAGGCATTTTTTAAAAAATGCCTTTACAAGATTCATGTGAGGTAGTACCTGCAACAAGTAATAACCATCCATCTATCAACATCCAGTCTTAAGAAAGAACCCCCAGCTTTGGGGTCCTGCATGGGTTGAAAGCACAATCATTTCAGAAGCACATATTTTTAAATAAATAGGTACAGACCTTCACTTAACCACAGTAGAGAAGTGCAAAAGAAATATTAATTACTGTAAATATTTAATTCTTTTGAAGATACTCTTATGAGGGATGAAAATATGTCATACACACCCAAGAGATTTTCAGAGATCATCCACAACTGCCCCTAACTAGTCAACTCAAAACAAAACTCTCCTGCTGACCTGGGAGCTTGTGCATGAAGGATGTCTGAAAAGTAATAAAGCTAGTTTCTGTGGGCAACTGTGGTACAGATCTCATTACTCAAAGTTCATACTGGCTAGATTCTTTGCTGTTCTACCTTTGGAGAATTTCAGTTCTAATTACCACTTTCCTTAAGAGTCAAGACAGAAAAAAGGAGATCCAGCCCAAATCTATTTTAAAAGTGAATGGCTCTTCTAAACTGTTTTTACTGAGAAGTGGCCAAAATGAAGCTTTGGCATTATCCTCCATCCCTGCTACCACGGATGAAGAGTTGGCTATACAAGTAATTTCATTTATGTTCCACTTAAAATACAAGAGAATGTGAAAGTTCTCCCAAAAGATAAAGTAGAATTACCAAACTATTGAAGCAATGGTCAAGAAAAAGCAGTAAGACCGTCTGTTCATGGAGTGAAAATTCACCATCAGTTTCAGCTAATGCTGCTTTCAAGATACACTTAAAAAAAAATGGGAAGTAGTCTGGCTTCTTCTTAAAAGTCTGAAAAGAGAAAGAATAAAAATTTATTTTGATATGGCTTGCTCTCCACTTTTTCTCCCTTAAACAAACATCAGTAGACTCTTTTTAGGAGTCTAGTAACAACACCAAAAAATTACAAAAAGATTATTTGCTTAATTATAATTAATGGTAACAAATCAAATATAGGTTTCTGGCAAGATCATGAAAGAGTTGCAGCAACCTTTACCTAATAAAATAATGTTTTATGCGTGTTTAAAAAATATATATATATACATGTATGTATGTATGTATGTACATACATGTATATGCATTATATATACAATGTATATGTTTATATATGTATATACATATAGAGAGATATTTTAAGTAATCCCTACGCCAAACATGGGTCTTGAGCTCATGACCCCAAGATCTAGCTTCATGCTCTACTGACTTAGCCAGTCAGGTGTCCCTAAAATAATGGCTTACTTCCTTTATTTTTTTCTTTTGTGGATTATGCTCACACTTAGCCTAGTGTTTGTTTTCTAAGGATCTTAATAAACATTTTAATTCTTCTAACATAAGCAAAAAAAAAATGTTTAGCAAAAATTAGTTTCCCACTAACTAATCTCTAATCTCAAAGACAGCCTCTCCCATGTCTGCGTCGTATTAGCTCTTTTGTCTTAACATGCAATATACAAAAAGTAGACAATGTAAATATATTCAAGCTTCCCACTGATCTACCTCCCCATCAAGTTACTTCCACATCTCTTCTTTCAGGTAAGTGCTCCAAATGTGTGGTCTACATTAGTTGTTTTCATTTACTTCTCTAAAATAGGCTCCCACCTCAAGGATGTCCCTGAGGCTATTAGGGTTATCAAGTCCAGGGGACTCAACCCCACACTCCTTTTCAAATGCTGAGGGCTCCTCTTCTTCTGTTGTATAGATGTTGATATTTTACGGTTCTAACCTCATTCTTCTTTTCCCATCCCTTGAATTCAAAAACATATGCTAATGATTCCAAATACATATCCTCAGTAGATTACTCTCATTATTAACTCTACATTCCAGGATTCCTCTGTCTACTAGACAATTTCATCTAGATATTCAAAAGGCAATTTAAACTCAGTAAGTCCAAAAATCAATTCAACAGTTTTTGTACCCTCCTTGGTACTTCTCAACCCTCTATTATTATTACCTATCACAGTAAATGGCAGTATCATCTATTACACTCAGTTGCCCAAGACTGGAAACTTACTGGAAATAACACCCTTCCCGAATATTAATTATTCAGTTATGAAATCCTGTCAATTCTACTTAAAAAAAAAAAAAGATTTTATTTATTTGAGAGAGAGAGAGTGAGAGAGAAGATGAGAGGGGAGAAGGTCAGAGGGAGAAGCAGACTCCCCATGGAGCTGGGAGCCTGATACGGGACTCCATCCTGGAACTCTGGGATCATGACCTGGGCCAAAGGCAGTCGCTTAACCAAATGAGCCACCCAGGTGCCCTCAATTCTACTTTCTAAATCTTAGTATATCCTCCTCTCTTCATCTGTATTCCTCTACTTCAAGTCCTAATCACCAACATGCAAACTGATCAGGTCATTTTTTAGCTCAAAAAAATCTTGCCTCTCCCTTCCTGTAATAGCTTGAAGAAACTTCAAGAAATCTGCAGGATCTTTCAATAATACAGCAGGCCCATAGTTTATTCTGGGCTCTAATCTCCCCAAAGATGGCTCTTCTTAAGGAATATCCTATCCAAGAGAAGTATTAAGGAGTTTAATACTTCCTTAATTTAGAGACCATTGCCACAAAAAGATGACACGCACCCATGCCTTTTCTTCATTTAAAAAAGTTGATGACCTGATCATTCTATGGCAGCCAAACAGAACCTAGATTTTGGACCTCTACTGACCAAGCCTCTATTAACACTAGCACAAAGAGAAAATGTCAGTCTACTAGAAATTTCAAAAAGGGAAAGCAAGGACGCCTGGGTGGCTCAGTTGGTTAAGCAGCTGCCTTCGGCTCAGGTCATGATCCCAGCGTCCTGGGATGGAGTCCAACATCGGGCTCCTTGCTCCACAGGGAGCCTGCTTCTCCCTCTGACTCTGCCTTCCACTCTGCCTGCCTGTGCTCGCTCTCACTCGCTCTCTCTCTGACAAATAAATAAATAAAATCTTTTAAAAAAGGGGGGGGGGAAGCAGATTCTAAATTGGGGATAAAGAGAAAAGTGAAATTATAATATGAACATATGTCTTAACTTTGGAAATGTATAGAAAACAAATATATACTCCCTGTTGTGAAAAAGGACACTGAAAAATATCTCATTTGAGCACGATTTGTGCTAATTAATATAAACTTCATTTTGATCTAAAGAAAAGTCTTTATAATCCATGCCATTCTTCATTCAAGCCCAAAATAGAAAAATAATTTCACTTTCATAATGTTTTGGTTCATAGTAAATTAGTTTGAACAAAGTATTGAAACCAAAAAAGAATAGTATTCTTCATATATCCACTTTTTTCTCAACACTTAATTTTGGGGGAAAGTTCCATTCTAAAAGCATTATTTATTATCAGTCAAAAGTTCTACTTTTTAATGGCTTAAACAGAGTATGAAAGCTCTGAAGTAATTTAAATCTGTTACCTCCCATGCAGGGACATTTTCTCTGAATTTCTCATTCACCATACAGCAGATTGACATTAAATAGGCCTTGCTGGACACCTCTGGAGAATAATTCATCCAGAGGTAATTTTCAAGATACTGGCTGTGAAGAGTGAAAAAGCACAGAATACTTCATTAGTTAACACCACTCACCATAATATGTCACTCACCTGGAAAATCATGATTATCTACAACTTTCTGAAAACTTTTTAAAAACTACATGACTTGGAAATCCTTTACAAACTTACCTATAATCTAGGTCATTGCTATCTGCTACCAATTTTTAAAATTTATTAAGGAGTATTGTTCACCACAGTCTCAAAATAAGAATTTTGGTATCTTGGAGGGAAAATGCCAGTTAACTTGAAAACTGACTTATGTTGAATACCTAGTAAATCAGGTATTAAAATGCTTCTTTTTATTAAGTTTCTTTCTTAGTTTCTGGAAGTTATTTGGCCCTCATATGAGGTAATATTAATGTCTCAGATACATTTATCTGCTGAAATTGCCCATAATATCATTCTGGTTTTTTATTTCATGAAGAGTTTTAGATAAGAATATCCAGTGTTCTGATGGTAATAATTACATGTTAGTAATCTTTGCTGTCTTCCTGCCTTGAAAGCATAAACTCTTATTCTCCAAAGCTACAATTATTATATATAAATTTTAGTATTTCTGATTTCTACAAGAGAACTTAGCTACCATTCAGGGTACTTATAAACATCATTTACCACACTGGGGTTAAAATACTCTTGAGCGCCAATTTTAAAAAAGCAAGGTGTTTTGTTCCCACTTTTAAATCACGCCACATGTATGTTGCATTCACACACATGTGTGCAGGCCTATGAACAAACCCACACAGTTAGGTGCTTTAGATTCTGCTGTAACACTGTGATTTTTCTACTTCCTCTTATGCTCACATCAGTACTTCAATCTTTAGCAATACTTACTTTATTTATAAGAACCCAAGAAACCGGACAAGTGGAATTTTACTTAAAATGATGGTCAAAAGGCTCCAAGTAAAGCACTTGAATGCTCTTTAATAAATAAAATGCACAAAGCTTTTTTCATTCCTTTCTTAAAAGTTTAAATTCCTTTTTCCCAAATTATATCCTTTAGAACTTCTCTCAGCAAATCTGTTAGTATTAATCTATTTGAAATTTATTTCATGACAATTTAGCTGGTTATATAATTCTTTCTGGGTTGTAATTTTTTTGTTGTATTCTATTACATTCTCTATTACTACAGCAGAGAAATCTACAATTAACCTCTGCATCCTTGTTTGAGTAATTTTTTTGTTGTATTCTATTACATTCTCTATTACTACAGCAGAGAAATCTACAATTAACCTCTGCATCCTTGTTTGAGTAATGTCTTTTTTTCCTCTAGCAGATGAGGTCTTCATTCCGTCTCTGTCAGTCTTCAGTTGTTCTATTGAGTATTACTGTACTTCCTGAATCTAAAACTCATGTTTCAACTGTAGAAAATTCTTAACCACCATCTCTTCTAAATGGCTACTTCTCCATTCTCCCTAAATCTCTTCTGAAATTCTTATTGGACTTTCGGATTTTCACCTCTGTATCTCTGAATTTCCTTTTATATTATTCATCTCTATTTCTCTTTGCTATTATTAATTAATTTTCTATATTCCAATCCTCTAATCCCCTCTTTGGCTGTGTCTAATCCACCACAGGCCTATGCTCTTTTATTGTGCTTTGCTTTATTCAGTTTTGCAGACGTTGCATTTTTCACAAATTGAAGGGTTTGTGGCAATGTTGCATTGACCAAGTCTAACAGCACCATTTTTTCCTAACAGTATTTGCTAACTGTGTGTCTGTCACATTTTGATAGTAAGAATTATCAAAGAATTTGGCAATAAGAATATTTCAAACTTTCTGATTATTATATTTGTTATGGTAATCCATGATTTGTGATTATGCTTATTGAAAGCTCAAATGACGGTTAGCACTTTTTAGCAAGTAGGTATTTTTAAATTAAGGTATATAGAATGTTTTTTAGACATAATTCTGTTGCACACTTAATAGACTATAATATAGTATAAACATAACACTTTTATATGCACTAGGAAACCAGAAAATACATTTGACTTGCTTTATTGCGGTGGTCTCAAACTGAACTTGCAATATCTCCAATGTGCCTGTATCTAATTTGTCCACTGAGTTTTAAAATTTCAATAGTTTTTATTTCTGTTTTCCCCAAATCTATCCATTTTTAGTATCCTATTGCATGTATGCACAATTTCTTCTTTTATATTCAGTTTTAACATAATGATTTGACAGTGTATATCAATTATTATCTAAGGTCCTGCGTGGGTAGGATGGGGATATAATTCTCCTGTTATTTCAACTGTTATTTCAGCTTACAGTTGAATATTATCCTAACATGCTTTATAATCAGTGACTAAGAACTCAATTTTACTAGGGTTCTATAGGAATTTTTCTGCAATGCAATTGGGATACATATCCTTCCAGAGTACCCTTACATTTGTTTCTGCTGGATGCCTCAGAGGTTTATCACTGGCTTGTGTCTGTCACATTTTGATAGTAATACTAATACTGATGTTTTATCTTGGGGGTTATCTGACTACACAGTAAACTCCAAATCCATTCTTAACATTTTCAGATAAGGAACTGAGGCTATGAAAGTAGATGATCTGCTCAAGATGATATGGGTAGATGGGTGGGGAGATGGGTGAAATAGGTGGCAGGGATTTAGAAGTGCCCTTGTCAAGATGAGCACCTACTGATGTATGGAATTGTTAAATCACTATATTGCATCTGAACCTAACATAATGCTGTATGTTAACTACACTAGAATTAAAAAAACATGATACAGGTATCCCTATGGTATACAGACAATATAGATCTGACACCATCTTTAACTTCATCAAAGTGAAGTCTTTTAACTCACCTAAATTCCAAGAGCATTATCTTTCTGATGGCAAACCTAAAGTACAAAAATAAATAATAAAAATGTTTAAACAGAAAATATAAATATTTCAGTCATTAATACAGATGCATTTCAGAATCTTGTTTTAATACTGACCCACATATCAGAATCATATTTTAATATGCAATGAAGAAAGTTAATTTTGCTTTTATACTTTTTCTTTGTATTTTGTCAGGGTAGTTTATTTTTTAAAAACTAAGAAAAGTTACTTAATAGGAGAGATGAAACCTTACCTTACCTGTATTAACAAACATAATTAGAACCATGACATACTGAGATATAACACATAGGTTAATAAGGCAAATAATTTTAATGAAAACACAAATGTTCATCACTATCCATATTATTGGATCACAATTGCCAATAGGTAGCCTATATTAACTTCTTAAGCAATGACAAACATCCTTTTATCAATATTCAAAAGGAAACATTCTGAAGTCATGCCCTCCTGAAAGTACATGGGACACATGTATCTCCATCACAGGAATCAGACTTTTCACAGCTTTTATAAGTCTTGACCTTAAGTCTACAATATGACAAAATTGTGAAAGGAGTATTAGATATCTTTATTTACTGGACTGTCTTTTTAAAATAAAAATACTTTGTTTCATAAGAATAAATAATGCTGTAGTTACCAGGTATCTCTCCAAAGGCAGGTTCAAATGTCCACTAATTCGGTTTTACCATTTTGCATATTGGAAATACAGTAGTCAGAGTAGAACACTGCCACTAGATAACAGCCTCCAGCTTTGAAAATTAAATGTGTAGACATTATGAATCTATAATACCCCAAGAGACGATTATCCTGTTAAAATACTACTCCCCTGATTTCCAATCTCTTACATAGTTTCACTAAGCAAACAATGTCACAGAACTTTACTGAGAATAAAATGAAAGTTTTTACTGTGCAAAAGCACAAAGATAGAACACTGAGAAAGTACTGGCTTCTACAGCCAGCCAGACCATGGAGTGGATATAACATCTTGTGTGTCAGACACACTAGGTCTCCAGCTGCAGACATGACGGTGAACAGAATTCACTCAGTGTCCACTATGCACAACTGCATGCTTAATTTCTTCAGTCACAGAAAGGACCTCTTGGTGAAAGAAAGAAAAAATACCAGCTCATAATATAGAAGACCATATTCTAAGGGTGCCTTGGGTTGTCAGTTGGTTGAGCCTCTGACTCTTGGTTTAGGCTCAGGTCATGATCTTGGGGTCGTGGGATCAAGCCTCTGCACTTTATATGTGGAGCCTGCTTAAGATCTTTCTCCATCTCCCTCTGCCCTACCCCTGCCCCCTTGCCTTCTCTCTCCCTAAAAAAAAAAGTATTATTATTATTAATTAATTAATTTTTAAAAAAGAAGAGAAGAAGATCATATTTTGGTCATGACTCAAAACTACCTTCACAACATCTTTTAAACATTCTGGGACCCAGTTTCCTCATATTCAAAAGTGGCAAAGTAGACAATTTACTTCCGAATGACTGGACAAGAGAAAAACAAGTCATGATAGGTCAAAATAAAGCAAAAACACTCAATTTTAATTTTAACTCTAGCATTCTTGGTGGTATTCATTAAATTTGGAGTTTTATTCTGCCAATAAGCCTTGCTGCTCTAATTGCCACTGCTGGTTCTCTTGGGAAATAACTGTGTGAACACGTGAGGTCTGGAGCTGTGGCAGCGCTCTTGCAACCACATACGGAAAGCACCTCCCCCCCAAATTGTGAAAAGGTTGACAAAGGCTCTCACATTAACTTCTGAACTACCCATATCCAGATTTGTTGTAAAGTAGATGATTAAAAAAACAAATAAGAATAGTGAACAAAAGAAGCCAGCCACAAAAGAGTATATCACATGATTCTATTTAAAGTTTAAAAACAAGCAAAACTATAGTGTTCATGTTTCCATACTTACAACTCAAAATTAGTTAAAGCAAAAGGCCATGCAAGGGCTTCTGGGATGCTAACAAATACCGGCTTTTATTATCTTGGTGGTGGTTATGAATGGTAATAATCTAGAAGGCTAAACATTTCTGTTTTATGCCCTTTTCTGTATTATGTTTCATAGCAAAGGGGTTCAAACACTTTTTAAGTTTTTAAAATTTATTTAAGTAACTTCTACATGCCATGTGGGTCTCAAACTTATGACCATGAGGTCAAGAGTTACATGCTCTTCTGGGTAAGCCGGCCAGGCACCCTGGGGTTTAAACATTTTAAATCAAAACAAATATGAACATTTACAAAAGTAAACTATAGTACAACTCACTTTTTTTTCTGCATAAAAGCCACTTAGATGGATTCATAACAGAATTTTCATACCAAAGTGTGCTGTTTAAGGGATTCTAAAAGGCAATGTTCCCTGCACTACTTAAGAATGGAGTATTGGAGGGTGTGCCTGGGTGGCCCAGTGGGTTAAAGCCTCTGCCTTCGGCTCGGGTCATGATCCCAGGGTCCTGAGATCGAGCCCCACATCAGGCTCCCTGCTCGGTGGGAGGCCTGCTTCTCTTTCTCTCACTACCCCCGGCTTGTCTTCTCTCTCTCTGTCTCTGTCAAATGGATAAATAAAATCCTTAAAAAAAAAAAAAAGAATGGAGTATTGGATAAGAGTCAAAGAATGAGGATTTAATACCTAGCTCTTCCTCTAACTACTGGGAAACATTTTGGGTTAACTACTATTTAACCCCTCTGTACTGCAGTTTCCTCATCAATAAAACAAGAATAATTCTGTGACTATCACATGTTGTTGTGAGGAAAAATGAGCTACTATACATGCAAGGTGCTTAGAACAGAATCTGGTACACAGTAAGCACTTAACAAATAACAATTATGATTATTTTTAATACATTAAAATTAAACAGAAAAAAATATTAAGATATGTTTGCCAAATCTGAAAATGTAAGGATACGAAATATCCTTTTCGTATTTCATATTTCGTATTTCAAATCAATTGTGTAATAGACCACACATTCATGGGTGACTGAGCGAGATGGTATTTCACCACTTTTGAGATCCTAGAAGTTATTCTTACCATAAGAATATTAAGAACTGATTGATTTATTTCCCAGATTCCTCCTACAGAAATAGGGTTGATATGCAAAAAATGCGTATTATAAGAACATTAATGTGTAATATGAAGAGTACCTTACAGCTTTAAACTGTCTATTTTGATAGCCTACAAACAAGTTAATAAATCTTATATTGTCATTCTCCAATAATGAAGATATTACCAGCACATAACTCAGCAAAACAGCTTCCTCAGACACTAGGCTAAAACACGGTCATTTAAAAATGTAAATATATATTATTTACCTCAGGGAATGGGAATTCAAGAGTGCACTTATGATGAAAACATATATACACATGACAGTCTATGTATTATAGAAGTACACTTCACTTTCTGAACTTTGAGATCGAGGGCAAAATGTAATGTTTACTTTAAGTATTCAAATGTATACAAGGTGAGAAAATGACTGGTAAGAGAGCCATGATAAATCTTCGTGAGCCTGGCCAACAACAGTTACTTCTTTTACAACTAAAAATAATGTAGCCAAGTATATAATTTAAAAACACTGGCAGCTTTTGATTATTAGTCACATAAAAATTATCTTTAAGAAGAAATATTAATCACTAAGGTTTTGAATGAAACAAACAAGCAAACAAAATCACAAGCAATTACTTTCCACTGAAGTAAAGCCACTCTGAAGAGACAGAAAACTAATTGAGAAGGTTCAAGATGATTTTCAGATTGGTATATCCTTAATATGTAAGAAAAAAGAATCCTAGAATTTATCTACCCATTTATTTAAGTTTTATTAGGTAATCTCATCCATACCCATTCCCAGACCAAGTCATAAGTTATGTATCTGCTCAAATGTTGTATCTTTAGAGGATTTCCCTGATCATTCAATCTAAAATGGTCCTTGTAACTACCCTAAACACACTTAAATTTATAATACTACCTGAAACATTATATAGCTATATATTTCCTGTCTGGACTAGAACTAGAACACAAGCTCAGTGAGTAGAGATTTTATCTGCCATGTTCACTGTTGTTCCTTTAGCACTGACATAGTGGTTGATACAAAGCAGCTCAACTCTGTCATCTTTTGTGAGCTCTGTACTGAGATACCCAACTGTTTACTCTACATCTCCATCTGCATGGCTCTTTACTACTTAGAATTCAACCTTTCTAAAAGTGGACTAATGATCTATGTCCAACTCCATCTCTAACAACAACGGAGAAATCAGTAATGGAATCCACTAATTAACCTAAGCCAAAAACTTAGAGAAGTCACCTTTGATTCTCCCCTTTCCCTCATCTACCACATTCAACCACCAACCATCTTGCCACTTCTATCTCAAGTTGGCACACCTCTGTATCTCAATCTTCCAAGCTAATTCAAGCCACCATTATCTGGAATGTAATTACTACAATACTCACCTAATTTCTTGCTTCTTATACCCTCAAATTATTTTTTTAAAATATCACCATCTTAACCAAGTTAAGCTTACATGCTTAACTTCTCATTATTCTTCAGATAAGAAACAAAATCCTTAACATGACCTTTGGTCCTGCTTCCTTTTATATGCTCACAAATCAATCATTAAAGCAAAAACAACTAGCTTCTCATTTTGATGCTACCATGGATTTGCCTTCATAATATTTAGTAAAATTAACCTTCTAGGACTCAAACACATGAAAAATAACAAATCTGAGATTTTTAAGTTTTTTTAGTCATAACCTAAATGTTTCCATTTTATATGAAAACACTTAATCAATTATTCTTCTAAAGCACTCACATGTAGGCATGTATGTCTACAGCTGCAGATACAGAAACATACCCAAAATACATTAAAAAAAAAAAAAAAGATGAGATGGAATGATGTGTACAGTATAAGCTTTCTGTATTAAAAAAAATATGTAGATAAATAAATCAAGGGTTAAGGGACACCGAAGATTTCTCGAAACTTACCCCCTTCTTTTCTATTATTTATTTTTATTATTTTACATATATTCTATACATTGCAGCAGCTAGATATAAAAGTTTTTCTGGCCACCATCTCCCCAATGACCAAATCAAAAAGAAAGAAAAAAGTTCCTAGTTACGATCACATTTAGTTTAGAAGTGCAAAAGAGATCCAACTTGGTCCCACCTAACCTCTATATATGAAAATTAAACTCATTCTTACCTCGATTTGACAATCTCTTTTTCATATATATCTTCAATGACCTGTTATCAAAAATATAAAAATATTTAATATCTCAAACAGCATTTTTTCAGATCCCAAGTTGGTAGTTTCCAGTTACTCAGTTTATATAAAATAAGCTGGCTTAGGATACTTATAAAATATTACTGAAATAATTACTTAAAAGATTTTTTTATAACCTCATCATAGTCCTCAAAATGTAAAATAATAGAAAGCAAAGTAGTAGAAGATAAATAATAAAATATATATATATATATATATATGAAAAGAGTCCTAGAAACAACCACTAAAATCATGTATTCAAGGTGGCTCTGTCATGTAGAGGATAGAGCACTGGACTTTTTTTTTTTTTTTTAAGATTTTATTTATTTATTTGACAGAGATCATAAGCAGGCAGAGAGGCAGTCAGAGAGAAGGGGAAGCAGGCTCCCCTCAGAGCAGGAAATGCTTTTGTTGAATTAGTCCTTAAAAATGAGATGAAAAGAACATACCTATACAAAAAGAATGTTGTAACCCCAAAATACTTACCTTTATATCAAAAGGTGATTTTTTCTTGATATGAGGAGCCCAGTATTTACATGCTAACTGCAAAAATAAATAGTATAAATAATAAGTCACAGGTTCATACCATTGTTGAGCTAGAAGATTGGATTCATACAGTAACAAGCTATTTCTTAATAGGGCACTACAGGCATTGGGAGGACAGAGTAATCCCACCTCCTAGGAGGACTATACAGGCATGCAGGCCAGTCAGCATCCTTGGCCCCAATCCACTAAATGCCAGTAATGCCCTGCACTGCACCCTGCTCTTGTGATTTACAAAAACAAAACAAACTTTTCTAACCACACCAAGAGGAACAGTAGGAACAGAGGAACTTAATAACCACAGTCAAACATCTTCAGCATAGAGACAATGAAACCCAGAAACTGCCTAGAAAGAACACCCTAGAACCTAGAGTTAAGTGAGCTCTCCAAAAATTACAATTAGTTAAGAATTGAGCAAGTATTGAAAATCAGATTCAAAATCTTCAGGAATGTTTACTTGTAAAACAATAACTTTAAGTGATTAGTGGACACCCAGACACACATAACGAAATCTAAAAAGTTTCTAATCTATAAGCAGGTTATTACAGAGAACAAAAGAACTGATATACTTCAGCAGAATATATATATATATATATACATATATATACACACACACACACACACACACACACACACACACAATATTTCCAGATCTTTAGATGGGTTGTATATTATTATATAATATCAAGAAAAAACTTGTCTTATTAATATGCATTTTTTTTTAAGATTTTATTTATTTATTTGACAGAGAGAAATCACAAGTAGGTGGAGAGGCAGGCAGAGAGAGAGAGGGAAGCAGGCTCCCTGCTGAGCAGAGAGCCCGATGCGGGACTCGATCCCAGGACCCTGAGATCATGACCTGAGCCGAAGGCAGCGGCTTAACCCACTGAGCCACCCAGGCGCCCCAATATGCATTTTTTAAAAAAGAAACTAAACTGCAATCTCTTGAAAAACAGAAAACTCTGGTAAGCACAAAGATTCAACACATTTATAAGAAAGTGTTATCTGCACAGTGTCTGGTATACTGGAGGAACTCAAATAATAGCCAATGGATTGACGTATGTAGGTATATACGCACAGGTGCAAGGCTGAATGAACAAATAAAGTAAAATCTGAAATGTTACCTCTTCTATGAGGTTTTCCTCAACCCTACCTGAGGGTGATAATTGTTTCTTCCTTCTCTTCATTTCATAAAGCACTCTACTATAGTCTTATCTTTCTGTATTATCAATCATTTGATTGCTTGTCTATCTTCCTGTCTGCCTAAGTGGAACACTAAAGAGATGGGACTCATTTCTTCTTTGCTTCTATAGCTAAGTACCTATCCCAGTAAGCACACCCAAAGGGCCTCACGAGCAGTGAGGACACTGACCCTGAGGAAGTCTCTCCAACCCATATATCAACGGCCCACTTACGTGACACCTTCCCGAACTATCAATTAGCCTCCAACCCAACAGAAAACACTTCTACCCCCAATTATCTTATGGTATTCTGATTCCTCATTCCACTGTCTATGGGCATCACACAAACTACTTTTAGTCACCTCATACCATTAAGAGAACTGAATCCGATCAGTTTTCATGGATTTAGGGTCTTCCAAACACATATGTAAATCCTATCTTCTGATCAAAACTGCTTACTGTAAATATCTCAGCCAGCTTTTCCTTGGGGTCGAACCTGTGACCTCTCAGACACAGCCTTCCCCCATACTCTCCAGTCTCATGCAAAACAGAAACTCTTTCCATTTCCCACTTAACATAGCTATGACAGCATAGATTGTTCAAAATAAATTTTACTGTAAGACAAAAAGGACATAAAATACAGTAGCATAAAAAACTAAATTCACAAAGTTCAGATTTCTGATCTCTTTAAAACTAAATTTTAAGCTCTGCAACTTACTCATTTAATAATAATTTAAAAATACCTTCTCTGGTCAGGTACTCAGAAATGAAGAAGGAGGAAGGAGAAATGGGAGGAGAAAGAGAAGAAGAAAAAGAATAAACCACCACCTAAATCCAAGATACCCCCTCCAGCTAGAAAACCCATTTCCTCATGTCACTATTTATGTTTTAAGTCCATCTAAAATGGCACTTTCTCAATGGGGAGAAGATTCTTTCTTGACAGTCTTCTTAGACAAAACTTTCCATTTAAAACTGTGTTCTCAAAGCATTTCCCTCACATCTCTATTCTGGCATTTATTGACTGAACTATGATGAGTCTCTTAAAGTCTCCCAGAAACTGAACTCCCTAAATACAAGGATCACATTTTATTTATCTTTGCAGCCTGTAAGAGCCCAAAACGGTATCTAGCAGAAATTAGGCATTCATGTTTGCTCTCCATGGCCCAATATTGCTGAGAATGTTCATCCCTACTTCTATATTATTAATGCTCTGTTATGATTACCCATTAATTCACTCACTCTTTTAACACATACTCATCACACAATGTGCACCTAGTACAACGCTAGGCACTGGGGGTACATGGGGAATAAATCAGACACGGTTCCTAGCCTCAGCTCTCTCAATCTAATGTAGGATACAGTAAAAGTTACGTGTTCACAAATAACATTCCCTGGGACATATCAGTTTTAAATACCATCTTGGGTGAAAAAATACAAAATTTATATTCAAGCCCACAGCTTGCTCAGGTACTCTCAACGCACATATTCAACTGCCTTCTCAGTATTTTCAACTGAATGTTTACTAGGCATCTCACATTTAACAAGTCCCAAAGAGAGCTCTTGATATTCCCCCACTAAACCCTCTCCTTTCCTATCTCAGTAAATGTCCATACCATTCACCTAGTTGTTCAAGCTATGACCAATTCGTCTTTTCCTCCATCCTTCCACAATCATCATCAGGTCCTGCTGCCTCTAGCCTCAGTATGTATCAGTTACCCTAATCTTTATTTTTTTATTATTTTTTAATATATGTTTAAGTCTTTATTTATTTCAGAGAGAGAGAGAGAGAACATGAGAAGGGGAAGGGTGGGAGAGAGAAGCAGACTCCCTGCCGAGCAGGGAGCCCAATGTGGGACTCGATCCCAGGACTCCAGGATCACGACCTGAGCTGAAGGCAGTTGTTTAACCAACTGAGCCACCGAGGTGCCCTATCCTAATCTTTAACAGTAGAGACCACCATCATCTCTTACCTGGAGTCACTGGTGACCCTACTGCTACTTTTGCTCTTTCACTCCCACCCAGTTTCCACCCATTAGCCAGAAGATCCTTTCTAAAATATTCCCTGGATTGCAATTAAAATCTACTGTACTGAGAATGAAATCCAAACTTCTTATCTCACCCTCCAAAACTATATACGATATGATGTCTACATACTATCTCTCCTCTTATGTTTCTATCCCGGCGTTTTCTATATTCATACCATAAAGCATTTGCACTTGCTATTCCCTGCACTGTTTCCCCGCTCTCCCCCAAACTGGCATTTCTTCGCATTCAGGTCTTAGTTCAAATGTCACCTCAGAGAGAACTTTGCTGACTGCCTTTCATACACCCCACCCTAGTCAGTGTCAAAACACCCTGCTTCATTTTTCTGATACCACTTATCCCTATTTGAAACTGTACTGTTAATTTGTCTGACTCATCTCTAAAATCTAAGCTCCTTGAGCGAAGGAAATTAATAAATGGCTTTAACCATAAAAATACAGGTACAGGAGCACCTGGGTGGCTCAGTGGGTTAAGCCTCTGCCTTCGGCTCAGGTCATGATCTCAGGATCCTGGGATCAAGTCCCGCATCGGGCTCTCTGCTCAGCAGGGAGCCTGCTTCCTCCTCTCTCTCTCTGCCTACTTGTGATCTCCGTCTGTCAAATAAATAAATAAAATCTTAAAAAAAAAAAAAAAGGTACATGGGAAAAGGGAGATCTAATATAGTTTAAGTTGTAAAGAAAGCTTCTCCCAAGTAATGTAGATGGATGACAATGAATTAACCGCATAAAGTGGGAGAAAATAAGGATTCTGAGCAGAAGGAACAATGTTGAAAGAACAGGAGATTAAAGAAAGCATGTCGAATTTAAGTAAATGCGGGTCAGTATGGCTAAAGCAGAGTAAGAAAGAGAGAGGAAAGTGGATATAAACACAAGCCAGATTACATAGTATTTTGAAAGATCCTGGTCATTACCCTAAGAGAAATTAGAACTCTACAGATTTTAAGAAGGCAAGTGATATGACTGGATTTGCATTTGTATAAAATCACTGGCAGCAATATGAAGAATGGGCTGGGGGAAAGCCACGAACCACAGGTTAGGGTGCGTAGGCCCACAGAATAAACAAGGGTACAGAGACGCAGACAAACTTGAAAGCTATTGAGAATGTAAACACATGGTGGTTAAGGGGAAGGGCGGTTCAAAATGACCCTGAGGCTTCTGCGTTGGCACATCTGAGACAGACCAGAGAAGAAAGACGAAGATGGGCTAACTTGGGCAGGGAACTACTTGCACTCTTAACCAACACCCAAAGCAGCGAAATAAGGATTAGGAATGTTGTTGAGGGCTAGGGCTGTTTCCTTTTTCACAGCCCACCGCGGTTCGCAATGCAGCACAGTAAACGGGTTCTACATGAATGCTTTCGGATGACGCCTCTGCCCTCTTGGGGTGTCTTGGAAGACTCTCGTCGCTCCACTCAAAAGCCTAGTTACTCTAAGGCTAAGGAAAACTCTACTCCTTCCTCTCTGTTAGGCACCATCTCGGCTACGAAGCCCTGCCAGTGTCAGATAGACTGGGGTGCTTTCTACCGTGAATCCACCGCTTCTGCGACAGACTCCGGGACAGAAAAGCTCGCTCAGTATGTTTCTCTTTATTTCTCTATCTTCCCTGGAACCTGTTCTCCGCAGGGCAAGGCGGCTCTTCCCCTGTGCTATCCCCAGCGCCCAACACAGTGGCCGACTCAGAGCAGATACTCAGTTCGAACACTTGAGTGAATGAATTGACGAACGAATGCTTCCTGGGTGCTCCCAGTCCCACGGAAAATCCCAGACCCAGGCCTCGGGAGCCTTGACATCTCCCCCTTTCACACCCACCAGACTCGGCCAAGCGCACCTGGGTTACGAACTCCGCGTTGATCTGGGACACCGTAGGAGCCACGATTTTCTTGGGCTGAGCAGGGGCCGCCATGGCAGCACTCTCCGCTCCAGTGGAAAGGAAAGGTCCCCTCGGAGCAGTGGGGAACCCGATGTACTTCCCTTAACAGGTAGCTGTGGCGGCCCAACTCCGCGAACCAGGAGCCCGCGGGCCAAAATATCCTCACTGTTCACAGTCTCAGAGGAGCGCGTACCGCAGCCCCTGCACTTCCCCGGAAGCGGAACGGAATAGGGCCGGAAGTTCGTGCAGGTGTTGGGTCTCAGCTAGAGAATGCAAGGGCTTCGGCCTCCTCCTCGTGCGCCCCCTAGCGGGAAGATGGGAGAACGCACCCGGTAGTGCGGATAGAGTCTCAATGTCTGGGCAGGTAGGTAGGTGGTGTCGGGCGACGGTTCTCCTGGTAGAGTTGCCGGCGTCGGGGAGACTTGGCAGTTCTCTCAAACCTAAAAAAAGCGGTAGTGAAAAAAATATAGGCTGGGTATGAAGGGCTTGGTTTTAAATGTTTTTAAAAGATTCATGAAGGTATAGGTTGACATACAATGAACTGCATGCACATATTTGGAGTGTAAAATTTGATCTGTTTTCAGTCCTACATCGGTGAAACCATCACCCAAATCAGGATGTTAAGCATATTCAACACCCCGAAAAGTTTCCTCATGCTTTTTGCAATCCATCCCTATTGCCAAACTAGGGGAAAAGGGCACTAGGTTAAAAGGGGCTGACAGTTTAGTGAGTGAAGAGGCAATGGAGAAAGGAGGTGTAAAATGGATTTTCAATATAAAAAACAGAAAGATACAACAGTAACCAAAATGACAGGTAAAACTCAAGTTTTTTGTTCCAACTGTTATCTGTTTTTACGCAAGGTGCAGTGGATTTTTATTTTTTTATTTTTTGGCCTATCCTCCCTGCTTTCCAAACACAACTTCAAATTTGACCTAATAGCTAACCTGCATAAATGCAAATAAATGCAAATTATTGGGCCTAACACGTGACATGAGAGAAACTCTGAAGATGTGGCTTAGCTATCCATGCTTTTAACAAACTCTCTATATGATTCCAATGCACACTAAAGTTTGAAAACCACTGATCAACAGTTGCAATTAATGGAGTTATGAACAAAAAGCAGAGGAGCACAGGGGATAGATTGTTTGGGTAAATCAGAAAGGCTTCCAGAGGAAGTAGTATTTAAGTTCAAACTCAAAGAATGAATAGAAATTTGCCAGTGTAGATGTAAAATATTACAAGTTCCATATCCCTTTAATAATACCATTGTGTCACTTTTCGTTTTTTTTTTTTTTTTTCCCCTCTTGGTGCTAACTGAACCCCAGCAGTTAGCCCTGAAATTTAAGTCCTTCTAATCAGCAATAGAAAGTTCAAGATAGGAATTAAATGTTCTTTCCTGCTTCTAAAAAGCAGATAGTCTGTTTCATCAAAAAGTCCTTGAGGCATCTGGCTGGCTCAGTAGGTGGCCTGGACTCTTGATCCCAGAGCCATGAGTTCAAGCCCCCCACGTATAGTGTAGAGATTACTAAAAAACAACAGAAAACCCAAATAAAGGTTATTTAACATAATATGTAAATAGAAATGTTTTGGGGGCTCCTGGCTGGCTCAGTCAATAGAATATGTGACTCTTAAAAAAAAAAAAAAGAATATGCGACTCTTGATCCCAGGGTTGTGAGTTGAAGCCCCATGTTGGGATAGAGATTATGTTAAAAAATAAGTAGAAGTCAATTCATCATTTAAAAAATGTTTTCTGCAAGCCAGTTTTAAACACTTTAGTTTTTTTCCCATAATCATGTAAAGTCAAATAAAATCTGGCTGAACTGAATTTCTTCTTTGAACAGTGTGAAGTCTGTATCTAATTTAAAATAATAGTGGGAATAATAGTGGGTAGACAAAATGGAGACAAGAATAGCAAGAATATGCATGGGAGGAACTTTCTTTAGCACAAATCTGGAGCAAGCCAAAGAGGAAGATAAATGGGTAAACGGGTAGATCATGTGACATGTAATGCAGTTAACATCCTTTTGTAGGTGGTAATAAAATATCAAAGAAATGTACTAAGAAGGAAAAGTAAAAAAATAAATAAATAAGTAAAAGGGAGATGATTAAATATCCATGTTAGGAAATTCAGTGTAGAAGGAGTGGGCCCAGGAAAAGTGTTTGGCCATCAGTACCTTATTCTAGTATTATGAGCTTTTGCCTTCTATTTAAAAAAAAAAAAAAAAGTCCAAACTCTATAATTTGAAAGTTTATTTTTAAAATACTCTGAAATTTAAATTCTTCAGGACTCTTAACCACCACCCACTTTCTTTCAACACACACATATTTTGTCTTAAAATTGTTGGCCCTACTGCAGTACAAAACAAGAAACAATAATTCCACTAACTCAGCCAATGGAACTACTTCAGTAAGTAATCATGCTACAACCTGGAATCAACCAAACAAAAATTTTTAATAAATCTCTTTAAAGGTATTTATAAAGTTTATTTTTTCAGAAAACCAAAGTAATTGATTCAACAATACTAACAGTTCTAGCATGCAGCAAATCATCATTTAACATCTAATGTTTAATTTTTGTATCATGGAGGTATACAGTTTATTTTCATTCCTATAAAAAGTTTCCACAAGAAGCTTGCAGTGATAAAGGTAAATAAGGATTGTTACAGGTACTTCCAATAGCACTACAGTACATCTTTGACAAAATTTTTTACAATATTCCAACTTTCAATATGAAACAGCTTAAAAAGTCATGGGCCAAAAAAAAAAAGTATAGTAGTATCACTTAAGCAAATAAAGTCTAATAATCATACAAGCACAACACTGTTAGAACTCTCCCTGTTTGAGCTGGGAAATGGCTAAATGAGACATTTGCTTCAAATAAAATTAAATAAATAGCTTTGGAAAATCCCCCAATACATAATTACAAACAAAAAATCCTTGAACCTACCTATATTCTTGGAAAATATGAACTAATTTTTCCTTGTTTTTATGTAATAGGTATGTTCTTGAAAAGTTTTGTGTAAAGCAAATTCTGCTTGCATTGGAGGAACATATCTGGAGGAAACCTAAGAGAAATTCTTCTTTAAAACATGATTCTCCTGCATATTAATACACATTGGGCATTTTATCGGTTACTGTTACTGTTATCTGTTACTATACTGTTACATTTTATCTCTGTATATTAAACCCAAGTTTCTCAAAATGCACTGGAAAAAGAAGATACCAACCTCTCTTCCCCCTTCCTCCTATACAAAGACAATTCTTAGAGTATGACAAAGAGCTTACAATGCAAAGAATGTTTATTATCCATTCTTAACAGAGGGCTTGTCACTATATTTAAGTATACCAGGAAAAACACCCACCAGTTCTTCTCTTCAAAGATAATGGTTACTTTATTACTAAGAAATGTCATTCTTAAAGATTTTATTAAAAAATGGCAAATACAAAGGACAATTTGTGATTATGTCTTTTATAGCTTAAGATTCAGTATTTCCCAATCATGACAGTGCTGTTTCGAAGAATGATACCCTCAATTCCATAAGCACTTTATTACTATTGGGAATAATTACCTTACTAATCAAAACAATTTGCTAAGGATCAAAATAACATTCTTTAGCATTAGCGTCTTGCGAGAAACAACAGAATTAAAAACTAGAATTAGACCTACTCTTTGCCATTTGATCCAACTTAACAGATTTAGTTAAGTACAGGACCACTCAATTCAAGAGGCATTAAAACAAAGTTTTACTGAAGTAAAACAGAAATCATGTGGAGATGTAGATCTATGGGTGAGTCTTAAGTCTATACAACTACTGTTGTCAATTATTTAGTAAACAGATGAATTTCATTTATTCCTCTGAAAAGATAATACTGCATACATATCCTCAAAAAGATTATGGCACTTGGAAAATATTCCCGATTAGTAAACATGATAAATGTATACAGGTGCATTCTAGTCTCTCTCCGACTTTCAGATCTTTTGGGAAAGACAACAAGCTGCACAAAAGGCCAACTTCGAATCCCCTCTGGAAAAGGAGGTAAAGCTACCAGGGGTCCTAAGAATAAATGGTTTGCAAAAGACCAATGAAAATAATGCCATGATTTTTTCATCCATCTTCACTTTTACTGCCTTCAGTTTTTAAACTTAGAAGAAAAAAAATCTGCAATGGAATTTGAGCCATAGGTGGACAAAATTATGCTTTCATATGAAACAAAATAAATAAAATGTAGTGGGGCTATTTGCTGCAGCCAAAACCCAACTTTTACCTCTGTCTTTTGAGTATATCTAAAAGGAGATGGCATACAGTAAGAAATAATTCCTTTAAAAAATGATGAACTGAGTTATTGTACCGCATCATGGATTTACATTTTCAATACAAAGTATATATTAAAATAAATAAATGTCTTCTATATGGCATCAAACCATGCTCTTCCCCCTAAAAATTAAGTTGGCTGTTCCTAAAACATCGTATTAATTTTCTATGTATCTTGGCTCTTACTTTCAGGACAAGCAACTGCCTATGACATCACTCAACCTAACAAAGGTCTTCTAATGAAAACACATTTTAAATGATATAGGCTTTAAGAATGAGATCACCAGAGAGACCACAGATGTGTTCCTGGTTCTGTCAGTTACATAACTGAATCTGAGAACTTTATCTTGTGGTTGGTCATTCCTTAAAGTGAGTAAGTTGATGTCTTTTCCAGTGAGGAGCCTGTCTGAATGTTTTGCCACAAACCGAGCATTCAAATGGCTTCTGCCCTGCATGAATTAGATAGTGTCTTTCAAGTTTAGATGGAGATCTAAAACTTTTGGAACAAACGCTACATTGGTAAAGAAGGCCATCATTCCTCTCTGCACGCCCTGAATAACTACAACAATGACCGTGTTGGCTCTGCTCTGATTGCAGTAGTGCACTAGAGAGATAAGGCTGCCTGTTCCTATAGGGGGTACTAAGAATGAAATCCTCTGATTCAGCCTTAACTTTTATTTCTGGTATCTGATCTGACTCTGAGACCTCGTATTTTTGGAAACCAAGAGTCTGACATTGTTGGGAAGCATTATAGTTAACATTATCGCCTGGATGAATAAGAAGTTGGTTCAAATTTTCAAATTCTTGGCAAAGAGATCTTCTATAAGGAATCTTATCAATATGAGTTAACTTGTGTCTTTTTAAGTGAGCTGACTGCCTAAAAGATTTCCCACAAACATTACAGCCAAAAGGTCTCTGTCCAGTATGAATTAAATAGTGTCTTTGTAGTTTGGATATAGAAGGAAACACTTTCTCACATTTGTCACAAGGACACATCTTATGTCCAGTATGGATGTTTTCACTAGGAACTGAAAAACCACACTGAAGCACTTCACAGTTATCAAAGAATTCCTCTCCTGATGAACCATAGATAGATACATCTTTATTATTCACGGAGTTATCTAACATGTTTTCTGTTGTAAGGATACCTTTCAAGTTTTTACCCATATTTTGGCTCTGAAAGTGCTTTTGCCAAGAAAATGGCAAAGTCAATGTTTTCTTCTTTTTATTGCCAACTGGCTTATATGTTCCATGTTTGCCAAGAGAACCCATAAATGTTTTCGGGGTTTGTTCAGGGCTCTGCTCACCAGAAATAAGATCGTAATTTTTCAAGAAACTGTTTTTGTATACTTTTTTCTCAGATCGAAAATTATCTAATTTCTTACCCCCAGCACGTTTAAGTTTAGCCAAGATTTTTTTCACAATGGTTTTATAGTTGTAGTTTCTTTTGAGCCGGCTTGGAATTTTGCCACCTCTGGCAGGAAAACACTTATGTCCATTGAGAATCTGCTCTGATTCAAAACACTCTTCACACTCTGGACACTGAAAAGGGACGATATAAATAGAGTGGACGTCAAGTTGATTATTCTCCTCAGATTCACCTATATCACCATTTTCAAAACCATCCTGCTTTGCATTTAATTTATTAGGCAGGGGGCAGGATTCTGGACTCTTTACCTTTAGTGAAAGTGTCTGAAAAGTCTTATTCCTGGTATGGATTTGTTTATGCTTCATAAGTTTGCTCTGAATCTTAAATCCTTTTTGACAAAAACAACATTGAAAAGGTCTTTCTTCTGAATGTGTGAGTTGATGAATTTTTAAATGAGTTGACTGTCGGAAAGATTTACTGCACAAGACACACTTAAAAGGCCTCTGGCCAGTATGAATAAGTGCATGCCTATCAAGTTTTGACTGTGATGGAAACATCTTGCCACAGATTGTACACGCGTGAATATTCTTTCTTTTCTTTGTAGGGCTGTATGTAGGATCGGACTTAGAGCGTGAGTGTAATGCCCATCTTTCCTCTGTGGTAAAAGTATGATACATCCCATATACTGGCTTTTCTTGCTTGGCCTCCAACAGTCTTCTGACCTGTTTAACATCATTCTGGTACGTTTCATTGTGAAGTTGTTGGTGCTTCACAAATGTCTTCAGATTTTTAAAGTGGCGTTGACAAATGCTACATTTAAAAGGCAGATTATGAGTTAGTTGATGTCTCTCCAGATGAACCAGTTGCCTAAAGGTTTTATGACACACATCACATTCAAATGGCTTTTGACCAGTATGAATGAGATAATGCCTAGCTAATTTTGATGGTGTTTCAAAGTGCTTGAAGCAAATATTGCAAATATATGGCCTGTTTCTAGGTAGTTTGTTGGCTACTACACACTGTTGAATCTTTAGCATTTTTAAATTGTTTTCAGCCATCATATTCTTCAGTGATATACTCTGATGAACTCCATGTTCTTAAACTCCACAGATGTCTAAAAATCAAAAATAAAAATGTATTAATTTAAAAATTATTTATTCAAATAAAAAAATAATTTAAGTTGTCCTTTGGTTAAAGATATTAAGGGTACAGGAGAACCTGGCCTTTTTCTTTGTTTAAAAAGTAAGTTAATAACCATTTTAGATGAATAGTTTAGATTTATAGAACTAAATTCACATACAGAAATGATTGGTCTTGGGATGCCTAGGTGGCTCAGTTCGTTAAGCATCTGCTTTCAGGGGTGCCTGGGTGGCTCAGTGGGTTAAAGCCTCTGCCATCAGCTCAGGTCATGATCCCAGGGTCCTGGGATCAAGTCCCACATTGGGCTCTCTGCTCAGCAGGGAGCCTGCTTTCCCTTCTCTCTCTGCCTCCTCTCTGCCTACTTGTGATCTCTGTCAAATAAATAAATAAAATCTTAAAAAAAAAAAAAAAAGCATCTGCTTTCAGCTCAGGTCATGATCCCAGTGTCCTGGGATCGAGTCCCACATCAGGCTCCTTGCTTGGCAGGGAGCCTGCTTCTCTCTCTGCCCCTGCCTGCCACTCTGCCTGCCTGTTCACTCTCTCTGACAAATAAATAAAATCTTAAAAAAAAAAAGAAAAGAAATGATGAGTCTTTAAAATAAATTTCTAGGAGTACCTGGCTGGCTCAGTCAGTACAGTATAGGACTCTTGATCTCAGGATCATGAGTTCAAGCCCCTGGGTGTAGAACATACTTAAAAATAAATAAATAAATTGGGGCACCTGGGTGGCTCAGTGGGTTAAAGCCTCTGCCTTCAGCTCAGGTCATGATCCCAGGGTTCTGGGATCGAGCCCTGAAATGGGTTCTCTGCTCAGCAGGGAGCCTGCTTCCCCCTTTCTCTCTGCTTGCCTCTCTGCCTGCCTGTGATCTTTCTCTGTCAAATAAATAAATAAAATCTTAAAAAATAAATCAATAAATAAGTAAATAAAATTGTAAAAAACCTTTAAATAAACATAATTTTAAGCTATATTTCTAACTAATTGAGACAATACATTAAAAAGGGGAGGAGTCAAATTTCTTAACATTATAAATAGACTCTTTAATTCCAAGTTTCCTAGTTCTCTATTAAGTAGCATCATCATTATTTAGTTGCTTTGTCATTATTTATTATTTATTCATTTTTAAGAGAAAGAGAGAGAGAACCTGTGTATGAATCAGGGTGAGGAGGGGCAGTGAGAGAAAAGAATCTTAGCAGGCTCCACCCTCAGCACAGAGCCCAATGTGGGGCTCCACCTCACGACCATGAAATCATGACCTGAGCCCAAATCAAGTTGGATGCTCAAATGACTAAGCCACCCAGGTGTCCCGTTTTGTCATTTTTTAAAAATTAAGCTAGAAGGTAAAGAATTAAAATATAAAATAAAATTAAAGTAAGAATTAAATATATAAAGAATTAAAGTATAAGAATTAAAATATAAGATAATTAAAACATATTTAAGAATTAAAATATAAAACTAAAAATAAGATTATTTGCATATAATTATAGCATACCATGGGTAAGATCTGAGAGTATGTTTCAGTTACCAAGGTTGGATTACTTAGCCACATCACTAACAGTATTTACTTTTAATTACCTCTTTGGACCAACAAAGACAACATGGACAACTGGGAGAAAATGCCCCAGATAACTTGGGTTCTAGTCCTGATTTGTTACTGTATAATCTCAGTAGCAAAAAAAGGAAATAAATTCATCACTAAAACAGGGAAAATGTCTCCTGGCTGCATACCACATCAAGTTGTGAGAATCAATGGAAATAATCCATCTAAATATATTGGAAAACTATGAAGTGATATACAAAAGGGAGGTATTACTTAGCTCAACACTAATCAAATTTTAAAACTTTATCCTTGTCTACATATTATGTATTTTTAGGGTTTCTAACTAAGAAATAAACATACCAAAAGAAAAAAGAAATAAACAAACTAACTAAATTTATAGTTCTTTGTATTTCTTCTTTGCATTTGTTGTGGAATTCCTAAAAGAGTCGATGAGGCAAATTGGCTACTTATATTCTTATCAATGGCTAAGTAACTGAAAGTTAAGTGTGGTTCACTTTTCAGACAATATAATAAAAGGATCATTTTGGTTTTGGAGTTAGTATAAGGACAAATATGCTTTCATTAATATAACTCTGTAGGATACATGCAAAAGATTACTAGGTATTTTCACAAAAACTGTATACCCTATCTTCTTTTATCAGAGAAAACAATCTTCTCATTCTTCTACTATTGCATTTACTTTAAATAAAGGAGTCAGAGATTTAAAAAAAAAAAGAAGCTGCTCTACCTCTCTAATGTTGTATCTTCTAGTTGAAATCACAAAGTTATTAAATCAAGAAACGCAGTGTTCTTTTGTCAGTTAACTTAGCAAACATCCAACATATATGCTATTTGTATATATGTGTACTGTTTTCTCCTACAAGATACCCTAAACACAAAATCACAAACATATCCACTGTGGTTCTTTTCAGCAATGTGAATTAGAAACAAAAACATTCGTTTATTGAACAAGTTTCTTCTACTAGGGGCTTTATTATAGTGTTTTCGTGTTTGAAAAACACAACTGCATGTTGCTACCATTAATGCACCGTGAAATCAATTCAGTGGGTCACGATCGGAAGTCTTGTTTAATAAAGAGTAGATAATATGAGACTGCATAACATAAAGATGAATACTGTTTTGTGAAACTTCTGTTGAAAGAGGTAAGAATGTTGTGAAAGCTGTTCCTCGTATATCTCTTCACACAACCCTAGTCAGAGGAAACCACAACAAATCAGTCACTTTGTTCAAAGTAACCAAGTAATCCATTAGGTAAGACTGGGGCCCACAGGATGAGGCAGGATTACTAAGGAAAGCAGCAGTATCTAATTTTTTTCACTTGGGCCATATAACCCTGAAATATTTACCAAAAAAATGTAATTAGAGGCCTAATGGATATGCCATACAAGTCTATGCAAATAAAAGACTCTGACTGCAAGCTATTATGTTAATTCACAAATATACCATATGACCCAGATATCCATGTTAGCAACAATCAACTGTGGGTGCTATTCATATTCATTTTCACTACACTGGGTTAGAGAAAATACTTGTGAACACTCTCTAAATCCCTAAACATGCTAACACACCAACAGTTACGAGAATTAAGTTATGAATTCCTGTCAAGCTATCAGGTGTCAGGTTGGTCAATCAGGACAAAGAGCCAAGATGAAAATAATAATCAAGCCTTTATTCACTTACTGCCACAGTGCAAGGATGAGGCAAAACAAGTACTGGTTCCCAGGGTCCATTAGACAGAACTACACTAGGTGAGGATCAGATGGATGCAGCAGACACCGCATCTCCCTGCAGAGGGGGCCAGAACAAAAGGCTCAACCTCATCATGGGCCTGTGGGCCAGAGGAAGAGGAAGGAAGGGCTAGGAGTAGAACAGTCCTGAGTTAAAACAGAGCAAAGTACCTCAAGCAAGCCCCTCCCCTCACCCATCCAAGGGGTCTTGGCAGAGATGGAGGGGCCTGGGAAGCACCCGCCAAGACCTTCTGAATGCAGGTAACTGAGCCAACAACCCAAGCTAGAATAAACACGGGGTGAGTCCTTGATTGCAACTCTCTCCAGAAAACTGCAATGCACTGGCCATGCACAAGTCTGGTGTGGAGAGGGCAGTTTCCCCCCCTACTAAGACTGGCCAGCCAAAGACATGCAATTGTCTACCTTCAGGCCTGAAAGATCACACAAAGGCTTTTGTCCAGGATGAGCCAATCTCCTCTATTCCTACCGTACAACTTTTTTTCTTTAATAGTGTCTATGGAATACTCTTGAAAGAAGTCCCAGACTAGAACCACACCACACAACCATCTCTGATTATAACAGGAACTGACTACCTACAGTTCCTGTGCCAAGGTGTCTATGGCTGATCAACTAACCACTAACAGTTAAGACTGGATACTATTGTCATTTGCCTTTATACCACGTGGGAAAGCACTTTACTTTGCTTGA